>NW_025813447.1:1515848-2763348 GCF_021976095.1 Xenia sp. Carnegie-2017 | reverse complement strand
CCTTTCCTCAGGGGCGTCGGAAGCACATTTAAGTTAGGGGGAATTAAAAAAAAACTTTTAGGACACCTTCATGGTAAAGAGGGTATTTAAATTTGACACGTATTATTTTTTTACAAAAAATCAAACTTTGTCTTACATAATAGTAGCGTGTTCAAATCTGTTTCCAATGATTCATATATTTGGCATTATGAACCGCTGCAATATAGGGTGTGATATCTTTTTTTTCTTGTAGACCTTTCTCTCGATCAAATCATCCGATTCTCCTTTTCAAGACACACCAATTTGCCACGACCGAACCACCTCATATATGTACATAATGTCAGTTACAGCACAGGACTCGATTCGGTCAAACTCTTCTATTTAGTCAGACAAATGTTGTTTTTACTCATTAAACAGTTAACTCTTATAGTACTGCTTCGTATTTCATGTTAGTAGTGTTTGTGTGCCAACAAATTGTTCTTTTTGTTTGTGTGACATTTAACATGCATAAAACATTGGCTTCTTCATAAAAACACACCCAAACAGATGTTCATCTTTATCTTTTTATGGTTGTAAATCTTAATGATGTGAGCTTCTGTGAATTAATTTCATTTCTAAAAGGGGAGCATTCGTTTTCTGGTCACATTTGTTTGATATATAATAAATATTGTTGGCGTTTTCCTTTGTTGTTGCTCTCTTTCGTCAGCAACGTTTGCCAATAAGTAATTTGGCTCGTCTCTTTTCTTCTCGTCTTTGAATACTGAAATCCTCATCTTAAAACTCCCAACTTCCAAGTTCTCTGCCGTTACCAGTATCATTCTTGCAATAAAGTACATGCGTATGCCATCTTATCAAATGATAACTTTTTCTGGATATTCTGCACTATCTACTGCATAAAGAGCCTTTTCGGTTCAAGTGCTTTTAATGTAGCTCATATATACAGCTAAATAAAACGAGATGATTTTCGAGCTATCTTCTTGCTTAGCTAAACTACTCATGTACGAATTACTCATTTACTCATGCACGCTGATTTTGAAAACTCAATAATGGATCTTCATTGAAAGTTCAATTATCACAATTACGCGTAATAGTCAAAATTGTGCCATCCTTCATCATCTCCTTCATCAGAACCTAAGATAGCGAACTAGATTTTATTCTGCGTTGATTAGTTATTGGAATCATCTCGAGAATTCACAACACCTATCTCATCAAACAGGTACGCACATTGGTTAGTGAGTCTTTAGACTTTTTCTTTGCCTTATTGTAAAAGCGTCACTGATCATGCATTTTCTTGAAAGGTACTTCAATTTATAAAATAGATGAGAGCTAACAATGATATGAAACGATAACATTTTATATCTTTGTTGGCTTTCACCCATTTCATGTAACTATGTGCCCGCATTATTTCTGATGTATCGGTTCTTTACGTGTCCCACCCGTTAAATTTACCAGACAAAATTTAGCTGATGTTTGATTTTCCCAGCAAATTGAGTAAGGCGACACGGACACGCGATGTGTGCTCATATGTATGTGTTTTGTAAATGCCTTCATCCGAAGTGTCCTAGAAAAATTTGAAAGTAGCAAAATCGCTATTAGTTTTAATTGGAATCCGTGCATAATGACAGTTTAATGAATCAATGGGCCTCTTTCCTTCGCCATTGATCATTTTCTGGCATTACGGGCTTTATTTATAACTTGACGACTAACTCAATTTGCCGCCGAGAATCAGCATAACATCGTGGGTTGCAAAGAAACAGCTGAGGAATTATCTTTGAGACTTACCTTGTTCTGATGGCCTAAAGAATGTCTTATTTCTTAAACCTTTTTTTTGGACATGGTCTTTAACACAAAATTTGTATTTTACGCACGACATAAAAAATTTTCTCTGAATTTCCGGTTGCCATTCCGTATTTTGTCAAAACCAAATCGCTAGAGAATGACTTCCGCTTCTTCAAAGACGAAAATACTTTCCAGTTCATCTAGCTTTGTGAAGTTGTTTGCTGATTAATGAATAAAGTCTTTAACACGCGATCGACAGAATTAGAAATTCATGCGACATTACAACGAACTGGAAACACAAATTGGAAATTGCGCAGCACTAATTCACGGTTCACCTGGGATAAAACGACGATACAAAAAGTAATGGATTATCAAATACTCACTTCTTTCTTCTAATTTTCTTTCAGGACAATTATTAAAGGGATTTGTTTGACAGTGATGAAAGAAAAACAAGAAGTTACTTTCAATAAAGTGATTCCACGAACCATCTCCAAGACAGCACCTGTTGCAACAAGTTATAATATGTATGCGAAAATTTTGATGGGAGCACAACATGCCCTCTAACTTCACAAAAAAGTTTGCATTAAACTAAAAGAATGAATTATAATAGCAATTGTTAAAATTGAAGTTTCGTGGAATGTAAATATGTCATAGTAAGGTAATTCTTTACTTACTAAAGAAGGCTAAATCTACGAAAAAATTCAATTGACTCTTTTATTCCCATCTGACATTTGTATCGATTTTGCTACATTTAGTATTTAAGACTGCAGAAACTACATTGATTCAAGTTTGATGAAAAGCTAATAAAAGATGTTTACTATTGTTTGATAAGACTTATGCAAACGAGGAGAACTTGAGCGTAGAATACAAGCACGAGACCGAAATACATACACAGATTCATCGATATCAAATACATCCACGAAAAACCATGCATTTCTTTAAGCTTTCCTGCGCGAATGATATAGTGTTAAGCCAAAACATGAATATTACGACTCAGTGATACATAAGATAAAGAATCAGACAAAATTTGTCATCAAATCCGGCAGGGACAGAGGAGGGTTATTCCCTCCCCCTCCTTATTAATTTTGCCGACGTTTTACTTTTTGAAATCAGCCCCGCACGCTTACTTTTAATCAACTTCCGTGGTAAGAAATTCCCTATAAGTGTGGCAGAAGAATAATGTAAGAAAACTTGGGACGCTAATAGTGTGTGAATTATATTATGATAGTCATATGCATTGAACAAAAGCAAGGTAAGATAGAATTGAGACCAATTAAATGTTGGCGTTTTGGATTGATCGACTTGCCAAGCTAAACCCAGAGCGACTGATGTGTGTGTGTGATTGGCGACGAATTTAAGTACGTCAAAGTATATAGTTTCAGCTCTTGATAGTAACGCTGTGTACATTTGGAAGAGTGGCAAGGACACAATGAAAATGCAGTAGAAATGCTGAGCTTTTAATTCCAGTGGCGAGAACTTATGTCCCCGAGATAAGCTCGGTCATCCTACTCGTAGGCAAATTTTTTAATTCACAATTTTTCTACCAGATAAATTGTTAAAGATCTGTGAAAATAGTTTGTACACATCACAATCTCGTTCTATACAAAACACTTCGGTCCGATATTTCTCGAAAGGAAAAAACTGGCGCTTGGTCAACAAGTGATAATGGTTGATTATCACTGATATTTTATGATAAAAATTGGTACTCAATGTTTGAAATACTCTCACTAAACTGAGTAAAGTACTAGTTTTAAGGACGTAAACATTTACAGAAATGGGGTAAAACGAATTTAAACTTCCGTTTTGAATTTGAAGACCATCTCACGAATTACCATAACACTTAGCGTATATAGCAAAAGAAACAGGTAAACTAATTTTCGTAACAGATCTTTTCTGATGGCCTCGAAGAAATCTTAACTCATTTCCTAAACCTTTTTTTTGAGACATTGTCCATCACAACATTTGTGTTTTGCGTTACGCAAGTCATTATATATGAAATGGTTATGAAGTACTCACGTCTTACGTTTGAGTAGCTGGACAATGTTTACAAGATTTGTTGACAGTACGGAAAGCAAAAACGTCTTCAGCAAAGTATCTTATCAAAGCGCCGTCTTGCAACCACTCGGTTCGACGAATTGACGGATTTGTTATACTTATGAAAAATTTCTTTAAGAGCGCATATGGTAATTGGGTCACATGAAATAGCATTTAATATTAACAACAATTGATGAAATATTATAAAGTTTTGAAGAATTTAAAAATGTCAATGTTGGGTAATGCTTCACGTAATAAAGATACCAAAAAACACAAAAACATTCAGATGACGTTTATTTGTTTCTTTCTATAACCATGTACACTTTGACGAATTTATTATTCAAATTTTTTTGCAAATATGTTGGAGTTTTGTTTAATTATGAGGTTATAAATCTTCGTGCTTGTGAAGAAATCGACTGTAAAAGCGAAAAACAAAGAAACTCTTTGTTAGACAAAGAACTCTAACATGCCAAACTTAGTGCGCACACGAAATACAAGCTCTTTGCATTCCTAAAAGTTGCGGGTGCTGTTAAATTCTGAGCTTGGCTAACAAATTGTTGGAGTCTACGATTCTGTTGACGTTTAACAGCTACTGTGCCCTTTGGAATAAGTCTGGACTAGTTGGTAGACGAGCTCATGAAATGATGTCCAAATAGAGGTCAAGCCTCATACGAATATTGGTTTACATGATTGTACATTCATACGTAAATGGAGTTGAGTCACGCAAAACAGATCTTTCCTTCAATTGTCACAATGTACTGTCCGTGCTTGCACGTCTTTAGTAGGGAACACAAAACTTGACCTTCTCGAGATATTGAAACCTTCGGTCATTCATAATTGTACTGGAAATCTAGCATTGTTATATGAGTTTTGAATTCTACAAAATGGCAGAAAACAGACGAGATTATTTCTGCTTTCATAACTAACAAAAGGTTTATCACACATTGAGGACTGTATGCTGTAGTAATGGAGAAAATACTAATTACATATATGCATGCATGCCCTTGTGAGTCACCGGCACAATTACTTGCATATTAATTGATGAGACTAAATACAATAAGGTCATAATAGAAACATAGAAGCAACACAAAATTGAATTGGTTTAGTGTTCGTGCAGATGAAGGAACGTGCGACTTAAAAGAATCCAAGCTATCTCAATGAAAAGCAATTCACCGGCAGACAAATAGTTTACTGCATCTGAAGAATTAAAGCTGTGCTGTACACTGGAATATACGAGATTTGTGACTGTTATTCTGCTCAACAAATACGCAACGACACAATTTTTTAACCACGTTTACACTATAGCGGATTGCTTTAGCATCGGATTGATTTCTTATACGATAGAAACTTTATGTGTGTTCACACAAAATTGCCATTTGCTCGTTTAGCCGAAATTACAGCATGTGGTCGAACTCAAAGGAAATAAAAAACTTGAAAGCCATGGAAAAACTTTTAGATACTTTCCGTATTTAAATAATTTGCGTTGCAAAAGTTCAACAACGTCATCGACTGGAAAGGTGCGGGATACAACAAAAGATGAACAAAATACTTGAACAATATATGAATGATACCCTGTAATATCAAAAATAGCAGGCACAATCCGGACTACCGTTGATCTCGTAAGATAAATAGCAATCATTGTGAAATTCTGGGCGTAACAAATGTCAAATGTTACGCAAATTGAACTATTAAAGTTTCTGTATTACGCATTATTGCTTTCGTCTCATCTTCAGGGCGAAACGATTTCCGCTACACTAGAGATGCGGAATTTATCCGACGCAGTTTAGACAACAGCCCACCCTATCCGATACCAAAATCACGGCGCGACGATGCAATTCGGTGTAATGTAAACATGGCCTTAATAACACTTTCGAAATTGACTTTTGATGTCAAAGAAGCTCTCATAAGCTATCAATGCACAGATTTTTCTTGTCCCACTTTTTTATTAAACGTATTCAGTACAATTGAGTATTTCTGACTGATGATTGCAAATTTGATCGTAATAGACATGTATCGAACCATTTGAAAGATGAGCTTGCTGCTTGTATCATTCAAGATCCATCACACCGTCAAACACACAAAAACATGAAACCATTTCGTTTATGTAAAAAGAAAATAATGTTACATATAAAACAGTCATTGTTATTTTGACAGCCAATTGTTTTTCTTCCTAAGTTCTCGTACATCTTCCCATGCAAAAGGCAAAATAGGATTTGAAACTCTTTTAAAGCGATTTTATCTTTACAGTGTTACACTGCTTTCGTTTTGTGTTGTGTTGAGCAATAACTAGCTGAATAATAGCTTTCCTATCACCCCTCAAAAATTATTTTACGTCTTTGCATCACAATGCAAGATCGAAAACATTCTTGGATGCAGCCAGTTTTGCTTGAAGGATACAGGAAGCAGGTAAAATTATGATGACAATAAATAAGAAATATAAATAAATTATAATACCGATGTGGCAATATATGTGATAAAATTGTATATTACCATTGAATTAACTTACATAGAACACTGCCTGTAATAGAAAAGCGAGATAAATTATGAAGCCAAATCTTCCAGACACGCGTGTGTAGCCAATTAATTTCACTCCGCGAGAGAATCTCGAAACACTAAGCACGCGTGTCTGGGTGTAAGACTTAGATTTCATCCGAAATTTCCCCAATCATCAGAGTGTCCAAAATTTGCATGTTCTTAAAAAGCTATCAGCTATGTTTGACTTTTGATGAAATGCGGCTTGATTTAGCTCAACAAGCGAAAGAACATTCTATGGAATTTATAACTTGTATGTATTCATAGTTTAGTATTGAAGCAATTCAGCTAAATTTTGTGTGTTTTTGCATTCAAATTTACCAAAATAATAAGATGCATAATGTATGCATACTTTGTTGTTCATGTAAACAATCAACAACATAAATAATTTCGTTTTTATTTTGTTTTAGATAAATTTTTCCTTCTATTGTTTGCAATGCTGACCTTAAATCATAATCCAAACTAGAGAAAGCAGCTTTTAAAAATGAAGATCTACATTTTATTGAAATGTGGCGTGTCTTGTACGCTATTTTTATGATGTTTTGTCAATACTTGCGCTATATTTAATACAATCAACATAAACCAATCTACAACTCAAATTTACCATAGCAAATCTGATTCAAATGCCATGAAATAGCAGTACTGTAATAAACAAAATGAATGTAAGTTAAAAGAAATATATTATGTTTTTCTATCCGTGCAAACCAACTATTATTCTCAACTAAAGTGTTGTTTTTTCCTCCATAATCTCTTGTCTTATCAGCGACTATAGAAACAAATGCTAAATAACTCAGTAAAATCGCATAAACGATGAAATTCTTTTTCGTAAAAACTCGTCGTCTTCTCTTAAAATCTAACTCGCTCTTCACATGAAGGACGACGGCGTCGTCGATCCAGACCACCTCGGTCAACTCACGTCGTCTTAGACGTCGCGTCCTCAAATCTAAATCTATCTATTATTTGCCTGATGTAGCGTCCCATGTATTTTAGTTCAATGTATAGTACTCGTTACCATTGAATAAATTAGTCTTTGTAAAATGGCGTCTGCATAGTAATGCTTGGAAACTTTTACCGTTAAACAACTTTACCATATTTATTTGATTTGAAACGTCATTTTATTTGTCAGATAGCTGGTAGTAGCAAAGTCAGTAAACAAGTTTTGCGCGTGTTTGCAATAATTTTCAAATATGATTCTAAGCGTGAAAAAGCCGATTGAAAAATCTGATTATGATTTTAGTAAAATGCATTGAAAGATATATAAGTTGTGACTATGAGTGCAAACGTACTTAAATCTGCATTCACTTACATTATGGACCATGATGTATATATGGTGTATGAAAAAAAAAGCTCGTCCAGCATACGTCAAATCTGTGAGAACGTTTGCATAAATTAACTGCGTTCAACAAAATGTATTACTTTGTAATTTTAAAATAGCTATAATTTACGCCGTTTGATCTGGCTGAAAAGTGGACGAGAAACTGTTTGTTTATGTCGCCACTGATATGTTTCAAAATGACAGAAGATAGAGGACGATGTGTACTGTCTGTTCACATTAAACTGCACTTGAATAAAAGCTTGAATTTTAATGACAATTTTATTGAGCCTTGTTTTTAATTTGTTCAAATGAAATATTTCATATTACAATGGGGAATCCAGCGATATTCAAAATGAAATATAGCTGCTCAATTAATAATCTTAAAAAATAATAAAATTTAGTATCTAAATAGCAAAATTTTACCAATTGTGTTGCCTCGAAGGTATTTGGAAATGAGAACAAACCCGTATGAACTTCAGTAATTTTATTTTCACGTACCCTTGATTTACTACTAACATTTGAATATAACAGGAAACATTTCCAAGTAAGAGGGTTTGCTTTTAAAAAGTTGATGTAGCTTTTCATGGTGTGCAAGTTATGTCATGGCTGCCATTTTGAATAATTTTAACGAAGCATTTTTCCTTATTTACAACGCAAATGTCATCCAACATGGCAAAAATTCCATTGTTCTCTCTTTCTCAAGGGAGTGGTTGCACACCACCTATTGCATAAAAAATATTTAACTAACAAAATAGTAATCTTGCGATTGTTGTTTCAACTTTATCCATAATTTCACATAATGAATTCTTTTCTTCTTTGGTCTTCCATCAATGTTTCATTTTGAATCGCGTCAGTGGAATTCAATTTTTGTGGATTATGGCGTTCATTCATTTAAAACATTTCTAACATTTTCGAAAATTTTTGTTCACTAAAAGATTTTTTACTTGTATCGCTATCAAACTGAAAATTGTAACCTGTACCATGATTTAGAGCACCAATCCTCTTGATGTTGCGGGACATTTTACCCAAAGAAGTTACAGATCTTTAGCGGGGAGGGAGTATTCCAGGGGCAGTGGGGACGGAACATTGATAATTGAGGGGGGCTATATTCATAAATTCATATGTTGTAATCCGTAAACACAATTGATTCTAATAGAAACTAATAAAGTAAAACATGCATATATAAAGAATACCCCCAATCATCGATGTTCCGCCGCCTTTGTGAAGGGGTAAGAAAGTAAGGCAGTTGCCTATTGTGAAATTCGTACAGTAATATGAGTTAGATTTTAAACTGTAAAATACTAGACAGAAAACTTATAAGTTCCTTGATTCTAATGTTTTGCGGTTCGCAGTCCAGTTAGTACTGAATTTATCAAGATGATATTTCGCCCAACTTCCCTATTTTGCGTAACCTAAACGAATTTCATCCAACTTTACATTATCTGGACTACATTTTTTGCCTAACTTGAGCCAAATGAACCAATGATGGCAGTTGCTAATATAGTAGTCAATGTGTTAGGCATTTAAGGCAACTTAATCGCGTGTACTTTTAAAAATCAATACGTGACTATTCGACTTGCGTTCGCAAGATGCAATTGAACGTGTCTATTGGATAATTATAACAGCTGTTGTAAATTATTTATGCCACCCAATGCTTTTAACTAAATTTTAGCATAGTAAAAAATATGGACGGCAAAACGTGCTCTTGTTGACAAGAACAAAGCTCGCAGTGAATTGATATATGTATATTAAACTGGATATAGCATCGACCACAAATCTCATAACACACAGCACCACCAAAAGCATGTATGAAATGCAAGCTGAAAGCTTACTTATTTGCTCACAGCCACAGTGTCACGTCCCACATTATACTTTACTTGTTTCACAGAAACCTTTTTTGCCATATTCTTTTACACATTTGTGACACGGATGAAAAATTGTCGAATGGACTTAAAATTTCGAGTGATTTGGAGTAACATTCGTGTACAAGAAACTGAAGGAAGTAAAAAATATGGCTTTAATTAATTACTTTCAATCATCCTTTATATTGTTAGAACGTGCGCATAAACTACAAGCGTATGACATCTTTTGAATATTCATAAAGCGATAAAGGTGACAAGGATAAAAGGCCTTTATTACAATATATTTGGATTATTAATACTGCGTATTCCCATAATCCCATCCCCAAGCGAAGGTCAAGGATTTTCTGAACGGGAATAAACTGAAACAAAATGCAGCCTTAGTACCCATAAATCCATTTTAATTTTCATTCCATTTTCGTCATGTAATTTTACAACATCAATCAATCCTATGGATGCCTGACAACCTTGTCAAGGTGAGACAAGTACGCTATTTTCACTTGTACAGGCTAAACGAAAAACTGGACGTTTAACTACGTTTAACAAAAACAATATTGGGAAAACCAGACATATACTATCACCTCCGGCTTTTCAACTATATATCAATGCCAACGAAGCATATTTCAGTCGTATGAATTGCAAGTTTTGTCACTCCTAAAGATGGCAATAGGTTTAGTGGAGTCGGGTATTTACTAATTTGGTTTCTATAAAATTGCATTAAATACATCCTCAAGAACTTTGCATGTATCCAATCATTTCAAGTAACTAAATACTGTATGTATCATTCTTAATGAAAATTGACATAATTTTTTATTTCAATAGCTGTATATTACTAACATGGAGCAGATGAAAAGACAATTTTTATCGCAGTTTTCTATAAATACTAAGAATTGTTTAGATAATTATATCGATACAGACAGTTAAGATGTCTAAAAATGTTCACACTCATTTACCGCCTTTGCAACTGCCCGCTATGTGACAAATAAAATGGCGTTCATAGGAACACGGCACATCGTTATGTATTCCTCCTGTATAAAATGGGTCTGATGCAATCATCTCGACACAATCTTCATTGCCACCTAAATTACAGGGTTGCATGTTTCCCCAGTAAAAGAAATCTTGAATATGACCATCGGTTTTGTAGAATTTTGAGCCGAGGCCTGGAGCCGTCTTGAACAATCCGATAAAAGTCTTATTGATGCCTTTTTTACTCATTATTGAATAGAGGTAGTCATTGTTTGCCTTTGAGAAGGGAACTGCAAGGTCAGCACCTTTATCCAGACAATACTGTCTTGCATTAAGCCACCTAGCCGTGTGATTACTGAAATAATAACAATTTCCATTGACACATTCCCAACCTGTAAAATGATTCAAATTGTTTCCAATATTTCACTGGGAAACCTATTATATATTCTGGAAAATTCTGGCGCGGTTAATCATTTAAGATCACTTACCATTTACCAGACTCCAAGGACAAGTGAGCACAAACAGCAGTAACTGTACTTTCACGTTGTTTTTCATTTTTTCCATGATGTATCTTCAACTTGACTGGAGAGTACTACCTATTACATGTGCAGTCTATTTATCTTTAGTTATCTTTAAATTTCCTCTCCTAAACAAGATGCAATCTTACTATATTCTGTTTTCTTGAGCATCCTATTCTGTCAAGCTGTATGTGTGTGTATGAGATGAATTCTAAAGCGGCTCGATATTTAGAAACATCGCATCTCACGATTAAACATTCATAGGTTTATCTAGTGACGTCTTGCAAAGCAGGTGTTTCCAGTGTTGCTCTTTATTGGATTGGGAGTTTTATATTGTCATATAATCGTTTAGAGTTCTTCAATCCTAAAAAAAAGGAATGACTTAAAGTAGTGAAATATAATGCAGACGAGATTATTCCATATTCATTATACAGTAACAGAGAAGCTTTTCTTGGACAGGGAGGACTGTATTAAGAGAGGACACAGTTACACATATTATTATACATGCGAAGCAATTATTTCCATAAGCGCAGAACTAATAACAATACGATAAGTTTTTAAACAATGAGAAGCAAATTAAACAAAATTTAATTAGTTTGGTTTTCGGACAGCTGAACTGCAACTTGAAATAATTCAAGCTTACATTAGTGGAGAGCAAATTGTGCGGGACAGACTACATTGCAACTGCATGAAAGATTTGAATCAAGAGTTATTACGTATATTGGGAAGCTACATTGGAATACCTAGTTTATCGTTATAAATCTACTTCACAAATACGCAGACACATATTGGGTAAGGAAATGAAAGCAAAGTTGACGTAGGAAAGATAATAGACGAAAGATGCCTATAAGTTTTGACTTCATTTTATATCTTGCACGTTAAGAAGTGAAAGCAAAAATACAAGAAAAAAGATGTTTCAAGCAATGATATTTTTACCTAAGCTTTCTGTTTGTTATAAGAAGTCTTTTATTGGTTACTATGAGAAGAAGTGTTTTTCAGTTTCAAATGTTGAATTAAGGGACGAAGGGACTCGTTTTCGGAATACTTTTGTTTTAAATTAGCTATTATTATGACTTGAGAGTAAGCTAAATCTGCCTAAGGTAAATTTTATTCTCTTGACAAAAATGATAAAGTTAAAATGAGGATGCCAAACTTTTCCGGACGCTTTAACCATTAACCATTTACTAGGTAGTTTTGCCAAATGGCAACAATTATACCAAACGAAATTTTTACAGACTTTTCAAAAAATTTGCCTAGTAAAAGTGTCAGTTTAATATGACACGGTGTCTACGTGCTATGTACGTGATTGCTGAGGTCTGGAATCAATTACAGATGTGGCTGTGAGCAAGTTTAGTTCAGTTAACAAGCATGACAACAATTGAATCTTTGTGAAGCGAGATTGCTTAAAGCGGTTGCCTTTTGTCATTTAAGTCATGCTTTTTGAACGGTCGTCTCCATTTAGATGAAGCAATTCCCTTTTTAAAGGCCTTGTAGAGTTTTTATTAATGTGACCCTCCTATCTAAATGACCTCTATGTATATACATTATAAGCGGAAGTAATATTCAACAGGAAGTGACGTCTACACATCTTCCCTTTTTAAATAATATAAAGAATAACTAATCATAATAGGCTAAAACTGGTACAAAACTTAATTCAGTTTTCATCTCTTCAAAAGGTTTTTGTTGAGCACCTCCCCACTGAAATTCATTCTTTGTACTCAATAGATCTCTAATAGGTTTTGTTTTTTCGGACAAATTTGGAATGAATTTTCCCAATTGATTAACCATTCCCAATAATCTTCGCACATCACTCACATTTTGTGGGACTTTCATATCTTGTACTGCTTCAATCTTTTCTGGGTCTACTTTAATTCCATCTTCACTCACTATAGTACCAGCAAAGTTTACCATCTTCTTAGCAAACTCACACTTCTTAGGATTTAGTGTTACCCCAGCATCGTCAAATTTTTTCAGCACAGCTTTCAGTCTACTGTCGTGTTCATTTTTTGTCTTTCCATGAACAAGTACGTCGTCAATTATGCTTAATTGACCATCTTGTTTCTCCAGAATCTTTTCATCCTTTTCTGAAAATGCTCAGGTGCAGATTTAATACCGAAAGGCACTCTGTTGAAACAGAATCTTCCGAACGGAGTAACAAATGTAGTTAACAAACGAGAGTTTTGTTTTAGTATTTCTTGCCAGAAACCAGAGTTACAATCTAGCTTCGAAAAATATTTTGATCCTCTTATTTCTGCCAAAAGACTTTCGATCTTCGGAAGTGGATAAATTTCTCGCCAAGACCCACTCATTTAACTTTAAGATGGATTTCAAAATAGCAAATACCATGGTGAATGGTGATAATAACAATGTAATAGTTCTTAAAAGATCTGTTTTAACCAGAACACTAACCCAACAATTCAAAGGAACCGTTATTTACAGCTAGAAAGAGACACTATGCATTTCGGCAGACTACTCGTCAGGTATCAACGTCTGCTAAATGAGAAGCTCCAAACCATGCTATATTTATAACGTTACAAAAGGTCAATGTCATCCCATTTTGTAACGTTATCCAAAGGCTTCTTCTTCCATATCACTTGCATCATTTGACTGAATCGCTTCGACTGTCGCTATTAAATTAAGGGCATTGATAGCTGGACGTCCCAGCAATGGCTCTTTCAAATTTTTCACAATATAAATGTCTTGCTCTGTTGTTTTTGAAGTGGCAGTTCTTAATGTTGCTCGAATTTTTTCCGTTACTGAGAGCTTTGCTTGATTTGGCTTTGCTCGAACAATTCGTTATTAGTTGATTGCATCCGTGTTATGCCTGTTTGTATAAACACCGGTTCTGGAATCACCGTCACATCAGCGCCCGTATCAATCTTAAATATCACTGTAGACTTTCCTAATAATAAGTCGATTGCCCATTTCGCTCATTTTCTATATCGTTAATTGTCCCAAGAAAAAAATCTCCTGGGGAATCCGTGCTTTTGTCATCAACTGAATGAATTTTTGCGCTTGAGTTACTTCTGCATACCACTGCAAAATGTCCTTGTTTATTACACTTTAAACAAGTTTTATTGTTCGCTCGACAATCCTCTCTTTTGTGAATTGTTGATCTTCCACATCGAGAACATTGACGGTTTTTCTTGCTCGAATGTTGATCGGGACTCCTATTCTGATTCCATTTTAACTTCGATTTTTGTGTCGTATCATTACGTCGATTTGTTCTTACGCGAGCAATCATCCCATTTTGCTGTCTCCTTTAGAATATCGTGATGGTGCTTGACAAGCTCCGATGATTTCACCTCCCTAATAGCTTTCTCCAATGTTAATTTATCATCTTGCATTAGCCTTTGTGAAAGGTTTGCATTTTGTATACCGACGACAATTCTGTCTCGTATCAACTCGTCTTTCAGTGTTCCAAATTGGCAAATTTCCGCCAGTTCGTACAAATCATACACAAAGTCGATGACTGGTTCTTTTTCACCCTGTATTCGTTTATTGAACCAAGCACGCTCGAAAATTGTGTTCGATCGACCAACAAAGTGCGATGCAAATTGTTCTACAACATTTCCGTACACCATATCTCTTTTGCTTATTTGAAAGCTTTTTAATAGATCATTGGTATTGCCTCCCATAGCATATACCAAAGTATTGATTTGTACTTTATCATCTTTTTCGTCTAAGCCAGCTGCGATGCGATAACATTCGAATCGTTCAATCCATCGCTTCCAATCTTCGGGCTTTTTCGAATCTAATTTTTCTGGCAATGGAAATTGTGTTTGAAATGCCATTTCTTATTTATCTCAACGTCTCTTGTCCACTGGTCTTTACCATTTTAGACAGAATCCCATCACTGCCACCATGTAGAGTTTTTATTAAGTGACCCTCCTATCTAAATGTCCTCTATATATAACATTATAAGCGGAAGTAATATTCAACAGGAAGTGACGTCTACACAGGCCTAACTTAATATTTCATTATTTTGGAATTGTGTATTTAAAATAAATGCGATTGGCTAGTGTTTTGTTGTTTACAATTTATTTAAAACTAATTTGTTTTACTTTTGTGTAAACATGGCTCTATCGTTGACAATTAAAGGTGGAATGCGATGTAGGGTGCGCAGCAAATATATGCAAGCATTAGAAAACATTAAAGATACATAGAAATAAATCGAAAGAACTTAAAAAAATTAAGATACACTAAGGAAAAAAGCACATATTTTAAGAAGTAGGATACATTTAAAAATAAGGTACGATTAATAGAAAACACTATTTTGTTTTAAAGATAAGTCATCATTAAGAAAATGAAGAACAACGTGAAAGTACTCTTACTGTTGTTTTTGTTCGCCTGCTCTTTGAGTCAAGTGAATAGTAAGTGCTCTTAAATGTTAAATTAATTTAACTTCCACATATCCTTAGATTATAAAATTACTTCAACACGGAAATATTAAAAACAGTTAGTGTTCTTTTACAGGTTGGGAATGTGTTTGTGAAAACTGCTACTACTTTAGTGATTCTATGACTTGAATTTGAATCATTTTACAGGTTGGGAATGTGTCAATGGAAATTGTTATTATTTCAGTAATCACACGGCTACATGGCTTGACGCAAGAAAGTATTGTCTGGATAGAGGTGCCGATCTTGCCGTTCCTTTCTCAAAGGCAAACAATGACTATCTTTATTCGGAAATGAAGAAGAAAGGGATCAAAAGTGCTTTTATCGGACTGTTCAAGACGGCTTCAGACCTCGGCTCAAACTTCTACACTACAAACGGTCGCCTTCAGGTTTTCATCAACTGGGCAAGCGGAGAACCTAATAATCAGAAAAGCAAAGAACATTGTGTTGAGATCTATGGAAATAATGAAGGAAAACATAATGATTTGCCATGTACATGTCAACGCTATTTTATATGTCAAATAGCGGGCAGTTGCAAAGCTCGTAGATAAGTGTGTAAAGTTTTACGACAAGTTGCATGAGTAACTATACTATGATTTGGATTTGTAGAAAACTGCATGAAAAAGTGATTTGTTTTAGCAATTGTAAAATGTATTGAAATAAACATATAGATAATTTGGCAATGTCATTATACATGCAAACATTACTCTTAAAACGGATTTCACTCGAAAATATTGGCTGAAAAGTTTTTGTGGATGAATATATGACGAAGTACAAAACATCACGCAAATGTAATAAAAATTGATGGGATTATGTGTACTGTGTAGAACCGTTGCATGTTATTTGAGTAAAATACTCCTCAGCATAAGAGCTTTGCATTCACCTGAGAACTAGAATATTCCCAATTACAACAATTCAGAAATAATTATTCTGGAATAATTTCCATTTATCATTGTTATCTTTATGAGTATTCGAACTGTGTTACATACTTCGTTGTACACGAATGTACCTCTATATTCACAGAGGCGCAGCCAGCCGGAATTTTCTGTGTTAACTCCCTCTAAAAACATGACCAGAGATTTGCCAGGCGGAAAGTGAATTTTCAACATGAACATAACAGCACAACATAAGACTTTTAAAAAAGCCAACACAACAGTGAAATAAGGCAAGATAAAAGGTTTTTCTAATAAAACAATTACGTTTCGTCTTTAACTTAACACATCATCAGATTAAATGAGATAAATTTTATACATGAGGTTTTAAATACAACAATATATTTACAGGGCGTTAATTTACGTGTGAATAGGATCTTTGCGTTCAAGTATATTGTTGAAGAAGCAGTGAGCAAAATTGTCAAACATGTATAAAGGGAAAATGCTTAAGTTGAACAGTTTTCTAACAACTTCTATTTCAGTATGAAAATGTTCATAGCTGGAACCAAGGTTGAAAATTCTGTGAAGTAAAGAGGAGATTAAAGAGCGTTTGTATTAAATTAGAATGAAACTATGAAATTGGTAAAGAGACCAGTGAATGTGGGTTTACGATAAACAGAGGGGGACACTTGCCATTTGAGCGAGTTATTTTTACGTCAAAAAAAGGAGTGTGCCGTCTTTTTCAAGTTCAGATTTAAAGCAAATGTTAGGATGTTGGTCGATAAGAAAGAGAGGTACGTGGTCCAATGATCGGAAGGGCAGAAAGCGATCACCAACGTAACGTTGATAAAGAAGGGTTTTGAAAGCGGAGAGACAGTTGTGAAGCCATCAAATCTCGTTGAAGGACATGAAGACGTTAGCAAAATAGAGGTCCTAGGGGACTGCCAATAGCCACACCATCAATCTGTTAATAAACTTGACCATTAAAGATGAAATGACAGTTTTTGACGGAGAGAGAGAGAAGCTAAGTAAATTGTAAGCGATCAAGGCTTGAAAAGACATGTTATTGGAGAAGAGTTGATTAGTAGTTATAGCGATTGTTTCATCAACTGAGGTGTTGGTAAACAATAATTTAACATCAAAGCTCGTCATTGCAACGCTATAAACGTTACATGTTTGTAAATGTAGATCGTCCAGGTTGGTATAGTCCTGAGAAGGACTGTTTTTGTTGTTGTTGACTGACGTTTCGACAACCTTAGCAGTAACAGTCCTTCTCAGTTACTGTGAAGTTAAAAAGACGTGCGTTTATATTTAACGCTGTAAATTATACTCATTTTAATTTTATATGTCACTAGACATTGTTCGGAATATTTATTTAACATGGAAAAAACCAAAACTTACTTTTCACAAAAGTGTGTTTGCCAACCGTCTTGTTGTTACCACTCGCGATCAATTTCGTAATGTTTATGCAAAAATTATAGAACAGCGCTCATAGGGTAACAGAATATATAGAGTTTAGATGAGGCTATATCGCAGGGTATATAACTTACATACTCTATATTTAATTAGATTACAGGCGGCGGTTGTAGCCTATTTATCATTCATATTGGCCAAAAAAGTAATTTATATTACTGCTGTTATAGAAATCCCTTGCGTAACAGGTTATGCTTGAAACAAAAAATTTTAATGAGTTTGCCCTGCTGTATATTTCGTCACTCCGTGCTGAGATCACAGAAAAATTGCAATTAATTAAAGCTATGAACTCTTATAAAAACCTATTTTTCAATGTTTTTTGATAAAGTGTTTTAGTCAGTCTTATGCTAGAATGATGATTGAAAATACTGGAATATGGTTCTACGCTTCTAAGACAATTCAAGATACAGCCAGTAAGTAGCACTTGATTCGAAAAGTTGATGCAAAATTGTCATTGTTGAGCAATGCTGTACATAATCAGGAAACTTAGATTCAAAAGAGAAATTAACGTAAATTATACTCTGATTTATGCCAAATTGGATGATGTTCATAACCTTATTTAAGTCTGTGGACGTTTTTTGATTAAATATTTCATATTACAATGACGGATACAGTGTTAGTCAAAATAAATTACAGATGCTCAATTTTAAATACAAAATACCTTAAAAATAAAAATGAATATTTGAATTTCTAAATAATAAAATTTTTCCAAACTTGTTGTATCAAAGGTATTTTTTAAACCCCAAACAAGCTTTAATAACTTATGTTGATTGATGCACCCTAGATCCCGCCACTGATATTGATATATCAGATAAAATTTCTAGATGGCAGCGTTATTGTATTTTTTGTACGCAATTTCAGATAGCTATTGCTTCATTTTTATCTTCCCATTAAAACTTCCGTTAATAAAAACTTTGGAATCGCGTCATTGTTATTAAATTTTTTTTAAATAGTCGCGTTCATTCACATCAAACTGTTCTAACGTCTTTGTCAGTTCTTGTTTACAGTAAAATGTGATCACGTGTACCACTATCAAATAGAAAATAGACATTTTGTCACATTTACCTTTCAATTTCTGTGTAGTGATAAATTTATCATTACGTTGATGGGCATTTTTCCTCGACGAAGTTAAGATGCAACACTAAAGTCATATATGGTCACGTGACGTGGCAACCAAATGGCTCGATGGAACTGTTTTCTACGCACTGTTGAATGTCGTATCGTTTACTCTGTTCTTTAAAGAATTAGAAATTGGCAAAAAAAGAGACAGTCGATCAAAATAAGTTAAAAGATAGTTAAAAAACCAATCCTATCACATATTTTAAAAACTATGAAAGACTATCAATTCTTTAACTGTGTATACCAACGCTGATGAGGCACGGTTTAGCCGTACACATCGTCAGTTTTGGAACTATTCATTAGTATTTTTGCGACGTCAGGTATATCGGATTCCAGGTCATTGCAATAGATGTATTAACAAAAAATTTTCGGGCAAGTATTTCAAGTTAAGCGAGTTTTAAGAATGTTTACAATCATTATCACAATTGAGGAAATCGATTTTTATTTCAACACATTTAACTGAATTACTGTTACTAAAAAATGAAGTTTTGTTTGTGCAATTTGTACAAAAATATCGTCAATCGGAAAGTTTAAAATGTTCATAATAATGTTTACACTCATTTACCGGCTTTGCAACTGCCCGCTATCTGACAAATAAAATGGCGATCAACGGAACATGAAATATCGTTGTGCCTTCCTCCTGTATAATATTTAGAAGATGCAATCATCTCGACACAGTCTTCATTGCCACCCCAATTACTGGGTTGCAAGTCCCCCCAGTAGATGAAAACTGGGAGGTGACCATTGGTAGTGTAGAATTTTGAGCCGAGGCCTGGCGCCGTCTTGAACAATCCGATGAAGGCCTTATTGATGCTTTTTTTACTCATTAATGAATAAAGATAGTCATTGTTTGCCTTTGAGAAGGGAACTGCTAGGTCAGCACCTTTATCCATACAAAACTTTCTTGCTTTAAGCCAGGTAGTCTTGTTATCACTGAAGTAGTAACAGTTTCCATGTACACATTCCCAGCCTGTAAAAGAATTATAACTGTGTTGAATATTTCTCTGCTACTCTGTTTTTACATACTGGCGTTTAGCATTTACGTGAACTTACCATTTACCTGACTACAAGCCGAGGCAAATACAAACAGCAGTAATATTATATTCACGTTGTTCTTCATATTCTGAATGATATATCTTGAAAAAAAGGAAAATGTTATTACTTGGGTACTTTATTTATCTTCATTGTGTCCTATCTCGTTCTGCAAGTTAATTTATTCTATTCTTTAAGTGTATCCTAGTTCTTCAAGTGTTCTCTATATTTGTTCAAGCGCGTGCATCCTGTATTTTTACTGTATCCTAATTTTTCAGTCTTCCTTATTGATTGCTTAAGTTGCGTATAACGTATCTTTGTGCCTCCTAAATCCTTAGTTTGTGTTAAAATGTCTGTAATGATGTAGTGTTCAGACGAAACATGTGGAATACATGACGTCAATTAAGAAATGCATTGAACCAAGAGAAATTTGTCTGACTTCATTGGTGCCTTTTATAAAGTTCTTTCATTGTAAAAGGAATCAAGCTTGAAGGTAAAGCACGAAATCTTTTTCAATCTTTTGAGCTGGTATACCTTCGTAGACATGCTGCAATCGATTGTAATTGTGGTCATTTTGCCCTGACGCCTGTGTAAGAGCGACGACACATTTGAGCCTTGCTTGACCCTCTATAAATTCATGCATCCAAAGAGAAATTCAAAATTCTATTGAATTTTTTGGCATTCAACTTGCACAAATAACAAAAGGAAGACAACGAAACTCTTTTTTTAGAAGGAAATTGGAACCTAGAACATGTCAAAATTCACTAATATTAAACACGTGTATTACATGGTACATTGCAAATCCCAAATGGTTGGGAAAGCTGTTATTCTGAGCTTGAAAAAAAAATAGTTAGAATCTCCGATTCTGTTGTACGTTAAATTAAATTTCCTACCCTAATCAAGACATTGTCTACTTTTCCGTTTTCCTCACTAACTTTCTCAGTTCTGTTTTCTTGAACTCTTGATTCTATCCAGATGTACGTGTGTGCATGGAATGATTTCTAAACAGAAGGCAAACCTCAATTTATAAAAACACCGGTTCGCATGATTGTGTATTCATATACGTAGATCTAGTGGCGTCATTTAAAACAGGTCTTTGTCATAATGTTGTTCTCCATGCTTGCCACGTCTTTGTGGCATGGACAAGTGGCTTGACCTCCTCAAGGTATTGAAATGCTTCAGTCGTTCTTCAACAGAAAGCAATGAAGGATAATGCAGACAAGATTATTCCTGCTTTCATTATACTGTGATAGACAAGCTTTTCTTACACAGTTAGTCTGAGGAATGTACTGGGAGATGGAACACTTACATATAAATATCCTTCCAAGTCAAACAATGCAATTATTTATATATTGCTACAAACAAAATCAATACAATAAGGTTATAAGGAAAAAATAGAAATAATACCACGAAGTTGATTTGGTTTTCGGACAGCTGTAGGCATATATACTGATGCGATTTGAAAACATCTAGCTACATCAGAAGAAAGCACGTTCAGACAAACAATATATTGCCGTTGGAAGCATTGAAGCTGAACTAAAACTTGGACTATAGGAGATCTTGATGATCAATCTATTTCACAAATACAAAGTAAAGTGAACGTAAGAAAGACAACACGAAAGATGCATAAATTTTGACGTAGTTGCACGTCAAGGGATGAAATTGAAATTACAAGAAAAACAAATGTTGTTAACAAAGATATTTTTATCCAAGCTTTCTATTGTGCTATAACGATCATAATTGTATTGTTGGTATGACTTCCATTAAGACCTTGTGCTTAAGTGTTTCCTGTGATATTGCCCGCCAAACCGCTCAAGTGATCCGACGGAATAAACAAGTTACACTGCAACAGCAAGCATTTTGCTCTCCTTAAGCTGATTCATGTTGATTTTTTAGCTACCGAATTTTTTTCTTTCCTTGCTCATTCAGCTTTCATCTCATTTTTAGAACTGTTGCAATAACTAACTCGTGTTTAAGTGAGGTTGTTGTATCTTTGTCACCCACGATTGTGCACGTGTACATAGCATGAGTAAACATGTTGAATGGCTGCCCCATTGTTATAAATTCGTCGAAACACTTTTAGATCAACAAATATTCACAATTGCTCACAAACTTTGTGATATTATATACAAGACTATTCAATTGTCATATCAGAATTGATAATCTAATTACTGCAGCCATCTTTGCAATGTATTCTGTAAGATGACACGGCGTTTCTGTTCAATGTTAAACCGATAAACGATAAATGAACAATTGATTATCAAATACTCACTTCGTTCTTTTAAGTCGCTGGAATTTCATCAAAAGCTTTCGTCGACATTCGACAATGGCGAAAACCAAAACGTACTTTCAATAAAGTATCTTTTCTAAATGTCATGTTGCCACCAATTGTTACCAAACTCGTGTAGTGTGTATACAAAAATTTTGAAAGGACCACAATATTATCACAGAATTACGAATCAGTATACAAAAGGGACACTTGATCAGCTTGCTGTGCATATTTATGGTGAATGTTTAATAAGATTACTAACTGCTGTTATAAGCTATTCTAACGGAAGTTTTAATGGGAAGATAAAAATGGAGAAATAGCTATCTAAAATTGTGTACAAAAATACAATAAAGCTGCCATCTAGAAATTTTGTCTGATATATCAATATCAGTGGCAGGATCTAGGGTGCATCAATCAAAATAAGTTATTAAAGCTCGTTTAGGGTTTAAAAAATACCTTCGATACAACAAGTTTGGAAAAATTTTATTATTTAGCAATTCAAATATTCAGTTTTATTTTTAAGGTATTTTGCATTTAAAATTGAGCATCTGTAATTTATTTTGACTAACACTGCATCCGTCATTGTAATATGAAATATATAATCAAAAAACCTTCACAGACTTGTACATCATCATCATCATATCTTTTCGCGCCAGGGCGATCCAAACTCGGGCTGGAAGTTTGGAAGTGTTGCGCGTGTTGTAGCAATCAGTCAAAATCAGGGACGGCATGTGAAGCCTTGCTACTTGTCCCCAGACTTGTACATAAATAAGGTTATGAACATCATCCAATTTGGCATAAATCAGAGTATATTTTACGTAAATTTCTCTTCTGAATCTAAGTTTCATGATTATGTACAGCATTGCCTAACAATGACAATTTTGCATCAACTTTTCTAATCAAGTGCTACAGGCTGTATCTTGCCATGTCTTAGAAGCGTAGAACCATATTCCAGTATTTTCAAACCTCATTCTAGCATAAGACTGACTAAAACACTTTATCAAAAAACATTAAAAACTAGGCTTTTATAGGAATTCATGGCTTTAATTAAATGCAGTTTCCTATGAACTTGGCACAGAGTGACGAAATATACAGCAGGGCAAACTCATTAAAATTTTTTGTTTCAAGCATAACCTGTTACGCAAGGGATTACCACAACAGCAGAATTATAAACTTCCTTTTTGGCCAATAGGAATGATAAAAATGCTACAACCACTACGTGTAATCTAACTAAATTTACCGAAGGTAAATCAAATGGATTCACAATCTTTTGAGCAATGGTTGAAGCGATAACAATTATTTACATAAAGTAAATGGTTTGAATCCGGGAGTATCGTTACATGTTTATAAATGTAGATCGTCCAGGTTTGTATAGTCCTGAGAAGGACTGTTTTTGTTGTTGTTGACTGACGTTTCGACAACCTTAGCGGCAGTCATCTTCAGAGTCAAATGAGGAGTAAACGTCAGGTTAGCCGTATTTGTTATCTGGTTCTTACGTCATGGTATTGTGTGTACAGGAAATGTGTGGCTGTCAATTGTGTATTGTCATTGTGGATTAATGTGATGTGTAATGTTTTTAGTTGATCGTTTGTTTGTACTGTGAATAAGTCGTTTGTTAGGTGCCGGTAATTGCTATGATCTGTTCAGGGGGGTTTGTCCCAAGTTGGTATACCAACTTTCTAATGTAAGCCGTTGTCTATAGTCAGTACTGTAAGTAATGCATTTTGCCGAGTCCCAGTCAATCCTGTGCTTTGTGATTCGGTGATGTTCGGCAATGTGATTAGTTCTGTCTTGTTTCCTAGTAGCTCGTTTGTGTTCAGTAAGTCTTATGTTTAAGTTCTTGCCAGTTTTCCCAATATAGGAGGAAACCATAAAACTATTTCGTCAATAAATTTGAACATTTGAAACTGACACTAGTTCTCACTTCAACCAATAAAAATGCTATCCTGATGAACAAACACCATAGAAAGCTTTGATAAAAATATCTTTCTTTACAACATCTGTTTTTCTTGTAGTTTCAATTTCATTCCTCGACGTGCAACTACGTAAAAATTTATGCATCTTTCGTGCTGTCTTTCTTACGTCAACTTTACTTTGTATTTGTGGAATAGAGCGTACTTTCTCCTGATGTAGCTAAGATGTTTTCAAATCGCATCCAGTATATATAGCCTACAGCTGTCCGAAAACCAAATCAATTTTGTGTTACTTAATTCAATTTTTCCTTATAACCTTATTGTATTGAATTTTTTGTAGCACTATACAAATAATTGCATTTTAACTTGGAAGGATATTTATATGTAGGTGTTCCATCTCCCAGTACAGTCCTCAAACTAACTGTGTGAAGAAGCTTGTCTATCACAGTAATGAAAGCAGGAATAATCTTGTCTGCATTATTCTTCATCGCTTTCTATTATTTTAGTAGAATTCAAGAACTCCAAATAGAAAAGCAAAGCACAATGAAGAACGACTGAAGCATTTCAATACCTTGAGGAGGTCAAGCCACTTGTCCATGCCACAAAAACGTGGCAAGCATGGAGAAAAACATTATGACAAAAACCTGTTTTGAATGGCGCCACTAGATCTACGTATATGAATACACAATCATACGAACCGATGTTTTTACAAATCGAGGTTTGCCTTCTGTTTAGAAATATTACATGCACACACGCAGCTTGAAGATGGAACTAAGAGTTCAAGGAAACACAACTCAGAAAGTTGCTGAAGAAAACGGAAATGTGGCGGGATCTTTAGGGTGAATTAATCAAAATATTTTATTGTACCTCGTTTGGGGGTATATAGAGGTAACATTTTGGTGAAATTTTATCATTTAGAAATTCTAATATTTAGTTTTCTTCTGAAGTTATTTTGTACGTAAAATTGAGCATCTATATATTTTTTTTGACTAGCACCGGATCTTCCACTGTAATAAGAAGTATTTAATTACAAAACTTTAACAGAGTTGTACGTATAAAGTTTTGAATTCTACTAAATTTGGCAGAAATCAGTGCATTCAACATGCAATTTTTTCTTCGCGATCTAAGTTTCTTTATTACTTGAATTTTACCTAGAATGACAACTAGCTTCACAATTTTCAATCAACTTTTCTAATGAACGCTGTATATTAAATGGTCTACTACATCTTGGGAAAGTGGCATCATATTCTGGTATTTTCAATTTAGATTGTAATAAAAGGCAGACTGCAGCACTTTATCCTTTATCCGAAAACTTTAAAAAGAAGGCTGTAGAATATCGTTATTATACATCATTCAATTAATCAAATTAAGCAAAGATTGTCACTTTAATTAAATGTACTGCTGTAACTTAGCAAACTCGCAAGTTTTGGTCCGGTTATGGAATTTCCGAAAAATATTATACTTCATTTCTTTAGCAATCGATTATATTCAGGTCTAAATAGTTTTCCAGGCCACATATTGTATTACGAATGTGATTACCATAAAGGCAGCCAGTCAACTGCATTTTCTGCTCAGTGGGAATGATGAATAATAGAAGCCATTGTCCATTGTTCACTACCTACCAGATGCTTCATTAGGCAATTCATCCATGTTGCGCTCGCTTTCATAAAAATTGAAATCATTAACCATTCCTGAATAAAAGAAAAAATGAGTACATTTAAACTTGTATAGACAAGTTCAGTTACGATTTACATATTTTTGAATTGGTACAAACTAGAATTTGAAGTCATCAGTTGTCTCACAACAGTTAAAACTCGGTTTTCAGTGGCTTCATTTAAGCAACGGGTTACCTGAGGCGAAAAAAATGGAGCTGCGGGCTGCTGGCAATAAAGGAGCTAAAGTAGAGCCCGAAACGTATTCACTTGTGTCTTCTGAAACAGGATAAGATAATACTAATAAAAAAATTTGTTTACACGTAGCTATTGCAACAGTTCATTCATTTACACGTGGTTATTTCAACAGTTCGTTGAACAGTTAGCACTGCAAAAATTGTTGATGGTATCAAGATGACCGTAAGTTTTTAATAATAACTTACACTCAACATCACTATGATCAGTATTTCTTCATAGCTTTTTCTTAAATGAGGACTTTTCTTTAGAGGTTCTACATCTGAATCTTTGTCAGAATCCAAACTACACGTGATTAAAATAAGTATAGTTGCAGATGCTACTTGTTCCATGGAGCATTGTTATGTGTATCAGGACGACAACAGATTGACTTTCGGGAAAAGAATTTATTAGTTTCTTCTAAATTCAATGTATATAAGCCCTATAACAATTATAATATCGCTGCCGAAAATGAATATCTGACTCTAATGTGTAATTTACTTGTATAAGTGAGTATCCTTATTCTGTAACCTTTCCAAGCAGTTTTTTCTGGAAAGTCAAGTCTCTTTGCTCTTGATCTAATGCTTGTTCGGGGCCAAAGGCATATTAGATTCTATAAAATTGTTTGCAAGACAATCTGTCACTAAATAGGAACAAAGAACCATACTTAGCTACAGAAAAAATAATCTTTTCTTTGAATATTGCACTTACACCATCACATGTTTCTATCCAACTTAACCTACTTTTCCTCGAGAAATTCAACAACAGCAAAGTTATTACTTAGCATCTAAAATCAAAGTCAATTAAAAAGGTTCTAGCAATGCTCTCTTATTAATGTTATGCAAAAGAATATTGCAAATAAATGAAATACAAGTGTGATTTTATGTGTCGATAAAGCAGCTCAATACGTATCTGAATCTAGAAATGTTGCGAAAGTTATCCAGCATTTTGATAAACATAACAAGCATTAATCAATGATAGCAATGCAAAATAGCCATAAACACACATTTGCCATTTGGGAAATCTATTTAAATAGCCTTTTCTCAATGTTATCTGTGGTGAGCACTTTCATGGATGTTCTTCTTTACAGGTTTTGTAAACACCAACCAATCGCGAATCACATGGCGTTGTGAACAGAGCCTCTGCATTCAAATAAATTCGACAAGAGAAAGTTTCATCTCCGTTCTCATTAGATTCACCTGTTTGCTCAACTTCTTCACCACAAGAAGACTCATTAAAAATGAACGCATTGTCCGTGGACTTAACATTACTTTTTATTCGGTCAGCCTGGTTGCAGTCTGGTCTGTACTTCATACAAGAAACTTGTTTTACAGGTATATTTCGTGGTGTTTGTAACAATTAAAGTACGAGCACAAGCAAGTAAACCTGGATAACCATTTTTTTAAGTAGGCCAAGCCAATTATGAAGAGCATTTTGCTTAATTTAAAAGTTGTTTGCCCATTTAACTAACCTTTCACTAAGTGTTGGGTCGGTATCCGTTTCAGATCCTGATGAGCTAGACTTACATGATCGGTAAAGATCTATGTCCTCACATGCGATTTGTTGAAGAGTGGCACAAATTTGTTTTTGGGTTTGTTCATTTTCGTCAGCTAAAGAGTCTCTGCCACTGTCAGGATTCACACTTATAAAGCAACTGTTTTGCAGCTGAAAATCTTCATCGTGTGATGGAAGAAAAAGTTCACTGTTGTTTTTCAGTGTCCTGTTGGCAGCTGCCAACTTCTTTTATATTGTGCTCGATTTCTTTTCATAAGGAACTATAAACAATAACGCTCAGACACACGTTTAACTTAAAAGTTCTTATTGATTTTATGGAAGTAATTTTATAAACGCAGCTCGAAATAGAACATAAAATAAATGCTTATATAAGAACAATACATTACGTTTATAGTAGAAGTAGTTAACTAATATATATATGTATATCATCGTAGGCTCATATTTTTTATTATATATTGTATTATGTCTAAAAATAGTTATAATACACTTTATAATAAAACAAACCGGGGGATCGTTTTTGAGGTAGTCAGTGGTAATAAACATAAAAAATAGAGGGTGAGCCTGTGATGATATACACATATACATTAATATAAATGTAATAAAAAAACAAGATATATTTAAACAAGTATATTTGAAAAAAAAGAAATATTTACTATACAATACACAATATTTCATTGGCAAAAGTCCAAAGTCCAATTTTTAAACGATATCATAGAAAGTTACATGTTTGTTCAAACCATTTACTTTATCATAGAAAGTCCAAAGTCCAATTTTATAATGACAGAAACTTTTCTTTATAATCATCATCAATATCATATTCATTTCAATAAAGCCTGTAAAAAAGTATACATGTTAAATATTTAGTCGTAACAATGTTAATAAATAAGAGTACATAAATGTCCTTACCAATAAATCCAGATGAAATTAATCACAAATACCATCACAGGAAACTGCAATTGATTAAAGTGCCCCTATCAGCAAAAACTTTTATTAGCGATATCAAAACTTGGTGTAATATCTAACGTGTCGGTGGAAAATTATTTCAATTTGGTCAAACTGTTTTCTTGTTTGGAGGTTTAAAGTTGCCTTTCAATGGACCTTGTCCGTCGTGGCATGAAGTCTGGGTCTAGCCAAATTCTGACGTCATCCAAGGTAGTTAATAGTGGAATCCCTTGCATGACTTCACAAAAGTAAGTCTTTCCCGACTTTTTTAACGACGGACAAGGTCCATTAAATGGGAAATTTTTGCTAACTTTTAATAGCAATAAAAATGGAACGATTTGACAAACCTAAAACCTTTTACTGATACGTTGAAAATCACGCCTAAATTAAATATTGCTATTAAAATTTTTGCCGAAAGGGCACTTTAAAGCTATTTAAATTCTTATATCAGTAATATGAGCCTAGTTTTTAAAAATTTTCGATAAAGTGTTGCAGTCTGTCTTATCCTAGAATTAAGGTTGAAAATACTGTAATATGATTATGCTAAGACATGGCAAGGTATAGCCTGTAGCACTTGATTAGAAACATGATGAAAAATTGAAAAGTTAGTTGTCACTGTTAGGCAGTACTGTGTGTAATCAAGAAACTTAGATTCAGAAGAGCAATTTACGTAATGTATACGCTGATTTATGCTAAATTTAATAATATATATAACTTTATTTATGTACAACTCTGTTGACGTTTTTTGATTAAATTTTTCATATTACATAGGTGGATCCAGCGTTTGCCAAAATAATTTATAGATGCTCCCTTTTAATTCAAGAAATCTTCCTAAAAATACTAAATATTTGAATTTCTAAATTATAAAATTATACCAATCAAGTTGTCTCTAAACTATTATTGAAACCCCAAACGAGGTACAATAAATAATTTTCATTGACGTACCCTAGATACGCCATTGGTATTGATGTATCAAAAAATTTCTAAATGGTAGCGTTATTGCTTATGGTAAATAGCTAGCTATTATACATAAACAAAATATTCAACAAATAAATTAATGATCTATCTTGCGATTGCTGCCTCAACTCCGTCTACGATTTCTGACAGCTATTGTTTCACTTTTATCTTCCTATTCAGTCTTCCATCAATGAATACTTTTAATCGTTTCAGTTTATATAATTTTCGTTTATGATTGCGCTCATTCATATCAAACTGTTCAAACATCTTTGCCAGGTCTTGTTTACAGCAAATTGTGGTCACGTGTATCCCTATCAAATAAAACAATTACACTTTGTCACCTGTACCTTTCAAATACGGTGTAGTGCTCACCATATGTCACCAATTAAGTCAAGGGTCATTTTACCAAACAAAGTTAATATAAGATTTATCCAACACCTAGAGGCATAAATTGTCAAGTGATGTTCATCCAAATGGTGCGATGGAACTGTTCTCTTCGCACTGTTAAATGTCGTAACGTTTACTCCGTTCTTATAATAATTAAAAATTGTTTGGTCCAGGGCTCTGGTAATAAATCGTTTCTACACATAATTATCTGTTTTGTGTGTTTTCTGGCATGAGTAGTCACCATAAAGTAGCTTAGCCTTCAAAATCAACATATGAAGAATTTGGCCGAGGAGAAAATTATTGATTGAAAAAGTAGTGTCCTTAAACTGGTTTTTCTTTTTAAGTTTCACTCGCTAATCAAAAGCAACAACAAAAGTTCATCTTTTTTTCGTATCTTAGCCTAAAAAATTTAGTCCCATAAACAAGATTCACGGTCGTAAGACTTCAAATTACAGAATTGATCTTGATGCACAAGTTCACATCAAACCATTTTAGGCGTTCAGTTTAAAGACTACTCTCCAGCAAATTCTTGAATTATTTAAATACTCCATGCATGTTTTCCAAAATGTTTTCACTTTCAGGCGACGTCAGTGACCTGAAACGTTTACGTACAGTGACGTCACTCAATCTTTTTAATTCAAATCTGACTACTCATCACTTCCTTACAGCTAAAATAAAAAGAATACTTACTGCACAAATCGTATAGCAATATTCAGAAGGATGGTTGGAAAAAATCGGATCGCCACTGGTTAATGCTATATGCAGTTGGTAAGTAGATGGAATTTTTCTTTTCTTTCAAAACCTTTAAAGGAAAAATTGTCACGGTATTAATAAAATACTTTGAGTCATTTGTAAATTGTCACTAGTAGACTGCAGTGCAGTTTTTTTGTAATTGCCCAGCAAAAAAGTGTAATTGCCTTTCATTCAATGCATAAAAAACATGGTGGCAGTTTTAAGCAAACAAAGATCTCCACAATTGCAATCTTCTGAAATTCAAGAATTTCATAAAATGTAAAGAATGTAATGTTTTTGTGGTTAATGTTTATGAAAGTTAGAAAATTGCAAAGATTGTAAACAGCGCTCGAACTTCGATAGTATTTCGTTGCAGTCTTTAAAATAAACTCACTCTCGTATGTTTATTCGTAAGCACTCGAAATTTTACTATTCCCCTGATGAATTGCTCTATCAATTAAATTATACGTTTATTCAATTGTAACCACGTTTCATCCTATCGAAGAAATACAACCAGCATTTTTGTATGCTCGAAGAAATCTATATTCCATGTACTCACCTATTTTTATGAATTCCATTTTTAAATCCAAGTGGCTTTGCAACTTGTGTTTTAGCTATATTTTTCTCTTCCTTACGCATGTAGGTCTTTTCTGGATTTTTTCTTTTTTGGGGTAACAATTTTTCATCTTGTCAGTTCGTTTGTTGCTTTTCTCCTGTGAAGCTTTTATCTGTTTTTTTTTGGTTGGCATAATGAGCGCCTAATGGTCATTTTCCCATGGATTCATTTCTGTTAGCTCATATTACATAATATCCTGATCTTTTTTTGGTTATTTTTTTGCTTAGAAGAAGGTCGATAGGAGGCTTTTGTTTTGGATGCTTGGTATGTTGGTACATATGCTGTGGGATGAGGTGTCAATGCCTTCTTGTTTGCCGTAAAATCTACATCTTGTAAGTTTATATGCTTCCTTATAACTTTATTATAATTGACTGGATGTGGGGAATTTGAGAATTTGGCTGACACTCACAACAAATTTTAAGTTTAAAGTCCATCAGCTACCTCCTCCCTATTTGAACAACTAAGATTTCCGTTATTTGCGTGACTTTGGATATATTCCGTTTTGCAAATGTCTGAATAGCAATCATCCCATTCATTACCAATGACGGAAATGCCATAAATTTTACCATCTTCATCATTTGTATAAGACAAAACAACAACCTGAGCAGAGAGGGCTTTTCAAAGTCTATCGGATCGTCTCTGCCATTAGTCCAATCATGAATTTTATTCCTTCATGTGATTCACCAAATTAACACAATGGCTTATGCTCTTCGTGTGATAAAGCAAAACACCTGCTTTACGCCCTGAATTTTAAAAGCATTCTTCACTTCTTCCAGTGAAAACCCTCGTTCGAGGAGTATTTCTTTAAAGAACTTTTTTTCATACAGGAAAGGAAGTACTTTCGGGCATGGCAACAAACCATCCATTTTCTCAAGTTTTTCTTGCCTTTTGGTCAACAAATTTTGCTGCAATTTCTGACACAACCTTGACATACAAAAAGGAACGCCTTCTTCGCGTAGCATCACTTGCAGAGCAACTAGACCGCATGACCGTTTGCAAAAAATCATTTTCCGTGGATCAAGACAGCATACCTATATAATTATAGTATATTTTACCATCGTAGCAAACTCGATAATTGGGGTTATTGAAGAAGATAATTGAGAAATTAGGATTGTCAATAGTTAGCAATATACGCATACTTCGTTGTCTGTTACCCGTTGTCGTTGCCTGTTGTCTGACTCGTTGCATTGTAAAGGAACTCTGTGAGAGTTGAGCATATTTGTCTAACAATAAATAAACAACAACAACAACATATTAAAAATATTCAACGTACATATGGACAGTTAGACTGTACGGTTTCTGTAATATCCATAAGCACGAATCGTAATTAAATAAACAAGATCAATGCAACCAGGAAAATGGAGAAGTAGCTACTACTGATGGAAAATAAAATCTTACTGCTATTAAAGTATGAAATTATGATCATGTAAAATAACGAGTTGCTACATTCTAAATTCTAAACAATACTTAATAACCAAGTTTAGAAATTTAAAATCATGATGATGGGCTGAAACCTAAATAGAATCAACAATTAAAAAGTGTAAAAGATCTATGAGTGAATATTACACAAAGACGAAGCCCGAGAACGGATAATTTGAGAAAAATATCATTGGCCATAGTTTGCAGCATGTTCACATACTTGATGGTCTATACATGATTCATTGTGCTCTAGTGGAAGACTTTCTCCCTCGGTCTTTAGTATATTTTAGACTACAATAAACAAAAACTTACATTAATTGATATAGAAAGCACATTTAGACTACAAATTTATCCATGCGCATGAACAGTCATTGGATAAGAAAAAGCATTGGCACATAGATGATGGGAGAAGTATACCATTTTTAGAATATGCATACTGACTGATACTGAAGTGCCTACAGAATTATGATTTTGTGTATCAATGAGTGAAATATTAAACAGTAGGGAACCCTTGGCTGTCTTTTTTTTTAATACTAAGCATTGGCCAAGATTAAACTTTTCAATCAAACAGTCTCGAATTTGACTGATTAAAAAAGCTGATGTAAGAGTCTATCTTCATATCAATCACTTTACTCACATCATTCACATTTTCTTCGTGTTCTTTGGATGTCAATAACAGTGATTCAGTTTCCTCAGTTGCCTCATGCTGAAAAGAGATCAATGAAAGTTATTTTGAATGAGAATCCTATACATAATTCTATGCCGATCAAGTAAAGACATACCGGTTGACCTTCATTTTCTTCGCCTTGTTCTGGCACACCTGTCGTCGTTTCCTGGACTATTTTCCGCTGCAATTGAAAAATATTTCTTAAAAAAATTCGTTCAAGAAGCAAAATGTTCGATTATTTACTGCCGTTTTCATATGCGTGAAATCGAATTTATGTATATCAAAAGGGAATTTATATGGTAAAATATGATGACATGGATCACACAAAAAACTTTTTACGAAGTTTAATTTTGCCGATAATGCTGTAATGTTATATTTATGCTTTTATTCACATATCGACATCACAGACTTTAAAAAAACACCAATTTAGAAATAAATAGCGAGCAGCGCTGCATCAGAAACGTGGCCCTGTAGCTCGACGCTCAACATAACCAAAAATATATGCTGTTCACCGGTCATATTATTTGCAAATTTTTGTCTTTTTCCGACATAGTCGATGAATTTTTCGACATCTACTATGTTATCCAGCATGATTTGCTTTTACTTAATTATTTCATACATTTTCTTAAATTTCTATATGTATCGTTGTGCTCATTTAATTGACCGTGACCTATTCTAACAACTTATAAAAGAAATACCTAATACTGATTTATTAAAGATTTTTTGCGCGCGCAGGCTCAAATACTATGTTTTCAAAGATGAAATCTTGTTGAAATAAGCGCTAACTTATCGAGATGCTCAAGCGATTGAATCAGTGTTCTCATGTATTCGTTGTAGAGTAAGTATAAACTTTGGTTTTACTGAGAATAATGAATTGTGTTGTTCTGCAAACCGCAGCTGATAATTTGAGTTTTTTATCAAAGATGAAGAGTAATACGACGTATTTGGCTACAAATTCGCACAAACAGTGTTTGACAGACTTTTTTTTATCAAAAATGAAAATTTACAAAATTACCTCTGTCTTCATATTGGCAAATTTATCGCGCATCTTTGATATGAGTTCATTTTCAAGCTTTTCAACTCTTCTTTTTCCGACTTTGCAAATTTCAATAATCGTTTGAAGGGGACGTCGAGATAAACTAATGTTTTCAGGTGCAACTTCCAACGACAGCGGTTCATGGATTGATCGTAAACATTCCAACTGCAATTCTATTTCGGCTACGATCTCCTTTTGCCTGGCAAACTGTAATTTTTTAGAAATATCTTTGTAAAAAGTGTCACCAATCATGTTTTAATCAAGAAGTAAAGATGTTTATTCTGTTTGCACATGCTTATGCAAGCAGAGGCGACGTTCTAGAGAACTATAAAACGGAAAAATTTAAAAAAACTGTTTCAATTTTTTCTCTGACATTTATTCATGATTGATTTGACAATTCTTTTTGATTTATTCAATTGATTTATCTCAGATCGGTTTGCACAGGCTGATAAAAATTCAGTGATTGACCAATCAGCGCACGCGTTTTGTTGTTTTTATTTTGCAAACATCCCTGTGCATGCAAATCAAGAGCATGAGTTTTTTCTCATTCTTCTTCTTTCTAAGATTTCTACGATTTTTGGACACTTCATGCGCCATAATAACTATTACGTCAGTACAAAAAAAATCAAAGAAAGATAAAAAAGACTTGAAAGCCTGCTATTGCTTAGCAGATACTATCAATTTTTAGCAAAACATACCCTGTGCAATATTATACGTATGCTCCTGAGATTTTAAGATACATTCTAATTCCAAGAGTTCAGCATATTACAATAATATGTGGTGTATATTCCATTAATCACGTTATCATATCCAGTTCAATCAATCAACCATAGAACGAATATTTATTGAGCTATGTCGTACATTAAGTCCTACGGAGGTAAAAAACCGTTTAAAGAGCATACAAACTGCAGTTACTACACCTTGCAAAATCAAAACATCTTGAATGAATAAATTATCAGCACGATATCCAGGCTTATTTTTTGCTGTCGGGTGATGTCAAAATTTTCAGGTTTTTGTTTACCACTTTTTACGAAAGTGATGTTTTCAATTGATTATTTAAGCTATGGTCCACCTTTTTTGTTGTTTACAAGAAAAAACACGAGTTCATGATGATTTTTCGATAATGTAATCATTATACATAGTTTCTGATTTCAAGAGTAAACTTTGAGCAAAAATTGACTGAAATTTTAGGACGTTTTTGATTAGTTATTTTGTATGTGTATGAAAGTGTATTACTGCCTGTTTCAATTTAGTTGTTATATTACATTAAATGCTACATTGAATGTGTAGATTTTATCACAAGACCATTATTTGGTCTTGCAGTAATTGGGAAATCCCCGAGAATGACCTAATTTAACTCGTTGGCAATCCATTGTTTTACCGTAAGTTGACGCCAAAACATTTACGTAGCTCAATTAAATAGGCAGCTGGCTACAAACTACTGGAAAATGAAGGTCAATAACTCTTACATGTTTACAGAAAGTCCTTTTCACAAATGAAGTTCATTTTTGACATTAAGTTTCAAGTGAAGTGGTGAGCGCTCAAGCATTCAATACACGGAATTGTTAATATTGCAATCACATTTTAACACTTTGATGAAAATACAGAAAGTTGCAAAATCAATGAAACCCATTTGATGTTATTACAGATATAGGGCCGTGAAAACTGACAGAAATGTGCTATGCTGTTGGATTTAAACTTGACACAAGAGCGTAGGAGGTAAAATTACTTAGGTAGCAATTTAGGCAAGTGACTTGCCTTTGCTAAAGAAAGGGCTTATGCAATATTTTACTATATTTCTTAATCCTTTTTGTGTCATAGTTGCTAAAAATTGCTATTTAGAGTACCTCATCAAGAAAATGCTGGTCCAATGTCGACGCTGCTGTCTTCATGGCCATCTTTACACCCGTACAGAGATCGACTTTCCTATATAAGATCATAAGAGTCCATTCAACTTTAACCATATTTGCACTGAAGTTTTCTAAGAAATTAATCAATGCTATATCATTTCAACTATGTATTACGTGCAGCATTTACAGCGAACTTCAAACCAAATGACGCAATATAAATTCACTATTTTACCTCGGGTGACACGAAGTAAAGTAATGGTTTTTTACTTACTTATTTCCTTTGAGTCACAGCACAATGTTTAAGAAGATGTGGTCAATCGAGAAAAATCCAAAATGCTTCTTCAATAAGTTATCTTGGTCTAGACAAGCCGACTCGTTGATATCTACTGTTAACTGCTTTGAAAATTTGACAATGAAATCATAAAATGAGCGCAGCATGATGTCAAGGTCACGTGAAACTGCATTTAATTCATTAGGTATAGAGTATCAATGTAATAATTTTTAAAAATTATAAAATTCTTGGGGTTGAAAACATGTTGTTTGTGGCGAAATTCTTCTCATAATAAAGAAACAAAAGACCAGAAAACAATTTTCCTCATTACTTTCAGGCGCTTGGGGAGGGGTTTGGCCTCCCTCACTTTTCTTCAAGATTATAAAACTTTTGCTAACACTATATATATTTATTTTAGCCTAACTTAAGGCCTTAACTTATGTTAGCCTTAAATTTTAGCCTAAAAAAGCAAGACGCAGTAAATTTACTAAATACAAATTCTAGCCTTCCCTCTCTAGGTTTACTTTGAGGCGCTGTCCATGTTAATCATTGGGCTCTTCCTACATTGGCAAATAACTACTTCGAAGTTTTAACGGCTATAATTAAATTTATATCGCCTATATTGTATATGAAATGATTTCTCCAATGATGGTGAAAATTTTGATACCACGAATAGAATATTTGTTTCATGAATGCGGTTGTCGTTAAATTGCGAGAAACCAATTGTCACCATAAAAACACATATAAAGAAAACTAGATTACTTACGCGTGCATCATTCTGCTTTGCTAATGTTTAAAGATTTGTCATCAAATCCGGCAGGGACGGAGGAGGGTTATTCCCCTCCCTCGCTCCTTATTAATTTTGCCGACGTTTTACTTTCTGAAATCAGCCCCCGCACGCTTACTTTTTAATCAACTTCTGTGGTAAGAAATTCCATATAAGAGAGGCAGAAGAATAATGTAAGAAAACATGGGACGCTAATAGTGTGTGAATTATATTATGATAGTCATATGCATTGAACAAAAGCCAGGCAAGATAGAATTGAGACCAATTGAAGGTTGGCGTTTTGGATTGATCGACTTGCCAAGCTAAACCCAGAGCGACTGATGTGTGTGTGTGATTGGCGACGAATTTAAGTACGTCAAAGTATATAGTTTCAGCTCTTGATAGTAACGCTGTGTACACTTAGAAGAGTGGCAAGGACACAATGAAAAATGCAGTAGAAATGCTGAGCTTTTAATTCGGAGTGGCGAGAACTTATGTCCCCGAGATAAGCTCGGTCATCCTACTCTTAGGCAAATTTTTTTAATTCACAGTTTTTCTACCAGATGAAATGTTAAAGATCTGTTAGAATAGTTTGTACACATCACAATCTCGTTCTATACAAAACACTTCGGTCCGATATTTCTCCAAAGGACAAAAATCCTCGCGCTTGGTCAACAAGTGATAATGGTTGATTACCACTAATATTTTGAGATAAAAATAGCTACTCAATGTTTGAAATACTCTCACTAAACTGAGTAAAGTACTTGTTTTAAGGACGTAAACATTCACAGAAATGGCGTAAAACGAATTTAAACTTCCGTTTTGAATTTGAAGACCATCTCACGAATTACTATAACACTTAGCGTATGTAGCAAAAGAAACAGGTAATCCAATTTTCTTAACAGATCTTTTCTGATGACCTCGAAGAAATCTTAACTCATTTCCTAAACCTTTTTTTTGAGACATTGTCCATCACAACATTTGTGTTTTGCGTTACGCAAGTCATTATATATGAAATGGTTATGAAGTACTCACGTCTTACGTTTGAGTAGCAGGACAACGTTTACAAGATTTGGTTGACAGTACGGAAAGCAAAAACGTCTTGAGCAAAGTATCTTATCCAAGCGCGCCGTCTTGCAACCACTCTGTTCGACGAATTGACGGATTTGACATACGTATGTAAAAATTTCTTTAAGAGCGCATATGGTAATTGGGTCACATGAAATAGCATTTAATATTAATAACAATTGATGAAATTTTATAAAGTTTTGAAGAATGTAAACATGTCAGTGTTAGGTAATGCTTCACGTAATAAAGATACCAAAAAACACAAAAACATTCAGATGACGTTTATTTGTTTCTTTCTATAACCATGTACACTTTGACGAATTTATTATTGAAATATTTTGCAAATATGTTGGAGTTTTGTTTAATTATGAGGTTATAAATCTTCGTGCTTGTGCAGAAATCGACTGTAAAAGCGAAAAACAAAGAAACTCTTTATTAGACAAAGAACTCTAACATGACAAACTTATTGCGCCCAAGAAATACAAGCTCTTTGCATTCCTAAAGTTGCGGGTGCTGTTATATTCTGAGCTTGGCTAACAAATTTTGGGAGTCTACGATTCTGTTGACGTTTAACAGCTATTGTGCCTTTTGGAATAAGTCTGAACTAGTTGGTAGACGAGCTCATGAAATGATGTCCAAATAGAGGTCAAGCCTCAATTTATACGAATATTGGTTTACATGATTGTACATTCATACGTAAATGGAGTTGAGTCACGCAAAACAGATCTTTCCTGCCATTGTCACAAAGTACTTTCCATGCCACGTCTTTAGTAGGGGAACAAAAACTTGACCTTCTCGAGATATTGAAACCTTCGGTCATTCATAGTTGTACTGGAAATCTTGCATTGTCATAGTCGTTTTGAGTTTTTGAATTCTACAAAAATGGCAGAAAACAGACGAGATGATTTCTGCTTTCATAACTAACAAAAGGTTTTATCACATATTGAGGACTGTATGCTGTAATGGAGAAAATACTAATTACATATATGCATGCATGCCCTTGTGAGTCACCGGCACAATTACTTGCATAATAAATTGATGGGACTAAATACAATAAGGTCATAATAGAAAATATAGAAACAACACAAAATTGAATTGGTTTAGTGTTCGTGCAGACGAAGGAACTTAAAAGAATCCATGCCATCGCAATGAGAAAAAAGCAATTCACCAGCAGACAAACAAATTACTGCATCTGAAGAATTAAAGCTGTGCTGTACACTGGAATATACGAGATTTGTGACTGTTATTCTGCTCAACGAATACGCAACGACACAATTTTTTAGACCACGTTTACACTATAGCGGATTGCTTTAGCATCGGATTGATTTCTTATACGATAGAAACTTTATGTGTGTTCACAAAAAATTGCCATTTGCTCGTTTAGCCGAAATTACAGCATGTGGTCGAACTCAAAAGAAATAAAAATTTGAAGTCTTCGTGGTTTTTCAATGAACTTCTTTACTACCTCATCATGCAATGTGTTGTCGAAACGTCAGTCTACAACAACAAAAACAGTCCTTCTCAGGACTTTATTAACCTGGACGATCATCATTTACTAACATATAACGATACTCCCGGGTTGAAACCATTTACTTTAGTAAGCATACTTTGTTGTTCATGTGAACAATCAACAACATAAATAATTTCGTTTTTATTTTGTTTTAGATAAATTTTTCCTTCTATTGATTGCAATGCTGCCCTTAAATCATAATCCAAACTAGAGAAAGCAGCTTTTAAAAAAGAAGATCTACATTTCATTGAAATTTGGCGTGTCTTGTATGCTATTTTTATTATGTTTTGTTAATACTTGCGCTATATTTAATACAATCAACATAAACCAATCTACAACTCAAATTTACCATTGCAAATCTGAGTCAAATGCCATAAAATAGCAGTACTGTGATAACAGGGGCGGATCTAGGATTTTTCAAACATCAGTCATAAAACGTCGGAGGTGCTCTGCACCTGGGGGGGTCTGAGGCATTCTCCCCTGAGAAATTTTGAATTTCAGAGCCTTGAAAATGCCATTTTCAGCGTTTTAGAGCAATACAAAATGTATTTTGTGGGCATCGTTTTGCGTAAAACAACACATTTTTCTTACGTTTTTCAAAAAAAATAAAGTGAACAATACTTGAATGTTTTGCCAAATATTTAGGCTCATTATCATGCCAAAATATGGCTCATTAGCATGCCAAATATATGGCTCATTAGCATGTCTAGGAACGTAAATTTATTTTACAATAATGCTATTCAAAAACAGATATATTCTTTAAAATTTCTACCAAGTTGTCAGGCATAGACCCCCATTCAAACCTCTATGTAATAAGTTAAGTTAGAAATTTGGTACTATAAGTGACAGTTCATAGATATAGAAAAGCTCAGACTTCAAACCATGCAAGTTTATTGTAACTCTTTACCCATCTCCACATCAGTGCCAGCAAATTCACCCTTTGAGAAAAACTCAAAATTTTTTTCTGCCAAAGATTAAGCAAAAATTATCAGAGTGAAAATTTGCAGTTAAGCTTAATGCCATAAATGTTTATTAGGCATTTCACTAGACTATTATCTTCTGCAAGGTGTGCTATATAGCAATCACTAGTAGCATTGTATTATCAAATACAAACAGAATGTAACCAACATGTCTTTAATTATATAATTACATGAATGTTAAAATGGTTTATGTGTCATGCTTACTGGTTATGATAAATATCTTTTCATATGATCAAAGCTGTTTAAATGTAAATCTAAAATAATTTAGTTTAGAAATTATAATGATCATCAGAAAAATTACCTAGTGATCATGAAAATACTTTGCTGTTTTGCCAAATTTCAAGGTTTATCTGCATACATAGGAAGACATTTTTACTTTATAAAAATGCTTTTCATATACATATCAATAGCCTTTGGAATTTATGGCAACAATCTGGTATGAGCCGTAGATTAACACACCTTTACATCTCTACATGAGGTGTTCAGTTAGAAAAGGGACAATATGTGACATGGGACAACATTTCATGTATGTGAAATACTCAGGTTTAATACCATTCCAGTCAAATTGTCAAAATAAAAGCTTCATGGATCATAAGACTCAAAATCACAGGTTATAGTAAACAGCTTCTCATGTAATCAATGTTAGTTTTCTCAAATCTTAAACAATATGTCGTATAACTGTCCAATGATTGAATGATCAATGATCATAAACTGAAAAGCCCCAAACATTTGTTTATGATAAAGTAAATAATAGTATGGCACCTTATGGCTACAGATTTTTTGTCCATTGAAATATATTTGCAGAAATGTAGGATTTCGCTGCCATATAACGGCCACGATTCCCCAAGCATTAAAGAAATCATAGCTAAAAGTCCTTCGGCAACAACAATTTTAGAAGCATCAATCTGCTTACCATACGCCATATTAACATAAATCGCATCACACTCGCATAAATTGACTTTGATATATTGCATTCATGCATACACTTCACTTGTCCTTTACTTACGATTTTCGATGTAAATTTCTGCTGATAAAATTCAAAACAATGTTGGCTTTCTTTTGAACATCAATGACTGAAATGTCGCTCGCGAGATCGTCTTTGCCAAGCATTTACAATTCATCCATAAATTTTTCACCCTCTTGAAAAATTCCCAGTTTGGAAAGCAGCATTCATGTCAACATATGAATTTGTAAAGATTTCCATAAATTCCATCTGATTGTAGTTTAGTTTCTATCATGCTTCAGAAAATTACTATGAACGATCAAACATTCAATTCAGACATTGAGCTTGACTATGTTAGTTCAGTTGGCTATCAGTCGAAATCGGTCAAACCAATCACAGTAAGACAAAATTCAAATGAACCAATTGTAAGATAGCAATTGGACTCCTTATAGGTCCGGCCACCCTATTATCGGTCGAGATTATTCCAGACTGTCCACTGATCTGGCCATTGACCAATAAAATAGCGTTTCTGGCGTTCATAGACTCCTTTATAAGTCGAACCAGTCAAGCCACCCCGCTTATCAGTCGGTTATTCCAGGTCAATTAAAATTCAACTGATCTGGTTACCAAGGAGATAATCATTGGATTAGTCATTAGTTTTCAATAATAAATAAAGCTGGATTTTTATCACGAAGTAAATGCGATAATAACGTAAGAATAATTAATGAATATTTAATTAATATGAATAGGTAATTTTTGAATTTCAAACATCTGTCGCGCGACGGATTTGACATACTCTAGACCGTCCCTGTGTGATAAACAAAAATGAATGTAAGTTAAAAGAAATGTATTATGTTTTTCTATCCGTGCAAACCAACTATTATTCTCAACTAAAGTGTTATTTTTTTCCTCCATAATCTCTTGAATTATCAGCGACTATAGAAACAAATGCTAAATGACCCAGTAAAATCGCATAAACTATGAAATTCTTTTTTCGTAAAAACTCGTCGTCTTCTCTCATAATCTAAATCACTCTTCACATGAAAGACGACGGCGTTGTCGACCTAGACCACCTCGGTCAAATCACGTCGTCTTTGACATCGCGTCCTCAAATATAAATCTATGGGTTAAAGAGTTTACGAAACTTATGTTTTTGACGACGCTGGGAGTTAATGCTAGTGCACATGCTTCCTGACATTTTGGCTGCTTTCTTTGGCGACGACGCCGTGAAAGCGTCTTCTTTAGGCGCGTCCTGCATATTCAAGATGGCGGATGAACATCAAAACACAAAAAGGTAGGAATCGAACAGTTTTAAGTGTTTAAAGCATTTTTTAGCAATGAGTTACTGTCATCTTCAGTTTGTACTGAGATAAGGGCAAATTATTTAACACACAGAGTACTAAATCGATTTTTTTTTAAAATTTTACAACTCAACTAATATTTTATTATATTTTTATATGCACGAAATATTATATATTTATAATTAGTTTATTTGTTTGGTTTCCTTTGCGTTCTTATTTATATTTGTAATTTTAGCAAAAAAGCAATGACTTGGACAAATGAACATAATGAAATTCTAGTTCGTGAAATGTACTTTTCAATTCATGGAACTTCAAAAAAGGATCACAGAAACGAGGTAATGCATGGTAAGATTGAATATTTTTGAACTTTTTACACAAAATATTCATGTATAAGGAGGTTGAAGTTCAAAAAACTGTTGTAGACCCATAAAAACAGCATCTTACATTATGAAGTAAGGTACAGCAAATATACATTTTCCCTACTGCACTAAGTTGTATTCTTAGGTTCTTTTTGAAGTCAAGGAATTTAAAATAATTAACTATGTCCCCAAAAATCCATTCGAAAGATACTCTTACACTGCTCATTGCTTTGTTCCATTGTTGCTGTTGAGGAGTTATTCTTGCTACCTTGCAAGTATTGCGCTCTCATGGCGTCTACCCTCCACAGGACCAAAGAGATTAGCCACAAGACCATTTGGAACAGAAACTGACTGGAATTTTATGGCATGGACTCTTTTATGGCCATTATAAAGAACTCTTTGATTTTGACCAGGTTTAGAAATTGGATGTACTGTCCTATCGACAAAACCAAAACACTTTTCTAAGGCACCACTCTTCTGAAACACTACATTACAAAATTCTTGAATGTTGCCTGAAGATAACCATGGTTGATCAAATGTTAACAGCAAACGGTTGCACTCCATGTATAAAAAGTTTATGACGGCATTACTGATCATACAGAGTTGAGGGACTGGTCTACCAAATCTTGGCAACATATCCTGGTATCGACAAGGGTAGGCAAAACGTTTCAAAAATATGCACAATGCCTCAACACTATCAACCGTAAGGCCGTTATAACATGTAGTAAATTGTGGTAGCCTCAAAGCATCCACATGAGTGTAAATGTGCGATTTCATAAACCAAAATTCTGCTTTACAATCGTCGTCGCTTAATTTACCTAAATCAAACTCTTCGTATTTCCAATAAGGCAAATCCGGAATTTTAGCAGTATTTAAGTTAAAAAGCAAAATAAAGTCTTCGTCGTCGATTGATTGATCCGAATAAGACATAAAAAGACGCTCTCGAATTGCTCTCAACTTCGGCATTTTTTGTTTTTGAATTTTTTTGAAAGCAATGTTTTCTGATTTATATTCCCGCCAATTATTTTTCCGCTGAGGCGGCATTGTAAATTTGCGTAAACTAAAAATACACTTGCTCCGGCGTTGTGAAACACAAGACGTCGCCGTCGTAAAAAACCGTGCAACGTAAACTCTCTATTATTTGCCTGAGGTAGCGTCCCATGTATTTTAGTTCAATGTGTAGTACTCGTTACCTTTGAATAAATTAGTCTTTGTAAAATGGCGTCTGCATAGTAATGCCTGGAAACTTTTACCGTTAAACAACTTTACCATATTTATGTGATTTGAAACGTCATTTTATTTGTCAGATAGCTGGCAGTAGCAAAGTCAGTAAACAAGTTTTGCGCGTGTTTGCAATAATTTTCATATATGACTCTAAGCGTGAAAAAAGCTGATTGAAAAATTTGATTATGATTTTAGTAAAATGCATTGAAAGATATATAAGTTGTCATTATGAGCAGTGGCGTAGCTAGCGGAAAACATTTGGTTGGCGCCGAGCGAGAAAATTTTCCAAATTTAGACTCCCTAGAACGTCGGAAACGGCTATCTTAGAAAGCAAATGCGTGATATTTATGCAGGAAATAGAACCATTTCGGTTAATTTAAATTGCCGAAGGATCTTATAGTAAAGCAGAGAAACAGTTCAAAAATAGTTGCAGATATGTGATTTATTTTCTCAACACCACATACATAAATAGATACCTATGTACATCTTGTAAAGAAACTTTGACAAAAGAACCGAAAAAGGCTCAGATTTGTCATCAACAACTATCAAAAGTTGTGATGAAATTGTCGTGCTGAAATGACAATCATCATTGACTGCATTAAAAAGTTCCCGGAAAAATTCTCACATGCCATGGACGTAAGACATCATCAGCTTGCTATCAGCCATATATGAATACCTATTTGTATAAGAAAGCAAGTCTTCGTGGTTTTTCAATGAACTTCTTTACTACCTCATCATGCAATGTGTTGGCGTCTTCTTTCTCTGACAGTATGTCTTTGTGAATGGAAATCCTGCAAAGAGAACTAAAACGTCCTTGGCTCATAGTATTTCTAAGATAATTTTTTTACCCTCTTCAAACAAGAAAATGACCTCTCAACTGAAGCACTTGTAATTGACATTTATCTTTAACAGTTTTACAACTTCTGGAATACTAGATTGATAATGGAACTGAAAAATATATTTCAATAATTCATCGCATGAATCACAGTGAAAGTCTTTATCTCTGTAAATAAAACAAAGTTGGCTAACTAGAATTGGTAAGTCAAACATATCACCATAAATCTCCATTAGAAGATTTATCTTTTCTGAGGGCACTTAAAAACGCTCCTTATCCTGAAATCGCTCAGTCAGCATAGTCACAATTGTGTCAAGAATTTCAAAAAACATTTGTTTGTAATTATGCCGTTGGTCATACCTGGTTACTGGTGGTCCCACTTTCTCAACAGCCAGGTCGTACACCTGACAATATTCTGTATCATTTCTCAGAGAAGCAACAAAGGCCTTGAATCTCTCAAACCTACTCATTCCATAATGAAAGTCAGTGTCCTTGTCTTGCAAGATAGAATAAAGTATGGATGACTGCTCAAGAATTCTCTGGAAAACATGTACCAAGAAACAAAACAAGAAGCCATTAAGGTAGCCAAGTAAACCAGTAACCTTACTTAACGTTTCATCATCCCAACCTATTGGATTATCAGTAAGATTTTCAAATATGTCTATCAGTTTCTCATAGTTAGAATGCAAGACATTGATGACATGAGCCTATAATACCATCTTGTGTCACCAGGACTAGGAAACTCAAGCCTATGGGATGATAGTAAAGCTTTTCTTTGGGGAATTGCTAGTAAAGGTGCAGAAAGCACTATTAACAAAGAAAATCTTAACAGGTGAGATGGAGGATGCAGCTTGACATAATACTAGATTTAGTCTATGGGCAGCACAGTGAACAAATTGAGCATAAGGATAATCCTGCTGAACTTGAGCTTGAACACCATTGAGATGACCAGACATAACAGATGCACCATCATAAGTCTGTCCAATAAATTTCTCTTTCACATTATTATATTGACTTAACTTACCCTTAACCACTGATGATATAGCAGTTGCAGTCCTATCACAACTAACATCAACAAACCCAAGCTGTCTTTCAATGACACTTTCCCCTTTGTCCATTCGAACAATTACACTCAATAGTTCTTTGGTAGAAACATCAGTTGCCTCATCAACCTGTATAGTTAAGAAATTGCAGTAATATATTTTTTTAAAATCTCATCCTCTATTATCTTATCAAGACAATCAATTAAATCATTCTGAATATCAGGAGAGACTCCAGTAAACCGCCCTCCCCCAGCAAGGTGGGTTTCAGCAAGCCTTCCATGTAATCGCCTTTCAAAAACAGAATCCATCTTGGCAAAACTTTCAAGTAGCTCTCTATAATTTCCTCTATTCATGCTGCTACTAGATTCCTCATGTCCCCCAAATGCAAGCTCTTGCCTAGACAAGTATAAAACAGCTTCTGTTATGGTTTTCAACTTTTCCCTGTTTTGCCTTACCTCCTCGTTATGACGCTGAATCTCTTCGTCTAGTTTGTGACATGAGACAGTCGATACTTGGCTGAAAACCATAGGTCTTCCAGGTCTTGTAGGCACCCATGTGCGATTTTGCCTTCTCATGCTTCTTACAATCGAATAAGAAATTCTTCATGTTTTTGAATGCCGTCTGCGTCCATAAAGATGACGATCCAGGGCAAAATAAAAGACAAGGCCAACGAAACAATGCATTCTTTTCTGAGCTACCACAAAGCCAATCTTTCTTCGAGTACCAACTTTCCTGAAAGCTTCTATTGCCTGTAGTCGCTTGTAAATTTGGAATTGGCCGCTGCCTTACGAGTATATTTTGCTCGCCTGATTGTCGAACAGGAAAGGGTTTCTTTTGTAGTTCACTTATAATATCGATTTCATTAGCCGAAGCCATTGTAATGTAAGTTATGAGGATTTCCGAACGTATAGTTCGAAAGCTCAAAATTCAAGTCACGCTTTTGAAAATGAGCCCGACTAGATGTACTACTGTGAAGGTACTACTGTGAAGGTACCACAGGAGTCATCCTGACATTCATCCTGACATTCATCCTGTGATTGTACTACTGTGAAGGTACCACAGGAGTCATCCTGACATTCATCCTGACATTCGTCCTCACATTCACCACAGGATTCACCACAACATTCAAAATTAGCATAAAGTGTGAAGTTGACACCACATTCATTTTAATATTATTAAATAACATCAGTTTCAGAAACAAAATAGAAAAAAACCGTATTTTTTGCTACAAAAAAGCAAAAGATGCACACGTGTTTGGTGCCGTTGTAAAGACCAAGTTATTTAGACAAGGATTATACTATTTTTATTTTGGTCGAAAGTCTTGGAGCAAATCTACAGCCTTTTAAAGACTACTTCCGCTTTTGTCTCTTTACGTTAAATAATTGCGCGATGTTTACAATGCATAAATGTTGACATCTAAAAAGGCCTAATTTTCAAGAAATAAACACGCTGGAAAATACTTGTGTTTGGTAACATCCGAAAGTACGTTTTCTGAGGATTTCAAATATATCTTTACTTTTGTGGCTCAAATTCGTGGAGCGAATCTACAGCCATGCAAAGTGGACTGTGAAGGTACCACAGGATTCAAGATAGTACGGTTTTTATACGGTAAACACGCTACAATTTACTTGTGTTTAGTATCGTCTTAAAGATCTTGTTCTGAGGATTACAAATATGTCTTTATTATTGGCCAAAGTCCAGGAGCGAATCTACAGCTTTGGAAATGTGGAGATTTTGCGTTAATTAATAGGCAAGTTGTCATGTTGCATTATTTCACTAACGTCTAAATATGCCGGGTTTTGAACTAGTTAACACGCTGCAATATACTCGTATTTGGTATCAGATTAAAGATCTTGCTATGAGGATTACAAATATATCTTTATTATTGTGGCCGAATTTCCAGGAGCGAATCTACAGCATGAGAAATGTGGAGACTTTTTGCGTTAATTAATATTCGCGGTACTTAACTGACATGTTTATATATATCAAATTTTCATGAAGTTAACACGCTACAATTTACTTGTGTTTAGTATCGTCTTAAAGATCTTGTTCTGAGGATTACAAATATGTCTTTATTATTGTGGCCGAAATTCCAGGAGCGAATCTACAGCTTGAGAAATGTGGAGACTTTTTGCGTTAATTAATAGGCAAGTTGTCATGTTGCATTATTTCACTAACGTCTAAATATGCCGGGTTTTGAACTAGTTAACACGCTGCAATATACTCGTATTTGGTATCAGATTAAAGATCTTGCTATGAGGATTACAAATATATCTTTATTATTGTGGCCGAAATTCCAGGAGCGAATCTACAGCTTGAGAAATGTGGAGACTTTTTGCGTTAATTAGTATTCGCGGTACTTAACTGACATGTTTATATATATCAAATTTTCATGAAGTTAACACGCTACAATTTACTTGTGTTTAGTATCGTCTTAAAGATCTTGTTCTGAGGATTACAAATATGTTTTATTATTGTGGCCAAATTCCAGGAGCGAATCTACAGCGAAATGTGGAGACTTTTGCGTTAATTAATATTCGCGGTACTTAACTGACATGTTTATATATATCAAATTTTGATGAAGTTAACACGCTACAATTTACTTGTGTTTAGTATCGTCTTAAAGATCTTGTTCTGAGGATTACAAATATATCTTTATTATCTTGGTCCAAATTCGTGAAGCGGTTCTACAGCTTATGAAATAGTTTTCTTTTTTGGTTTAATTAATTTGTGCGTTATTTAAATGAGATGTACTTACGTCTAATTTTGAAGTAGTGGTAAACACGCTGCAATCATTTTTCATTGGGTACCATTTTAAAGATGTGATTCTGAAGATTGGAAAGATGTTCTGATTATCGTGGCACAAGTTCGAGGAGAGAATCTACGGCTTATGAAAAGAACAACACTTTTGTGCTATATAATTTGTTGCAATATAGAACATATTTGTCTTATTTATTTCGTCGAATTGTTGAGTTTATGCTAATTTATGCAAACGTCATTTTAAGAATTTCACGGTTTAAAACCTTTGTCGTATCCTGTGTTTGCGTCTTTCTTGACTGACCGTTGAATCGTTGATGTCAACGGTTTTCCTGTATTATCGAAGCAATTATTACTTTTGCGAGAAAAGTTAATTCAGGATTATATTTAAATCTTTTGTGCTCTTCTCGTTTTCGTGTAACGCTAAATGATGAAGGTACGTTATCGCTTCTTCTTGTCTTACGGTCGTTCATGTCCTTTATCATTCACTGCATTTGTTTGTGCTTTTCAGCGCACTGCTGGTCGTCCATCGAAATACACGTTTTACGTGAATGCAATTGTTGCAGCTATGTCAAATGTGTCTGGCGACCAAAACAATTCTTACAGAAAGTCAAATAGCTTCTGGGGGAAAATTTTAGTTGAACTTGGGATTAGAAACAAATTGCTAGCACGGAAAAACCTATATCTTCGCTGGCACGATAACCGGAATGGCATGCGATCTGCAATCGAGCATGGGCGATTTGAGGTACGCAAAGGATATTTAGGCCCGGTTCAAACGTCGCATTTTACATGCGCCGAATCAAATCTGAGTTTTAGTCGACTAAAATAGTTTAATGCGTAGTTTGATTCAGACGTCGAATTTAATAGTCGCATTTATTATAGTTATGCTTCCACTTTTTCATAGTTTATTCATTTTCTTGTACTAATTTCCTAAAATGGCGAACAGAAAAATGTAGAGTTTATGCATTTCAAATATGATTCGTGTTAATAGGAAAAGACGAATATTGATGCATGCTTCAGCAAATAAACTATTAGAAACGAGACGGCAGCTTATGCAAATTTCCCATGTTTTTCTACCGTTAATTGGTCAAAAAAAAGCCTTCATACGTAGCCCTCCTTATCGATCATGTCGAAGACAAGTAGAAATTCCGGCTGGTGGAAGAAAGTTTGGAGTATTTATTCTGATTCAAAAAAACATTTCGTGTATCTCGAGGAAACTTTCCTTGTACATATAAATTTTTTGCACTTTAAACAAGTGTATTTTGTTAAACTTGTGCACGAAATACAAGGGCCATTACCATCACTCGCCGCCGCCATGTTTTACAACTTTGCGCATGGCATTTAGCATGGAAATAATTGTTTTGCTTAGAAATATCTTAAAATAAATTATGCATTAAATTCGGCTCATGTAAAATGCGACGTTTGAATCAACATCGAATTTCCGTCGAATATTCGACTAACTCAGTCGAATATGCGACTAAAGTCGCATTAAATTAAAATCCGTCGAATTTAATTGATTCAAACGTCGCATTTTACATGCACATAATTCTCGCATTTGATTCGGCGCATGTAAAATGCGACGTTTGAACCGGGCCTTAATTTCATGTATTGATCATTCGTTTGAAGTAAACGGTTTATGAATTTTGGGCGGTTTGAAAATTATCTTAAACTTTCTGATTGGTTGTTTGTGTAAAGATTACGAATTAATTATTTTTCAAAACGTAATGACCGTTTGAATATTTGTGATATCTTCTGCGCATGCGCTGATTGATAACCGATGTTTGTGCTTGAGAAATATTCAAAGCGAAAGCAAGGCCAAAAATTTTCTGCGAACTTAAATTAAAATGCAATTTGTCATTTGAGTTATTAAGATTGTTGTATTTTTGCTGTATTTGATGCGTCGCTCGCTCAGTGCATTGTGATCGAAAATTTATAGCATTTTGTACTTCGTGATGTTATCAGTACAACAAAGACCTTGTATAATTCATCGATATATAGTTGCATTATATGAAGCGTTAATCCTCACTTAAAGACGAAATAAAAGTTACATCGTCGAAAATATCGCTAACCTATTTATGTAAAACGCAAAAGTTACGTAATATGTACAGTTCAGAAAATTGTTTTAAAAGAGTTTTTGAGGATAAAGTATTCACAGCAAAAATGGTTTTCGATGCATGATCTTTTGGACTTTACTTTTCTCAATAAGCACAGTCACGTGACATGCAATGTAATGAAGGGCGTCTTGTAAATGCAGAATTGTTTAGATAGTTATCGGACCCACATGTGTGCATCGCTTAACTTTATTTTTAAGGCTATTGCACTATTTTTGAGGGATTAGCTCCATAAAAATTTGCGTGTATCTATACCATAGGCAAAATATGCCTCACTTGCACTAAATTATGTAATAATTCAATTTTTAATTAAGGTTTTTAAGTCGCTATATGCAAATAAATACATTGATAATGTACACTCTATCGGGAATGATTTATACAAAAAGTTTTGATTTGGGTAATGCATTTCCATAAATCTGGGACTGACGGCAATCGTATTTTCAACTTCAATTTTAATCTGAAATGTCTAAATGTCCAAGAAACGTTGTTTTTTGGCATATTATTTACATATTTGGCTATTTATGTCCAATCAATTTTAGTAAATTCATCTTTTGAGCGTAACGTCAGTGAACATTGAATATGGAGAAATTGTATTGTAGCACATTTATCAACTTCGTTAACTATTTCTTTTCTTTTGTTTTTCTTGACGGCGCTTCCAGCATTCCTGTTGGGGTATGGTGGGGAGGAGGGAAGGTCATTAGGAACCTCACACCTTTTTTGTAGCATGTGACAGGGATTTGAAAACGCGTAATCTTGGAAGTCTCACATTCTGTATAAATAAGACGCATGCTTATAGCCTTTAAAATAAAAGAGAATATTTACGTCGAATAGATGTTGCATATCCTTGCTGTAATGTGAGGAGGGTGGCGGTGGCAGGTGAAACTTGAGTCTACAAATATAAGGTTCATGCAAGTTAAAATCGGTTGCTCATGTGTTCAGAGAATATTCTAACCATTTTAGGTGCCCAAATATAAATCTTTATATAAATTTTTGATTTTTAGATCTTTAGACATAACGTAATGGTTGAATTGTAAATATTTCAATATTGTTGTAATCATTAATATCGCCTTTTTTTATTTTAAGCATATTTAATTATTAATATCTTGAAATAGTTTATTACAGTATTAATAATGATGGTACTATTTGCTTTGTTCTAATCCAGACCATACTTCAAATTAAATCAATGTTTCTTCTGATGCACTCAATTTAATATAATACACTTGTTTGCATTTTTTAGTTATCAAATGCTGAAGATCTGTTAGCTAGCCATGACAATAAATATAATGATAATGCGCATCACCCGTCGTCGGGTCGCGAGTTTTTGCCATTTTTAGAGTCCCGACCATTTAACACTCATAGTGGTGAATGCGCAGGAAACGACCATTATGATTTTGGCCAATCAGCGACTGACAGTGATGAGGCTAGCGAGGAATTCGACATGGTCACTACCCAGAAGCATTTAACTGGAGATATTCATTACACTAAAGAAAGTGAACATGGAGATGCATCTTCCATTAAACAAGATTCAAAAAGAAGTTTCAAGCAGACACACCAACAATGTGGTCAAAACCTTAGCACAATCCAATAAAGAAAACAAATGCATAAAACGTAGAAGATGCATACCGAAAGCCCATACTCCAGAAAGGAACAACCAAAACTATGGTGTCTCTGTCAAAAGAAGATGTTGGAATCTATATTTTGTGCGATGAAAAGAAAGAAGGTTGTCTGGAGTTTTATCATCCAGAATGCGTTGGTTTACCTCATCTTAAAACAAAGAAACAACTCGAAAAATACAGTAATTGTATAGACGGCAAATCTTATATCTGTCCTAGTTGTGCTAGCAAAAAATCCCGCAATAAATACCGTCCACAAGAACTGCTGTCACTTTCAAACAAAGAAACTGATGACAATGATCCAATGCACGTTTTTGGCACAAATGATATTCACGAGGAGGGTGTCCTGGAGTCACATGGAGAAATGGAAGACGTGGTCGATAACAGAGAATGTAATGTACTTTTACATCCTTCTTCACCGTGCATTGATGAAAAGATGAAAACATATGTATTTCAGATCGTGTATCTTACAGCATGGAAAGTAGTCCGTCGATTGAGAAAGTCATTTATCACTCTGACGAATTTCAAAAATGTCATTCCTATGATTATAAGGAAGAGGAAAAAGTACAACTGACTGACTTCTCAAGCAAGTGGCGCGATGATTGTAATGATAAAAAAGTATCATCTCCCTCAGCATTTTTTGCAAAACTTGACAATGTTGATAAAAGACCTTCTACTTGTGAAAGTGATTCTAGCGAGGGATGGGAGCCGATGAAAATATCAGAAGATGAAGATAATATGGATAATGTCTGTGCTAATGCAACATCTTCACCATTCAGCGATGTTGAATCGTATGAGATGTCTTCAAGGAAAAGAACGTTGGCAAAACATATGCTAATATTACCCCAAACAATAATTGCAACACATCAAACTATTGCTCCGATGAGCACGAAACTTTCCAGAGAATGATGGACTGCCCATATTTGCCACGACCAAATACATTCTTTATAGCCGATGTTTGTAGGTCTGCAACATTTTTTGAGTGAAGCAGAGTGGTCAAGGATCAGACCTACCACGGAAAAACCAAACACTCTTCGGTGCCCATGGACGGATATCATGATGGATCACATGAAAAATCCAACGCCTACTGCACCTTCCAATTCGAAAGGCATTTCATCGCTAAGGAAAATTCGAGGAAAAGAAATACGCCGATTGTGTTTAATGCTACAGGTCACTGCATCTTTGCAGATTGTTCTTGCAAGTTTGTATTGCAAATCTTTCGCAAAGACTTTCTTCCCAAGAAAGTTACCGTAACTTATGACGGATCTGTGAAACACGCTGCTGGAGAGCGCCAGTCTAGGTTCATAAAGAGTGACAAACGTAAGCAACTGGCAAATCAATTTCACAAAGGACCTGGCCAACCTTCAAAAGTGTACCAAGAAATAAAAGAGGGAATATCGGTAAATGCAAAGGCAGCTGGAAATAGAAATGAATGTGGTAAAATTCCAGATACTGTGAGAAAAATAGCCAGTGAAGGAAGACAACAAACTCAGCTGGACAAAGACGTCATGACTTCCTTGAAGATGGCTATGGATGATTTAATTCAGCGAGAAAAACAGCGCGAGATGCCTCCCAAACAGATTGAAGGATTTGTTCAAGCAATTTCATTTTGTCCACTTTGGGTATATATGTGGAATGAAGATCAGGTGCGTCTTTGGCATTACTTATGCATGAAAGATATTGCATACATGGACGCAACCGGAACGATTGTGCAAGATTTCATGGGCAAAAGAGTACTTTATTATGCAATTATTGTTCGACACCCAAAGAAAGGAAATCCATCAGTGCCGATTGCCGAAATGATAACAAATGATCACAGTGCTCCCAGCATACGTTCCTTTATTGAGAGGTTTCGTCGAGATGAGGCAAACGTTTTCAAAGGAAACGTTCGAATACCTCGTCAGTTAAATACAGATTACTCAAAGGCGTTGATATTGGCTGCTCTGAAAGAGTTCAACGGAGAAACCCTTGCTCAGTTTTACTTCGAGCATTCAGGATTGTGCAGAGGATGGCATCAAACGAAGATTTTGCATTTATGGTTTTACATGTTGGCTGCAGTCATTTCATGAACATAATTCATAGGCGTTTGAAATCAATTATGCGTATCAAAGTCAGTACGACAAACGAGGTGTGGTATCGCTTTAACATGTATTGTGTGTCGCTGTTGGTAAACTCTAGAACCCAAGAAGAATTTGATCATATTCTTCTACCTGTTGCAATTTGCCTGCTTCATAAGACTCAAAATGATGAAGTCCAAAACGCGTTCAGCACCTTATGGAAATTGATCCATGCAATGGAGGAACGAGAACAAATCCTTGAACATGTTGAAGTGCATGGAGTCTTTTCAAATGCAGGCGATGATGATGCCGATCTTACTGAAACAGACAGAAATACAAGTCAAAATCCATTCAAAAATCATTACGATAGCTTGCTACGAAATGTCAAAGAAAGAGCGATGGAAGATGCAAAACATAGCAAGGCAAATAATAGATGCTACGCACCAGAATTTTTTGCATTCATAGAATCTTATCTTTGTGAGATGCCTTTGTGGTCTGGTGTACTTTTAGGTTCATTAGACCGATACATAGAGGAGAACGATCCAGTTTACGAAACATTACACGACTATCCGTACCTTTCATTTAAATCAGAAAACTCAAAACAGAGGGCTATGTGGAAGGTGTCATGCGAAACTTAAAACAAGAAGATTTTCCAAACAAAGAAGACTGCGTCCTGATGCATTTGTTTTGGAAAATTATGACAGAATTAGGCGACGAATGACAGATTTCTCGGATAGACTAACTGCTAATAAACCTACCAGAAAACAAAGACGTCCAATAAATTCTTCGAAAAATTTTCAGACGCAAACATCGGACAAAACATCTGCACAAGAAATCGATATAAAAGAAAATACAAAAAGAAGCGAAAGCAATACTATCGTAAGTTCAGATGACACTTCAGATGATGAAGTTGATGATTATTCACAAGTCAGTGAAACATGGGGGAAAAAGACTCCATCGACACCAAAAACTAATGCTAAAGTTGGACAATTCCAGCAGTCACCGGCAATTCCGTTAAGCGAAACTCCAGAAATCAATAAATGTACACAGAGTAGACGTCCACCGTCATCATTCTTAAATTTTTTTCATAAAGGTAGTAAGAAAAAGAGAGCTTCTAAAAATCGCCCTAACGCGTTTTTAACGAAAGAGGCAGCTAAATTATGGCTAGATATGTCGGCAGAGGACAAGTTCCGCTTCAAGGATACAATTATGTTGACAAAAAACAAACAAAGTAAAGACAGCGAGCGTACGAAATCCAGCAAATCCATTGGTGCGTCGCACAAGATGCACGTGTCTTTGCTAAGAAAAGAATTAACAAGAGGTTTAATCAATAAGGGTAACGATTGCTGGTTGAACAGTCTTCTGCAATGTTTGCATGCATTAAAAGTTGAATACCCCGAAACAACGACAAAATGTAATCCAACTGTAGTGAAAGTACTGAATAAAACCTTGCGAATATTAAAAAACACGAATGACAAACCTTTGTATCCACAACAGCTGCACGACATTTTTAATAAGTATTTTGGTTATGCGAGTGGCCAACAACACGATATTCACGAGAGTTTTATAGTTTCGCAAAAATTTGTGATGTATGTGGAAAAACTCGGTTGCATGATGAGGAAACCTTCATGACGCTTTTTGCTTCCGTTGACAATGGCAACAAAACCTTAACAGAAAAAATCGAAGAGAGTTTAGTCGATTCTGTATTTACACACTGTAGCACATGCAGTGTGAGGACGAATCACGTTCGCATAGGTGAACTCAAAACACTGCCTAAAATTTTATGCCTTGGTTTCAAAAGATTTATTTCAAATGGATCAGGAGTTACGAAGAGTTGTCAGAGAGTTCCACTGCCATTAAAATTAACATTGCAGAATGATGGTGCATCGGCCACTTATCAATTATCCTCATGTGCATTGCATTACGGCTCAGGTATTGATGTTGGCCATTACACAGCTGTAATATTCAAAGATGGAAGAGTTTATGAGGTCGACGATACATTCGTCTCTGATATATCACAAAAGTGGAAGCAAAGGTGTCAACTTATGCGTACATAGCCTTTTACTCCGCTGAAAATTTTAGTGACAAAGGTTATGGAGACGAACGACAGTCGTCAACCCAACTCAGCGATGATAGTGACAATGAGGACATACCCCGAAGTACAAGCTCACCAAATTTTGTGGGCTCTGTTCATAGCACAAGTGCGCCAACCGCACAAACGAATAGTAGAGATGTCCAATCAAAGGTCGATAGTTTGCCTCCGTCAATTGCACAAAATATAAGAAAATGTGCAAGGTATTTCACTCACTTTGTGATCTCAATGTAAGAAATGAACGTGTTGCTTCATTTAAAACACACGGATACAATCTTCTGGGAAAAGATATCAAAACTCTTGAACCTTTGGAAAAGGGTTTTTCAAACGATACATATGTTCTTTCCAACCCTGGATGGCTCAATGATGAGGTTATAAATTGTTACCTTCTATTGCTAACAAAAAATACGGAAAAGTTTGGATTGCGTAGTTTTGCATTCACGACACAATTCATGACAAAACTTCGATCCGTACGCCAGCCGAACAATAAAGAGCGCTTTCATGAAATGTTAAGGAGGCACTACCGAGGTGTTTTGTTTCATCTTTACGACGTGATTGCAATTCCTATAAATGTTGGACAAGGTAGTCACTGGTGTATGGCAATAATCAACACTGTTGAATGTTGCATTTATTTGTACGACCCAATGGCAAGAGGCAGTCAATATCTAACATTGGTAGATAATATAAAATTTTACTTCAAAGAACTTTACCGAATGAGAGGTCAATGTATCGAAATAGCAAACAAAAATTTCGTGTCGGAATTCTCGGCGCATTGGGAAGACAAATTTCCAGCGCAGAATGATGCCATTAGCTGTGGTGTTTTTGTCCTGGCTTATGCTCGTTATAGAATGGGCTTATATGATCATAGTCCAAATATTTTTTTGATAAACGCATTGCGACCAATAATTGCTAATGAGCTGTACATTAATGAACTCGTTTTCATTTCAAAAACAATATTTCCTCGTGACGTTAGATGTTGTCAAATACCAACGTCTTACAAGCAAAATGTCGGTCGTCTCGTAACTCTTAAATGTTTTTGTAATGGAAACAGATTCTGTCTAAGTAGGAAGTTGGGACAAAAATTGACGTAAGCCACTCTTGCTAGTTGGCTTGCGTCATAATGTGAACTTTCTGCATAAAGTTTATTTTGTTTAATAATATTATTATTTTTCTTAAGTGTCTCTGCGGGCCGGATTGAGAGGCCCAACGGGCCGCATCTGGCCCGCGGGCCGTAGTTTGGAGACCCCTGCTTTAAAGAATAGAAAAGAATGAAATAGATTAGATTCAAAGTCGAAGCATCGTATAGTTACGCTATTTTGTATTAGTACTTCACTATGATGAGTCATTTCTACGATAGGAGTGAGGTCAGCTACTTTTAAAAGCAAATTAGAGCTCTGTCTCTTTCTGTCTATGTCTAATAAAGCTATCTTTCTGGTAAGATAGCTTTATTAACTTGTGTTAAAAGGCGTTGAAGGGCAACAAAAGTCAGAAAGTAAGGACATCCTAGAATATATTAGTACCAGTTGCGAAATTGTATGTTGTATGTACGAGATCAAAATGGACACTTGCACGCTTCATTTGTACGATTTTTATTGTGCGCTCGTTCGCTACGCTCACTCGTTTGTTTTCAATCCTCTTCTACTCGTGCATAAAAATCGTACGCACTCACCAACCATGAAGGAATATATTAAAATCACGTGTTAACCCTGACCATTTTACAATAAAGATGTCATTCTGATGTCGAAACATGTTTGTCATCGAAAGATGTCGTTCTGATGTCGAAACATGTTTGCGCTTAAAAATCGTCGTGTTTCTCAAATTGTAATGTTTTATTGACAAATAACTTTAAAACACCAACACTATTCTGGAGTTTTGATTTTTCGTGCTATTATTATATTCTCCTACATTATTTAAATTTCGAACCTATGAATATGTTTATTTTTTTGCAACATATTATTTTTTTAGTGATTTACAATGTCTTCAAACTTGACAGCTGACATTGTCTTTTGTTTCATAGCTAGTTTGTCGATGAATGACGATGACGCATGCAAATGCGTGCACCAAGGGTTAATCGTTCTTCGACACAAACAATAGAAATAAAATCAGTTTATCGTGTTTTGTTTCTTCAATCACTGCAAAAACAATATTAAAATTTTTGATTTGAAATCTGCCAAACCGACATTCTGTGCGTCATCGTTGAATAACAAAATACGTCACAAAGCTGTTGCATTTTCCAGTCGATGTCAAGTATGCTGACTTTGGAAATTACTTTTTATCAGCAAAAAAAAATAAAACATGCTACCTTTTGTTAGTTTTTCTACAAAATATCAGCAACAGCCTACTCGGATCGGTTCAGAGATCATTTTAATGTTTTTGTAGAAGACGAAACTCTTACCAAAAATTCTGTAACTTCCCTACCAAACAACACAACTGAAATTTTCTCCGGCAGTTGGAAATCTTCAAAGGAGTGGCCTTTGCTTTGCCGCCTTTTCTCTTTAGTTCACTAATTAGGAATGCGATTGGTCCATCATAAAGAAGTAGTAATGCGATTGGTCCATCAAAAGAGATACAAATGAAGAAGCCAGTGTTAATATCACGCGTCATAATTCTCATTCACTTTTGTTGAGTGTGCCGTGGTGTCTGTTATTGGAAGTGTGTAAGGAAAAATGTAAGTGAACGATCCTTTATAGCAACTAGATTGTTTCAATAATTTTACCCAAAGTAAAATAAGTATATATATTTAGACACAACCATATGCATATTTTGATTGTTTTTATGCTTGGGATTGCCTTATTCTCTACCAAAAGTTTTATACATTAATACGCTGCATCACATGGTACTAAAGCATAAATATTTAACCTTTCTCCGGAGGCGAAACTATGATATTTTTTATTGTATTTATGATTCCATTTTTATGTAATGTGTCACTGCTTGAACGTTCGTTTACTCGTATAAACGCATGAGCATCGCCGCGTTTACACATGTCGGTACCCAAGGCATTTTCTTATTGCGGTACCCCATGACGCATTGTTACTTCCTTTTAGCATGTATCGCGGGGCACATGGCATATTTGCCACTGTGCGATATCGGCGCTGGGCATAAGACGATAAGTTTGTTCACGCTGTACAACTAATGATAAACATTATTTTCTATTTAGAAATGGCCGAAAAAGAAGCACAAAATGGTAAAACGATAAGTAACATTTTTTGCAAAGTTTCTTAGTTTTCTGCATTAAGTGAAAAGAAATATTTCAACTTGTCTTTATGGCAAAGTGTACAATGTTCAACAATAGTTGATTCAATTCTATTACATCACCATCAACCTTACTTAAACGTGCTTATGCTAAAGAATAGTCGCAAAAGAATTGTGTTTATTAACATGCATGTTATCCAATCAGTTTAATGTGTGTTCTTTGTTCCAGATACTCAAAACAAACGAGAGGGGGGTAAAGGTGAGCCAGTTCTTCGGAATAGATATAAAATTTCAAAATGTTAATAGCTAAATACATTTGCATAAAGATGACTCAAACCTACAAAAAATATCTCTTTTTTTATGAATCGTCTTAATCAGAAGAAGAAAATCGAAAGAAGCGAAAAGGTTTGTTGCATAATTTGTACAATATATCGACTAAGAGTGTTTTTTGTACTTGTGCTTAACATAGTACTTATACATGTATGATAATTGAATATCTTTATGATCGTTTTTCATGTTAAGCGAACGCCAATGAATATAGTATAAAAAGCTGTTCCGCAACACTGTAAAATTCACTATCGCTTTTGATAACAACCATCTAAATGCATGGTTGAGAACAGGTTTCCAATTCTAATACATTTTTTTTGTATTTTGTTGGGCATGGAAAATCTCTAACGTCTTTATCGTTCGCAACTTTTTAGCAGACGTCGAAAACAAGCAAGAGGAAATAAGTGAGTTTAAACTAATGACACACTTGTTCGCACAAATTATATGTTGATTTTATTACTTTATTATTTCAGAATGTAACACATGCAATGACGTGGGGCACGCCCCCGAAGATTGCCCAACCAAACTGCGTCGAGGGACGCGGGGTGCCAGGAGAGGCCGCGGCGGACGGCGTGGTCGTCCCCAATGGCGAGGTCGCGGAATTTGGCGTGGAAGGGGGCGTGGCCAAGGGCGTGGCCAAGTTGTTATCAATATATTTACAAGGTAGAACGATTTTCATTAAACATATATCAAACAAAAAAGATTAAAAATTTACTTCATCAATTAAGTAGTGAAGCTTTTTAAACTATATTCGCACAGAATAAAAAGAAAACATTCTGATTCTGACTCTATTCGATCAATCAAAAACAAAACTTATTTCAAAACAATGCAAAAAATAAATATGATTTTCTTTTGTTATCTCACATTGTTCTTACCATCTTTTGCAGGGACTAAGGAGGTTAGAAAGTCTTAACGAAAGAGGAAAAAAAAAGTTTAAAAAAATCGCCAAAAAAAATAAAAATTTTTGAAAAAGTATCTTTCCTGTGTCCAATCATTATTACAAACAGCTATTCATTATCAATCAATTAAATTCGCCCGGATGGAGGGCAAATTCAGGTCCCCGTTGTATTGCGACCTTGTTTCGTGAAGCACTAAAAAAGTATACACGAAGAAGCCCAAACCATTGTGCCATCTGACATCCAGCTTTTGTTTGGCTCGTTCTTCAATAAACTGCATGTAAATTTTTGAGTTCTTAAGGAAATTTATTAACTAAAACGTTAAAAAATGTTTTTTACGAGCTGTTATTGTAATTACATGTTGTTTATAAACTATATGATATGTCCATTCAAAGAAACAACAAACAAAACATTTTTCTTCCTATTTGTAATCCTCAGAACACGCTCTTTAAGACGATACTAAACACAAGTAAATTGTAGCGTGTTAACTTCATGAAAATTTGATATATATAAACATGTCAGTTAAGTACCGCGAATATTAATTAACGCAAAAAGTCTCCACATTTCTCATGCTGTAGATTCGCTCCTGGAATTTCGGCCACAATAATAAAGATATATTTGTAATCCTCATAGCAAGATCTTTAATCTGATACCAAATACGAGTATATTGCAGCGTGTTAACTAGTTCAAAACCCGGCATATTTAGACGTTAGTGAAATAATGCAACATGACAACTTGCCTATTAATTAACGCAAAAGTCTCCACATTTCAAAGCTGTAGATTCGCTCCTGGAATTTCGGCCACAATAATAAAGACATATTTGTAATCCTCAGAACAAGATCTTTAAGACGATACTAAACACAAGTAAATTGTAGCGTGTTAACTTCATCAAAATTAGATATATATAAACATGTCAGTTAAGTACCGCGAATATTAATTAACGCAAAAAGTCTCCACATTTCTCAAGCTGTAGATTCGCTCCTGGAATTTCGGCCACAATAATAAAGACATATTTGTAATCCTCAGAACAAGATCTTTAAGACGATACTAAACACAAGTAAATTGCAGCGTGTTAACTTCATCAAAATTTGATATATATAAACATGTCAGTTAAGTACCGCGAACATTAATTAACGCAAAAGTCTCCACCTTTCAAAGCTGTAGATTCGCTCCTGGAATTTCGGCCACAATAATAAAGACATATTTGTAATCCTCAGAACAAGATCTTTAAGACGATACTAAACACAAGTAAATTGTAGCGTGTTAACTTCATGAAAATTTGATATATATAAACATGTCAGTTAAGTACCGCGTATACTAATTAACGCAAAAAGTCTCCACATTTCTCAAGCTGTAGATTCGCTCCTGGAATTTCGGCCACAATAATAAAGACATATTTGTAATCCTCATAGCAAGATCTTTAATCTGATACCAAATACGAGTATATTGCAGCGTGTTAACTAGTCCAAAACCCGGCATATTTAGACCTTAGTGAAATAATGCAACATGACAACTTGCCTATTAATTAACGCAAAATCTCCACCTTTCAAAGCTGTAGATTCGCTCCTGGAATTTCGGCCACAATAATAAAGACATATTTGTAATCCTCAGAACAAGATCTTTAAGACGATACTAAACACAAGTAAATTGTAGCGTGTTAACTTCATGAAAATTAGATATATATAAACATGTCAGTTAAGTACCGCGAATATTAATTAACGCAAAAGTCTCCACATTTCTCAAGCTGTAGATTCGCTCCTGGAATTTCGGCCACAATAATAAAGACATATTTGTAATCCTCATAGCAAGATCTTTAATCTGATACCAAATACGAGTATATTGCAGCGTGTTAACTAGTTCAAAACCCGGCATATTTAGACGTTAGTGAAATAATGCAACATGACAACTTGCCTATTAATTAACGCAAAAAGTCTCCACATTTCTCAAGCTGTAGATTCGCTCCTGGACTTTCGGCCACAATAATAAAGACATATTTGTAATCCTCAGAACAAGATCTTTAAGACGATACTAAACACAAGTAAATTGTAGCGTGTTAACTTCATGAAAATTTGATATATATAAACATGTCAGTTAAGTACCGCGAATACTAATTAACGCAAAAAGTCTCCACATTTCTCAAGCTGTAGATTCGCTCCTGGAATTTCGGCCACAATAATAAAGACATATTTGTAATCCTCAGAGCAAGATCTTTAAGACTGATACTAAACACAAGTATATTGTAGCGTGTTAACTTCATGAAAATTTGATATATATAAACATGTCAGTTAAGTACCGCGAACACTAATTAACGCAAAAAGTCTCCACATTTCTCAAGCTGTAGATTCGCTCCTGGACTTTCGGCCACAATAATAAAGACATATTTGTAATCCTCAGAACAAGATCTTTAAGACGATACTAAACACAAGTAAATTGTAGCGTGTTAACTTCATGAAAATTTGATATATATAAACATGTCAGTTAAGTACCGCGAATATTAATTAACGCAAAAGTCTCCACATTTCTCAAGCTGTAGATTCGCTCCTGGAATTTCGGCCACAATAATAAAGATATATTTGTAATCCTCATAGCAAGATCTTTAATCTGATACCAAATACGAGTATATTGCAGCGTGTTAACTAGTTCAAAACCCGGCATATTTAGACGTTAGTGAAATAATGCAACATGACAACTTGCCTATTAATTAACGCAAAAAGTCTCCACATTTCTCAAGCTGTAGATTCGCTCCTGGACTTTCGGCCACAATAATAAAGACATATTTGTAATCCTCAGAACAAGATCTTTAAGACGATACTAAACACAAGTAAATTGTAGCGTGTTTACCGTATAAAAACCGTACTATCTTGAATCCTGTGGTACCTTCACAGTCCACTTTGCATGGCTGTAGATTCGCTCCACGAATTTAAGCCACAAAAGTAAAGATATATTTGAAATCCTCAGAAAACGTACTTTCGGATGTTACCAAACACAAGTATTTTCCAGCGTGTTTATTTCTTGAAAATTAGGCCTTTTTAGATGTCAACATTTATGCATTGTAAACATCGCGCAATTATTTAACGTAAAGAGACAAAAGCGGAAGTAGTCTTTAAAAGGCTGTAGATTTGCTCCAAGACTTTCGACCAAAATAAAAATAGTATAATCCTTGTCTAAATAACTTGGTCTTTACAACGGCACCAAACACGTGTGCATCTTTTGCTTTTTTGTAGCAAAAAATACGGTTTTTTTCTATTTTGTTTCTGAAACTGATGTTATTTAATAATATTAAAATGAATGTGGTGTCAACTTCACACTTTATGCTAATTTTGAATGTTGTGGTGAATCCTGTGGTGAATGTGAGGACGAATGTCAGGATGAATGTCAGGATGACTCCTGTGGTACCTTCACAGTAGTCTGAAATTTCAGAGCCCGACTAGATGTTGCGAAACAGCGCATTTGAGTTTTCTCAGTTGCTGTCAACCAATCAGATTGCAGATAATCCCACTATAGATTTTACTACTTGGTCGGGCTGAATTTTCAGAGCCCGACCACAGAATAGATACATACAGAAGGGCCACTCTCGTCGGAGCCTTTGAAGATTTTGTTGTCAACTTTTAGCCCGCAATCAGGCATTGCCACCATGTTGGCAGCAAGATAACTCCAGCAAGTTCGTAATAGAAAATATAGTAATGAGAAACAGTTCGGCGCGTCCTCGATATTTATATGGCTATTCCATTTTTGTTTTGTGTATGCCGTCACGAGCAATGTCAAAGAAGGTAATTTTGACAACTTAGGTCGAATCGTATCGTTAGAATACACGTTTTAGAATCAAAATTTTGTTATTGTGGTCTGATGCTTTTGCCAACTTGCCAACATTCAATCATGGTTATGCTTGTATTGCGAATTACAATGAAAAGGATCATCAACTTTGTCTATGGAATTTTTCTTGTAGTAAGTTTGTAGAATGTTACAAATGCTTGACTTTAATGTACTTTCGCGATCTTTTATTAGAAGAGGAAAACTCGCGATTTGCAAATTTGATGCCGTAATAAATTCGCATTTTTAAAAAAAGTTTGACCAAATATGGCAGTGGAAACTGTGAACATGTACGGAATGGCACTGGTATCATGTTAAGACTCTTCAAGATGCTCTTTCCAACATTCAGATTCTTGGTTGTGACTGAGAAGCAATCCACGAAGGTGTCTTCAAGTTGCATAATGTAATTTAAATAGCACGATGAAGGAGCAGTCAGCCCACCAAAGTTGAGTTCTTTATATGCCTTGAAATAGCAAAGCAAATTACCATCATTGTTTATGTTATTTGAAGTCAATACGTTCTTACATTGGAGACAGCTGTGGATTTTGAAAGCTTTGCTTAGCAAATATCCTGAAACATAGGCAGCATTTTTGAGCAATAAATTGTTGCTAATATTTTGTTCTCGGTAGTCATTTTCACCAATCAACAGTGAGTTACTTGGAGCTTTTGCATGGGTATGTGGCATACTAAATGGTTTGGGCTTTTTTTTTTTAAATTGTGTTAGCAGAGTGTCCATACCTTTAGAACAGTCTCCTTTGGAAGAGGTCAAAAGTTAACTGAAAAAAACCTTTCGAAAAGCTCTGATAAATTGTATTGGCGTGGGATTGTCAGAATTACCTCATTGCTGGCATATTGTTCCAAAAAAATTCTCTAGAGCATCTGTGATTAATCTTCTGGTAAGCAAGAATGCAAAATTATGTGAGGCATGAAGATAGGTCCAGAGACAGATAATGGCCTTTATAGATATAAGCCATCCCTTCAGTGATTTGATTCTGCCTGTGATGTTTTTACCATCTTTTACCACTTTGATTCCCTGGATAAAGGACATTGCTTCTTTGAGAAAAGCAATGTGATTATTGCTGTTGCTTATTGCACTTCTTTGTTCTTTTGCTGATTTCAGTGTGGTACTATTGACGCAATCGAAAAGCGAATCATATTTGAAAAGCAACTCAGCTGTACCCAAGGCTGATGGTGGTAGTGCTCCAATTGATGAATATGTGCAAATCGATGCAGCAACGGTGTGGCTGAATATTTGTGCAGCATATTTAACTTGAAAATTAATCTGAAAATTAATGCAGCGACAGCGATGTAACGAAAATAACAATATATATATATTAATAGAAGCAAGAGGACAATTTTATTTCCTCACAACGGAATCAATACTTTAAATTATCTAATACATGACAAATATAAGGAACATATAGATAAGAGCATCTGGAAGTTAGCTACAATCATACAATATAAGAATTTTCCCAACACAATATGGCATTGGCATTAAATACAATTGCACAAGTTTGCAATTTCTCAATGAACATTTATCGAGTGTTCGAGATATGACTAAATTTGTCTGAATTCTAAAGCACCAAATCCAATGTCATACGATATATCTTTTTTAGTGTAGCCCGTCCGTTGATAAATTTCACATTGTTCCTTCTTGTTTCTGATTTAAAGACGTTCGTTAAGCGCTTCTCCGCTTCCGTTCTTTACAAATAAATAAATACGAATAACCTTGACCACACGGCCACGGCACAGCATTTCTCATACAGGTCTCGATAGAATTGTACACATTGGTTGTACATGAAAAAGCATAAAAATATGTTGATTGTATGTTCCCATTAAAGCACAGCTTTGATTTGGTCGTCTCAGGATAAATATTTCAACTTTTCAAGTATTAACGCCAAGATTTTCGAGTTGTACATTGCTACCCTTATTTAGTGTAGCAAGTTTATCTTGCTGCCAACATGGCGGAGTAGCGCATGCGCATTAAAATTTGGGACCGCATTTTTCGCTAAGTGGCCCTTCTGTATGTTATCTATTCTGTGGCCCGACTAAACTGCGTAATGCCTGGCACTAAAAATGCACTAGTCATTGTTGCTAAGTAACGTTTAAAAATATGATAATTTTGCTAATAACGACGCAATTTGACAAATATTAATCTAATAGACTGTGGATTATTCCAAAAAGAGTCGCAGAATTTAAAATTTTCGCAAATTCAATTTTAAAGAAAACAAATTTTTCATATTTGGGAAAATATTTGGTCGGGCTGGGCCCGACCAGCCAGACCGCTATCTACGCCACTGATTATGAGTGCAAACGTATTTAAATCTGCATTCACTTACATTATGGACCATGATGTATATATGGTGTATGCAAAAAGAAATGAAAAAAGCTCGTCCTGCATACGTCAAATCTGTGAGAAAATAGCTACAATTTACGCAGTTTGATCTGGCTGAAAAAGTGGACGAGAAAACTGTTTGTTTATGTCGCCACTGATATGTTTCAAAATGACAGAAGATAGAGGACGATATGTACTGTTTGTTCACATTAAACTGCACTTGAATAAAAGCTTGAATTCTAATGACAATTTTATTGAGACTTGTTTTTAAATTGTTCAAATGAAATATTTCATATTACAATGGGGAATCCAGCGATATTCAAAATAAAATCTAGCTGCTCAATTAAGTACCTTAAAAAATAATAAAATTTAGTATCTAAATAGCAAAATTTTAATAATTGTGTTGCCTCTAAGGTATTTGGAAATGAGAACAAACCCGTACACACTTTAGTAATTTTATTTTCACGTACCCTTGATTCACTACTAACATTTGAATATAACAGGAAACATTTCCAACTAAGAGGGTTTGCTTTTAAAAAGTTGATGTGGCTTTTCATGGTGTGCAAGTTATGTCATGGCTGCCATTTTGAATAATTTTAACGAAGCATTTTTCCTTATTTACAACGCAAATGTCATCCAACATGGCAAAAATTCCATTGTTCTCTCTTTCTCAAGGGAGTGGTTGCACACCACCTATTGCATGAAAAATATTTAACTAACAAAATAGTAATCTTGCGATTGTTGTTTCAACTTTATCCACAATTTCACATAATGAATTATTTTCTTCTTTAGTCTTCCATCAATGTTTCATTTTGAATTGCGTCAGTGGAATTCAATTTTTCTGGATCATGGCGTTCATTCATATCAAACATTTCTAACATTTTCGAAACTTTTGTTCATTAAAACATGTGTTTACATGTATCGCTATCAAACTAAACATTGTAACCTGTACCATGATTTAGAGCACCAATTCTCTTGATGTTGCGGGATATTTTACCCAAAGAAGTTAAAGATCTTAAGCGGGGAGGGAGTATTCCAGGGGCAGTGGGGACGGAACACTGATAGTTAAGGGGGCTATATTTATAAATTCATATGTTGTAATCCGTAAACACAATTTATTCTAACAGAAACTAATAAAGTAAAACATGCATATATAAAGAATACCCCCCCCCCAATCATCGATGTTCCGCCGCCTTTGTGAAGGGGTAAGAAAGTAAGGCAGTTGCCTATTGTGAAATTCGTACAGTAATATGAGTTAGATTTTAAACTGTAAAAATACTAGACAGAAAACTTATAAGTTCCTTGATTCTAATGTTTTGCGGTTCGCAGTCCAGTTAGTACTAAATTTATCAAGATGATATTTTGCCCAACTTCTTGATTTTGCGTAACCTAAACGAACATCATCCAACTTTACATTATCTGGACTATATTTTTTGCCTAACTTGAGCCAAATGAACCAATGATGGCAGTTGCTAATATAGTAGTCAATGTGTTAGGCATTTAAGGCAACTTAATCGCGTGTACTTTTAAAAATCAATTCGTGACTTTTCGACTTGCGTTCGCAAGATGCAATTGAACGTGTCTATTGGATAATTATAACAGCTGTTGTAAATTATTTATGCCACCCAATGTTTTTAATTAAATTTTAGCACAGTAAAAAATATGAGCGGCAAAACACGCTCTTTGTGACAAGAACAAAGCTCGCAGTGAATTGATATATGTATATTAAACTGGATATAGCATCCACCACAAATCATAAAACACACAGCACCACCAAAAACATGCATGAAATGCAAGCTGAAAGTTTACTTATTTGGTCACAGCCACTGTGTCACGTCCCACATTATACTTTACTTGTTTCACAGAAACCTTTTCTTGCCATATTCTTTTTACACATTTGTGACACGGATGAAAAATTGTCGAATGGACTTAAACTTTCGAGTGATTTGGAGTAATATTCGTGTACAAGAAACTGAAGGAAGTAAAAAATATGGCTTTAATTAATTACTTTCAATCATCCTTTATATTGTTAGAGCGTGCGCATGAACTACAAGCGTATGACACCTTTTGAATATTCATGAAGCGATACAGGTGACAAGGATAAAAGGCCTTTATTACAATTTATTTGGATTATTAATACTGAGTATTCCCATAATCCCATCCCCAAGCGAAGGTCAAGAATTTTCTGAACCGGAATAAACTGAAACAAAATGCAGCCTTAGTGCCCATAACTCCATTTTAATTTTCATTCCATTTTCGTCATGTAATTTTACTACATGAATCAATCCTATGGATGCCTGACAACCTTGTCAATGTGAGACAAGTACGCTATTTTGACTTGTACAGGCTAAACGAAAAACTAGACGTTTAACTACGCTAAACAAAAACAATGTTGATAAAACCAGACATATACTATCACCTCCGGCTTTTCAACTATATATCAATGCCAACGAAGCATATTTCAGTCGTATGAATCGCAAGTTTTGTCACTCCTAAAGATGGCAATAGGTTTAGTGGAGTCGGGTATTTAGTAAATTGGTTTCTATGAAATTGTATTATATACATCCTCAAGAACTTTGCATGTATCCAATCATTTCAAGTAACTAAATACTGTATGTATCATTCTTAATGAAAATTGACATAATTTTTTATTTCAATAGCTGTATATTACTAACATGGAGCAGATGAAAAGACAATTTTTATCGCAGTTTTCTATAAATACTAAGAATTGTTTAGATAATTATATCGATACAGACAGTTAAGATGTCTAAAAATGTTCACACTCATTTACCGCCTTTGCAACTGCCCGCTATGTGACAAATAAAATGGCGTTCATCGGAACACGGCACATCATTATGTATTCCTCCTGTATAAAATGGATCTGATGCAATCATCTCGACACAATCTTCATTGCCACCTAAATTACCGGGTTGCATGTTTCCCCAGTAAAAGAAATCTTGAATATGACCATCGATTTTGTAGAATTTTGAGCCGAGGCCTGGAGCCGTCTTGAACAATCCGATAAAAGTCTTATTGATGCCTTTTTTACTCATTATTGAATAGAGGTAGTCATTGTTTGCCTTTGAGAAGGGAACTGCAAGGTCAGCACCTTTATCCAGACAATACTGTCTTGCATTAAGCCACCTAGCCGTGTGATTACTGAAATAATAACAATTTCCATTGACACATTCCCAACCTGTAAAATGATTCAAATTGTTTTCAATATTTCACTGTGAAACCTATTTTATATTCTGGCAAATTCTGGCGCGGTTAAGCATTTAAGACCACTTACCATTTACCTGACTCCAAGGACAAGTGAGCACAAACAGCAGTAACTGTACTTTCACGTTGTTTTCATTTTCTCCATGATGTATCTTCAACTTGACTGGAGAGTACTACCTATTACATATGCAATCTATTTATCTTTAGTTATCTTTAAATTTCCTCTCCTAAACAAGATGCAATCTTACTATATTCTGTTTTCTTGAGCATCCTATTCTGTCAAGCTGTATGTGTGTGTATGAGATGAATTCTAAAGCGGCTCGATATTTAGAAACATCGCATCTGACGATTAAACATTCATAGGTTTATCTAGTGACGTCTTGCAAAGCAGGTGTTTCCAGTGTAGCTCTTTATTGGATTGGGAGTTTTGCATTGTCATATAATCGTTTAGAGTTCTTCAATGCTAAAAAAAAGGATTGACTGAAAATAGTGAATTATAATGCAGACGAGATTATTCCAGATTCATTATACAGTAACAGAGAAGCTTTTCTTAGACAGGGAGGACTGTATTAGGAGAGGACAAAGATACACATATTATTATACACGCGACGCAATTATTTGCATAAGGTCAGAACTAATAACAATACGATAAGTTTGTAAAAAATGAGAAGCAAATTACACAAAATTTAATTGGTTTGGTTTTCGGACAGCTGAACTGCAACTTGAAATAATTCAAGCTTACATTAGTGGAGACCAAATTGCGCGGGACAGACTACATTGCAACTGCATGAAAGATTTGAATCAAGAGTTATTACCTATATTGGGAAGCTACATTGGAATACCTAGTTTATCGTTATAAATCTACTTCACAAATACGCAGACACATATTGGGTAAGGAAATGAAAACAAAGTTGACGTAGGAAAGATAATAGATGAAAGATGCCTATAAGTTTTGACTTCATTTTATAACTTGCACGTTAAGAAGTGAAAGCATAAGTACAAGAAAAAAGATGTTTCAAGTAATGATATTTTTACCTAAGCTTTCTGTTTGTTATAAGAAGTCTTTTATTGGTTAATATGAGAAGAAGTGTTTTTCAGTTTCAAATGTTGAATTAAGGGATGAAGGGACTCGTTTTCGGAATACTTTTGTTTTAAATTAGCTATTATTATGACTTCAGAGTAAGTTAAATCTGCCTAAGGTAAATTTTATTCTCTTGACAAAAATGATAAAGTTAAAATGAGGATGCCAAACTTTTCCGGACGCTTTAACCATTAACCCTTTACTAGGTAGTTTTGCCAAATGGCAACAATTTCAGCAAACGAAATTTTTACAAACTTTTCAAAAAATTTGCCTAGTAAAAGTGTCAGTTTAATATGACACGGTGTCTACGTGCTATGTACGTGATTGCTGAGGTCTGGAATCAATTACAGATGTGGCTGTGAGCAAGTTTAGTTTAGTCAACAAGCATGACAACAATTGAATCTTTGTGAAGCGAGATTGCTTAAAGCGGTTGCCTTTTGTCATTTAAGTCATGTTTTTTGAACGGTCGTCTCCATTAGGATGAAGCAATTCCCTTTTCAAAGGCCTTGTAGAGTTTTTATTAAGTGGCCCTCCTATCTAAAAGACCACTATATATATACGTTATAAGCGGAAGTAATATTCAACAGGAAGTGACGTCTACACATCTTCCATTTTTAAATAATATAAAGAATAACAAATTAATAATAAATATTTATACCTATATAACTATACAAAATGTATCTTTCAAAAGTTTTCTAAGTTCAATATATTTGGGGGGAGGCTACTAATTCTTCCTGAAAGTGTTCGAATTACCTTCAATTCCTGTTCATTGTCCAAACTACTTGAATATTCATTCACTTTGTTCTTATCACTGAAACTCAGCTTTCTTCTTTCGTTAAACTCACTGTTTTCCCTCAGACTGCTCCGTCCTAAATATATATGATCTTGGTTTATCAGTTTTTCCCACAACCACAGCTGGTGATTTTATATCTTTTACCCAAACCTTTTCATCAGGACTCATGTCTGGAAGAACTGAAGCTCTGTGACGACAATTAAAGTTTCCTGCTTGACGTCGTTTGTAACTTTCTTCGTCTCTTTTCCATTTTTCCGTATCAGCAAGCTTTGGAGTTAACTTTTCGGATATTACTGGTAGATTAGAACGTAACTTCCTCCCCATTAATAATTCTGCTGGTGAGTACCCGTTCTGCAATGGTGATGATCTGTATGGAAGTAAACCTGAATAAGGATCTTTGGATTTTATGATTAAGTTCTTTGCAGTTTTTACAGCTCTTTCTGCTTCTCCATTACTTTGAGGATAGCGAGGACTACTTGTTAAATGTGTAAATCCCCATTCTTCAGCAAATTTGGAAAAAACAGCTGCAGCATACTGAGGACCATTATCCGACACAACTGTTTCTGGTATACAATGACGGGAAAATATGGATTGCATAAGACTGATAACATCTTCCGCAGTTGTGCTTTTTTTCAAAGGAGCAATTTCAAGATATCTAGAATAATAATCTACTACAAGCACAGAATTTTTCCGCTATGTTCAAACAAGTCTGTAGCAACTTACTGCCACGGTTGTTGAGGAAAACACGTTGTTAGTAAGGGCTCTGCATGATTTTCTCTGTATTTACAACAAATGGAACAATCAGTAACGATGTTTTCAATGTGCTTACTTAGTCCAGGCCACCAAACAGATTCTCTTGCTCTTTCACGACACTTACGGATGCCTTGATGGCCAGCATGAATCATTTCTAGAATATCTAAACGTAGCGATGAAGGAATTATCAAGCGGGAGTCTTTCATTAACATTCATTTCTGCATTGTAATTGTTGCTCTTTCAAAGTAATAAGGTAACAAGGTACTAGTAATTCGATTTCGGTCCGGCCAACCTTCCGAACAAAATTCAACAAGTTTCGTACAAACTGGATCTTCTTGTGGATTTATCGGTTTAACATTGTACAGAAACGCAACGTCATCTTAGAGAATACATTGCAAAGATGGCTACTCTGCAGTAATTAGATTATCAATTCTGACATGACAATTGAATAGTCTTGTATATAATATCACAAAGTTTGTGAGCAATTGTGAATATTTGTTGATCTAAAATCCAAAAGAGTTTCGACGAATTTATATCAATGGCGCAGCCATCCAACATGTTTACTCATGCTATTTAAACGTGCACAATCGTGGCTTGGAAAGATGCAAAAACCTCACTTAAACATGAGTTAGTTATTGCAACAGTTGTAAAAATAAGAGAAAGCTGAATGAGCAAGGAAAAAAAAAAAATTCGGTAGCTAAAAAATCCACATGAATCAGCTTTAAGGAGAGCAAAATGCTTGCTGTTGCAGTATAACTTGTTTAGTTTGTCGGATGACTTAAGCTGGTTGGCGGGCAATATCACAGGAATCACTGAAACACAAGGTCTTAATGGAAGTCATACCAACAATACAATTATGATCGTTATAGCAAAATACTTTAATTATAATAGAATCAATCTTAAAACGCACTAAACCTTCCACATCATTTTGGGTGATGATTTGAGAAACAAATTATGGAAGACTAACTAACAACAACTAAAAATTTCAGGTAATTTGTTCGATTTAAAAACGTATAAGACAATATTAGCCCGTACAGTTTCCATTGTATTTTGGTGACTTGCATGTTTGGTTCTCTGGTACTTCGCCTTATACTTCCTGAGGATAAAATTTACCTTCGGTAAATCAAATGCATTCACAATCTTTCGAGCAATCATGGATGCGATAACAAATAATTTATAACAAAACTATTTCATCGATATATTTGAACATTTGAAACTGACAACACTAGCTCTCATTTCAACCAATAAAAAAGCTATTCTGATGAACAAACACCATAGAAAGCTTGGATAAAAATATCTTTGTTAACAACATCTGTTTTTCTTGTAATTTCAATTTCATCTCTTGACGTGCAACTACGTCAAAATTAATGCATCTTTCGTGCTGCCTTTCTTACGTCAACTTTACTTTGTATTTGTGGAATAGATTGATCATCAAGATCTCGCATATTCCAAGCTTTAGTTCAGCTTCAATGCTTCCAACGGCAATATTGTTTGTCTGAGCGTGCTTTCTTCTGATGTAGCTAGATGGCCCTTCAAGTCGCATCAGTATATATGCCTACAGCTGTCCGAAAACCAAATCAATTTCGTGTTACTTATTTCTATTTTTTCCTTATAACCTTATTGTATTGATTTTGTTTGTAGCAATATACAAATAATTGAATTGTGTGACTTCGAAGGATATTTATATGTAAGTGTTCCATCTCCCAGTGCAGTCCTCAGACTAACTGTGTAAGAAAAGCTTGTCTATCACAGTATAATGAAAGCAGGAATAATCTTGTCTGCATTATCCTTTATTGCTTTCTGTTGAAGAACGACTGAAGCATTTCAATACCTTGAGGAGGTCAAGCCACTTGTCCATGCCACAAAGACGTGGCAAGCATGGAGAACAACATTATGTCAAAGACCTGTTTTGAATGGCGCCACTAGATTTGCGTATATGAATACACAATCATGCGAGCCGATGTTTTTATAAATTGAGGTTTGACTTCTGTTTAGAAATCATTCCATGCACACACGTACAGCTGGATAGAATCAAGAGTTCAAGAAAACATAACTGAGAAAGTTGGTGAGGAAAACGGAAAGGTAGACAATGTCTTATTTAGGGTAGGAAATTTAACTTAACGTACAACAGAATCGGAGATTCTAACTATTTTTTTGTCAAGCTCAGAATAACAGCTTTCCCAACCATTTGGGATTTGCAATGTACCATATAATACACGTGTTTAATATTAGTGAAGTTTGAGATGTTCTAGGTTCCAATTTCCTTCTTAAAAAAGAGTTTCGTTGTCTTCCTTTTGTTATTTGTGCAATTTGAATGCCAAAAAATTCAATATTGTTGAATTTCTCTTCGGATGCATGAATGTATAGAGGGTCAAGCAAGGCTCAAATGAGTCGTCGCTTTTACACAGGCGTCAGGGCAAAATGACCCACAATTACAATCGATTGCAGCATGTCTACGAAGGTATACCAGCTCAAAAGATTGAAAAAGATTTCGTGCTTTACCTTCAAATTTGATTCATTTTACAATGAAGGAACCTTATAAAAGGCACCAATGCAGTCAGACAAATTTCTTTTTGTTCATTGCATTTCTTAATTGGCGTCATGTACTCCACGTGTTTCGTCTGAACGCTACATCATTACAGACATTTTAACACAAACTGAGGATTTAGGAGGCACAAAGATACGTTATACGCAACTTAAGCAATCAATAAGGAAGACTGAAATATTAGGATTCAGTAAAAATACAGGATGCACGCGCTTGAACAAATATAGAGAAAACTTGAAGAACTAGGATACACTTGAAGAATAGAATAAATTAACTTGAACAACGAATTCGGACACAATGAAGATAAATAGAGTACCCAAGTAATAACATTTTCCTTTTTTTCAAGACATATCATTCAGAATATGAAAAACAACGTGAATATAATGTTACTGCTGTTTGTGCTTACCTCGGCTTGTAGTCAGGTAAATGGTAAGTTCACGTAAATGCTCAACGCCAGTATGTAAAAACAGAGTAGCAGAGAAATATTCAACACAGTTATAATTCTTTTACAGCCTGGGAATGTGTACATGGAAACTGTTACTACTTCAGTGATTACAAGACTACCTGGCTTGAAGCAAGGAAGTTTTGTATTAGTGAAGGTGCCGATCTTGCAGTTCCCTTCTCAAAGGCAAACAATGATTACCTTTTTAACGAAATGCAAAAAAAAGCGATTGAAAAGGCTTTTATTGGTTGGTTCAAGACGGCTCCAGGCCTCGACTCAAAATTCTACACTACCAACGGTCATCTTCCAGTTTTCACCAACTGGGCGAGCGGCCAACCCAGTAATAGCAATGGCAATGAAGATTGTGGCGAGATTGCTATAGATCATTATAGTTCTTATGCAGATGGAGTACATAACGATCTGCCATGTTCATATAAACGTCATTTTATTTGTCAAATAGCTGGAAGTTGCAAAGCCGGTAAATAAGTGTGAACATTTTTTATAAATATTTTAAACTGTCTAATTCACGACTATATGGAAAACCTTAAAAGAAGTTTGATTTTTGTAGTAACTGTAAGTCAGTGAAATGTGTTGAAATAAAAATCGATTTCCTCAATTGTGATTATGATTGTAAACATTCTTAAAACTCGCTTAACTTGAAATACTTGCCCAAAAATTTTTTGTTAATACATCTGATGCAATGACTTTGAATCCCAACTACAAGATACCTGACGTCACCAAAATACTAATGGTAAGCAGCCATCTTGAATAAATCCAAAGCTTACGATGTGTACGGCTAAACCGTGCCTCATGAGCGTTGGTATACACACTAAAAGAGTTGATAGTCTTTCATAGTTTTTAAAATATGTGATAGGATTGGGTTTTTTAACTATCTTTTAACTTATTTTGATCGACTGTCTCTTCTTTTGCCAAATTTTAATTTATTAAAGAACAGAGTAAACAATACGACATTCAACAGTGCGTAGAAAACAGTTCCATCGAGCCATTTGGTTGCCACGTCACGTGACCATTTATGCCTCTAGGTGTTGTATCTTAACTTCGTCGAGGAAAAATGTCCCTCAACGTAATAATATATTTATCACTACACAGAAATTGAAAAGTAAATGTGACAAAATGTCCATTTTCTGTTTGATAGTGGTACACGTGACCACATTTTACTGTAAACATGAACTGGCAAAGATGTTAAAACAGTTTGATGTGAATAAACGCTACTATTTAAAAAAAATTTAATAACAATGACGCGATTCAAAAGCTTTCATCAAAGGAAGATTTAATGGGAAAATAAAAATGAAACAATAGCTATCTGAAATTTTGTACAAAAAATACAATAACGCTGCCATCTAGAAATTTTATCTGATATATCAATATCAGTGGCAGGATCTAGGGTGCATCAATCAAAATAAGTTATTAAAGCTCGTTTGGGGTTTAAAAAATACCTTCGATACCAGAAGTTTAGAAAAATTTTATTATTCAGAAATTGAAATATTCAGTTTTATTTTTAAGGTATTTTGTATTTAAAATTGAGCATCTGTAATTTATTTTGACTAACACTGTATCCGTCATTGTAATATGAAATATTTAATCCAAAAACGTTCACAGACTTGTACATAAATAAAGTTATGAGCATCATCCAAATTGGCATAAATCAGAGTATATTTTACGTAAATTTCTCTTCTGAATCTAAGTTTTATGATTATGTACAGCATTGCCTAACAATGACAATTTTGCATCAACTTTTCTAATCAAGTGCTTCAGGCTATACCTTGCCATGTCTAAGAAGCGTAGAACCATATGCCAGTATTTTCAACCTTCATTCTACGATAGGACTGACTAAAACACTTTATCAAAAAACATTAAAAACCAAGCTCATATTACTGTTATAAGAATTCATGGCTTTAAATTATTGCAGTTTCCTGTGGTCTTGGCATGGAGTAACGAATTGAATTTACAGCATGGCAAACCAATTGAAATTTTTGTTTCAAGCCCAATCTGTTATGCAAGGGATTACTATAACAGCAGAGATATAAACTTCCTTTTTGGCCAATACGAATGATAAAAAGGCTACAACCACCACCTGTATTCTTATTGAATTTAACCTTCGGTAAATCAAATAAATTCACAATCTTTTGAGCAATCGTTGAAGCGATAACAAATAATTTACATCAAAACTATTTCGTCAATAAATTTGAACATTTGAAACTGACAACACTATTTCTCACTTCAACCAATAAAAAAGCTATCCTGATGAACAAACACCATAGAAAGCTTGGATAAAAATATCTTTCGTTACAACATCTGTTCTTCTTGTAATTTCAATTCCATCCCTCGACGTGCAACTACGTCAGAATTTATGCATCTTTCGTGCTGTCTTTCATACGTCAACTTTACTTTGTATTTGTGGAATAAATTGATCATCAAGATCTCCTATAGTCCATAATTTAGTTCAGCTTCAATTCTTCCAACGGCAATATTGTTTGTCTGAGCTTGCTTTCTTTTGATGTAGCTAGATGGCTTTCAGGTCGCATCAGTATATATGCCTACAGCTGTCCGAAATCCAAATCAATTTGGTGTTACTTATTTCAATTTTTTCCTTATAACCTTATTGCATTGATTTTGTTTGTAACAATACACAAATAATTGCATTGTCTTCCTTCGAAGGATATGCATATGTAAGTGTTTCATCTCCAAGCACAGTCCTCAGACCTACTGCGTAAGAAAAGGTTGTCTATAACAGTAATGAAAGCAGGAATAATCTTGTCCATGTACCAAACACGTGGCAAGCATGGATAAGTACATTATGACGAAGACCTGTTTTGAATGGCACCACTAGATCTACGTATATGAATACACAATCATACGAACCGATGTTTTTATAAATCGAGGTTTGCCTTCTGTTTAGAAATATTACATGCACACACGTCCAGCTTGAAGATGGAACTAAGAGTTCAAGGAAACACAACTCAGAAAGTTGCTGAAGAAAACGGAAATGTGGCGGGATCTTTAGGGTGAATTAATCAAAATATTTTATTGTACCTCGTTTGGGGGTATATAGAGGTAACTTTTTGGTAAAATTTTATCATTTAGAAATTCAAATATTTAGCTTTCTTCTGAAGTTATTTTGTACGTAAAATTGAGCATCTATATAATTTGTTGTGACTAGCACTGGATCTTCCATTGTAATAAGAACTATTTCATTACAAAACTTTAACAGTGTCGTACGTATAAAGTTTTGAATTCTACGAAATTTGGCAGAAATCAGTGTACTCATCATGTAATTTTTTCTTCGTGATCTAAGTTTTTTTATTACTTGAATTTTACCGAGAATGACCACTAGCTTTACAATTTTCAATCATTTTTTCTAATGAAGCGCTGTGGACTATATGGTCTGCTATGTCTTAGGAAAGTGGCATCATATTCCGGTATTTTCAATTTAGATTGTAATAGAAGGCAGACTGCAGCACATTATCCTTTATCCGAAAACTTTAATAAGAAGGCTATCGAATATCGTTATTATACATCATTCATTTAATCAAATTTAGCAAAGATTGTCACTTTAATTAAATGTACTGCTGTAACTTAGCAAACTCGCAAGTTTTGGTCCGGTTATGGAAATTTCCGAAAAATATTATACTTCATTTCTGTAGCAATCGATTATATTCAGGTCTAAATAGTGTTTCCAGGCCACACATATTTTATCACGAATGTGATTACCATAAAGGCAGCCAGTCAACTGCATTTTCTGCTCAATGGGAATGATGAATAATAGAAGCCATTGTTCTCTACCTACAAGATGCTTCATTTGGCAATTCAACCATGTTGCGCTCGCTTTCATAAAAATTGAAATCATTAGCCATTACTGAATAAAAGGAAAAATGAGTACATTTAAACTTGTATAGACAAGTTCAGTTGAAATTCACATATTTTGGAATTGGTACAAACCAGAATTTGAAGTCATCAATTGTCTCACAACAGTCAAAACTCGGTTTTTAGTGCCTTCATTTAAGCAACGGGATACTTGAGGCGAAAATGATGGAGCTGCTGGCTGCTGGCAGTAAAGGAGCTAAAGTAGAGCCCGAAATGTATTCACTTGTGTCTTCTGAAACAGGATAAGATAATACCAATAAAAAATCTTGTTTACACGTAGCTATTGCAACAGTTAATTCATTTACACTTGGCTATTTCAACAGTTTCTTAAACAGTTAGCACTGAAAATTGTTGATGGTATCAAGATGACCGTAAGATTTTAATAATAACTTACACTCAACATCACTATGATCAGTCTTTCTTCATAGCATTTTCTTAAACGAGGTCTTTTCCTTATAGGTTCTACATCTGAATCTTCGTCAGAATCCAAAATAGACGTGACGAGGGCTTTCTTTTCAAACTTTATGGCCTTTTCCCATGTGTCTATACAGAAATAATGAAATGCATATAACAGAAGAAAGTTGTCACCACCATATAGCACATGTCACTGAGCGCAAAACTACAAAAGCCAAGCGTGATTAACACAGCATACAAAAAATGTTGTAAATGCATATGCAGCATTTGACTTTTAAGGATATCATTTTTTTGAAAATCATGGTATTGTATACACAAGAAAGAGAAAAATTTGCGTCAATTGCAGGAATGTATAGGCTAGGAAGCAAAACATGTTTGAGTAAATTGAAATAAGTATAGTTGCAGATGCTACTTGTTCCATGGAGCATAGTTGTGTGTATCAGGACGACAACAGATTGGCAATTGGGAAAAGGATTTATTAGTTTCTTCTAAAGTCAACGTATATAAGCCCCTTTAACAATTATAAAACCGCTGCCGAAAATATATATTTGACTCTAATGTGTAATTTACCTGTATAAGTGAATATCCTTATTCTGAAACCTTTCCAAGCGGTTTTATCTGGAAATTCAAGTCTCTTTGCTCTTGATCTAATGTTTGTGCGGAGCCAATAGCATATTATATTCCATAATAATGTTTGCAAGATAATTCATCACTAAATAGGAACAAAGAACCATACTTAGCTACAGTAAAAAATAATCTTTTCTTTCAATATTGCACTTAAACCATCACAGGTTTCTATCCAACTTTTTGCTACAACTTCAACCGACTTTTCCTAGAGAAATTCAACCACAGCAAAGTCATCACTTAGCATCTAAATCGAATCACCTGCGTAATAAGTTATGCTTGAAAGAAAAAATTTCAACGGATGTGCCTTACTGTATATTCGCTGCTGCTAGCCGAGATCACAGGAAACTGCAATTGATTAAAGTGTCCCTATCAGCAAAAAATTTTATTAGCGATATCAAAACTTGGTGTAATATTTAAAGCTTCGGTGAAAAAATATTTTCAATTTGTTCAAACTGTTTTCTTGTTATGGAGGTTTAAAGTTGCCTTTTAATGGACATTGTCCGTCGTGGCATGAAGTCTGGGCAGGCGCGGATCCAGCTCCTTAGCTGACCGATGCATTGCGAGCGCCGAAGGCGCGAGCTACCGCTAGGGGGGTCTGGGGGCATGCTCCCCCAGAAAATTTTTGAATTTTCACTATCCGAGAAGCATTTTCCAGCGATTTGGGAAAGGTGACAGAAAAATCTTAAGCGTAAATTTTATCGAAAAAATAACATGAGCCGTCTTTTGCAAGATAACAGCATTGATAAAAGCAATGTTCAAAGGTGGTCTTCTCCCAACGGTAAAAAAGATACAAAATGTCCAATATCCAAGGGATCAACATCTGTCATATCAGTTTTTACAGATTTTGACAAGGGACAAGAAGCATTTGATACTTTTCCATCTTCAAAGTCGCATGAAAGAGGTCCTAAATAAAACGTTACTAAGATGTAGGTATACGACTACATTCAAAATAATAAAGCCTGAATGCGTTAACATGCAAGGTCATATATCATAGGTCATTGTTTTTTGGTGCATTTGAGTGAAAGCTTGTTGCCAATTTGACGATCTCATGTTTAGAAGGAAGGATTTATTCACATGTACAAAAAATATCCTCCATCCCACAACGAATACTTTATATTGCATGGTATGCTTTACTTATGTTCTTAGAAAAGCATGCTTACCTATAATTAAAATATATTTGCACATGAACAATCACTAATTTAACCCACGTTTTAAGGAAGTCTTCAAGCAATCATAGCTGCTGCCATCTAAGTCTTCCCTTGGTGAGGATTTTGCAGGTGCTACCAAAGTTGTGTCTATTTGTTGCTCAAGTCCACTTTTATTTTTCTGTAAGACATCAACTTTAAAGTGGTCAGTAGTTTTTTTTTTATTATTAACTCTTGAGTTATTAGTTTGATTAAATTCAATTAGTGGTACAAAATGATTGGGTTGAAATTCTATATCTAATTCTGGAAGAGAATAAGCACCAGTAGTTGTCCACATCAAAATTAACTTAGTAGGCTGAACAAGTTGACTTGAAATATGTTGGTGTGCTTGCCGTGGAAGAATTTTACCATTTAGAAATTGTGAATATTTGGTCTCCTGGTCCAACTTTTCGGGATAAACTGAAATTATAGTCATTCCAGTGACAGAAGACAAACCAAATATACACATAAGTGAAGAATAAGTACAATTGCATGCATTATTTAGAGCTTCCTCTTTAACTACTATTACCTTTGTGCTTGGATTTTTCCTATCATAGCCATTGCCTAAAGCCACATCTGATACTGATGCAGAAAAAGAAGTATTTTCCGACTTAAAAAAATGCAACTTATCTTTTAAGTACGGGTGGTTAGCATAATACTCCTGGTGATTGAATAGCTCAATGCTTGTCAAGTCTCTCAGCAAATGACATAGGTCTTCCTTGCCACAAAGTAATTTTGAGCAGGCTCTGTACAGACAATTACCATCACCTCTAGTTCTAAATGTAGCAGAGTTAAGAAAATTCTCATTGTGTGGCTAAAAATTAGAAATCAGAAGAATTCAAAACTTAAATGTCTGACAGGGTTATTTGGAAAAGAAAATGTTAGCTTCTACTGAAGTCATAAGTATATTGGAAGAAGGAATACAGTCATTACATTTTTAATATAATCCATACAATACATAAACTAAAATGCAACTAAAATCGCACCTACCCCTGCATATTACAGTTTGTGTTATATTACATATGAATACAAGTATAAGTGCTGGATAAGTAATATGACATCGTGTATATTTTATGATGATTGTTCGTCGTTATCTACACGACTACACTCTGAGTCTGAAATGAGTGCACTATTTACATTTAAAACATGCAAGCATAAAGGTAAATTTACTTACTTTAAAGCTCTTAGTTCTCCACTTTGCCAATGAACTGTCAAGTGCTTAGGTATTAACATTTCACTTGACATATCTCTCCCATTTTTACCCTTTGAAAAGGGATTCCAAGGAGAGGATTTTGAAATAAAAGTAGCAGCTCTCGTTTCATAGGTTCGACGCACTCCATTAATATCAAATGACTTCTCTTCTCGAAGCAGAGTACACAGATCGTGTTTGATATTCTCGACAGCCATGACTTCGATCGATGATTGCGAGTTATATCAAGTGATCAAATAACAATGCATTCAACTTTGAAGTTCAAAGTTGAATGCATCGGTGCCATGTGCCCACAATCACAAAATTATGGAAAATGCATCGCTCAGCGGCAAAATCTACCGTGACGTGAGGCCCTAAAACAATGGTTTTGCTGATGTCACAGTAGATTTCACGCGGAAAAGGACTCGGGACCGATGCATCGATCGATGCATCGCAAATCTACTGTGACGTAGCGATGCCTCTTCCATCTACCGTGACGTGCTGGCAGAATACTATTAAATTACTTACTAATTATGTATTCACGACAAAATTTCGCTAAATTTTATCGACTTTTCTTTCGCTATTTGTGTCATGGAATACGACAAAATTATCGGAGAACACAAATGTTATTTCTAGAACAAATTTTAGCTTAAAACTGCTAAATCTATAAGTTAACTAAACAATATATCACTGTCAAATGTGCGTTTTAAATAATTCGAAAATAATATTTGCTATTTATTTCATTAAAATGCAAACTCGCAGATTTTAATATCTAAATATTTTGACCGATGCATTCGCATCGGTTGCATCGGTCTAGATCCGCCCCTGAGTCTGGGTCTAGCCAAATTCTGACGTCATCCAAGGTAGTTGGTATATATATCTTGTATTGTGGAATCTCTTGCATGACGTCACAAAAGCAAGTCGTTCCAGACTTTTTGAACGATGGACAAGGTCCATTAGATGGAAAATTTTTGCTAACTTTAAATAGCAATGAAAATGGAACGATTTGACAAACGTAAAAACTTTTTTACTGATACTTTGAAAATCACACCTAAATAAATATTGCTATTAAAAATTTTTGCCGAAAGGGGCACTTTAAAGCTATTTGAATTGTTATATCAGTACTATGAGCCTAGTTTTAAAAATTTTCGATAAAGTGTTGCAGTCTGTCTTATCCTAGAATTAAGGTTGAAAATACTGTAATATGATTATGCTAAGACATGGCAAGGTATAGCCTGTAGCACTTGATTAGAAAATTGATGCAAAATTGAAAAGTTAGTTGTCATTGTTAGGCAGTACTGTGCGTAATCAAGAAACTTAGATTCAGAAGATCAATTTACGTAATGTATACGCTGATTTATGCCAAATTTAATAGTATATATAACTTTAGTTATGTACAACTCTGTTGACGTTTTTTGATTAAATCTTTCATATTACATAGGCGGATCCAGCATTTGCCAAAAAAAATTATAGGTGCTCCCTTTTAATTCAAGAAATCTTCCTAAGAAAACTAAATATTTGAATTTCTAAATTGTAAAATTTTACGAATCAAGTTGTCGCTAAAGCATTTTTTAAACCACAAACGAGGTACAATAAATAATTTTCATTGACGTACCCTAGATCCGCCATTGGTATTGATGTTTCAGAAAAAAATTTCTAAATGGCAGCGTTATCGCTTATGGTAAAAAGCTAGCTATTATACACAAACAAAATATTCAACTAATAAATTAATGATCTATCTAGCGATTGCTGCCTCAACTCCGTGTACGATTTCAGATAGCTATTGTTTCACTTTTATCTTCCCATTCAGTCTTCCATCAATGAATACTTTTGAATCGTTTCAGATTTATACAATTTTTGTTGATGATCGCGCTCATTCATATCAAACTGTTCAAACATCTTCGCCAGGTCTTGTTTACAGCAAAATGTTGTCACGTGTATCGCTATCAAATAAAATAATTACATTTTGTCACCTGTACCTTTCAAATACTGTGTAGTGCTCACTCTATGTCACCAATTAAGTCGGGGGTCATTTTACCAAACAAAGTTAAGATACGATTTATCCAACAACTAGAGGCATAAATCGTCACGTGATGTGCAATCATATGGTGCGATGGAACTGTTCTCTTCGCACTGTTAAATGTCGTAACGTTTACTCCGTTCTTATAATAATTAAAAATTGTTTGGTCCAGTGCTCTGGTAATAAATCGTTTCTACACATAACTATCTGTTTCGAGTGTTTGCTGGCATAAGTAGACACCATAAAGTAACTTAGCCATCAAAATCAACATATGAAGAATTTGGCCGAAAAGAAAATTACTGATTGAAAAAACAGTGTCCTTAAACTGGTTTTTCTTTTTAAGTTTCACTCGCTGATCAAAAGCAACAACAAAAGTTCATCTTTTTTTCGTATCTTAGCCTAATTAAATTTAGTCCCATAAACAAGATTCACGATCGTAAGACTTCAAACTACAGAATTGATCTTGATCAACTCCTTTGCACAAGTTCACAGCAAACCATTTTAGGCTTTCAGTTTTAAGACTACTCTCCAGCAAATTCTTGAATGATTTAAATACTTCATGCATATTTTCCAAAATGTTTTCATTTTCAGGTGACGTAAGTGACCTGAAACGTTCACGTACGATGACGTCACTCAATCTTTTCATTCAAATCTGACTACTCATCACTTCCTTACAGCTAAAATAAAAAAGAGAATACTTACTGCACAAATCGTATAGCAATGTTCAGAAGGATGGTTGGAAGAAAATTGGATCGCCACTGGTTAATGCTATATGCAGTTAGTAAGTAGATGGAATTTTTTTCTTTTCTTTCAAAAACCTTTAAAGGAAAAATTGTCACGGTATTAATAAAATACTTTGAGTCATTTTTAAACTGTCACTAGTAGATTGCAGTGCAGTTTATTTGTGATTGCTCAGCAAAAAAGTGTAATTGCCTTTCATTCAATGCATAAAAAACATGGTGGCAGTTTTAAGTAAACAAAAATCTCCACAATTGCAATCTTGTGAAATTCAAGAATTTCAAAAAATGTAAAGAATGTAATGTTTTTGTGGTTAATGTTTATGAAAGTTAGAAAATTGCAAAGATTGTAAACAGCGCTCGAACTTCGATAGTATTTCGTTGCAGTCTTTAAAATAAACTCACTCTCGTATGTTTATTCGTAAGCACTCGAAATTTTACTATTCCCCTGATGAATTGCTCTATCAATTAAATTATACGTTTATTCAATTGTAACCATGTTTCATCCTATCGAAGAAATACAACCAGCATTTTTGTATGCTCGAAGAAATCTATATTCCATGTACTCACCTATTTTTATGAATTCCATTTTTAAATCCAAGTGGCTTTGCAACTTGTGTTTTAGCTATATTTTTCTCTTCCTTACGCATGTAGGTCTTTTCTGGATTTTTTCTTTTGTGGGGTAACAATTTTTCATCTTGTAAGTTCGCTTGGTGTTTTTTTCCTGCAAGGCTTTTATCTGTTTTTTTTTTGTTGGCATAATGAGCACCTAATGGTCATTTTGCCATGCATTCATTTCTGTTAGTTCGTATTACATAATATTCTGGTCTTTTTTTGGTTCTTTTTTTGCTTAGAAGAAGGTCGATAGGAGGCTTTTGTTTTGGATGCTTGGTATGTTGGTACATATGCTGTGGGATGAGGTGTCAATGCCTTCTTGTTTGCCGTAAAATCTACATCTTGTAAGTTCACATGCTTCCTTATAACTTTATTATAATTGACTGGTGTGGGAATTTGAGAATTTGGCTGACACCCAAAACAAATTTTAAGTTTAAAGTCCATCAGCTACCTCCTCCCTACTTGAACAACTAACATTTCCATTATTTGCGTGACTTTGGATATATTTCGTTTTGCAAATGTCCGAATAGCAATCATCCCATTCATTACCAATGACGGAAATGCCATAAATTTTACCATCTTCATCATTTGTATAAGACAAAACAACAACCTGAGCAGAGAGGGCTTTATCAAAGTCTATCGGATCGTCTCTGCCATTAGTCCAATCATTAATTTTTACTTCCTTCATGTGATTTACCAAATTAACACAATGGCTTATGCTCTTCGTGTGATAAAGTAAAACACCTGCTTTACGCCCTGAATTTTTAAAAGCATCCTTCACTTCTTCCAGTGAAAACCCTCGTTCGAGGAGTATTTCTTTAAAGAACTTTTTTTCATACAGGAAAGGAAGTACTTTCGGGCATGGCAACAAACCATCCATTTTCTCAAGTTTTTCTTGCCTTCTGGTCAACAAATTTTGCTGCAATTTCTGACACAACCTTGACATACAAAAAGGTACGCCTTCTTCGCGTAGCATCACTTGCAAAGCAACTAAACCGCATGACCGTTTGCAAAAAATCATTTTCCGTGGATCAAGACAGCATACCTATATAATTATAGTATATTTTACCATCGTAGCAAACTCGATAATTGGGTGTATTGAAGAAGATAATTGAGAAATTAGGATTGTCAATAGTTAGCAATATACGCATACTTCGTTGTCTGTTGCCCGTTGTCGTTGCCTGTTGTCTGACTCGTTGCATTGTAAAGGAAGACTTTCTCTGTTGGAGCTGAGCATATTTGTCTAAGCAAACAACAACAACAACATATTAAAAAAATATTCAACGTACATATTGACAGTTAGACTGTTTGGTTTCTGTAATATCCATAAGCAAGAATCGTAATTAAATAGACAAGATCAATACAAGCCGGAAAATGGGAGAAGTTGCTACTACTGATGGAAAATAAAATCTTACTGCTATTAAAGTATGAAATTATGATCATGTGAAATAATGAGTTGCTACATTCTAAACAATACTTTAATAACCAAGTTTAGAAATTTAAAATCATGATGATGGGCTGAAACCTAAATAGAATCAACAATTAAAAAGTGTAAAAGATCTATGAGTGAATATTACACAAAGACAAAGCCCGAGAACGGGCAATTTGAGGAAAATATCATTGACCATAGTTTGCAGCATGTTCACATACTTGATGGTTTATACATGATTCATTGTGTTCTAGGGGAAAACTTTCTTCCCCATTCTTTAGTATATTTTGAGACTACAATAAACAAAAAACTTACATTAATTGATATAGAAAGCACATTTTGACTGTAACAAATGGCACATAGAAAATGAGAGAATGTACCATTTTCAGAATATGCATACTGACTGATATTGAAGTGCCTACAGAATTATGATTTTGTGTATCAATGAGTGGAATATTAAACAGTAGGGAACCCTTGGCTGTCTTATTTTTTAATATTAAGCATTGGCCAAGATTAAACTTTTCAATCAAACAGTCTCGAATTTGACTGATTAAAAAAAGCTGATGTAAGAGTCTGTCTTCATATCAACCACTTTACTCACATCATTCACATTGTCTTCGTGTTCTTTGAATGTCAATAACAGTGATTCAGTTTCCTCAGTTGCCTCATGCTGAAAAAAGATCAATGAAAGTTATGTTGAATGAGAATCCTATACATAATTCTATGCCGATCAAGTAAAGACATACCGGGTGATCTTCATTTTCTTCGCCTTGTTCTGGCACACCTGTCGTCGTTTCCTGCACTATTTTCCGCTGCAATTGAAAAATATTTCTTAAAAAAATTCGTTCAAGAAGCAAAATGTTCGATTATTTACTGTCGTTTTCATATGCGTGAAATGGAATTTATGTATGTCATAAGTTTTAATTTTGCCGATAATGCTGTAATGTGAAATTTATGCTTTTATTCACATATCGACATCGCATACTTTAAAAAAACACCAATTTAGAAATAAATACCGAGCAGCGCTGCAACAGTAACGTGGCCCTGTCGCTCGATGCTCAACATAACCAAAAATATATGCTGTTCACCGGTCAAATTATCTGCAAATTTTTGTGTCTTTTTCCGACATAATCGATGATTTTTTAGACATCTACTCTGTCATCCAGCATGATTTGCTTTTACTTAATTATTTCATAAATTTTCTTGAATTTCTATATGTATCGTTGTGCTCATTTATAAGACCGTGACCTACTCTAACAACTTATAAAAGAAATACCTAATACTGATTTTTTAAAGATTTTTTGCGCATGCTCAAATGCTATGTTTTCAAAGATGAAATCTGATTGAAATAAGCGCTAACTTATCGAGATGCTCAAGCAATTGAATCAGTGTTCTCGTGTATTCGTTTTAGACTTTGCTAGGTAAGTATAAACTTTGGTTTCACTGAGAATAATGAATTGTGTTGTTCTGCCAACTGCAGCCGATAATTTGAGTTTTTTATATCAAAGATGAGGAGTAATACGACGAATTTCGTTACAAATTCGCACAAACAGTTCTTGACAGACTTTTTTTATCAAAAATGAAAAGTTACAAAATTACCTCTATCTTTATATTGGCAAATTTATCGCGCATCTTTGATACGAGTTCATTTTCAAGCTTTTCAACTCTTCTTTGTTCAACTTTGGAAGTTTCAATAATCGTTTGAAGGGAACGTCGAGATTCACTAATGTTTTCATGTGCAACTTCCAACGACAGCGGTTCACGGATTGATCGTAAACGTTCCAACTGCAATTCTATTTCGGCTACGATCTCCTTTTGCCTGGCAAACTGTAATTTTTTAGAAATATCTTTGTGAAAAGTGTCACCAATCATGTTTTAGTCAAGAAGTAAAAGATGTTTATTGTGTTTGCACATGCTTATGTAAGCAGAGGCGACGTTCTAGAAAACTATAAAAAGAAAAAATTTAAAACAACTGTTTCAATTTTTTCTCTAACATTTATTCATGATTTATTTGACAATTCTTTTTGATTTATTCGATTGATTGATCTCAGATCGGTTTGCAGAGGCTGATGAAAATTCAGCTATAGACCAATCAGCGCACGCGTTTTGTTGTTTTTATTTTGCAAACCTCCCTGATGCATGCAAATCAAGAGCATGAGTTTTTATTTTTCATACTTCTTTTGCTTTCTAAGACTAAGTCGATTTTTTGACATTTATCCATAATAACTATTACGTCAGTACAAAATAATCAAAGAAAGAGAAAAAAAACTTGAAAGCCTGCAATTGCATAGCAGACACTACCAATTTTTAGCAAAACATGCCCTGTGCAATATTATATGTATGCTCTTGAGATTTTAAGATACATTCTTATTCCAAGCGTTCAGCATATTAAAATAATATGTGGTGTATATTCCATTAAACACGTAATCATAACCAGTTCAATCAATCAACCACGGAACGAATATTATTGAGGTATGTCGTACATTACGTCTTATGGAGGTAAAAAACCGTTTAAAGAGCATACAAACTACAGCTACTACACCTTGTAAAATCAAAACATCGTTAATGAATGAATTATTGGCACCATATCCTAGCTTATTCTTTGCTGTCGGGTGATGTCAAAAATTTACAGATTATTGTTTACCGCTTTTAACGACGCTTTCAAGTGATTATTCAAACTATTATCCACCTTTTGTGTTGTTTACAAGAGCAAACACGAGTTTTTAGCGTTATATATAAGTTTTTCGTATGAGCTTCGAACGTGAGTTCAATGTACTAGAACGCTATTAAATTTTGTGATTATTTTATTCACTAGCGAAGAAGTTATTTACAACAGTCGTGAGTGTTCTATCTGTTAGAATTTATTTACAGGCTTTTTATGTATTTGGCTAAACAAGGTGCAGTTATTACAAGGCGGATAATGTACTTGAAATTTGAGTAGTTTTACGTAATTATAAAGTAAAGTGCGTAAGTTTAAGTAGCGCGTTTAAGTAAGTGTAGGATTGGCTATTTCCTCTATTGCTAATACATAAATCTAGATGAATAATATACGCACGTTATGTACGTCACTACAAGTTCATGATGAATTTTCGGTAATGTAATCTCTAACATCATTATGCATAGTTTCTAATTTCTTGAGTAAACTTTGAGCAAAAATTTGCTGAAATTTTATGACGTTTTTGATTTGTTACTTTGTATGTGTATGAAAGTATATTACTGCCTGTTTCAATTTAGTTGTTATATTACATTAAATGTTACATTGAATGGGGAGAGTTTATCACAAGATCATTATTTGGTCTTGCAGTAATAGGGAAATCCCCGAGAATGACCTAATTTAACTCGTTATCAATCTATTGTTTTACCACAAGTTGACACCAAAATATTTACCTAGCTCAATTAAATCGGCAGCTGGCTACAAATAACTGGAAATTGAAGGTCAATAACTCTTATTTGTTTACAGAAAGTCCTTTTCACAAATGAAGTTCATTTTTGATATTAAACAGAGCAAATATAGTTAGCGTTTCAAGTGAAGTGATGAGCGCTCAAGCATTCAATACACGGAAATGTTAATATTACAATTATATTTAAACTCTTTGATGAAAATACAGAAAGTTGCGAAATCAATGAAACCCATTTGATGTTATTACAGATATAGGGCTATGAAAACAGACAGAAATGTGCAACGATGTTGGATTTAAACTTGACACAAAAGCGTAGGAGGTAAAATTACTAAGGAAGCAATTTAGGCAAGTGACTTGCCTTTGCTAAAGAAATGGCTTATGCAATATTTTACTGTATTTCTTAATCCTTTTTGTGTCATAGTTGCTAAAAATTGCTATATAGAGTACCTCATCAAGAAAATGCTGGTCCAATGTCTACGCTGCTGTCTTCATGGCCATCTTTACACCCGTACAGAGAACGACTTTCCTAAATAAGAACATAAGAGTCCATTCAAATTTAACCGTCTTTGCACTGAAGTTTTCTAAGAAATTAATCAATGCTAGATCATTTCAACTAGGTATTACGTGCAGCATTTACAGCGAACTTCAAACCAAATGACGCAATACTAATTCACTATTTTTCCTCGGGTGAAACGAAGTAAAGTAATGGTTTATTACTTACTTATTTCCTTTGAATCACAGCACAATGTTTAAAAAGATGTGGTCAATCGAGATAAAATCAAAAATGCTTCTTCAATAAGTTACCTTGATCTTGACAAGCCGCCATGTTGACATCTACTGTTAACTGCTTTGAAAATTTGACATTGAAATCATAAAACGAGCGCAGCATGATGTCAAGGTCACGTGAAATTGCATTTAATTCATTAGGTATAGATTATGAAAGAATGTTTTTATGCAGTGCGGTGTTTGAAAATAAATGAAGATATGATCTTCGCACTTTGCTGGACAATTTAAGCAATTGTCTCATGAACCTGAAAAATTCAGGTGACTCAACGGGATGCCTGACCTCTGCGGTGAACCCATGACCTCTGCGGTGCCTGTGCAGTGCTCTGACCAACTGGGCTATGAAGTCACATAGGTATAGATTACACTGGTCAACAAAAAGAAACTTTTTAAAAGGTGTCTGATATTTTTTGACTGATTTACTATATTTTTGCTATGCTAAATCTAGAAATAACATTCATTTTGCTCTCGGAGGTCAAATTTTTTTGCAAATTTGACTTTGAAATTATGCGACTTTAGTTATATTTTTTTAAAACAATGTTTTCAAGATTTACATGTTTTCAAGATGTTTCAAAACAAAATGTCAGTTTTTATGATAAAATTGCAGTATTCCAAGAAAGAATCATGTACACTTCATGTACAGTACATTTAACTAAAAATGAAAAGTTAATGTTTGCATTATTACGGTCTAAATTTTCGTTTTTTTTGATGGTCGCGAATGTTTTGGTGCTTGCACATCTCTTTTTAAATTCCAACAGTTGTCCGCCATCATCACAATGCCCCACTTTTCTCTTAAGTCATGGTGAAAGCGCTCTCCTTGCTCATCGCTTAAAGAGCCAAGATTTTCGGGATCAATACCAGCTTTTAATTTTTCAGTTGAAAAATTGGGGAAGGTTTTACACAGAAAAAACACCGTCCATCTTTATCCAAAGTTTTAGTGAATTGCCTTATCAAACCGAACTTTATGTGCAGAGGAGGAAATAAAATACGTCCCCTGTCAACTAGAGGCTTGTTTATCACATTTTTTGCTCTACAACTTGCAAGCTCTTCACGTACTGGCCATTCTTTTTTCACGTAATGATGAGTACGATCCCCACTATCCCAGAGGCATAAAAAGTATGAGTATTTGGTAAATCCAGACTGTTGACCAAGCAAGAAGTTGATCATTTTTAAGTCAACGCAAATCAGCCATTTACGTTGGTCCTAAGAAATTTTTTCTAGGACGTACTTAATTGCTGCATGCTGTTCTTTTAATGTTGTCGAATGTGCCAATGGCGCAGATGCAAATTGATTTCCATTGTGTAGCAACACACATTTCAAAGACCTTTTGCTGCTGCCGATAAAAACTCGCCAGTCCTCTGATTTGTAATTCAGGTACGCCGAGATGTTTCAGTAGCTCTACTATGTCATTGCGATAAACTAATTCTTTTTCTTGAGCAAAATATCTTAAAAATTCCTGGTGCCTGGTATGGAAGAAACTTACCTTAACTTTACCATTTAGCATGCTCTTGTCCTTTAAACGAGATGCAAGAAGTTTGGCAGAGTCTTGGCAAATTTAAATCGCGAACAAGATCGTTTAGTTCGTTTTGGAAAACAATTTTGGCTGCTCATCATTGTCATCGGGAAAGGATGCATCATCGGTAGTGGCAATGCTTTGAGTTTCATCCTGGCTACTGCTTTCTTCAATACTTGTATCTTGAAATACAAGTACGGGAATTTCTTCACTATAAGGAGTAGGGCGCATAGCTGACGGTAGATTGGGATACTCCAGTGTTGTGCGATTTTTTCTGTTAGTTCCCATGACATTGATAGCACAAAAGTATCAATCGGTTGCATGATTTGAAGGCTCTCGCAAAATCATGGGGATGCCAAAGCTCATGGACTTTTGCGTGCCTTTGCTCCATTGACGGAGATGCTCTGTGCATCATTTGTAAACCATGTGAGGTGCCCAACTTTTGTCTTGATCGCCGAGCTTCATGCCAAAATATGCATTGTAAACGCGCTTGATAAAGGTGGTGACAGTATTGCGATTTGGTGCAAGTGTGTATTCACCACAAACATAGCAAAAAACATATGGCTTATTTTTAATACTTTTTATTACTTTTTACTTACATTAATATGTTGGTGTGTTTTAACAAGTTTTACCATTGAATTCCAGTATGGGCTAAATAAAGCCTTATTTTATCTTTAAATATCCCATAATAATCGCAAAACCGAAACTCCCTAATTGAAATTCAATCAATAATTGCTTATTCAAATGCTTTCTTCTTTCTATTGCTAGTGCTAAAAAATTTAAATTTGTTCAAATGATAGAACTTTAAAAGGTAAATGGTTAGTACATCTGTTGTACCTTTCTCGGGTATTTAAAAGTTAAAAAATAGAAAATTAACGATAGCTTAAAATCTCGACCTGACCCAGCAAAAATAATGTTATTTTTGGACTCAGCACATCAAAATTGTCCAAAATCAGTTTACAAAACTGAGACACCAAATTTGCTGTTGACCAGTGTTATCAATGAAATAATTTTTAAAAATGATAAAATTCTTGGAGATGATAGCATGTCGATTTTGGCAAAATACTTCGTATAATAAAGAAACGAATGACCAGAAAAAAATTTTCCTCACTACTTTCAGGCGATTTTTCTCCAAGATAAAATATTTTCTCTAACACTATATCTATATGTTTTAGCCTAACTTGAGGCCTTAACTTCTTTTTAGCCAAACAAAGACGCAGTAAACTTACTAAATATAAATTCTAGCCTCCCTTCCCAAGGTTTAATTTCGAGTCGCCGTCCATGTTACTCATTTGTCTCATCCTACATTGGCAAATGCGCATAACTACTTCGAAGTTTCAGCGACAATAATTAAATTTATATTGCCTATGTTGTATATGAAATGATTTCTCCGATGATGGTGAAAATTTTCAAACTACGAATAGAATATTTATTTCATGAATGTGGCTGTCGTTAAATTGCGAGCGACCAATTGTCACCATAAAAACACATAAAAAGAAAACTAAATTACTTACGCGTGCATCATTCTGCTTTGCTAATGTATAAAGACTAGCTGATTTCCCCAATAATTAGCCAAAATTGTAAATTACGTATTTTCATTAATATGTAATAGCTGTTGACGACAGTTCTTAACATTTGTAGTACTTATCACTTAACGTTTTCAGATGGAGTCAGTCACCAGGGGCAAAAGCTGTACGTTTTTAAGAAATAAACTATCTATTTCGCGTATATTTACCCCTCAGTCAGAGTGTTAATAACAGAAATTTCGACGCTGCATAAATTTTATGTTTCTTTTTGTGACTGTTGCCGAAATCCTTTCCACAATTCTAACCCTGGCTCACTTTCATCATCCTTTTTGTTTTCTCCTACAGTCTCTTCTTCCATCATGGGTTCATTGATGGCTGTCAACTTCATTCATGTCAAACTGTTCTTGTACATCTTCACTATTTCTTGTTGCTTCTGGGAGTAGGGCATCCTTTCCTCTTTCTTGAAGATCTTAGTTCTCTAAACTTGTTGTTTCTGGAATATCTTTACTCTCTTCTCTTTCTACCCGGTCACTACTACCTGGACCTAGGTCGTGCGGAAAATTGCTACCATGACCACCTTGTTGTGGGGTATTGTCACCTGTTGCTCTGTCTTGCAAGACGTTGTCATTCATTTCTACGTCCTGCTGCTGTGGGCTTGTGTTGTGTTTTCTCTTTCGTCTCCTGATGCTCTTCATCTCTCTTTCACAATTTCTCGTCTGGCAATCACCCCATTCTTTTTTGAGAAGTGGCATTCCTTCCTCATCATAAGCTAAGACGACGACCTGAAGTTTACGAACGTGTCGAATACCATTGTAGTAGATTTGGTTCTTTGTTCTGTCTCTAATTATCACACAACCTTCCACACGATATAGATTCACGCAATGGTTTTCATGTTCCTCGCTCTCGGTGGAATAAAGCAAAATTCTTGCTAGACGCATTGACTTTATAAATTCTTCTTTTGCATTTTTTAAAGCATCATTGTGTTCGCCATCATCAATACCAAATTGCTCATGAATTATCTCCAATAAACCATCTCGAAATAAGCTTGATAAAATTTTCGAGCATTTTGTTTCCTTGGTTGTCTGACCCAACTTCCGCATGAACTTCGACGGAAAAAAGTCAATGTTTGATTTATCAAGCAAATGGAGTAAGGCGACATGACCACATGGTGCGTGCTCGCATGTAAATACTTTGTGAAGATCTTCATCTGAAGAGTCTTAGGTTTTCAATTGCAAAAGCACTTTCAGCTGTATTTTGAGACATAGTTGCTCATATATCAGTCAACACCATAACTTAGTACGTCGGTTTTCTTTGCGACTGTCTATCATACTCTTTTTTGTTATTTTTTCAGTAATGTGGTTATGAAGCAAAATATTTACTTTTTACTTTATACTTTTATAAAACAGACCTTTTAAAATGAGAGTAGACTTACTAAAACAGTTTTATGCACATCTTTTTTCATTTCTATGATATTTAACTCTTTGTTTTTGGTAGAAATGTGCCAGTTTTTTTACAAACAGTGACGTCATATTACAAAATGAATTGTCAAATATATTTATGACATTATAGCTTCTTTGTTGAAATTGTTTAGCATCCATTATACAATATCACGTCACTGATTGTACAAAACGGTTGATTTTAAAAACTTCATTATCTTGAAAATCAAAAGAGATATAAATAAACTGTTTTACAGAGTTGGATAAAGCTATAACACAAAAAGCACAATTTTCACTTTATGAGCACTTTATTGTGATCAAACTATTTGAATTTCAAACTCAAAAACCTTTGCAACAAATGATATTGTGATGAATTTTCAAAGCATATAAGCATAGCAATCACACTGTTTGCATAGTCTGTGATATAGTCATCAAAATCATTCAAAGTCATGCAGGCTCAGCCTTTTTGTAATTCTTTCTCTCTCGACAAATAAAAGATGTTTACTGTGTTTGCGTTGGCTTATGCAAACTGTGAAGACCTTCGTGAAAACTTATGAGCGAAGAAGATAAATTTTTCCTCTAGCATGTATTCATGATTGATTTGCAAATTTTCTTCGATTGATTTAATTGAGCTCAGCTCGGTTTGCATAGACCAATGCAAACTCAGCTATAAACCAATCAACTCTTTCATTTTAGCTACAATCTCTTCTTTTGTCATACATACCTCATCATTTTCCCGAGGTCTTTTTTGTAAACGTTCCCTATGTTCCTGGGGGTTTTTTGATGGTGGTCCATCTGTTACGCTCAGTTTCTCAAGCTGCAAGTATGATTATAAATAAAAAAAACTCATGGATATGCCGTTATTCAAGAAAAAGAAAACATTTTCATCGTTTCTGTAAAGTTATAGAGAAAGATGATGGAAAATTGACAGAATCGAGAAATTTTGTAGCAGGCACAAAGTGCGAGTGTATTTCCAAGCAATTTCGAGTTTCTTCCAAACTTTGGCAAGCATTTTCTATAATTCATTAGGCACAATTAAGTAAAAATTTTCTGTTTCCTTAATAATATAACTTTAATTTTAAAAACAAAATTAGAAAATCATTGATTTTTAGTACATGAGAAAAACTTCGCTTTCATCTTGCGTTTATTCAAGGGCGATGGAAAATTGGTAATAAGGGGAGGGGGCTATTTTCACATATTTGCCATCATCAACTATCATTCTATAGAAATGTCTGGCACATAATCTAAATGATAGAAACACAGTTTTTTAAACTTTAAATGAATCAGTGCCGTTTCTTCAAAAGGTGATATCGTAAATATTTACACAACCAAAATGGAAAGATTTTCGTAAAGAAAAATTTTGTTGTTAATAAAAGAAGTAGACCAGAGTCTTTAAAATAGTATGAAAAACTTTTCTGAACAAATATCTTGCATTCATGGCAATGAGCTGAGTGATTGAACAGCACGAAGGGTTTAACGATGACAAATTAAAAATAATTAAAGTAAACAGTGTTGTCCAGACGCTTTTACCAAGTCCATTTTCCATCCAAGGGCGATGGAAAATGGACTCAAAACTCAGCAACTTATTCTCGACTGCTAAGAAGAGGATTTCAAAACGAGTGAATATCAAAAGTTTTAAAAAAATTTTGTATTTTTTACATACCATCCTGAAAATACGTTTTATGAGGTATATGTGTGTGCATATATTGGTAAATGTTCTGAAAATAAGCCATCTATTTGCAGAATAAATAGATAACGCGCTACACTTCTATCAAAATTTTATTTCTGTATCGTTTTCAAGAACATTTCTTGCTACGTTGCTGCTAGAGTCAGCCCTTGATTGACAAGATTTTAGTTCAAATGACCTAACTAGTTGGCAAACTTTGCCCTGCTATGCAAATTGTTTTGTGCTCTCTCACTGCAAAAAAAAAGATTTTAAAGAATTGAATGATGATAATGCTCTAAAATTTACATAGCAGGACCAAACCTTGCTGCTTTGATACGTCTCAAAGAGATTGTCTTATACAAAGAGAGACAGAAAACTATAGCAATCAGCATCTCGATGAAAATCAGACGAAAATGGTAATTTGTTTTTTTTTTCTTGAAATGGTTAAGGGCTGAAACTACCTTGCTCATAAAAAGAAAGTCACAAAATATCTGTTATCTTTACAAATAGGCTAAAACAGAACGAATAGTTTATGTTGAGTTTACACAAGCTCTGGTTTCTGAAGACGATAGTGCTCGGGAACAAAGTCTCCTGAAACTTTGGCAACAGTGAAAAAGGAATCAATTAGAATGCCACGTCAAGTAGGTGAAATTTGCAATGTTTATTTTTGCAGGCATTAAATATAAAATTTCATAGTCGAAGGCAGTGGTCCAATGGTGTATATCGATGAACTAACATTTACTTAGAACACACGCTTTGTTAAAAATGGCCACACTTTCTTTATTTTCATGTCAGAACCATGTGTTATTTTGCCTTGCTAAGAGACTGTCATGGACGTCATGTTGCTTCAGACATTTTGCAGATGTTATAACTTTTGCTTTATACCGGTGATATCTTGTGTACTGCATTGGCGTCAATCCTGCCTTAATTGGGGAGGACCATACTCATATACTCGGCTATGCCTGGCTAATTTCTTTTCAAAACAATTTCATTTTCAAAAGAAATCAGCCTGGCATAACAGAATATATGAATATGTTCCCCCAATTATCGCAGGATTGACGCTCATGGTGTACTGTAAACTGTGTTATAGTTTAACAATCCTATACTAATTATGCGAACAAGTGATCATGATATAAAGGTAACGTCAAGCCTCAAATACATATTTACACTTATTAGTCAAGCGTTTAATACGTTAAACACAGCTGTTTTGTGCTGTAGATGGCAAACAAATGGGAACTTTTAAAAAATTCGAAATTGTGTCTACTGCTACGATCACCATAATCGTAAATTTCTCGGAAATCTTGCAATATATTTGCCAGATATGCTCTCATATTCTTCCTGTAGTTAGTAAATAATTAAGTCAAATGTAACTAACTAAATGATTATTTTAAGAGATATTTATGTGCAATAATCACAATATTTTTATAGTTCCTAATAGCTTTCCGTTGATTGTAAATTAAACATATTTAGTAAAGAATCAAATATATCCATACGTAATATCTTGTATAAATAAAAGTAGTTTAACAATTGTAAGATATATCGTAGACCATAGACATTGACGTTGAACGTTAAATGTGATCGTAATAGCTATCTGTGATATCTCTATTTGTTGGTGTAAGTCAATATATACTAAAGAAGGTAGATGGCTACATCACAAAACCTAACAATATTGACAAATTAGAACCAAGTTAGCGGATACATCACTTGATACATGTATCGTAAACAAAGTCTAACAAAGAGCTTCTTGTTCAATTCGAGTGAATGTGTATTAATTTTTTACAAATATTATTTACCTCAGACATACATATGTAGTTCATTGCCAACATACATATCTCCTCGATCGTCCTTCATTACTTGTTATTTGAGACCAATCGATCATGTACGGTCAAGCTTGTATGTTGATTATCTTTGTAGTCATATCTTTACGGCTACGCAGTTGTTGAAATACCTGTCGTGTGTTGGAGTGTGGAGAGTTCCAAGAACTGCAGCGGAAATAACATCCCATTATAATGGTTTAATGTAAAGAAATTAATTAGGACTTAGGAAATAGAGGACGTTAATAAAGAAAATTAAACTTTTTTATTAGTAAAGAGAATATGAACACTTTAAGAAACAGAGAACACAAGTACTCTAGGAAACAGATAACATCAATACTTTACCAAAAAGAGAAGAAAAATATCTTAGAAACAGACAATACTTCTGAAACAGCATTTCTTGCAGTTTGGATGGCATGATATTGTTATTCCTCAATTTCAAATTACGTTCTTCCTAAAGGAATTTTACCCATATTCAAAAAACTAATCCCTTTAATATAAGAATGGAACATGCTTCCCACAATGGCTCGGACAAACAGAAAATAGATGTAATGCAGCTGTATTCGTTGGCCATTTAGAAATGTACCTTGAAAAGGCCGATGACAAGTTCCCAAAAGCCACACACACAAGGCAGGAGATTTTATGAGTAGTTTTGCGAATTCTCTATGCATTAGGGTGGAAAATTGGGACACTTATGTCATGTGACACTAACAAGATGGAAGACCAAGTATTTTTTGTGGTAATATTAAGTTGACTAAATCTAAAATTGCAAAGGCTTCTCTTATTTAGCAATCACAGAATAGTAGAATGAGTTTTTGGTGTGTACTTTCAGCTCTCTGTGTAGTACACAAAGCAATTGAGACTCCGTATAAAGTAAATATTATTTTTTCTAAACGTTCCGAGAAGTATTACATGTCATCATCATTCATCAATGGAATATTTGAGCTTTTAAAAAATTCCGAATTATGAATGAGATCGTGATTAACTGTTCATTGACTTCATTTAAATTAAATAAATAAACAATCAACAGAAATCTTCTAATCACTCTACGCGTGTGCACCATGGCTCAGTGGAGAATTGATACGATGAATATGATAGGCCTGTTCGAATAATAATAAAAAGACTAATTGCTTTGTCTTTTACTAAAATACTTTTTTCAGTCGTAATTTCTTTGGCAGTTGTAATGGTGATCTTAAGGCTACTTTTCCTTGTGCATTACAACACCTGGCGAATCAAGCAAATGACTATTCTTCCATTTCCTTTATTCAAATTTCAGGAGTTAAATAAACGCTGGCTAGAGGCCATTAGAGTCCAAGGGAATATCCAGAATGAGAGAAATAACTCAGAAATGCTCCTTATATAAACAGAAGCCGTGAGTGAGAAGGATCCGTTTTTTTCAGAAGGTCATATTTATATAGTGCTGTCAGAGTATAGAACGAAAAAGTACAAATCTTGAGCAAATGTGCATTGTCTAAAGTGAGTCAAATGCCAACTTCTCTTTAAGCTTTTTATTACGATTATTATTATTAGCATGGCCTTTTTCACCTTCCTTTTTACATATGCCCAAAGTGCAGTCTGACCAATTTTCAGTGATGACGGCCTTTCTATTTTTTTTAACCAGCACAACAACCTGCATGTGGTGAATTTTCTCATAATCTTCGATTTTGCCATCAGCTCTGTCGCAAACCATCACGTCTTCGCCTCTTTCATTCATCAACTGTTTAAAACAATGACTTCTGTAGTCGGTATAAAAAAGCAAAACACAGCTGCTTTGCCCTGTGAATTTTTGAACGTCATTTTTGCCTCTTCAAGTGATTGTTTTTTTTCCTCATCCGTAAATTTTGTGGGAAATGTCATCTTTATCGAGTTTTCTGCTTTTAGAAAACTAAAAAATTTTGTTACATGTTTGTAGATCTTGATCGTTCCGGTTAGTATAGTCTTGAGAAGGACTGTTTTTGTTGTTGTTGACTGTGTTTCGACAACCTTAGCGGTAGTCATCTTCAGAGTCAATAAATCAATTGCATCTTCACTGTTATAATATATCTTATGGGATATAGGACATGATGGTGGCTTGCAAATGGTATATTTGGAAATAATAAAAATGTTGAAATACCCATTCTAATAATAAATAAACTTACATCATTATGATATGGACTTGATCTGTTATTCTCTTGCGTGGCCACTTTGCTCTTAATCTCCTGGGCGTTTAGAAACTATAATAAAAATGAGTATAGCAAATATAAAAGGTGTATTAAAACCGGAACAATATCCATGTATAGACCATTAATTGCATGAACAAAGGCCATTAAACCAGGACACTGGGCAAAAGAAACCCTTTAGCAAAATATAAACTGACAGATGTACAATTAGTAAACTATCATTTTTTGGCACAATACAGTCTTGATTATGACTGCATTTCAAGGAGTATAGTCAGTTGAAAGCACGATTTGAGCCAAGTTGAAAGTATTGCATACAGCTTTTTATTTCCCTGTAATTAACGAGTGCTTGTTTGCTTTGGAAATACTCACGTGATGATGTGCTAATGAACTTTTTTTGAGTTGTCGCTGGTGTCCGAGAGATCTTTTCATTGTGGTCCATCTGTCGTTGTCAGTTTCGCTATCTGAAAAGAATCAAGAAAAACACTCAATAAATGAAGGTCTTCATTTGATCTTCTTGCAAGGACGCACTCTGAACGGTGTTGTTTATAAAAAGGAAGATAAAAAACTAGGGTTATATTTGGGCAAGCTGAAGGACTGGAAAACTCCTATTTAAAGTCATTCGTGAATTCAAGTTCAAGGAAGTCAATTAAAAGCTCTATTTGGTATTTTTTGCATATAAATTAAAAACAGTTAATATTGTATCCTAATAACAATTATTACGAAAATGTTTATGTTGTGAGAGTTGAGGCAGGAGGCGCCCCATCTAGGAAGGGCCACAGGCGGCCTGGTTCAAACTTACGCCACTGCATATAATCTTGATTAATTAGAAAGCGTTAATGTTTATACTTCGCAATGGTGCGAAATATTTTATTTTTACCAATAGAAGTTAATCTTGTCGTATAAACAACATGCTGAGACATGGTAATCTTCAAGTTGAAAAAGCCAATTGAAATCGTCAAAAATACAAGAGGTTCAGGGAGACTTAAAAATTCGTACGTTAAAAATCGCGTCAGTCCCGTCGTTCTTTCTAATGTACACAAATTTCATATTCTCCGTCAATTGTGATGGAAATTTTGAGTACAAAGTGTATCGCTATAGATGGGAAAAAACGAGATCGACTGACGCAAAATGGTGATCAAAACAGACAAGCTATAAAAAGGCCTCAATCATTTACCTGTACTGTAACTTTTTCCAATGATTCATTTAACTTTTCGATGTCTTTTGCGAACTGTTTTTTTTCCAGGATTTCCTTTTAAGCTCTTTGATCTCCAACAGTTCTTGCTTGCAAGCTACTTTCATCGAGTGAAGACCGTCATAGTATTGTTCTGGATTTTCTTGCATCTTTTTTGAATTCAATTGACTGATGTAATATCGTATGATTTCGTAAATTCCTAATAACATAAGAACTTCATGATTTTGGTCATCAGACTTCTTGCAACATATTTCATTGTATGTGTGTTCAAAAATTTTATTTGCTCTTAAACATCTAAGGACGTTTGACATCTGCATGATCAATAATTATGTGTACTTAGCTAGATAAGGAAAATTAGAATCGGAATTCTGTAAAACCAGAACACTAAAAATGGATTGCTGACTCATAGGGACATTCAAGCGAATATATTTAGTTTAGTATTTACTTGTATTATTCCAACATGATTGATGTTTACACTATTAATTTAATTTTACTAAAAGGAAATCATTCAATACAGCGATTGGAAGACTAAGGTATATGTCTGCTACGCTAACAAGAAACCGTTTGATAAAGTGTGGATAATTAAACAGGAAGTTATTGCAATTAGAAAAATAGGACGTAACACGTACATGTGGGTAGCTTGTCAAGTATATAGTTAGTGCATGAAGTAGATTTAATCAACATAGTTATATTAAAATTATATAAAAAAATTAGCTATTTAATATTATTTACGTCAAACTTGTGAAAGATTTGAAAATGCTCTTTAGTTATATGACCATTTAGTTGCCTAACCTTTCTGCATTTTTCGAACGCCCTAGCGTAGATTGAACGGCACGTGACTTTGCTCATAAGCCTTGCATCGTGGAAAGTGAAGTCATTCAAATTTCTCGCGACTTTTACATGTTTTTCCCACTGAAAACAATTGTTGCTTCCATATTGTTTCAAAAGGGTTTTCTGACGTGTCTGAGATGTCCTTGGTCCCACAACTGAAAAATCGTATGAGATGTATTAGACTATGTTTACACTTATTCGGATCGGCCTGAAAACGGCATAAAAAAGTAACAGAACCAAGTTGCGTTTATTCTGAACTTTTGCCAGAGCGATACGACCACTCTTTCTAAACGTCGTCAAAGAAAACGAAGCGCTACGCATTGTCGTGTAAATAGCTAACCATTAAAATTTCGCTACAATTTAGAAACCTTTTCCATTTAATTCGTCCCGTATTGTGACACATAGTTGAAAATGGTGATCATTTTACGTTCTGAAAAGCTTTCAATGACTATTTCCGTTGTAACTATTAAATATCATTGTTTTTCATAACATATGGCTAGAGATATAAACATCTAGTAATATGCAAATAAAAATGGCGACATCTTTCACAAACAACTAACGAATTTTGACAGCGAGAGACATTATGTGTAAGCACCCGCAAAACTGCAGCGGAATTTACATGGATCAGGGCAAACTCATTCAAATTATAGAGAAGCGTTTATCCGGCGTAGTGTAAATATAGTCTTAGATTGCATATATAGACACTTGTATTATGGTAGTAAACTTAACATAATTGTATGGAAAGCGCTGTTTATTGTTACTTTTTTCTAATCACATCCCGAAAAGTCATAAACAATATTTGATACGTGTAGGCAGGGCCTAAGTCAATAATTATGCAACCTCCAAGAAGAAGCAATATGCTTGCATTTTCGAAATGATATTTCTAGCAGATAGCTCGAGTCGATTCATTGTATGATATTTTCGTCCTGCAAGAAATATTTTCGATTTTGTACAGATTACCGTGGCTAAAAAAAGCTATTTATATTTGCAGTGAAATTTGAAACAAAGATTGGACTATGCGAGAATATGATGGTCGATCTATTCGACAAATACAATTTTGGGTCAGGAATGAAAGTAAATTTGACGTAGGAAGGACAATACACAAAAGATGCATAAACTTTGACGCAGTTGTACGTCGAGGGATGAAATTGAAATTACAAGAAAAAAAGATGTTGTGAACAAAGATATTTTTATCCAAGATTTCTCTGGTGTTTCTTCATCAAGAGAGCTTTTTTATCGGTTGATGTTAGAGCTAGTGTTGTCAATTTTGAATGTTCAAATATATTCGTTGTTTTGTTGTAAATTATTTGTTATCGAATCAATGATTCCTCGAAAGATTGTGAATACATTTGATTTACCGAAGGTAAATTTTACCCTCAAAAAGTATAAGGTGAAGTACCAGGCAAACAAACTTGCAAGAAAGCAAAACTTACGAGATTGCTAGTTGCTAAAGTGATATTCGATCCTTATTGTGTGCTGAATTTGATCAAATGTGTGAATTAAAATGACATTATACAGCCTTGTTTTTAAAGTTTTCTGATAAAGGATAAAATGCTGCCGTCCGCCATCTCTTAAAATCTAAGTTGAAAATACCGGAATATGATTCCATTTTTCTAAGAGATAGCATACCATAATCCATAGTACTTCATTAGAAAAGTTGATTCAAAATTGTAAAGCTACTTGTAATTGATAGGCGATACTTCAAGTAATAAGGAAACTTAGATCCCAAAGAAAAAATTACATGATGTATACACTCATTAATGCCAAATTTAATAATATTAAAAACTTTACGTACAACTCTTTTGAAGCTAGTTTTGTGATTAAATATATTTTGTTACAATGGCGGATCCAGTGTTAGTCAAAATAAATTATTGGCTCGATGCTCAATTTTTAATACGAAATACTTTCAGAAGAAAACTAAATAATTGAATTTCTAAATGATAAAATTTTATCAAAAAAGTTTCCTCTAAGGTATTTTTTAAACCCCAAACGAGCTACAATAATATATTCTGATTGATGTGTCAATGATCCGTCACTCATATCGAAATATCAAACAAAATTTGTAAATGGTAGCGTTATTGTATGTTATAAAGACCTAGCTATTATACATAAATTAATAATTTATCTTGCGATTGTTTTTTCAACTTTATCAGAAATTTTATAGCTATAGCTATTTCTTCCCTTACATCTTGCCAGTAAGTATTCCATTAATGAAAACTTTTGAATCGCGTCAGTGGTATTCAATTTTCGTTGATGATTGCGTTCATTCATATCAAACTGTTGAAACATCTTAGATAGGTCTTGTTTACAGTAAAATGTGGTCACGTGTATCGCTATCAAATAGAACATCATCATTTTGTCACCTGTACCTTTCAATTACGGTGTAGTGATCACTATATGTCACCAAGTTGTGAGACATTTTACTCGACAAAGTTAAGATAAGATTTATCCAACAACTAGAGGCATAAATGGTCACGTGATGTGGCAACCAAATGATTCGATGAAACTGCTTTCTTCGCACTGTTAAATGTCGTAACGTTTCCTCTGTTCTTAAAATAATTTAAAATTGTCTGGTTCAGTGCTCTAGTGATAAGACGTTTCCACGAATAAGTATCTGTTTCGTGTGTTTGCTAGCACGAGTAGAAAACATAAAGTAACTTAGCCATCAAAATCAACATATGAAGAATTTGGCTAAAAGGAAATAATTGATTGAAAAACTAAAGGCCTTAAAATGGTTTTTCTTTCTAAGTTTTAACCATTGATCAAAAGCAAAAACAGAAATTCATCTTTCTTCTTGTGTATCTTAGCTTAAATATAAAGTCCCATATAGACAAGTATCACGACAATAAATTTATGACTTCAGACAACAGACTTGATCTTGATGAACTCCTTTGCACTAGTTCATATCTAACTGTTATAGGCGTTCAGTTTCAAGACGATTCTCTAGCATATTCTTGAATGATTTAAATAGCTACTTCATGCATATTTTTCAAAAAGTTTTCACTTTCAGGTGTACAATTGACGTCACTCGATCTTTTCATTCGAATCTGTCTACTTTTCACTTTCTTACAGGGATAACAAAAGAGGGAATACTTACAGCACAGATCGTACAGCAATGCTCAGAAGGCCGGTTAGAAGAAGACTGGATAGCCACTGGTTAATGCTATGCACTTGGTAAGTAGATAGGATTTTATTTTTTCTTTCAAAAATCTTTAAAGGAAAAATAGTCACGATGTGAATAAAATATTTTCAGATATATCTAAACTGCGAGTAGCAGATTGCAGTGCAGTTTATTTGTAAATGCAAATCTAAAAAGTGTAATTGTTCAGTAGAACTCAGTAATTACACTGTGAAAATGTGTAATGTAAATACTGTAACCTGATTGACAGAAAGGCATTGAAAGCCAAAGAAGCTCTTTTACCATGCATAAAAAACATGGAGGCAGTTGTAATTAAACAAAAATTTCCACAATCGCAATCGTGTGAAATTCAAGAATTACAAAAAATACAAAGATTAAAAACACGTCAGGAAGTAATGTTTTTGTGGTGAATGTTTATAAATGTTGGAAAATTGCCAAGACTGCTAATATCGCACGCCTTTTGGTAGTATTTCGTTGCAGTATTTCAAAAAACTCTCTCGAAAATGTTCGTCCATAAGCACTCGAAACTTTTCTATTAAAAGTTTATTCAGGTTAATAAAGTCCTGAGAAGGACTGTTTTTGTTGTTGTTGACTGACGTTTCGACAACCTTAGCGGTAGTCATCTTCAGAGTCATTTGACAAAAACAAAACAGTCCTTCTCACGACTTTATTAACCTGGACGATCATCATTTACAAACATATAACGATACTCCCGGGTTCAAACCATTTACTTTAAAAGTTTATTCAACTGTAAAAATGCTTCTTTCTATCGAAGAAATATAACTGCTATTGTAGTAGGCTTGAAAAAATTTCTATCCCATGTACTCACCTATTTCTATGGATTAAAATCGAACGGAAGAAAGTGAGATAATATTGGCCCATAATTTAAGACCCAAGAGGCTTTGCAACTTGTGTGTTATCTACGTTTTCTGGATTTTTTTTCTTGAGGTAACGACTTTTTAACTTGTCAGGTCGTTTGGTGGTTTTTGCCTTTGAGGCTTTTATCTGTTTTTTTTGGTTGGCATAATGAGCGCCTAACTGGCATTTTCCCATTCTTTTCTATTGGTTCTATTTGTATAATATCCTGATCTTTTTTTTTGGTTCTTTTGTTGCTTAAGAGAAGGTCGATAGGATTTGTTGGGATGCTCGGTATGTTGCTACGTAAGTTGTGGGATGAGGTGTCAATGTCTTCTTGTTTGGCGTAAAATCTATTTTATGTAAGTTCACATGCTTCTTTGTAAATTCATTATAATTGACTGGGTGTGGGAAAGTTTCGGAATTTGGCTAACACCCAAAACAAATTTTAAGTTTAAAGACCATCAGCTGCATCCATCCTACTTGAACAACTAAGATTTCTATTATTTGCGTGACTTTGGACATATTCCGTTTTGCAAATGTCCGAATAGCAATCAAACCATTTACTGGCAATGACAGAAATTCCATAGTTTTCATCATTTTCATCGTTTGTAAAAGATAAGACAACAACCTGAGCAGAAAGGGCTTTATCAAAGTCTATCGGATTGTCTCTACCATTGGTCCCATCGTAAATTTTAACTTCCTTCATGTGTTTCACCAGATTAACGCAATGGCTTATTTTATTCGTGTGATAAAGCAAAACACCTGCATTACGCTTTGAATTTTTAAAAGCATTTTTCACATCTTCCAGTAGAAGCCCTCTGCTGTCATCCATGCACCGTTTGAGGAATATTTTTCTCAAGAAGCCTTTTTCATTTAGGACAGGAAGTACTTTTGTGCATGGCAACAAACGATCCATTTCTCCAAGCTTCTCTTGCATTTTTGTCTCCCTGTTTTCGAACAAACCTTTCCCCATAATTTGTTGTAATTTCTGACAAAACCTTGACATACAAAAACGTACTCCTTCTTCATAGAGCATCACCTGCAGGGCAACTAAACCACATGACCGTTTACAGAAAATCATCTTCCTTGGATCGAGGCAGCATAACTGTAAACATAATATAATATATTTTAGGCTGTGGCGTAACAAACTCGACAATTGGGAGGAAGGGGGTGGCGGCGCATATCCATACATGCATGTTTTACCACATTCACTTCTTTTGAACTCTATTGTTTTCTTTGGACTAAAACATGCATATATTACTTGTTACGATTAAATGCATATATTACACACAAATTATAGCTATGATACCACGGACTTATAACTAGCCTACATTAAACTCAATTTATTCCGTTTGAGTTTCTGGGCACCTCGTTTCCTATGGATGAATTATGGAAATTTTCAGGTTTCAATGGCTAAACTAGAATCCACCGAACCAAACAGATAAGACATGTTTTAGAAATGGAATAGTTTACAAGTCATCTGTCTAAATGTGGTTTCTTTATTGGATTTGAATGTATCTTTATGGGATATTGTAAAACATATTTGGGGAAATTGGATTGTCCATACTAAGCAATAATATACACACATACTTGATTGTCTGTATTTGGCTCATCGCATTCTCGTGGAAGACTTTTCCCTTCGCTCTGCACCATATTTTGAGGCTAAAATAGACAAAAAAACAACACTATAAACAATGTACAATGCACACCTAGATTGTATGGGTCCTTTACTTTCCACACACTTATATCGTAACTGTATAAAGAACTACGGAAGCAGTAAAATTGGAAGTATAACACTTTAAGAAAGCGCAGTGTGACTGATATTGAAAGCGGCAATTATGATCATGTGAAAATATGATCAAATAGCATAAAATAGGATAGCATTGGTTGTCTATTTGTTTAATATGTGGCTTGTAACAAAGATTAGGATTTTAAATCATGCAATCTAGAATATGATTAACTGAAACCTAAAGAGAATCAACAATTAGACAAAAAGTGTAAATTAGCTATCTATGAGCGAATATTTCCCAAAGACGAAGCACAACAACTATTGATTTCGAAAAAATTTTAATTTCCCTTTGTTAGCAATTAGTTTACATACTTCATGCTCGGACCAAGGTTTACTGCGTTCTAGTGGAAGTCTTTCTCTTTCGGTCTCCAACATATTTTGAGACTAAAAATCGCCAAAAAATAACGATAAAATATTATAGCAATGCTTAAACAACACTTGAATTGTAATGAGACCCATATACACAAACCAAAATTTAAAGAACAAAAACAAGAGCTTCAGCACGATAATAAAAGTACCATTTCAAAAGATCTTTAACACTGGATGTAAAGAGTTCGCTTCATTAATCACCTTACTAACCTCAACATCACTGTCGTACAAAGAACCATTCAACTCATCTTCATTTTCTTCTGGTGTCATTGCCTTGATTGCTTCTTGCTGAAAAGAGTTTGATGATAGTGACGTCGAAGAAGAAATTAAGAATCTCATCTATAAGTCTGAAAGCATGCCAAAAAAGTGAAAACCTACCGGGTGATCTTGGTATTCTTCGCAGTGATCTGACACACAAGATTCCTGCATAATTTTCCGCCCCTGAAATCGACAAATATTTTTTTAAAAATATCGTTTTCTAAGAGATAGTCAGTTTTTTTCATACATCCTGTATAAACTGATTGGAATAATGCCTTCGCGCATGCTCAAATGTGTTGTTTTGAAAGATCTTTCACAACTGAAATAAGCGTGACAACTTTGAAAAATTGATTTCTTTCTCTCCGGGGACATACTCAAGTGATTGTGTCTTGTGTTAGTGCAGACTTAGGTAAGTGGAAAATTTGGTTTCATTAAGCATGATAAATTGTGTTGTTCTGCAGGTGATAATAGGAACAGTTTCTTAAAGAAATTCTCTGCTAATCAAATCTTTGCTTCAATGTGACTAGTTTTCCGTTTTTTGTTCATCAAATATGATGAAAAATGCGCATAAACATGGTTGTCAACTTATTTTGATGATCACAAATGACAAGTTACAAAAATTACCTCAATTTTCATCTTGGAAAACTCATCGCACGTCTTTGAACTGAATTCATCGTAACGTTCTTTAAGCTCTCTGACTTTAACTTGACAAACTTCAGCAATAGATTCAATCAAACGACAATACTCATGAATTTTTTCATGTTCACCTTCCAAAGATATTAGAACACGGACGTTTGACACGTAGAAAAGTACTGACTGCAAATATTCCAAGTCAAATGCCATTTTGTCTTGGGATTCTTTTTGACAATCGACCTGTAAATGCAGGCAATGGTATTGGAAAAATGTTACCAACCATCTATAAAACCTCCAGATAAAAAATCAAGTGCATGATTTCTCTCTATCATCGATGTTTATTTACTGAGGGGCGATCGAAATTATAATCACTATGGTAGCTAAAGAGATAAAATACACGGAGAACGCAAAAGGTTGATGATTAGTGGGGGAGGATGCTCATATTATGCATGTTCTACTTTATTAGTTAGTTAAAATAATTGTAATAACGAATTATACAGTATATATGAATGAATGAACATGCCCCTCTTCCCAATCATCGATCTTCCGCGATCCCTGATACAGGGTTGTGTCAAAAAACCTGCAAAACCGTAATTTACATAGCAACAAGTGCCAATTTTTAGTATACAAATGCATGTGCAACTTTTTACACACCTAGGATTGTAAAATACGTTCTAATTCAAAACATTGAGTAAATTCTCAAGTAACCACAAAACTAAGAAAATTTATTGTGCTAAGTTAAGGCCCGTTTCCACTTAAGAAATTTTCCACGGATAGTAAAATTTTCCAGATTGTGCACGTGTTAAGCAATGCAAGAGATGCGTTCAAATTTTCCAGTGGAAACAGTGTTTATTCCAGCAGAAATTTTGAAATCAAGTTACAGATGTTAGAAACATTTAGCATAAATTAATATAAAATTGTTTGAAAAGTATTTGTGGTCTACAAGTCTTATTTCCCGAATAAAAGTGGCAAATTTGCCGTTAGTCGTTGTTTCAGCAAATATTCGTCTTACAACATATTTTCTTGTATTTATTTTGTATGCCCAACCTTGTGTAGTAGCGGTTTCTTATCAGCAAAAGAAATAATATACGTCTATTTAAGGCCACCATATTTATTCCCACCTTTGCATGAATGGAAAATGAAAATTGTTCCTGAAAAAACAGATATGCAACAAATTTTCCTTTCTATGCAAAAATTTCTTAAGTGGAAACGGAACTTTACGCCTGAACACAATATGAGACAAATTATTAGCTACATAACTTACAAATTGCGGTTGCCTCACATACGGGAGGACACAATTGTGGAACACCTTGCCACAAACGGACTGCCAACAACCATCAGGTTGGGTTAGGATGAGGATTAAGTTTAGGGCTATGATTAGGTTTAGGATCAGGCTTACAGGTAGAGTAAGTATGTGACAGAGTGTTCATCGATTTTAGCTTTCGTAACAAATTGCCGACTTCCTGGGATTATTGCAACGTTTTAACGTCGGGTGATATGAAAAGGTTGCAATTTTGCAGCATTTTCCTTGAAACTTTACTCCTCTGTTGTTTGCAACAACAAACAACAATTTCTGAAAATTTTTACGTAGTCGCAAAATGAAAGAATTTAAAGACTCTTTGTTTCTTTTTGTATGTGTACTGAAGAATGCTGTTTGTTTTAAATTTCATTGAACATTATTTAGCGTATGATGCATCACAGGGAAAAAACTTCTGTTTCATTTGCTTTTGTTTGAAATAGCAATGAAACCTCATTTACTGCACTCAGTTCCTAGCGGAGGGCAAATGCAATTTCGACGTGAAAACATGTAAAACATAGCTATCACTGGAAAACTATAAGCGTAAAACACAATATCAAATGCACTTAAGCATAACAAGCTTCGACTCACTTTTTCTGGGTACATGCACACCGTATATCCGATTGCTATAACATTTTAAATTTTCGGTGTATATATGTCATTGGCAACGTTTAACGTCATAAAAAGAAGCAAAAAGGGCTAAATTTATCAAATTAATAAGCCTTTGCTTCAAATAATCGCCCCTAAATAAAGGTAAACATTGCCTAAGGGGTCAAATGGGAAATCCCCCAGATTATAGAGAATGACTATATATGTACATTTCTTTAGAAATCTAACTAAACTAACTATAATCTAGCTTTTAAATTAACTGAGTAACAAAATGCTTACATAGCAATACTGAAACTTGCTTAGAAGAGAAATAACTCGTACTTTTCAAACAAAAACATCTTTCAATAAATGAAGTTGAATTGTAACATTCGAGGTCATTTAGTAATCACTTTAACTTGACATTTATTGGCAAAATAAATTATTTCGCCAATAAGTTATTAAGCATTTCCAAATATAGAATTGTAATGGTATTCATTATTTCGCTCATATTTGATTAAGCTGTGACAATATTTGATATTTTAAAGAAATGTCGAAAAAAGCACACACAAGGCAATAAATATTGGGAAATGGACTTACATGCTGTAAAGAGTCTATTTACACATAAAAAACTATGACGAACTGTTCAAATTAACAACTAGATTAGGAATTGTCGGCGGGTTCTGCAATTAAACAGCCAAGCAAATTATGTTACTGATTTTTGCTGCGCAACACCTTCGGTGATCACTTACCGTGTTTCCCAATTGTCTTATTGTGTCCAGGTCTGTCACAATTTGCGTTCGGCTGACTACGTCAAGCATTTGCGTGTTGTTATTTTCAACTGTTTGCTCTGTCGTTGCCATTTCCGCAATTTTCTAAAAAACGACTTGGCTTGAGAATCCTTTCTCTGAATGAAAAGACAAAAAATCAACTCAAGTTTATTCATCTTTGAACTGAAGTTTTCTGGGAAGTCAATAAAGCGTCAATTTTAATCAATTTAATCAGACATTACGAACTTGATACTCAATTACAAATACGCAGCGAAAATTCTTTATTTGAACCGGCTAAAACCACGATACAAAAAGTAATCGGTATTAAGTACTCACTTTCTTTCCTGTCACACGAAAATGTTCAAAGGATGTAGTAAACGTATAGTGATAAAAGTCAAAACGTGTTTCACTAAAGTGAGTCATCGAACCGCCATAATGCGATCGTGACTAAAACACCACACGAGTACATACGAGTACACACGAGTACATACGAGTACATACGAGTAACATACGAGTACATACGAGTGACATACGAGTACATACGAGTAACACACAAGTACATACGAGTAACATACGAGTACATACGAGTGACATAAGACTATTTTCTGGTCAACAAATGAGAAACAACACAATTTCGTCAATACATTGATATTTGCGTCTATTTTTCCTTGTATTTGTGTGGACTTTGGGGCAACCATTTGATGGATTTAAATGCTGAAAAGGTATTTTACTTTCATACTACATTCATTTGTATGTTTTAGTTGAATTTGTTATAGATATTTTGTCGATGCGATTTGCCAGTATTTGAGCGCTTTTTGAAGCACTTTCACCTAGGAAATACATATTTATGAAAGCGATTAAATAAACAACGTATAAATAATGCTTTCAAAACGTGCTATATGAAATAAATGTACATTATATATATTTGAATTTAAATGAGAGTTGCACTGTGTTACGTATATATATCATATTATGCGTACAATTTCAGCTTACTTTTAATGTTTTTAAAGTTCTAGCTGATATAATTCAGTCTTTTAACTGCAAAATCAGTATCTTAAAGACCAAAATGAATGTATAATCGCTTTCATAAATATGTATTTCCTAGGTGAAAGTGTTTCAAAAAGCACTCAAATACTGGCAAATCGCATCGACAAAATACCTATAACTAATTCAACTAAAACATACAAATGAATGTAGTATGAAAGTAAAATACCTTTTCAGCATTTAAATCCATCAAATGGTTGCCCCAAAGTCCACACAAATACAAGGAAAAATAAACGCAAATATCAATGTATTGAAGAAATTGTGTTGTCTCTCATTTGTTGACCAGAAACTTGCATTGAGCTCTAAAAGACCTGGAGGGGCAAAGGGGCCTGGACCCCGTGGTCAAAAACATGGCGGTAATGGCGGATTTTGGTTGTCAAAACTTCCACTTTGAGAAAAATTTTTAACATTCGCTCCCTCCCGAAACGGATCTCTATTACTGCTCATAATGACAACCACGATAATGACAACCACGATACCGTAAGCATAAAATATTGAAAATAATGCTTCAGGTTTTTGTGAAATAGACACACACATTTAAATGAGGTAAATCTACTGTAAAATAACGTATATTTTGTCAAGTAATGCTTTAGCTATATTAGAAATAAATATCAAACGGCAATCTTTACACTGTCAATGTGTTGTTAAGCTTTAATTCATAATCCCATGCGCATTACTTGTGTTTTTGACTGTTTGTGAACAGCTTGGTGCAACTGTCTTTCTTGAATAGATGGGTAAATCTTAGTTAAAATGTCCAAAAAGGAGTAAGAAAAAGTTAGCTTACCCCTACGACTTAAGTCGACTGGAAATATATTATAAGTAGGTATGTAATTTTTTTGAATTTTTTTTGGTAGGATTGATTCTGGGTGTCTTATAAAGTATTATGATATTCTGATAAATCTACTGAGAACTTATGAGGAAAATATCTTGAACTAGGAGAGCAAAAGAACGAAATTCAGAAATTCTATAATCATGTTGCTGGTTCTGTTTTGAGCCAAGATATTAGAAACTGGATTGTCATTGACAACCATGGATCTACTACTGAACAGAACTACATTAATTTCCCATTGAAAATACTATTTCTTAAATTAAAGTGCATTGGTTTCTCTGATATAACACTTTTCTTATTGCTGCATGAAGGCAAACCTGTTTAAATAATTATAATGTAGGTGAAGATTTTTAGCATGTTGTATAATTGTTATTGTACAGTCATTATTTATAATATTATGGCCTTGTGTAATGTATGTCAAGAAGAACATGTTAATTCTCAAAAATGCTAACCTTCTTGCACTACTTTTCTCTTGTGTCCTTACAAATTACAGTTACCTATACTAATTTTTTCTAGGTTCAAACAACTTGACAAACTTTTGAATTTTACATTATGCCTTTGAATTTTTCTTTTTGTCTTTTGTTAAAAATATCAGTGAATGACTTAAAAATCAAGTTTATCTAAAATAGTATTTTGTACAAAGTAACTATACATAATTGGAAAAGTCTCATGTTGAAGGCAGATGTGGTTTCTTTTACTAGATTGCTACTCTTATTCTTTTAAATGATATTGTAATTCTTCAAAAGACATAAAAAGTTCTTTGCCATCAATTTTGCTTCTTCCACATTCAACTTCATTGCAACCAATGCATCTTATGTGAATTTTAATCACCTGGAATTGAAAACGTATGGATTTTGTCAGATGATGCAGTACTGTATTTAATGTTTCATGCATGTCATGATAAGCTTTTCTTGAGCAAATATTTCAAGGTAGGAGCAAAATTTGGCACATTATTGAACAAAGTAGTTTTTATCTTGATTTTGATGTACTAACCTGTTTACTACACTATGTAACAAACAATTCATTTACAGAAACACCAGATGGCATTTATAAAACTTTAAGCATAAAGCAAACCTTTACACACCATCACTATGATTGTCCATAATCTGTCAAATTGTCCAGGCTAGCTGTTTAATACAGGTATTTTTTTTTGTACGACATGTACCAAAGAGCTCACTAATTAATCTTGCACTGCATTTGATTTCAATACAGCTCTGTCCTTAATATTTGCTTCATATTTTCAGAAAAATATGAAAAAATCCTCCATTTCAACTCAGTTGAAACAAGGAGTTTTAAGATATGCATATCTCGATAAGAACTGGTTGCTTTGCCTCGTCTAGCAAGCGATTAAGTAAAGAACAAATAAGACTGGATAAACATAACTTAAAATATAACTTAGGAGTAAAAACATTCACAAAATATAAGCCATCACACTTCAAGTATTGACTTAAAACAAAACACTGAACACTTTAAATAGTGAACAATCTTTCGTTGCTTAACGGTGTCATGAAATGTTTCCTTTTCTGGCATTACTTCAGCATCCGTATACCAAACAAGTTTGCAGCATGTTTTAAATATAAAATTTCTAACAGTTTTTGTGCTTGGCATTGATATTTTATATAATCGCAATTGTGGTTGTCAAATCCGGGTGGGCGAAAAAAAATTCATTTCATGAGCCCGCGTCTTTCCGCTGACTTTGACAACCAAAATCCGCCATGTTTCTGACCACGCGGCCGCGCGATAATAATTTATAGTAATTTGGTTGACGTTTCCCCTCCAGGTCTTATAGAACTCAATGGAAACTAGTCGTATGTCACTCGTATGTACTCGTATGTTACTCGTATGTACTTGTATGTTACTCGTATGTACTCGTATGTCAATCGTATGTACTCATATGTTACTCGTATGGAGTCGTATGTACCATTGAGCTCTATAAAACCTGGAGGGGCAAAGGGGCCTGGACCCCGTGGTCAAAAACATGGCGGTAATGGCGGATTTTGGTGGTTAAAACTTCCACTTTAAAAATTTTTTTCAATATTCACTCCCTCCTGATTTCTAATACTGTTTGTATGAACGAAAACAAGTGAGAAAAAAACAATTACGATACCGACAGCATATCATGTGAAAATAAGGCTTCAGCATTGCGTGAAAAACACAGTACAGACACACATCAAAATAAAGAAAATCGACGGTAGAGAAACGCATATTTTGGCTGTAACATTTAAGTTATTTTATGACATTTTAGCCTTTTAAAAGAGAAAATCAAACGGCATTAGTAGACCTGTCAACTTATACATTATTTCATGCTTCTGTGTGTTTGACTGTTTCTAAACAGTTTGGTGCAACTATTTTTCTTGCTCAAATGGATAAATCTGTGTAAAAATGCTCCTAAGGAAGCGAGAAAATGTTTGCTTCAGTCCTACGACATGTCAACTGAAAATTTACCATGGATAAGTATCATAAGTGTATTGTCATTAACTGATAAATCTACTGAAAACTCATAAAGAAAGTATATTGAACTAGAAGAGCTACAAAAAAGAAAAAAATTCAGAACACCATGACACTGTTGCTTGGTAATTTGTATTTTGTAAACAGCTTGGCAGAATCTTGGATCTATTACTGAACAGAACTACATTAATTTTCCATTGAAATTACAAACTTGGAAACTAAAGTGCATTGGTTTCTCTGACAAAAACACTGTCTATTGCTGCATGAAGGCAAAATAGTTATTTGACAGTGTAGGTGAAGAAATTTATCAAGTTCTATAGATATTATTGTGCATTACTTACAGTTTTTTGGAATTGTGTAATATATGTCATGAACAAGATATAATTTTTCAAAAGTGCTAACCCCTTCGAGCACTACTACTCTTCTGTTTTGCTTAAACAGCTTACAGCTACCAATACTAATTATTTATATGTACAAACTAACATTTGGGAATTAAATGATAAACAACTTGTTAAATCTTTGTATTTTACATGAAGCCTTTGAATTAGTTCCTTTTATCTCTTGGTAAAAAAATATTAATGAAAGACTTACAAATCAAGTTTCTCGAAAATAGTATTTTGTACAAAGAAACTAAATAATTGGAAAGGTCACATGTTGAAGACAGACTTTGCTTCTTTGACTAGGTTGCTTGACCATGAGCAAATTTAAATTTGTTTACAATTTGTTTAAAGAATTCTTTTTATTGAATTCTACTAATTCTTCATAAGACACAAAGAATTTCTTTGCCATCTATTTTTGCTTCTTCTACATTCAACTTCATTGTAACCAATGCATCCGATGTGAATTTGTGGATCACCTGGAATCATACCAAGTATGGATTTAATGAGATGAGACAATATGTTTAATTTTCATGCATATTAATGATACAATCATAAGCTACTGTTGAACAAAAATTTCAAGGTAGAAACAAATTTTAGCACATTGTTCAACACACTACTTTTATCTTGGTTTTGAAGTAGTAACCTCTTTACTATAACAATAAATACTTCATTTACAGTAACACTAAGGAGTACTTTAAAATTGTTTGCATAAATCCTACTTTCCAATCCCATTATAATTGTCTAAACTATACAGTCAGGCAAATTGAGCAGGCAAACAGTTAAATAGTTATTTTTATTATACAACATATACCATAGTTCTCATTAATTTTGCATGGCACTGCATTCAATTTCAACACAACTCTGTTGTAAACTTTTCCTTCATCTTTTCAAAAAAAAACATGAACAAATTATGCCCCATTTTTGGGAGGTAAACTCAATTCAAATCAGGAGAGTTTAGCTTGATGCCTTGATCATGATACAAGATGGATGCAAAACTCGATAAAAATTGACAGCTTCGACACGTCTGGCGAGCGATTAAGTGAAGAACAAACAAGACTGGACCAAAATAACTTTAAATTAAAACTTAGTAGTAGAAACACTCTTCAAGTATCGTGTTAAAAACAAAATAGTAAAACTAATACTGTGCTACTTACCGGAGTCAAGAAATGTTCACTTTTCTGTCACTATTTCAGCATCCGCAAACCACAGAAGTTGGCAATTTAATAAATAAAATTTTAAAAAAGTGTTTATGTTATGAAAATAAATAGTTTTGATAATTTCTATACTCGCAATTGTGGTGGTCAAATCAGGGTGGGCGATAAAAATTTTATTTCATGAGCCCCCGTCTCTCCGCTGACTTTGACCACCAAAATCCGCCATGTTTTTGACCACGCGGCCGCGCGCTAATAATTTATACTAATTTTGTTGACGTTTCCCCTCCAGTTATTATAGAACTCAATGGTATGTACTCGTATGTACTCGTGTGGTGTTTTAGTCACGATCCCATAATGCAAATGTAACCAGCTTTGAAAATTGGGAATAAATATGCAGAGTATTCACCCGACAACAGCATGAGGTCATGTGAAACGGCATCTAATTTAAAATAATAATTAGAAATAATAATTAATCATATATTATAAAATTTTCAGGGTGTTAACTTGACGCTTTTTAAGTACGACAATTTTTGTGTTTTAATCAACATTACTTTTTCCCACACTTTGCTCCTTTACTCTGATCTTCGACAAACTTAATAACTGGTGTTATAATCCGTTCACACGATCCGATTTGTGAAAGGAAGCCGACTAGCCTCAAACTTTTTACTCTCTTTACCTCCCAAATTTGACAGGTAAAAGACTCGAAAACAAGAATAAAAATACGCAATATATCAATAAATGTACTGGATAGCACAATTGGCTGCTGTCAAGACTATATAGTTATCCAAACGAATATAATATCAACAAAATTATCGGACCGTCTGAACAAACAACCAATTAAAAGTCGGAAACCGAAACAATTGCATCCTACAAAACGGGTTGTATGAACGGGCCTTTAAACCTACGTTCTTATATTGACAACAGAGTTAAAGAATATCCCCTTTATTTATTCACTGCATACTAGTTCGTTATTGATTTATTTTGTATTCCTGTGACGGTGTTAAACAGTGCTAACCATCGGCTTCATTTATATCAAACTCCAGTATTACTTTATCATTATTCGTTCGTAAAGTTCCTTTAGAACCTGTTCTTCCCTCTTGAAAGACATTGTCATTGATACTACGCATTACATGTCTTGAGGGACGTCAGTTATATCTGTCTCTTGATTCAAAACAACATCTTTTAATTGGGTTTTTGACGGGTTTTTAATCTCCTTTTTACAATTTCTCTTCTCACAATTGCGCCATTTCTTTTTTAGAAGCGGCATTCCATCTTCTTCATCAAAGGTTAAGACAGCGACTTGGATTGTACGAACGTATTGAAAACCATTGATAAAAATTTTACCTTTTGTGTTATCTCGAACCTTCACCTTACCTTTCTTAAGGTACATATTCACACAATGATTGTAATGCTCATCGCTGACAGTTGAATAAAGCAAAATTCCTGCTTTACGCTCAGGAACCGTAAGTTTAAACATTTCCATTGCCTTTTCCAAAGCAACTTCATGTCCTGTGGTGATGCCAGACTGCTCATGGATTATCTCCAATAAGTCTTCATTTAATAAGCTTTGCAATATGCTCGTACACTTCAAATCCTTTTTAGTCTTTCCCATCTTCGACAGAAACTTTATCGGACAAAAGTTAATGTATGATCTATCCAACATATGAATAAGATAAAGTAAATGGTTTGAACCATTTACAAACATATATGCAATAAGGCAACATGGCGCGTACTCGCAAGTAAATAATGTGCCAAGTTCTTCATCTGAAGAGTCCTAGACAGAGTTGCAAATAGCAAAATGGCGATGAGTTCTAATTTTAATCTGAGCATCTTAGGTGCACGATTCAGGAATAATCTAGGAAACAGCTAACTAATTTATGCGTCTGTTTGCTATGCCATGTTGATCATCACCTTGGGGGCTTGCTTCTCCTTTCTTTAAACGTAGTTGTCATAACGTTAAGTGGGGGGGGGGTGTGAATATTCTGATATTTAGCTCTGCCCTGCTGATTTTGTCTGAACTTATAATCGCTAACAAACCAAATTAGTTAATACATAAGAATATTCACCCCCCCCCCCTAAACGTTCTAGTTTCGTCCCTGTTAATAGAAATATATTTATCAAAACTGTTGGTGGAACTACTTTTGCAAGACAGCCGTGTCAACTATTGGCATTAGTGTGTTTCCTAGCAACAGTAGTTTACAATCCTCTTCGTTGAAAATCAAGCGTAAGTCAAAAATAAATTATATCGGTTTAATTTACATTCAAGCACCTGTCGGTTATAATTTTTCAAAGCAGGAAATTCTACCAGCGCAAGTGCGTATACAATCATTTAAATCACAAATATTTAGCCTTTCTATAGTTGTTTTTCATTCTCTTCGGTCATATTTACCTCGTCATCTTCCTTTGGCGCAGGGATTGAACTCTCAGTGTGTTGCTGGGGTTCTTTTATTTGAATCCCATCTGTCATTGTCAGTTTCTCGGCTACCTGAAAAGCATTATTGCACGAAAATAACCCACTACTCCTAAATTTGCTTTTCATATAAATAATCGAGGAAATATTATTGCTGAGATTTTCCATTCAAATCCATAATGAAATAATTACAGGATGGAGTTTGTACAAATTAAAAAATTGTGGGTAAGATATCACAATAGACTTCTCTCCCTTATACCAACTAACACCAATTTCATAGTTCGTTGTTTACTTCTTGTTTACTTCAAATGTGATGGAAATTAGTACAACACAAATATGTTGAAAAACTGATTTAATTCAGAAATAAACTACCATAAACGTTACCTCATCTTCGAGCTTTGGAATTATTTCTTTGCCACAATGATTGGAAATCGTATTGTGTGTCCATTATTTTTTGGACTTGTTCTTTTAGTTTTCTGTTTTCTAGTTTGTATCTCTTTAGTTCATCTCTGAGACGTTTTTTCTCCCTCAATTTTTCTTGGTAAGCTTGAAGAATCGATTGAAAGCAACGACAATATTGTTGTCTCTTTTCTTCTATCTCTTCTGGAGACAAATGACTTATGTAGGAGTAAATGGACGAGCAAAAAATGTCCAATTCCGTTAAATTGTAGTTATTTTGGCTGTGAAGCTGTTAATTCATAAAAGTGATATGTAATTTGCAACGTTTTCAAAACTTCATAAATATGTGCGTTTGATCGAAAAATTGTATTTGGTCCAGAAATAGAAAATTAAAAGAGGCCAGTAAAATAATGCATTTGTAAGAGCAGACTTGACGCAAGCGTTACTTGGTTTAGGTAGGAAGAAAAAACTTTTTGTTGAAAGCATACAACACTGAAAATTTAAAGAAAAAGGAAAGAAATCAAGTTCATTGGCATACTATATTTTTGTGAATGGGCTCTTAAAGTGAGAATTGTGAGACCTATAGAACATGAATATTCATAAAGAAATACAGGATCAAAAACACTACATTTATCTGTCGGGTTTTCTGCGAACAATGCTTGTCAGTTTTGCTCATGCTTTCCTTACACCTTTATGCCGATGCAAAATATTACAGAAAACAAAGCAGTTCGCTAGAGTTCTGTAATGATTTTTAAAAACAATCGTCTCTTTGAAAAAGCTTATGTGCAGAAAAATTGTCCATTTCAAGAGAAAAGTGGGAAAATTTCGAAAGGCAATAATCAATGAGGTAATACAAGGCCTGATCCAGGATTTTATTCTAAGAAGTGCATGAATTTGAAAATACAATACGCCGTTATGACATTTTGCTAATAAATTATACTAGCTCAGTAAGACGTACGTACCCCTTGCGAGCTTATAAAAAATTCCGAATTATGAATGAGATTGTGATTAACTGTTCATTGATTTCATTTAAATTATATAAATAAATAATCAACGGAAATTCGTCCAATCACTCTACGCGTGTACACCGTGGTTCAGTGAAGGATTGATACGATGAATGTGATAGGCCTTTTCGAATAATAATAAGGACCAATTTCTTTGTCTTTTACTAAAATCCTTTTTTGAGTCGTATTTTCTTTGTCAGTTGTAATGGTGATCTTAAGGCTACTTTTCCATATGCATTACAACCCCTGGCAAACCATGCAAATGACTGTTCTTCCATCTCCTTTATTCGGTTTTCAAGAGTGAAATAAACGCAGGCTGGAGGCCATTAGAGTCCAAAGAATCTCCAGAATGAGAGCAATAGCTCACAAATGCTCCTTATATAAACAGAAGCCGTGAGTGAGAAGGATCTGTATTTTTTTCAGGAGGTCATATTATTATAGTGCTGTCAGAGTATAGAACGAAAAAGTACAAATCTTGAACAAATGTGCATTGTCTAAAGTGAGTCAAATGGCAACTTCTCTTTAAGCTTTTAATTACGATTATTATTATTAGCATGGCCTTCTTCACCTTCCTTTTTACAAATGTCCAAAATGCAGTCTGACCATTTATCAGCAATGACAGCCTTTCCATTTCTTTTAACCAGCACAACAACCTGTATGTGGTGAATCTTCTCATAATCTATGATTTTGCCATCAGTTCCGTCAAAAATCATCACGTCTTCACCTTTTTCATCCATCAACTGCTTAAAACAATGACTTCTGTAGTGGGTTTAAAAAAGCAAAACAGCTGCTTTGCACTGTGAATTTTTGAACGTTATTTTTGCCTCTTCAAGCGATTGTTTTTTTTCCTCATCCGTAAATTTTGTGGGAAATATCATCTTTATCGAGCTTTCTTCTTTTAGAAAACTAAAAGCTTTTGTTACTTGTTTGTAGATGTAGATCGTCCAGATTAGTATAGTCCAGAGAAGGACTGTTTTTGATGTTGTTGACTGACGTTTCGACAGCCTTAGCGGTAGTCATCTTCAGAGTCAATAAATCAATTGCATCTTCACTCTTATAATGTATCTTATGGGATTTAGGACATGATCGTGACTTGCAAATAGTTTATTTGGAAATAATAAAAATGTTTAAATACCCATTCTAATAATATATAAATTTACTTCATTATGATATGGACTTGATCTGTCATGCTCTTGCGTGAGCACTTTGCTCTTGATCTCCTAGGCGTTTTGAAACTATAATAAAAATATGAATAACAAAGCAAATATAAAAGGTGAAATTACACCGGAACAATACCCATGCGTATGACCATTAATTGCATGAACAAAGGCCATTAAACAAGGGTACTAGGCAAAAGAAACCTTTAGCAAAATATAAACTGACAGATGTACAATTAGTAAATACAGTCTTGATTATGACTGCATTTCAAGGAGTATAGTCAGTTGAAAGTACGACTTGAGCCAAGTTGAAAGTATTATATACAGGTTTTTATTTCCCCTGTAATTAACAAGAGCTTGTTTGCTTTGGAAATACTCACGAGTTGTCGTTGGTGTCCGAGGGATCTTTTCATTGTGGTCCAAATATCGTTGTCAGTTTCACTATCTGAAAAGAATCAAGAAAAACAGTCAAGAAATTAAGGTCTTCTTCTTTTGATCTTCTTGCAAGAGAGCACTCTGAATGGTGTTGTTTATAAAAATAAAGATAAAAGACTATGGTTATATTTGGGCAAGCTGAAGGACTGGAAATTTCATATTTAAAGTCATTCTTGGATTTAAGTTTGAGGAAGTAAATTAAAAGCTCTATTTGGTATTTTTTTTGCATATAAATTAAAAACAGTTAATATTGTATCCTAATAACAATTATTAGGAAAATGTTTATGTTGTGACAGTTGAGGGAGGGGCGCCCCATCTCGGAATGGCCACAGGCGGCCTGGTTCAAACCTACGCCACTGCATATAATATTGATTAATTAGAAAGTGCTAACGCCCTGCTTAGATTAATCGGCACGTGACTGTGCTCATAAGCCTTGCATCATGGAAAGTGAAGTCATTCTGTATTTTACAAGTTTTTGTTAGTGAAAACAATTTTTCCTTCAATTGTGTTTTAAAAGAGTTTTTGACGTGTCTGAGATATCATTGGTCCCACAACTGAAAAATCAAAAACTTATGACGGGTACTAGACTACGTTTACACTAATTTACACTTCGTGCGACAAGTGTCGCGCGCCATGTCGCATGAGGAATATGGCGTCATATCACCAAAACGGAAGTAGCATTTGACATAATTTCACCGTATTAGAGACCAAACGGTTGACGTTGCCGTTTCCCGCTTAAATTTAACCTTACGATTTCATGTGTTAAGACTTTTGTGTGTAAATAAAGATTCATTAAACTTAAATATTCCGAGTCTTAGGGAAATTACTGTGTTCGCTCATGCTTTGAACGCGATAGATGATGAAGAATTTGCTCTGCTATACGATGTAACTAACCCAAAAGCACTAGGATACCGTTTTGGCGTTATGAAGACTTCGATGTAGATCGAATGACGGATGATGAATGTTTAGCAGAATTTCGCTTCTTCCAAAATTATATTTACAACCTTGCTGAAATATTGGAATTGCATGGGGAAATAAAATGCTATTATGGACTAAAAGTATACAACATTGAGGGAATATGTATTTTTTTGAAGAGGTTTGCTTATCCTTCAGATATGTTGATATGATCCATAGATTTGCCAGACCTGAACCTCAGTTGTGCATGATATCGAATGAAGTTCTGAACGTAATTCATGAACGATGGCATCATTTGCTCACTGATCTTAACCAGGCGTGGTTTCAACCAGAAAATCTAGAGGAGTTTGCTACAGTTATACACCAAAAGGGTGCAGCTCCTAACAACTGCTGGGGGTTCATCGACGGGACTGTTCGTCCTGTTGCACGACCAGGTCGATTGCAACGTACACTTTATAATGGACACAAGAAAGTTCATGCTATTAAGTTTCAATCCATTGCAACATCATCAGTCATGATAGCTAATCTTTATGGTCCAGTCGAAGGAAAAAGGCATGACAGTGCAATGCTTGCCCAATCTGGTATTCTCGAGCTCGACATGTTACAGCAATGTTCATTTAACATGCAAGGAGATATTTTATGCATATATGGTGATCCTGCATACCCTATCAGACCACAATTACAGGGCCTTTTCCGAGGAGCTGTAGTTACAGAACAACAAAAACAATGGAACAAATCTATGAGTCAAGTGAGAATCGCACACGTGCGCCTCGCAAATAGTTGCAGACAATTTGTCGAATTGTCGCGCAAGATAATTGGCTATGTAATCACACGTGGTTGGTCAATTGTGTTTGTCTCATTATATGTTTATCACAAATAAGGAAAAATATTAAATCGTTGATGGATTGGAAGAAAGATTAGCAGAAGTTAGGAAATATCCTCATATATATGACTCGTCTAGACGGGATTATAAAGACCTACAAAAAACTACGAATTCATGAGAGGAAATCGCCGAAAAGCTCGAAACAAATGATGCTGTTTGCAGACAAAAATGGAAGAAAATACGTGACCGATTTACGAAAGCCAAAAAGCGTTGAAATCGAAGAGTGGACATCCTGGCGGAAAAATTATACCTGCTATTGTCATTAGCCTTTCGTGGTTGTCTAGCTTTATCAAACATCGTGAGACTCGAATTTTCCCTTATCAGAGGTAACTCAACATGTGACTTGGACGAGATTTGATCGAACTCGCACCTTTCGGGATACTAGTCCGCCGCTCTACCTCTTGAGCTACCAAGCCCACAGGGATTGGAGAATGGCACCATGTTTCGACTGTATTGCGCCATCCAGTAAACTGCTATAGTGGCGAGCATCTCTCTTCCATACGCAGCTTAAACGAGATTTGAGTCGTCTTAAACGAGATTTGAGATGTAGTATTGTGAACGCTGCCACAATTATACATAGTATCTAACTGAGAATGGCCGTACAGAAGATTATTCAATCGAGGCCCACCTTTCGGGTACTGATGAGGATCCTACCAGTTTAAGTACTATATCTCTAGAAGACTTGTAATCTATCTCTCCAGAAGCCAGCACCTCTAATTCAAGGCCAAGTACCCCTCTTTCTAGGGCCAGTACCCCTCATTGCAGGACCTCTCTCTGTGATTGTCCCAGCTATCCGAGAGACCTCACCTGGCCAGTCCTTAAGTTCAGACAGATTTGAGATGTCGCCATCCTCATCTAAAAGGTCCAAAAGAGAGCTGCCTCACCCACAACATCAGCACTTTTAGAGACTGGACTCAGTAAAATTATTAAGAGAAGAAAGAATAGCTCATAGCTCAAATAAAGAAATAAGATTTGCAGAGACAATAGCAGATACACTGAAGAAGTTTCCACCACAACTGAAATCAGAAGCAAAATTTGCTATTAATAAAATTTTATTTGAAATAGAAAAAAACTTTACAGTAGTGACTTTAATTAATAAAACTTTGTATTTATGCAGTGAATGTGCATAAAGCTAAAGGCAAAATAAACATGGATGGTAAAAAACTATATTTCAAAGTAGTAATCATTGAGTTTTGTATTTTATAACAATGCTGGAGGGCATTCACATTAATGCTTCATGCAATGTTACAGACGTAGCCAGCCCACAATTTTATGCTATGTAAATATTTTTGTCTTTGCTCACAATAAAATTAATAGATTTTTAAAAAAATGAATACTGCTAATAATAAAAAAAATTATCTGGCTGGCTATACCACTGCAATGTTATGAATTCATCTTCATGTACCTATAATTTACAAAAAATATTAACACAATTTTTTAACATTTAGGGCTATTTTGGGTATTTGTAAGGGTTATTTAAATAATTTAATAAATGTGTAATCAAAATATGCTCAGGGCCTTGACCTCAGACATCCTCTATTTACAACATTTGCTTGCCATGTCAGCATCCCATGAACTGACATAATATAACTCTTTAAGTCATTTTGAACAGCTATTGCAGCACGTGATGACCTTGCATTGGACAGCTGCATAAATTTTCCTCCATTCTCCTTCTTGTGTATCATGCAAAGCAGTGGTTGTATCAGTGAAGTTTGATGGAATATATCAAGAAGTGGAAGCATTTGTGGCATCTGTTTTGTTGAGGAAGTTGTGAAGAGCAACACATGCTTTCACAATATCAACTACCTTTTGTGGATGAAATTCCATTTGTCGTCCAAGAATCCTCCACCTAGCAGACAATATCCAAATGAGTTCTCTATAACTCTTCTTGCTCTGGAGTGCCTGTAGTTGTAAACTTTTTCTGATTCAGTGAGGTTAGAGCCTAACAGGAAAAATCATAAATGCTAGGTGGAAGCATTTGCAGTATCTTTTTGTGGCATCTTTTTTCATATAATAAAGCAATTGTAGACTAAGTAGTTAAATGTGATTGATGTATCTGTTGTGCATGCCTACCTGAATATGGTTGCATCATGTTAACATGCAGCGGAAAAGCGGCATCTGCAACAAAGACATGGGGAACAGGTGTATTGGTGTTTGGTACCACTTGGGGCAATGGCAATCATAATCTCCCATGTAGCAGGTTGTCCCCAAATTGACTTTCTTTAAACACACCTCCATCACCCATATGGTCCAATATCAACCATTAAAATGTTGCACAGTGCATCACAAACAGCCATCAAAACAACTGAATGGGTTGATTGTAATTAAAATAATCACTGCCAGAAGATGGGGGTGCTCTGATAACGACATGTTTTCTGTTAATGCTACCTAAGCAGTTAGGAAAGTTTCATAACCTCCAGAAATCACGGGCAAGCTCATTCTACGAGGTCCCAGAAGGGCAACCTACCAACTCTCTATTCAGTGCATTCCAAATTGCTTTGCATACTTCGGAAACAATGCATGAAACAGTTGTTGATCCAAGACGGTAGCTGTCTGCAATACTTTGCTCTGATCCACCGCACGCCAAAATTCTGAGAGTCACTGCAAGTCTCTCCTTCAGTTCAACAGGACTAGAGTGAGTTCCGGCATGGTTAGTAAAAGGTCTGATTTTGTGAGCAAGCTCATCTAAGCGGTTCGCTGACATGCGAAAATATTTGAATTGCATTTCTTCATCAATAGCACGCATTTGTTGAACCAGCACAAACTCTCCCTCAGTTTTTCTTGACTGATGAAGTGGACGGGACACACCATCTTCTTTTACGATGTCGCTTCCTTTTTCGTTGCAACAACAGCAATATTATTTCTTCCTCGAGTTCGAGCTCTTCCTCGTCTGACATTTTAGCAGAAATAAGTTCATTTGATTCACAAAGAATATTAACAATGTAAATATCAACATAATTTAAATTTGTATGCAGATTTCGCGTGGTTGTCGCATGGGTTGTCGCGTTTACTATAAATGCTTTATTTGATTGTCGGATGGCGCGTGCCTATAGATTGCACAAGCCAGAGTGTCACGTGACACATGTCGTAAGAAACATAAATTGGCCTTAATTCGGATGGTAATCATTTTACGTTCTGAAAAGCTTTCAATGACTAATTCCGTTGTAATTATTAAATATCATTGTTTTTCATAACCTATGGCTAGAGATATAAACATCCAGTAATATGCAAATAAGAAATGGCGATATCTTTCACAAACAAATAACGAATTTTGACAGCAAGAGACATTATGTGTAAATACCCGCAAAACTGCAGCAGAATTTACACGGATCAGGATAAACCCAGTCCAATTATAGAGAAGCGTTTATCCGGCGTAGTGTAAACGTAGTCTTAGATTGCATATATAGCATATATATTGCATATATATGATATATAGACACTTGTATTATGGTAGTAAACTTAACATAATTATATAGAATGCGCTGTTTATTGTTACTTTTTTCTAATCACATCCAGAAAAGTCTATATTTCCGACGATTTTGTGTTTATTGCAAATAACATTTGATACTTGTAGACAGGGCCTAAGTCAATATTTATACAACCTCCATGAAGAAGCAATATGCTTCCATAGAAACTTGGAGCAATTAAAATATTGCATTTTCGAAGTGATATTTCCAGCAAAGATAGCTTGAGTCAATTTATTATATGATATTTTCGTCCTGCAAGAAATATTTTCGATTTTGTCGAGCAGGGGTGGATTTAGGATTTTCAAACATCAGTCATGGAACGCCGGAGGTGTTTCGCACCTGGGGGGTGTCTCCGAGGCATTCTCTCCTGAATTTCAAAGCCTTGGAAATGCCATTTTCAGCGTTTTAGAGCAATACAAACTGTTTTTTGTGGGCATCGTTTTTCCGTGAAAACAATATATTTTTCTTATGTTTTTTCAAAAAAAATTAAAGTGAACAATACTTGAATGTTTTGCCAATTATTTAGGCTCATTATCATGCCAAATATAAGGCTCATTGCCATGCCTAGGAACATAAAATTTACTTGACAATAATGCTATTCTAAAAAAGATATAATCTTTAAAATTTTCTACCAAATTGTCAGGCATAGACCCCCTTAGAGACCCCTTTCACACCTCTATATAATGAGTTAAAATAGAAATGAGGTACTACAAGGGACAGTTACTACAGGGTAAAAATTTGCAATTAAGGACAGCTTAATGTTATTAATTTTTATTAGGAATTTCACTAGACTATAATCTTCTATAAGTTTATGCAAGGTTTGCTATATAGCAATTACCAGTAGCATTGTATTTGCCGATACAAACAGAATGTAATGGGGTAACCAACATGCCTTTAATCATATAATTACATGAATGTTAAAATTGGTTCAAAATTACACATTCTTTTTTGAAACGAATCATGAAGCCCAATCATCGAACGACTATGTCGAAAAAGGAATTTAATTTATTTGGGATATGTAGGTACTTAAAGTTTTAAAGCTTCGCCATGAAAGCTCTGTGGTTATCAAATAAAAAAACAAATGAAGAAATAAAGAAAATGTATGTACAACTCAACTACTCAAGGTTTTATTTTTGGTGAAATTCTTTAAATTCTTAACTCTTATATATAAAACAACTACAGCCATCTCAATAAATTGATTAATCTTGTTTCTCTGTCCTGATATAACTACTAAAGTTGTGATGCCACTTTACCTAAGTAGCTAAAATATCAATAAGCATCAAGTAATAAAGTAAATGGTTTGAACCCGGGAGTATCGTTACATGTTTGTAAATGTAGATCATCCAGGTTGGTATAGTCCTGAGAAGGACTGTTTTTGTTCTTGTTGACTGACGTTTCGACAACTTTAGCAGTAGTCATCTTCAGAGTTAAAAAAAAATTATTTTTTTTGACTCTGACGATGAAAAAAAAATTTTTAACTCTGAAGTTGACTACCGCTAAGGTTGTCGAAACGTCAGTCAACAACAACAAAAACTTTCCTTCTCAGGACTATACCAACCTGGACGATCTACATTTACAATTAAGCATCACGTAAAACATATATACCATTTACTCATAACGTTCTTCTCACTAAGAGCGTTCATACTTAATTAGTGCATCTACAACGTTGCCTAAACGAAATATGACCTGAATGGCAACTTAATTCGAACACGGTTCTAAAATCCTCAAAGGAGTACTAAGATGTTACACGTAAGACCACAATCTTTGTGAGCTAAAAATATCTTCAACTTCAACTAAAATAATATTTATACCAGTTAGTATTATACATTTTAGAAAATAATGATATGTTGATAGACATAGCAAGGATCAATATTATTGGGAAAAACTTTGAAAAATCTTCTAATCCAGTGATTTACATGAGCAAAGTTTTATGCCAAAATGTATTGTTTGCTATTATAACTGCATGATTTTTATTCTTAATTGTAATAGAGTGAACAACTAATTACCTAAGATTAATGCACTTAATTTGTTGCTACCATTTCAAATATGAGTAAGCACAATGGAAAAAGTGACATGTTTTAACCATAGAAAGAGTCAGTTGGCTATTTCTTTCTCAAAACTTCAGTCTAAATGTCAAACTCGTACAATTCGTATTCTTAAAATAAACAATAGCAACCACTTGGACAAAAACTACTCCATCCCTTATGTTAGATTCGACTGAGAAATCTATTCATCGTCATAAAATTCTTATTTAAGCGAATTAGAGGAAAGCAAAAAAGACAGAAACAGCAGCAGCAAGAAAACCAGCAGGTTTTGCCGTGGGCGAGTTAACATAGTCTATATTGGTAATGTTGTAAAGAAAGTTTTATATGTGATGACCCACAGATTTCAACATTTGCCAAACATTTTCTATCAGCTAACTTAATGTCATATGGTAAATAAGTATACCCAATTTAAGTCGCATGTATATGAAAGTAAGGGGCTGTTTACATGATCCCGGCTAACCGGGACTCAGTGATGCGTAAAATAATTTCGACGCATTAAAAAGAGGCAAACCTTCAAGCGAAAAAATTAAAACTGTTTGTTAATCGCCACAAGTAATTTCTGTGGTAATTCTCAAAGTAGGCCAAATTTGTTGTTTAATTTTGAATGTTATTCGTATAGTTACTAAATCAGAATATTGTGAAATTGCCGAGGAAAATTTATCGGATGATAAGTATTAAATCTTTTCCATTTGCCAAAATTATTTAACGCTTGGCTGAACCCGGCTACCCGGGCTCATGTAACCAGCCCCATAATGTACTGAGTTTGTAACCGTTTCAAATATATAAGCAAATCAAAAGAGCAAGAGATTAAAATAAAAAGTATATTGTGTAAAATAATACCATTCTTTTTGTGAATAGTATGGACAAAATAAAGAGCTGTGCTTTTCAGAAAATAAATACACTTTGTTCTTTCTTCCTGTGTTGTTGGTTGAATCAACGCCCATCTTAAATAACCAAATTTGTCGGACTTTCAAAAGATCTTTGTGATAAACTAATCAGTCATAACACTCTCGAAAAAGTACAAACTGCTGCTGGCTTGCAGATTTTAGAGGAAGCATACGAAAATGGTCAATAGTGCTTGCCATATTTTTTAAGAGCTCTTGAAAAAGCCTTATAATCTAAAGTACTTTTATAAAACTTCAAGCACTTAGACAAACTACTTAACTATTCTCCATTTTTTTTGTTGTTCGAAGACATGCAGTCGTGCCTTCTATTGTTCATCAAAGCCAAAACCAATATTGAAAGCGTATCTGGCATTAGTTATAATGTTATTTTAAAAATAATATACCAGCAATAAAACACAAAACATACTGTTGGGACTGACGACATACCGTAGTAAATATAATTGACATTTATTGGGAGGGACTTAGAAGTGTTTTGTTTTTTATGATAGTGAAATAGTGATGTACGATTACGATTATTCATAAGTATCTGTACTGTGATTAGAATAAGAGCAAGCGTTCGTGCACGGTGACTGTATTCAAAACGGCAACTTGGGGTTGCACGAGTACAATATATTTAGTTGAATAAACGTATGTCTGTGAGTTGTCGAGGACTACGATCTAAAAGCGGAGGTAAATTCTCGACAATACAATAACGAAATAAAGCAGAATCCAAAAAAGGACATCTTATTAGCTTAAATTCAAGTTATCAAAAGAAGACAAATGGAATTGTAATATTTCGGTTTTATTTTAAAACCATCAATAAACAAATGATGAAATTGTCGTCTGGTCAAGCAATGTATACAATAACAAAGTTTAGTTGAAATCTGGACTACACCATTCTTAGGAAAGGGTAAATAAGGATTCAACATTCATCAAGAGATCAGACGTGGTATATGGCAAGCCAAAGTGGACAAAAAGGTATTGAGTTTTAAAAATTGATAGTTCAGTGTAAAACTCAGGAAATTGATAGTCGAGAAAAAGAAATCGCATGTTGAGAAAAAGAAATCGCATGTCGAGAAAAAGAAATCGCATGTCGAGAAAAAGAAATCGCATGTCGAGAAAAAGAAATCGCATGTCGAGATTCGAGAAAAAGAAATCGTATGTCGAGATTTCTGTCTGTACAAGAGGTCAGCAGCTTCTAAACCATTCTACTTTTCAAAAAATGGCGTCTGATGCGTCTGACACGGAAGAGCTTATTCGATTTCTTAATTTCCTCGATAAACTGTTTGCTGATATAACACAGAGTCTTCGTGTTAATGATCCAGTTTTAATAGAATATAATAAAAATAAACTTGAGATCTATATTCCAGTTATTGCAGCAATGTCTATTAAAGTACAACAACACGAGCTGACAAGATTTGGCGAACCTGATGCTACTGGTGGAAATATACAAAGACGTTCACTAGGTGCTCTTTTAGATGATCTGATGGAATACATGAAAATAGATTTATGAAAAATAACAGAGGTTTTGGAAAATAATTTTAATCAAAATCTGACTCAGAGGGAAAGAATTGTGAAAATGCTCCCTAGTACGGGGGGTAGGCCAGCGTATGATATAACCAAAGAAAAAATCGAGCTATTGCGAGAGACAGGCATGAACTGGAAGAGTATTGCTGCTTTTTTACAGGTATCAGAGAAAACCCTGTCACGTAGGAGGGAAGAATTTGGTATTGCATCAACTTATTCTCAAGTATCTGACAGTTGTTTGGACCAAACCATAGAAGAAATCCTGCAATTGACACCATATAGTGGAGAGACTTATGTGAAAGGAAGTTTGCATGCAAGGGGTGTACTTGTTCAGAGATCACGAGTGAGGGAAAGTTTGCAACGTGTTGATCCTATAGGTCGAAGCTTGAGAAGAAGATATGCTATTTGTCGAAGAGTTTATAATGTTAAGGGACCCAATAATTTATGGCATCTAGATTCAAATCACAAGCTTATATCATGGAGGATGGTTATACATGGTTGCATTGATGGATTTAGTCGAGCCGTTATTTACTTAAAATGTTGCACTGATAATAGAGCATCAACAGTTTTGAATTTATTTAAGCAAGGTGTTGAAGATTTTGGATTGCCATCGAGAGTGAGAGGAGACCATGGTGTTGAAAATTTTGAGGTGGCAAAATATATGATTTCAAGCAGAGGGATGGACAGAGGAAGCTATATAGCTGGTCGAAGTGTTCATAACCAGCGGATAGAAAGACTATGGGCTGAGGTCAACAGAGTTCTATCTGCACTTTACAAAGGAATCTTCAAACATTTGGAAGAGAATTCATTACTTGATTCATTGAATGAGGTGCATCTATTCTGTTTACAGTTCGTTTATCTACCTCGAATTAATGCTTCATTGGCTGAATTTGTTACCCAATGGAATTACCATGGGCTCAGAACATGCTCTCACCAAACACCTATGGCTATGTGGCAAACGAACATGCTGTTGGAGTCAGACGAATCATCATTAATAAATTTTGAATTGTATGGAATAGATTTTGAAGGCCCATTGCCAGACATTATCACATCAAACAACATTGTTGTTCCAAACTCTGATGTGGAACTAACCGATGAGCAGTTTCAGATTTTGAATGACCAAGTTAATCCAATGTCAAATGATGGCGATAATGGAATCAACCATTACTTGCAAGCTCTACATATTATCGAGGACTTTCAATTAAGGACAGTAGTCAATGATAATGCAGACGATGAATACAACAGATATGTATGAATATATCATGGTTAAACTTTTTTATTGTCATTTTTAAAGCAGTTTTTTTCAAATATTTTAACCATTTGTTAAAAATGCCTGTAACTAATAATCCAAATTCAACAAAACAATTTAAAATGTAAATAGTAACACTCAATAGAAATGTTTGAGAAAAACTTATGCAATATGAAATGACCAACTTTTATCTTCCCTCATTATATTGTTAAATTCCTCAGCTAAGTCGGTGTATGAATCATATGTGGTTGGTAACTCTATCATTGGACCACATGTATGCACAATAGGGCGACGATTAAAACCATCTAGCGATGTAAACTCAACAGTAATTTTATCACACACTATGACATCACTGCCAGTGACAAAATGAAGGAACTTTTTCAGGGTGTTACCTTCAAGGGATCGAACATAACGCTTCAAATGATCAAGGGCTCTTCTCTGGCTATCATTTTCCGTTTCGGCATCGATCATACGAAGAATTTTTCGTGCACTTGGACGTTTGCAATCATACAAATTTGTGAGACGTTCTATTGTTTGAAAAGCAGGATCCACTTTGAGTATGCTTAGGATAGGCCCCCAGCAATTTGCAATATATCTTGGCTTTTGAATTAACTCTTGATGAGCTAATTCATAAAGGATATCCTGAATGTTATCTTTTGTTGGTAGTCTATGAAAGTTCCAGTTTGACAAAAACTCTATAATCTCTTCATTGTTGGGGTCAAAATCATTACTGACACACTTGTCAAAAATCTCTCTATCTTCGCTGGTGATGTAAGAATGAAATGAATCGAGCAAAGCTAGCCTAGTCAAGTGATCGTCTCCAAATAAACAAGTTGACATGAAGATGTGTGACAACTGCAATGGGAAGTAACCAACAGCCTTATATCCATATACCAAAAGTCTCGCTATAGCTTCCCATTCCATTTTTTGGTACTCATGTCGAATAATCGGAGATTTTTCTTTGCTTCCAATGCTCAAAACCGTATAAAATTCTTGCCAGAATGTTGAAAGCACATCTCTTGTTACACCTTCCCCAGTTCCTTCTTCTTTTTTCCCATTTGCATTTATCACTGAAAACTTTATGCAGTACTTCAATATTTCAGGATTTTTAAATGCCATGACCAAATCAACACGTATAGTTCTTCTATGCACCAATACCTCCACTGTCTCTTGCAACTCGTTTTCAAAGTGCACTGGGTCATTGTTGATCAGCTGTGGCTCCTCCAGGACTTCTGTGTAGTGACAAAATTGACAAAAATAAAACAAAAAAGCAACAATTGAAGGTAAATGCGTATGCATATGTATGTTTATTTACCTTGTTGGTGAATGTTGTATGTTTCTGGTAGTTGCACTGTTGGAGTTGGAAAAGGGTCATTAGCATTTAAAGGATGATCAGTAAAAGTTATAGAATGATCAGGAACAGTAAATGGATGATCAGGAACAGTTAAGGATTGCTCAAGAAGATATGAGGAGTGATGTTGGACTGTTGAAGCTGGATCAGCTGGGGTTTGAGAATGCTCTACTATAAAAGAATTATCAATCACAATTGGTGTATGGTCAAACTTTTCACTTTCCAATCCTGTGGAAGATTGTGTCGAATCAAAAGTAAGTAACAACCATTATGTACTGTTTAGTTCTTGTTTAATTCAAATGTGGGAGATAATTTTTGGAATACTACGTTATATGAACACATCACACCAGCTATACATACTTTGACATTAAAATTAAATGAGGAGGAGTATAATTTCATTGAAATACATCTAACCGAAGATCTTCTTTTTTCACTGTTATCTACATCCAAATGATTCAATTTCAGTATTTCTGTGTCTGGGCGAATGTAGACGGGTTTGTTCTTGTACAAGCGATGAAGAATAACACCATCGATTCCCAGCTGATCTGGATCCAACGTTGGTGCAACCAATGTAGTATAAACGGACATAAGTATTTCAATGTCAACTAAATCTGGGATTTTACCATTAAAAATCTCCATGATTCTGGTTTCTACTTGAGCTGCAATCATGTTCTTTGTAAATTGGCAGCCATTAACAACATGACCGTTCTCTGACAAAAACACGCGAGCCCCTTGACGAGGAACTTTGTCTTCGTTGGGGCCACTAAGTAGTATTAAGTCACGAAGAAATGGCCTGTTATCAGTTAATTTCCGTTTCTTCCTACTTGAGATCCCTCTAGATGATTGAGAAGATGCTGATGACCTTGATGTTGAATTGAAAAAGCGTCGAGCTACATAGGGAGCCGGACGATTAGAAATAGAACTGCGACTGCGACTGGACGTTTGAGAGGACTCACTTTGCTGTTGAGGAACATCTTGTGTTGTTTCATTCGAACGATTACCTGAAAACACGCGCCTAACTTCGCGATTTACATCACGCGTTGCTATCGCTTCAGAAAGCTCCTGCACTCTGTTGATCAATTCGCCAACTATGCCGTTTGAATGGTTCTCCCCAGCCGCCATATTATTGAAATGGTCAACCGCTGACCTCTTGTACAGACAGAAATCTCGACATACGATTTCTTTTTCTCGAATCTCGACATGCGATTTCTTTTTCTCGACATGCGATTTCTTTTTCTCGACATGCGATTTCTTTTTCTCAACATGCGATTTCTTTTTCTCGACTATCAATTTCCTTAGTTTTACACTGAACTATCAATTTTTAAAACTCAATACACTTTTGTCCACTTTGGCTTGCCATAGTGGTATGCATATTAAGTCTCAATACCACATTTTCGGAAAGCAAAAATAGACTTGACAAAAATAAGGACTTCATGTTTGACATTGGACTACTTCCGTTTAAAGTCGGAGGCATTCACATTTTAAAAGAGGATCACACTTTACAAATACACTAGCTGTATTCACGCAATTGTATTTATTTTATTTAAAACAGTGTATTTGCGTATAACAACTAAAGAGTTAAGTACATAAGTCGAGAAGGTTAATTGAATTCACTGTTACCAATACTTTAATATTCACAAGGAAATTATCAGAGAACTTTTTTGAAAGAAATATTTCGCCGTGTATACGTGAAATATATTTTACGCATGAAGTCTGACAAGCAAAAACGTCTTTGAGTCCTTACCGAGTACATATTGTTCTCTTAAATTGAATATGCAATAAGTTGATAATGAAACAAATCACTTGGCTAAACATTCAGCAACGGAGTAAATTCGGAAAATACAGAAGAATATATTTCGTGGACAGAAAAAATAGTAATGATGTTACTGTTATGACAAAAAAGACATTTTTGCTGCTTGCACGAATAAATAAGTTACGTATACAACATAGCATGGGCAAAATTTTAAATATGTAGGTAAATTCTAGAACATAATTAAAACAGGTGGAAGCTGTGATAACAAAGCATACTAGCAACAACAACTTCCTCAATAAAAAACAAACTTTGTTACGTGTACACAAAAATTGGTTATGTTTGAACTTCAAGAATTAAAGCTTTTTGAAATTTTTATGACTAATAGTGTAACATACTTTTCACATTTGCTTATGAAGAAGAGTAAAATCTCTTTGTTGATGGGGATGCATTTTGAGGAACACAAAAGTTATGCCATATTGCTATGGATGCAATCATGAAGTAGAAGATGTCTTTGCTACCAGGATTGAAAAATTATTATGGCAAAACAAGACACAATGCAACATCACCAAAACATTCTTAACCCCTCATGGAAACTAAAAAGAATACGCGGATCTAGTGGTAGACAGAAAATATTTAATTTAATAAGTAATCACTGTTGATGAATATAAAAATTCAAATGTGTATTCACTTTATACTAAAATTCTGATGGTACCACTGGTAAACTTGTAGAGTTGTCTTCAGAACCTTTTAATATAGCGAATGGGTGTAAAAAAATAATATTAAAACGACTGATAAAGGGCAATGTACTTTGCCTAGCTATTCCACGGGTTTGCGGAGAAATAATTTGTCATGCAATATCCTGCGAGGTACTACTGGTCACGCGAGAGTATGGAGTTCAAATAATGGGTTGGGGACGATGCACATGACGCATACTTATTTGAAACAGCTTCAACTATCTTCGCTGGGTGAAATTCTAGATCCAACGGAGATCTAACTGATTGAGAAAATTTTAACAAGAATTAACACTACCTTTATAATTCCAAGATAAAAATATTTAGGGGAATATACTTGTGCAAAAACATCATCTCTCAAAACCATAACCCTGCACTATTGAGTTAAAAATGTTTTAGATATGGTTAGAATTTTGTAAAAGATACGTGAACAAATAAAGAAAAAGGTTTCCCATTTATAGCACAAACTTAAGTTGGAGTAAATAGTTAGATTAGCTATACAGTCAAAAGCAATGGGTATAATTGACACAACAAGACTTAAAAGAACAAGCGAACGAGAAACACAACAATACCTCTTTAGCACAATGTCTGACAATCACATTTCTTTCTTACCAACTCAACATTGAGATTTGCATGTTTGACATTTCGTTGGTGACAACCTCACTATTCTTGATATGTATTACCTAGGAAAGATGTCTCCTCTGAAAGAGCACCCAATGAATGAAATGAACTGCCACTTTCGTCCAAGAAGAGAAAAGCAACAACAACAACGACACACAAACAGGAAAACATGGCTTGGGTGAGTGAAGCTAAAAATTCATGGCTGCATAAATGGTATTAAAGATATAGAATCCAAGAATTCTATATAAAATGATTACTTTCTAAGAATTAAAAATGTAACCAGAACAGTTTACTTAGAATCCAACTCTCCAAGTTCAATGAATTTAAATTTTATAATAACACAAATACACCTTAGCTACGCACAAAATCTTCTAAGGCACCAAATTACATTTGGCTCATGTCAGATCTGCATGACTTAGCAATTTATTTATGATCATATAATCGTTTTTATAGCAAACGAGACAACAACAAAGAAGACAGCAGCAGCGGCAACATGTAAATCAGAATGTTTTGAGTGGGGTGAGACAAATACCCATTACATGATTGCATGAATGGTAGCAATATTTTCTTATCCTTTTTAAGTGATTTCGAAGTTTCGTACATTTACATAATGGGAAAATGATTAAATATATACAATTAGAAAAAGAAACTACTGATGGCTCATGTCATGATTTGACCAACCAATTTATTTTCAATCATAAAATTCTTTTTTCAGAATATTCGAGAACAGGAAAGACATCAGGAGAACCAACAGGCAAACCAGAGAAATTTAGAAATATTATGTGGCTGTGGATTAGATAAAGCATTATCAAGATTTTGAGCCCGTTGGATTATCGTATTTTCATCATACTTTTCATACAGAATTACAGAAAAAAGACTAATTTTTAAAAAAGTTTATTGGGTACTGTGTTTTAATTCAGAAAGATTCTACACATCTTAAAGTAAAAAGTTTAAGAAAGTTAATTGTTGACTACTGAAAAACGTTGAACAAATACATACAGATATTATCACTATTAACTGCCAGACTTTTCAAGAGCATTAAGTATTTACTTGAAGTCATCTGAGATTGTCAAGACTAATCAAGAGCATTTGAAAAAGCATTATAAATTCAAGAGCTTCACAAGGAGTTCAAGTAGATTAACAAACCCATTTAATTATTTCTCTTGGCTTTGAAGTTGGCATAAATGTACAGACAAGCAATAATCTTACACATACAAATATCGTAAAAATATAAAACAATGCAAATGTGCAGGGAATGCTTTACAGTCTTCCCAATAATATATGTGGAGTTATTACTTCATCATAAGAAAAATCCACAATGTTATCGACACCAAAACCAATATTGGAATTGTATAAATATAACACACTATAGCGTTGTTGATAACGTATAAAATGTGCAATGAATATAATGCATACAATGAAAAGATTACACAAAATAATTAAAAATAAGAACTTTGTTGACCTATTAAATCATTATTCCGAGGAAAACACTAAACTATAAGAAGAGGTTAAACTATCATCATGAGATTAGGCAAAAGCTCTAAACTGCAGTATATACAGAATTGTTACCACATCATTTCGTTAACTGAAACTCTTTACATCAGTATACACAAATAACACATATCTTAAGTTTCAACAGAATATCACTCTTTTAGCAGATTAAGAAGTGACATCAGAACAGAACTCAAACATCAAATCACGCTTAACGAAGACAACAAATTCCAACATTTATAACATTTAGGGAGTTAAAGAAGCGAAAGATTTCACACACACTTTTATTTCCACAGGAGGGAAAAACCAACAGAGACGTTCTTTGAAACACATATTTTACGCACGCCACGTACAATGTATTTTATGCATGAGGTGTGATGAGCAAAAGCTCTTTGAAGTCTTTACCAAGTTGTTATTGTTATTATAAACTAAACATGCAAACATTACTTTATAATGCAATAAACTATTCGGTTGAACATTTACAACATTGCCGCTAAAAATGTTAGCACATAGATATAGCTACATAGCTTTATATATATACAAACATATAAGTAACAGACTTTATCAACATAACATTTGTTACCAACAGAAAAAACGAGATGACTATGTGTGATGTATGACTATATGTATACAATGGTCACGGAATTTAAACACCCAAATGAATTCCTAAATTTAATTAAAACAATTAAAAGCCGAGTCTGAAACTACAAAGCTTTATCATGGTAAGAACGTCTTTTATAAAGAATACACCTCGCTGCCTGTATATACAAAAATGCTATAAAAGTCGTGGTTTAAAGTGATAAAAATCGTTTTGACATCATCAAATTCACTTCGTTGTAGCTGTATGCAAGAACAAGTTCGAATTGCTTATTGGCACATTTCAGGGAACACGAATAGACGCAATAAACAAGGAAAATAAATAATGGACGTTATAACATAGAAGATATGGAAATCGAATGAACTGCCATCTGTAAAGTAGCTTATTCAAGAAAACTCAGCTACTTGTATACAAAAATGTTCACGATAAACTAAAATACGAAGTCAATTTATAAGAAACATGCATGTCGCACAAGAAATAGGAATCTTAGGAAGAATACATGGCTAAACCGTCACGAAAAAACTAGACGAATGTCATTATTTACGAAGAAAAATGGAAATCTTATTATCCACTTTTAAATTTCTGAAGATGCTTTAGATTATTTCAATACAGCAAATAAATGTAGGAAGTGTAAGGATGCAACGAATTTCTGATCTCACAAAGCAGGTTGAAACAAAATTTGTCGTGGAACCTCCCGCGAGACTTTTCTCGTTCCCAATATTTACGCGAAGGTTCATGCTTTCATGTCCCTCCAAACAGAATGAGGAATATTGTGATAGTACCTTGGAGTATAAATTTTAAACATCAAACGCAATTGAAATACAAAGAAGTAACTTACGATGAGTTAATAGGCAAGTACAAACATCTATTACTTTTTACATTCTATACTTTCTAACTGCAATGTGTTTGATTGAATACTGATAATCTAATATATAATGCGCGAGTGTGAATGGCCAGACATTTTAATCAAAATTTAACATAGAAATGAGCATGTCGTGTTGATAAGAAACAACTGTGTATTCAGGAAAATTTCTTTCTTCGTTTGATGCATGAACCTTTATTTTTCATTATTTTAAAACATCATTAAATTTTTAAATAGGTTTCATGCATTAGTTTCAGTAACTAACTATTACAACAAAAAATTGAGCTTTCTACAACAAACATTGAAAAAGTAATCGTGCCACAAGATTTCCTTCTAAAAGGAAATAAGGAAAAGAAATTCGCATTTAAAGATCTTACTGAGAGTAGAAGGCACCAGATTCATAAGTTTTTCCTTCCTTCTGTTCACAACTATCCACATAGTTTTTTCTCATATGCCTGTGTGTTTTCTTCTTTTCATTACTTTCTCTGTGCTCTTCTTTGAGGATGATTTGATACGATTGGTATCACAATGCAGTGCACCATTTGTAGTAAGCACTCCAGGTAGTATGTCCAAGTTAAAAAATAATTTGAGAAATGATATATCTCCTTCATTAAATTCAAGACAGCTAAGTAACTTGAAAGTGCTACAGTTTCCTGTTCCACATATGTGGACTTTGGACATCTTTCCCATATTAACCCGTTCAGACACTCATTCACATTTTGCGTCAAATCATGAGTACACTTTAGCAACAAGCTTTCCTCCCAAAGACTTTCATAAATGGATTCATTTAGCCCCTCAATGCTTTTGGTATACCATTTTTATGATGGTCTGTAGTAGGGTCTTTCTTGTATCCACACCAACTGTCTTCAGTATCAGGGCAAAGTTCATGTTGAGGGTTATCATCACTTGATGCCACATAATAAAGAGATGCCTTGATTGCTTTTGCCATTTTATCTATGTCATGCGGGTTCTCTCTCACTGCCAATCCATAGTAATTTTGCAAAAGATCAATTTTAGCATCAGTCAATCTATCCTTTCCACTCACACCTTTACCATCACCCAGTTTTACTCCTTTATGCGAACTCTTCAACTTCCGAAGGCAACTCCCTACTCTCTTTTGCCCATGTGCATGCATTCTAGTTTTTTTGGAATGCAATCTTTTCCAAATGGCTTTCTTTCAACAATTGCACTATATGTTGGTGAGTCACCGTCTCCCAACATATTCTTGTATCTCAAACCTCCGGTCACAATGGACCTCTCAAAATTTCTGATTGCTCCACAAGTCTCCATGCTATTAGATCTTCCTTTATGGTTTATTTTGCAGATGTGGGAAGCCTTCCATTCATAATATCTCACATCATGCACTTTCATTTGCCTTTTCAAGCCCTGCTGGCACTTGTCTGAACGCACTTCTATATCTAGACATTTCTTGATGTCCAGCGATATAGCGGTGACAGCACCATTATGGGAGGTTGCCCTTTCTTATGCAATGTCCCATCTAGTGAGATGCCACATCCTCCATTCTCATTGTCAAGTGCTTCTTTCATTTTTATTGCACAAGACAACATACTATCATTGGCCAACTGTTTCATAACAGGCAATAGAAAATTGTACCTTCATTGACGTTTTTCATTGGAGGTGGACATTTGCGAATCTTCTCTGTATTGCTGCCAATATTCATTCCGGAAGGGCCAGGATTTTCATAGCAGTATCGGCCATAATTGGCCATCTTCTTAATTTTTCATGGCAAAGTTCTACAGCTTTTCTTTTTCTATTCCGTATGTTTCCCATGATATTTTAAAGTAAAAATTACGAGAATATACAACAAATCAAACAAAACAAATATTTTACGGGCAACTTAGAAGTACAAAGACTATTCTGACGTTTTTGAGAGAGCATTTTTGAACTACGCAAGGCGAGTAAATCGGTGAGATGAGACATCTTCAAGTCGTTGCTATGCCGACTAAATCCTACAATTAGAATGAATCTTTCCATAATAGCTTAGAATAACATACACCAAAAGTACAGTTCAAAAACAGCTATTTATTTGCTTTTTTGTGGGGTAAAATATGGTTTAAAACACGTTACTATGGCGTTGCTAAAGTTAAAAACTTACGACATGGTTTCTTTGGTGGCATTTTTTTTATATTTAGCATTATTGTACCGAAAAATAAATCCTATGTTCATCAAGTACAACAATCAGAGTAATATAAACTGCAAAAAAATTTTCCAAAAAATTTGAAAAAAAACGCTTCTGCAATTTAATGTAGTTCTAAAAAATGTACAAAGCTACTGATGCAACATATAAAAAATTTTCATACTGGTACATAGCGTTATGCAGGGTTTTGAATGTCAAGTGAGTTGAGGCAAAGTGGAAAACAACAATGCCATAACAGTCGGAACCTAAATAACATAACTTTTACCTTTTTTATTTTGTTCTTATCTATCTCTCACACTGTAGCAATTCTAAATTAGAATGCATTGAATCTTCCTCTAATCATAAATGAACAGAAGAACCGTTTCTATTTTTCAGGTTGCGCATGAGATATTTTATATAACAGCTTGCAGTAAAAAAGGATTGGTTTTGATGGCTAGAGCTACGTCAGTTGTGCATGGAACAAAGCATGGTGTTACACTACAAGTACAGGAAAAAAAACATGAGGTCTCATCACCAGTACAGGAAACAGGATATGGTGTCCGACCACCAGTGCAGGAAACAGAATACTGTGTCACATCACCAGTAGAGGAAACGAGATATGGTGTCAGACATCCAGTACAGGAAACAGAATATTGTGTCACATCACCAGTACAGGAAACAGGATATGGTGTCCGACCACCAGTACAGGAAAGAAAATATTGTGTCACATCACCTGTACAGGAAACGAGATATGGTGTCAGACATCCAGTACAGGAAACAGAATATTGTGTCACATCGCCAGTACAGGAAACGAGATATGGTGTCAGACATCCAGTACAGGAAACAGAATATTGTGTCACATCACCAGTACAAGAAACGAGATATGGTGTCAGACATCCAGTACAGGAAACAGAATATTGTGTCACATCACCAGTACAAGAAACGAGATATGGTGTCAGACATCCAGTACAGGAAACAGAATATTGTGTCACATCACCAGTACAAGAAACGAGATATGGTGTCAGACATCCAGTACAGGAAACAGAATATTGTGTCACATCACCAGTACAAGAAACGAGATATGGTGTCAGACATCCAGTACAGGAAACAGAATATTGTGTCACATCACCAGTACAGGAAACAGGATATGGTGTCCGACCACCAGTACAGGAAAGAGAATATTACATCACATCACCTGTACAGGAAACGAGATATGGTGTCAGACATCCAGTACAGGAAAGAGACTACTGTATTACATCACCAGTACAGGAAACAGAACATCGTGTCACATTACTGATGCCCAGCACAGAACAGGAAACAACATCAAAGTAGTAAACTAATATATGTGTGTATATATATGTATATATATATACACAAAGTGTATATACAATGTGCCCTCCCGGCTATCACCATATTAAAATGCTGACTCCTGCAGTTGGGACACAAGACGTAAGGTTACACATTGTATGGATTGTATTGTAGAGTCACCAGAGCGCTCAAACCTATAAAGGTGAGCTTTGCGCAAAGCGAAAGCGGTGAACGTCTCTTTATGAGACTCTCTTATTTTTTATTGTAGATTGTGTTATGACTAAAAATAGTCATAAGACAATCTATAATAAAAAACCACGGGGATCGTTTTGGAAGTGGTCAGCGGTTACAAAAATAAGAAAAAGGGATGAGCCAGCAATGATACAGATATATATTAAATTACATTAAAATATTCAACAAAAAAAACAGTAATCACACATGTATAAAACAAATTTATTATAAAGAAACATATAAATCATTATTTTCAAACAATAAGTAAACATTAAGAGGTAATTATTGATAACAACGAGGAATCCATTCAAGTATTAGGAAATTTTATAGTGTAAACTTTGAAATAGTTCACCATGTACAGTATTTCACTATTGTTTTTTAAATATAAATTGCATCTTGATGTATTTAACAGTCTTTTGGACATCATTTATTTTATATTCTTCTAAATTATAACTGTAATTCCCATCAAAGTTTTCTTTACAAATGTAATTTTTGACAATAAGGAGGAATCCATTAAACTTTATAATTTTTATCAGCATTGCGAATAAATGCAAATGGCATATAATCACGTTTGCGCATTTAAGTTGATTGCATTGAATTATTTGTTTTCGATTTTGCATCCATCGAACAATATTTTCCCTCCAGCGAAATTCATCATATAACCAATGTTCTTTGCAATAGCATTCTCCATTAAGAAATTACATCATATACAATATTTCACTATTTTTTCTTGAATATAAATTGTATCTTGATGCATTTAAAAGTTTTTTTTGACGTCATTTATTTTATATTCTTCTAGATTACTTTTTGGAATATCCATCAAAAGTTTCTTTATTCATTACCATCACAAATTTTCCTTTCTAGAATGTATGAAGCATTTATATATTGCATTTTTTGATAAGTAAATGGGAAGAAAAATCGCATTTCTTACCATTTTTTATTTTTTTTGTACATTTCTTCTATTTTTTCTTCAAATCCCATTTTTAGTAAGTTTATATATTCTTCTATTTGTTGCACATTTTCCTTTTCAAATTCATTCATTTTTTCCTCAGTTTTTTTATTCATTATCGTTTCAATCTTTTTTTCTAACTTATTTAGCTCTATCTTTATATTATTAAAAACATTATATGTAAGTTTTGCAATCAAAATATGAATCTTGTGAGTGATAACATGGAAAATTGCATGGTAGAAATAGATTTCAAAATCTTTTCGGAATTTATTCTCATTAAAATATTTTTCATCCTTTTCTTTTTTTGCATTTCCAATTTCTTAGTCCATTGATCAATTATTTCAGAAAGTGGTTTTGGTCCAATGAATCCTGCATATATATATATATATATAGGAAGTTTTGTTTATTTGAATCTCCGTAAGTACAGTGCTCGATGCTTAAGAGCAGAGCGTAAATATTGATGAGAAAAAGAAAATACACAAAAACTACAATTTCATCCCGACAAGCCTGTTTCGTGATTTCTCACTCTTCAGGGGATAATATTAAATGAATACAAAGCATGTGCTAGATATATATACAAGAGGAAGTTAGGTTTAAAATTGCATAATATATTGAGTGTACGATTACAAATTACATAAAAGTGCTTTGTGTCTATGGCGACAAGAGGAGATAAGTTCGTTACGTTTGTTGAGTGATGATAGTTGTGGTTGGTAGGTGATGAAGAGTTTTCTTTCAGGCATAGGTTGCATCTTTTGTTGGCGCTGTTGTACGGTTTGCTGTGAGTAATGATGTTCCATGAGATATTGTGAGCGATGTTGTTGTCTTTAGTGTCCATATGTGTTTGCTGAGTTCGGTGGAGTTTCTTAGTTTTTTGTGGCGAAAAGAGGCAGTATGGTTTCTGTGTCGAGTCTTAAATTCGTTTTCTGTAAGTCCGATGTAGGTCTCAGTTGTGTTATTGTCTAAACGTTTAACAGTTGCTTGGTAGATGACAGATGATTGTAGGCAGTTTCCGTTAAGTGGGCAGTTTTGTTTATGACGGCAGTTGCATGTTTTTGTTTGTGTATTTTTGTAATTGATGGTGTCATTAGTATTGTCAGGTTCTCTCAATATGCGTTTGTTATGGTTATTAATAATATTTTCCATATTGTTCATGCAGCTGTAACTTAATTTAATTGTGTTGCGGTTAAATAGTTTTCTGAGTTTGTGGTCTATGGGAAAGTGCTTGTCAATTAGTGAAATGAATTTGTAGCCGATGTTTGTGCTGACGTTCTTGCTGTATGGTGGGTTGTACCAGAGTATGTTATTTCTAAGTCTGTTTTTCCGTTTCGTAGTAGCGTTTGGGTCATATTTCAGCGTGTAATGATATCCATTTTCGTCAAGTGCTTTTTGGTATGGAGGGATTGCTTGGTCGAATGATGCTCTGTCGGATGATAAGGATGAAAGGCGTTTGTTAATGGTATCGGGTATGTTCTTTGTAATGCTTGGAGGATGGTTGCTTTCGTGGTGGATGTATTGCAAAGAGGTGTTGGGCTTAGTGTAAGGTCGATGGGAAGAATTCTTTAGATCGAACGTAATGTCGAGGAAGTTAATGACTTTTTTGTTAGCTTCGATAGTGATACGCAATCCGTTGTTGTTAAATGCGCGGCATATCTCTTTTTTAATTTTTTCTGTTTCTTTAGGTGTTGCTTTAGTAATGGCTAGTCCGTCGTCGCGATAGAGTCCTATGCTAGTAATGATGTGTTGCAGTTGTGAGAGTAGATAGCTTCCTACGAGTTCGCATGTTTCGGCGCCGTCGAAGCTGCCCATTGTCACGTCGAATGTGGAGTTGTATTTCTTTTGCCATGGTCAGTGGCGTAGCTAGCGGTCCCGCTACTCCCGCCCGGCGGGAGTAGAAATTTCCCAAAAAAACAATAAATATTCTATTTGGACATAAGATATACATTATTTCACGAACAATTTGTAATATTATGTTTTATTCGTTCATATTTACGCTTTTATTAGGTGGTTCGTATTTCGTAATCGTAATACAGCAAAATCTCAAGATTTGTTATGTAACCTAGCAACCGCCTTTTCTCGCACATTGCATACTCGCGCGATTCTCCACGTATTCCGCCCATCTTCAGAGGGCGGAACATACAATATAATTCTATATAAGAAGTTTTGAATTCTGGTTGGCTAAGGGACTTGACGCATGCTCAAATCTGCTGTTTTATAGTCGAACTCCCGCTATTTTAAATTGGCGGAGGTTGTAATTATTCGACCTTTTAATACGAGTACAGCGATTAGTGATTATCAAATTACGTGTCATTGTCGGTATTAATTTTCCATTGTGTTTACTCTCAAATTGCTATTTTGTATTTGTGTATGACACAATGGCTTCAAGTGCGACTGCGATTTGCTCAACTGATGTTGATTTAGTAAATAGCTTATTAGCTAAACCGTTCTCTGCTCGATCGTCGGTCGAACAGAATGTTATCGTTCATGAACGGCCTACTCCTGATTTAACTATCCAAAATAAGGGAAGAGCATTTCAGAGAGATTGGTATGAGGCGAAGGACTGGCTGTGTGGCAGTACAACCTTGCAGAAAGTGTTTTGTTGGCCATGTCTAATGTTTTCCCCAAAACATCGCCATCGTGGACTAAGAATGGCTACAACGATATGCGGAGTATTATGTCTGATGCTAAGAAGCATGAAAAATCTAAATCGCATTTGACTGCATTTAAGACATGGAAAACGTATGGAGCTAGTGAACGAATTGATTGTCTTATGTCCCTCGCTAGAAGAAATGAGATTCAGCGTCACAATGAGGAGGTAAGACAAAATCGAGAAATTTTAAAACTGTTACTGAGGCCGTGCTGTATTTGTCAAAGCAAGAGTTGCCATTTAGAGGTCACAATGAGTCCGAAGGTAGCTTGAACAAAGGTAATTATAGAGAGTTGCTCGAATGTTTTGCTAAGTTTGATTCTGTATTTGAGCGTCGACTGCACAGTAGACTAGCAGAATCTGATATAGTTGGTGACAGAAGATTTACTGGAGTCTCCCCAGAAATTCAAAATGGTCTTATCAGCTGTCTTGATTCAATTATTGAAGATGAAATCAGAAAGGAAATAAATGATTGCACATTTATGAGTATTCAGGTTGATGAAGCATCTGATGTCTCCACCAAAGAGCAGCTAAGTGTTATTGCTCGGTTTGACAAAGCAAGTGAAATTATGGAGAGGCAATTAGGATTTGTGGATGTAAGTATGAACAGAAATGCCACAGCAATATCACAAGTTGTCAAAGATAAACTTGGTGAGTATTCTAATATAAAAGAAAACTGGTTTTACAAACATATGATGGTGCTTCTGTCATGTCTGGCCATATCAATGGTGTTCAAGCATTGGTTCGACAAGAGTATCCTTTTGCTCATTTTGTTCATTGTGCAGCTCATAGATTGAACCTGGTCCTATGCCAGTCAGCCTCATCAATTTCTCCTGTTAAAATCTTTTTATTAATATAGCTACATTCAGCACATTTACAAGCAATGCCCCAAAAGAAAAGCTTTTCTCACATCTAACAACCTTGAGTTTCCCCCTGGTGAAACAAGATGGTATTATCGCTCTAGATTAATCAATGTATTGCACAAAACTATGAAAAACTTTTAGATATTTTTGAGGGGTACTTGAACAACCAGCTGGGTGGGATGATGAGTCATTAAGTAAAATAAGTGGCTTACTGCATTATCTTGATAGCTTTCTTTTGTTTTCTAGTGTGTGTTTTTTACAGGATTTTAGAACAGTCCACAATTTTGTATTCCATTCTTCAAAATAGGGAAACCCATTTTAACTATGGCATAAGCAAGATTGACAATTTCAAGCAGTTTATTGTGTCACTTCGCACAGATCAAGCTTTCACCGAGTTTTACCAAACTGCACTAGAAAAAGTAGGCCCACCAGCAACCAGAGCAGATAGTAGATACAATTACAAACAGCTTTATTTTGAGATTATTGATTCCATTAAAGGCATGTTAAGTGAACGATTTCAAGATATTAATCAGTTCGAGTTTTAGACCTTGTAAATCCTAAACTATTTACTACATGGAAGGGCATAGTTCCACAGGAGAAGATCAATCTTCTCAAAGATAAGTATAGTCCTCTTTTGACATCCAAACTTTGGAGAGTCAACTTTCCTTCATTTACAACGACAAGGACTTTCACAAAGAGTGCAGTAATGAGGTTCTTAAATACATCTTCAAATTTAATCTCCAGTCGAGTTTAGGTCAAGTGGTAAATTTGTTAAAATTGAATGGTGTGTTGGCAGTGGCAAGTGCTTCAGTAGAGAGGTCGTTTCTTGCTTAAAAGGGTAAAAGCTATTTAAGAAATAGAATGGGTCAAGGTCGGCTTAGCTCTTTGTGTAGAATATCTATTCACAAAGATATCATTGAAAAGAAAGAGGAATCAGAGGTGTTGCATAACGAGGTGGTTGAAAATTTGTAGAAAACCCAGGAGGCTGGCCTTTCTTTATAAATGATGAGTATAGTATGTGTTTTGATATTTGTTCGTATAATACATGGTACTTCATTGAGAAAATTAAGCATAACTTTAAAGAATAAAGCCATCCCTGTCTACTTGCCCCAATCTAAACAAGTTTAAACTAACAAGTAGAATGCTAAGAAAAAATCTCTCTATGCACTTTAGAAGTGTCGTATACTATATTATTTTTGTGCTAATACAAATTTCTTCTGTTTATGCAGGGGCAGTGATGAGTAAATTATGTTTTAGGGGACAATTGTCTCCTGCGTAACGTTTCTCTGAGCCACCTTTAGTACCTTTTTAACTAGTTGCAGTTTCAACGATTGCCACATTAAGAATGCAGCTAACAAAAATGGGTTTTTATAAATTATTGTACAACAAATAATTCGCCCTCGAAATCGCAGGAAATGCTGTTTCCAAGGCTCTGGATTTCAAAATTTTCCGGGGGAGCATGCCCCCGGACCCCCTAGTTGGGTCGCGCCTCCGGCGCGAGATGGATTGGCGGGAGTGACTATTTTTCCTAGCTACGCCACTGGCCATGGTTGTTGGTTGTGAATGAGGTATGAGTTCTTGGCATGTATGATAATGTTTCTCTCTTGGTTTGTAATGTTGTCGTTGGTCGAGGCGAATTCAAGTGCTTTGTTTAAGAGGTCTTGGTTGATAGACGGGTAGAAGTCTACAATGTCGAAAGATATGAAATTGTGATTTTGTTTGTGTTTGATGGAGTTGAACCACTTGATGGCAGATGACGAGTTTTTCCATTGGTTCAGCGAAGTGGCTTTTATGATATTGTTGTTTATTCTGTCAAGTATTTTTTTGCTAATTTTTCCAATTTCAGATTTCGTCGGGTTGATTAGTCGGCACGTGGGTTTATTTGCGAAGTTCGGTTTGTGATCTTTGAGTGTTATGAATGCGTCTTTGTTAGCGGTGGAGTCTACTCTGTCAGATATACCCAGTTGTGATGTGATATTTTTGTCTTCGGCGTGGATGGCTTGTATTGCGTCGACGTTTATTTTCTTGTATGATTTCGTGATATTTTGTTGTAGGAGGTCGTTGTATGCTGGCTTGTCTAGTTTGTAGAAGTTTGTTGTTTTGTCGGCTGCGATAAGTAGCTTTTCTTCGTGTTTGATGGCAGTAGTGTTGTCTTTTATTTCGGTGAGAAATGCGTTGTGTACTTTTTTAAATTTTACTGATTGGATCATCTTCATCATGTCGTTTTCGAATTGTTTTAAGTCGTCAATCGGTGGAGGGTTTTTTGTGCTCTTGAAGCCATAGGTGTCTTTAGAAGCTGTGGTGGATTTCGGGTTGAGAAAGAAATAAGCCTTCCAACGCATATTGCGTAGGAAGGACTCAGATTTTTCGATGAGTCGTTGCAGGTATTCATTTGGTGATGGTAGAGGAATGTTCTTGATGCTGTAGTTGAAGTTTAGTTTCTCCATTGCGGATTATCATACAGTGCTCGACAAAATTTATATTGGAGCGTAATAGGAAGTTTTGTTTATTTGAATCTCCGTAAGTACAGTGCTCGATGCTTAAGAGCAGAGCGTAAATATTGATGAGAAAAAGGAAATACACAAAAACTACAATTTCATCCCGACAAGCCTGTTTCGTGATTTCTCACTCTTCAGGGGATAATATTAAATGAATACAAAGCATGTGCTAGATATATATACAAGAGGAAGTTAGGTTTAAAATTGCATAATATATTGAGTGTACGATTACAAATTACATAAAAGTGCTTTGTGTCTATGGCGACAAGAGGAGATAAGTTCGTTACGTTTGTTGAGTGATGATAGTTGTGGTTGGTAGGTGATGAAGAGTTTTTCTTTCAGGCATAGGTTGCATCTTTTGTTGGCGCTGTTGTACGGTTTGCTGTGAGTAATGATGTTCCATGAGATATTGTGAGCGATGTTGTTGTCTTTTAGTGTCCATATGTGTTTGCTGAGTTCGGTGGAGTTTCTTAGTTTTTTGTGGCGAAAAGAGGCAGTATGGTTTCTGTGTCGAGTCTTAAATTCGTTTTCTGTAAGTCCGATGTAGGTCTCAGTTGTGTTATTGTCTAAACGTTTAACAGTTGCTTGGTAGATGACAGATGATTGTAGGCAGTTTCCGTTAAGTGGGCAGTTTTGTTTATGACGGCAGTTGCATGTTTTTGTTTGTGTATTTTTGTAATTGATGGTGTCATTAGTATTGTCAGGTTCTCTCAATATGCTAGAAAACGAAGAAAATGGTCCACACAATATATATATATATTGTGTGGACCATCTTTTTCTTCGTTTTCTAGTTTTCTTTTCCATGCATTATTATTACTCAAAGAAGAAGACTTTTTTAAACTCTGTAAATTTTGCAAATATATTTTTGGGTAATTGTTTTCTTGATTTGCCATTATTTTGTTAGTAAAAAGTATATATAAAAAATTTTTTATTGTGCATTGTCTGATAATAATGGTAATATCAAAATCAATGTATCTTATTTATACTTAAGTGTTATTAATACTTTTTATGAAAAAAAATTAAGTGTGATTATTCACTGTATTTTTTTCATTTTTCAGCTTTATTTCAATTGTTCAACAAATGTTTGATCATTATTCAGCCTTATTTCAATTATTCAGCACATTACTTATCATTGTTCAGCCTTGTTTCAATAATTCAGCATATTAGTTACCATTATTCAGCCTTATTTCAATTATTCAGCACATTACTTATCATTTTTCAGCCTTATTTCAATTATTCAGCATATATCTTTTATTATCCAGCAGTCTGGCACTAGCGCTTCTCTTATATTGTTTTGTTTTGGCTACACGTGCTTTGAAACAATTAGTGACAAACAATTGTTATTTCGGTGAAAGTATTTCAGTGGTTTCAACTGTTCTTTGTTTTAATGGATAAACCTATAGAGGCTTAGTTTGAATCTTGTTCTGTCATCAAAATGTAAAACACAAGTAAAAAAGTAAAAAAAATTCTACCTCATATATAAAAGCCCTATATTTTATTCTCAACGTTTGGCTCGGAAATTTTACCGATTGAAGGTCTCCACCAGCAAAAATCACACTATCCCACTGCATGATATATTTTTCTTTATCAATAATGTACTTTTTGATTTTCTGTATTTATTCAACAATAAATTAGTCCATCAAAGTTCATCCTTTGACGAAACTTTTCCAAAGACATACACTTCATTTCCTCAGCCATAAAGATTTTTTTAACTTAAATAAAACGTCTGCAAATTTCTTGAAATGTTGCCATCATGTTGTTCCATGAATCACACAGCATTTTGAACAAAAATAATTGCGATCATAAACCAACAAACCAATAAACTTTGTTCTCAAATTGTTCTTTTTTAAATTTACTAACCTTTAATAGAATTTATGTATTTATACTCTAAACTCAGCAACTTCTTCTCGACTGTTAAGAAGAGGATTTTAAAACGATTGAATATCAAAAGTTTTAAAAAAATGTTGTATTTTTTACACACCATCCTGAAAATAAGTTTTATGTGGTTTATGTGTGTGCATATATTGGTAAATGTTCTGAAAATAAGCCATTTATTTGCAGAATGAATGAATAACGCACTACACTTCCATTAAGATTTTATTTCTGTATTGTTTTCAAGAACATTTCTTGCTACGTTGCTGCTAGACTCAGCCCTTAATCGACAAGGTTTTAGTTCAAATGACGTAACTAGTTGGCAAACTTTGCCCTACTATGCAAATTGTTTTGTGCTCTCTCGCTGCAAAAACAAAAGATTGTAAAGGAATGAATGATGATAATGCTCTAAAATTTTCATAGCAGGACAAAACTTGCTGCTTTGATACGCCTCAAAGAATGGCCACACTTTATTCTCATGTCAGAACCAAGAGTTATTTTGCCTTGCCAACAGATTTATAGTTCCTAATAGCTTTCGGTTAATTGTAAATTAAACATATTTAGTAAAGAAACAAATATATCCATACGTAATATCTTGTATAAATAGAAGTAGTTTAACAATTGTAAGATAGATCGTAGGCCATAGACATTGACGTTGAACATTAAATGTGATCGTAATAGCTATCTGTGATATCTCTATTTGTTGGTGTAAGTCAATATATACTAAAGAAGGTAGATGGCTACATCACAAAACCTAACAATATTGACAAATTAGAACCAAGTTAGCGGATACATCACTTGATACATGTATCGTAAACAAAGTCTAACAAAGAGCTTCTTGTTTAATTCGAGTGAATGTGTATTAATTTTTTACAAATATTATTTACCTCAGACATACATATGTAGTTCATTGCCAACATACATATCTCCTCGATCGTCCTTCATTACTTGTTATTTGAGACCAATCGATCATGTACAGTCAAGCTTGTATGTTGATTATCTTTGTAGTCATATCTCTACGGCTACGCAGTTGTTGAAATACCTGTCGTGTGTTGGAGTGTGGAGAGTTCCAGGAACTGCAGCGGAAATAACTCCCATTACAATGGTTTAATGTAAAGAACTTAATTAAGACTTAGGAAATAGAGGACGTTAATAAAGAAAATTAAACTTTTTTATTAGTAAAGAGAACATGAACACTTTAGGAAACAGAGAACACAAGTACTCTAGGAAACAGATAACATCAATACTTTACCAAAAAGAGAAGAAAAATATCTTAGAAAACAGACAATACTTCTGAAACAGCATTTCTTGCAGTTTGGATGGCATAGTATTGTTATTCCTCAATTTAAAATTACGTTTTTTCTAAAGGAATTTTACCCATATTCAAAAAACTAATCCTTTAATATAAGAATGGAGCATGCTTCCCACAATGGCTCGGACAAACAGAAAATAGATGTAATGCAGCTGTATTCGTTGGCCTGTTAGAAATGTACCATGAAAAGGCCGATGACAAGTTCCCAATAGCCACACACACACACAAGGCAGGAGATTTTATGAGTAGTTTTGCGAGTTGTTTTTGCATTAGGGTCGAAAAGTGGACGCTTATGTCAAGTGACACTAACAAGATGGAAGACCAAGTATTTTTGGTGGTAATATTAAGTTGACTAAATCTAAAATTTCAAAGGCTTCTCTTATTTAGCAATCACAGAGTATTAGAATGAGTTTTTGGTGTGTACTTTCAGCTCTCTGTGTAGTACACAACGCAATTGAGACTCCGTATAAGTAAACATTGTTTTCTCTAAACGTTCCGATAAGTATTACATGTCATCATCATTCATCAATGGAATATTTGAGCTTTTAAAAAATTCCGAATTATGAATGAGATCGTGATTAACTGTTCATTGACTTCATTTAAATTAAATAAATAAACAATCAACAGATACCGTCTAATCACTCTACGCGTGTACACCGTGGTTCAGTGAAGGATTGATATGATGAATGTGATAGGCCTGTTCGAATAATAATAAGGACCAATTGCTTTGTCTTTTACTAAAATACTTTTTTCAGTCGTAATTTCTTTGGCAGTTGTAATGGTGATCTTAAGGCTACTTTTCCATATGCATTACAACCCCTGGCGAATCATGCAAATGACTATTCTTCCATCTCCTTTATTCGGTTTTCAGGAGTGAAATAAACGCAGGCTGGAGGCCATTAGAGTCCAAAGGAATCTCCAGAATGAGAGCAATAACTCACAAATGCTCCTTATAAAAACAAAAGCCGTGAGTGAGAGGGATCAGAGTATAGAACGAAAAAGTACAAATCTTGAGGAAGTGTGCATTGTCTAAAGTGAGTCAAATGCCAACTTCTCTTTAAACTTTTTATTACGATTATTATTATTAGCATGGCCTTCTTCACCTTCCTTTTTACAAATATCCAAAATGCAGTCTGACCATTTATCAGCAATTACAGCCTTTCCATTTCTTTTAACCAGCACAACAACCTGTATGTGGTGAATCTTCTCATAATATTTGATTTTGCCATCAGTTCCGTCAAAAATCATCACGTCTTCGCCTTTTTCATCCATCAACTGATTAAAACAATGACTTCTGTAGTCGGTGTAAAAAAGCAAAACAACTGCTTTGCACTGTAAATTTTTGAACGTTATTTTTGCGTCTTCAAGCGATTGTTTTTTTTCCTCATCCGTAAATTTTGTGGGAAATATCATCTTTATCGAGCTTTCTTCTTCTAGAAAACTAAAAAATGTTGTTACATGTTTGTAGATGTTGATCGTCCAGGTTAGTATAGTCCTGAGAAGGACTGTTTTTGTTGTTGTTGACTGACGTTTCGACAACCTAAGCGGTAGTCATATTCAGAGTCAATAAATCAATGGCATCTTCACTGTGACAATGTATCTTATGGGATTTATAGGACATGATCGTGACTTGCAAATGGTATACTTGGAAATAATAAAAATGTTGAAATACCCATTCTAATAATATAGAAACTTACTTCATTGACCTTGATAAGAACAATGTCAGCGGCTTAGTCTTTATGGACTATAGCAAGGCATTCGACTTGATCAATCATGACATTCTCCTAGTAAAGTTAAGATCATATGGATTTCCAAATAATGTTGTAAAGCTATTGCAGAGCTATCTACTCAATCGCAAACAGTGTGTTACTGTAAATAATTCGACTTCGTCACAACTTATGCTAACCAATGGAGTTCCTCAAGGTAGCATATTAGGACCTCTACTGTTTTTAATTTTCGTCAATGATCTTCCCGAAGCTGTTGGATCGGACTCAACTATTCATGCTTACGCGGATGACACCACATTTAAAGCCAGCGCTAATATCGACAATGCACCTATGTAATTGGAACGACGTCTTCAAGAATACACGGATAAATTAAGTAAATGGTCTAGCGAAAATGGGATGGTCCTAAACGCTGTTAAAACCAAAGCATTACTTATCACCGGAAAGAGGCTACATTCATCATTAGTTGATGGCAATCACCTGTCAGAGACCCTTGATGGGGCCGAAATAGAACAAGTAACCTCTTATAAATTGCTTGGTGTAACACTCGATCAAGATCTTACATTTAGTGACCAGATTTCTAACCTAAAGGCCAAGCTTTCTCAGCGTATTGGTTTATTGAAAAAGATAAAGAGATACCTTCCAATAAAAGAAAGACTCTTATACTATAACGCCTTGATTAAACCCGTCCTTAAGTACGGGAGCATGGTTTGGAATACCTGCGACGTTAAAGAGCTTCACTGTCTCCTAAGGTTACAGAAAAGGGCTGCCCGAGTAATTCTTGGAGTGGACCCCTATTCTAGAAGTGTTGTAAACTTTAGTAAACTAGGCTGGTTGCCTTTTTTTGATGAAATCAAACTAAATAAGTGTACAAAGATTTTTAAGAGCCCTAAATGCGATGTTCCGATTTACATCAGAGACTTGCTCAAGCCGAACAGTTCTGTACACAATAGGTCTACCAGATATGGCAATTTAAATTTAGTGTGTCCCAAATACCTAAGAAATAACGACGGTGGCAAGGCATTGATTGTTGACGCAGTTAAGTTATGGAACAGCGTTCCCCATGATATCAAAAAAAAGCCTAGTATAAAGCTATTCAAAACAGCTGTGAAAAAGCATTTTATAAGCTCGTATAAAAACCTGGACAACTTTGAAACAATATTAAGCAATAGTACGTTATCAATTTTAATTTTTTATCAATTAATTTTATCTTTCTGAATATTTTTATATGTCCTGCTATTTCTATCATAGAATTTTGTAATTATTTATATATTTATTCATTTATCAGTTTTTTGTAATGCTGTATAATCTAGTTAGAGGGCCACAGGTTTGTCAGCTATTCAGCTGTTACGTGTCCCCCTCTATAAATAAAGTCCTTACTTACTTACTTACTTCATTATGATATAGACTTGATCTGTCATTCTCTTGCGTGGGCACTTTGCTCTTGATCTCCTGGGCGTTTTGAAACTATAATAAAAAATGAATAACAAAGCAAATATAAAAGGTGAAATTACACAGAAACAATATCCATGTATATGATCATTAATTGCATGAACAAAGGCCATTAAACCAGGGCACTGGGCAAAAGAAACCCTTTATCAAAATATAAACTGACAGATGTACAATTAGTAAATTATCATTTTTTGGCACAATACAGTCTTTATTATGACTACATTTCAAGGAGTATAGTCATTTGAAAGTACGACTTCAGCCAAGTTGAAAGTATTATATACAGCTTTTTATTTCCCCTGTAATTAAAGAGAGCTTGTTTGCTTTGGAAATACTCACGTGATGATGTGCTGATGAACTTTGTTTGAGTTGTCGCTGGTGTCCGAGGGATCTTTTTATTGTGGTCCATCTGTCGTGGTCAGTTTTACCATCTGAAAAGAATCAAGAAAAACACTCAAGAAATTAAGGTCTTCTTTTGATCTTCTTGCAAGGGAGCACTCTGAACGGTGTTGTTTATAATAATAAAGATAATAAACTAAGGTTATATATAGGCAAGCTGAAGTACTGGAAATGTCATATTTAAAGTCATTCGTGAACTCAAGTTCAAGGAAGTCAATTGAAAGCTCTCTTTAGTATTTTTTTGCATATAAATTAAAAACAGTAAATATTGTATCCTAATAACAATTATTAGGAAAATGTTTATGTTGTGACAGTTGAGGGAGGGGCGCCTCATCTGGGAAGGGCCACAGCGGTCTGGTTCAAACTTACGCCACTGCATATAATATTAATTAGAAAGTGTTAATGTTTATACTTCGTAATTGTGCGAAATGTTTTATTTTTACCAATAGAAGTTAACCTTGTCGTATAAACAACATGCTGAGACATAGTAATCATCAAGTTGAAAAAGCCAATTGAAATCGTCAAAAATACAAGAGGTTTCAGGCAGATTTAAAAGTTTCAGTTTATACTTCGTACGTTAAAAATCACGTCCGTCCCGTCGTTCTTTCTAATGTACACAAATTTACTATTTCCCTGTTCGTTCTCTGTCAATTTTGATGGAAATTTTGAGTACATGGTGTATCTCTATAGATGCGCAAAAACGAGATCAACTGACGTAGAATGGTGATCAAAACAGACAAGCTATAAAAAGGCCTCCATCATTTATCTGTACTGTAACTTTTTCCAATGATTCCTTTAACTTTTCGATGTCTTTTTGTGAACTGTTTTCATTCCAGGAATTCCTTCTAAGCTCTTTGATCTCCAACAGTTCTTGTTTGCAAGCTACTTCCGTCGAGTGAAGACCGTCATAGTATTGTTCTGGATTTTCTTGCATCTTTTTTGAATTCAATTGACTGATGTAATATCGTATGATTCCGTAAATTCCTAATAACATAAGAACTTCATGATTTTAGTCATCAGACTTCTTGCAACATATTTCATTGTATGTGTGTTCAAAAATTTTATTTGCGCCTAAGCATCTAAGAACGTTTGACATCTGCATGGTCAATGATTATGTGTACTTCGCTAGATAAAGAAAATTATAATCGGAAATCTGTAAAACCAGAACACTAAAAATGGATTGCTGACCTATAGGGACATTCAAGCGAATATTTTTAGTTTAGTATTTACTTGTATCATTCCAACATGATTGATGTTTACACTATTAATTTAATTTTACTAAAAGGAAATCATTCAATACAGCGATTGGAAGACTAAGGTATATGTCTGCTACGCTAACAAGAAACCGTTTGATAAAGTACGGGTAATTCAAAAGGAAGTTATTGCAATTAGAAAAATAGGTTCGTAACGCGTATATGTGGGTAGCTTGTCAAGTATATAGTTACTGCATGAAGTAGATTTAATCAACATATTTATATTAAAATTATATAAAAAAAATATCTATTTGTTATTATTTACTTCAAACTAGTGCAAGATTTGAAAATGCTCTTTAGTTATATGACCATGTAGTTGCCTAACCTTTCTGCATTTTTCGAACGCCCTAGCTTATATTGAACGGAACGTGACTGTGCTCATAAGCCTCGCATCATGGAAAGTGAAGTCATTTAAATTTTTCTTGACTTTCACAGGTTTTTCCTACTGAAAACAATTTTTGCTTCAATTGTGTTTCAAAAGAGTTTTTGACGTGTCTGAGATGTCCTTGGTCCCACAACTGATAAATCAAAAGTATGAGTGTATTAGACTACGACGTTTACACTAATTCGGATCGGTCTGAAAACGGCAAAAGTAACAGAACTGGGTTCGTTTATTCTGCACTTTTGCCAGAGCGATACGACCACTCTTTCTAAACGTCGTCGAACAAAACGAAGCGCTACGCATTGTCGTGTAAATAGCTAACCATTTAAATTTTGCTAAAATTTAGAAACCTTTTCCATTTAATTTGTCCCGTATTGTGACGCATAGTTGAAAATGGTGATCATTTTACGTTTTGAAAAGCTTTTGATGACTAATTCCGTTGTAATTATTAAACATCATTGTTTTTCATAACATATGGCTAGAGATATAAACATCTAGTAATATGCAAATAAGAAATGGCGACATCTTTCACAAACAAATAACGAATTTTAACAGCGAGGGACACCCGCAAAACTGCAGCGGAATTTACGCGGATATGGGCAAACCCAGTCCAATTATAAAGAAGCGTTTATCCGGCGTAGTGTAAAAGTAGTCTTAGATTAGAAGTAAAGACACTTGTATTATGGTAGTAAACATAACACAATTATATAGAAAGCGCTGTTTTTTGTTACTTTTTTCTAATCACATCCCGAAAAGTCATAAACAATATTTGATACGTGTAGACAGGGCCTAAGTCAATATTTATGCAACCTCCATGAAGAAGCAATATGCTTGCATTTTCGAAGTGATATTTCTAGCAAAGATAGCTCGAGTCGATTCATTGTATGATATTTTCGTCCTGCAAGAAATATTTTCGATTTTGTCAGATTACCGTGGCTAAAAAGCTATTTATATTTGAGTGGAATTTGAAACAAAGATTGGACTATGCGAGTTATGATGGTCGATCTATTCGACAAATACAATTTTGGGTCAAGAATGAAAGTAAATCTGACGTAGGAAGGACAATGAACAAAAGATGCATAAATTTTGACGTAGTTGTACGTCGAGGAATGAAATTGAAATTACAAGAAAAAAAGATGTTGTTAACAAAGATATTTTTATCCAAGCTTTCTCTGGTGTTTGTTCATCAAGAGAGCTTTTTTATCGGTTGATGTTAGAGCTAGTGTTGTCAATTTTGAATGTTCAAATATATGCGTTGTTTTGTTGTAAATTATTTGTTATCGAATCAATGATTGCTCGAAAGATTTTGAATACATTTGATTTACCGAAGGTAAATTTTACCCTCAAAAAGTATAAAGTGAAGTACCAGGCAAACAAACTTGCAAGAAAGCAAAACTTACGAGATTGCTAGCTGCTAAAGTGATATTCTATCCTTATTGTGTGCTGAATTTGATCAAATGTGTGATTTAAAATGACATTATACAGCCTTGTTTTTAAAGTTTTCTGATAAAGGATAAAATGCTGCCGTACGCCATCTCTTAAAATCTAAGTTGAAAATACCGGAATATGATTCCACTTTTCTAAGAGATAGCATACCATAATCCATAATACTTCATTAGAAAAGTTGGTTCAAAATTGTAAAGCTACTTGTAATTGATAGGCGATACTTCAAGTAATAAAGAAACTTAGATCCCAAAGAAAAAATTACATGATGTGTACGCTCATTAATGCCAAATTCAATAATATTAAAAACTTTACGTACAACTCTTTTGAAGCTAGTTTTGTGATTAAATATATTTTGTTACAATGGCGGATCCAGTGTTAGTCATAATAAATTATAGGCTCGATACTCAATTTTTAATACAAAACACTTTCAGAAGTAAACTAAATATTTGAATTTCTAAATGATAAAATTTTATCAAAAAAATTTCCTCTAAGGTATTTTTTAAACCCCAAACGAGCTACAATAATTTATTCTGATTGATGTGTCATAGATCCGTCACTCATATAGAAATATCAAACAAAATTTGAAAATGGTAGAGTTATTGTATGTTATAAAGAACTAGCTATTATACATAAATTAATAATTTATCTTCCGATTGTTTTTTCAACTTTATCAGAAATTTTATAGCTATAGCTATTTCTTCCCTTACATCTTGCCAGTAAGTCTTCCATTAATGAAAACTTTTGAATCGCCTCAGTGGTATTCAATTTTCGTTGATGATTGCGTTCATTCATATCAAACTGTTGAAACAACTTAGATAGGTCTTGTTTCCAGTAAAATGTGGTCACATGTATCGCTATCAAACAGAACATCATCATTTTGTCGCCTGTACCTTTCAATTACGGTGTAGTGATCACTATATGTCACCAAGTTGTGAGACATTTTACTCGACAAAGTTAAGATACGATTTATCCAACACCTAGAGGCGTAAATGGTCACGTGATGTGGCAACCAAAGGATTCGATGAAACTGTTTTCTTCGCCCTGTTAAATGTCGTAACGTTTATTCTGTTCTTAAAATAATTAAAAATTGTCTGGTTCAGTGCTCTGTTGATAAAGCGTTTCCACGAATAAGTATCTGTTTCGTGTGTTTGATAGCACGAGTAGACACCATAAAGTAACTTAGCCATCAAAATCAACATATGAAGAATTTGGCTAAAAGGAAAAAATTGATTGAAAACTAAAGGCCTTTAAATGGTTTGTCTTTCTAAGTTTTAATAATTGATCAAAAGCAAAAACAGAAATTCATCTTTCTTTTTGTGTATCTTAGCTTAAATATGAAGTCTCATATAGACAAGTATCACGATAATAAATTTAAGACTTCAGACAACAGACTTGATCTTGATAAACTCCTTTGCACTAGTTCATATCTAACTGTTATAGGCGTTCAGTTTCAAGACGATTCTCTAGCATATTCTTGAATGATTTAAATAGCTACTACATGCATGTTTTTCAAAACGTTTTCACTTTCAGGTATACAATTGACGTCACTCGATCTTTTCATTCGAATCTGTCTAGTTTTCACTTTCTTACAGGGATAAAAAAAGAGAGAATACTTACAGCACAGATCGTACAGCATTGCTCAGAAGGCCGGTGAGAAGACTGGATAGCCACTGGTTAATGCTATGCACTTGATAAGTAGATAGGATTTTACTTTTTCTTTCAAAAATCTTTAAAGGAAAAATAGTCACGATGTGAATAAAATATTTTCAGATATATCTAAACTGCGAGTAGCAGATTGCAGTGCAGTTTATTTGTAATTGCAAAGCTAAAAAGTGTAATTGTTCAGTAGAAACTCTGTAAGTGCACTGTGAAAATGTGTAATGTAAATACTGTTTGTAAAAGATGACTACCGCTAAGGTTGTCGAAACGTCAGTCAACAACAACAAAAACAGTCCTTCTCAGGACTTTATTAACCTGGATGATCATCATTTACAAGATGACTACCGCTAAGGTTGTCGAAACGTCAGTCAACAACAACAAAAACAGTCCTTCTCAGGACTTTATTAACCTGGACGATTATCATTTACAAACATCCATTTACTTTATTAATGTAAATACTGTAACCTGATTGGCAGAAAGGCATTGAAAGCTAAAGAAGCTTTTTCACCATGCATTTAAAACATGGAAGCAGTTGCAATTAAACAAAAATTTCCACAATTGCAATCGTGTGAAATTCAAGAATTACAAAAAATACAAAGATTAAAAACACAACAGGAAGTAATGTTTTTGTGGTGAATGTTTATAAATGTTGGAAAATTGCCAAGACTGCTAATATCGCACCCTTTTTGGTAGTATTTCGTTGCAGTATTTCAAAAAGCTCTCTCGCACATGTTCGTCCATAAGCACTCGAAACTTTTCTATTAAAAGTTTATTCAACTGTAAAAATGTTTCATTCTATCGAAAAAATATAACTGCTACTGTAGTATGCTTTAAAAAAAATCGCTATCCCATGTACTCACCTATTTCTATGGATTAAAATCGAACGGAAGAAAGTGAGATAATATTGGTCCATAATTTAAGATCCAAGAGGCTTTGCAACTTGTGTGTTATCTACGTTTTCTGAATTTTTTCTTTCTTGGGGTAACAACTTTTCAACTTGTCAGGTCGTTTGGTGGTTTTTGCCTTTGAGGCTTTTATCTGTTTTTTTTGGTTGGCATAATGAGCGCCTAATTGGCATTTTCCCATTCTTTTCAATTGGTTCATATTGCATAATATCCTGATCTTTTTTTTGGTTCTTTTTATGCTTAAGAGAAGGTCGATAGGGTTTGTTGGGAAGCTCGGTATGTTGCTACGTAAGTTGTGGGATGAGTTGTCAATGTCTTCTTGTTTGCCCTAAAATCTATATTATGTAAGTTCACATGCTTCTTTTTGAGTTCTTTATAATTGAGCGAGGGTGGGAAGTTTCGGAATTTGGCTAACACCAAAAACAAATTTTAAGTTTAAAGACCATCAGCTGCCACCGTCCTACTTGAACAACTAAGATTTCTATTATTTGCGTGACTTTGGACATATTCCGTTTTGCAAATGTCCGAATAGCAATCAAACCATTTACTGGCAATGACAGAAATTCCATAGTTTTCATCATTTTCATCGTTTGTAAAAGATAAGACAACAACCTGAGCAGAAAGGGCTTTATCAAAGTCTATCGGATTGTCTCTACCATTGGTGCCATCGTAAATTTTAACTTCCTTCATGTGTTTCACCAGATTAACGCAATGGCTTATTTTATTCGTGTGATAAAGCAAAACACCTGCATTACGCTTTGAATTTTAAAAGCGTTTTCACATCTTCCAGTAGAAGCCCTCTGTTGTCATCCGTGCACCGTTTGAGGAATATTTTTCTCAAGAAGCCTTTTTCATTTAGGACAGGAAGTACTTTTGTGCATGGCAACAAACCATCCATTTCTCCAAGCTTCTCTTGCATTTTTGTCTCCTTGTTTTCGAACACATCTTTCACCGTAATTTGTTGTAATTTCTGACAAAACCTTGACATACAAAAACGTACTCCTTCTTCATAGAGCATCACCTGCAGGGCAACTAAACCACATGACCGTTTACAGAAAATCATTTTCCTTGGATCGAGGCAGCATAACTGTAAACATAATATAATATATTTTAGGCTGTGGCGTAACAAACTTGACAATTGGGAGGAAGGGGGTGGCGGCGCATATCCATACATGCATGTTTTACCACATTCACTTCTTTTGAACTCTATTGTTTTCTTTGGACTAAAACATGCATATATTACTTGTTACTATTAAATGCATATATTCCCCACCAATTACAGCTATGATACCACGGACTTATAACTAACCTAAAGCCTACATTAAACTCAATTTATTCCGTTTGAGTTTCTTTGCACCTCGTTTCCTCATAGATGAATTATCAAAATTTTCAGGTTTCAATGGCTAAGCTAGAATCCACCGAACCAAACAGACATGACATATTTTAGAAATGGAATAGTTTACAAGTCATCTGTCTAAATGTGGTTTCTTTATTGGATTTGAATGTGTCTTTATGGCCTATTGTAAAAGATATTTGGGGAAATTGGATTGTCCATACTTAGCAATAATATCTACACATACTTGATTGTCTGTATTTGGCTCATCGCATTCTTGTGGAAGACTTTTCCCTTCGCTCTGCACCATATTTTGAGGCTAAAATAGACAAAAAACAACACTATAAACAATGTACAATGCACACTTAGATTGTATGGGTTCTTTACTTTCCACACACTTAAATCGTAACTGTATAAAGAAAAACTACGGAACCAGTAAAATTGGGAAGTATAACACTTTTAGAAAATGCAGTCTGACTGATATGGAAAAGGCAATTATGATCATGTGAAATTATCATCAAATAGCATAAAAAAGGAAAGCATTGGTTGCCTATTTGTTTAATATGTGGCTTGTAACAAAGATTAGGATTTTAATTCGTACAATCTAGAATATGATTGGCTGAAACCTAAAGAGAATCAACAATTAGACAAAAAGTGTAAATTAGCTATCTATGAGCGAATATTTCCCAAAGACGAAGCCCAAGAACTATTGATTTCAAAAAAATTTTAATTTCCCTTTGTCAGCAATTAGTTTACATACTTGATGGTCGGACCAAGGTTTGCTGCGTTCTTGTGGAAGTCTTTCTCTTTCGGTCTCCAACATATTTTGAGACTAAAAATCGCCAAAAATAACGATAAAATATTATGGCAATGCTTAAACAAAACTTGAATTGTAATGAGACCCATATACACAAACCAAAATTTAAAGAACTAAAACATGGGCTTCAGCACGATGATAAAAGTACCATTTCAAAAGATCTTTGACACTGGATGTAAAGCGCTCCCTTCATTAATCCCCTTACTAACCTCAAAATCACTGTCGTACAAAGAACCATTCAACTCATCTTCATTTTCTTCTGGTGTCATTGCCTTGATTGCTTCTTGCTGAAAAGAGTTTGATGACAGTGACGTCGAAGAAGAAATTAAGAATCCCATCTATAAGTCTGAAAGCATGCCAAAAAATTAAAACCTACCGGGTGATCTTGGTATTCTTCGCCATGATCTGACACACAAGATTCCTGCATAATTTTCCGCCCCTGAAATCGAGAAATATTTTTTTAAAAATATCGTTTTCCAAGAGAAAGATAATCAGTTTTTTTCATACATCCTGTATAAACTGATTGGAAAATGCTTTTGCGCATGCTCAAATATGTTGTTCTGAAAGATCTTGCAGAACTGAAATAAGCGTGACTAACTTTGACAAATTGATTTCTTTCTCTCCGGTGACATGCTCAAGTGATTGTGTCTTGTGTTAGTGCAGACTTAGGTTAGTGGAAAATTTGGTTTCATTAAGCATGATAAATTGTGTTGTTCTGCAGGTGATAATATGAACAGTTTCTTAAAGAAATTCTTTGCTACTCAAATCTTTGCTTCAATGTGACTAGTTTTCCGTTTTTTGTTCATCAAATATGATGACAAATGCGCACAAACATGGTTGTCAACTTATTTTGATGATCACAAATGACAAGTTACAAAAATTACCTCAATTTTCATCTTGGAAAACTCATCGCACGTCTTTGAACTGAATTCATCGTAACGTTCTTTAAGCTCTCTGACTTTAACTTGACAAACTTCAGCAATAGATTCAATCAAACGACAATACTCATGAATTTTTTTATGTTCACCTTCCAAAGTTATTGGAACACGGAGGTTTGACATGTAGGAAAGTACTGACTGCAAATATTCCAAGTCAAATGTCATTTTGTCTTGGGTTTCCTTTTGACAATCGACCTGTAAATGCAAGCAATGGTATTGGAAAAATGTTACCAACAATCTATAAAGCCTCCAGATAAAAAATCAAGTGCATGATTTCTCTCCATCGTCATTGATGTTTACTTACTGAGGGGCGATCGAAATTATAATCACTATGGTAACTAAAGAGATAAAATACACGGAGAACGCAGAAGGTTAATGATTAGGGGGGGAGGATGCTCATATTATGCATGTTCTACTTTATTAGTTAGTTAAAATAATTGTAATAACGAATTAGACAATATATATGAATGTATGAACAAGCTCCCCTTCCCAATCATCGATCTTCTGCGATCCCTGATACAGGGTGTGTTAAAAAACCTGCAAAACCGTAATTTACATAGCAGCAAGCTCCAATTTTTAGTATACAAATGCATGTGCAACTTTTTACACACCTAGGATTGTAAAATACGTTCTAATTCAACACATTGAGTAAATTCTCAAGTAACCACAAAACTAGGAAAATTTATTGTGCTAAGTTAAGGCCCGTTTCTACTTAAGAAATTTTCCAAGGAAAGTAAAATTTTCCAGATTGCGCATGTGTTAAGTAATGCAAGAGATGCGTTCAAATTTTCCAGTGAAAAAGTGTTTATTCAAGCAGAAATTTTGAAATCAAGTCACAGATGTTAGAAACATTTAGCATAAATTAATATAAAATTGTTTGAATAGTATTTGTGGTCTACAAGTCTTATTTCCCGAATAAAAGTGGCAAATTTGCCGTTAGTCGTTGTTTCAGCAAATATTCGTCTTGCAACATATTTTCTTGTATTTATTTTGTGTGCCAACCTTGTGTAGTAGCTGTTTCTTATCAGCAAAAGAAATAATATACGCCTATTTAAGGCCGCCATATTTATTCCCACCTTTACATGAATGGAAAATGAAAATTGTTCCTGAAAAAACAGATATGCCGCAAATTTTCCTTTCTAAGCAAAAATTCTTAAGTGGAAACGGACCTTTACGCTTGAACACAATATGAGACAAGTTTTTACATAACTTACAAATTGCGGCTGCCTCACATACGGCAAGACACAATTGTGGAACACCTTGCCACAAACGGACTGCCAACAACAATCAGGTTGGGTTAGGATGAGGATTAAGTTTAGGGCTATGATTAGGATTAGGATCAGGCTTACACGTAGAGTAAGTATGTGACAGAGTGTTCATCGATTTTAGCTTCCGTAACAAATTGCCGATTTATTGGGGATTATTGCAACGTTTTAACGTCGGGTGATATGAAAAGGTTGCAATATTTTTGCAGCATTTTTCCTTGAAACTTTACTCCTCTGTTGTTTGCAACAACAAACAACAATTTCTGAAAATTTTTCGGCAGTTCGTACGTAGTCGCAAAATGAAAGAATTTAAAGACTCTTTGTTTCTTTTTGTATGTGTACTGAAGAAGAATGCGTTTGTTTTAAATTTCATTGAACATTATTCTGCGTATGATGCATCACAGGGAAAAAACCTCTGTTTCATTTGCTTTTGTTTGAAATAGCAATGAAACCTCATTTACTGCACTCAGTTCTTAGCGGAGGGCAAATGCAATTTCGACGTGAAAACATGTAAAACATAGCTATCACTGGAAAAACATAAGCGTAAAACACAATATCAAATGCACTTAAGCGTATGAAGCTTCGACTCACTTCTTCTGGTACGTGCACACTGTATACCCCATTGCTATAGCATTTTAAATTTTCGGTGTATTATATGTCATTGGTAACGTTTAACGTCAGAAAACGAAGCAAAAAGGGCTAAATTTATCAAATTAATTCGCCTTTGCTTCAAATAATCGCCCCTAAATGAAGGTAAACATTGCCTAAGGGGTCAAATGGGAAATCCCCCAGATTATAGAGAATGACTATATATGTACATTTCTTTAGAAATCTAACTAAACTGACTATAATCTAGCTTTGAAATTAACTGAGCAACAAAATGCTTACATAGCAATACTGAAACTTGCTTAGAAGAGCAATAACTCGTACTTTTCAAACAAAAACATCTTTCAATAAATAAAGTTGAATTGTAACATTCGAGGTCATTTAGTAACCACTTCAACTTGACATTTATTGGCAAAATAATTTCTTTTACCAATAAGTTATTAAGCATTCCCAAATAAAGAATTGTAATGGCATTCATTATTTCGCTCGTATTTGATTAAGATGTGACAATATTTGATATTTTAAAGAAATGTTGAAAAAAGCACAATGCAATAAATATTGGGAAATAAACACAGATTGGACTTGCATGCTGTAAAGAGTCTATTTACAGTTAAAAAACTATGAACTTTTCAAATTAACAACTAGATTAGGAATTGTCTGCGGGTGCTGCAATTAAACAGCTAAGCAAATTATGTTACTGATTTTTGCTGCGCAGCACCATCGGTGGCACTTACTGTATTTTCCAATTGTTTTATCGTGTCCAGGTCTGTCACAATTTGCGTTCGGCCGACTACGTCAAGCATTTGCGTGTTGTTATTTTCAACTGTCTGCTCTGTCGTTGCCATTTCCGCAGTTTTCTGAGAACGACTTGGCTACAGAATCCTTTCTCTGAATGAAAAGACAAAAAATCAACTCAAATTCATTCATCTTTGAACTGAAGTTTTCTGGGAAATCATTAAAGCGTCAATTTTAATCAATTTAATCAGATATTACGAACATGAAACTCAAATTACAAATACGCAGCGAAAATTCTTTATTTGAACCGGCTAAAACCACGATACAAAAAGTAATCGGTTATTAAGTACTCACTTTCTTTCCTGTCACACGAAAATGTTCAAAGGATGTAGTAAACTTATAGTGATAAAAGTCAAAACGTCTTTCACTAAAGTGAGTCATCGAACCGCCATATTGCAAATGCTACCAGCTTTGAAAATTGGAAATACATATGCAGAAATATTCACCCGAGAGCAGAATGAGGTCATGTGAAACCTCATATAATTTAAAATAATAATTATATTAATAATTAATCATATATTATAAAATTTTCCGGGATGTTAACTTGACGCTTTTTAAGTACAACGACAATTTTTGTGTTTTAATCGACATTACTTTTTCCCACACTTTGCTCCTTTACTCTGATCTTCGACAAACTTAATAACTGGTGTTATAGTCCGTTCACACGATCCGATTTGTGAAAGGAAGCCGACTAGCTTCAAACTTTTTACTCTCTCTACCTCCCAAATTTGACATGAAAAAGACTTGAAAAAAAGAATAAAAATACGCAATATATCAATAAATGTACTGGATAACACAATTGGCCGCTTTAAGACTATATAGTTATCCAAACGAATATAAATATCAACAAAATTATGGACCGTCTGAACAAACAACCAATTAAAAGTCGGAAACCGAAACAATTGGATCCGACAAAACGGGTTGTATGAACGGGCCTTTAAACCTACGTTCTTATATTGACAACAGAGTTAAAGAATATACCCTTTATTTATTCACTGCCTACTCGTTCGTTACTGATTTATTTTGAATTCCTGTGACGGTGTTAAACAGTGCTAACCATCGACTTCATTCATATCAAACTCCAGTATTACTTTATCAATATTCGTTCGTAAAGTTCCTTTAGAACCTGTTCTTCTCTCTTGAAAGACATTGTCATTGATACTACGCATTACATGTCTTGAGGGACGTCAGTTATATCTGTCTCGTGATTCAATACAACATCTTTTAATTGGGTTTTTGACGCTTTATTAATCTCCTTTTTACAATTTCTCTTCTCACAATTGCGCCATTTCTTTTTGAGAAGCGGCATTCCATCTTCTTCATCAAAGGTTAAAACAGCGACTTGGATTGTACGAACGTATTGAAAACCATTGATGAAAATTTTATCTTTTGTGTTATCTCGAACCTTTACCTTACCTTTCTTAAGGTACATATTCACACAATGATTGTAATGTTCATCGCTGTCAGTTGAATAAAGCAAAATTCCTGCTTTACGCGCGGGAACCGTAAGTTTAAACGATTTCATTGCCTTTTCCAAAGCAACTTTATGTCCTGTTGTGATGCCAGACTGCTCATGTATTATCTCTAATAAGTCTTCATCTAATAAGCTTCTCAATATGCTCGTACACTTCAAATCCTTTTTAGTCTTTCCCATCATCAACAGAAACTTTATCGGACAAAAGTTAATGTATGATCTATCCAACATATGCAATAAGGCAACATGGCCACATGGCGCGTACTCGCAAGTAAATAATGTGCCAAGTTCTTCATCTGAAGAGTCCTAGACAGAGTTGCAAATAGCAAAATGGCGATGAGTTCTAATTTGTATCTGAGCATCTTAGGTGCACGATTCAGAAATAATCGGAAACAGCTAACTAATTTATGCGTCTGTTTGCTATGCTATGTTGATCATCATCTCGGGGGCTTGCTTCTCCTTTCTTTAAACGTAGTGGATATAACGTTAAGTGGGGGGGTGGGGGTGTGAATATTCTGATATTTAGCTCTGCTCTGCTGATTTTGTTTGAACTTATAATCGCTAACAAACCAAATTAGTTAATAAATAAGAATATTCACCCCCCTATACGTTCTAGTTTCGTCCCTGGTAATAGAAATATATTTATCAAAACTGTTGGTGGAACTACTTTTGCAAGACAGCCGTGTCAACTATTCGGCATGAGTGTGTTTCCTAGCAACAGTAGTTTACAATCCTCTTCGTTGAAAATCAAGCGTAAATCAAAAATAAATTATATCAGTTTGATTTACATTCAAGCATCTGTCGGTTATAATTTTTCAAAGCAGGAAATTCTACCAGCGCAAGTGCGTATACAATCATTTAAATCACAAATATTTAGCTTTTCTATGATTGTTTTTCATTCTCTTCGGTCATATTTACCTCGTCATCTTCCTTTGGCGCAGGGATTGAGCTCTCAGTGTGTTGCTGGGGTTCTTTTATTTGAATTCCATCTGTCATTGTCAGTTTCTCGGCTAGCTGAAAAGCATTATTGCACGAAAATAACCCAATACTCCTAAATTTGCTTTTCATATAAATAATCCAGGAAATATTATTGCTGAGATTTTCCATTCAAATCCATAATGTAATAATTACAGGATGGAGTTTGTACGAACTAAAAAATTGTGGGTAAGATATCACAATAGACTTTTCGCTTGTATACCAACTAACACCAATTTCATAGTTTCTTGTTTACTTCTTGTTTACTTCAAATGTGATGGAAATCAGTATAACACAAATAGGATGAAAAACTGATTTAATTCAGAAATAAACTACCATAAACGTTACCTCATCTTCGAGCTTTGGAATTATTTCTTTGCCACAATGATAGCAAATCGTATTGTGTGTCCATAATTCTTGAACTTGTTCTTTTAATTTTCTGTTTTCTAGTTTGTATCTATTTAGTTCATCTCTGAGACGTTTGTTCTCCCTCAATTTTTCTTGGTAAGCTTGTAGGATCGATCGAAAGCAACGACAATATTGTTGTCTTTTTTCTTCTATCTCTTCTGGAGACAAATGACTTATGTAGGAGTAAATGGACGACCAAAAAATGTCCAATTCCGTTAAATTGTAGTTATTTTGGCTGTGAAGCTGTTAATTCATAAAAGTGATATGTAATTTGCAACTTTTTCAAAACTTCATAAATATGTGCGTTTGATCAAAAAATTGTATTTGGTCCAGAAATAGAAAGTTAAAAGAGGCCAGTAAAAGTTAAAGAAAAAGGAAAGAAATCAAGTTCATTGGCATACTATATAGCTATGAAATATAATCAATACATCAGTATGTAAAGATATATACATTCAACATAGACTTCAATTGCATAAGCCCTGTAATTCATTGTATGCTCTCATCTCTACTAAGCATACGGGTTGAAAACGTGCTTGCCCTCAATGCTATTCAAATTTGCTTCAAATATCGTAGAATAAAAATTTATTTTCTTTACATTCAAGTTAGGAAAAGTCTTACTAGTTAAAACACTTTTCCAGCCGACGGTTAGTTTAAAATATTGATGAAAACATACCTCGATAATGTGTGCTAATCATGCTTTCGATGACTGGACGATAAAGTTTTCACGATGCATTTACTTGTCAAAACATTTATACTTTGTCATTTTGCATATTTTATGTATAGTACCTGATAACTATTCAAAGCTGGTGCAGCTACATCTCTTGAAGGTGTTCCCTCGAAGTAGTCGGTTTCAATGGCCTCAGCCATGTCTTAAAAAAGAAATAAATATCACTTGAAATATCTTAGGCATTGCTTGCAATGGTGCTGTTGCAATAAACAGTCTTTTGAAACGGAAACTGTTCATCACATTGACAAATGAAATACTTACCTTAACTCTAAACTCAAAAGAAATCTAACGTTTGTGTCGCAAACTCCTAGCTGTAAGTGAAAATGGAAAAATTATTCTTTCGTATCTGGTGCAAAAAACATATTTGGGTCAAAGATACAAATCTAGTGGCTTTCAGTTTTCACAAATTACAATTTTTTGTGAATGTGCTCTTGAAGTGAGAATTGTGAGACCTATAGAACATGAATATTCATAAAGGAATACATGATCAGAAACACTACATTTATCTGTCAGGTTGTCTGCGAACAATGCTTTTCAGTTTCGCTCATGCTTTCCTTACACTTTTATGCCTAAGCTAAATATTACAGAAAACAAAGCAGTTCGCTAGAGTTCTGTAATGATTTTTAAAAACAAACGTCTCTTTGAAAAAACTTATGTGCAAAAAAATTGTCCATTTAAAGAGAAAAGTGGGAAAAGTTCGAAAGGCAATAATCAATGAGGTAATACAAGGCCTGATCCAGGATTTTATTCTAAGAAGTGCATGAATTTGAAAATACAATACGCCGTTATGACATTTTGCTAATAAATTATACTAGCTCAGTAAGACGTACGTACTCCTTGCAAGCCCTTCAGAACATCTCATTATAGACGTTTTTCTATGTTAATATTGTAGATCCTTGTTAAAGAAAGAGTGTAGAGTAAAGCAATAATTACGCAGCTATATAAGATGTTTCTTATGACCTAATTTTGAAATTCGAGTGTCAAAGGCATTGAAGAACGTTTTGAATTTATACCTATACAAATAGATTTATTGCAGAGAATAGGATTTTGGTCCCTATGAAAAGTCGCTCTAAGCTGCTTGTACAGATTTATTGTTGTATTGAGTTGCGTCCATTTGTCGAGCATTCCTACTTCCAAAGCTGTAGTCGTCGATGACAAATCCCTACCAAAGTATACTTTAATTATCATAAACAAAACATAAACGCAATTCGAATATTCTCTTATGAGAACATTCTCACCACACCGTCTGCTGTACACAACATCTTATTGCTAAGTTTTTCAAAATTCAAACTTATGTCTTTTTTCCTCAATTATGCTATTCATCATGTGAATTGTCAAACGCTTTCACAACTATCGCCTTCATCACACAATCAAATCGACTTCCTATTTCGGAGAGGTCAACATTCCTTTCATAAGGATGGAATTTTAAATCAACGATGAAGACAAAGTTCCAGTTAATAGGTTACGAAATAGCTCATAACAAGTAACTATAATGCAGCGGAAGGCAAGCCTTACATGTTTTTGTAGTTTGAAGGATAGCTGAAGGATATCTAAGAGGAAATACAATCTTGTTAAGACCTTTGTCTAGCACTACAAACAGTAACAATGTAAATTACTGGTGTTTTATGCGTTATGTAAGTTACAGCTGAAAATAAGAACCGAACGAATACATTCTTTGCACATTTGTTGTTTACGAAATCGAACAAAGAGCTTCCCATTTGATTCGTGTTTGTAAAGTATTCTTTCATAAATATAACTTACCAGAAACATACACGTAGTTTATTGCTTATCTATCATTTCAATTTTTCCCATTTTTAGAGTAATCATTTGTATAAATTGAAGGCTGTAGATCATCAGAAAATCAAATCATTATATGAAATACCTGTTGAGCGTCGTTGAGTATTGGATTGAGGTGCGTCGTATACCAGAAACTTCTACAGCGGAAGTAATATACCTCGACAAACAGTGTTTCCAGGAAACAAAGGCAGGAAGGGCATATCTGATGTCCAGGGAAAGCAATTTAGTTCTCTCCAGCCACTCTCAAGTTTTAAGCGAATACATGGTCCGAGTTTTTTTGGTAGGGTCAATGCGTTCTTCGAGGGAAAAATGTGTTTATCACCAATTTGCACCTTTATTGCGATGCCGAGACAACTCTGCCAACTGAGCCCATGTAATTGACTACTTGTTCCCTGAAACTTACAAATAACTGCACTTATTCTTCTTAGGTATTTACTTTGCGTAAAGCTTTGATAGCATAATATGTGGTATCCGTAATCTACTGAAAACAAACCGTCTCTACACAAATCGATGATCGAAATAATTTCGTCATTGCGAATTTTGCAACGTTGTACAAGTTGTATTTTATAGTTATAGGGGTTTCGCTGAACATTATTGTCGGTTGAGTATCTTTTGGAACAGCTTAAAATAAAATTGTATTTTTAGGTCTTTTTGGAGGTGAAATGTTCACATCAACTTCAAAAGATATAAGTTTTTTGCCTATTTGATAATTGCCAACAAAAAGGATCGTAGTATTTTAGGACGAAATATTTTCTCTTAATTATTTTACTTGTAGACACCGCTACTCCAAATTCTGCTGGCTCAATTCTTCCCGCGAAATTTTTAAAACAAAATGGCGGAATGTTAAAAGTATTTGTAGCTGGTAGACAGTGGCGTAGCTAGGAAAAATAGTCACTCCCGCCAATCCATCTCGCGCCGGAGGCGCGACCCAACTAGGGGGTCCGGGGGCATGCTCCCCCGGAAAATTTTGAAATCCAGAGCCTTGGAAACAGCATTTCCTGCGATTTCGAGGGCGAATTATTTGTTGTACAATAATTTATAAAAACCCATTTTTGTTAGCTGCATTCTTAATGTGGCAATCGTTGAAACTGCAACTAGTTAAAAAGGTACTAAAGGTGGCTCAGAGAAACGTTACGCAGGAGACAATTGTCCCCTAAAACATAATTTACTCATCACTGCCCTGCATAAACAGAAGAAATTTGTATTAGCACAAAAATAATATAGTATACGACACTTCTAAAGTGCATAGAGAGAGATTTTTCTTAGCATTCTACTTGTTAGTTTAAACTTGTTTAGATTAGGGCAAGTAGACAGGGATGGCTTTATTCTTTAAAGTTATGCTTAATTTTCTCAATGAAGTACCATGTATTATACGAACAAATATCAAACACATACTATACTCATCATTTATAAAGAAAGGCCAGCCTCCTGGGTTTTTCTACAAATTTTCAACCACCTCGTTATGCAACACCTCTGATTCCTCTCTTTTCAATGATATCTTTGTGAATAGATATTCTACACAAAGAGCTAAGCCGACCTTGACCCATTCTATTTCTTAAATAGCTTTTACCCTTTTAAGCAAGAAGAACGACCTCTCTACTGAAGCACTTGCCACTGCCAACACACCATTCAATTTTAACAAATTTACCACTTGACCTAAACTCGACTGGAGATTAAATTTGAAGATGTATTTAAGAACCTCATTACTGCACTCTTTGTGAAAGTCCTTGTCGTTGTAAATGAAGGAAAGTTGACTCTCCCAAGTTTGGATGTCAAAAGAGGACTATACTTATCTTTGAGAAGATTGATCTTCTCCTGTGGAACTATGCCCTTCCATGTAGTAAATAGTTTAGGATTTACAAGGTCTAAAACTCGAACTGATTAATATCTTGAAATCGTTCACTTAACATGCCTTTAATGGAATCAATAATCTCAAAATAAAGCTGTTTGTAATTGTTCTACTATCTGCTCTGGTTGCTGGTGGGCCTACTTTTCTAGTGCAGTTTGGTAAAACTCGGTGAAAGCTTGATCTGTAGTGACACAATAAACTGCTTGAAATTGTCAATCTTGCTTATGCCATAGTTAAAATGGGTTTCCTATTTTGAAGAATGGAATACAAAATTGTGGACTGTTCTAAAATCCTGTAAAAAACACACACTAGAAAACAAAAGAGAAAGCTATCAAGATAATGCAGTAAGCCACTTATTTTACTTAATGACTCATCATCCCACCCAGCTGGTTGTTCAAGTAACCTCAAAAATATCTAAAAGTTTTCATAGTTTTGTGCAATACATTGATTAATCTAGAGCGATAATACCATCTTGTTTCACCCAGGAAACTCAAGGTTGTTAGATGTGAGAAAAGCTTTTCTTTTGGGGCATTGCTTGTAAATGTGCTGAATGTAGCTATATTAATAAAAAGATTTTAACAGGAGAAATTGATTATTATGACTGGCATTACACCAGGATCAACTTTATTTCTTCACAATGAAGAAAGTGAACGACCATAGCTATTGTATCAAAAAGCGCTTCCCCAAGTATTTTAACCTTTGTGGTTAAATCAACTGCTTTACAAGACTCTTATGTTCATAGTGAAAATGGCGCTTTGGTTCTGTTAAAGAAAGACAAATCCTAATTGCCTCTCCAACCCTGACTTGCTTTGTCAAACAGTGCAATAACACTTAGCTGTTTGGTGACATCAGATGCTTCATCAACCTGAATACTCATAAATGTGCAATCATTTATTTCCATCTGATTTCAGCTCATCATATTTAGGGAAATCCCAACTAAATAAAAATTGAGGGAACTTCCCTTCTGAACCAAAATCCTCGGCAACATATGGCAGCATTTTGTACTTCAAATAAAAAATAGCAAATATATATAAGATTTGTCCAATAGTGACAACATGGAAATGTGATTCAACTAATCCTCCTTTTTGTATTGTTTTACAATTATATGTGCACGTATTATTGCCAATGTTTTCGCCAGCTATGAAATAATACGATGACAATGACAAGAATAGGTTTTCTCATTTCAATGACAACTTAAGGCTTTGGAAGAAAAGATGTGCTAATCAAACGTTGTTGAATAGATCTTCGATTTTTTATACCATAAATTACAATAAAATATTACAAGATCATAAAATTACATTTTATATTTTACAAATCATGCATATAACAAACTAGTAATCAACTTTTATACACACTTTCAACTGAAATATTTTCATGAAACGTTATTTGAGGTACTAAATCATGCAATTATTTAGAATTCGAAAATCTTAGTGAAAATTACATTGCAAATTTTAGCAAACTTAAAGTTTACATGAAGCTATGTTTTGCTTATTTTAATGCGTAAATAACACAGCTGTGTAGCTTTATCACGGTTCAATGTTTGAAAACAGAGGGTGAAAACCACAGTGAAGTACAATGACAAATAATTATACACCATTTTGGCTAAAGTATTATACACATTTCTTTCCAGTCCGATCTTCCATTTCTCTTAGAGACATGACCATTCCCTCTAGTATTAACACTTCGTAGCTCAAGTGACATTGCTCAATATTGTAAATTGTAGGCTACAGGAACATCATAACTGGGATGACCCCCTGTTTTTCAATGGTCCATCTCTAAAATCTTTAGCGCTAGTCAAGCTTATGCAAATCTTCCAGTTTCTCCTTCAACAAACAGTGTTGTGATTCGAGTTTTGCAATAGACTCGTAGAAAACGCTCTCTGTTCCTGGAAATAAGCACATCCATAGGCCACCCGCGACCAGGGTAAACCCACCAAACTGCAACAGGTCCAATGACGAATGACTGGATTCCTGATATCGCTTGAACAGAAAATAAGCAGTGAACGCCCAATCTGCGCCACGCATACCACGCAAACTCCATTTAATGGTTTTCATTTTACCAGCAAGCTCATAAATAGCTTTTTCTGCCCCGTTCAATCGCCGGCTACACAAATCAATCTTCGTTTTTGCTTCCCTAACGATGTTGTCAAACTGCATGGCCATTAGGAAATCGACGCTTTCACTATCCAACATTTCTTTAAGCAACCTGCTCGCATCTGCGACTAATCTCACAATGGAATCCTGGTGGTCTTTGACATCTTCCAAACACTGCACTATGTATTGACGCTTTCCTGGAAACGGATCTAGATCGTTTGTCAGAAATGCGCTTGCTATTTCCATTATCACGAAGATTTGAGCGTTGTTCCCGATCTCTGAATAATTAATGGCAAAGGTACTGATGAGAAATAGATGGAAAATGGTTCAACAACATGGGTTTAAAAATTCTTAAATCTACTTAGTTAAACTGCACCAAACATTAAAGATCTGTGGATACACACTGGTTGCATTCAGCCAGTCAGAATGTGATGTTCAAAAAGTTAATTGCCTACACAGTTGGAATACTTCAAAATACAATATAGGTTTTCCCTAACAAAGCAATTTTAACGTTCATTGTGACATAAAATCGTTGCGTTTTAAAACTTTCTCGGTTTCTCCTTTGTACATTTTGTCTTATTTAATTTTAGCCAAAGGGTAATTCAGGTTCATTCCATATTTGGAAGTTAAGTTGGCAACATACGAACTTGTTCCAAAGCCATCATCTGAGAATCATAATATGAACCCTACAACGAACTTATGAACCCTACTACGAACTTAAGGATTTATAATACGAACTTGGCAACCATGCTTTCAGAAGCCAAGTCCAGCCGACCAATTTAAAAAAGCAAAGGAAGAAGCAGATGCCGAAGAAAATCGCCATCTCGAAATCGAATATTTTTGTCAAAACAAGAGACGTAACAAGTGGTAATTTTTTAACGTGAAATACTTCTTCTGACAAAATGAAACATAATACGATGCACAAATGATATATATACGTGTATAAATACAAATATACACGTAGTACGATAATGTAAGGACGTGATGTGAACGTTGTTTTGTTTGTTTACATTCCTTACAACGTAAAGAACAAGTGTAAATTCTACCCACCTGTTAAATTATACAGTCCTCTCAATATTTGCTCTCGCTTCTTTGCATCCATTTTCATATTTTGACCTTTGTGCTCAAGCCATTCAAGAGTCACGTCAATAGCTTCTATAAATTGTGACAACCAGCCTGTTTGATTCGACCTTTCTTTCATTTTGGTGGCGTTCGACTTCGGGAGTCGAGAACAACTTGTCCCCAATACTCCCCAAAAGACGACCTAATTCCGCGGCACTTTTAATTTCGTCACTGTAAGCAGTCGCGGCCATACTTGCGTTTTCATCCCCAAGTTTAAGCAGTTGGTTTGTTGATAGCTGTCTGGCTGCCATTATAGTAAAAGGAATAATATTGAAACAAAATTTGTTATGTAAGTCTTGTTGTGTCCGATGTTTTGATTGTGTTATGATTGTCGAGAAGTCCCGTTTGTGGCTTTTATAAGCTCCGATGACGTAACCTTATTCAGCAAAACAGACAATCAATTTTATATATTTAGCTTTTGCATTTACTGAAAACGTAATCAAGTCACATATTTTCTAAAAAAGGTATTATTTTGGGGAAATACCCTTCGTTGTGAGGGGTTTCCCAAGTTGCTTTTCCATGGAGGGGTTATATTTCTGCTCAAATTCTTGTGTTCTTATTTGGGAAACTACCTCTGTTATGCGGAAATTTCCCAGTCGCGTTTCGGCTGTAGCATGCAAATATTCTCTCATCATCAAGCAGCGGCATCATGTTGTACGCATTGCTATTAAATTTAAAAATCTTAAAACGCCGTTTAGAATAGCGACTGTAGTATCGCGTACGATCGTTGAACGAAATATATAACCGAAAAACTACCTTTGATAAGCATACAGACTGCATACCTGTATTTGCATGAAGCCAGACGGTAAAGTCACGCATGGAACGTGCGTGGAAAGACTGGGATTAATTAAATGACGGCTTCAAATTTTCACGAGAAGTAGCCTTCCAGTAATATTCAGTTCAATCCACAGACATTGTTTCCTTTACTCTGGTATTGCTGATTAAAAAGAGAGACAGCACAGGAAAAAGAAATCTTGAACGTGATTGTTATTTGTTATGAAACGAGGCCTTGATCATAGACAGAAGATGGAAGACTAAAGAAGCAAGCAAAAAGTAAAAAGTCAGGAAAGAAATGGACAATTTGTATGTAAAGTGTAGGCCGAATCTGCATCACTATTGATTATTCCAGTTTCTCTTTCAAAACAGCGTTGTGCTTCGAATTTTGCAATGGAATCTTAGAAAACGCTCTTTGTGCCTGAAAACAAGCACATACACAGGACAAATGCGACCAAGGTAAGCCCAGCAAAAGCAAAGTTTCACTCAGTGTAGACTGGTTCAATTCCATATATCGCTTGTAGAGGACATAAGTAGTGAACGTCTAACCTGAAAGAATAGAAATTGAAATTTGAGTACTCAGTAAGTTATTTCTTTGTAATGACTTTAGTTTATCTACCAATCACAAATTTTTAAAGGGATTAATGTAGAAGCAAACGCGATACAGGCCTTGAATGCAAGTAAGGTATAAATACAATTAGAAGGCTAAAAATTCTAACGTGCTATACGTATGCCATGTGACACTCATCTTACTGGGTTCATTTAACTGCCCCGTCTAATCGCCGGCTGCACAAAGGAAATAGATGTGGAAAGCAGATTCTTCATCAATCCTCGTCGACTTTGCTCGAAGCAAGGGACTACATGAATTCCAATTGACACAAAATTTTCATTATTGTTATTGATTTTCGAAGTTTTTATAAAGTTTTTATAAACGTCTTGCATATTATTTATTCTATAGATTAAATATATATTACTTTAACTCGCTTCGTGAAAAGCTATCCTTATGTAAGAAATGCGTACCAGTTTTTCTATATATCGCTTCAGATGTGTTACAGTTCCAAACTCCAGGGGCGGATCTAGGATTTTTCAAACATCAGTCATAAAACGTCGGAGGCGCTCCGCACCTGGGGGTCTGAGGCATTCTCCCTGAGAAATTTTGAATTTCAGAGTCTTGAAAATGCCATTTTCAGCGTTTTAGAGCAATACAAAATGTATTTTGTGGGCATCGTTTTGCGTAAAACAACACATTTTCTTACTTTTTTTCAAAAAAAATAAAGTGAACAATACTTGAATGTTTTGCCAAATATTTAGGCTCATTATCATGCCAAATATATGGCTCATTAGCATGTCTAGGAACGTAAATTTATTTTACAATAATGCTATTCAAAAACAGATATATTCTTTAAAATTTCTACCAAGTTGTCAGGCATAGACCCCCTAGAGACCCCCATTCAAACCTCTATGTAATAAGTTAAGTTAGAAATTTGGTACTACAAGTGACAGTTCATAGATATAGAAAAGCTCAGACTTCAAACCATGCAAGTTTATTGTAACTCTTTACCCATCTCCACATCAGTGCCAGCAAATTCACCCTTTGAGAAAAACTCAAAATTTTTTTCTGCCAAAGATTAAGCAAAAATTATCAGAGTGAAAATTTGCAGTTAAGGCTTAATGCCATAAATGTTTATTAGGCATTTCACTAGACTATTATCTTCTGCAAGGTGTGCTATATAGCAATCACTAGTAGCATTGTATTATCAAATACAAACAGAATGTAACCAACATGTCTTTAATTATATAATTACATGAATGTTAAAAATGGTTTATGTGTCATGCTTACTGGTTATGATAAATATCTTTTCATATGATCAAAGCTTGTTTAAATGTAAAACTAAAATAATTTAGTTTAGAAATTATAATGATCATCAGAAAAATTACCTAGTGATCATGAAAAATACTTTGCTGTTTTGCCAAATTTCAAGGTTTATCTGCATACATAGGAAGACATTTTTACTTTATAGAAAATGCTTTTCATACATCAATAGCCCTTTGGAATTTATGGCAACAATCTGGTATGAGCCGTAGATTAACACACCTTTACATCTCTACATGAGGTGTTCAGTTAGAAAAGGGGACGATATGTGACATGGGACAACATTTCATGTATGTGAAATACTCAGGTTTAATACCATTCCAGTCAAATTGTCAAAATAAAAAGCTTCATGGATCATAAGACTCAAAATCACAGGTTATAGTAAACAGCTTCTCATGTAATCAATGTTAGTTTTCTCAAATCTTAAACAATATGTAGTATAACTGTCCAATGATTGAATGATCAATGATCATAAACTGAAAAGCCCCAAACATTTGTTTATGATAAAGTAAATAATAGTATGGCACCTTATGGCTACAGATTTTTTGTCCATTGAAATATATTTGCAGAAATGTAGGATTTCGCTGCCATATAACGGCCACGATTCACCAAGCATTAAAGAAATCATAGCTAAAAGTCCTTCGGCAACAACAATTTTAGAAGCATCAATCTGCTTACCATACGCCATATTAACATAAATCGCATCACACACTCGCATAAATTGACTTTGATATATTGCATTCATGCATACACTTCACTTGTCCTTTACTTACGATTTTGGATGTAAATTTCTGCTGATAAAACTCAAAACAATGTTGGCTTTCTTTTGAACATCAATGACTGAAATGTCGCTCGCGAGATCGTCTTTGCCAAGCATTTACAATTCATCCATAAATTTTTCACCCTCTTGAAAAAATTCCCAGTTTGGAAAGCAGCATTCATGTCAACATATGAATTTGTAAAAGATTTCCATAAATTCCATCTGATTGTAGTTTAGTTTCTATCATGCTTCTGAAAATTACTATGAATGATCAAACATTCAATTCAGACATTGTGCTTGACTATGTTAGTTCAGTTGGCTATCAGTCGAAATCGGTCAAACCAATCACAGTAAGACAAAAATTCAAATGAACCAATTGTAAGATAGCAATTGGACTCCCTTATAGGTCCGGCCACCCCTATTATCGGTCGAGATTATTCCAGACTGTCCACTGATCTGGCCATTGACCAATAAAATAGCGTTTCTGGCGTTCATAGACTCCTTTATAAGTCGAACCAGTCAAGCCACCCCGCTTATCAGTCGGTTATTCCCATTGAGCTCTATAACTCAATAACCAGATTGAGTTCTATTATAGAACTCAATGGTTATTCCAGGTCAATTAAAATTCAACTGATCTGGTTACCAAGGAGATATTCATTGCATTAGTCATTAGTTTTCAATAATAAATAATGCTGGATTTTTATCACGAAGTAAATGCGATAATAAAGTAAGAATAATTAATGATTTTTAATTAATATGAATAGGTAATTTTTGAATTTCAAACATCAGTCGCGCGACGGATTTGACATACTCTAGATCCGCCCCTGCCAAACTCCTGCACCAATCTCCCGAAGTTTACAAGTTCGACAACTTTGAATTGATAAAATTTGAAAGTTTTTGCTTATATCGGATGCTGGAAAGCGACGAATGATGTAGAAAGTAAATATTTTTTAGGCCATGTCATCTCGACATACGAACCGACGCAAAAGGCGTCGAAGTCGTTCAAGATCATCAATTTCTGATCAAAAAGACAGCGCAAAAAGATATCGTGAGCGTGATGGTGGTGAAGACAGAAGGCCTGGGTCTAGGAGAGAGGATAATAGACGAAAGGAGACAAGAAGAAATACTAAAAATCATGAGAGGAATAGACAGGAGTATGAAAAACAACGTGAAACGAAACATCAAAATCACAAGTATGTTATTGATAGTATTTTAGTACAATTCCAATGCATTACTTAATTCCATCTTGAACATCAACTGATGAAATTGGTTTCATTCAATAGTTTGTATTATTTATTATACATTTTCATTGATATTTCTTTCAGTTTGAATGTAAATGACAGTGAAGAACAAGCTAGTCCTAATAAAGAATAGCCCAATTTCAAGCTATCAGGAAAGCTTACCGAATATAAAACACGTATAAGGTAGGTTAACATATATACTTAGTACTGATAACCAGCTCAAATATTCGGATGCGTGTGGACGAAAGGCTTATCCGCAATTTTTTTGTTGCAGATACGAAACTATCCGTATACGTGTAAACGGGGCCTTCGTCCTCGTTTGGATTGCAAATTTGCCATTTATAGGTTCCTTGGGGATCGATTATTGCTGAATTATGCAAATTATAAAATGTCAACTGATTTCAAAGATGACCACTTTGATACACCGTGTAGATTTTGACATTAACTCCGGGCTAACAACAAAATGTTTTTGAATGTCGTTCATTTTACTGTTTTATTCTCCAGACTACTCGTTCCTTTGTCAATTCTTCTATTCACCAGCCTTTCTATTGTCACGCGTTCTTTTGTCAACTGGTTGCATTCGACGCCCGATGCATTGTCCAAAGTCTGACACCACCTAAATAAAATACAAGGGCTGTCACAATTAATATGAACTTTGGATGCGACAATAAAAGGGCTGAAGCATGCTGGTCAACCGGTGAATTTGGACACAAAAAATAGGACCAAATATTGAGAGGACTGTATAATTTAACAAGTTGGTAAAATTTGACTTGCCGTATTTTGTAGGCTGTTAGAAAGCCGATTGCGATGAGCATCGAGAACAGACAACGAGAACAGACGAGCACATACTTTAGGGAAACAATTACGTAATTGCAAGAAATCATCTCTCAATGTCTACGTGAGTACCTTGGTTGCAACACTAAAAAGTTCAAGACTTTATATATAAGTACAAGCTTCGTAGGTGATCACAAACATCTCGTCTGAGCGAGTAATACATTAAACTTTGATGCACCGTATTTGTATTTAGTTCAATACTAGAGACACTAAGGAGTGAACGGTGTATCATAGTCTTCACTAAACGTTCAAAAAACAAGATGTAGTAGTTATCTCAAACAAATGGCACCTCATATTCATATTGTTGGAATATAACAGCTGAAACTCAAAAATACTAAAAAGTAGGCAGGACTTCAAGACAGCACATAAATTAAGCGATCAGTATCCAAAATGTTACGACAATTAGTGGGCCTGTTAAGTCTTAACTTAAGAGAAGTGTCAAAGGAAGATCGAGACAGAAATTTGATTTTGTAGCATTTTACACAAAATTATTATCATTGTTGTCGTTGAACTTATTTTTATTATTACGAAAACGAATGACTTTGGGGCTTCACTAATGATGTTTTTATAAAGCTTATTAACATCTCGTATAGTTTTTATGTATGTTGAATTAAAACTGTGTTCATGCATTGTTACAACATGCACGTATTGCGTATCGTTTTTTTTTCACTCGCAACCCAGATGCTCGATCCGCCATGACTTTATCATTCCACATTTTAACCAGACACACATTCAGCTGGGCTAATCGAGGACAGTGTTTGGTATTTGCGTACTATAATAGTTACCAAAGAGCAGAACGAAGTTTACGGCAATGCAATCTCGAATATATTACTTACATATAAATCGTGTTTCATTATACTTGTCATTAGTGTCACACGCACATGAAACAATCTATGAAAGATTTTGATTAGTTAAAGAACTTTGTGTCAGCCACGTAATTTATATAATCTCGCGACAGTGCAGGAGAGCCCGAATATTAAACTTGCGTTTAACTTAAGGTACGTTTACACACAACGATTTGTCGGGCCGACACTGATGCCACATTATGTGTTCATGCCATATTTGGAAAGACTCAAAATGGAATGAAAATCTGTAACAAACTACAGATTTGTTCTATTGAGTTCTATAAGACATGGAGGGAAAAGGGTCTGGACCCGGTTGTCAAAACATGGTGGTAATGGCGGATTTTGGTGGTCAAAACTTCCACCTTAAGAATTTTTTCAATATTCACTCCCTCCTGATTTCTAATACTGTTTAAATGAATGATAACAAGCGAAAAAGCAATTACGATACTGACAGCATATCATGTGAAAATAATGCTTCAGCATTGCGTGAAAAACACAGTACACACACATCAAGAAAGTCGACGGCTGAGAAACGCATATTTTGGCTGTAACATTTAAGTTATTTCATGAAATTTTAACCTTTTAAAATTAAAAATCAAACGGCATTAGTAGACTTGTCAATCTCGTCAAACTTATTCATTATTTCATGCTTCTGTGTGTTTGACTGTTTGTAAACAGTTTGGTGCTAATATTTTTCTTGCTCAATTGGATAAATCACTGTTAAAATGTTCCTAAGGAAGCGAGAAAATGTTTGATTCAGTACTACGACATAAGTCAACTGAAAATTTTCCATGGATAAGTATCACAAGTGTATTGTCATTACCTGATAAATCTACTGAAAATTCATAAAAAAAGTATGTTGAACTAGAAGAGCTACAAAAAGGAAAAAACTCAAAACACCATGATGATACTGTTGGTTGGAAATTTGTAATTTGTAAACTGCTTGGCAGAATCTTGGATCTATTACTGAACAGAACTACATTAATTTTTCATTGAAATTACAAACTTGGAAACTAGTTTGGAAACTAGGAAAGTGCATTGGTTTCTCTGACAAAAACACTCTGTCTATTGCTGCATAAAGGCAAAGTAGTTAATTGACAGTGTAGGTGAAGAAATTTAGCAAGTTCTATAGATATTATTGTGCAAATTTTACAGTTTTGCTTGAACAACTTACAGCTACCAATACTAATTATTTATTTGTACAAACTAACAATTGGGAATTAAATGATAAACAACTTAATAAATCTTTGTATTTTACATCAAGCCTTTGAATTTGTTCCTTTTATCTTTAGGCAAAAAACATATTAATGAAAGACTTACAAATCAAGTTTCACGAAAATAGTATTTTGTACAAAGAAACTAAACATAATTGGAAAGGTCACATGTTGAAGACAGATTTTGATCTTTTTGCTAGGTTGCTTGACCATGAGCAATTTAAATTTGTTTACAATTTGTTTAAAGAATGCTTTTTATTGATTTCTACTAATTCTTCATAAAACACAAAGAAGTTTTTTGTCATCTAACTTTGCTTCTTCTACATTCAACTTTATTGTAACCAATGCATCTGATGTGAATTTGTGGATCACCTGGAATCATACCACGTAACGATTTGGTGAAATGTGACAATAATATGTTTGATTTTTCATGCATATTAATAATATAATCACAAGTTACTGTGAAAAAAAATTTCAAGATAGAAACAAATCTTAGCACATTGTTCATTACACTTCTTTTATCTTGGTTTTGAAGTATTAACCTGTTTACTATAACAATAAATAATTCACTTACAGTAACGCTAAGTAGTACTTTAAAACTGTTTGCATAAATCCAACTTTCCAATCCCATTATAATTTTCTACACTATACAGTCAGTCAAATTGAGGAGGCAAACAGTTTAATAGTTATTTTTATTATGCGGCATATACCATAGTTCTCATTAATTTGCATTGCACTGCATTCAACTTCAACACAACTCTGTTGTAAACTTTCCTTCATCTTTAAAAAATAAATATGATCAATTTCTGCCCCATTTTTGGGAGGTAAACTGAATTCAAATCAGGAGAGTTTAGCTTGATCATGATACAAGATGGATGCAAAACTCGATAAAAATTGGCAGCTTCGCCACGTCTGGCAGCGATAAAGTGAAGAACAAACAAGACTAGACCAAAATAACTTTAAATTAAAACTTAATAGTAGAAACACTCTTCAAGTATCGTGTTAAAAACAAAATAGTAAAACTACTACTGTGCTACTTACCGGAGTCATGAAATGTTTCCTTTTCTGTCGCTATTTCAGCATCCGCAATCCACGGAAGTTGGCAGATTGTTTAATAAATAAAATTTTAAAAAAGTGTTTGTGTTAGGAAAATAAATAGTTTTAATATTTTCTATACTTGCAATGGTGGTGTTCAAATCAGGGTGGAAGACAAAATTTTATTTCATGAGCCCGCGTCTTTCCGCTGCCTTTGACCACCAAAATCCGCCATGTTTTTGACCACGGGCCGCGCGCTAATAATTTATAGTAATTTTGTTGACGTGTCCCTTCTAGGTCTTATAGAACTCAATGAGCGACAACGACAACAAACTTCCTCGTGCCATTCCCTTACACAGTCAAACTTCGTACTCGTTGTCGTTGTCGTACTCTTGCTAAATCTCTCTATTGATTTACTTTGCATAGAACAAGCAAAACAACTGGTCACAAATTTCTTGTCCAGTAATATTTATGCCATTGAATAACATTACCATCTGTTCTTCAACAATACTTCTGTCAAATTCAACAATCCATTGTAACACTTCTGCAAAAATGTTTCCCAACTTAATTAACACTTTAAGATGTCATTTATCCATTTTTCAATATGACAAATCCTAGAAAATAGTTGCTTTGATCAGTTTATTCTCCTAAATATTATGCAGGTTGCCTATGCATTTTTTGTTCACTGGTAGGAATGTCTATACACATTGATTTTTTTGAGCAAAATATGCAATGTAGAAAGTATACAAAAATTAGACATTACTTATAAAACTATACATAGTAGTCATGAAAATACCATTTGAGGCTTAGCAATATAAAAGTCATGCTTAATGGAGTGTTCTGCTTTATTATTATGTTGCAAAACTTGCGTACATTTAGTTCAAACGGTAATCCAGGAATGGGAAATAATGCAGAAATCTTTATTGTAACAAACACGAACAGTCCAAGTATAGTTTAGATTTATTAATGCGATTTAGTGATACATTGGCATCGGGAGAGTTCATTTCTACAACCACTAATTTGAAATTAGCCGTTTTAAAACGCTTATAATAACGTTACACTCATGATGATGGAAGTATAACTAATCCAATCTATTTCCAGGGAAACGTGATTAGGTCAAAACATAGTGGAGTGCTTTAAAGGTATTAAACTGGTATTAGTTTGTATGGGGTCGTCCATCGTGAAGGTGAGCTGGTTGCTTAAAAAAATGTTGCAAACTGAAGACGTTGGTCATTTAAAAGACAGGAAATTTGACAACATCGTCGGTCAGGCAAAATGCAGTGCCGAACTGTCTTTAAGGAAACCGGTAAATTTCCCAATGCATCCCTCACTTATATGCTCGTTGGTGTCCTTTTTTCAAAAAATACTTATGAGGAAACACTGGTAAATTTATTGACAAAAAAAAACAGAGAAAACGTAATATTGCTGCAATTCAAAATATTAAAATTATTTACAGTTTGAAACTAATTGATTAGCGTTTTTTCTTATTAAAATAATTTGTTTTACCGCAAAGTATTAGGCTCAAGCAACTGTCTTCGATTGGCCCAGTGCTTGGAGCATGGTGCAGTTTTCAAAAAAATGAAATGAGCAGAATCCTAATTTTGGTTTATTATTCATCCAATTTATTTATTTTTTTCTCTGTAATTCAGGTAGCCGTCAATAATTTATGCTTGATAGCACAAGGACTTCCATTCTTCCTCCCCCTGGGGAAGCAAATCGTTCTCTACGAGAATATATTAAGTCTCGAACCACAACATCGTGGGTTGAATGAGAAACTTGAAGATTTTGCAGAAAGTTTGATAAGCAATAAAGATTAAAAACGCTGCTGAGTTAGTCATCCTCTGATGGCACAGCGCCAATGAGGCCAATGAAATATTTGGCTAATCCTTGTGATTAAAAAATTATTTTCACAACATGCTATATTCGTTTATTTTCCAATGTTGTTGTTGGGTATATACACACAATACACGATGGCTTTTTTAAGAATAGGTATTCACCTTATTCACATTTCATACATGACCTACTTTAGGACTCAGACTAGGAATTCAGGATAGTTCAGCAAGTATGTGATAAGACATGAGCTCAGCCGTTTGAAGTTACACTCTCTATTTCCAAACAGAAATTTGCAAGTGGAGGTGTCAGAGATGCATAACATTGCCCCCATATCAGGCTTGAAGCCAGGAAAATATGTGCTAAAAAAGTTCGAGAAGAAAAAAATGGGGACATTAAGCAGCTGTTTAAATCAATTGAGGAGCACACAAGAAAAGCAGCGCAAATGAAAGCACTAGTTAGGAACTTTGCCAAAACATTAGCAAGCGAGGCTTCCATTGAGTATGGTCATGCTCTAAATTACACAAATGGAGGGCTTTATAGTGAGTTTGTAACATTGAAAAATTATGTAGAGGGTGAATTTCAAAAGTATGTGAGCAACACTGGTCAGGTTTGTGGGAGTTGTGAGGTAACACTGAAGGCAGAATCATTCTGTCACTATACCTATGAGAAGTCTGGACAACAGCTAATGGTTTTGGACATCCAGGGAGTAGATCATAGTTTGTTTGATCCAGAGGCTGCAATTTCAACTCTTATTGATGATATTGACAGGACAATTTTCTTTTGCTATGGCAACCTTTCGACAGATGCCATTGATAGGTTTAAGGTAGAGCATGTTTGCAACAAATTTTGCCTTATGCTTAAGCTCAAATAAATGTAGATAATATAGTTACGTTTTGACTGACATTTTAAATCAAGTTTGATTGACGGTAATAATGTTTTTGTTCAAATTTCTTGATCAAGTTCAGTTTTCAAATACGATTTTAATAAAGCGAGTTTCTATTGTGTCTTAAAAAATATTCACATCAACATGACTCTTTAAGTATAAATAAGCTTCCTTAGCATCACTGGGATTAATTTCATGTATTTGGGGCAAATTCTTCTTACACTCTTCACCAACAGCTGGTCTTAAATAATCATCATTGTCTTCCAAAACATTTGATAACTCAGAAACCTCAAGCAGTTGTTCTTCTGTAATATCAATTCCACATTGTTCACCACCATACTTTTCTGGAAAATGGAATATGTGTTCTTGAATTCCTGCTGGCAGTTCTACTACTGTGAAATTGGCACCACATGAGGCACCACATTCAACACAACATTCATCACAACATTCATCACCACACTCAACTAAAATTTATCATTCAAAATGATAAATTGAAAATCGTCTTTAAAACACGTTTTCCATCAAATACAACAGTAAAAACAATTCTTAACTGTTTAATACTCTTTTACTGTCCTTAACCATCACAAAAAATGTATAAAAGTCGAGAAATTTAAGAAAACACTAAGCTTTATATTACAGTGTACTTTCCATTTCTCTTAATTAGCGTATAATTTAAAAACTGTATGACGTAACCGTATGACGTTACCTGCACTTAAATCTTGCCTTATGACTTTAATATAAAACTTAGAATATAAAATAATAAAAATATAAATAGTATAAAATAATATAAAATAAGCTATCATGGCTTAATTGCCATCAGGTTGTAAGGGCAGACAGAAAATTATTTTCTGCGGGGTGAACAACCGCAGAAAATAATTGGCGAAAATCCCTGTGATTTACAATGGCAAGGGGGCGATTCCTAAGATGAAAAATAAAAATAATCTTAATTTGATCAGTTAAACGGAATACTTAAAACAAAAAGAAATAATTTATGAAAAAACAGCAAAAAATTCATTGAGAAAAAATTTAGGGGCTTAAAATAAGTCCTCGTAAAAAAGTTTCTTGTTTTAATGCCTACCCAAAATTTGGATATTGGTCCAGCTAAAACTTACGCATATTATATGTTTTATTCCGTCGTTGCTTGATAATGAAGATGTTGAATGTATATAAAGATGGTTACTATTAAAAAATGATACAATCAATGAAAGTATACAGTAAATAAGATAAGAAATGCTTTGAAGTCTTTTGTATAAAAACAAAAGGAAGGCTTGCTGTGCTTTTACCAAAAATATTTTATTTAACGCCTTTAGACTATTGCAAAAGTTCAGCTTAATGGTTTGAATTATGAACAAAAGCTGTGAGAAATATCATAAGTTCTGTCATTTTATACCTTAGTTTCGCATAACAAACCCATTTTTTCTCTGAGTGCGGAATTATGCAGATCAGGTATGATTATTAATCTCTAATACTCGTCTGTGTCTCTGGAAAGTACAACTGAGAAACAAAAATGAAAAATGTTTCCATTGTTTTCCTTCATATACTTTAGCGCAATTTTGCTTCTTCTCCGCAGCAAATTGTTTTGATGCGTCCTCCTCACTAAAATGCTGGTGATATAATTCTCAAATTCCTGAAATAAAACCGTTCATTGTAAAGTGGTATATGTCCCTGAATATATAGCAATATGGCTATAATTTTTAATGCTTTACGCAAATCATTAAGTTTTCCTTCAACAAACGGTGTTGTGCTTCGAGTTTTAATCGATTCAGAAAACGCTTGGTCTAACTCCAAAAAAGAACATCCACATTATTCCCAACGATGTAGAGGAGCCCCCAAACCCGCAACAAGTCAAACAAAGACTGATTCGACTTGATATGCGCTTGTGTACAGGACACAAGAGGAGAAGGCAAAACCCTGGATAATAAAATGTGTTTGCAAATGTTAAGATGAAAGATAATAAAATGCTTAACTGAGCACTGGATGCAAAGAAACTGGCATAACTCAGATATAAACCTGCAGTACGCATGCATACCATGACACCCATTTAATGATGTTCATTTTTCATGAGCTTGTTAATAGCTTTTTCTGCTCCGTTCATCTCCGGCTGCACAACTCAATCTCAATTTGCTTTCCTGACGACTTCGTCAAACTCTTCCCAAATGCAACCGAAGTTTTCACTGTCTAACATTTCTTCAAGCAAACTACTTGCGTCCTAATTAACGACTCTATAGTAGCCTGGTGCTCTTTGACATTTTCCAAACAATTCATTGTATTGACCTTCCTCTGAAACGGATCTTTTTCCATGTTTAGAAATGCACAAGCTATTTCTAATATTAGGAAGATGAGCGCATTATTCCCCAATTCTGAATAATAAATGAAATGTAATGTACGCTATTTTTTCCAACATAGTAAACTTTTTGACCATGAGCATTCAGTAAATATGCTTTTCCTTTATGCGCTGTTCATGCTGCAGTCTAACCTCCCGTCCCGTTAAGCCTGGTTTCCACTATTGGTTTAACGCGACAAACACGACAGCGATTAACTTTAATCGCGATAGTCCCATAGGAGAACGTGGTAATAATCGCAATAAACGGCGACTAATATCGTGACAAACGCGATGGAAATATCAAAATATTTTTATATTTTTCGCGTTAATCGCCAAAATGACGTCATCTTGAATGAAAATTTAGGAATTTAAGATGGCGAATCCGCAAAACGTTGTTTTCTTTTTATTCCTTTCTACGGCGTCGCTGCTCGCCTTCAAACATAAGCTACTGCAATTTACTATCAGATCGTGTTTTTACTGATGCCATTTCTCAAAATAATCGCCATCCGACATAATGTAAACAACACGTCTAATCGCGCAACCATTGCCAAGAAAAGTTATCGCTATCGCTTTATCGTGATAAACCAATAGTGGAAACCAGGCTTTGAAACACCCTTAGGACCACGACTTAATTGATGTTTTCTTGCTAAATGCATGCTGGTATAAAATCGTCGGACGTTTGACTATAGTGATTTCTTCAAAACGTGAAAACAAAAGTCATAGATATAAATTAAAGTCATATATATAAATGTATAAAATAAAATAATGATGTTTTCCATCGCAAGTATTGAATTTTGCATGTGCGCAATTAAATAGTGAAATAAAACCATATGCCTAGAATTGGAAATGTGGAGTTCTTCACTAGTAAAATGCGTACCGTTATGCAAGTAGCTAGCGCCTTAGCGCTAATTTCATTTTCCCGATTTTAATACGGCGTTTATGCGGGAGTGTGCATAGTGGCAGGAGCGGCGCTTATTAAATTTTTATTGCCCCAAGCAAATGCAGAGTGCATAAAACCTACCTTTATGATGTTTTATTATATAACTTAATGAAAATAGTGTCACATGGGCGCGAACAAGGTTGTCATAAACTTTAAAGTTTATATATTTTTCCGAGCCGCACTTAGTTACTCTCAGCGGCGCTTAACCGAGAGTGGCGCTAAATAACTTTTCTTCTCGATTCTGAGTGCGGTTTTTCGCCAGAGATTTACTAAAGAGAGAATTTAATCAGGTTGTGCAATAACAGTGGTTAAGCGTACTTGCCACAAGAAAAGTTTCGCAAAGTTGTCTTTAAAAAAAAAAGTTTTTGCTCAGAATAACGACATTTGATTAAGTATTTCTTGACAAAGTCATTTGTTTCTATTAAACCATATAAAATGACCACATGCAGCTTCACGTCGAAAAATGTTATTGTATTCCTCGGACAGTTCGTTGTATGACTGGTAAGTTGATGGTATTGTCAGTAGAGGATACATGTGCGCAAAGGTCGATGCGTTACCAGATCTCAACACTAAATGCAACCTCGATTGAATCGAATCTGGCAATGTTGTACCAGTAACATACTGAGAAAACACTAATAATCGTTGTCGTCAAGAGATTTAACAAACCCTATAAATGAATAGCATTCCATTCTGGCATCAGAGGCTGAGCTTGAAAGCAATAGCTTGCAAACCTTTTTCTGGTTTGGCTTTTTTCCTTCATAAAAACTCAACAGTTTCAAATTGCTTAAAACGTTTCAGTTTAGCCCAGGATCGGTGACCATGCATTAGCCACGTATTTTGGACGCCTGTTTATTTCTTGATGAGCTAACTCCTCAATAATTTTTGGCATCGAGCTCTTTTTAATCACCCTGCGGCACTTGTAACTTGAAAGCACGTCAGCTACATCTTCGTCCAATGACGGGTCAGGGCATTCATCACTGATACTTCTTTTTAAAGTGTCACTTTCGTCCTTTGATATATATTGATGAAAAGACTCTACTAGCCATCCTTAGGCGCTGTCCTCCGAAAAGACAAGAAGCAATAAATGCACTGGACAAAGTAACAGGAAAATATCCAAAGTTAATAAATCCTGCAACAAGAATACGAGCAATACTTTTCCATTCACTCTGTTGGTAGTCATGACGTATAGCTGGGACTTTTTCGGAAGCAATTCAGTAGCCAGTGAGTTAAAACTAACTCCAAAATATGCAAGCGCCCCTCGTTTTACACCAGAGCCTCTTCCGTCTAGGCAACACGACAAAATACTTTTGTCCTTGAACGCAATAATCATGTCTGCTAACACATTGTATGTTAATGGCAATTTTCTTAACCAAGCGATTGTTTTCCTGAAGCTGATTACAATACTGTAATTTTACAATCTGCATCAATATTTTACGTCTCCATCATCTTTCAAATCAAATCAAATAATCAAACAAAACAAAGATTATCAGGCATACAGTAAGTAACAAATCTATTTTTATAACACTTTTGGCAAAAGTGAGTGATTGATGTCTGCAGATAAAATTTATCACGGTTTAATAATATTAATAATAGTATTAAAAATAATACCAATAATACTAATAATGCAAGTACTAATAAGGATACTGATGGAAAAATGCTAGGTAGTTGGGATACAATTAAAGATAAAATGTTCAACTAGTTTGTATAGTTTCTTTGGCATACTCTATATAAATAAAATAAAAATAATACTGACGATGATGATGATGATGATTGATGATGATAATGGCGATGATGATGATGATGATGATGAATATTGTGGAAGACATTTATAAAAGATATATTTACATTTAAAAAGTATATTTCAAACAACATGGTTTTAGGGGCTTAATTGTTTTATTATAAACTATTTAATGTAGTAGTGATTATTTGATTCTTTAACTGGGTCAATAACTTTAACAATGTCTGACTCATTTTATTTCATATGCATGGAAACATCAGTTACCTTGTAAATCAAATGGTTCTTCCAAGTTTATTTCAAACAATTCACACTGGTTGTTTTGCATTTCAGCAATGCTGCTTATCATTAATGGCTTCATGTTGCTTCAAGGGTCACATCTATGACCCCAGTAGCTTGATTTATTTCTCCAAATTGAGCTTGATTTGTTTGATAAATTACAATATATGAATAAGTGTTTATGACAAATACTGAAGTATAAACATTAAATTTTGCTCCTTTCAATGTATAAAAAGCTTTATATTATATATTTTAAACTTTTTTCATCCCTAGAACATGTATATATATACTGCTATAGATTTCTCAAGAGATTTTACTCCAAAACAATAAAAAAAAGAATATTTTCTCAAATCCCACCTTGAAAATTGTTAATTAAGATTTCATTAAGACTTGAATCATTTGATAACCTCCATAATTCATCGTCCTCAACATCGTCAAACACATTTTCTGGAAGACTATACCTTTTACGTTTCTCTTTATTTGTAGACTGATTTAGGATTTGTCTACAGGGCCTAATATAAACTGGTTTGTTGTTGCTAAAGATTCTGTTGATTACAGAACCATTTAAGTATTGACCTTGAGCTAATGTAGGTTTGAGAAGTGTTGTATGGAGAGAATGCAACTCTCAATTTCCACGTCATCAGGCAGGGTTCCTTGAAAGCTTGGCGTATTTCAGTTCTACGTCAATGCCAGTCCACTCTTTGTGAAATTCAAACGCACAGATGATGTGATCATTTTCCTGCAGAAAAACTTTTCCTCCTTGAGGTACATTCTTGTCATCTGGACATGATAGTAAGATAATATCACGCGAGAATGGCCCAGTACTAACTTTTCGACTTAGAACATTTTCTCCAACGATTTGATCTATAGTTGACCGTTGGTCACCGAAATATCTTCTGGTATTGTAGGAAGGAGTTGCCAGATGTGAAGAGGAAGCTGTGACGGATGCATGATTTTGTGCAGTGCGACTGCGTTGTATTACTTGGTTGATTTACTTCCATACCTGATGATGATAATGAATGTTGTCCAAACGTCTTTCTTACTTCATTCTTAACCGAGTCGTGGACTTCAACACTAGCATAGTTATTGGAAGATGCCCGCGTTTCGCCAAGGCATCCGAAAATTTCGATGATGGGTTAAATATTTGCGAAAGTATCTCTCGCACCTGATAAAGATTCAGTCGCGCGATTGTTTTTAATGAGCCTATAAACGCGGAAAAATTGGTGCGAAAAATTTCGACTGCCATAAAATTCTCGACTGTAAAAATTCCGATCAAAAATTCTCGACTGTAAAAACATCTCGATCTAAAAATTCTCGACTGTAAAAAATCTCGATCTAAAAAATTCTCGACTCCAAAAAGTCTCGACTACAAAAATTATCGACTCGCTAAAAATTCTCGACTATCCAAAAACATTCTCGACTGCCAAAAAAATTCTCGACTGCCAAAAAAATTCTCGACTGCCCAAAATATTTTCGACTCCAAAATTATCTAACTGGACTATATAACCTGTATTCTCAACAGTAAAAATAATCTTGATGGAAAAAAATTTCGACTACTTTGTCCACTATGGCTTCCATAACAGCATGTCAATGGTGGCATCATCTCGGTGGAGGGACGAGTCAAGGTTAAGTCAATGTTCTGTCGTTCTCTACTGTTGGAATCTTTAAGAAGCCGAGAAAGTCTTTGAATTCAAAGCATGAATCTTACCGAAATCGGAACATTAAGAAAACGCAGCAAAATAATAGTTGCGATAGAGCACGCATATTAACGGTATTTATTCTCATTGAACATACGGCATTTTTCATCAGTGAAATTTGCATATTATCAATACACTATACGTCAGAAAATTCTGCAATATTATTAAAAACAGTATCGTGATGTACTTCTTCAACAATTTTATCGTGGGCAAACATGAATCCGAAGCATCAAGAATATTTCCGTCATAAAGTAACATTTCCAATCAAGAAACTTAATATCTGAGCGAATTTATTTCCTTCCTGCGAGAGAAAAAGACATCACAGAATATGAATCTAGTTCCCTCAGAGAAAGGTTGCCTTCATCTTGTTCGGAAAACAAAAGAAAAATTATTGTGTCATGCATGAACAAATCAGTTGTATTTTTGATGCATATCACATATCTATTTTGAAGAGCCTGAATGTCTTCAGCAACAACTCACTATAATCTAAAAATTCAGTACTAGTATAAAAAGATTACTTCATGGTTGGTTCGTTTGTATGATATTTAATAGGCATTCTGTTGAGAAAGATTGAAAAATATATTATTCTAACATTAAGACTTTAATAAAGCCTTTAAAATTTTATGTTTAATGCTTTGCCCATTAAAGTCTTATCACTCTTATTATATGTTGGACATATATGATATATATATATATGTTGGGATATCATGTTTATTATAATAATCCGCTTTCCCGCCTAGCAAATCTCTGGCCACGATTTTCAACATATTTACATTTTGTTGTGTTTCGTGTTTATTCGTCACGTATCACTGGTTTTAAAATTTGTTTAATACGAACATAGAAGTGCTTGATCCGTTTTATATCGAGAATTGCATTGCTTAGAAGTTTTGCAAAATGGATTCTGTAAATTTTATGTATATCGGTGCTGTAACACTGTATGCGACTCGCACGGCCTGGGAAATGTAATACGTACCTACCTGTTAAATTATAGAGTCTCAATATTAGCTCTGTTTCTCTTGGCTCTAATTTCTCACTTTGACTTTCGCGCTCCAGCAAATTTAGAGTCTCAACAAGCGCTTTTAGGTACTGCACTAACAAACCCAAATCATTTTGTAGTGTTCGACGTTTGACTCTGATAACTGGTCGCCTATAGAACGACACAATCTCCCCGACTTCAATGATTTTAGCTCTATAAACAAATGCATTCATAGGCTCGTTTTTTCAGCTAGCTTCAGACAGCCATACTGACATTTCCCTGACAGCCATAATTAATAAAAAAATCAAACTGACCTAGTGGTGGTAATGTTATTTGCTTCAATTTTATACATCAACAAAATTACCAGCTCTTATCTTAACTGTAATCCAAAGAACCCAATGTTGCATATAATATTAAGTATATTATTAACAATAATTCCTTATTTAGACATAGTTATCGTCCTGTTTGGTTTTGTGTTGCTAGGTATGATTGTGCAAAGGATGTAAGTTATGCCAGAAACGTTTATAAAATGACAATGATGTATTGATGACTACAGTAAAACTGATCTATTAATTAGCACTTCATTTTCGTAATTCCAACGAGAAAGTTGTTACATTTCTCCCATGTTACACTAAAGATGCTCTCTAATCATTTTACACTTTATTTACACCATCTCCATTCAAACTTCATTACAACTCCCTTTAGATGTCAGCTACAGAATACGGCCTGAGTAAAACCCTCATTCTAAAGCAGTCGATCCATATCTGTAACTAGTAGTGCTTGACAGTTTTGTGCGTAAATCTTCCAAATAATTTTTAAGCGAACGGTGATTTGGCTTTAAGCATAGGTAAAGATTCTACGATAACGCTTGCTTTGCTTTGAATTAAGCCAATCCATAGGCTGCCTGCAATCAGGGTAAGCCCATTCAAACTGTATCAGGTGCCATGCCGACTTACTGATTCCAGATATTGCTTGTAGAGGACATAGAAAGTGATGCAATAGCCTAGATTGGAAAATAGGAAATTGAAAATTCTAGTTTGATTTTAGAAATGAACAAGAAGCCTATCAGGCGTTCACTAGAGCTACAAATTACGACAGCTGCCGAATAGCACAACTAAATTCGTCAAGCACATCGTTACATGTGCAAGCAATTATGGTCAATCATATTTCATTTTATGCCATTAATGACACACGCGTGAAACGATCCAAGAAAGATTTTGGTTAGCTCAATCTCGCCACATTACCGGAAACGGTAGCCAGAGTAATAAAAGTAATAGAAATTTTATTTTGGAACATTTCGATGCTTTATGAACTTTTCAAGCAATGTTTACATAAGGAATTTAAAAATGAATCAGAGATTTCACTACTTTGCATATTTGCATAATTCTATCAACAGCGTAGAAATCATACAATTATTTTGTCAATGCATTCTTCTTGTTGGTGTACTCGAGCATAGAATTGTGAAAATTGTTAAAGTAAATCAATATTACTTTTTCCAATAACTATTGAACACTTGTTCGACTTTTTACTAGTAATTTAGTAGTCCATTCAGTGAAGAATTGCTTATTGTTATTTCAGAAAATCATTGAAAAATCATTGTTCTTAAGGCGAAACTGCAAGCTTAAAGCAATATTACTTCTTGCTACATCTAAAGACTAAGTATAAAAGCTAATGTCTCTGTTGAAATACAACGAATCTGTGCCAAAAATTGAAGAAAATTGTTTTGGGAATATCAAATAGCAATTAAGGTTCTACGCAATCTGATTGGCTCAAGACCTACAATATAAATAGAAATCGTTGATTGAACGAAATATTTTAGCTTGTTGCACTAACTATTTTTTTATTGGTATAGCAATGCTAAATTTTGCATGGTTAGTAAATAACATCTGAAGTACGTTATTTCGAAGACTAATTTTCCTTCATACTTTTTGACATAACTGATTTTATGAATTTTTTCCAGTGACTTAACACAAAATATTTGCGCACCTGGAGTGAAGAATCGATATTTCGTCAATGATTTGTGTACTTTCTGCAATGTATACTGAGCTCAAAGTTTGATACATTGTAAGTTGTGTTGCTTTTTTTTATATTTCAAGTTGATCAAAGTACAAAGTTAAAGAAAATTCACCCACCTGTTACTTTGTACATTCCTCTCAATATATGCTCTATTTTTTGAGTTAATGTTCACATTTGAAATTTCGTGCTCCAGCTAATCTAAAGTCACATCGATAATTTGTTAACTCTGTTAACCAACCTAAATTTTCATTTTGGTGGAGTTCGAGTTTTGACTCTGATAACTGGTCGCCTATAGAACGACACATTTTCCCGACTCAATGACTTTGGCTCTATAAACAATTGTGTTCATACGTTCGCACTGATCGCCAACTTTAGACAGCCGTATTTTGGAGGCCATAATTAAAATATGAAGACTAACTTTAGCTGTGCTGGGTTAATCAGTTTAAACTGTTACCGTTAATGCCAAATCACTTTCTTCGTTATACAACCTAGTGTTTGGCATGTATAATCTATTAACAATCAACTGACCTTGTATAGAAATGGAAATATTTAACTAGCTTTTATTTTACATTTGTTGACAAGGTGACCAAGTCACATGTTCCTAACGATAGATAATTTTGGGAAACCCTTCGTTTGGGCTTTCCCCGTTATGTGGATAACATAGAAGTTGATTACATGGAGCTTTTAAACCGTTGAGCTCCTCTCTGATCCAAAACTTAATTGAAGCATTATGCGCTATGGCATATAAACTCGACGAATGACTGGATTTCTAATATCGCTTGAACACGAAATAAGCAGTGAGCGCCCAATCTGCATTTGAAATTTAAATGACTGAGTTCCTTTTTCTGAAATAAATTTATATGCCTTAAAGTGTGCTTAATGCAATGGAATGAAATGACTAAAATGGAAGGAGCTTAAAATAGGTCTTTTGCAATGAATATGAATACAATTACAAGACAAAATTCAACCCGCACATTACATGCTGGTAGCGTTCGACTTTGACTCTGATAACTGGTCGCCTATAGAACGACACAATCTCCCGACTTCAATGATTTTAGCTCTATGAACAAATGCATTCATAGGCTCGTTTTCATCGCCAACATCAGAGCAATACTGACATTTTCCTGACAGCCATAATTAGTAAAAATCAAACTGACCTAATGGTGGTAATGTTATTTTGCTTCAATTTTATACATCAACAAAATTACCAGCTCTTATCTTAACTGTAATTCAAAGAACCCAATGTTGCACATAATGTTAATTATATTATCAACAACAATTCGTTATATAGACACAGTTTTAGTCGTGCTTGGTATGTGTTGCTAGGTATGATATGTGGTGCAAAGGAATGTAAATTATGCCAGAAACTTTTTATAAAATGGCTATAATGTTTGATGACTAAAGTAAAACTAATCTATAAATTTAGGCTTAATTACTTCGTAATTCCAACGAGAAAGTTGTTGCATTTCTCCCAATATTATTGTACACTAAAGATTGCTCTCTAATCATTTACACTTTATTTACACCATCTCCATTAAAACTTCATTGCAACTCCCAAGATATCAGCTACATAAAAGTACGGCCAGAGTAAAACCTCAATCTAAATCGAATAATCCATCTCTGAAACCAGCAATGCTTGACAGTTCTGTGCGTAAATCTTCCAGATTCTCTTTAAGCGAAAGGTGATCGGCTTTAAGTTTAGATAAAGATTCTTTCATAACGCCTTGCTTTGGAATAAAGCCAATCCATTGGCTGCCTGCAAACAGGGCAAGCCCACCAAACTTTAACAGGTCCCATGATGACTTACCTGATTTTTCATATTGCTTGTAGAGGACATAGAAAGTGATGCAACAGCCTAGATTAGAAAATCGTCAGTTAAAAAATTCTAATTTGATTTTAGAAATGAATAGGAAGCCTATCAGGCGTTCACTAGGGCTACTTGCGAACAATGTTTGGTTGTATTTGCAAATTACGACAGCTGCCGAATAGCACAACTAACTTCAAGTTAAGCACATCATTACATGCGGCAAGAAATTATGTCAATCATATTTCATTTTAAGTGCCATTGATGACACAAACGTGAAACGATCCAAGAAAGATTTTGATGGCCTCAATCTCACATTACCGAAAAACGGTAGCCAGAGTAATAAAAGTAGTGTAAATTTTATTTTGGATCATTTCGATGCTTTATGAATCCTTTTCAAGCAATGTTTACATAAGGAATTTAAAATGAATTAACGTAAAATGGTTTTGATTTTAAGTATCACGATTGTAAATAATTTAAACAACTAATAAGTGAAATTTCATGGCTTGAAAACGATTCATGAAACATCGAAACTTCGCAAAATTGAAATTTCAAAGGTGACTGAACAACAGGGCAACATAGGAAACAAAGAAATTGACCCTGGACGCCATTGAAAGGACATAAATCCAACCTGAAGCACGCATACCACGTGACACCCATTTAATGATGTTCCATTTCAGAGAGCTTGTTAATAGCTTTTTCTGCTCCGTTCAATCTCCGGCTGCAGAAATCGATCTCCACATTTGCTTTCCTGACGACGTTGTCAAATTCCCGTTGCTTTTGTAATCGAATTTATCACTGTCTAACATTTCTTCAAGCAACCCTGCTTGCGTCTTTAATTAACGATTCTAAAGTAGCCCTGGCTTTTTCGACTTGTTCCAAACAGTTCAGTATTCTTTGACGTTCCTCAATGGATCTTTTTCGTTGTTTAGAAATTCACAAGCTATTTTAATATTGGGAAGATTTGCGCATTATTCCCCAATTCTGAATAATAAATGAAATATAATTTACGTTATTTTTGTAACATAGTAAACGTTTTATATTGACCATAAGCATTCAGTAAATATGCTTTTCTTCATGCACTAATAACTAACTACGAAAAATTTCTGCAATCAGCAATTATTTACATTTTGCTTTTGATTTAATGAGATTGCGCTAAACCTAAAATTATCGTTAAATATACGCAGAGTTCAACATTTTTAAATGATGATTAAAGAAAATTATAAATTTTTACACAGATTTTAATTATTTCTCTTTGGAAGAGATATCAACTTTAAGCTTCACGTTCTGTACGCCTGTGTTAAAGTATTTTTATGCCAAATCTACAGCTTTACAAAACATTTGCACAACCTTATTTAACATTAGAGGTTTCACTTTTTGCATATTTGCGTAATTCTATCAACAGCATAGAAATACAATTATTTTGTCAATGCATTCTTCTTGTTGGTGTACTCGAGCATAGAATTGCGGAAAAATATTAAAGAAATATTACTTTTTTCCAATAACTATTGAACACTTGCTTTCGACTTTTACTAGTAATTTAGTAGTCCATTCAGTGAAGAATTGCTTATTGTTATTTCAGAAAATCATTGAAAAAATCATTGTTATTAAGGCGAAACTGCAAGTTCAAAAGCAATATTACTTCTTGCTACATCTAAAGGCTAAGTATAAAAGCCGATATCTCTGTTGAAATACAACGAATCTGTGTCAAAAAATTGAAGAAAATTGTTTTGGGAATATCAAATAGCAATTAAGGTTCTACGCAATCTGATTGGCTCAAGACCTACAATATAAATAGAAATCGTTGATTGATCGAAATATTTTTAGCTTGTTGCACTATTTATTTTTTTTATTAGTATAGCAATGCTAAATTTGCATGGTTGGTAAATAATATCTGAAGTACGTCATTTCGAAGACTACCAAAATTTTCTCTCTATACAAATTTTCTTGACATAACTGATTTTATGAATTTTTTTCCAGTGACTTAACACAAAATATTTGCGCACCTGGAGTGAAGAATCGGGCTATTTCGTCAATGATTTGTGTACTTTCTGCAATGTATACTGAGCTCAAAGTTTGATACATTGTGTTGTGTTTGCTTTTTTTTTTATATTTCAAGTTGATCAAAGTACAAAGTTAAAGAAATTTCACCCACCTGTTACATTGTACAGTCCTCTCAATATATGCTCTATTTTTTTTGAGTTAATGTTCACATTTGGAATTTCGTGCTCCAGCCAATCTAAAGTCACATCGATAACATTTACTAACTCTGTTAACCAACCCAAATTTTCATTTTGGTGGAGTTCGACGTTTGACTCTGATAACTGGTCGCCTATAGAACGACACAATCTCCCGACTTCAATGATTTTAGCTCTATAAACAAATGCATTCATAGGTTCGTTTTCATCTTCGTTTCATCAACTTCAGACAGCCATTTTCCATTTTCCTGACAGCCATAATTAATAAAAATCAAACTGACCTAATGGTGGTAATGTTATTTTGCTTCAATTTTATACATCAACAAAAATAGCAGTTCTAATTATGGCCGTAATCAAAAGAACCCAGTGTTGCATATAATATTAGGTATATTATTAACAATAATTCCTTATTTAGACATAGTTATCGTCCTGTTTGGTTTGTGTTACTAGGCATGATTGTGCAAAGGAATGTAAGTTATGCCAGAAACGTTTATAAAATGACAATGATGTATTGATGACTACAGTAAAACTGATCTATTAATTTAGGCTTAATTATTCGTAATTCCAACGAGAAAGTTGTTACATTTCTCCCATGTTATTGCATACCTAAAGATTGCTCTCTCTAATCATTTACACTTTATTTACACCATCTCCATTCAAACTTCATTACAACTCCCTAAGATATCAGCTACATAGAATACGGTCTGAGTAAAACCTCATTCTAAAGCGGCCAGTCCATCTCTGCAACCAGTAGTGCTTGACAGTTTTGTGCGTAAATCATCCAGATTCTATTTAAGCGAGCGGTGATTGGCTTTAAGTTTAGGTAAAGATTCTTTAATAACGCTTGATGTGCTTTGAATTAAGCCAATCCATAGGCTGCCTGTAATCAGGGTAAGCCCACCAAACTTTAACAGGTTCCATGATGACTTACTTGATTCTTGATATCAGTTTGTACAGGGCATAGAAAGTGATGCAACAGCCTAGATTGGAAAATCGGCAGTTGAAAAATTCTAGTTTGATTTTAGAGATGAACAAGAAGCCTGTCAGGCGTTCACTAGGGCTACTCGCGAACAATGTTTGGTTATATTTGCAAATTACGACAGCTTCCAAATAGCGCAACTAAATTCAAGTCAAATACATCATTTCAAGCGGCAAGAAATTATGTCAATCATATTTCATTTTAAGTGCCATTGATGACAATGAAACGCAAGAAAGATTTTATTGGCTCAATGTCGCCACCCACCAAAACGGTTACCAGAGCACTTCACAAAAGCATATTTTATTTTGGAACATTTCGATGCTTCATGAATCCTTTTCTAGGAATGTTTACATAAGGAATTTAAAATGAGCTAACGTAAAACGGTTTCAATTTTAAGGATCGCGAATGTAAATAAAAAGCAACTAATAATTAAAATTTCTTGCCTCGAAAACGATGCATGAAACATCGAAACTTCGCAACATTGAAATTACAAAGGTGACTGAACAACAGTGCAACATAGGAAACGAAGAAATAGACCCTGGATGCCATTGAAAGACATAAATCCAACCTGAAACTCAAACCTGTTCTTAAGAAATTCGAGGAATACTGTAACCCTCGTAGCAGCACTACTATTCAAAGGCACAAATTCTTCACATATCGTCAAGCAGAAGGGCAGTCATTCAATGATTTTGTAACTGAACTTAAAAACTTTGTGCTGACTGTGAATTTGATGCACTCAAGGATTCCTTATTAAAGATATGATCATCTGTGGTGTCACTGATAATGGTCTTCGTGAGCGCATGCTTCGGGAGCCTAAAATTGACCTTAAAAGGTTGTAGAGCTTTGGTCATGCCGCAGAGCAAGCTAAACTACATGCTAGACAACTGGCTAGTCATACCGAGCAACGTGTTGAACTCGTCAACAAATATAAGAAGCAATAACCAGGCTCATTCCTCAGGATCATGATGAAAATAGTGGTCAACTGATCAGAAACTGCAAGTTTTGTGCAGGTAGTCATCTACGTGGAACTGCCCCACGTATGGCCAAAAGTATAACAAATGTCACAGAAAGAATCATTTTGCCAGATGCTGTAGACAGAAGATTGACAAGATAAATAATGATCAAAACAATCCTTTATTTGATTCCTCTGATGACAATGACTTTCTACTAGACAGTATTATTGCCACCGAGTCTGATGTCTTCCCAGATCACCAGGATAATCTACAGGTCAACACAGTAAGCAGTGATGTTGCTACAGGACACTGGTCAGTCACTTTCCATGCTGGGTCCCGTAATATTATGTGTAAAATCGATACAGGAGCCCAGGTAAATGTCTTACCCAAGAATATTTACAAAAATTAAAGCCTCGTCTAACAAAAGCACAACAACTAAACCTTCGCCTACAATGGTTCTCCAATACCTGTCCATGGCAAATGCATCATCCCGTGAATCATAAAGGACAGAAGCACCACCTCTTATTCATCATAGTGGACTCCGATATCACACCCATCATAGGATTGGCTACATCAGAACGTCTAAGTTTGATCAAACGAGTCTACGTAACAGAATCTAATACTCAGAAATCATTTAGTTCAAAACACCATCTTGATTATTATTAAGACTGCTTTGGGGAGATTGGCACCCTAAAGTCAATATACCACATGGAATTAAAGGAAAGTGACTCACCCGTGGTAGTACCCCCTCGTAAGGTACCTTTTGCCCTAAAAGCTCGACTGAAGAATGAACTGGACCACATGGAACAACTGGGGTATGGAAGTCGAAAAAAGACATGGGTAAATGCAAATCGTCAAAAAGCCCAATGGAAAATTACGCATTTGCCTTGATCCCTGTCCCTTAAATCAGGCTATAAAACGCCAGCATTATCGATTACCCACCACAGAAGAAATAACATCTCAAATGAGTGGCGCCAAAGCCTTCAATGCAAACTCGATGCAAGTAATGGATATTGGCAGATAGCAGTAGATGATTCAACCTCTGACCTCCTTACCTTTGGCACAGCGTTCGGGCGATACAGGTTTAAGAGAATGCGATATAGGATTCACTCAGCTAGTGAGATTTTCCTACTTCAAATCTCCAAGATTATTGCGGGCTGCGAAGGTTGTGCCAACTCCTGGATGATATGATTGTTTGGGGAGAAACTAAAGAAATCCATGATCAGCGCTTACAGAAAGTCCTTGCTCTGATCAAAGAAAGTGGACTGAAATTGAACAGGCAAAATGCATCTTTGGTGCAACTGAATTAACATTTCTTGGTCATGTCATGTCAGCAGATGGAGTAAAGCCGGACCCCAAAAAGTTGAGGCAATCACTGAATGCCGATTTCAACTAAAAAGTTGAGCTCCGGCGATTTATGGGCATGATGAACTATCTGGGAAAATTATTCATAACTTGTCTGACGAAACAGCACTCAGAGCCCTCTTAAAGAATGATACCGAATTCGTCATGCAAAAGCCTCAACTTGACTCCTTTGAGAAACTCAAGCGCCACATATCTTCTGTACCGGTTCTGCAATTTTATGACCCAAACCTCACAATTTGCATGCGAACAGACTCCAGTTCAGTTGGTCTAGGTGCAATGCTAGATGTATAAACAGCACCTGGCGTCCCGTTGCATTTGCCTCCAGAGCGTTAGATTAGTCTGAACAAAACTATGCATAAATAGAGCGAAACCCTGTCCGTCGTTTTTGGATGTGAAAGATTCCACAAATACCTTTATGGTCGTACATTTGTGGTTCAAAATGATCACCAACCATTAAAAGCAGTATTCTCCAAAAGCATAGTGCAATGTCCCCCACGAATACAACAATTTTTCTTCGCGCAAAAATACAACTTCACCTTTGAATATGCACCTGGTAAACCATGAAAGTTGCTGATGCGCTCAGTCATCTCTCAACAGTAAACCAGAGATCAATCCAAAGGAAATGGCTCATCACGTCCACTCGGTCATCAATACACTTCCAATTAGCGAATCAAGACTTTCACAAATGCAACGTGAACGCGGATCGATCCAGATCTACAGATCTTAAAGCAGTACACAATCAATGGTTGGCCATCCAAAGACGAAATTAACAACACTGTAAAACCATTCTATAACTAAAGTCATGAAATCGTGTACAACAACGACCTTCTTTAAAAGGACAGCAAATTATCATACCTACCTCGATGCGTTGTGAAATCCGAGATTATACATCAAGGGCATCAGGAATCGAAAATGCAAAAACTGGGCCCGTCATGCCGTGTATTGGCCAGGGATGAACCATGAGTTAGCTGTCCTCGTATCTCAATGTGCCACATGCATCAATCATCGTAATCGACATCAATGGTAGACATTGATCCCACATCAAGTTCCAGACCAACCTTGGGTAAAAGTTGGCACAGATCTTTTCACACTCTACAGACGAGACTACGTCATAGTTACTGACTATCACTCAAAATTTATCGAGGTAGCTCACATACCAAGGCCAGTGGATTCTCCTTCAGTTGTACGTGGCATAAAAAAGATCTTCAGCCGACATGGAGTACCAAAAATTGTTGTCAGCGGTAATGGCCCCTCAATACAGTGCCTCGTCTTTCACAATTTGCTCGAGAATGGGACTTTCGACATGACAACAACACAAGTCCTCACTTCCTCAATCAAATGGTATCGTTGAACGATCTATCCAAACAGTCAAGCAAACAATGAAGAAAGCTCAGGAAGCTAAGAATGATCCATTTCTCTCACTACTAATATTGAATACAACACCTGCAAATGATGGCAGTTCCCGCCTACAAAATGTATCACAGGAACCCACGCACAACCTTTCCTGCAGCAAAAGGTCAACAATCAATGTCACTCCCTCCAACTCTTACGTCAAGGCAGCGTATGATTATCATGCCCGAGACCTATCAAATATTGAGCCGAGCACCACGGTCCGAATTCGAACTAACAACGACAACAGCTGGGCACAAACCGGACAAGTAGTCAAGAAGTGTAAGGAACCTAGAGCATACCTCATCATGAATGAAAAGGGCACATGGTCCGTAGGCGTCACCTCCTACCAACAAAAGAACCATCTATAACCAAAGAACCATCAAGACCAACTATGATGACCTGCAAACGCTGTCAAAACCTAATCCCGACAAGTCATCAGCACCTCATCAAACATCCCGATACGGCCGACCCATACGTACTCCATCACGATACGCAGACTACAATATGTCGCGAAAGTAAGCAGACCTTGCTTAAAAACAGCACTATAGCACACATATTTTAACTACGTTATGTCATTGATAAAACGGAAGATGTTGCATGTCAATGTCACTCCACATGACCTCCTTGTGAGAGATGAATTCGAGATAGAAATATATAGCACGCGCACGATATATACTAAGAAACCAACGTATAATTGAACTCAAAAATCTAGCATTAAAAACTATTACAATATAGAAATAGAAATATTTAACTAGCTTTTTATTTTACATTTGTTGACAACGTGACCAAGTCAAATGTTTCCTAACGATAGATAATTTTGGGAAACTCCCTTCGCTGTTTGGGATCTTCCGTTATGTGGAAAACATCATAAAAGCTGATTACATGAGGCTTTCTTAAACCGAGGTTGAACTCCTCGGTATGATCCATAAAACTTAAATGAAACACTATGCGCTATGGCATAAAACTTGTTCCTCAGCCGGTGCTAAACTGTGCTGAGATCGTCGTCTTGCGTGGGTTGTAATCAAATTGAAATCAGTCGAACCTGCATGCGGCTTAGGCGTACACTTGTACTCTGGAGATCAAACAATTTCCATGTATGCGACCAGCGTCACAACAAGAAATATGTTCCCCTCAAAAAGTTGTCTCTCCAGGCCAAGTGTCCTTGAAAATATGAGTCCTAGCTTGTAATTTGTCCCCCTCATTTTAAACAAGTAATGCTAAACTTTTAAAATAAAAATAAGTGTTTCTTTCTTGTTACAAATAAACTGAGTAAATAATACGGGTTTATTGCGTTTTTCCGATGGTGGAGCACATAATTCTCAAAGTAGAAACGTAGTTTTTGTATATTGAAGCCGTTTTTGAAACACGAAGGAACGCCGAGATATCTAGCTCAATATTTCAGTAATGTGTAATGCGTTTTGATGAAATGTTTGAGTCGTTCACACAACTTCTTTATAGTAATGCAACTTGCTATAGGCACAATGTAACGAGGTAAAGCTCCGTCTTTCTACGGTCCATCTCTAAAATCTTTAGCGCTTGTTAAGCTTATGAGCAAATTTCCTTCAACAAACAGTGTTGCACTTTGAGTTTTGCAATAAACTCGTAGAAAACGCTCTGATCATGGAAATAAGCAAATCCAATGGCCGCCCGCAACCAGAGTAAGCCCGCCAAATTGTATCAGGTCCAATGACGAATTACTGGATTCCTAATATCGATGGAACAGGAAATAAGCAGTGAACGCCCAACCTGCATTTGAAATTTAAATGACCGAGCTCCATTTTTTCTAAAATAAATTTATTTGCCTTAAAGTGTGCTTAATGCAATGGGACAAAATTACTAAAATGCAAGCGAACTCGAAATAGGCCTTTTTGCAATGAATACAATTACAAGACAAAATCCAACCTGAACCTTGCATGCCTCGTGATCTCCATTTTCCGAAGAACTATAACTTTCTTCAGACAAAATGAAACATACTTTACGTACATAATAAATATACGTATAGACAATTCAATATACACACAGTAGGAAGATTCAAGGACCTAAAGTCGACGTTGTGTTGTTTTGTCGAAATTCTATACAATGCAGAGTAACAAGTGCAAATTTTCCAATCCGTTAAATTATACAGTCCTCTCAATATTTGCTCCTGCTTTTTGCGTCAACTTTCATATTTGATCTTTATGTTCTGGCCATTTCAGAGTCATGTCAATAGCTTCTACAAATTTGACAACCAGCTTGTTTGATTCATCCTCTCTTTCATTTGGTGGCGTTTGACTTCGTTAGTCGAAAACAACCAGTCGCCCAAAGAACGAGCTAATTTCCGCTTCTTTCTTTTCCTCACAATTAGCAGTCGCGTCCATACTTGCGTTTTCATCCCCAAGTTCAAGCAGTTGGTTTGTTGATAGTTGTCTGGCTGCTATAAGAGTCAAATGAATAATATTGAAACAAAATTTTTAATGTAAGTCTTGTTTTATCCGATGCTTTAATTGTGTTATGAATGTCGAGAAGTCCCGTTTGTGGCTGTTATAGACGCCGATGACGTAACGTTATTCAGCAAGACTTTCAATTTTTTATATTAAAGGCCGATCTCCACTTCGACCGTACCATAGCGTAACGTAGCAAAACGCGACGTAGCGTATCGTATGCATATACGTGTTACATTCTCCACTTTGGCGGTTTTGACGAACCGTACAGAAACGAAGCATGGCGCGAATTTTGATTATAATCATAACATGGCGGTTGTCAGTAAAAACACACTTCTTCTTTTCTTGTTAAAAAGAAGGATGACTAAAGGAAATAAAAATAAAAAGTCAGTATGGGTACGAAAAATATTTCAAGAGCGCAAAACTAAAGGAGAATTCTATTTATTAGTCCAAGATTTACGTTTATTTGATAAAGAATTTTTTTTCAAATATTTTCGTATGACTCCTGTTCAATATGAAGAACTTTTGACTATGATTGCTCCAGAGATACAGAAGTCTTGCATAACTCGGGAATGTATAGGACCTAGTGAGCGACTTTGTGTAACACTCAGGTATCTAACTACAGGAGATTCTCAAACAACCATAGCGATGAACTTTCGAATGAGCCCAACCACTGTTGGACGATTCATCTTTTCAACATGTGAAGCACTGTGGAATGTACTGTCATTAGTATTCATGAAATGTCCAAGCAATGAGGCAGAGTGGTGTAGCTCCAGGGTTTGAAATTAAATGGAATTTTCCACACTGCATTGGTGCGCTTGATGGAAAACACGTCGTGATGCAGGCACTGGCAGCAAACTCTGGATCGATGTTCTATAATTATAAGAAAAACCCATTCTATTGTTTTAATGCTATTTGCAATGCAAACTACCAGTTCACATTGGTTGATATTGGTGACTCAGGACGGAATAGTGACGGTGGTGTATTTTCTTATAGTACAATGGGTGAATCAATTAAGAAAAAGTTTAGGCATCCCTAGGCCCGAGGCATTCCCTTCCACTAAAATGCTATCCATTTGTCATAGTGGCAGATGAGGCGTTTCAGTTACAGCAAAATATCTTGAAACCATACCTGAGAAGCTCTGGGAATATCTGAGCGGGTATTCAATTATCTGTTGTCTCGAGCGAGGAGGGTAATTGAAAATGCGTTTGGAATTGTAGCAGCGCGATTTTGGTATTTCGTCGACCAATTCACGCCAGAGTTGAAATGGTTATTCGTTACAAAAGCAGTAATCGCTCTGCACAATTATCTTATGGCTGGAAGGTCCTTTTCGCACAGCACGAAATACTGTCCAGCTGGTTTCGTGGACAACGACACAGAAAACGGAAGAGAGCTTGGAGAATGGAGAAAAGTGACACAATCAGAAGAGGGTTTAAGAGGTGTCAGCAACGCTGGGTTAAACAACTACTCTCGTGATGCAAAGCTTGTTAGAAGATTTTAAAAACTACTTCCTAAAAGGACAAGTACGCTGGCAGCGGAACGCAGTACATGCTACAGTAGATTGTTTTCAAAACGACAATTAACTAAATCAAAGAATCATTTATTACTTTGTCACTGTTTTTAAACATAACGGTAGTTAACGCATGCAAACGTAAAGTTATTTGTAACAATAAATTTCTTGAAAAAGTTTATGGAAAACACATTCTGTTACATTTCGTCATCATCTTCAAACTCAGCAAGAACTTGCAGTACTTTGATCTTAGTCAATTTGTTTTTCTTCCAGTCAAATTCCTGAAAGGTAGTAACCAAACTGGAACAGAAAAGAATGCCCTGGTCTTCTGGGTTAGTTGTCTATTTTGAACCCATTTTTTAGCATATGCTATATCATTGGCAGGCTTAAGGCCAAAAGATCGTCAATTTGATCTGATCGCCTTTTCCGGAGTCTTTTGAAGAGGTTTTGAGTCTGAAATTTCTAGTTTTGCATGGGAATTGTCCACAGTGATTGGTGAAAATGATGTAAATGGTCTAACCTCATCGGTGGAGGTTATCACATCAGGCACATCAGGATTCCGGCAATTTAATTGGGAAGTTGGTTTCAGTTTTTCGTCCAGTCATCACATCACGCAAAAAGGATAACTCAACGAAATATTCACAAGTTGGCAATTTCTAACGTCTGTTCCTGATCGTCGCTCGCAATGCATCTTCTATAATTATCCTTCAGCCTGTCAAACTCTTTACAAACTAAATTTCTAGATTTAGAAAATAAAAAACCTGTACATCAAACTTTGTTCAGTGCATTTATTAGAAGATGACATGCCTTCATAAACATAGTTGTTTAGTAGCCAATTGCAGGAGCCATAGCAAAACAATAAATGGGGGAGGTGTGTTTATTCTTATATTCATTAGCGTCAGACTGATTTCTTTTAAAATGATTTGGCTTTCTAAAGAAATCAGACAAGCTCAAAAATAAATGAAAACAAACCTTCCCTCTCCCAATTTAGTTCTCTAGCTATGGCCCATGCCAATTGACTTAGTTTTACCAATAAGAAGAATGCACCAGTATTTCTTACAGTCTAACACCAGACAAGACCTTCTTAGGATGGGAATGGTTTGCACCATATACAAAATGTAAGAAGAGTATCATAAGAAATTGCAATATAAGGATGGTTACAGGTACAATGCAGAAAAAAATAGTGAGCTACACTAAATTTAATCTGAAATGTTGCAAAATGGACATATTTATTCTTATCCATGAATATCAACTTCCATTTAAAGCTCATTTGATACTATCATTTCTTAATTAACTGGCATATTGATGATCAGTGTCATGTCACTGTGATAATTGCATGGGTGAGTATCACATTTGAATAATATAATGTCTTAATAAATAGAAGGTGTAGCATGTACTGCTTGCTTGTTTTACTATAACGGCTCTGTTGTATAAGTTTTGTAAACTGAAGTATTGAATAAAATAAAGCAAAACCCACATAACTAGATATTTCTAATCAAACACATTTAAATAGACATAAATTTATACCAAACAAGGGGCAGTTAATAACAATACAATTTTCACACTCAATAGTAAATGTAGACACATTTCAATTGCAAAAGCTGGACCAAGAACTGTTGTGATTACATAAATTGCTACTGGTATTCATTACAGAGTTTTACCTGTTTTATAAATTTAAGGATTTTGTGCTTATGAAAACCAGGTATCTTGTTCTTTTAGGCTCCAAAATTGCAATGTATACATGTTGATAACATACCAGGTAATAACACAAAGCAGCAGAAATTGGTCAATGCTTCCAGTTCCTTTGGTTTGTCTTGCAACTTTGACGAAACATCTCCGGTAATATGCAGTCATCATTATTGATATTGTGCATCATTGATGATATTGTGTCATCATTAATGATATTGTTTGATAATTATTGATGATATTTTCTGTTACTCTTCTCGAGATATCGTCGATATACTGACAGACACGTCTTTGAAGATGAACTCTTTCGGCATAAAGATGACATCGAAGATATGGATATATCTCTTTTGACGAATGTATCCTTTTCATATGTGACACGATGAAATTTCGATGTCCGACTGATGGATGTAATCCAGAAAGTTAGATGTGGTTAGTTTTGCTTGATAAATGTTATCGAGAGAAAGCTTACCAATGTGAAATCAGAAATCGTTCAGTTTGATGATTTTGTACAAATAGGTTTAATTGGTGTATTCAAAAGCCAAGACAAAAATGGTCTGGCAAGTGAAATTTCACTCATATTCAAATACAATTGAAATAATGTCTTGTAAATCATATCAAGAAGCATGCGTTCACGTCCGACCGAACCGACCCGACTGCCATCCGAGATTTTTGAAAAATATCTTTTACCATACCGCTCCACTTTCATGTCTAACCATGTCGTTGAAGCTGAACTGTTAATACGTAATTTTACGGATGAAATTACTGATATAAATTTCGTGTCGTAAGCATTTCAACAGGTTTTATTCAAGCCTACATGACCTTTAATAGAAAACTAATGAGTGAAATATTTACATTCTGGTTAATTTACGAGGGTGTATGATAATTATTGTGTGAACAGATAAAAAATTGTGTTTACAGTGAGTTTTGAACAAAACTTTCGGCCATCCAACAGCATTTGAAATTCTATAACATTATTTTCCTTACATCGCAATTTACCCTATAGTTATTGTAACAACCTCAAAACATCGTTCCGTTGGAGTTTATCGGCTGGGTGGTCCCAGTCATGGCTGCACAGAATATAAGGAAGTCGGATAGACCAAAGACATGAGATAGGCGAACCTGTGCTTACCACTGAAATTTGTATCCTCGTTTTCTGGATAAACTCTCCTATAGACATGACGTTTGTATTATTATGGATGGTTTCCGTTGCGAATATGCCTTGCATGTTTCGTTTCAATGCCTTTTGGAGGCCTACTTGTAAATTATTCTGCACCTTGCCATGTGCATATTGTACGCGAAATAGCCAGGTTGCCACAGTATTTGCCTATTTATGCTTCCGTGAGCAGTTTAAAGATCGTGGTTTTGGATTTGCTTATTAAGGTTTTGAAAAGCTTATTTTTGCAGGAAAGTTCTTGAAGGCTTACCTGTCGTTTGCAACATAAGTACGCGTGGAGTGAAGAGAACGAAAAGCAGATTAACGATGGAACGAAACAAAACCGCAATATTTTGCTGTGGATATGTGATTGTGCATGCTTTTACACGTCTGCGTTCGCAAGGTATAAAGTGACGTTATAATTTGTCCCAACGTCGTTGTCGCAATTATGTTTTTCATTGTTTAACGAATAGATTACATTTGGCCTTTGCAAGATCAGTTATCGATATACATTATGCCTCACCTTGGCATGTGACCTTTGTTCTGTTTACCACATTTGACGTCATGCTGTGCATCTATAAATGAGCAGTCACTCAGAACAGATAGTGGCTAAATGTGATCTGTTTGTTTATGAAATGAGAACCTAAAACTATTTGAATTTTGGCGGAAAAGAAAACGTTATTTTTTTTAATTCCAACGTTAGCAAAGAGGCTTTGTTGTTTTTTCGCTAAAGCGTCTACTGTTCTAGCTAGATCTTTTTCAAGCTTTTCATCGGTGTAATTTAGGGATTGCATTCAATTTTTGCTATTTGTTTTGTTTAGGTTTACCCACTACATACATGTGACGCTCATTCGTGCATCTGTAGTCCCGTAGTTGACTCTGGACCAATGAAATTGCGTGATTTCTCGATGTTTGGGAGTAAATATAATTCGTCAAGGCACATAACCATAAAATTGTAGTTATAAATGTCTTCATCTTTGTATTGTACCAATTGGTGAAATATATACGACAAGATTGACTTCTTCATTTAACACCAGACTAAAGATAATAAACTGTCTTATCATGCTGTGAACTGAGCAGAGATTATTAAGGCTGAAACAAACTAGGCAGTCGCTTTAGTCGCGCGTCTAAAACTACCGCTTTGCGTGGTTACTAAGCTAGTAGCGTAGTCGTCGCGCAGCTAGTCGCTTTGAAAGTTCAACATGTTGAACTTTTGACTTTAGTCGCTTCAGTCGCTTTACACTGATTGGCCCATAGATACATTTTAACTCCTAAATGCATATCATATTTCCTGTCATAAGCATCATACGAAATTTATAGATTATACCAAAACAGAAGGCAATAAATAGTGAATTCACACTGGAATCTTTCAGTTTTATATGACTTATCAAATAGGGACAATAAGAGCTACAAACTGGAACCCTAATGCACAACCTAAATGCAGAATAAGATTATCCACGATATACGCGTGTGTGCTATGATCATATTGGCGTGATTTTACTGGCTTGTTCTCTTTTCTCCACATACTAGTTTGTACTGAGTAAAATTCATATATTAGTAGCCATAATAAAGGCCAAAATAAAAGTTTAAGTGATATCTGTGTCTGTAACAAACTAAAATCACCGCCATGTTCAATAGACGCCACGGTAAATGTCGCGATGGTCGCTGCATGTGTGTTTCAGCGTTCAAACTGACGACGCGCACTCAATTGCTTTGGACGCGCGACTGAAGCGACTGCCCAGTGTGTTTCAGCCTTTATAACTGTTAAGGATCGCGGAGCTTTTCCTATAATGAAATCACGAACTCCAATGAAGAGAGAATCTTTCTCTTCCACTCTTTATAGTTGTGGCTCCACGAGCAAACACCTTTTACTTTTCAACGCTCAAAATAATGTGGGATTTGTTTTGTGCGTGAAGAGAAAAAGTTTTCTGACCGTCTTCCATATTCATCCCCAAAACGTTGAACTTTTGCCGTTTTTCTGTGAATTTTCCGTATTTTTTGCATGTTCAGCGCGCGTAATCTATTTTCTCTGTCTTTCATCAATTTCTATTTGCTTTGCCAATTTACTCACGCAATTTCAAAGCGTTTATTATATAAATATCCCAAGTTTTCTTCAAGACAACAGAGTAGGACTAACGCTATTCGCGAGACAAGATTCACCTTCTAAGACGGTCAGCTCTTTGCGAAGGTTTTCGTTTGACTTAGATTTCGTTCAAAAATAAAATTGGGAAGACATGGAAAAGTACACAAAGGCGTCTTTCTTTAAAAGCGTGAACGTTTCTGTGGAAATGGGGTGAGAACATTATCGACAATTTTGTTGGTGATTTTTACCAATATATTTCAGTTAAATATTGCTCTGAATAGCGTATTTGTTTTGATAAATGACAGTTGAGCATTTCTGAAAAGAAATGTTTAATACAATTGAAGTAAATTTTGGTTTTGTCTAAACACGTGGTTTGCTAAAATGCATCGTGTCGTTTTACTTTTATGGCTATCTTCATTTTGGTTTTCAACAATTTTTTTAAACTTCTCAATTGTCATGCACCAGCATAACAGGTACACTTGTTCAGAGCAATATTTATACCAGCACAACCAAGTGTTTCTTTTACAATGCTTCGATTACGTGTTCTTAAATGTGGTCATATTCTATATGAGTGAAAAGGTGTTATTACAGATCGTGCTCCGTACGTTTGGAAGATCACACAAGGTGCATGGAAAAAGAGTTTGATCTTAGAAAAGATTCTTTAGAATAAGACGCGCACTAAAAAGCAAAATCTGTTAGTGATTCTTGATTTAGACGGTGCCCGACACGGCTGGCACTGAAATTTTTGAAAACGCGAGTTTTTTTTACCAATAGTAGAACTGATGTTAAGAGTCCAAAAACAGCCTTTTTCGCAAAAATTAGTTATTGCAAAAAACACTTTAATTACACGGAGTCAAAATATGGGCTGTGTCGCATTTAATCTATTAAAATTTCAAACAATTTCCTGCGATGTGCAAACTTTGCTCGTATAACCGTATGATTTAAAATTTTGGTTGAGCTCCCCAACTCCATTGGCTTTACGCCTCTGTTCACCGATTTTGTTAACATAATTTGCATATCGTGCGTCACCGATGTTTTCTGAAATAGTGCTTACATTTGTTTGTGTGTTTGTTTGTTTGCAGAGATTTTGTTTGATTCTTTATGGGCTTTTTCCACCCTGACACACCTTTCCTTTGAACACGTCTGTATATCGACTTTTATTCGTGCTGAGATGCTGCTTGTTCGCGCCTCTGATAATATCAACTGTATCACATTCATGTCATTGTTCTAAAAGCATGTTGATGAAAAACAGCGAGAGCATTTAACCGCGCATCAATCGTCACTGTTGTCAAACGTATTGTTGATTTTATGACTAGAGTTGAAGCTGCTGAATCATTGCTGCATAGAAACAAATTTCATATTCAATCAGCTTTAGTTGATTTTATTGTATGGGCTACACAACGGCGATTAATATTTGAAAATATAAATGAGAAAGAGGGCTAAGAAATAGTTATTAATGCATTGTGTGGCTATCAAGTATTTGATCTTTTTCAAATTATTTCATCATTTATTAGAACTACTTCTTGATAATCCTTGTTTAGAATAATTTGATCGTTCTTTGGAACTATTTCATGATACTTTTGCAACAACGTATTTCATTACCATATAAAACTACTAGATCATCTTTCAGCACAATTTGATATTTTCTCAGAACTATTTGACCATGCTATAGAACCGTTTTATCTTTCTTTAGAACTGTTAGATTCCACTTCATAACTATTTGATCAAATTCCTAAAACTAATTAATCGTACTACTACGGAACTAATGAATCATTCAGTTAATTATTTCTTTTTATTATTTGATGAAAGGTAAAGGTCAATGCCAATTAGTCACCTGCTTTCTCAATTTTAAGTGCATCAATATTGATATCGAAGTAATTGAATATGTGATGATTGAAAGCATCAATAAAGAGCGCATATTTTTGATAAGAGAAAAACTGTGACAGTGCTGCTCAGTGTGCTTAAAGAATATCTGAGGGGGGAGTGTAGTATTTTTTAACGAGCTCGTAGGAAATAACAACTCAAGACTCTATTCTGCAATATCTCTACTTTATGATCTTGTCATTTTGTCATTTGAGTCTTTAATTGACTAGTCCGTCACTTCAAGTCATTCCGTAATCTCATTAATTTCATTTTTCGCGTCCACGTTTCGTAGCAACCTAGACGCATTGCAGATAATCGTAAAAATGTGTACTTGCGTTTAACAAAAAAAACGTCAGTCATCTTTTACCGGCTAAGCATCGGAAATATTTCGGCAACTTTCTCATTGACTTTCGATCAATGTAAAGTTAAACGTTCGGCTTTCGAGTGCATTCGATCCACAATTCGAGGCATTAAAGAGTCAAAACTTGAAGCGAAAGAATTTTAACTGTTTGTTAAGAGTCACAAGTCATTCCTGTAGTAATTCTTAGATCAGGCCAAATTATTTGTCTTCATTTTAATTGCTTGGCGTATTTATAAAGTCAAACTATTTTGAAAATGCTCAAGATGATTAATCTGATGATAAGTATATAGTCTTTTCCATTTGCCAAAATTATTTATCGCTTCGCTGAATCTCGGCTTCCCGAGCTCATGTAATCAGCCCCTTTCACGAGTAATTTTTGAATTTGAAATGTAATATGTTTCATAATTTCTGAGAAATTTCATCTTTTTAACGTTTTTGGCTGTAAAAATTGATGACAATGATGTCAATTTCAGTTACCTTAACATGTAACATTACATTGAAGATGAGTTTTGCTGTTACATCGCACAATGAGTTTGTTTTTTTAATGTTGCAATTATTTTAAGTAGAAAGTAGAAGATTAAATTTAATGTGCACTTTACGAGAGTTTGTGCCATTCATAGAAACGACAAGGCATTCAAGCAAATTTACTCAGAGATGGTATCCTGGATTCGCAAAGCCAGCCCCAAAGCTGAGGTCATTGGCTCAGAGTCTAATAAAAAAGATATTTTGGAAATATTTAAGACGAAAAGAAATGTTCGCGAAAAACAATGTTTTATTTTAGGAACTATGCTTTGTAATGTTTACGCTGCATGTTTTCCCTCTTCATTGGATTTCGTCTCCTTACTACGAAATATCACTAGATACTATAACATTAATCATTTGCTCCGAATGATCAAAGGTGCGAGTCAAACTTTATACGAAACTGTCAAACTTGGGATTTGGAAACGCTAAGAGATGCTCTTTGTCGATGGCCCACAGAAGTGGAAGTTTGGTTAAAATCTTAATAATTACAACAACATGAGCGTGCCAGCCGGGGGTAGTCTTCGAGTAAATAGGTGAACACTGAACATTTGAAGTTGAAAATGTATCTACCTTATTGAAAAATATTTAGTATTACACCCATGCACAATAACACATGTATGTATGCTTCACTCAACGAAAGACTTTACCGAGACTTCATCTTAAAGCCTCTATTCCGTGAGCCATTTTATATCCATTTAATTATATAGAATTATAGCCTTCACTCCATCAATTCTTTGGACTCTGTATACTACAGAGACACACATGGTCACGCACCAACAAATTACTGCTTCGCTCCCTGCTCTTGATAGCCGATTTACTTTTGGCAAAAGAGTTTAGGGCCATTTCACATGAGGTGGGAAGGAAACCTTACCAATAATAACCACTATTTTCGTAAATGAGCACATGATTTTTGGAATTTCATTGATATGCTCGTTTTGATTCTAGGTGCATTTGAGATATCGTGCGATGAAGGAGCGATATTTTCCAATCTTGCAAGACATGGTTTTCGTTTTATGAATGAGGTAAAATTGTATTGACGTCAAAGTAGTTTGTTTTGATTTGACCGTGTTTCGTTCATCGACGGAATGGCTTTGAAGTTCGTCTTTGAATTGCAGTATTCATTTTATGTTATGATTTTACCATTGGTTGTTCTTTGTAAGAAGAAATAGTCAATAATTTATGAATCTATTGTGAATGACGTAAGTTCCTTTCATGGGACGTAACTCATAGGGATGGATCTATGATTTGATAAAAAAGGTGTTAATTGCCTGTATTTTGGATTTGACTTTAGTTGCTACTCTGTCACCCTGCCATCCCCTTTCTTGTTAAATTTTGTTACTCACATGCCATAATTTGGAGATAGTTTGTAAGTATGTAGTGTGCTACATTAGCAAAATCACAATTGGTTTTGATTAGTTGCTTGGTATATTAATATTTCACAAATAAATTGACGCACCCCCGCACCACTTTAAGCCAAGGATAAGAGGGATGCTAGCGACCCCCGTTCCACTAAACACCATTCCCATTATGACACACTTTTTGCCTAAAACAGTCATTACTTGTTGGCTGTATGTAATTAAATTGGTGCTCAAACACATGGTCGGATTAAACACAAATACATAATTCATGATCTCTTTTCTCCTTCACAATATGATTAAAAATTGTTTCTCATGAAACAGGTCGCCGACGTCGTTCGTATGATCAGTGAGAACAAGCACTGGGATCAATGTGTGAACCGCGCCAAATGTCGATGTATTCACGAAGATTGCATGTGTGACCTGAGTGTAATGGTTAACACAGCAGCTTGTCTTGTGAATGTGAAGGAAATGCCCAGGGTTGTGAGAACGTTGGTCAGGTCGTGCATTTTCACCATATACTTGTATTGGATTGAATTAATTTAGTAAATTTAAATAGCAATTCATCACATATTAGCATTTCGTTGTATTTGATTTGATGAAGTCCGTCGTGTGATTTTGACGGATGGAAAAACGAGCGAATGTAACTTATTATTGAAGAAATGATTTTGTCGAAATATATCAAAAATGAATGAAAACAAACTTGATTTCTCTTTATGAATTATCTCTGTACAAATTATCATTTAAGTGAAATGAGAAAGAAAAAGAAGTTGAAGGTATTCAAAGACTGCAGTAAGTTCTTAATGAGTTCCAAATACATATTTAGTTTCAGGTTTTGTTCAGTCGCCTGTCAGATAGTCAGATTCATAAATGGCGAGAAAGAAAGCCAAACTTTGCTTATTAATTATGTTTTGAATAACTCACGATCCACTTAAAGACATAGTGTTAAACCAATGAAACTATTTGTAAAACAAAACGAATGAAAAGAACACTCTCTGGCTCAAAAATGTATTTAGCCAAGTATTTTGGTATCACAGAAAATGTATCGCCAAAGTTCTACTCGTCATTTCAAGGAACAACCCCTTTCATAAATCCCTCTTATTTGAAACAAGAAATGCAAAACTTTGAAGTGCCTATGCCAGAAAATAGGACTTGATATCATTGGAATCGCCTTGAAACGTTGATTGCGAAATCAGTAACCAAATTTTAAATTGAACTTGTTTAAGGAACACGTCCAGGAACATGTCCCCTTTGACATATTTCTTCCCTCTTAAAACAAGAAATGCAAAACTTTAAAAGTACAAAATAAATGTTTATTACTTTAAATATCTGAGTAAATATTTACCAAAGGATTGTTCTTAACTGCGTTTTGCCTATGATTTTCATAAGTCATAAAATGGCTTGTTGTTCGTGTAGTAATTTATTTCCAGGAGGCAAACCCAATTAAACTGAGATTCTTGTATGCACTGTGAATTTACCGTTTGATGTAGCTGCAATATACGTAGCTAAATTACGTAGCTATGTGTTATTGTATTCCGTGTTTGCGGCTCCTTGGGGATCGATTATTGCTGAATCATGCAAATTATAAAATGTCGACAAAATGTGACCACTTCTGATACACCGGCACGGCCTAATAACATTGATTGAATGTCGTTCATTTTATTGTTACGTTCAGACTTCAGCGTGAAGTTGGAGATGAAATTCAACAAATGGCTGCGACAAACAAAATTATATCGTTTTTGCCGACTTCTGCACGTATTCAACGCCGAAACAAAGTCGAAAGGCAAACGCCGCCAGAATACAAATTTCGTGTCAAACCGATTGATTGTCACAGATATATAATTAAATGATTAATGAAGATATGATCTTCGCACTTTGCTGGACAATTTAAGCAATCGTCTCAGTGACCTGAAAGAACAAAACAAAGTGACTCCTCACCGGATTCGAACCTTATGACCTCTGCGGTGCCGGTGCAGTGCTCTGACCACTGAGCTACATGAAGTCACACTAAAATTGGTGAGCAAGGTCAATATTGTAGTGTACCATTAGAGATTAATGAGCGAACGATGCATCGCAGTTTTCATGAAACGTTTAAAAGATACGATATAAAGATATGATTTATCTCAAAAATATGGTCATTCAAAATGGCAACCAATTTTATCGTTAAATTTGTGAGATCTTTGAGATGTGCTGTCTCTACCAGAAGTGGATCTAGGATTTTTCAAACATCAGTCAGCAGCGTCATGGCTATCCTGACCTGGTGGGTCTGAGGCATTCTCCCCTGAGAAATTTTTGGATTTCAGAGCCTTGAAAATGCCATTTTCTAGCGTTTTAGAGCAAAATGTATTTTGTGGGCATCGTTCTTGCAAGTAAAACAACACATTTTGCTTACGCTTTCAAAAAAAAAAAAAAGAAGTGAACAATACTTAAATGTTTGCCAAATATTTAGGCTCATTATCATGCCAAATATATGGCTTGCCAGGGCATGTCTAGGAACATAAAATTCTATTTTGCAATAATGCTATTCAAAAACAGATATAGATCTTTAAAAACAAGTTGCTAGGGCATAGACCCCCTAGAGACCCCAATTCAAACCTCTATGTAATGAGTTAAGTTAGAATTTGGAAACTATTAACTGACAGTTCATAGATATAGAAAAGCTCAGACTTCAAACCATGCAAGTTTATTGTAACCCTTACCCCATCCACACTCAGTGCCAGCAAATTCACCTTTGCAGAAAAACTCAAAAACTTTTCTGCCAAAGATTAAGCAAAAATTATCAACGGGTGCTATGACGGCAGCCGAACGCCATAAATGTTTATTGTGGCATTTTACTGAACTATTATCTCCTGTAAGTATGATGCAAGGTGTGCATATAAAATCACTAGCAGCATTGTATTTGTAAATACAAACAGATTGTAACCAAATATTTAATTATATAATTACATGAATGTGAAAATTGGTTCATGTGTCATGCTTACTGGTTATGATAATATCATTCTTCATATGACAAAGCCGTTTAAATGTAAATCTGAAATAATTTAGTTTAGAAATATAATGTTCATCTGAAAAACTTACCAGTGATCATGAAAATACTTTGCTGTTTTGCCAAATTTTCAAGTTTATTCATTGGTGAAGCCATATGATTTTACTTTATAGAAAACGCTTCATACATCAATAGCCCTTGGAATTTATGGCAAACAATCTGGTATGAGCGGAGATTAACACACCTTTACATCTTACATGAGGTGTTCAGTTAGAAAAGGAGATAAATATGTGACATGGGACAACATTTCAATGTAAGGAAATACTCAGGTTTACCACCATCCAAACAAATTGTCAAAATGAAAAAGCTTCAAGGATCAGAAGACTCTATAATCACAGATTAAGTAAACAGCTACCTGCAATCAAATGTTAGTTTCTCAAATCTTAAAAGGGTATCAGAGCTCCCTCTTATAGTATAAGCGTTGGGACCAACGGTCTGGGGCGAGCGCGGAGCCGCCATTTTGGTTCCTACTTCAGTAAAGTGAAACTATATAATAGGGAATGCTATAACCCGGGCGATGATCGGGGACGCGCCTATTAAATTCCTGGTCAGCGGCAAAAGCCTTGACATAATAACCCATGGCACAATTATAATCTTGTATAAAATTTCATAACACAAATCAACACAAAGTATACAGCACAGCGCCCACATTATTTACAAAATATGCGGTCTTTTTACACGATGTTACTGCAAACGCGCATTGTGAAGTATATTATTCTTTGTTATTGAGCTTGCTTGTAATATGTTCTAAAAGATAGTGATGATGCTCAAAAGTAAACTAATCGGTAACAGTATACAGCACAAAGTATACACAGCATTACGCCCATTGTATTATATGTTCATTTGGCTTTTACAAAATATGCGGTCTTTTATAATGAATGTTACTGCGAACGCGCATTGTGAAGTATATTATTCTTTGTTATTGAGTTTGCTTGTAATATGTTCAAAAGATATTGATGATGCTCAAAGTATTCTAATCAGTAACAAAGTATACAGCACAAAGTATACAGCACAGCGCCCACATTGTATTATATGTCATTTTCATTTTACAAAATATGCGGTCTTTATAACGAATGTTACTGCAAACGCGCACAGAAGTATATTATTCTTTGTTATTGAGCTGCTTGTAATATTATGTTCTATAAGATAATATTATGCTCAAAAGTATTCTCAAACCTAATTATTCTGCTCAAAACCTGTCGTCATTTTTATAAATAAATGTTGCTTCAAAACGCGCATTGTGACGTTAAATTTACGTATGAGATAAATCTCGAAGCTACCAGATCATAGGAAATGGCCTATCCTCATGCCTATACTATTATGCTGAATATTCGCAGCCTTTTCTTCTTACTTTATGGTGCGTTTTCGTGTTTATCGGTCTCGCCTTAACTGCACCTAGATAAATATCTTTAATTTATATGTTCAATATTCGCGCACTTTCATTCTTACGTATAGGTACTTGCGTTTTTCTCAAGCGCTTTTATCGGTCTCGGCCTAACTGCACCTTAAGTAGATAGCCTATCTTTAATTTATATGTTCAATATCTGCGTGCACTTTCATTCTTACCGAAAATGTGTTTTTCTTAAGTGCTTTATAGGTCTCATTCTTAACTCAACCAGTTAAGAAAATATAAAACCTCGCATCAAAAGGAAAAAATAGTGGGCACATTACTGGCTCGTGGAATGAAATTCATATAAAGACGTATAAACCGTTCGAGTGTTTGCTCCAGCTCATTATTAAAACATTTCAACAGACTAAAATATATTAAGGAACAAATTTCGTGTTTCATACTCAGTATATGTGCAGACAATTCTTCAGCGTGAATCTGCAGAAATGCTCAAATAAACAAGTAAACCTCCTTAGAGAAAACTCGCAAGTGTAAATTCTGAAAATTACTGCATGGTGATACATTGATGGAACGTGGAGCAAATGGAAGAACTTTGAACAGTTTCAGGTCTCGTAGTTTGTTTTCAATTGTTACACCATACTGTAACAATTTGTAACATATTCCGAAAAAACACTAATGTAAACTCAAAATTTCAAATATAATAGCAAGAAACAAAATCTAAAAGCAATATTTTGACATTATTTCATAGTCATTATAAAGCTAATATAGCAGTTTACTATAGATCATGTTTTGAAGTATGTTTTATAATTTATTTCTTCACATTGTCGGCTTTCAGCGTTGCTTTTTGTAATTGTTGAACAGTTAATCCTTTCAAAGGCCGTAATACGTAAACGTTGATAAATTGATTTCACTGCTAATATATTTGAAAAGTGAAAAGAGGTTTTGAATTTAGGTAATTGATTCTATCCTCGTTTGTGAAAGCTGACAACCACTCAAAACAAAGCAATAAACGTTTTCACTTACAGGTAATCAACCAACTGCATCAAGCATCTTTATCCCCAAATTAAAGCGAGAAAACACCAAGAAATTTTCAACCGACGACAACTGCAGCACAGCCTGCTACATTCCCTCCTTTCTTGCAATATTGCACGACCAATTAACATTTTATAATCGCAAAGACATTCCATTATGGAGCGAAGAATCGAATCTAACAGTCATTTCTATCTATATTAGCAAAAAAACTCATTAGGAAAAACCGTTCAATGACTCGCCAATTATTTTGGCTACTTTTAAATACATTTTATTATATAACACATGCATAGCTTAGCATATAACACTTATGCATAGCTTAGTTATTAAGAATGTTTACTGAAGATTAAACAAAATGCTGAAAAACATATCATTTATTTTTTCTAGCACCGCCAGTGTTTGAAAGCAAGAAGGAAATATTCCAATTGAGTTTTGGAAATCCGTTTTGATTGTGAGCAACGAAACAAGACATTGTTTACATGGGAGCGCTTTGTATGTACTTTCTTCGTTATGATGATTAAGATTTAAATGTGCACAATTTGTCTCTTGACACCACACTGTTTTATTTTAACAAACTTCAGGACAGCAGAGGCACTCGCAGACACGACGTAAAAAGTGACCATGATTATGAAGAAAAGGACGGATTCGATTACAGAACAGTAGAAACTGGATTGTCCAGCACAAGTGCAAATAAGACAAGTCAGAGTATTTCTCGACTACTACATCGATCGAGAACAATTTACATCAGAAAACAGCTTGGTTATGGCAAAACGGAGAGTATTTAGAGAGAGATGGATAACGATTCCTCCTCACAAATTCGCGCCAGCAGTCGATTTTACCTAAAAATACCTCTTAGTAGTGCTCATTCAAGTCACGCCATTGGTGCCACGGCAACAGTTGGGCAGCGAATGGATTACCGACTGGTCACAAAGTTTATAGTTTGGTAAAACGCAATGTAATTAAAATCACAGAAGTCAAAAGGTGTCTTGATCAATACGTTGAAGAGACTTTATTTCCACAAGACGGACAAAAGGCTACCGCGCAAGACAAATAAACGGTACTATCCAAATAAAAGGATATTCGAAACCACGTAGCAAAAGCAATAGAGTCCCTTAAGGACTGCAAAGACGATCAAGAGTCCCTGCGCAGGAAGGTAGAAACCTGAAACAGAATTCTCCAAGCAGCAAGTTTTCTACCGCACAAGAGATAACGCTTCCAGAAACGATATTCCTCCAAAGGAGGATAAAAAGTTTTTGTTTGTGCATCAAGAGCATTGGCAACAACGAATGTTGATTCGTTATGGCGGACAATTGTGTCTCATGGACGCCACATACAAAACAACGAAGTACGCAATACCGCTTTTCTTTGTGTGCGTTCATTCAAACGTTGGCTACAAAGTTGTGGCTGAATTTATGTGCCAGACGGAGACCGAAGAAGCCATAGAAGAGGCTCTGGCTATTATAAAAGGATGGAATCCAGCATGGAACCAAAATATTTTATGGTGGATTACTCATTAGCAGAAATAGGCGCGATAGAAAGTTTTCCCGATGTACAGGTTTATGTTTGCGACTTTCACAGGCTGCAAGCGCTAAACAGTACCAGCAAGCAAGAATGGATTGTCATATGAACAGCAACAACACTTCCTTCTGCAAATGAAAAGATTGCTAATGCCAGTACCAAACAGGAGTAACGACAAGGCAGTAAAAGATTTCGAGAGTCCAAAGTGTATAAAGAATGCAGCAAGATGAGAGAATATGTTGACAGCGTGGTTTTCTTTGCGCTGTCAGATGGGCACACGCTTTCGAAAACAGCAGTCACCAACATTGTTAATACTAATAATGGCGTTGAGTCTTTAAATACGAATACTTACCCCAAAGTATTGACAAATCTGTGTATGGTATTGCGGTGATGTTGGTTGAATCTTTCATTCCCGATGTTCTTCAGCACTATTTGGATGCAAACCTGCGACTGAGCAGCGCCTACTGCAAGCGACAACCCATCAATCCCAGAATACTTGCAACAACAGACCTCCGCACTTTTTGTTGCCTTAAAAATCGATACGCTTCAGCCATTTTCAAACAGGACGACATAACTCCGGTTAATTTAAAGAAGGGCACGTTCAATGTCAAGAGCGAGAGCAATGTTGGAAAGAAACATTTCATAGACTTCCGAGAACCAAGTTGTACCTGCAACATATGGCACACTACCCATTTCCCTTGCAAACATTTTTTCGCAGTTTTTCTTTCTATGACAGGATTTCGAAAGTCTTCCAGAAGACTACCGAAATAGCGTTTTCATCACTCTCGACAATGAACCTCTTGGATTGCCACAAGATACTACGCCAGAAGAACTAGAGGAAGCCAATACGTCATCATGGAGCACCATCAAAAGAGACGTTGTTTTGCACGAATCGTTGTCTTCTGATAACAAAAAATATATCCACGACACACCCCACGAAGAAACAGTTAAGTTTGAAACTACTTCAAACAAAAGTTCCAAAAGGCTCAGAAAGATCTTGCAAGAACAACTGGGCCAAATACACAGTATGACCTTCCTGATCGACAACGAGACCACTCTACAAGAAGCAGTGCAAAAAGCTGAAAGCTTGAAACAGTTTCTTGAACAAAACTTTCCCACAGAAAATGGTTTGCCTCTTCGATTGAGTCCTGTGAAAAAGTTAAAGGTTACTGAGACAAAATACCATCAAATCTTTCATAAGGCCCTACCTCCCAGACGACGCAAGACAAAAAAGTCTACACCATTTACAATAGATCTTACTAATGTGGGCGATGAAATGGCACAAGTAAGACAAGTTATTGAATTGCTTTCTTGTCATTTCTCAAAAAAGCTTCTCTCAAATGATTACTTTTATGTTTAAAAAATTTCTTATCCGTCCGAAAAGAGTAAAAACACAAAAGCACTTATCTTACTTTCCAATATCTTATTAAAGTATTGTTTCAAAATTAATTTTCACCAGCCATTAGATATACGATACGAAGGGCATCACCAAATTGTGGGTTTTTGTCTTCTAAATCGCACTCATTTTTGCCATACTCGAAAACAACGTTTGAAAAAGTTGTTCGTAATTCTTTAGATTACATCTCGTCACGAGTATTTTCTGAAAGTAGTCTTTTATTTTCATAGGTGTCCACTAATGTGCAAAACCAGGAGAATGAAAAGAAATTCAAGCAGGTGCAAACACATAGCAATAGAAATATTGAATGGAGAAAATTTTCCAAAAATATTTGTGCAATGATGAGGGGTAGTAACATTTCAGGTAGTATTTATATTTACTATGTAGTAATTATTTAATATGAGTAGGACTATACCATTACACATAGTCCACTTTTTCCTAAATGGCAACTGTAGTGTTGACGTCTCAGCCAGGGGCCGCGGAAGTATCCTCAAAAAGTGGCACTGACCGGCGAGCTTGCAGCTTACTGTTTTAGCATATTACAGATATGCATTGTTTCATGAATCATGATAAGTTTCAAAGTCTGCAAAATATTGGTAAACATTCTTAAAATGCTATGCGTATTCACTATGCTTGGCGTGCGTGCTAACAAACTAAGATGACTACATGAACAATTTCATTAAGTAAGTTTGATCTCAATAAAACTTCCCAAAAATCTAACCCTACGTTCGTTTTTCAGAACAAAGTCCTTAGCTATTAAACGTAAGTCCAGTTCGTCAGTTCTGGCCTTGTTTACATCCATAACAATAAGATTATTGTAGCGTGCTGCCGTCATTGTGCTCCTGAGATGTGTCTTGACAAGCCGCTGGGTAAAAAGTTCTCCAGAGGCTGCGCTCATTGAGCAACAAAGTAAATCAAAGTAAGACGTGTGCTTTATTTCTTCTAGTGTAGGGATGGTAAGGCTGGCCGGCCTGTACAGCACAAATTCTTACAATCGAGTCCCAGCAAACATTCCGTTGACTCAATTTGCATAGGTCCTACCAATAGGTAGTCTGGAACTTGTCAAAGACGCATATGTTAGGTTTGAGAAGTGTGTGAACTGGCTCGGTCGGCGGCGCGACTAGTATCTCTAAAGACGATATAAACTCAGAATTGCCGAATTTTGGTTTGGAATGAGAATGAGGAGATAAATACGTTGATGGAGTTTCTGTGCTGACGGCAGTCAAACTAGACCTAGAGTCGATGTTTTGGTCAATAACATTCTCTGCTGGAGCACTACTAAAAACTCGTCAGTTTTCGCAACCTTTTAGCTGTTTCTACAAGCTCTTTTTCCTTTTCTCGTTTCACCTAGCAGCTCTAGGCATGATGATTTTGATTAAAAGTGATTTAAACCGCAAAATTTTCAATTATTATGATCATGAATTGTCAACAGTTTTGTAGGACCAATGGCCTGAAAGACAATACGACGGGAGCAATGCGTTGCCGTAGAATTTATAGTCTCATGTGGATCATAAATTGCGACTTCTCATTGGTTAATTAAGTTACTGGGCGGACGTCTACGAAGACAACCCCAATCAACAAACGCGATTTTTGATCCATCTGGGTAATCAAGATAAAAAACTAAGCTATAGCTGATTTCGCATGATGCCGACAGACTTTGTTCTACTCTCGGGGCTACTTTTATCTAAGAAAAACTTCTTCAGTCCAATTTTACCTAAAACAAGGGCATTTCTACACCATGAAAAAGGGCACTTTCATTCCAGAAAAAGGGCAAATTTTTCCCTGTTGTAAAAAGTGGGGGGCACTTGCCCCCAATGCCCCCCCCGCTTCCGCGGCCTCTGGTCTCAGCTGAGCACAAGGCAAATCCACTGGATCGCTTACTGAATGCCTCTCTAAATGGAATTAAGTTAGGTGATCAAATGCTAGAATTTGGACCAAACAAAGTGACTCTTCAGGATTTATGGACCCTCATTCCACCAAATGAGATGACTAAATATGCTGCCACACTAATTGAAAATAAATTGGCACCTGGATGGCTTAGTGATACAGTAAGTCAAGATTAAACACTCTACAGCTCACATATGATTATCATGCATCAGAGACAAATGATGTGGTAATTGAGCCTGATTGTTATAGGTTATCAATGCTTTCTTATGGAAACTTTCATGTGAATATCCTGGTGTCCTACCAGCAGAATCATATGTATGTCAGTTGGTGCAACGAGGATCTAGTACACGCCGATTGACACAATAATATTTTCTCAATATGTCTGGGAGCCATTGGACACTTTTGGTAAATACAATATGGATACAACATAGCTAAGACAAGGCAACAAATTTTATTATTTTCAATATTGTCACTTTTAAAGGTAATGATGGAAAAACAAAAGTATGATACTACCTTGATCCTATGGAAGGTCATGTAGAAGAAGTTATCAGCTAAGCAACAAGAGTTGAACTTTCACAGTTTATCAAAAGCATTTGGTAAGTATACATACATTACTTCCTTGACAAATACCAGTATTTGAAATTCCAATTCAATGAATCACTTCAATGTCTTGAATACACACAGCAACATTGATATAGTGCAGTTGATAATATAATCCCTTTGTTTATAAAGTGCCCTTGTTGATCTAAAAGTGGGTGGAACACATCAACTTGGTCTATTATTCAGCCTTCACACTATGTGCAAGAGGATGGGTTTAACTGTGGAATAATTATTTGCCTGTTAGTTGTTTTGACATTGTGTTCTAAGAAATAACAATTTAAAAAATCTATTTTATTTTTTCATTTCAGTTTGTTGAATATCTGAGTCAAAATCTTGACATAAATGCAAAGTTTGACACATGAGAAAAGTGAGGCAATGCGGATCAACGATTATGGGTTCTTGCCATGATGACATTTATGAGTAATAACAAAAAATTATATTTTTTAAATATTTTAATAAAAATTATAGATTTTATTTAATTGACAAAACATTAAACTAGACAAAAACATTAAAAGTCGATTTATTTGTTGGAATTATCCATAAAATCAATCTGACATTTGTAATGTTATAAATTGTGTGCTTGTTTACTATACCATAAGTAAAATGTGAAAATTTATTTTATTAGGAGAAATAGTTTGGTATGCAAGATTTGCAAGATAGATGATGGTGAAGACTGGTTGGGATGTGATTCATGTGGGCAGTACTTTCATGCAAGTTGTCTGAATGTTGACTTTGGACAAACTCTGACAGAGTACTTTTGTTACCCATAATCAGACATGACAATTGTATAATAAATTAATAATACAAAACATAAATTGTAAGATTTAAAAGTGCCGAATAAAAACGACTTACCGATTAGAATACTTTTGAGCATCATCAATATCTTTAGAACATATTACAAGCAAGCTCAATAACAAAGAATATACCACAATGCGCGTTTGCAGTAAAATTCGTTATAAAAAGACCGCATATTTTGTAAAAGCCAATGCGCCAGTTGTATACTTTGTGTTGATTTGTGTTATGAAATTTTATACAAGAAACATATTGTACTTATAGCGATTATTATGTCAAGGCTTTTGCCGCTGACCAGGAATTTAATAGGCGCGTCCCCGATCATCACCCCATTCGTCTTGTGAGACGAAAATCAATTTTCCCTTGGTAATGTTAGAGTTCGGATCTTGATCAGAGCGTAAAAATAACGAACTTTTTGGAATGAAAAGGTTCACGGAAAGTGAATCAAAGTGATAAATCGAGAAGCAAGGTGAGGATCATATATAAATATAAATATATATCGTTGAAATGAAATCCATACGTTTATTTTTAACAAAAGGATGCAATATATAATGCATTTTTCACGATAGACTATAAATACAAAACAAACAGATCAACTATATTTTCATTGAAAACGTAGTTAAATTTATGTGAATTTTGCTATAGTGGCAATCGATAACATTGATTTGCTTTTAAATTATAATAATAACCTGACCCAGGAGGTATGCTGGAGGGTGCTATCACTTGCCGAAGGTGAACCCCAAGACTAGTGGAGGATGGAGCTGTCTTATTTCTCCAATTTAGACTTGAAGAAAAGTCTAAGCACTGCCCATCTAATGTATATATGTAATAATGGTGTGGCAAAGCCAGCTCACAACTCACAAGTTTGGTTGTGCTATGTAACTATTTGATCTGTGTTCAATTACTATAAAACAATAGATTACAAACATATATATATATATGGAGTTCACTGACTTTTCCCATTCCTCGTTGTGAGACGTGGCTAATAGCCGGTAAAGTACGGGTACAAAACGTCGGCTGGTAGTCGTGAGAAGATACGACGTTGTACTTTGGTCGATTAACTTATGTTATTGTGTCATTGGTAATATCGATAATATTTTCTGATTTGTGATTTTCTTACTGGTAATGTTAAAAGATGCCAAGGTACACCAAATAACGGCCTTATAGCTGTTAGACTTTTCAACATTTATTATCATTTTATAAATTTTTATGATAATTTTGTAGGACAAATAAAAGGTTTAAAGCAACTGTAGCTGTCACATATCATGAGGATGGATGGCCATGAGAGAGAGGAGGTGGATTTGTCAGAATTGGTTACTGAGGATCATAGAGGAAGCTGTTCTATTAACAGTCCTGATAATTGTGGTGCATTGGAAGGCCATGAACTGGGAATGGAACAAGATAACAGTGATCTTGAAAGTGATGTTCGCCATGATTGTGAAGAATCAGCTTCTTATTACCAGAAAGGTTGAAAGAAAAAAAGCATGGGAAAATTTTATGACATTCAGTTATAAAGAATACATTTCAGTTTGCTGGCAAAATTGGAGCAATCGAGTGTATTCATTGTGATAATGAAGCAAAGTTTAGGTGCAGCGATTGTGGTCCAATGGCAAAGTATTGTGAGAACTGTATGTTAAAGATGCACACAACCGTAAATATTTGTCATCATGTTGAAATATTTAAGGTAACCTTTATGGTAGATATTATAAAAGTCTTTACAGTTAACTCACTCAACACTTGCAATAAAAAATGCAAAAATAAAATGAGAGTTTACATTGTGAAACATGCTACAAAGCACTAATCTAATATTTTTTATGATTGCAAGAAAGGGGATTGATTACAATGAATTTCTACGAGGTTATTCATTGCTTTGTAGGATGGCATGTTTTGGCCATATAAACTCATGAACATGCTGGTGTATGATTGTTCATGCCAAACAGCTTGTCACAAAAGAAGTGTTTCTGTTGTTGATGTTAAAGGTATGTTATATGTAAAATGTGCTGTAAAAGTTTCTTCATTTTAGCTGGGATGGTTCAACACAATTATAATTTTGGATCTTTTTCAATTTTTAGGCACCTTTTGTACTGTTGAGGTACAGTTTTGCTCATGCTCCCGAGTTTGTTCAACTTCTGCAATTTGGCCTTTGGGGTGGAACACCTACAAAACCAAGAATTGCATTTGCAATTGAGTTTTTTGAATTGGTTCATTCTGTGCAGATGGAATGCCAGGCATCAATAAAAAGCATTTGTCAGTCATTTGAAGAGTTTAATCACAACCACATATTTTCTTCTTATGCAACACCAAAAATGTATCCTGTCATTATAGATGCTTTTGAAGAATACAGGTAATTGCATGTAGGTCACTGATTTATTGCACTGCTACACGTATGAATTGCTGGGAAAGTTGCAGTCAATTTTATAGCCTAAGAATCTCATCTTAAGAGATGTATTTAATTGGAGGAAATCAAAATGCTAAAGTTTATGATGAGAAAGGATTTTTCCTCAAGTATTACTGTATTGCACTGTATTTTGTTTATGTCATTTGTTTAAGAGTGCATAATTGTTTTGTGTCATTGTTTTTTTCAGAATTTACAGACATGAACTAAACATGTTGAGCTGTGTTATTCCTGAGCTTGATGAAGGAAATATCTGTCCTGCTTGTCCAAAGTGAGTATATTCATATTACTCGTTTAACAATGACAATTTAGTAAAAAGAACATTAGCAATGCTATCTTAAACACCTTTTTGACTGCATCATTTGCATCATTGAACTCAAATACATTGCATGATTTTATCCTTCACCATTTTATTGAAGACTGATGGTGTGATCTTTGAGTCTCTTGATGCTCTTTTATTGGATCAAGGAAAAAGCTGGGCAGAGTATTGGAAAACCTCTATTTGAACAGCTGATGTTCTATGATCAGACACATGTTGATCAATTTGTTGCCAATTATACCACACCTACATCAAACAAGGTCAATGTAGCTTTAATATACTTTGTTATTCTAATGAAAATTCAGGCATGGAAGTTACAGTGCTTTGAATATATTTGATTTTTTACATTCTCTACCACATAGTTTTATTTTCAATAAATTGCCGTGGGCTTTAGGAAATAAAGCTCTTGTATACTTTTTGTTTGTTACATACTGATACTTATAGGAGTGTCATGGTTTTCTTGCTGGGAATGCTGTTCGATCAATGAATCGCTACAGAGCTCTTGATGAAACAGCAATCTTGGGCGAGGCTGTCGACATAAGTTTCTAAAAAATTCTTAAATTTGAAACATGGAGAGTCTATTACACATTTTTTTCTCTATTTTACCTAAATGTTCTTGGTTTGAATGAGGTGTGGTTAAGATGCTTGCATTTGATGGTGTAAATTTATTTTTCAGTTGGTTTGCTACTTTCATTTGCTTTGTGCAAGTGCTGAAGCTTTTGCATACATGTGGTTGCATTATTTAAAAATATTCTACATATTTTATAGATTGAGCTATGCAGTTTATGTTCTCCAAAATTAGAGAAAGATAATGCTGATAAACCTGCTCAAAATAAACATATTGTATGATGTTGCATGCATGTTGGTGAAACACATACAGGTAATATTCAATTGACAATAGTTGCTTTGTTAACTGTTTCCTTAGTCAATAACTTTCCCTCAACACTTTTTCTTTGAAAGGTAGTCTTTCACATGTTTTTTATTTTGTTTTTACAAAAGAATTTGGAGGATCCAATTATTGACATTTTCAATTTTCAATTCCAATTTTTCACTACTATGTGTTGGATGCCAAGTTAGTTGTGTTGTTTTGGTTTTTGGTCATGATGGTGATATGATGTAAAAATGTTTTGCTAAATCTTTCTTGTAAAAGGTTAAATTTAGTCCCCGTCGTAAAGAAGGATTTGGCCTAACTGACGGTGAGATGTAGGAGATTGTGGGCTTACATTCGCAAATTTAGCAGAATGACTAAAGAAATGCGTCCAAGTCACAGAGTTGATGTACTCAGTGATGCTCTTTACATTATGGAAAGAAACGAAGATTAATTTAGGTATAACTAGTTTTTGTTTCTTTGTTTGAACATATACATAGCTAACATGTCATCATATTATGTAATAGCAGGTATGAATTAAATTTTGTTTTGAGGCAATTTGCTGATGGCAAGGATGAAGCGAGCTGTTGACGTGGAAGAAACTGCAAAATCAGATATTGAAAAGTTATGCAGGTGCTTTCCGTGTGAGTATATGTTTGTATTTGCTGTGTGGTTATATTTGACTCCGATTTTGGATATGAACTATTTACGACTCACATGAAAGCAGTAAATTTTCTTTTTTTCATTATCTAAAGCTCACAGGATTTCAATAGATAATATTCGTGAGTGGATGAAGGACGAATCGACTTTTTTTGGTCGTGAAGTTGAGACTGGTTAGTAATTGAGAAACAATGGCTTGTAGCTATGGAACAGATTTGACACATAATTATTGATGCTCATTATGTGGAATGTTTTGCCCACAGAAAACTTTTTTTAACAAATATACGTAAATCTTCAACAACTTACAGAAGAAGAAGATTGGAAATGCAAGTACGTTATATACCTGGACTTGTACGCTGATCTTTACCATCGATGGAATGGTTGCACTGATCCAAGTGAACTGACTGTTCGATTTAATCAGATGAAAAGTATGTTTGAAAAGTTGAACTTGTTCCTAGAGATATTAAAGTCTTAAACAGTGTGCATTTAGAAAATGAACTGGGAAAATTTTGAAGCTATTAATGTACGTCGTAACATTGTGAATAATAAGTTGGAATATCGAATAAAAAATTATTTCTTGTTTTTATACGTACGTACAAGTAGAGATGTATATGCAATTGCAGGTGCTTATCTGACCGTGCCTTATATTTGTAATGATTTGGTATTTACTGTTTAGAATTGACGAGCAGTTGAAGATCATGGAAAGGGAAAACTCATTTCTGCACGCTGGCAAAATACTGACTCAGAGTACGAAAATGCAAAATGCGAGGTTGCGTCTAGGAAAAAACGTGTTTTGTCTCGAATGAGGAAAATGTTGTTGAAAGATGGTTTCTCCTAAATCTTAAGTCTAAATACTGTGGTAACTCTACCTATCTCATAAATGTTCCATACCACTTGCAATGTTTGTAAATTACTTTACATGTTCTTTGTAATGTTCTCTGTATGTTTGTTCTGTTTTTCAGATGGTCAAGCGTTGGCATCCAGACTTTCGAAGCAAATTACTCGAGTAACAAAGGATGTCAATAAAGATATCGCAGCTTATAACGAGGCAAAAGAATCACATTCTAATCATTCACATACCGCATTAACATTTGATGCTGTCAAAGATCCTGACAATGATTTTGGTGTGAATATCTAGCTGCACCTACTGATGAAGATTGTTCAGTTCCATTTACTGTTAAACGGAAGGCTATAGATTTATGCTATTTGCTTGACCGATCCAAGGAAGAGCAAATCCTGTTGAAGTCAGAAATGGAAAATACGTGGAGTCACTACTTTCAACAGCACAGCAAAATTACTGACTTTTTGAATAGTTTTATTAACCATGAAAACGTACTTGATGTTGAATACGGTGAAGCGATATTTTTACACAGGAAGATCTTTCAAATTGGAAGCATGTTGATAGATCTAGAAAAAAGGTTTTCTTTGTACATCAACAAAGACAAACCACAGTATTTATTTCATGGGAATGTTGACATGCTTCAAAGTGATCTGGTGTCGGCTCTGGATGACGAAGAAAAAGTGGTTGTATATGAACAAGTGGATTCTGAAGACGGTCAAACAAGTGAAGACGACTATGAAAGCACCAGCGATGATGTATAACGGGGATTGTGCAGGCACTTTAAGCTCTTGAAAATCCTTTAATTAGAAAATCAATTTACGTAAAGGGCACTTGAAAAGTTGTTACGAAGTCATGTGTAATAGCCGCCCAACGTACATACGCTGGATAATAAATGCGTTGAAAAAAACTTTTTGTTGAATAAATACTTGTTGAACTGTCGTATGTAACTTTTTGGTAGTTATACAATGCAGTATATGGTGAAAATGGATGTTATATAGACATGTAATAGCCCAACGTACGTACGCTAGATAATAAATGCGTTAAAAAAATTTTGTTAAATAAATACTTGTTGAACTGTCGTATGTAACTTTTGTTAGTTATACAATGTAGTATATGGTGAAAATGGATGTTATATATACGTGGGTAATAGCCGCCCAACGTACGTACGCTGGATAATAAATGCGTTAAAAAATTTTGTTGAATAAATACTTGTTGAACTGTCATATGTAACTTTTTGGTAGTTATACAATGCAGTATATGGTGAAAATGGATGTTATATATACATGGGTAATAGCCGTCCAACGTACGTACGCTGGATAATAAATGCGTTAAAAAATTTTGTTGAATAAATACTTGTTGAACTGTCATATGTAACTTTTGGTAGTTATACAATGCAGTATATGGTGAAAATGGATGTTATATACATGGGTAATAGCCGTCCAACGTACGTACGCTGGATAATAAATGCGTTGAAAAAAACTTTTTGTTGAATAAATACTTGTTGAACTGTCATATGTAACTTTTTGGTAGTTATACAATGCAGTATATGGTGAAAATGGATGTTATATATACATGGGTAATAGCCGTCCAACGTACGTACGCTGGATAATAAATGCGTTAAAAAAATTTTGTTGAATAAATACTTGTTGAACTGTCATATGTAACTTTTTGGTAGTTATACAATGCAGTATATGGTGAAAATGGATGTTATATATACATGGTAATAGCCGCCCAACGTACGTACGCTGGATAATAAATGCGTTGAAAAAAACTTTTTGTTGAATAAATACTTGTTGAACTGTCATATGTAACTTTTTGGTAGTTATACAATGCAGTATATGGTGAAAATGGATGTTATATATACATGGGTAATAGCCGTCCAACGTACGTACGCTGGATAATAAATGCGTTAAAAAATTTTGTTGAATAAATACTTGTTGAACTGTCATATGTAACTTTTTGGTAGTTATACAATGCAGTATATGGTGAAAATGGATGTTATATATACATGGGTAATAGCCGTCCAACGTACGTACGCTGGATAATAAATGCGTTAAAAAAAAAATTTTGTTAAATAAATACTTGTTGAACTGTCGTATGTAACTTTTTGTTAGTTATACAATGTAGTATATGGTGAAAATGGATGTTATATATACGTGGGTAATAGCCGCCCAACGTACGTACGCTGGATAATAAATGCGTTAAAAAAAAATTTTGTTGAATAAATACTTGTTGAACTGTCATATGTAACTTTTTGGTAGTTATACAATGCAGTATATGGTGAAAATGGATGTTATATATACATGGGTAATAGCCGTCCAACGTACGTACGCTGGATAATAAATGCGTTAAAAAATTTTGTTGAATAAATACTTGTTGAACTGTCATATGTAACTTTTTGGTAGTTATACAATGCAGTATATGGTGAAAATGGATGTTATATATACATGGGTAATAGCCGTCCAACGTACGTACGCTGGATAATAAATGCGTTAAAAAAAAATTTTGTTGAATAAATACTTGTTGAACTGTCATATGTAACTTTTTGGTAGTTATACAATGCAGTATATGGTGAAAATGGATGTTATATATACATGGGTAATAGCCGTCCAACGTACGTACGCTGGATAATAAATGCGTTAAAAAAACGCATTTGATTGCGTACGTACGCTGGATAATAAATGCGTTAAAAAAACGCATATTGAGCTTGATTTGCTTGATAAATTACAATATATGAATAAGTGTTTATGACAAATACTGAAGTATAAACATTAAACAATTTTGTTCTTTCAATGTATAAAAGCTTTATATTATATATTTTAAACTTTTTCATCCCAGAACATGTATATATACTGCTATAGATTTCAAGAGATTTTACTCCAAAACAATAAAAAAAAGAATATTTTCTCAAATCCCACCATAAAAATTGTTAATTAAGATTTCATTAAGACTTGAATCATTTGATAACCTCCATAATTCATCGTCCTCAACATCGTCAAACACATTTTCTGGAAGACTATACCTTTTACGTTTCTCTTTATTTGTAGACTGATTTAGGATTTGTCTACAGGGCCTAATATAAACTGGTTTGTTGTTACTAAAGATTCTGTTGATTACAGAACCATTTAAGTATTGACCTTGAGCTAATGTAGGTTTGAGAAGTGCTGTATGGACAGAATGCACAATCTCAATTTCCACGTCATCAGGCAGGGTTCCTTGAAAAGCTTGGCGTATTTCAAGTTCTACGTCAATGTCAGTCCACTCTTTGTGAAATTCAAACGCACAGATGATGTGATCATTTTCCTGCAGAAAACTTTTCCTCCTTGACGAGGTACATTCTTGTCATCTGGACATGATAGTAAGATAATATCACGCGAGAATGGCCCAGTACTAACTTTTCGACTTAGAACATTTTCTCCAACGATTTGATCTCATAGTTGACTGTTGGTCACCGAAATATCTTCTGGTATTGTAGGAGTTGCCAGATGTGAAGAAGCTGTGACGGATGCATGATTTGTGCAGTGCGACTGCGTTGTATTACTTGGTTGATTTACTTCCATACCTGATGATAATGAATGTTGTCCAAACGTCTTTCTTACTTCATTCTTAACCGAGTCGTGGACTTCAACACTAGCATAGTTATTGGAAGATGCCCCGGTACTTGCCAAGGCATCCGAAAATTTTTCGATACGGTTAAATATTTGCGAAAGTATCTCTCTTGCACCTGATAAAGATTCAGTGGCCATATTGTTTTTAATGAGCCTATAAACGGAAAAATTGGTGCGAAAAAATTTCGACTGCCATAAAATTCTCGACTGTAAACAAATTTCGACTCCAAAAATTCTCGACTGTAAAACATCTCGACTCCACAAAAATTCTCGTCTGTAAAAATCTCGACTCCAAGAAAATTGTCGACTGCCAAAAATTCTCGACTTCAAAAATTATCGACTGCCAAAATATTCTCGACTCCAAAAATTCTCGACTGTCAAAAATTCTCGATTGCCAAAAATTCTCGACTGCCAAAAATTTCGACTGCCCAAAATATTATCGACTGCCAAAAAATTCTCGACTGCCCAAAATATTATCGACTCCAAAAATTTCGACTATAAAAAGTTATCTAGCTGGACTATATAACCTGTATTCTCAACAGTAAAAATAATCTCGATGGAAAAAATTTCGACTACTTTTGTCCACTATGGCTTTCCATAAATAAAAACATGTCAATGGTGGCATCAGCTCGGTGGAGGACGAGTCAAGGTTAAGTCAACGTTCTCTACTGTTGGAATCTTTAAGAAGCCGAGAAAGGTCTTTGGAATTCAAAGCATGAATCTTACCGAAATCGGAACATTAAGAAAACGCAGCAAAATATTAGGAGCTTTAGCAAAGCCTACGAGTACGACTACGAGTACGATTTACGTCATTTTGCGAAAACATTGTTGCGACAACAAAACACGTAGCCGTCATCAATCTGAGTACGATGTTTTGTAAAAATTCGTAGTCGCAACTACGATGTCTTTTAAGCAAAGAGTAGGTATATTTCTTCATTCTGTAAGAAATTAGTTTACAGTACTATTTTCGAGCATCAAGCTTTAATTCAGAACCTTTTTAGCGCAGATGTACATTAAAAAGGAAAATATGACCTGCAAAACTTTCATGTATTTCGTACGCAAAGTGAAAGGTAAACAAACAATAAAATAGTACAAATATATCGTACATAAAACTAAAATAGTGAAGATTTTTTACTGTAAAGAGTCCTATACTCTCGCAAAATCAGTATTATCGATTCTTTGATATCATTATTGACAAATATAGCCGTAGCTGCTTCGCAAACGTCGGTGTTTTACACAATAAAAAGGCTCGTTCTGTTGGTTACAACTAAAGCAAAATTTTTACGAAGCGACAACGATAACAAACTTCCTCGTGCCATTCCCTTACACGGTCAAATTTCGTACTCGATCTCGTAGTCGTACTCTTGCTAAAACTCCCTAATAGTTGCGATAGAGCACGCATATTAACGGTATTTGCATTCTCATTGAACATACGGCATTTTTCATCAGTGAAATTTGCATATTATCAATACACTATACGTCAGAAAATTCTGCAATATTATTAAAAACAGTATCGTGATGTACTTCTTCAACAATTTTTATCGTGGGCAAACATGAATCCCAGAGCATCAAGAATATTTCCGTCAAAAGTAACATTTCGTCAAGATAGTTAATATCTGAGCGAATTTATTTCCTTCCGTTCGAGAGAAAAAGACATCACAGAATATGAATCTAGTTCCCTCGTGAGAAAGGTTGCCTTTCATCTTGTTCGGAAAAAAACAAAAGAAAAATTATTGTGTCATCATGAACAAATCAGTTGAATTTTTTGATGCAAATCACATATCTATTTTGAAGAGCCTGAATGTCTTCAGCAACAACTTTCACTATAATCTAAAATTCAGTACTAGTATAAAAAGATTACTTCATGGTTGGTTCGTTTGTATGATATTTATTAGGCATTCGTTGAGAAAGATTGAAAATATATTAGCCCAATATTAAGACTTTTAATAAAGCCTTTAAAATTTTTATGTTTAATGCTTTGCCGTTAAAAGTCTTATCACTCTTATTATATGTTGGGACATATGTTGATATATATATATGTTGGGATATCACAGTTATCACAGATAACAGTTAATAAAACAGTTATCACAGTTTTTTTTACATTTCGTTGTGTTTCGTGTTTATTCGTCACGTATCACTGGTTTTAAAATTTGTTTAATACGAACATAGAGGTGCTTGATCCAGTTTTATATCGAGAACTGTATTGCTTGGAAGTTTTGTACGGATTCTGTAAATTTTATGTATATGGGTGCTGTAACACTGTATGCGATTCCCACGGCCTGGGAAATGTAATACGAACCTACCTGTTAAATTATAGAGTCCTCTCAATATTAGCTCCGTTTCTCTTGGTTCTAATTTCTCACTTTGACTTTCACGCTCCAGCAAATTTAGAGTCTCAACAAGCGCTTTTAGGTACTGTACTAACAAACCCAAATTTTCATTTTGGTAGTGTTCGACTTTTGACTCTGATAACTGGTCGCCTATAGAACGACACAATCTCGACTTCAATGATTTTAGCTCTATAAACAAATGCATTCATAGGCTCGTTTTCATAGCTAGCTTCAGACAGCCATACTGACATTTCCCTGACAGCCATAATTAATAAAAGTCAAACTGACATAGTAGTGGTAATGTTATTCGCTTCAATTTTTATACATCAACAAAAATACCAGCTCTTATCTTAACTGTAATTCAAAGAACCTAATGTTGCATATAATTTTAATTATATTATCAACAACAATTCGTTATATAGACACAGTTTTAGTCGTGCTTGGTATGTGTTGCTTGATATGATTGTGCAAAGGAATGTAAATTATGCCAGAAACTTTTATAAAATGGCAATAATGTTTGATGACTACAGTAAAACTAATTTATTAATTTAGGTTTAATTGCTTCGAAATTCGAACGAGAAAGTTGTTACATTTCTCCCATATTATTGTACACTAAAGATTGCTCTCTCTCTAATCATTTACACTTTATTTACACCATCTCCATTAAAACTTCATTAGAACTCCCTAAGATATCAGCTACATAGAGTACGGCCTGAGTAGAACCTCATTCTAAATCGAATAGTCCATCTCTGAAACCAGTAATGCTTGACAAATTTGTGCGTAAATCTTCCAGATTCTCTTTCAGCGAAAGGTGATCGTCTTTAAGTTTAGATAAAGATTTTTTGATAACGCCTGCTTTGCCTGGAATAAGGACAGTCCATAGGCTGCCTGCAAACAGGGAAAGCCCACCAAACTTTAACAGGTCCCATGATGACTTACCTGATTCTTCATATTGCTTGTAGAGGACATAGAAAGTGATGCAATAGCCTAGATTGGAAAATTGGCAGTTAAAAAATTCTAATTCGATTTTAGAAATGAATAGGAAGCCTATCAGGCGTTCACTAGGGCTACTCGCGAATAATGTTTGGTTGTATTTGCAAATTACGACAGCTGCCGAATAGCACAGCTAATAAGTAAAATTTAATGACTTGAAAACGATTCATGAAACATCGACACTACGCAAAATTGAAATTTCAAAGGTGATTGAACAACAGGGCAACATAGGAAACGAAGAAATAGGCCCTGGATGCCATTGAAAGGACATAAATCCAACCTGAAGCACGCATACCACGTGACACCCATTTAATGATGTTCCATTTCTCAGCGAGCTTGTTAATAGCTTTTCTGCTCCGTTCAATCTCCGGCTGCAGAAATCAATCTCCACATTTGCTTTCCTGACGACGTTGTCAAATTCCCGTTGCTTTGCGTAATCGACTTCTTCACTGTTTAACATTTCTTTAAGCAGCCTGCATGCTTCATTAATTAACGATTCTAAAGTAGCCTGGCGTTTTTCGACTTTTTCCAAACAGTTCAGTATTCTTTGACGTTCCTCTTTGAACGGATCTTTTTCGTTGTTTAGAAATGCAAAAGTCATTTTTAATATTGGGAAGATTTGCGCATTATTCCCCAATTCTGCATAATAAATGAAATATAATTTACGTTATTTTTGTAACATAGTAAACGTTTTATATTGACCATAAGCATTCAGTAAATATGCTTTTCTTGATGCACTATTAAATAACTACGAAAAATTTCTGCAATCAGCAATTATTTACATTTTTGCTTTTGATTTAATGAGATTGCGCTAAACCTAAAATTATCGTTAAATATACGAAGAGTTAAACATTTTTAAATGATGATTAAAGAAAATTATAAATTTTTTTACACAGATTTTAACTACTTACTCTTTGGAAGAGATATCAACTTTAAGCTTCACTTTCTGTACGCCTGTGTTAAAGTATTGTTATGCCCAAATCTGTAGCCTTACAAAACATTTGCACAACCTTACTTAACATTAGAAGTTTCAATTTTTGCATATTTGCATAAGTCTATTAACAGCATAGAAATCATACAATTATTTTGTCAATGCATCTTCTTGTTGGTGTACTCGAACATAAAATTGCGGAAAAATATTAAAGTAAATCAATATTACTTTTTTCCAACAACTATTTAACACTTGCTTTCGACTTTTACTAGTAATTTAGTGGTTCATTCAGCGAAGAATTGCTTATTGTCATTTCAGAAAATCATTGAAAAAATCATTGTTATTAGGGCGAAACTGCAAGTTTAAAAGCAATATTACTTCTTGCTACATCTAAAGGCTAAGTATAAAAGCCGATATCTCTGTTGAAATACAACGAATCTGTGTCAAAAAATTGAAGAAAATTGTTTTGGGAATATCAAATAGCAATTAAGGTTCTACGCAATCTGATTGGCTCAAGACCTACAATATAAATAGAAATCGTTGATTGATCGAAATATTTTAGCTTGTTGCACTATTTATTTTTTATTAGTATAGCAATGCTAAATTTGCATGGTTGGTAAATAATATCTGAAGTACGTCATTTCGAAGACTACAAAATTTTCTCTCTATACAAATTTTCTTGACATAACTGATTTTATGAATTTTTTCCAGTGACTTAACACAAAATATTTGCGCACCTGAGTGAAGAATCGGGCTATTTCGTCAATGATTTGTGTACTTTCTGCAATGTATACTGAGCTCAAAGTTTTAAACATTGTAAGTTGTGTTGCTTTTTATATTTTCAAGTTGATCAAAGTACAAAGTTAAAGAAATTTCACCCACCTGTTACATTGTACAGTGCTCTCAATATATGCTCTGTTTTTGTTGAGTTAATGTTCACATTTGGAATTTCGTGCTCCAGCCATTGAAAGGTCACATCGATAACATTTACTAACGCTGTTAACCAACCCGAATTTTCGACGTCTGACTCTGATAACTGGTCACTTACAGAGCGACACATTCTCCCGACTTCAATGATTTTAGCTCTATGAGCAATTGCGTTCATAGGTTTGTTTTTATGGCCAACTTCAGACTGCCGTAGTTTGGAGGCCATAATTAAAATTTATTGAGACTAGCTTAGTTGTGCTAGGTTAATCAGTTTAAACTGTTACCGTTAAGACGAAATCGCTTTCCGTTATGCTATACAACCTAATGTTTGGCATGTATAATCTATTAAGAGTCAACTGACCTTATATAGAAATGGAAATTTAACTAGCTTTTTATTTTACATTTGTTGACAAGGTGACCAAGTCACATGTTTCCTAACGATGAATAATTTTGGGAAACTCCCTTCGCTGTTTGGGACTTTCCGTTATGTGAAAAATATTATAGAAGCTGATTACATGGAGCTTTTTTAAACCGGGGTTGAACTCCTGTCTGATCCATAAAACTTAAATGAAACACTATGCATTATGGCATAAAAACTTTTTCCTCAGCCGGTGCTGAACTGGGACTGAGATCGTCGTCTTGCGTGGGTTGTAATCAAATTGAAGTCAGTCGAACTTGCATGCGGCTTAGGCGTACACTTGTACTCTGGAGATCAAACAATTTCCATGTACGTATGACTAGCGTCACAACAAGAAAGCCCACCAAATTGTATCAGGTCCAATGACGAATGACTGGATTCCTAATATCTTTTGAACAGGAAATAAGCAGTGAACGCCCAACATGCATTTGAAATTTAAATGACTGAGTTTCTTTTTTTCTAAAATAAATTTATTTGCCTTAAAGTGTGCTTAATGCAATGGAACAAAATGACTAAAATGGAAGCGAACTCGAAATCAGTGGCGTAGCTAGCGGTCCCGCCACTCCCGCCCGGCGGGAGTAGAAATTTCCCAAAAAAATAATAAATATTCTATTTGGACATAAGATATACATTATTTCACGAACAATTTGTAATATTATGTTTTATTCGTTCATATTTACGCTTTTATTAGGTGGTTCGTAATCGTAATACAGCAAAATCTCAAGATTTGTTATGTAACCTAGCAACCGCCTTTTCTCGCACATTGCATATTCGCGCGATTCTCCACGTATTCCGCCCATCTTCAGAGGGCGGAACATACAATATAATTCTATATAAGAAGTTTGGAATTCTGGTTGGCTAAGGGACTTGACGCATGCTCAAATCTGCTGTTTTTATAGTCGAACTCCCGCTATTTTAAATTGGCGGAGGTTGTAATTATTCGACCTTTTAATACGAGTACAGCGATTAGTGATTATCAAATTACGTGTCATTGTCGGTATTAATTTTCCATTGTGTTTACTCTCAAATTGCTATTTTGTATTTGTGTATGACACAATGGCTTCAAGTGCGACTGCGATTTGCTCAACTGATGTTGATTTAGTAAATAGCTTATTAGCTAAACCGTTCTCTGCTCGATCGTCGGTCGAACAGAATGTTATCGTTCATGAACGGCCTACTCCTGATTTAACTATCCAAAATAAGGGAAGAGCATTTCAGAGATTGGTATGAGGCGAAGGACTGGCTGTGTGGCAGTACAACCTTGCAGAAAGTGTTTTGTTGGCCATGTCTAATGTTTTCCCCCAAAACATCGCCATCGTGGACTAAGAATGGCTACAACGATATGCGGAGTATTATGTCTGATGCTAAGAAGCATGAAAAATCTAAATCGCATTTGACTGCATTTAAGACATGGAAAACGTATGGAGCTAGTGAACGAATTGATTGTCTTATGTCCCTCGCTAGAAGAAATGAGATTCAGCGTCACAATGAGGAGGTAAGACAAAATCGAGAAATTTTAAAAACTGTTACTGAGGCCGTGCTGTATTTGTCAAAGCAAGAGTTGCCATTTAGAGGTCACAATGAGTCCGAAGGTAGCTTGAACAAAGGTAATTATAGAGAGTTTCTCAAATGTTTTGCTAAGTTTGATTCTGTATTTGAGCGTCGACTGCACAGTAGACTAGCAGAATCTGATATAGTTGGTGACAGAAGATTTACTGGAGTCTCCCAGAAATTCAAAATGGTCTTATCAGCTGTCTTGATTCAATTATTGAAGATGAAATCAGAAAGGAAATAAATGATTGCACATTTATGAGTATTCAGGTTGATGAAGCATCTGATGTCTCCACCAAAGAGCAGCTAAGTGTTATTGCTCGGTTTGACAAAGCAAGTGAAATTATGGAGAGGCAATTAGGATTTGTGGATGTAAGTATGAACAGAAATGCCACAGCAATATCACAAGTTGTCAAAGATAAACTTGGTGAGTATTCTAATATAAAAGAAAAACTGGTTTTACAAACATATGATGGTGCTTCTGTCATTTCTGGCCATATCAATGGTGTTCAAGCATTGGTTCGACAAGAGTATCCTTTTGCTCATTTTGTTCATTGTGCCGCTCATAGATTGAACCTGGTCCTATGCCAGTCAGCCTCATCAATTTCTCCTGTTAAAATCTTTTTATTAATATAGCTACATTCAGCACATTTACAAGCAATGCCCCAAAAGAAAAGCTTTCTCACATCTAACAACCTTGAGTTTCCTGCCCTGGTGAAACAAGATGGTATTATCTAGATTAATCAATGTATTGCACAAAACTATGAAAAACTTTTAGATATTTTTGAGGGGTACTTGAACAACCAGCTGGGTGGGATGATGAGTCATTAAGTAAAATAAGTGGCTTACTGCATTATCTTGATAGCTTTCTCTTTGTTTTCTAGTGTGTGTTTTTACAGGATTTTAGAACAGTCCACAATTTTGTATTCCATTCTTCAAAATAGGAAACCCATTTTAACTATGGCATAAGCAAGATTGACAATTTCAAGCAGTTTATTGTGTCACTTCAAGCACAGATCAAGCTTTCACCGAGTTTTACCAAACTGCACTAGAAAAGTAGGCCCACCAGCAACCAGAGCAGATAGTAGATACAATTACAAACAGCTTTATTTTGAGATTATTGATTCCATTAAAGGCATGTTAAGTGAACGATTTCAAGATATTAATCAGTTCGAGTTTTAGACCTTGTAAATCCTAAACTATTTACTACATGGAAGGGCATAGTTCCACAGGAGAAGATCAATCTTCTCAAAGATAAGTATAGTCCTCTTTTGACATCCAAACTTTGGAGAGTCAACTTTCCTTCATTTACAACGACAAGGACTTTCACAAAGAGTGCAGTAATGAGGTTCTTAAATACATCTTCAAATTTAATCTCCAGTCGAGTTTAGGTCAAGTGGTAAATTTGTTAAAATTGAATGGTGTGTTGGCAGTGGCAAGTGCTTCAGTAGAGAGGTCGTTTTCTTGCTTAAAAGGGTAAAAGCTATTTAAGAAATAGAATGGGTCAAGGTCGGCTTAGCTCTTTGTGTAGAATATCTATTCACAAAGATATCATTGAAAAGAAAGAGGAATCAGAGGTGTTGCATAACGAGGTGGTTGAAAATTTGTAGAAAACCCAGGAGGCTGGCCTTTCTTTATAAATGATGAGTATAGTATGTGTTTTGATATTTGTTCGTATAATACATGGTACTTCATTGAGAAAATTAAGCATAACTTTAAAGAATAAAGCCATCCCTGTCTACTTGCCCCAATCTAAACAAGTTTAAACTAACAAGTAGAATGCTAAGAAAATCTCTCTCTATGCACTTTAGAAGTGTCGTATACTATATTATTTTTGTGCTAATACAAATTTCTTCTGTTTATGCAGGGCAGTGATGAGTAAATTATGTTTTAGGGAAAATTGTCTCCTGCGTAACGTTTCTCTGAGCCACCTTTAGTACCTTTTAACTAGTTGCAGTTTCAACGATTGCCACATTAAGAATGCAGCTAACAAAAATGGGTTTTTATAAATTATTGTACAACAAATAATTCGCCCTCGAAATCGCAGGAAATGCTGTTTCCAAGGCTCTGGATTTCAAAATTTTCCGGGGAGCATGCCCCCGGACCCCCCTAGTGGGGTCGCGCCTCCGGCGCGAGATGGATTGGCGGGAGTGACTATTTTTCCTAGCTACGCCACTGCTCGAAATAGGCCTTTTTGCAATGAATATGAATACAATTACAAGACAAAATCCAACCTGAACTTTGCATGCCTCGTGAACTCCATTTAATGGTTTTCATTTTACCAGCAAGCTCATAAATAGCTTTTTCTGCCCCGTTCAATCGCCGGCTACATAAATCGATCTTCGTTTTTCCTTCCCTAACGATGATGTCAAACTGCATGCCCTTTGGGAAATCGACGCTTTCCATCTATAACATTCTTTAAGCAACCTACTCGCAGCTTTGCATCTGCGACTAGACTCACCATGGAATCCTGGTGGTCTTTGACATCTTTCAAACAATGCACTATGTATTGACGCTTACCTAGAAACAGATCTTGATCGCTGGTCAGAAATGCACTAGCTATTTCCATTATCACGAAGATTTGAGCATTGTTCCCAACCTCTGAATGATAAATGGAGCAAAAAGTTTTGAAGAGAAATAAGTGCAACAACGTTAGTTAAAAATACATAAATCTACAGAGTCAAACTGTACCAAATATTAAAGATCTCTGCATGGGCACACACTGGTTGCATTAAGCCAGTCTGAACGTGATGCTCAAAATAGTAAAGGTCACTGCATACATAGTTGGAATTCTTCGGACAAAAAAATTTTAACTGTAATTCCAACATAAAATCCTTGTCTTTTAAATCCTCTCATTTATTTTGTATCATTTAACTTAAGTAGTTTAGTAATTCAGGTTCATGAATTCCTCCCCTAACATTCCATATTTAAAGGTTTAATTGGCAACATACAAACTTGGCATCCATGCTTTTAATAAATGCCTTTTAGCAAACAATTTTAAAAGTAGAGGGAGAAGCAGATTCGAAGAACTATAACTTTCTTCAGACAAAATGAAACATACTTTGCGTACATACTAAATATACGTATAGACAATTAAATATACACACAGTAGGAAGATGTAAAACGTAAAGTTGATGTTGTGTTGTTTTGTTGAAATTCCATACAATGCAGTAACAAGTGTAAATTTTCCAACCCGTTAAATTATACAGTCCTCTCAATATTTGCTCCTGTTTTTTTGCGCCAACTTTCATATTTGACCTTTGTGTTCTAGCCATTTCAGAGTCACGTCAATAGCTTCTACAAATTGTGACAACCAGCTTGTTTAATTCGATCTTTCTCTTTCATTTTGGTGCCGTTTGACTTCGGGAGTCGAGAACAACCAGTCGCCCAAATATATATTACTTTAACTCACTTCGTGAAAAGCTACCCTTATGTACGCAACATACCAGTTTTTCTATATATCGCTTCAGATGTGTTAGAGTTCAGCAGACCAAAGTCCTTCACCAGTGATCTCTACAACAACCATTGAGCTTTATAAGACCTGGAGGGGAAAAGGGGCCTGGACCCCGTGGTCAAAAACATGGCGGTAATGGCAGATTTTGGTGGTCAAAACTTCCACTTTGAAAATTTTTTTCAATATTCACTCCCTCCTGATTTCCAATACTGTTTATATAAACGATAACAAGTGAATAAAAACAATTACGATGACAGCATCATGTGAAAATAATGCTTCAGCATTGCGTGAAAACACAGTACACACACATCAAAATAAAGAAAATCGACGGTAGAGAAACACATATTTTGGCTGTAACATTTAAGTTATTTTATAACATTTTAACCTTTTAAAAGGAAAATCAAACGGCATTAGTAGACCTGTCAATCTCGTCAAACTTATACATTATTTCATGCTTCTGTGTGTTTGACTGTTTGTAAACAGTTTGGTGCAACTAATTTTTTTGCTCAAATGGATAAATCTGTGTTAAAATGCTGCTAAGGAAGCGATAAAATGTTTGCTTCAGTCCTACGACATAAGTCAACTGAAAATTTACCATGGATAAGTATTATAAGTATATTGTCATTACCTGATAAATCTACTGAAAACTCATATAGAAAGTATGTTGAACCAGAAAGCTACAAAAAGAAAAATTCAAAACACCATGATACTGTTGCTTGGTAATTTGTATTTTGTAAACAGCTTGGCAGAATCTTGGATCTGTTACTGAACAGAACAACATGAATTTTCCATTGAAATTACAAACTTGGAAACTAAAGTGCATTGGTTTCTCTGACCAAAACACTGTCTATTGCTGCATGAAGGCAAAATAGTTATTTGACAGTGTAGGCGAAGAAATTTATCAAGTTCTATAGATATTATTGTGCATTATTACAGTTTTGGAATTGTGTAATATATGTCAAGAACAAGATATAATTTTTCAAAAATGCTAACCCTTTCGTGCACTACTACTCTTCTGTTTTGCTTAAACAACTTACAGCTACCAATACTAATTATTTATATGTACAAACTAACATTTGGGAATTAAATGATAAACAACTTGTTAAATCTTTGTATTTTACATCAAGCCTTTGAATTAGTTCCTTTTATCTTTGGTAAAAATATTAATGAAAGACTTACAAATCAAGTTTCTAAATTAGTATTTTGTACAAAGAAACTAAACATAATTGGAAGGTCACATGTTGAAGACAGACTTTGCTTCTTTGGCTAGGTTGCTTGACCATGAACAAATTTAAATTTGTTTACAATTTGTTTAAAGAATTCTTTTATTGATTTCTACTAATTCTTCATAAGACACAATGAATTTCTTTGCCATCTCTTTTGCTTCTTCTACATTCAACTTTATTGTAACCAATGCATCCATGTGAATTTGTGGATCACTTGGAATCATACCAAGTATGGATTTGGTGAGATGAGACAATAATATGTTTAAGTTTTCATGCATATTAATGATATAATCATAAGCTACTGTTGAACAAAATTTCAAGGTAGAAACAAATCTTAGCACATTGTTCAACACACTACTTTTATCTTGGTTTTGAAGTAGTAACCTGTTTACTATAACAATAAATACTTCATTTACAGAAACGCTGAAGTACTTTTCTTTGCATAAATCCAACTTTCCAATCCCATTATAATTGTCTACACTATACAGTCAGTCAAATTGAGCAGGCAAACAGTTTAATAGTTGTTTTATTATACAACATATACCATAGTTCTCATTAATTTTGCATGGCACTGCATTCAATTTCAACACAAGTCTGTTGTAAACTTTCATCATCTTTCAAAAAAACATGAACAAATTATGCCCCATTTTTGGGAGATAAACTCAATTCAAATCAGGAGAGTTTAGCTTGATCATGATACAAGATGGATGCAAAACTCGATAAAATTGACAGCTTCGCACGTCTGGCGAGCGATTGGAAGAACAAACAAGACTGGACCAAAATAACTTTAAATAAAACTTAGTAGTAGAAACACTCTTCAAGTATCGTGTTAAAACAAAATAGTAAAACTAATACTGTGCTACTTACCGGAGTCAAGAAATGTTCCTTTTCTGTCGCTATTTCAGCATCCTCTAACCTCAAAAGTTGGCAGTTTAATAAATAAAGTTTTAAAAGTGTTTATGTTAGGAAAATAAGTAGTTTGATATTTTCTATACTCGCAATCGTGGTGGTCAAATCAGGGTGGGCGACAAAATTTTATTTCATGAGCCCGCGTCTCTCCGCTGACTTTGACCACCAAAATCCGCCATGTTTTTGACCACGCGGCCGCGCGCTAATAATTTATACTAATTTTGTTGACGTTTCCCCCAGTTATTAAGAACTCAATGACAACAACTGGAAGGCTAACTTGGACGCCATCTTTGAAGCCTGCATGAGCGCCGCCCATTGAGTTTGCGGATGCTGAAATAGCGATGAAAAGGAACATTTCTTGACTCTGGTAAGTAGCACAGTATTAGTATTACTATTTTGTTTTAACACGATACTTGAAGTGTTTCTACTACTAAGTTTTATTTAAAGTTATTTTGGTCCAGTCTTGTTTGTTCTTCACTTAATCGCTCGCCAGACGTGCAGTGGCGTAGCTAGGAAAATAGTCACTCCGCCAATCCATCTCGCGCCGGGCATGACCTGGGGGTCGGGGGCATGGTCCCCCGGAAAATTGAAATCCAGAGCCTTGGAAACAGCATTTCCTGCGATTTCGAGGGCGAATTATTTGTTGTACAATAATTTATAAAAACCCATTTTTGTTAGCTGCATTCTTAATGTGGCAATCGTTGAAACTGCAACTAGTTAAAAAGGTACTAAAGGTGGCTCAGAGAAACGTTACGCAGGAGACAATTTTCCCCTAAAACATAATTTACTCATCACTGCCCCTGCATAAACAGAAGAAATTTGTATTAGCACAAAAAATAATATAGTATACGACACTTCTAAAGTGCATAGAGAGAGATTTTTCTTAGCATTCTACTTGTTAGTTTAAACTTGTTTAGATTGGGGCAAGTAGACAGGGATGGCTTTATTCTTTAAAGTTATGCTTAATTTTCTCAATGAAGTACCATGTATTATACGAACAAATATCAAAACACATACTATACTCATCATTTATAAAGAAAGGCCAGCCTCCTGGGTTTTCTACAAATTTTCAACCACCTCGTTATGCAACACCTCTGATTCCTCTTTCTTTTCAATGATATCTTTGTGAATAGATATTCTACACAAAGCTGCCGACCTTGACCCATTCTATTTCTTAAATAGCTTTTACCCTTTTAAGCAAGAAAACGACCTCTACTGAAGCACTTGCCACTGCCAACACACCATTCAATTTTAACAAATTTACCACTTGACCTAAACTCGACTGGAGATTAAATTTGAAGATGTATTTAAGAACCTCATTACTGCACTCTTTGTGAAAGTCCTTGTCGTTGTAAATGAAGGAAAGTTGACTCTCCAAAGTTTGGATGTCAAAAGAGGACTATACTTATCTTTGAGAAGATTGATCTCTCCTGTGGAACTATGCCCTTCCATGTAGTAAATAGTTTAGGATTTACAAGGTCTAAAACTCGAACTGATTAATATCTTGAAATCGTTCACTTAACATGCCTTTAATGGAATCAATAATCTCAAAATAAAGCTGTTTGTAATTGTATCTACTATCTGCTCTGGTTGCTGGTGGGCCTACTTTTCTAGTGCAGTTTGGTAAAACTCGTGAAAGCTTGATCTGTGCGAAGTGACACAATAAACTGCTTGAAATTGTCAATCTTGCTTATGCCATAGTTAAAATGGGTTTCCTATTTTGAAGAATGGAATACAAAATTGTGGACTGTTCTAAAATCCTGTAAAAAACACACACTAGAAAACAAAAGAGAAAGCTATCAAGATAATGCAGTAAGCCACTTATTTTACTTAATGACTCATCATCCCACCCAGCTGGTTGTTCAAGTACCCCCTCAAAAATATCTAAAAGTTTTTCATAGTTTTTGTGCAATACATTGATTAATCTAGAGCGATAATACCATCTTGTTTCACCAGGGGCAGGAAACTCAAGGTTGTTAGATGTGAGAAAGCTTTTCTTTTTGGGGCATTGCTTGTAAATGTGCTGAATGTAGCTATATTAATAAAAAAGATTTTAACAGGAGAAATTGATGAGGCTGACTGGCATAGGACCAGGTTCAATCTATGAGCTGCACAATGAACAAAATGAGCAAAAGGATACTCTTGTCGAACCAATGCTTGAACACCATTGATATGGCCAGAAATGACAGAAGCACCATCATATGTTTGTAAAACCAGTTTTTTTCTTTATATTAGAATACTCACCAAGTTTATCTTTGACAACTTGTGATATTGCTGTAGCATTTCTGTTCATACTTACATCCACAAATCCTAATTGCCTCTCCATAATTTCACTTGCTTTGTCAAACCGAGCAATAACACTTAGCTGCTCTTTGGTGGAGACATCAGATGCTTCATCAACCTGAATACTCATAAATGTGCAATCATTTATTTCCTTTCTGATTTCATCTTCAATGTTGAATCAAGACAGCTGATAAGACCATTTTGAATTTCTGGGGAGACTCCAGTAAATCTTCTGTCACCAACTATATCAGATTCTGCTAGTCTACTGTGCAGTCGACGCTCAAATACAGAATCAAACTTAGCAAAACATTTGAAACTCTCTATAATTACCTTTGTTCAAGCTACCTTCGGACTCATTGTGACCTCTAAATGGCAACTCTTGCTTTGACAAATACAGCACGGCCTCAGTAACAGTTTTAAAATTTCTCGATTTTGTCTTACCTCCTCATTGTGACGCTGAATCTCATTTCTTCTAGCGGGGACATAAGACAATCAATTCGTTCACTAGCTCCATACGTTTTCCATGTCTTAAATGCAGTCAAATGCGATTTAGATTTTTCATGCTTCTTAGCATCAGACATAATACTCCGCATGTCGTTGTAGCCATTCTTAGTCCACGATGGCGATGTTTTCGGGGAAAACATTAGACACAGCCAACAAAACACTTTCTGCAAGGTTGTACTGCCACACAGCCAGTCCTTCGCCTCATACCAATCTCTGAAATGCTCTTCCCTTATTTTGGATAGTTAAATCAGGAGTAGGCCGTTCATGAACGATAACATTCTGTTCGACCGACGATCGAGCAGAGAACGGTTTAGCTAATAAGCTATTTACTAAATCAACATCAGTTGAGCAAATCGCAGTCGTGACTGAAGCCATTGTGTCATACACAAATACAAAATAGCAATTTGAGAGTAAACACAATGGAAAATTAATACCGACAATGACACGTAATTTGATAATCACTAATCGCTGTACTCGTATTAAAAGGTCGAATAATTACAACCTCCGCCAATTTAAAATAGCGGGAGTTCGACTATAAAAACAGCAGATTTGAGCATGCGTCAAGTCCCTTAGCCAACCAGAATTCCAAACTTCTTATATAGAATTATATTGTATGTTCCGCCCTCTGAAGATGGGCGGAATACGTGGAGAATCGCGCGAGTATGCAACAGTGAACTCGACATTTGAATAACTGGAATGATAACCGAAGCCAAAAATTGAAGCCAAAAAAATTTTTGTCGTCATCATTCGTCATCACACGTCAGGCTCTAGTCTCTCGCGTGTTCATTTTAATTTTTTTAAATCATTTGTCCCTTGGTAATGGTAGAGTTCGGATCTTGATCAGAGCGTAAAAATAACGAAATTTTTGGAATGAAAAGGTTCACGGAAAGTGAATCAAAGTGATAAATCGAGAAGCAGGGTGAGGTGAACTTAGTCGATATGCTTTACGCTGCGGTTTTCCTTTAAAAACATATCAAAGTCTTTAAGGATATTCAATTACTGATATCGAGATGACAACCATTTAGTATTTCAAGCACTATCAAAATCGATGAAAGATACAATCGCTCTGTAAAAAGTGAAATGCGAGTTATAGACTCAACATTTTTTATGAACCTGGATATTCAAGTTTCTTTTTTCTTCGGAAAAACAGATCTTTAAATCCATTGAAACGACAAAAAAGACAAACACTGTCTGACACCGTTTGAAAATTTACCTTCCGACGAAAGAAAAATTCATGCTTGAATATTTTCTCGTCATGTTTTCTTATTGTATTGCCTTTTGAGCATAAAGTGTAATTTTCAGTTGGCTTTTCCTCGTTACAAGTTGTAAGTTACAACGAACTCACTGTAGTAAAGTTTTAGCTGTAAAAAATAACCTTTTGCGAAGAGTTGGCCTAGTGTGTTGTTTGTCGTGATGTTGTTTATATGTTTATGCTTTTGCAGTTTGTATTCAAATTTATAGTGGCCGTGTATGTTTGGCACTCAGGGGAATGAAACTGACGTACAAACCGCGTGAATATTCGACTTTGAAGGACTGGAACTGACGTACAAACCGCGCAAGAGACTAGGACTTTTGGCCAATTTATATCTATAAAATGTATTGTAGTTATCATTCCAGATATATATATATGGAGTTCACTGGTATGCAATGTGCGAGAAAAGGCGGTTGCTAGGTTACATAACAAATCTTGAGATTTTGCTGTATTACGATTACGAACCACCTAATAAAAGCGTAAATATGAACGAATAAAACATAATATTACAAATTGTTCGTGAAATAATGTATATCTTATGTCCAAATAGAATATTTATTATTTTTTTGGGAAATTTCTACTCCCGCCGGGCGGGAGTGGCGGGACCGCTAGCTACGCCACTGCAGACGTGGCGAAGCTGTCAATTTTTATCGAGTTTTGCATCCATCTTGTATCATGATCAAGCTAAACTCTCCTGATTTGAATTGAGTTTATCTCCCAAAATGGGGCATAATTTGTTCATGTTTTTTGAAAAGATGAAGGAAATTTACAACAGACTTGTGTTGAAATTGAATGCAGTGCCATGCAAAATTAATGAGAACTATGGTATATGCCGTATAATAAAAATAACTATTAAGCTGTTTGCCTGCTCAATTTGACTGACTGTATAGTGTAGACAATTATAATGGGTTTGGAAAGTTGAATTTATGCAAAGTGTGTGTTGAGCAATGTTCTAAGATTTGCTCCTACCTTGAAATTTTTGTTCAACAACAGCTTATGATTATATCATTAATATGCATGAAAAATTAAACATATTATTGTCTCATCTCACCAAATCCATACTTGGTATGATTCCAGATGATCCACAAATTCACATCGGATGCATTGGTTACAATGAAGTTGAATGTAGAGGAAGCAAAAATAGATGGCAAAGAAATTCTTTGTGTCTTATGAAGAATTAGTACAAATCAATAAAAAGAATTCTTTAAACAAATTGTAAACAAATTTAAATTGCTCATGGTCAAGGAACCTAGTCAAAGAAACAAAGTCTGTCTTCAACATGTGACCTTTCAATTATGTTTAGTTTCTTTGCACAAAATAATATTTTCAAGAAATTTGATTTGTAAGTCTTTCATTAATACTTTTTTACCAAGAGATAAAAGAAACAATATCAAAGGGTTGATGGAAAATACAAAGATTTATCAAGTTGTTTATCATTTAATTCCCAAAAGTTAGTTTGTAGATAAAATAATTAGTATTGGTAGCTGTAAGTTGTTCAAGCATAACATAAGAGTAGTCGTGCTTGAAGGGTTTAGCATTTTGAAAAATTATATCTTGTTCTTGACATACATAACACAATTCAAAAGACTGTAAGTAATACACAATAATATATATAGAACTTGTTAAATTTCTTCGCCTACACTGTCAATTAACTATTTTGCCTTCATGCAGCAATAGACAGAGTGTTTTTGTCAGAGAAACCAATGCACTTTAGTTTCCAAGATTGTAATTTCCTTGGAAAATTAATGTAGTTCTGTTCAGTAATAGACCCAAGGTTCTGCCAAGCAGTTTACAAAATAAAAATTTCCAAACAACATATGGTGTTTCAATTTTTCTTTTTAGTAGCTCTTCTAGTCCAACATACTTTCTTTATGAGTTTCAGTAAATTTATCAGGTAATGACAATACACTTATGATACTTATCCATGGTGAATTTTCAGTTGACTTATGTCGTAGGACTGAAGCAAACATTTTCTCGCTTCCTTAGAGCATTATAATACAGATTTATCCATTTGAGCAGCAAAAATAGTTGCACCAAACTGTTTACAAACAGTCAAACACACAGAAGCATGAAATAATGTATAAGTTTGACGAGATTGACAGGTCTACTAATGCCGTTTGATTTTCCTTTAAAGGTTAAAATGTTATAAAATAACTTAAATGTTAAAGCCAAAATATGCGTTTCTCTACCGTCGATTTTCTTTATTTTGATGTGTGTGTATTGTTTTCGCCCAATGCTGAAGCATTATTTTCACATGATATGCTGTCGGTATCATAATTGTTTTTTTCACTTGTTATCGTTCGTATAAACAGTATTGGAAATCAGGAGGGAGTGAATATTGAAAAAAATGTTTAAAGTGGAAGTTTTGACCCCAAAATCCGCCATTACCGCCATGTTTTGACCACGGAGTCCAGGCCATTGAGTTCTATATACCTGAGCGGCTAACTTTCTGGGGCGAGGACGCCAAAAATGGCGCCAAAGGACGTATTTCCGCTGAAATGATCGCTTTGTAGGAAAAATATTCTCGACCTCCCCTGGTGTCTATAGTAAATTATAAAGAATCAAAAACAAACACGATATCACAGAATATGGATATCGTTAGTTCCATATTCTGTGACGATATCTTTTTTGGCATTTCTTTTATAATGCCAACACTTCAATCGTTCAATTGTTGGATGTCGTAATTTCCACAAAAAGGAACATATCGCAGTGGCGTGCGGTGACCGAATTTAATAGGCAAGCGCTGGGGGTGAGGTTCGCAGCATGCCGCGAAGCTATCTAGGGGTTCTGGGGGCATGCTCCCCCAGAAAATTTTTGGATTTTGAAGGCTACTGGAGCGCATTTCCCGCGATTTCTGGGAGTACTTTGTCGAAAAAATGTATCTGTCATGACTGAAACAGTATTGAAAAAATCTAAAAAATTCAAAAACTTTTATAGAGTATATATCACAATTACGGTTTAAAAGTATTACCTGTGGTATTGTGATATAAAGTCGTTTTAAGTAAATGGCTACGCGTGCATTTCTATTGTAGTGAAGAAGTAACAGAACGAAATAGTCCAAAATCCTACAACAGATTTACTTAAATGTAAATTCCATCCGTCTTTCCTTTGCGCAAAACTCCTTTATAACGTCCTTATAGAATCGTGGCTTCCTGCAAACTTACCAACATCTCCTTCTCGATTGAAATTGTAGCCAATGCAGAAAGTCGCTCTTGCCCTTGTGTACTGCGAAGATACGTTTTGATACGCTTGAGAGCCGAAAATGATCTTTCTGCAGAGGAGGACGTACTTGGCATAGTAAGAATGAGCTGACACAATCGGTACACCTCTGGAAAACAGGCTTTCAAGTCAAGTTCGATTATTTTTGATATCATATCAAAAACAGGTTTCGATTTGAGCTCGGCAGATGCGTATACAACGATTAGTTCACTTTTTAGTGCTTGAAGATTAAAGAATGTTCCATATGAATCTTGCAACGATTGCAGCTCTCGTTCGGGAAAATTCCGGCTGTACAATTCGTGCTTTGAATGATCCAACAAAGAAACGAATGCTCTGCTGTTAAGACTTTCGAATCTAGAGTCAATCTGCACGACAATGGTATCGACTACACAGAAAAACATTTGACGGAAGGACGCCTTTACATCCTCTTCACTTTGCCCGCGTTTCAGTGCTACTTTGACGATACTTGATAATCTACGAATTTTGTTCGTTGTTCTTGAATCTTATCTTTCGTCTCGCGAACTTTCGTGACACAGAAGACAATATCGAACTGCTTACTCTGAATGATATTATACAAAACATCCGTAAGACCAAATATTTCTGAAAATATTTTAAGGCAGAACACAAACTGGAAATCTGCAAGAACTTGTCGGTAGCCCCTCGCTTCGTTTAACGTCGTACTGTCAAACTCGTCATCATTTTCGATGATGTATTCGAAAACTTCGAGCAGCTTTGCTCTTGTCTCCAGTACAGCATGGATTAACCTGCTCTGATAGTGCCATCGAACAGCTGTTCCAGTTGGAATGCGTCTGCCGACAACTGTGTCCAACAGGTATGTTCTCTTGGACGAGGCGTGAAAAAAGGATGAAAGACCAGTGACGGTTTTAAAAAATATACGACACTCTTTAGTTGACGAGACAGCTTGAACAAGGACCAAATTTAATGCGTGTCCGCAACAGTGGATAAAAAGAGCATGTGGATAGTCTTCTCTTACTCGTGTTTGCAAACCGGACCGTTCTCCTGACATCACACTCGCACCGTCATACGTTTGGGCAATCAGTTTTTCGCCGCATCCGTACTCGTTTAGGGTTTTACCGACTTCTTGTTTCAGTCTAGCCGCAGTTCTATCCTCATTTACATCGGTAAATCCAAGAAAGCGCTCCACAGCTTTACCATCTGGGTTGACATAGCGAACTATAGTTGTCAGCTGCGATAAGGTCTTAACGTCGGAGGTTTCATCCAGGGAAATAGCGACAAATGGGCTTCTCATCACTTCATCTTTTATTGCTTTCAACATAACGTCCTTGACAGCAACAATCAAATCGTTCTGGATACGATTAGAAAGTCCAGAAAACACGGTTGCTGTATGAAGATGCTGTTCAAGCGTGGGGTCATATGCACTTAGCAGTTTTATCAATTCGACGTAATTGCCCTGTTGGCAGACTCCTCCAGCTCCACCCGACCTCTGAAAGAAAGTTCCTGTTTGCCAAGAAAGCAAACAACATCAATGAAACGGCGAAGTACTTCTCTATTCTTGTGCACCATCAAGTTGTGAGCTGAGATGTGTTGACGGGCCTGTTCGTCTAGCTGCATGTCGATGCGTGTACGCCCAAAACTGGCCTTCATTAGGCAACTGGACAAGTGTGTCTTCGTTTTCTCGTGTCTGTTGACGGCATTACACAGGTTGGCCAAATCATCGTATCCTTTCTTGCACCAGACTGTCTTGTCTGTTGAGTTGAACAAAAGACACGGCCAGCAAAATAACTTATTCAATTTTGAGGAGCCAGCCAGCCATTTGTACTTGTCATAATTTGACGTCTGAAACTTCGAATAAAGACTTTACCACTTTTGATGTTGTATGTAGTCCTTGCAACTCAGGAGTGGGACGGCCACCTTCGACGATCTCTCGTTCCTCGGAAAAAGGTCTCAATCCAAATGAGCGGGATAACAGTGATTCCACAATGCATTCAGTCATGTTGTACAGGTGTCGTGAAAATACCGAATTGTAGAAGTAGAACATAAAAGGATGAAAATTCCTATGCTATTATAGCATTGCTATATATTTTATAGGAACATCAATCTTATTTATACCTTACATCAGTTACATGATATCTTGTAGTGACGTACATAACGTGCGTACATTACTCATCTAGGTTCATGTATTAGCAATAGAAATAGCCAATCCTACACTTACTCAAACGCGCTACTTAAACTTACGCACTTAACTTTATAATTACGTAAAACTACTCAAATTTCAAGTACATTATCCGCTGTGTAATAACTGCACCTTGTTTATCAAAATATATAAAAAGCCTGTAAATAAATTCTAACATATAGAATACTCACAACTGTTGTAAATAACTTCTTTGCTAGTGAATAAAATAATCACAAAATTTAATAGCGTTCTAGTACATTGAAATCACGTTCAGAGCTCATACGCAAGACTTATATAACGCTAAAGTATAACATGCTACAGATAATATCTTCTACATACATAAATTAGAAATCTACTACTACTTTGAATTAGAAATCAGAACATTACCTTTCGCTCTCAGTCATCTTTTAATAAACGATAACATTAACGGCGTGAATAATTCGGATGTCCAATGTGTTGAATATACGAATATTATTCGTGCGCTGATATGTGTTTAAAATTGCGAGCGTACAAGACTGTTGACCAATCGCTATCAAGCGGCGCCCTTAGAAGCGCCGCTTGCCTTTCTCGATATTCCTCGAATAAGAAGCCTCCAAATCTAGATTAACGCATGCGCAAATGTTCAAATTGAGCTCGAAGGCAAGCGCGCTTGCCTTGGTTAATAAATAATTAATTTAATCCACTTAATTTAATACACTTGACTCATCTTACAAGTGTAGCAAAGTGAAACCGAAACCACGACAGTAAATCGCGTATAAATAGCAAGCATTTCAACTGTAAAGACAATTTAGACAAAGATTACATTGACATTGTTTAGAACAGAAAAATTTAAACTGATTTTGCTCAGAGATTGATCCAAAAAATTTTTGTTCGGTAAAATGCTTAGGCAAGCGGCGCTTGCCTACGCTTGCATGACCGCACGCCACTGCAACTACCTCACCTGTGAGAAGCGATATGTTCCTTTTTGTGGAAACTACGACATCAACAAATGAACGATTGAAGTGTTGGCATTATAAAAGAAATGCCAAAAAGAATCGTCACAGAATATGGAACTAACGATATCCATATTCTGTGATATCGTGTTTGTTTTTGAAAAATTCTTTATAATTTACTATAGACACCAGGGGGAGGTCGAGAATGTTATTTTTCTGCAAAGCGATCATTTCAGCGGAAATACGTCCGTTGGCCGCCATTTTTTTGGCGACCTCGCCCCAGTAAAGTTAGCCGCTCCAGTTATTATAGAACTCAATGATCTAGACCTACTATATCTATGAACTCAATGGTCCAGGCCCCTTTTCCCCTCCAGGTCTTATAGAGCTCAATGGCACCGCCATTGAGGGTACGGAGGCGAAATACATCACTTCGAAATTGCCAGATTTTTTGCAAAAAAACAGTAGTCTTCGAGCCAGCTTAATGTCTAAAAATCTTAAGCAATGTTTGGACTTTAATATAAAACAAGTTTGAACGACATTTGTACATGTTTAAGCTTCTTTTTAGAAGGATGAAAAGCGAACTTTGTTTTGGCACGTGAAAACATGCCTTATAACGTGAATACAAAACTGACACCCACCCCTCGTTTTTTTTCATTAAAAGGATGTAAAACATACTTGTCTATCCTTATAATATTGTTTGAATCCTTGAAAATGAAGCTGTCAGGGCAAAAAACGTTGTTTTTCGGTAATTTTTGTGCTTCCGAGCAAAATTAGCTCGCCCCAGTCCTTTTTGAAAGTTCAGAGCGTAAACAAAAAGAAAAACACTTCGCAAAATATTTCATAAAGTTAGCAAAAGAATATTTTGAGTTCGTTTTAAAAAAAGTGTTATGCCATATTATTGTGTTATTATTAATTGCACCATTAAGGAGTCAAAAGGGACAATACCCAATTAAAAAAAAAGACAAAAACACAATGAATATGACACTCCATATTCATAACTTTTGAAACACTTAATTAAAAATTGTAATGTAATACAAGTATGAAAAATATTATTAGTCTAATATTATAGAATTATCATATATTTTCACAAATATGACCAAACATTTTAAACACACATCCTAAAATTTAATATATTACATATACATTTATCATCATCTGTATTACAAGAAAAAACTAATTTTATATTCAATATGATATACTATAAAATATACTATGATATGATATAGCTTTGCTTGCTTTATAATCGTTTTAAAACCCTGGCTCAAACCACTCAGGATGAGGGTTGCTTTTAGCATTTATGTAGATCCGGTTATATTAGCAATACTTGTCATAGTGTACACTTGGCTATTTATTTATAAGCATGAACTTGCTAATAAAATGCTCAATACACAAATATGAATGCATGTCAAATCTTCCACCAGTTCTTAAGAAGTGGGAGAAGTAAATGACAAGAACCAACAATCACCCACAATTCAAAATTTCAAATCATCACTTTCACAAATTACAAAAAGAGCATGTGAAATTCTTGCAAAGCAAGTCCAACTTGAAAGCACTAAAATTGTTATGAAACATGTTATATTAAGTATGTTGTGTGTATTTTGCACAGCATTCAAAGATACAGACTACCTGTTATCAGTTTTATCTTAAATTTTTGGTCTTTCGATGACAAAAAAGAAATTCATATTTCGAAGCAAGTTCTCATTTTTATGTTTTATATAATACAGCATTACGTATACAAAACATGTCTTGGAACGTCCACAAAGCATCTTAACACATTAATAACCAAATTTTGCTAACGGTTTTGAAAAAAATAAAACATTTAGGCTAGCATTATATTTCCAAGTTAACATTTTTTGCAAAACAATCCGTCACGCAAATAAAACAGTCCACGCGAGATACACGCGAAGCGGCAAATCAGCTTCTAAGTGGCTTCAAACCAATGATCTAGTACCCATTCTACTAGATACCTGACTCAGCCAAATTTGTATAGTAATGAGTGAGGCAAATTTCTACGCGGCCGCCATTTGCAAAGGTGGCAAAGCACAATGGCGGCATATAAAAACATTAAGTCTGTGCTGAGAGAAATCGACTTTGAGAGCGTTTTATGATGCTGTTCTACTGAAGTTGCATTAAAAATGGTGAGTAATTTCTTTAATATTGTTAAAATGTGTAAAATTTTTAAATACTTGAGATAGAGCGGTCTTAACGTGTATTTTGCGACCATAAACTAAAGGCTGAGAGTTACATAAGTATGAACTACTAATCGTGAGTATTTATTAATTTACATCTTCTTTGCTGTTCTCTATGCTTTTTATCGTAAACCAAAAACATATTTACAGAAAAAAAGCGACAAAATCGCATAACAGGTATCCAGAACTTTGATTTGAACACAACGTTTACGGTTTATATGAATTATTTTACCTGAACAACATAATTTTAGATCTATTAACAATATGACTGCATCGTTGTAAAATGCGCTTATTTTCACTATTTACAATAAACCACTATTAATTATTTTTTTAGGATTTACATTTCCTTGGTTGTGGTGTGGATGTTCATCGAAGTCGACTAGATTCCTTGAAATAAAACAAGCTTCGTAGATTGCTGGCGAACACCAATTTTGTTTTTTTGGAGGATATCTTTATTATATCGCTTACCATAGGTCGAAAGTCGTAAATTGATGTATTTTTCAATGATCTGTTTGATAAGCTGTGATGAATGTAGATCTTCAGTTATTGCTTCGTGATCAACATCATGCTCGTTGAGTTCAGGAAGAAGCTCTTTCTGCAAGCTCTTGGTTAATAAGATGAACCATTATAGTCTTCAAGTTTCTCCTGCTGGAAATTTTTTGTTTTTTTGAACGAGTTTCATGAATGAGGACTTGAAAAGCTCTTTCAGATGCAAATATTATTTTGGTCACACCATTAGAAGGGAGAACAAGACCACCACGATTCTTCAAACTGATTAAATTTAAAGATAAAGATGTAGTAGTTTGGAAGTGTGAATAATTGTGATCATGAACTGATGATGATTTTTTTGACTTAAGCAAAAGAGCTCTTGCACATTCAGTACAGGTGATTCTATTGATTATCTTTTTTACAACAAACCCAGCAATATATCCAAGTATTGCTTCTTTGTATTATGACAGTGAGCATGATTCTAATCCAGAAACTAAACTACTGACATATTGTGTGTCCTTTGGTGTCATCTCTTCTACTTCAAAGGCTGGAGCATTTCTTTTATTCCATTTTAATGAAAAAGTAGAACCAGCAGATTCATTTTCGAAAGTCAAACAGTTTGCATGCTTGGAACCAATGATGGAATTTCTAAAAGAATTTTTCGTAGACTGGACTGAAATTGTACAATATCTGGATTATTGTTGAAGCCATTCTTACGTGTGCATGCAAACAGCAGCTCAAGGTGGTCTTGGGACATTTTGTATGTCAGAATGTATTTGAAAGGATCATGTTCCCTTGTAAGGAACATGACTTTCCTCGAGCAAATCTATTTTAGCTTTTTTAGCGCATGGTGATGATGTTTCTGTCTCTCTTCTAGCAGGAGGCTTTCTTTTTGACTTTTTAGATAGTAGTCTCTCCGGAAAAGCGAGCACTGAAGGTATCGCATCTAACTTTAACTTGCGTTTACAGGCAAGTAGTTAAGGTGCAGGTATGGTCCCGGAAGTAAACAGAGCTCTTAGCCGTGTCAATTAGTTTCCAGTCCTAGGAAGTAAACAGGGCGCGCGTGTAAACCGGAAACGATATAAAATGAACGAAGGTTGCTATTGGATGACATGATTAATTGAAACACGATAAGACTTAATTAAAATTGTCAATTGTTTTCTATTCTTAAAGCAATATTAGATCCGTTTTCTTGTTTCTTTTGCAAATATAAAAAAGGAGAACACGTTACAATTTTATTGAGTTAAAGTTATTTGGTAATTTTTGTCTTACTAAAACGAAAATGGCTTTAAAATTAGACATTGAGCAAGCAAAGAAAGTGAAGGAATCGTCCTTCGAATTTGAAGATGAGAGCCATGTTTTAGATGAACAAAGCAATATACAGAATAAATTGTTGAAGTGCTATGCTACTGAAATTGGTTTTAAAATATACGAACTTGTGGCAAAAGACTGTGACGGTTGTCGCGTTGACCATCTCACAAAAACGCCACGAATGCTTGAAGATGCCTAATGATGAAAGGGTAGCGATTTACTTTGAAGATGCAGTATCAAAAATTGATGAGGAAGAAGTCATGAAATCCTTCTTTGATAGTTTACAAGACATGACTCCGATAGTAAATAGGCTAGAACTTATCAAGTACACTTGCAATGATTGGAGAAAAATATTTTTGACAGAAAAAAAGAACAAATTAGAACATGAGACGTTGATATTCTTAAATAAATTTTATTGAAATAAAACATTTTTATTTTATTGGAAAAACTAGCAACGATCACTCTGAAATAAAAAGAAATCAATCTTACTGACTGTTCTACTGTATCACTTTTCAAAAGATAAAGAATTATAAAAATACATACTCAAAAAAATCTTCTAAGAAGCGATCAACATCTTCGTCAAAACATCTAGAGTACAAAGCAATGGACATTACATAAAAAAAACACGACTGCAACATTCAGCAAGCATATTAATTATTTGACTTTAAAGCATATCCGACATTTGAATGGCAAGCATTCTACTAGCCTCTCTTCAAACCAAAGATCGATGTACTTTATGCCCACAGCTCGGTAGACAGATCACCCATAGGTGGCAGTGTTCACATTGGCCTAAAACAATGAACAAAATCACAACTTAAATTTTCTAAGTCATATATAACATTGAAATTGTAATCCAATTCAACTTACTTAAAATCGGTCTAATGGTGTTTTGTGTAGCCATTCTAGCTGGTTTTCTTTGCTGATGCCTTCGCCGTTTACTTGCCTGAGACTTTGTGAGTGCTTTTACATGCACATTATTGACATAGGCTCTTTTGTTAGCAGTAATTTTCCAATGGATCGATTATTTCTTTGGCATGCGTGCGTTTCATATTGAATGAAGGCATTAAAGTATTAAAACAGTAAATTAACTCGTATGTCTGCAGGCCTAATGTATTTCAAACACCGCCAATTAAGATTGTGAAATAACATGCAAGGTCATTGTCAGTTTTGGTTTGGAAAAAATATTATGTATCATAACTGTCTTAAAATTATAGCTATGAGTCTTAACAATTATTATCTCTGCAATTTTAACTTGTCATTATACTATGAAAACAAGCAAGAAGAAATTTTTCATCATTCGTGTGGAGAAAAAATTTGACGGAAATATGATTAAAAGAAGCCTTAGTCAAACAATTTAAAAAAATGTAGACAAAACTTAATCCTTGAGGTAATTATAACCGGCTAGCACAGCTAGAGTCCACATATTTATGAAACTGTAGGATTACTATTTTGGTATTTTCATGGGAAAAATTTTGACGGAAATATGATTAAAAGAAGCCTTAGTCAAACAATTTAAAATGTAGACAAAACTTAATCCTTGAGGTAATTATAACCGGCTAGCACAGCTAGAGTCCACATATTTATGAAACTGTAGGTTTACTATTTTAAATATTTTCGTCAACGGATTTTGCGAAGACACTAATACTGTGTATGAGTTTTATGGTAAAGTTTATCACGGCTGCCCCTTATGTCTTGATTTGAGAGGTGAAAATCCTTATCACAGAGGGACAACACTAAGAGACGCGTACAATCGAACCATTGAGCGTGAGAAAAGATTATTAGAGTTAAGGTTAATGTGAAAACGATATGTGAGCATGATTTCAAACGACTGAGACAGACACCGCAAATGCAGTATTTTCTAAACACACACGAATTCATAACAGACCTATGCCCGACTGATAGTTTTTTTGGAGGTAGAGTTGAAGGCTTTAAGTTGTTTCATAAGGCTGAAGAAAACGAGAAAATCTTTTATTACGATTTTACAAGTCTTTACATGTTTGTTATGAAAAATCGACGTTATCCTACGGGTCACCCCACAATTATTCGCAAAACCTTTAAAGACCTTTCTAATTACTTTGGCAGAATGGATTACACGGCAGAATGTCATCATTCAGAAACGAGCGTGCTTTTGGGGACTTTTACTACCATTGAAATGACTAAGGCAATTGAAAAAGGCTACAAAGTTTTAGAGATACATGAAATCTGGCATTTCGAAGAAAGCTCCCACAGCTTATTTAGCGAAAATGTCAATTTCTTTTTGCGATTAAAACAAGAGGCTTCAGGCTACCCCCGCATGGATTTCCTCAGAATCAGACCAGGCAAAATATATCAATGACTACCTAAAGCATGAGGGAATTCTATTGCGTAAGGAGAAAATTGTAAAAAATGCAGGGTTAAGAGCACTAGCAAAGCTTTGTTTGAATTCACTGTGGTAAATTTGCACAAAGTAATGATATGTTAATTACTGAATTTATTCACGACGCGCTTGTATTGTACAATCGAGTAAATAGCGCCGATACCGTGATTCATGATATGCAATTACTGAATGACGATTTAGTTGAACTTATTTACAAGTGTCATTGTGAGTTTCAAAAGGAAAATAAAACAACAAATATTTTTATTGGTATTTTTACTACTGCATGGGTACGTTTAGCATTATACAACGTGTTAGACCGATTGCATAATATTTTATATGGACACCGTAGTTTTTGTTGCAACGCCTGATTCAGAAAAGCCTCCTCTGGGAGACTATTTGGGGGATTTGACTAATGAAATTGACAAAGGCGAGCACACTACTGAATTTGTCTGTGGAGGTCATAAAAATAATGCTTATACAGTTAGTAATGGTAAACAGCATTGTAAAATAAGAGGTTTCACATTGAATTTTAAAAATAGCTTGCTTTTAAACTTTGATTCGTTAAAAGAAATGATTTATAACTATGTAGAAAAACCATCAACTGTAGAAATAGCAGAATGTAAAATAGTAAGAGCAAAATGGTTGCGCAATCTTGTAAATAGAAATCAAATTAAAAAATATCAAGTTGTCTTTGACTAACGAATAATAATAGACGAAGGTGCCGACACTTGAAAGTTCACACCATCAGACTTCTCCCAAACACGATGCGGTGACGGATGATATTTTGTTTACATCCGTTCATCAAAATTGTGCAAGAAAATGACATGGAAAGCGGGTCAGAAGAGGAAATTAGCAAGTCGATTGATTTAATGATAATCGACTCGAAAATGATGAAGTCTTTTCCGAAAGACAATCAGATATGGAGTTTCTAGATGACAGTGATCAATCCGACAGTGAACTTTCATTTTACAGACAAGTGGATCAACAGATATAATGCCAATGCAGGTAAATTAAAGATACATACATATACTGTATACATTTTTAACAACAAAAAAAGATGAATAGTTTTGAATCAATGAGAAGCAAACTAACAAACAAATATACATATTTTTAGACTAAGGTTGTTTGACACATTTCTACACAGGACAAGGCTGACGATGATTGAACACAATACGCAGTCATTTCTTTGTGATCGGTATGTACAGAGGGGAAACAGCGACGACAATTGTGAACTATGCAATACATCAGCATTATACAGACAAATATGGAAACTAACGTAGAAGGAACCAACACATAAAAGTTGACAGTTTTTTCTTTCGCTGGTGGAACAAAATACATAAACGATGAAGGCGATACCATTGATTCTGACTGTGATGGTGATAACGACAAGGAGGGTGATGAATGTAAAGACGAAGACGACAGCTGCGAATGAAACGGTGGTGATGTTGATGATGAGAGTGGTGGTAACAGTGGTAATAACGACAACAGGGGTGATGACTTTGAAGTTGAAAATGATATCACTGAATGTGGAGGTGTTGATGACGTTGACGGCGACAACAGCAAAGATGTAGACGATAATAACAGCGACTGTGATGAAGTTGAAATGGAGGTTGACATGTTAAAAAAAATCAGCGAGGGATGAACATAAAACTTTCGGAGGGACGACGGAACGTGCGATGATTTACATGTGTTGGACATAATCAACGACGATGGAAAAGGAGAAAAACTGACGAACGACTGAGGTAAACGATTTCTTGTGGCTGACGTACACGAAAAAAGTGGTGTCACAGACGAAAATGAGTTCACAGGCGTCAAATACAAATCTTTTTTTCTGGTTGGACACGGATCATACAACACATTTAACATTGAGAAATTTACAGGACAGGACAGAGGTTTTTCACGTAAATCAATGTACATAAGTCTTGGGTACGCACGAATAACATCAAGTTCATTCACAGCTTTAATGTTGTTTCGTCTCAACGACAAAATCCTTATTCGTGTATTTTTTACCGTTCCGACAGGAACATGCTTCAGATTCATGTTAGAACAATCTAACATACGATATCGCTTCACATAACCACATTTTTCACCATGGGTTGCACATGCCGTCATAAAAAAAAAAAACATGCAGACAGCAAGGAATTCATTATGGCAATTGGAAAAGTTACAAACAACTCTTGTGAACTATGAATGTAGTTACAAAATGAATGAACGATTAAAAGGCACGCCTATGCTTGTGAGGATTTTAAAGTAAAACCCTCAAGTGCTTTTTAAAATTTTCTGTCATAAATATATGCTTGAGTAAGACTTGTTCATATGTAATCAAAGAGACTTTGTTGTTTGATTGATGTAGATAATTAGAAAAATATTTAATAAAAATTGCTCAATGTCCAATGTATTCTTAATGTATGTACTTTGTCACTATTTTACAAATACCGCCCCATTCAAACCAGTCGAATCATTCCTTCTTTCTTTGAATATGTCAAAATGTTTACTAGCGAGTGGTTATAAAAGTGAAAGCAGAACATGTTTGCTTTTATTTGGGAGACAATGGACGTACGTTTTAGAACACCTGCCAACTTTTATGTGTGTGGTCAAAGTCAGTCAGGCAAAAGCTATTTGGTTAGGTCGATGCTTTATAATTTAAATGAACTTTTTTATCCCGTTCCGAATAAAATTATTTACTGTTATGGCGAACGGCAAAGTGAATTTGGTGAAATGGAATCGAAAATTCCAAACATTTGCTTCGTCGAAGGATTCCCTGAGAACTTGACCGATGTCTTGGAAGGATGTCAAAACTCTTTAGTCATTGTAGACGATCTTATGTCCGAGTGTTCTAATGATCAACGAATGTCGGATTTATTTACCCGCGGGTCACATCATCGCGGAATATCTGTCATGTATTTAACGCAAAATTTATTTCCGCCTGGTAAACAATCGCGAACTATAAGTCTAAATTCTCATTACATGATCATTTTCAAAAACCCTAGAGACATTTTAGGTTTCTCCACACTGGCACGACAAATGTATCCGAAGAAAAAGAATTACCTTTTGGAATCATTTCAAGATGCTACAAGCCGCCCTTTCGGTTATCTAATGCTGGATATGCATCAGCTCACACCAGACAATATGCGTGTCAGAACAAATATCCTGCCTGGTGAAAAGCATATTGTCTATGTACATAAGTAATAATCATCGCCATCAACAATCATTTAAGCACTATGTCTAAGCGAATTAGGAAGAATCTTCCGTATTTGCAAGTACTCAAAATCTAAACCAAAAATTCGAAAAGTGATCATCGAACATGGACCTTCTGACGTTATTTTGTGTATTTGTGAATGTACAGTGAACGTGTTAAAAGGAACTGTACCTATATCTGTGAATCAAAAACGTCAATTGTCGACAGTGGCGTAGCTAGGAAAAATAGTCACTCCCGCCAATCCATCGCGCCGGAGGCTGACCATAGGGGTCCGGGGCATGCTCCCCGGAAAATTTTGAAATCCAGAGCCTTGGAAACAGCATTTCCTGCGATTTCGAGGGCGAATTATTTGTTGTACAATAATTTATAAAACCCATTTTGTTAGCTGCATTCTTAATGTGGCAATCGTTGAAACTGCAACTAGTTAAAAGGTACTAAAGGTGGCTCAGAGAAACGTTACGCAGGAGACAATTTTCCCCTAAAACATAATTTACTCATCACTGCCCTGCATAAACAGAAGAAATTTGTATTAGCACAAAAAATAATATAGTATACGACACTTCTAAAGTGCATAGAGAGAGATTTTTCTTAGCATTCTACTTGTTAGTTTAAACTTGTTTAGATTGGGGCAAGTAGACAGGGATGGCTTTATTCTTTAAAGTTATGCTTAATTTTCTCAATGAAGTACCATGTATTATACGAACAAATATCAAAACACATACTATACTCATCATTTATAAAGAAAGGCCAGCCTCCTGGGTTTTTCTACAAATTTTTCAACCACCTCGTTATGCAACACCTCTGATTCCTCTTTCTTTTCAATGATATCTTTGTGAATAGATATTCTACACAAAGAGCTAAGCCGACCTTGACCCATTCTATTTCTTAAATAGCTTTTTACCCTTTTTAAGCAAGAAAACGACCTCTCTACTGAAGCACTTGCCACTGCCAACACACCATTCAATTTTAACAAATTTACCACTTGACCTAAACTCGACTGGAGATTAAATTTGAAGATGTATTTAAGAACCTCATTACTGCACTCTTTGTGAAAGTCCTTGTCGTTGTAAATGAAGGAAAGTTGACTCTCAAAGTTTGGATGTCAAAAGAGGACTATACTTATCTTTGAGAAGATTGATCTTCTCCTGTGGAACTATGCCCTTCCATGTAGTAAATAGTTTAGGATTTACAAGGTCTAAAACTCGAACTGATTAATATCTTGAAATCGTTCACTTAACATGCCTTTAATGGAATCAATAATCTCAAAATAAAGCTGTTTGTAATTGTATCTACTATCTGCTCTGGTTGCTGGTGGGCCTACTTTTTCTAGTGCAGTTTGGTAAAACTCGGTGAAAGCTTGATCTGTGCGAAGTGACACAATAAACTGCTTGAAATTGTCAATCTTGCTTATGCCATAGTTAAAATGGGTTTCCCTATTTTGAAGAATGGAATACAAAATTGTGGACTGTTCTAAAATCCTGTAAAAAACACACACTAGAAAACAAAGAAAGCTATCAAGATAATGCAGTAAGCCACTTATTTTACTTAATGACTCATCATCCCACCCAGCTGGTTGTTCAAGTACCCCTCAAAATATCTAAAAGTTTTCATAGTTTTGTGCAATACATTGATTAATCTAGAGCGATAATACCATCTTGTTTCACCAGGGCAGGAAACTCAAGGTTGTTAGATGTGAGAAAAGCTTTTCTTTTGGGGCATTGCTTGTAAATGTGCTGAATGTAGCTATATTAATAAAAAGATTTTAACAGGAGAAATTGATGAGGCTGACTGGCATAGGACCAGGTTCAATCTATGAGCTGCACAATGAACAAAATGAGCAAAGGATACTCTTGTCGAACCAATGCTTGAACACCATTGATATGGCCAGAAATGACAGAAGCACCATCATATGTTTGTAAAACCAGTTTTTCTTTTATATTAGAATACTCACCAAGTTTATCTTTGACAACTTGTGATATTGCTGTGGCATTTCTGTTCATACTTACATCCACAAATCCTAATTGCCTCTCCATAATTTCACTTGCTTTGTCAAACCGAGCAATAACACTTAGCTGCTCTTTGGTGGAGACATCAGATGCTTCATCAACCTGAATACTCATAAATGTGCAATCATTTATTTCCTTTCTGATTTCATCTTCAATAATTGAATCAAGACAGCTGATAAGACCATTTTGAATTTCTGGGGAGACTCCAGTAAATCTTCTGTCACCAACTATATCAGATTCTGCTAGTCTACTGTGCAGTCGACGCTCAAATACAGAATCAAACTTAGCAAAACATTTGAGAAACTCTCTATAATTACCTTTGTTCAAGCTACCTTCGGACTCATTGTGACCTCTAAATGGCAACTCTTGCTTTGACAAATACAGCACGGCCTCAGTAACAGTTTTTAAAATTTCTCGATTTTGTCTTACCTCCTCATTGTGACGCTGAATCTCATTTCTTCTAGCGAGGGACATAAGACAATCAAACTAGCTCCATACGTTTTCCATGTCTTAAATGCAGTCAAATGCGATTTAGATTTTTCATGCTTCTTAGCATCAGACATAATACTCCGCATGTCGTTGTAGCCATTCTTAGTCCACGATGGCGATGTTTTTGGGGAAAACATTAGACATGGCCAACAAAACACTTTCTGCAAGGTTGTACTGCCACACAGCCAGTCCTTCGCCTCATACCAATCTCTCTGAAATGCTCTTCCCTTATTTTGGATAGTTAAATCAGGAGTAGGCCGTTCATGAACGATAACATTCTGTTCGACCGACGATCGAGCAGAGAACGGTTTAGCTAATAAGCTATTTACTAAATCAACATCAGTTGAGCAAATCGCAGTCGCACTTGAAGCCATTGTGTCATACACAAATACAAAATAGCAATTTGAGAGTAAACACAATGGAAAATTAATACCGACAATGACACGTAATTTGATAATCACTAATCGCTGTACTCGTATTAAAAGGTCGAATAATTACAACCTCCACCAATTTAAAATAGCGGGAGTTCGACTATAAAAACAGCAGATTTGAGCATGCGTCAAGTCCCTTAGCCAACCAGAATTCCAAACTTCTTATATAGAATTATATTGTATGTTCCGCCCTCTGAAGATGGGCGGAATACGTGGAGAATCGCGCGAGTATGCAATGTGCGAGAAAAGGCGGTTGCTAGGTTACATAACAAATCTTGAGATTTTGCTGTATTACGATTACGAACCACCTAATAAAAGCGTAAATATGAACGAATAAAACATAATATTACAAATTGTTCGTGAAATAATGTATATCTTATGTCCAAATAGAATATTTATTATTTTTTTGGGAAATTTCTACTCCTGCCGGGCGGCGGGACCCTAGCTACGCCACTGATTGTCGAGGTATAAGAAACATCTCAGAGCATTAGCCAACAAGAAAATTTCAAGGGCAAAGAAGAAAAAGATTTTAAATCAAAAAGGAGGAAATCTGCTGACTGCGTTACTACTTCCGGTTTTGACAGTGCTAGGTAGTTTGTTGACAAAATGAAGCATGCCAAGCATATGATTCTTGTACCTGAAGATGTATTTAACAGATACGAAAAACAACAAAAACTTGAAACTAGTCCGATCATGATGAATATGATGAATAAAGACTCGCAGCTCTCACATATTCTTCAACAAGACGATATGAGTGACGATCAAAGACAAAAACTTTTTAACGCAAACTTTGAACAATTCCTTAAATTGAAGCAACAGAAAGATAATCAGATACCCATGGTACGCGTGGTAGACACCCTTGATGGGAATGAAAAAAACATAAGTGACAACGAAAATCAGACATTAGCTGACTCTGTCATTGTACAAAGTGTGCCAAAAACTATGCGTGAGCGGGCGAAAGCAATATTGCAGCGCCTTAGAACACAGCCAAGTATAATATCTTGGGACGGTTCTGGACAAGTCAAACTTGAGGGAGTCACCATTCCGCAATCAAACATAACAGATCTAATTAGCGATGCTGTGAGAGGAAGGAAAAATTTCAATCCTAAATTGTCTAAAGAATTCTTTCGTGTTTTATCAAAAATAATCATTCCACGAGATTTGGTTAGGAACGATATGAGATGGAAGGAGGCTCAAATGGAAACTTCACCAAATGAAGAAAACGAAACAGTTTATCCTAGTTCATCAAAAGCGAAATTCATAACGCCCAAAGCTTCCACTACACAAAAGAAAACTCAATTACGTTGGTTAAGCTATTAATATGTCTTGTAAAGGATTTTTTCTTTAAATAAAAATCGCAGTTGATATCATTTTCCTCCTTGTTGTCAATGAAAATATGTAAATACAAAATGCAAGCAATTAAGTCACACAAAGAACTTTTTTTTATTCATTATTAAACACTTCAATCTTTTACAAATAAGTTTGTACTTGACTGATTTCCGTCGTTAGGGATTACACTAGTTTCTATTTGAAAATGTTTGTTTACAAAATTCGATACCTTCCTATCGTTTTCAACAGTATTACCATCAAACATGCTTACAATTCTACTCATACTATGACCTCGCACTCTTTGGCTTAGGTAAAATATACAATATTGTCCACATACATCGGTCCAAATACTTTGTAATTTGCGTGCATTAAAATCCCAATCATAATGTTTCAAATAGTCTCTAAAGAATTTATGATAAGTCTCAGGCGACTGGCCATAGCTGTCGAAGAATTCGGCTTTTCGTTCAGACGGAAAGTAAAATGCAACCCAATGACTTCCAGGTTTTCCGCTGATATCGGTGTTTGCTATAAACCCATTCGGATAACTTTTGATTACTTTAGGTAAACGATTGGCTGGAAAAACACCAAGAAATTTCTTGCTTGTAACAGGATCCGATCTCAAAGCAGACGATATTTGTGAGGTGTTCATTTAACCAATGTAGTCATAGACAACATTCCTCTCAGAATCGATAAAGATCACGTTTTCAAACTCGCCATAGCACACAAGACTAACAGCATTAGTTGGTGCTGTTGAGAATTGTATGTCAATGGCAAGATTTCCTTTTTGCACTGTATTAAAATGTTCTCCCGTACCACACATATCAGGCGTCAAATCAAAACAGTACAAAGCAAAACCCTTTAGAAACTCGTCACGATCAATTCCATTTCCGGCGTTCAAAACATTTTTCCAGTGCCAGCAAATTGTGATAGAAATGCTTCTATGTATCTAGGATTGTTACCAAACGACAGCTTGAAAGGTTTAGATGGTAGAGATTCGCCGTTTACAGAAATGCCTAAGGATGAAACGTTGAAATGCTGGAAATTGAATGGGTTTAATTTATAAGCACCATTGAATGCAGCACTTGCAACAAGTCCGACGACAAGTGATTTCGGTACCAAACCGTTGAAAAGATTATCTTTTTGCAACGATGGGTTTCCTGATGGAATGATGAAACTTTTGCAGTCCACACGCCTTACAGGGTAAACGGCTGGGCTTTTTTTCAGTGCAACTTCGTGAGACATAGCTCTACTAGGATTCACTTTAACTTTGCGAACTTTTAGATAAACATCCACCAGTTTCACTTTAAATGCTGCATCGTCCTCGGATGCCATTAGGGCAAACTCGTCACTGGTACGGTTCAATACCACTTTCAAATCAACATAGCTAAGCAGCAGGCGTTCACCAAAGAAAACATCACAAAATATAGGGCCTCCCATTTCGACAATTGCACTTCTCGCACTAAACTTACTTCGTGTTTTCAAGCCATTGTTTGGACTGGCGTTTGCTGGGTCGGCAACCTCCATTTTTGAAGCTTCGTCCTTGTAAAACAACGCAGCTGTCAGCTGGGATTGTTTAGCTGATGGACCATAATTCAAAAGTGTATCGATATATGCACGATAAGGATAAGTTCCTGTCGCTTGGGTTACTAGCTTCCCTTTCAAAACACATCAACTTGCTTAAACAAACTATGCAAGAAATTGTTCACCGGTCCTACTTTAGCGCCATCGTCGAGATTTCCACCGTCAGCTTTCGTTACTTTTGCTCTGACCATCAACATTGTGTTAGACAAGTCAACATAATCTTCTGTACCTGGCGCTAAAAAGGTAATCGGACCGCTTTCAGATACACTAGAGACAGGTGGATGGTCTATCCATCGCCCCTTTTCCAAACTGGTTTGCGTTGGGGGTACGAAAAATATGTCAAGTTCACTTTTTGTACATTCTGCTGATTTTGGATGAACGAACTCCATATTTAACCGAAAATATCTTCTGCTTCTTTAGCTGCTTTATGTCTCTTGGCTGAATGGTAAATGACATGAGAAGACGATGCTTTTCTCTTTTTAGCTGTTTTTTTTGCCTGTTTCTTCTGGGGTTTTCCTCTTCCTGTTTGAGCAAACTGTTGTATACGATTTACAGCTTTTTCCCTGTTTCTTTGCTGCTTGATTAACACGAGATTTTGCAGACTTTTTAAAACTTTTCCCTGAGATAACATCACCCAAAACGTTTGCACCTGTATCGAGGGCAATTTTACCTAGAGCTTTTGCGCCGGTTTTTGCCAAAGGTATTGCAGCTCTAGCCAATCTACGAAATAAACCACCAAGACCATAACCCATCTGCCCATAACCTTTTTGCCAGGATGCTCCTCTAAAGACAGGTTGTGATCCGTATCCTTTTTGCTGATCGAGATAATATTGAACATAACGGTTTGTTCTACTCATATTTTTTCTTATGTAAAATAAGATAAGGATTGTTTTCTGAAATGAAGTGTCACTATCGACTTCCCTCGTTCAAATGCGATGGGATTTCCTAACTCGTCCCTTAAGAGAATTTCGATGTCCTCAAAGATTTTGTTTGCACGGGTAAGTATTGGATATTAGTGAATGTTCTTGAAACAATGTCTCCATATTTTCCTTGAATAGCAACTGCCTTTAGTAATTTTACATTGACGTCTCCAACAACTTGCGGTTGTACAATGTTGCAATATACATACATCATGACGGATCCGTGCAAATCACAAGCATAAGGACTTTCGGTTGTTTTAAAATCTCTACGTCTTTTCCGCCAAAGCCGAGTAAGACCGACATTCGTTGATTAAATGATATTTTGTAACCCTGTCTTACATGCACTTTAATTTTTTCTGTTCGCGGGTCAAAGCTCAATTTGATACTGTCTTTTACTTCTTTGTCAAGAGTCTCGTTAACTGATTTTACTAGGTCCAAGGTTTTTCATACAAGCCATAGTCGACAAATACCGGAGTAGGTAGACCTGTTTTATGAGTTACATATATATGTGTATCCAAACCTTTTTTCAACGTGTACCATGTATGAAGATATGTAATTGAATACAATCCTACTTCCCAATTACCATTTAAATGCACAACGTGAGGTAGTTTTACGCGATAACCTGAAATCTTATTCTCAGGAAATACAGAGAGAGATGCATTACTAGGTAATGTCAGATAGAAGTGTGTCCCGCTCATCTTTAAGGTATAATGTGAAATGAAAAAATCATGAAAACGGTTACGTTTTATATTTGTATTTCCGATGCTGGTACCCATGAATTAAATTTGTTAGGGTAGCCAGACCACTTTACAAAATATTGTACATTGCCCCCTCTACCACGTTTCTTAAGTATTTTTTCAATCTCATAAACATCGTCTTTCTTGATGACTTTTGAAGTTCTTTTTCATAAAATGTTCCTTGAAGTTCGTCCCCTTCATGATCTTTCAGTCTGTATACAGGAGGATTGCGCGGTATTTTTTGACTTACAGTGAAAATTTCTTTTGAAAAATTCGGTAAATACCCCTTCTCAAACCTTCGTTTTATTTTACTTATTCGTACTTGGTTACCTATATCAAACTTATATTTTACATGCATAGGTTTATTTAATTTGCTATCCTCGTATAGATTTTGCCGAATTCTATCTTCATTTTCACTTGTAACGTTGATCGGTTTTTCCTTAATGCTGCGATGCATGCTATGATTATAAGAATACAGTAGATCAGGAAGCATGTCAATGTATCTCATGGTTTTGTTTGCTGTGAAGTAGCGCCACATTTTAGTTTTCAGTGTACGTATCAAACGTTCAACGATGGATGCCTTCGTCTCGTTAAATGTATTAAATAAGGTAACGTTTTCTTCTGCCAAAGTTTCTTAAAGTCTCGATTAAAAACTCCGAGCCTTGATCCGTTTGAATGTGTGTCGGTTTACGCCCTGATGACAATATCTTTTTAAAAGCTTCTACCAACGACGATCCTGTTTTCTTTTTTAATGGAACAGCCCATGCATATTTGGAAAAAACATCAATACAGATAAGAAGATAGCGATAACCATCATTATACTTTTGCAAAGATTGCATGTCTGCAAGATCCAATTGCCACTGGTCGTCAATACCACTCACTACGACACGATTTCTTTCAAACTTTCTTCGAATAGGTTTATGCAAAGAGTATGCGTCTTGTTGCATGAGCCATTCTTTAATTCTTTCACGACTAATGTCATATATTCCTTCTGCCTTTACATCGCGGTACAAACGTTCAACACCTCCGTAGCTTCCAGGACGTTTTGGATTGAAGTATACACCGGCTAAGTACTGGTCAACGTTACTCATGACAATGTTCTCGTGATAATAATTTTGCAATTAGATGTCAATTTCTTTTAACTACTCATTATCGATGGGTTCAATGTTTTCAGTTACAGGCAGTGTTTCTTCTATCGCATTATCTGTTGGAAGTTTAACTGCGGCGGGTCCATAATTTTAACAGTTTTACTTGTGTATCCTGCTTGCAAATGACCCTCAAGATTGAGATCGTTGCGTCCGAAACTTATACCCAAGCGAAACATTTTCTGACGATTATGATTTTTATCCCTTTTGCATTTCTATTTTCACGTTTGCTGCTACCGATTCCCATTTTCACAATGACATGGTCATAAAACAACTGAAGTCAAAATGCAATAACATTGAAATTTATATTTTATTTTTTTCTTTTGTCAAAGCAATTACATAGTTGATTTGTATTTCAGTTTACAACTACAATCAGCATAGTCAAAGAGATGTTGAAAAAAAGGAGGACGTTTTGTCTCCGTGTAAATTAACATTAGTTCTACCCAAGTAGCACTAAACAGTTTGTCAAAATATGTCTTGTGAGAGTTCGAAGGTCCACAGTTCTTTAGAAACTTAAAGGCTTCACATATTCCATTCCAGACATGTTCGCGATTAATTGTTTCGACTGCTCGAGCTGCAAAATTGAACCAACGATCTTCCTCAGTCATCATTTCTAAAACGTTTTGATACTCTACCCAAGGATCTGCTTTACTTTCATCCTTTTCAGCTCTTCGTAGCTCTTGAATCTTTTTACTTATAAAATCGACGAAAATCAAATTGATAAGATCGCTGTGACTAACTTCTTCAAACTCAACAGTGTCTGCATATATCTGATTAAACATGTGTGCCATATTTTTGTCTTTTTCAAAACGTCCAAAAGCAATGCAATAATGAACAACGCAAATAACATTTTTTAAGACGATAGTTCGACTATATAGTGAATCGTGTAATGAAATACAATGAGGGCTTTAAGACATTTTATTGGATGCTTTAATAAATTAGATAATATTTCTTGTCAATTGTTTCATTTCCCTTTATTATGATAACCTATCACATTCAACATTCCCCCGCTAAGTTCGTTTCCGGTTTACACGCGCGCGCCCTGTTTACTTCCTAGGACTGGAAACTAATTGACACGGGTAAGAGCTCCGTTTACTTCCGGGACCATACCTGCACCATAACTACTCAGGCATTTTCAGTGTTATAATCATCGTGCAAAAAATGATCGCTGCAAAGAAAGCTGTTTGCGTTTGGGGTAAAGTTTTTTCGTTTCATAGCAATGACCCATCTTTTACAGAGGTCCTTATTTTCAATTGGAAATTTGTGAAAAGCTATGTTACTCTCTTTCAAAAAGCGATTTGTACATCCATACGCGGCGCACGATTTGACCATGAAAAATCGAAAATTACGCGCTTTGCAGCTAAAATGTGCTTCTTGAACATTGTTTTAGAGTTGAGGATGTTATACCTGTGTTTGTTTTTAAGATTGATTGCTTTCAACGTTTTTCAACCATATATTTGAGTCAGTTTGACATGTAAACTATACTACCGTATATTGCGTGTTATGTTTTTTGCCACCTTTCAAGATGGCGCCCGCGAATAAAATTTGCCTCACCGTGACAACGGCAGTTAGATATCTAGAGGATTGGGTATAAGTCATTGCTTCAAACAAGTCTAGGTTTGTTTATGAGTTAGCCTTCCAGTTGTTGTAGAGTTCACTGTCCTTCACCAATCTCCCAAAGTTTATAAGTTCGACATCTTTAAATTGATTAAATTTGAAAGTTTTTGCTTATTTCGGATGCTGGAAAGTGACGAATGATGTAGAAAGTAAATAATTTTTATAGGCCATGTCATCTCGACGTACGGACCGACGCAAAAAGCGTCGAAGTCGTTCAAGATCACCAATTTCTGATCAAAAAGACAGGGCAAAAAGATATCTTGAACGTGATGGTGGTGAAGACAGAAGGCCTGGGTCTAGGAGAGAGGATGATAGACGAAAGGAGACAAGAAGAAATACCAAAAGTCATGAGAGGAATAGACAGGAGTATGAAAAGCAACGTGAAACGAAACATCGAAATCACAAGTATGTTATTGATAATATTTTAGTACAATTCCAATGCATTGCTTAATTCCATTTTTAACATCAACTGATGAAATTGGTTTCATTCAATGATTTGTATTATTTATTATACATTTTCATTGATATTTTTTTTGCAGTTTGAATTTAAATGACAGTGAAGAACAAGCTGGTACCAATAAAGAACAGCCCAATTTCAAGCTTTCAGGAAAGCTTACCGAATATACAAACACTTATAAGGTAGGTTAACATGCTTAGTACTGCTCTGTCTTCATAAGTGAAGAGGCATACATCAACTGGAGATTGGAGATTTTTTGTTATTTTTACACAGGGTGTTGTGATCAAATACAATGAACCGCCTGAAGCCTTAAAACCAAAGACAAGATGGCGGCTCTATCCATTCAAAGGAGACCAGTCAATGCGTAAGTTGCCTTTCTTTAGAAAATGTTTTGTGATACAAGTATTTAGGCTGTACCGACTGATTATCTCCATCCATTTGTTTTTGACTTTCCATGTATGAGTGTCTCAGTTGTTTAACATTCATGTCAGTAACTTTTCCTTTAACAATCTATTTCCTTACTGAGTCATTATGTATTTCATATTCATTTTATCAAAGTAGTAAAAACCCTGCGTGAAAGCAATGTATTTTAATTGCAAAGCATTTCATATTTAGTAAACTAGTATTGCCTTTTGCATGTAGCTTCACATCAATATTGCATGTTAATCTTAATATTCATTGAGGTAACATCAATGCCAATGGATCATTTTCTTATAAAACCTGACTCAAACACAATCCAAATGAACATTTCGATGAGGAAAGAGGATCATTCTTTTGAATTTTGTGCCAGTCTAGTAAAGTTTTGTAATTGTAAACATCTTGAAATTATAAAATGCTAAATTTGTAGGAAAAAATATGTTGCATGCAAGAAATTCATAAATTTACACATTTGGAAATTGCCTCATGAAGTTTTCAAATGTATTTTTTTGGAGAATATGCCAGCTGCACCTGTGGTTGGTCATTTTTTCAGCTGTATCAATTGTCATTCAAAGTTTTGTTTGACTGCGTTGTGGTATTTTTTGGGTATAGTTTGCACATGTTGTGTTGTACAGTGCTATAATGTTATATGTGTTATACAAAAACAGAGCTAGCCCAGTAGCATACCAAGAATGTTTGTGAAGGGAGGCCATTCAAAAATGAAGGGTGTCATAACTGCTGTTTCAACTCGCTTTGTCACTACATAAGCCCAATTGATTTCTTTGTTTCAGCTGTCATGTATATTCATCGCCAAAGTGCCTATCTTATTGGAAGAGAAAGACATGTAAGCTAACAAATCACCTACCTCTACACATGCCAAATCACTGTGTTATTGTTATTTTCTGGCTTGAAGCAAAAAATATGCATCTCATATGTGGTAGCATGAAAGTATTGCGAATTAAAAGTATTTCAAATAAGTAAAATTGTATGTTAGCAAATTTCTTTTGAAGTTTGCAACCAAAATCTTTATGTGGCAAGACTACACTTGTCTCATTACTTACGTGGAAACTAATTATGCCATTAAAGTTATATTCCTTGGGATATACATTTAGGTCATTGAAATAGTGCAGTGGATGTTAAAATTCATTGTTTGTTATTACAGATAGTTGACATGGCAGTTGACCATCCATCTTGCTCTAAACAACATGCAGTGTTGCAGTATCGATTGGTAAATTATGAAAGAGAGGATGGCACGGCAGGAAGGAGATGCAAGCCATACATCATTGATCTTGAGTCTGCAAACGGTACATTTCTTAACAATCAAAAAATTGAAGCAAGAAGATACTATGAACTGAAGGAGAAAGATGTTTTAAAGTTCGGTTATAGTACCAGGGAATATGTTCTGTTGAATGATAAAAGCAAGGTGTCCCAATCGGATGATGATGTTGAATCAGATAAAGAAGAAACATAGACGACATTATCCAATAAGGTGATTGTACAACATGTGATAGATAGATTACATTGATATTCCATAATGCATCATTTTACTGATTTGCTCGGGATGTCAACATTTGCCAAGTCATTGTGTATAAAATTTTACCAAAATGTTGATAAGAACTTCAGTCTTTTACTAACAAAAAACACTAACAAATAAAACAAGGGGAATGATACAAAGTGTAGCCTAATTTTACTGACTAACAAATTTACTAAATTTGATTTTTTGAAGCAAGCTATCCAACATGCTCTTTTTAACCATTAGATTTTCTTGTTGTTGAATGGTAAGGCCTCGGATATTTCCCACAATTAAAATATATTAGCTGTACACTGTTTCAAAGATAACACCATTTTTTGTAACAAAATGCTTTTTAAATAACAATTTCCACCATATATCAAATGTATATATAATACTACCATTCACAATTAATTACATTCATAATTCAATGTGTTTGTCTTTGAGTTCTTCAATTCGTTGTATAAAGTCTGATTTCTCAATGCAACCATTGCATTCCTCTTCCCAACTTTGAAGGATTTTACGTAATTGTTTTACTCTCATTTTCTTAAGATCCACATTACGAACATCTATTTTTTGCTCTGAAATGACAAGAATTTCAATTTTAAACAACAACCAAGTTCATGGTATGTGTAACAATAACAATATTTAAGTGAAGATAGTTAAAACACAGATGTGGAGCCACCTTTCAGATGACATGACAATAACACAAACCACAATAGAAATTGTAAGCTTTCTAGAGCATGAATAATATGGGACTTACTTACGTTTAAATACGTGTTTGTCGTTGTTTGATGATGATATTCTCTTTATGGTAATTATGGTTTGTGTACATCACCATACATAATGTGCTCAGTAAATGTAACTATGACTTTTTAAGGTGTTGTGCATTTTAGAGGAAGGAAAAGTTCCTGATACAAACATAAATAAAAATGTAGAAGCAAATGTTCTCATAACGAAATTTCTGGCAAATTCTTATTGAGAATCTTGCTGCAGCAGAATATTGAATTTATATATCATGTTTTGTCATAAATGTTGATAGGGTGCATGCTGATCGAAGTTCTTTGGAAATTTGGTAATATTTCTAAAACCAGTTCAAATTTTCATCCGAAAATTTCAGAGAGGCCTGGATTTCACATTTGCAAATTGAATTAATGCATGCAACAATATTTTGAAACTATAGTGACTATGAGAAGTCCTGCAGTTACCAGGTGAAAAGGTTCACAAAGAAGTTATTAAAGATACTTGCCATATTGTAATTCACATATTTGTGCATCCTTGTCCTTCAACTTTTCACAGATCTTTTCAGGAGGAACATGATAAGACATTGGCTTTGTGATCTCGTTCAGTATACTGGTGGCTGCATCATCTGTACCACCAATATAGTAACACTATATGTGAGAAATATCATTTCAAAAATCATAGACTGCTACGTTGATGGCATATGATAAGGCACATTGTGAATTCAGTGGCTACTGTGCTGTTGACTTCACAAATGTGATCCCTTTATCCCTATGACGTTCAGCGATGTCTATAAATATATATGTCCTCTTTGTGATAAATCAGCATCCATGGACATATATATATATATATATATATATATATTGGTAAGGAGAAGAAAATACACAAAAACTACAATTTCATCCCGACAAGCCTGTTTCGTGATTGCTCACTCTTCAGGGGATTAAATCTTCAGGGGATTAAATCTTCTCCTTACCAATATTTACGCTCTGCTCTCGGGCATCGAGCACTGTTTTATACGGAAAATCATAAATTATAAACTTCCTATATATATATATATATATGTTGAAGCATTTGTAATTTGTATTAACCCCAGGTGTTCGCGGTAAAGCTGTGGCAAATAGCCGGTTTTTCGGAGAGATTTTTCAGACTATGATTATGTGGTAATTATAGGTTTTGAGCAAAAGGGGTGTATTTCTTGTTGTAGTCACATAACTGAACTATGCCATTTCAATGGGAAGCCTTGTTCACTAATCATGACTACAAATCTTCACAACTGCTATTCCAAATTTTCACAGTAGTTTTGTCATTGTGGTGCTCATTTAGGACTTACAAATCTTTGGTCTTTTCCTTTGGACTTTTTACAGACAGCTTTAAGTTTTTTCCTAACATCATCAGGGCCCTTTTCACTACCATCCAACTCTTCTTTGGAAAATTTTGTCAGGAACTTGATACACACTGCCAAAATATAAAAACACATTTATCATTTATGTTGCCCCATTTAAGGTCTTAAAATCATTTTATGAAAGTTTTTTAACAACCCTTTTCGGTGAAAAATGCTATTCACTTAGGTATAATTATTTACATAATAAAAATTTAGTACATTTCAATTTTTCATGAAAGATTGAAGCGATGACAACACAAAGTTCATCGAAATTGTAGTTACCTTGTCCAACTTAACATTGGTTTTAACTTTTCGTGGTCAAAAACTTCTAACATCTCAAATATAATTATTCTCTTACCATCACAGTCGCCTTCCCTCAGCTTAGCTTCTGTTGCAGATAAGACGCCAAGAATGAACACCGCTAAAGTACACGATATTATATACATTGCTATTAAAAATACGCAAGCAGAAAGCTTCTAAAATCGATGAAAAAGCGTCTTAAAAAGTGTACAAACGTGTAAAGTAAGTTCTGACAACTTTTACCTATACACCGGTAAGAATCGTGTGCCAATGTTTTACTCGTATTTGGCGCTCTGTGATTGGCTGTGACTCGTCGTCATCCACGCGTACTACACGCAAATTTTATTAGGTTAACTCGATTCATGGATACTTACATGAAGTTTTTCCAAGTTTAAGAAAACGAATAAAAAATTGTTCCCGCCAAATCCAAAAGATAAGTTTTATCTTTTCTGTAATGGGAGTCACATGGTTAGTAGTTTTAAAGTATTCAACGATAGAGTTTTACTTTTTTGATATCGTATGAAGCAGTAATGTGTAATTTACTTTAGCATCTACCCTTGGCCTTTGGCTAGTGGAAAGAATGGTCAACAAGTTGTTGACACATTGCAGAAAAATGTTGAATTAGCTGGTGCAATTTGGTCTGATGGTTGGTGTGTGGACTGTGAAACTTATCAGTCTGTTGCATCAATGGGTAAGCAAGGAACTTTTGGTTGGCTTAAACTCTGTAATGTTTTCCTTCTCCTTGACTTATTCTTTATCAACTTTAGGAAGTCCAGCAAAAATGCTCCATATTCTTCACAACACCGAGTTTCCACTTTCGACATTTTCATGTGTGGAAAATGGATGTTGTCTGATTTCTGATCGAGGTTTTGATAGTATATTGTCAAAGATGAAATCTTGCTATGAACGCAAAGGGGCAAAAATTGAGGTTTGTTGAAAAGACATTCAAATGTTTTTGTTGAAAAGACAAAGAATTTCATTGGGTTCAGATTTTCTCCATTTAACTAAAAGACTGAAAAGAGAGTTTATGTGCTTTCCTTTGTGATTCTGTTGGCTGGAAATGTTCAACAACTTTCCACTATAGAGCAAGTTTGTTTGCTTCACATATAATGCTGAACTTTTTTATGAATTGACTTGTACTTGCCTTTGTGCTTGTGCCACATTTTCCACTGCCAGGCAATACAGCGTAAAGATCACCAGATTCCAAAATTCAAGTTCTTTGTTTAAATATTTACGAAAAGTGACTGTATATAGGAAATCACCATGATATATATGAAAATTTCTAGTATATTGTGAAGAAAAACTGTATTTCTCTTGAAATTTACCTAAACTCAACCCAGCAGAAACTAGCAGAATTACATAGTTCTTCATTTAATTCATATTAAAAACTGTGGCCAGAGATTTGCGAGGCTCAAAGCAAATTTTCAATATGAATATTGCAGCTTGACATAAAATGTTTAATAACAGCCATTAAATATAAAGAGTCTTAAACTTTTCCTACAATTATTAGTTATGGCTGTATTAAAAATTTCAAGTTGAGCTGTCATATTCATATTAAATGCTTTTATCGTAAATAAAGCTCATTTTCTTGCTCTTGTATGTCATATTTTTCTACTTTTCCCTTTAAGGCTAAAGGCCAACGTTATGAACTTGGTGACTTTGTGATTAAAATTGGGCAGGTAACTGTTGGTGTCAGTTTCAAAGGGATCCTCATTGAGGTATGATTATACTTTTTATTGCAGTTAATGACATGGTTTTGAATGCATTTTTGGAACAAAAAACATGCACAAGTGAGTGTTTTAAAGACTCATAATATTTTGCGTTTTGAAAAACCACTCAAGCTCACAAACGGACAAGATGCCGTAGCATTAAATAGAGTCAATAGACAATACAGAAAGAAATGAAGGAAAAAAAATGTGACAATTTCTGTTAATGATTTGCCTTAGAAATTTAATATGTTGATTCAGAATTCTGCTCTATTGCAGAATTTCGCAACATTGTAATTTTGATGCAACATTAACCTAACTGATAGGATTTTCCCTTATCAAAAGTCAGCTTCATAATGCAATTATTTATTGCAAAGCTAGAATCATTACCACGTAATACTAGCATAATTCATAGGATTTTCCCTATGCAAATGTTTTATTACAATACAGTTTAGTTCATTGGAAAGCCAAATTTATAATCATTTTACAGGAGTGTTAATGATTGGAATTTTCCAATTCTGAAGTTACCTTTTAATGATGCCTTGCTAACTTTACCAAAGCAAAGCTAAATTCAAAGCCTTGTTACATTAACTTTATTGATGGGATTTTCCCAAGTCAAACATTTACTTAATCAATAGTTTATTGCAAAGCTAACTTTATAGCTTAGTATGATTAACATGACTTGATGGGATTTTCCCAATTTTAACGTTAGCGTGATGATGCAATTGCTCATTGCAAAGTTAAACTCATTGCCATGTCACATAAACCTTACTGATGGACTATTGCCACGTCAAAAGTTAGCTTGATGATGCAATAGTTCTATGTAACAATTAATGGGATTTTCCCAATTCTAAAGTTAGCTTGATGATGCAATTTAGTTCATTGCAAATTTGAATTCGTAATTATGCAACGTTAGCACTACTGATGGGATTTTCTCCAGTCAAAAGTTAGCTTTGATAATGCAACAGTTCACCAAAAAATTAAATTTATGCAACATTAGTATTACTGATGAATGCATTATCGAGCTGATTTAAGAATTTTACCAATTCTTAAATCAGCTCGATAATGCAATACGTTTTCGCCAAGATCGCCATGCAACGCTAAAATAACGCACTGATGGGATTTTCTAAACTCCAAATTCAGCTTGATGATGCAATACGTAGCTTACTGCAAAGCTAAATTCCGTTCACAGGTTGAATACCTTCCTTGTCTGGTAGCCTCACAATGTTGGGACCTTCTTCAAGAATTTCTTGAAGGTATCACAGGAATTGCCGTCACAATGCCCGCTTTGCCAATCAAGAAACCTGAAAGCAAGTTTAAACCATGTGATACGATTCTGCAGTATTTAGAACAATTTAACAAATGGAAAAGGACAAGCTCTAATTAGGAAAAATTCTTGTTATCTCTGGTTTGGCTTAATCTTCTTGACCTGGGGGGAGGAGGAAGGAGATAGCTAATTTCTGTGACGTAGTCCGTTCTTGTGAGAAATTTAATTCTTAAAGTTGATAGCTATAGCCCTATTCACGCGACATAAACTAAACCGGGTTCAACCCAGGTTAATTTTTTGCGTGTGGACACTACTAACCCAGGGTTTACACGCAAAAAACTTAACCTGGGTTGAACCCGGGTTAGTTTATGTCGTGTGAATAGGGCTTGTGTTTGCACTTGCTCGAGACCAATCAGCGCACCCCGATAAATTGATATATATCGATTAAACTTATCAGCGAGTACTGAAAAAGTGATGGAGTGTCACAATTCGTCTTTACTACCAAACACCTCTAACACACTCCTAGCTGGGCCACTTTCGTTGTCTGTTGTATCAGGTTGATAGCTGTTCCACAGTTTTTGATTAGCGATACTTGTGCTTATTTTGCGTATACATCGCTCATGTGAAACTCGATGTGAGAATGCAGGCGTAAAATCCACAATATGAAACGGTTACAAACGGTTTGAAATTGTTTGAAGTAGCTAGCTCTCATTTCGCAACCAAGTCGTCAATAGAAACTATACTAAGGAACACGAAGGAGAATGAAAAAGCTTCGTAATGTTGTTTTCTTGTCGAGATGGGAAAATAAAAAAACGAAGATTTTGTTCGTGATGGCAAGACTCAAGATTAATCATCACCATATTTCTTACCAAACTATAAAATACCTTACTTGTTTCCTTGACGTATCTTGTGGATTATTTATGCGTATCTTGGTGCATGGGAAATTGTGTCCAGCGGGATTGTCCGGGGACTTCGTACGTATTGTCAGGTCTCTGGTTATTCGTAATCATAAATATTGAAAAACCAATGATTCCAAATTGTGCTGGAAATCGTTTGACGATACAACCATGATACAACCAAACTGTTTGATTCAATATATATGTTAATATCGGCAGTCCAAGTTTAAAGTGAATTTTTTGCATCCCGCGATGCTTGATATTGGCATGGTTTATTCTGCATTTCACATTGTAAGAAATGTGTATGTGCTGTTATTTTATTAAGCTTTAATGTGTAAATATATTTACTATGTTCACTGATAGCGTCGGTTTATTCTTAATAGCCACATTTAAACTAGTTCACCTTATAAGTCAGATCATTAAATTAGGTTTTAGCTGAAGATAAATATATTTCTAGTAAAATTTGTGTTTCCCAGAACATCTCTTACTTTACGGAGAACCAACAAATCAATACGTGAATTTCAAAGTGCCGCATCAGTGAGACACTCTAATTCTTTGAAAATAAATTGTTATGATTAACAATAATCATTTTATTCATGTTTATCCAGGAATATACTGTTTGAACTTAATTCAATTACAATTTAGCGTCGGTTGTATTATGAAATTGAATAACGACTACATTAATAGAAAGTATTATTTCTTCCATTTAACCATTGTTACACCGCAATTTTTCATCTATCAAATGACTTATCTATAGATGAAGATCATGTTTAAGTTAATTTAAATTTAAAGCTTGCCTTGTTTTTATGGGAATCATAGTGGCGTTTTTACCTGAAGTTGGCCAAATTGTTTTTCGTAAATGATAACAAAATAAAATAGCACAAACTGTATTGTTTAGAATGAGTTATGAAACAGCACTTTTTCCATGAGTTGGGCTTAACCAATTATTATCATTATTGTGTGATATTATGCATAACTGTATCAAAACTAGACTGTGCCCCAGTTTGACTACAACACATAAAAGGATAAGCGTAACTTTACGACATTCTTACAATATTTGAATTCCTATAAATATGGGAATTCTCGGTAATGATTAAAAACACATTTTATTCATAATTGCATATATATATATATAGCTGTTATTATTTTGACAAAGTAATGCATACAATAAGGTTGCAAAAGATAGCAGTTTAAACCTGATTTAATAACAATTCGACGTCGGTTGTATGAAATGATAATAAAAAAATAAAACAATCGTAAATCAAAGCTACCATTTTCTTCAACCAGCCCCATAAAAAGTGTGATAACTTTAACATATTGTTGTGCGATATTATGCATAACTGTATCAAAACTAGACTGTGCCCCAGTTTGATTCCAACACATCAAAGGACAAGCGTAACTTTACGATATTCCTACAATATTTGAATTCCTATAAATATGGGAATTCTCGGTAATGATTAAAAACACATTTTATTCATAATACATATATATAACTGTTATTATTTTGACAAAGTAATGCATGCAATAAGGGGTTGCAAAAGATTACAGTTTAAACCTGATTTAATAGCAATTCGACGTCGGTTGTATGAAATGATAATAAATGAATAAAACAATCGTAAATCAAAACTACCATTTTCATCAAATAGCCCCCATGAAAAGTGTGATAACTTTAACATATAGTGTAGCGATAACACTATAACTTTATCAAATAATCTGTCTTGCTGGGATCATTCTTGAAAATTTAGAAAAGGCTGCATTGCAACAATGCACGAACTTTGCGTTGGTCTTGATAACACATTCATTAATGCAAATTTTCACAAATCAATTCAACGATATTAGGTGTTTAGCAATGACTACAGGTCACTCGTACGCTGTATACGAAGCTGGAGCAAGTTATTGATAAACTTCATAAAAGATTTCAATAAAATGGCGAGTCATGTTGATGAGCAATTGAAGTTGACTCGCAATGAAATGGCGAATCATTTTGAAGAGCTAGTGAAGTTGATTCGTAATGAAATGGCAAATCATGTTGATGAGCAAATAAAGATGATTCGTGAGGAAATGGCAAATCATGTTGAAGAGGAAATGAAGTTGAATTTTGATAAAATGACGGATCTTATGAAAGAGCAAGTGAAGTTGGCTGTTAATAAAATGGAGAGTCATGTTCAAACGCAAGTAAAGTTGTCTCGTAATGAAATGGCGAGTGATGTTGATGAAAAAGTGAAGTTGACTCGTGATGAAATGGCGAATCATGTTGAAGAGCAAGTAAAGTTGTCCCGTAATGAAATGGCGAGTCATGTGGAAGAAAAAGTGAAGTTGACTCGTAATGCAATGACGAATCATGTTGAAGAGCAAGTAAAGTCAACTCGCAATAAAATGGCGAATCACGTTGAAGAGCAAGGGAAGTTGAATCTTAATGAAATGGCGAGTCAAGTTGAAGAGAAACTGAAGTTGACTCGTACTGAAATGGAAAAACATGTTACAGAGCAAGCGAAGTTGAATCGTAATGAAATGGTGAATCATATTGAAGGAAAAGTGAAGTTGACTCGTAGTGAAGTGGCAAGTTGTGTTGAAAAGCAAGCAGAGTCGGCTCGTAATGAAATGGTGAATCTTGTTGAAGAGCAAGTGAAGTTGGCTCGTAATAGAATTGAGAGTCATGTTGACGTACAAGTGAAGTTGGCTCGTGACGAAATAACGAATGTTAAAGAACAAGTGAAGTTGTCTCGCAATGAAATGATGTTTCTTGCAGTCGAAACAACAGATAGATGCAATTTTTTTACAGGAAAAATAAAGATCTTTGTTTGTGGAGGCTCGGAAAACGAAAATGATTATAATTCTGTTGAATCTTTCAACTGGAATTCAAGTTGCTGGCAACGGGAACCGGAACTTATTGAAAAAAGATCGGCAGCATCTGCATTTGTTCATTGTCGAGAAATATTTGTATGTGGTGGTGTGAGGCATCAATCCTTGAAAAGTGTTGAGAGTTTAACTGTCGATGAAGATTCTCAATGGAAAATGTCTAATGTGGTGATGCCAGTAGAGTGTCGCGGACACAGTATGGTCTATCACGATGATAATGTGATTATGACTGGTGGACGTATCATTTGGGCCTTTGGAACGTCTGATAAGGTCTACAATATTCTACTGAATTCTCCACCGACGACAAATGTTTTGACGCAGATGCCAGAGCCCCGGTGTTTTCATGGCTCGATTATCATTGACGACGAAGTTTTGATTTTTGGTGGGGGAACATTAAAAGAACCAAAGGATTTTAAAGATACGGTTTACTCATACAGTCTTACTAGTAATGAATGTAAAACCCTGACTCCACTACCGTTTCCTGTGGGTGAAATGGGTATTGTAAGTAATAAAGGTTATGCTATCTTGATTGGAGGTTTAAATGATAAAGGTGAAAGACTAGATAAAGTTTTGATGTATGATGTGAAAACAGGACAAACTATAATGCTTCCTTCACTTAATCATAAAAGATCTGGATGTTCAGCAGTTATCATTGGAAATATTATTGTTGTGGTTGGTGGCTTTGATGGTGAATCAGATCTTGATTCTGTTGAATGTCTTGATATGAGTACAAACGTCTGGAGAGAACTACCCCCTATGTTAATCAAACGAAACTACCCTGTTGCTGTTGTTTCACCAATATATTAATATTTTGTCACTTTTATATAATAGTCAAATAATGTTAAATGACTGTCCAATTACAGTGTACTTTGACAAAGTAAAGTTGGTGATGCGTTGCACGCCGTTAATGTTGTAATATCTTTGAGCTATAAACACTGATTCTCAGAAAACACGAGAAGTAACTGTTAAATAGCTTTATGTTGAAGTACATCATTGTATAGTATGTATCAAAATGTTTTACAACTGCACAACTGTACAAATAAATTAAACCAAGCTTTTTGCTTTTGTTTTAAGTATAATATGTATTTTACCGTCACAAATTTATCTTGCTTCATATCAAAACTATAAAAGCACAAACGCAAATCTAAACTTGGTAAATGAAAAACCTTAACATTGGCTTAATATCATTCGTATGCATGTAAGCATGTTGAATAAGAACAGGAGCAATTTATTGATGAAGCTCTTTGAAGATTGAATTTTGCATTTGTGTGAAAGTTTTTAGAAATCCAGTTCAAACTGTAAACGAGCATTATTTATGTCTTATCTTGCATCGATACATACGTTTGCAAACATTTATTGTCCTGATGAGACTATTTGCATGTTGAGCTTCTTGTCATCGACTTTAGAGAAAGCAAAACGATAGTCTTGTTCAGTTTAAGTCGCTTTTAATGATATTTATTGAGGAAAGGTTGCACGAATAAAAATGTTGCGAATGTTTTAATAATGAGTAATTATAATAAGAAATCTATTGATTCTAATGTGTTGTGTATATTGGTTAGAGATGCAACCATAATGAAACCATACTGTTTATTTGCAATGTGGTTAATTTATAAGTGGTTCGTGTGTTATCTAAACTCTTCGCATTGTATGCTGTTTCACATTGATGGGGTTTGTTATGTAGTTCAAATTGCATAAAACAAGTATTTGTGCTAAAAGTTTACGCAAATCTATGTCATAATGTACTTTTCCCTTCCACTCTTGAGTGCGCTTAAGATCGAGTGAGCTACGCTTATCGAAAAACAGCCACATATGGTCATAGTTGAACCTGCGTTTATCGTTACATCTTTGTAGATGTAGAACGTCCAAGTTAGAGTGCTGAGGAAGATTGTTGGTGTTGACTGACATTTTGACAACCTTAGCGGCAGTCATCTTTATTATAAATTGCTTTTTATCTACTTAGATCTTTGTAGTAAAAAGATGTTGCATTTAATATTACTTATATATATATATGTCCCAGTCAACTAGAGACTCGAGATCTCAGTCAGACTCCAAGTCATCAAAGGATATTCGTCGCTATACGACATTTATTGAACATTTTACTTCCTTCAATACATATTCTAGGTAATGATTGACTCTTTGGCGACGGTCAGCGCAATTTTAGGTAACGCATTACCTACGTATTTTTTTATTTTTTTTGTCTCATAACTTCGGATATACACGACGTAAAATAACAAACTCGCCACCAAATTATAGCTCGATGATTGACCTTTCAATTAGTGTGAATTTCATTCGTTTTGATTACATTTTACACGAGATATTTAGCTCTGAATTTACGTAAACACAAATAACGCGTCCATTTAATTGTTTACAAGTTTTATTTCGTTGTATGTTGCTCAAAATTTACCCCAATTTCACTATGTAAAGACTAAAAGAATCGCCATCTTAAGAGCTTTCTTTCTCGCCAGTCAGCGTGCTCATATGATGCATATATTTAACCTTATATGGAGGATTTTAAAATTTCGAGCATCAATATCTCGGGTGCTATACATCTTATTACTCTCAAACCACCGGATAATCACACCTTCAAAACAAGGCTACAATTTTGTTTTCGTTATACGACAAATCATCTATTTATCTGCTTTCTTTGACAAAAGGTCACACGAATTTATCGTTTTGAAAGCGAAATTTGTTTTGAGTAAATAAGCATCTCATGAATTCATCTTGGTTAAGAAATTCACGATTTTTAAAAATGAAATATACCTAAAGAGGAAGTAAAATTTTATATTGTTCGAAAGTAAGACGGAAATAAAATGTAAACTCAGTCAGCTAAAAGACACTCTTCAACAATGTCTACAGTTCACTCATATGGTGGATATGAACAGGAGAGATTTGTGAATGAAGTAAATCGAAGATTCGAATGTTCCATATGTTTCAAAATATTTAAGGATCCTGTTCAATGTACAAATCAGCATTATTTCTGTCGTTCTTGCATCGAAAGATGTTTACATACGTCTAATAAATGTCCTCAATGTAATTGTCATATCACTTCGGAGACATTACAGGATGTACCGAGAATCGTCACCGAAATGTTGGAAGATCTTGATATTCGCTGTAGGAATGTTAACCGTGGTTGTTCGGAAATAGTGAAGCTTCAATTTCTCCAACGTCATGAGGAGAACTGTGGTTATTCACCTACACCTTGTAGAAATGAAGGTTGTGACGAAGTCGTTAATAGAAACGAGATTGAAGAACATGAAAGAGAACGATGTGAGGTCCGCCTCATCGATTGTGAAGAATGCAAAATAATTCTCGTATTTAAGTATAGGCGTTCTCATCCATGTTTCATGAGGAAGGAAATTGACGAGTTAACCAAAAGATTGGAGATGTTTCAAAGGAGTCAAGATGACAGGGTAAAGAATGTTGAAGAGCGAGTGAATTAGACTCGTACTGAAACGGCGACTCATGTTGAAGAAAAAGTGAAGTTGGCTCGCAATGAAATGGTGACTCATATTGAAGAGCAAGTGAAGCTGACTCGTAATGAAATGATCAATCACGTAGAAGAGCAAGGGAAACTGGCTCGTTTTGAAATGGCGAATCATGTTGAAGAGCAAGTGAGATTGTCTCGCAATAAAATGGCGAATGTTGTTAATGAGCAAGTGAAGTTGGCTCGTAATGAAATGGCGACTCATGTTGAAGAGCAAGTGAGATTAAGTCGTAATGAAATGGCGTTTCTTGCATCAGAAGCAACAGAAAGATGCAATTTTCTCGCAGGAAAAATTAAAATTTTTGTTTTGGGAGGTTTTAATGAGAATACTCGGTTTAATACTGTGGAGTCTTACAACTGGCGTTTAAATTGTTGGCAACAGGAACCAGAAATGAAAGAAAAACGAGCTGCAGCAGCTGCATTTGTTCACAGAGAAGAAATATTTGTCAGTGGTGGTTCCAACGGAAACCAATACTTTGGAAACATCGAGAGTTTAAATGTAGATGGAATATCACAATGGAAAATGTCTCATTTGGTGATGCCAATTCAATGTTTAGGACACAGTATAGTACAATACAACGATTATATTATTATGACTGGTGGACGTACCAGTCACAATCCTTTTCAACTCTCTGATAGGATCTACAGTCTTCAACTGTTTCCTCCACACGAGACAAAATTATTGAAGCACATGCCAGAGCCGATTTATCACCATGGTTCCCTTATCATTGACGACGAGGTTTTTGTTTTTGGTGGGAGAACATCATTTTACGTTGGACATACAAAAAACTCTGTTTTTTCATTTAATATGAATGATAGAAAATGTAAAACCTTGGCTCCACTTCCATATCCTGTGAACGACATGGCTATAGTCAGTTATAAAGGTAATGCCATCTTGATTGGAGGTCAAAATGATGAAGGTGAAATATTGGATAAAGTTTTGATGTATGATGTGAAAACAGGAAAAACTAAAATGCTTCCTTCACTTAATCATAAAAGGCTTGCGTGTTCCGCAGTTATCATTGGAAATATTATTGTTGTGCTTGGTGGTGGTAGTGATAGGTCAGCTCTTGATTCTGTTGAATGTCTTGATATGAGTACAAACATCTGGAGAGAACTACCTCCTATGATGACTAAACGAAGCTCTCCTGTTGCAGTTGTTTCACCAATATACTAATATTCTGTCACTAAAACATTACCTAACTTGTGTTGAAATTCGGGTTGTAATAGAATTCGCAGATAAATAAAGTACAAAATATAATATTGCGTAATATATATATTCTACACTAAAAGATTTTAGGCTGCTAATATACTTTATTGCCAACCGTTAAGGATTCCGCTCCTCAGCTGGTTCACTAACGCTCTTTGTTTTTAACCTTTTATGTATTTTAAAAACTACAAGTACAATAAATCACGGAAGTATTTCTTCGCTCTCTAAGTTAGAGTTAATTATTTACATCCCCATTTATTCTAACGGTAATAAATTACTGCAAAACATAAGTCGAGTTTTCCTGTTACGTCGGTTGCACTACTCACTCTTTCATTGCTTTTCAAGTTCTCACGCGTTACAACAAAAAAGAAGAATTAACTAAACAAACAAAGAACTTACAAAACGTATACTTAAAACAAAGATGAGGGAACGGGCAACTAACTCAGGTACGATGTTTTTATTGCCATGCTTAAAAGAATGCAATAGCCTACACCAACTTTAGAATTTTGAATTTCACAACGTATCACGAAATACTATTATAAATCATTGCAATTATTTTAATAGTCATTATGTTAGTTATGCCGTCTGTTTTAACGGAAACAAATACATTTTTTGTCGCTGTTCTCTAATTCATACATTTTTTGTTGGTCAAATCAACAAGAAAAAGTGTATTAAAATGCGCCACTAGCAGCCGGTGAAAATCTTGCTTTAGGTCTACGCAAATTCTGTGCTATACATTGGCTATGTAATGACAATAAGGTTAAAAAAAATTATTTAACAATAGTAAAAATGAGAAAAGAGAAATGTCCTTTATGAAAATGAGTTCCACACGAATTTTAATTCAAATAAGGTAATCAGCGAGAGTCAATTGACCTTCCAACTACCATGATTCAATTGACCACCAAAGTACCATGATTCAATTGACCTCCCAACTACCATGATTCAATTGACCTCCCAACTACCATGATTCAATTGACCTCCCAACTACCATGATTCAATTGACCACCAAAGTACCATGATTCAATTGACTACCAAAGTACCATGAACACTTGTTTGTTTGGATATAAGTAAAGAATTTTTACATGCATATCAAAAATATGAAATAATATTTAGAATTAGAATTTGGCCAAAAATATTGTTGAAAGTAATTTGCAAAACACAACGTAATCATAGTAATACTGTAAGACCTTTTACTCTGTTACAAATTTACCGTATTTATATTAATGCACGATAGTTCTTATGGATGAAGTTTATCAAAGATTTGAATGTCCTATATGTTTGAAACAGTTTAATGATCCTGTTCAATGTCCAAATTAGCATTATTTCTCTCGTTCTTTTATCGAAAGATACTTATTTCCTTGTAACAAATGTATTTAATGTTAATGTGATTTCGCATCGGAGACGTTAACAAATATACTGAGAATTGTGACAGAACTGTTTGTGGAGGTCATGATGGCACTACTCAACTCTGTCGAGTCTTTCAACTGGGATTTAAATTGTTGGCAACCAGAACCAAGCATGAAAGAAGAACGATCTTCAGCAGTTGCATTTCTTTATGGTCAAGAGGTATTCATTAGTGGTGGTAAAAACAGACGTCAAATCTTAGATACTATCGAGAGATTAAAGGTGGATGATTTTTCACAATGGAAAATCGCTAATGCAAAGATGCCAAAAAAGTTTCGCCGACACAGAATTGTATATCACACAGATAGTGTGATTATGACAGGTGGACGTAGTTTTGGCTCTTTCCAAGCGTCTAATGAGATCTACATTACTCAACTAAATCATCCATATACGACGAAATTGTTAAAGCTAATGCCAGAGCCAAGATGTTACCATGGATCACTTGTGATCGATGCTGAAGTTTTGATTTTTGGTGGAAGAACGTCAAGTCAATGAAGCATATAAAAAACACTGTTTACTCATTCAGTCTCAGCAAAAAAGAATGTAAAACCGTGGCTCCACTTCCATATCCTGTAAGTAACATGGGTATAGTCAGTTATAAAGGCAGTGCAATCTTGATTGGAGGTTCAAATGATAAAGGTGAAAGACTAGATAAAGTTTTGTTGTATGATGTGAAAACAGGACAAACTAAAATGCTTCCTTCACTTAATCATAAAAGATCTTCGTGTTCAGCAGTCACTGTTGGAGATGTTATTGTTGTGGTTGGTAGGAACGATGGTAAACTATTTCTTAAGTCTGTTGAAAGTCTTGATATGGGTGCAAACATGTGGAGAGAACTACCTTCCATGAAAACTAAGCGAGATTCTCCTGTTGCAGTTTCACCAATATATTAGCATTTCATATCAAAAACATCGGCGTCACAAAAATTTATACAATCAGTAAATATCTACTGAATGTGCAGTTTGTTTCCCAAACTTTCTCATATGTTTCTATACAACTCTCTAGAAACTCACTAATTGCTAAATAGTCAGTGTTTTTATGAACGATGTTTAAAACTATAATTAGGGTTTGCACATTTATACAATCAGTTGTGCTCGACAGGCTTAGAAAGTTATTTGACTTTCTAAAGAATTCTTGTTGCATTTACTAAATTTTAAAAAAATAATCCTAAAGAATAGGTAACATACACTCTTAACAATTACTCGGGCAAGCTTTAAACGAAGCCAATTTTTCATTGATTGCGACGAAATTTTTGGTTGTGAATTAATAACAATGCATATCAAAAAATAAGTTTAAGAAACTGCTTTAGTTTTTCTTCTTTTTTTTCAAACCTGATGTTGAACTTTCTTAGCAAAGCGTGTTGTTACGTGTCTTGGTGCAGTGCTTCATGATGGTATGTGAAGTGGGGAATGCTCTTGTAATCTTCATATTAAATTTCATACTCTTCACTTTCAAAAAAGTTCTGAAATGTACAATTGGAAAAATACAGTGTCCAATTTTCTTACCTTCAAATTGCAGTTGACTTTCACATTTCTTATATTTTCTTTAACCATCGGTTAAAACTGCTTAGTTATTGCCGACCGTTTAGCATCAGAAAACATTTGTGTATCAATTGCTTATAAATAGCCAAGAAATTAGAAATTTGGCAATCAGTAAAATCTTTCATAGTGTGCTTTTAATTTACTCAGGTAATGAGAGAGAGATTTCTGATATAGCATCGCTTATAAACTGCTACACTAGGACAATCGCTGATAAGATGCTGCATTACGAATTACGTGAAGTCAAGCTAAACATGTGGTTAGTATTGCTTTTACATTTATTTTAATCATTTACGCTTTTATGAAAGTTTTACTTTGTTCACGACAAAGCCTATTGCGAAAACTTGAAGCAAATTCAAGGAGATGAAAGCTTTTTGTGTGGTATGATAGCAAAAGCTCGTCTCAATTCTGTCGATTCTTTTAACTGGCCATTTAAATTCCTGGAAAAGAGAACCGGAAATGATAAAAAACGATCTGTAGCATCTACATTTGCATGTTGATATCTACAATCGTCGTCAAAATCTTCCACACCTGGTGAAATTGTTGATGCACATGTCAAAGCAGAGATGTTACCATGACTCGCTAAACATTAATGACAATTTTTGAAGAGGATGACGCTTAACCTGGCCGATGAAAGGTCGTGGCATTTTATTTGCCCGAAAGGAAGGTTAAAGTGTTTGATTTGCGCGACAAAAGAGCGTGGCATAACTTTGTATGTTATTACTTGCTAAATTTTTCTTAAGGATTTCGTCTAAAATTTGGCAAAAAGTAATATTTTACGTTTAAATTTTTGGAAAAAATCAATTCTCATAAGTCATTAAACACTTGCTCGACAAGTAACTAAAGTCTTGATCCATCAACATATCTTTTGGGCAATTATCGTTCTTTGCATTTTTATCGGCACAATTAGTCCCCGCCCCCACAAATTGTGGTATTAATTACAATCACAGAACTCTACATTAAAATCAGTGTGGCAACAACTAGCTTTTATATTTCTAATTTTTTTATATCAATGTGTAGCTAATATTCTCACTAGTATAAAGTTGCGAATTACTCCATTTCTTTAGGGTATAATTTTTACACCTTGTCATGGCTGGCGCTCACTAATTTTACCAACAAGAGATTTCTAAAAAACTGAACAACAGAGATGTTTCATTTTAAGACAGCAGGACTTAATTCAGTCAGGCGGGTTGCGCTGCTAATAAAGACATATCTTTGTCGGCAGGTCGAAAGGAGAAAAGAAAGTTTCTTTTGGATAGATATTTTAAATGTTTACAACGGATGATATGAGTAATGATCCTCCGCCTCTATCGAATCATGTTCATCGATTATCATTTTCAGACGGCACTTCCTTTAAAACTAAGCAACACAATCCTTTGCGTATACGAATGTGAGGTTATATACTGAATGTGAATAAATTCCTCGCTAACAATGTTTGTCTGAAAATATCCAGCGATGATAAGAAAAGCGGATGTTCGCTCTCCGGTATCTATATCAAGCTTTTCATTGAATGCGAATTCTCGGTAATGATTAAAGAAGACATTTTATTCATAGTTGTCTCTAAATAAACGTTCATTATTATTTCGATGAAATATTGAATACGTTAAATGATTCAAAAGACTAACTTGGTGAAATGTTCATTGTGTATAAGGGCATGATGACCTCAAGTCGTAAGAGTTACCGATCGTTTTCAAACTCTACAAGTATTGCGTGATTGGGGTCTTATCTAATTTGAATGGACCCCCAACAACACAAATTAATTGACTACGAGCATTGAACAATGTCAATATATTTCTTAAATAGATATTTTTTCTAAAATTCATCTTTGCAGAACAATTAGGTGTTATAAGACAGTCGCCTAGCATTGATTTCAGAATCTTTTATACGTTGATAGCTTCGACCATGTCTTTCAACGCAAAGACTAAGGCTCTAAACAAAGCAAGTTCAACATATTGTGTCTGAATTCATGCAACGCTTCTTTAATTGTAAAAACGGCTTCATAACTTTCATTGGTGAAACTGATAGAACATTCATACTTAAAAACATTTTGTACTACGAAGCATTACGCATCTAAGATACTCAACTGAATGTTGAATAATAACAAAAAGCCTACAGGGTAAATCCGTCAATTGATCCCGAACATTTACCTTTACTCTTAATCTCATCGCTTTGGCCTATATGGCTGTGGCAAAGATATAATGGTTAAAGATTATATGTAGGGATTGATTTCACACATTTTATATTAGACACTGCATCCCACCAACAAGGAGCTTCAACTGTTTTAGTTGCCCTATATCCTGACAATGCCTCCATACTCTGAACAAAGAACATTTGAATCGGTCTTCATCGTTGAATTTGTTCAGTTGCTTACGTATTATTGGGCGGATACGTTGATTTGTAAAAGTGTCGTAGTTAATGATGTATTTTGTGACTTTATGTTAAAGATGGATTCATTCTTTTCAATTTATATGTGCAAATTTGAGAGTCATAAGATGTTATTGAGGACTAAATTTAACTCCAAACAAACAATTTTTTGTCATTAAAATTTAATTTTATGCATAACTTCTTCTACTAAATATTTCTTTGATTATTCATGTGTCGAACTACACCAAACATCAACTTGAAAACAACGTAATGATTTTGGGTTGGTTTATTGCGCATCTATATCGATGAACTGATTTTCTTTCATGAACGGAACATAAATCAGTCGTTTTAAAAGGAAAAAAACCATTGTAAGTAATAAAACTAAGATTTCAATTTGTTAGGGATTCACTACTCGATTCACCGTTGTAGATCAAAACACATTATCCTTGAAGACAGTCTCGCAAATTGTAAGCTCAGTCAGCAAAGAAACTATGGCTACAGATCACACGTATGGTGGATATGAACAGGAAAGATTTGTTGATGAAGTTCATTCAAGATTTGAATGTCCTATATGTTTTAAAATATTTAAAGATCCTGTTCAATGTCCATACGAGCATTATTTCTGTCGTTCTTGTATCGAAAGATGTTTGCTTTCTTCTAACAAATGTCCTCAATGTCAATGTGATCTCGTATCGGAGACGTTTACAGATATACCGAGAATTGTCACCGAAATGTTAGAAGATCTTGATATTCGCTGTAAGAATGCTAACCGTGGTTGTCCTGAAGTGGTGAAGCTTCAATTTCTCCAACGTCATGAGGAGAACTGTGGTTATTCACCTACACCTTGTAGAAATGAAGGTTGTGACGAAGTCCTTAATAAAAACGAGATTGAAGAACATGAAAGAGAACGATGCAAATTCCGTGTCATCACCTGTGAAAAGTGCCAAATGACTTTTGACGTCAATTCAATGCGTTCACATCCATGTTTCATGCGGCAGGAAATTGACGAGTTGACGAAAAAATTGAATATGATTCAAAATCAATTAAACATCACTAAAGATCATGTCATAAACAACGAAATGCAAGTGAAGTTGACTCGAAATGAAATGGTATTTCTTGCTGTAGAAACGTCTAAAAGGTGCAATTTTCTTACTGGAAAAACAAAGATTTTTGTTTGTGGAGGTTTTGATGGTGAGAGCAATCTTGATACTGTCGAGTCTTTCAACTGGGATCTAAATTGCTGGCAACAGGAACCAAAAATGAAAGGAAAACGATTTGCAGGAGCTGCATTTGTTCATGGTCGAGATATATTCGTCAGTGGTGGTTGGAATGGCGAGCGATTCTTAGCAAATATGGAAAGTTTAAATGTGGATGGAAAATCAGAATGGAAAATGTGTAATATTATCATGGAAATACAATGTCGAGGACATAGTATTGTTTATCATGATAACAGTGCAATTACGAGTGGTGGAGTAGTTAGTTACGACCCTGTCCATGTTTCTGATGCGATCTACAGTCTTCAACTAAATCCTCCACATACTACAAAATTATTGGTGCACATGCCAGAACCGAGATGTAACCATGGAACACTAATCATTGACAACGAGGTTTTGGTTATTGGTGGGAGAACATCAAGTCTCGTGACGGACATCAAAAACACTGTTTATTCATTCAGTCTTAGTGAAAAGGAATGTAAAACCTTGGCTCCACTTCCATATCCTTTGAGTAACATGGGTATAGTAAGTTATAGAGGTAATGCAGTCTTGATTGGAGGTTTAAATGATAAAGGTGAAATATTGGATAAAGTTTCGATGTATGATGTGAAAACAGGACAAACTAAAATGCTTCCTTCACTTAATCATAAAAGATGTGCATGTTCAGCAGTCATCGTTGGAAATGTTATTGTTGTGGTTGGTGGGTGTGACGATGAATCATTTCTCGATTCTGTTGAATGTCTTGATATGACTACAAACGTCTGGAGAGAACTGCCTCCTATGTTGACCAAACGAAGTTGTCCTGCCGCAGTTGTTTCTCCAATTTATTAATTTTTCAATAAAACTAAAACAGTTTAACATTTGAACTTTAAACATTTATTGATCTGTAAATATTTATTAAATAAAGTACTATGTTGCTCCTCTTTACGTCTTCACCTGCATCATTTTTTCATTACTTATCACGAACATCAAACATAAACAAGTGGCTGTGAAACTGAGAGAGAGTCGGGCTTAAGCCCTACCAAAACTGCACAAGTAATGCGAAAGTGGAAGAGCTTTAATAATTAAAATACTCAAACTAGAAAGCTTTCAAATCGTGCTAGAATGCTAACTTAAGCATCCTGATGTTCTCATGTATTCAGCAATGGTGGAAAGAACTTTTTCTGTGCCCCGAATTTAAACAACTATTTTCTGTCAAGCATGGCACAAAAGAAGCTAAATCATATATTTTAGCCAATGCAAATTTACTTTAAAAAAGTTGATCACCTTGATGTGAAAAAAATTGCACAGAGTTTCATTGAAACCAATGTTCGACAAAATACATCCTCCTGAGTTTCGACTATCAAAGTGGAAACTCTTCTCAGGGATTTATCGATTGTTGCACACAGCATATTTTGTTTTTTACTGTTGTTGTTTTATTGTTTTTTAGTTTTAGTCGTGCTTTATGAATTTAAGGACAACTTTATTCATATTTTATTTTTAAAACTATTATTTTTGTCGTGACTCAACTCGTAAAATTCAGCATAACTGGTCTAAGTAAGCGGGCTGGCCACGTTTCTGTTGAGCTCTAGAAGAGCTAAAGATTGAGGCGCAGTATAATGTAACAAACAGCTGGTCGTCTTTGCTGTGCAATTTGCTGCTGTATATTGTCATTTCTCATTGGCTGCGATTAGATATCTCAGCGTTCCTATTGGTCAAAATTGCAATGGCTGCTACTATGGTAATCACATGCGCAGTAAGATATGCGTGGCACAAAAGATTACCATGGAGTTAACCTATTTTATGTTCCTATATTATGACTGTGTTTTCCCAGCCCGCATAACAAGTTATTTTTGTTTTCACTAACAGTAAAAACAATAGATTCTCGAGAAAACAAATAATTTTAATGATTTTAAATTTACATAAGAAGACTATGACTTGCACGCTGGCTATACCACTGGGCTAACAAGGAAAAAAGGCAGTCTCTGCCTTCCACTTGTCAATATAAATTTAGTAAAATTTCCATAGAATTTTGGTTTTGGAAAATTTCTGATTTTAACTAAAGAGCAGCAGCTTTCTTTTTGGAAAATCTCCATTTTCTGCTTATCCATCAGTGATTGGAAACTGATCACATCTTACGTCATTACTGACCAACAATTTTCTGACCAATGCTGTAACAACGATGACGATCAGTGTCTTAACTAGCCTTAGTTTTTCTTCCGCTTTGTAAATATTTTAGTGTTCATTGACTGTAAAAACAATAGATTTCTAAAGAATTGTATAATGTAATGCTCATACCTGACTGCGCTACTGATGACGATAAATCCTTTCAAGTCAAAGGAGACTACCAAATTGCCAACGGACAGTCACTTGTAGTTAGGCCGGTTTCAAACGTTGAAACAAAAGATAATGAGGGATTTCTTCTCATTACCTTTTGTCTTTAATGCATTCGACACATATGAAGTTCGACGTTTGAAACGGGCCTTAAACTGGTTCGAAAATCAGTTTAAAGATGGAAGATGTCCTAGAAGGAACTGAAACTTCATAAAGTGCGACAGAAACACGAAGACGAAATGTAAATTCACTCGACAATGGCTTCAGATCACTCGTACGGTGGATACGAACGGAGGCGATTCGTTGATGAAATTCATCAAAGATTTGTATGTTCCATATGCCTTAAAGTCTTTAAAGATCCTGTTCAATGTCCAAACGAGCATTATTTCTGTCATACTTGTATTGAAAGATATTTATTAGCTTCTAAAAGATGTCCTCAATGCCGGTGTCTTCTCACGAGGGAAACATTGAGGATATCGCGGTTCGTTAGGGAAATGTTGAACGACTTTGATATTCGCTGTGTGAATGTTAATCGTGGTTGTCCTGATGTGATCAAGCTTCATAATCTCAAATTTCATGAGGAGAACTGTGGTTATTCACCTACACTTTGTAGAAATGAAGGGTGCAACGAAATCGTCAAAAGAAAAGAGATTGAAGAACATGAAAAAAACAGATGCGAGTTTCGTATCATCGAATGTGGACAATGTAAAAAGACTATAGTCTTTAGCTTTAAGCGTTCTCATCCATGTTTCATGCGGCACGAGATTGACGAGTTGACGAAACGATTGGAGATGTTTCAAATGAGTCAAGATGACAGGGTAAAGCATGTTGAAGAACAAGTGAAGTTGAGTCGTAATGAAATGATGTTTCTTACAACAGAAACGTCGGAAAGATGCAATTTTCTTACTGGAAAAACAAAGATTTTTGTTTGTGGAGGTTATGATGGCACCACTCATCTTAATTCTGTTGAGTCTTTTAACTGGTATTTGGATTGCTGGGAAGAAGAAGCAAAAATGAAGAAAAAACGATTTGCAGGAGCTGCGTTCGTTCATGATCGACAAATATTCGTGAGCGGTGGTTGGAATGGGCGCAAATGCTTAAGAGATATCGAGAGTTTAAATGTGGATGAGTCAACATCATGGGAAACGACTGATGTCACGTTGCCAATACAGTGTTATGGTCACAGTGTTGTTTATTGCAATGATTATATTATTATGACTGGTGGAAGTAGAAGTCACAACCCTTTTCTAGCGTCTAATGCGATCTACAGTATTCAACTAAATCCTCCATACACGAGAAATCTAATGACACACATGCCAGAGCCGAGATTTTACCATAGCTCACTTGTGATCGACGACAAGGTTTTAGTTTTTGGTGGAGGAACATCTGATCAAGGTAAGAATTCCAAAAACACTGTTCACTCATACAGTCTCAGTGATAAGGAATGTAAAACCTTGGCTCCACTTCCATATGCTGTAAGTGCCATGGGTATAGTCAGCTATAAAGGTAATGCAATTTTGATTGGGGGTTTAAATGATAATGATGAAAGACTAGATAAAGTTTTGATGTATAATGTGAAAACAGGACAAACTAAAATGCTTCCTTCACTTAATCATAAGAGATGTGGATGTTCAGCAGTTATCCTTGGAAATATTATAGTAGTGGTTGGTGGACATGATGGTGAATCATTTCTTGATTCTGTTGAATGTCTTGATATGAGTGCAAACGTTTGGAGAGAACTATCTTCCATGTCAATGAAACGAGAATATCCTGTTGCTGTTGTTTCACCGATTTATTAAGGTGTCATTTCTAAAACAGTTTAACATTTGAACTGCAAATACTTATTCAACTGTGAACGTTTATTGAATCATTAAATGTAAATTAATTACCCTATGTCTGAATATTGTAATAGTGATTGACGTACAGGGAATTATTTCGTTGCTTTTCTTGCATCATTTTTCACAAAATAACACAAATATTGAGCAAAGACTTTAGATAAAATCTAATGCGAGGTATAAAGATCAATTATGAAAATCAAGAGCGAAAGTCAAATGAAAAAGTCAAGTTAGAAGGTCAAAGCATAATGAGCTTAAACCTCTTTTCACGCAAATGTCACGAAAATCAGTGGTGTTTATTAATAAGTTTTATCAATAATCATCAAACATCAAAGATGACAGTGGTATGCATTTGTTGAAAAAATGCCAAAAATAATCCACGTCTTTAGCTGTGGTAAAAGTGCTTATGAAGTGAAATTTTCGTATCTTTTTTTTGCCTTGAGGAAGCTTTTGCAAGCACTAAGATATATTTTTGACCACTAAACGTTGATTGGATGTCGCCAAATGTCAACTCCAAGGGTTGTCCTCATATGCGAACCATGTTTTCTCAATCTGACGTGCTTACGAACACTAAAGTTTTGCGATGTTTGTATTAACTTCTTTGCCATTTTCAGAAAGTATACTCGTTATGACGTCGGATAGAGCAAACATGGCGGCAAAAATGTCGAGAAAGATGTACAGGAAGTCAAGAAGTACTAAAAATCACAGCTTCTGAGTTCTACCGACTATACAATCGGTCCCAAAAGATTTATATCCATTTGAAAAAAAATATTTTGAAAGCAAGTTCACCTTGAATCAAGTCAATAATAAATAGTACGAAAAAGTCACTTCAGAAACACTTTTTTAACCCTTAACAGCCCGGAGTTTGGTCACAACTCATTGCTTATTGACTTCCTGATCGTAAAACAATTACAAAAGGAATGTTTATTTCTTTATTTGTTTTTGTTTCGAAAATGAACTCGTATTGTTACGGGACATTCTTCTGGTGTATCCACTCACGCATGCTGGGTTTAACAAGCTCCAGTTAAACATAGGTCAGTGTATGTAGTCGATGAAAATGTTCGCGGGAAAATAAAATAGAAAGGTCGAGGCTTCTTTCATTTCCTAAATTTCAGTCACAAAGTGAAATGAAAATGCTGAAAAAATAGACATTTTATATTTTCTTTGTGCTTAGTTTGACCTCTTAGATTTTTCAACATCTTCGTTACCAATGGAAGGTAAGGTGACTTCGCTTTCAAGATTTAAATGTAGACATTCACAATACATAAAATAGTACATATATATTTCAAATCATATTTCAAAATTCGAACACGGTATTAGCCGTATTACTGTACATTTGTAACTTATGACGAAGATTCTAAAGGATAAGACTGCATCAATTTTTTTGTCGGTCCACTGACTGTCACACATCTATACCCAAACGTGCCAAATTAATGTTATATGTAGTGTTGTCCGAGCTTACATCAAATGGCATAATAATGAAAAATTCTACAGCAAATTGAAATTTCTTCTCCAAAATATATGACTTATGGAATATGTGTGCAGAGAAATAAAATTTTGGTGCTCTGGCCAGAATACTATGAACTCATTTCAAGATATTGTTTTTGTAAAATTAACACTCACAAGTGTGTATCTGAACCTGCTCCATGTTTTCTACAAATTCATGAAAACTGGCTTTCCACTTGTCTTATTGGCAGTAGCGTATGTAGGTTTAGGGAAAATAAATATGAGTATTCGACAGGCTGCACCCTCTTATAATTACCAAAATTGTTATAAAAATTTAAAATGCCCCACTTTCTCCCAAAATCTAGTCACATCTGTACTGCCCTTGTCTTTGACAAAGCCCATCAAAAGTTAAAGAGCATGAGGAAAGACTCCATGAGAGTGAAATTGTAGCAGATATATGAATATAAATCTCAAGTAGTCTTGGCTGTCTTATAAAAATCAGCATCACATTGTCTAGCATAAAACCTCATGTGGTATTTGCAGCTTGTTATAAGTAGAATAATTCGACTGGAACATTTCTTTTTGAAGATAATGAACTGGAAGAGCTTGTAAATGTCATGTGTGAAGATAGTGATGATGAATTTATTGATGAACATTTGGTTAATGGCAAAGATCGTCTAGGAGTACCAAATGAAGGTGAGCGTGCAAACAAAAATAACTAGCAAAAATAGTCTACAGACATTTTTGAAAGACATTTTGTTACAAAAGTGTTACTAATTTGTTACAAAGCTTTGCTTTAGGCCAAATCTAAAATTTTAAAGTTTCAACATTAGCGTAGTAGTCGACATGTCTTTGAATGTTTGTACTTGTAGATCAGTTTCTGACATCAATGAATTTTAACAAGGTTATATATACACATGTGACAAACATGTGGCTTGGGAAACAAGATTTGAAATTGTTACAGGAAATTTGAACTTGGGATTTATTTATCTTAGTAACCAATTCTTCCAACCAATTCTTATCAGTATTATAAATCTTCAAATCTTGTTGAAGCCACATGTTTATCTTGTGTGTACAACCGTGTCAGAATTGAAAATCTAATTTGTGTATCCTTCAACATTTGTATGTCTGGTGATACTTAAGTTTTGAGTTGATTTTTTATCAATTATATCATTCACAGATGATGAGTTGCATCAGCTTGCAAAGCTCATGGATGAAGACAGTGATGAGGAATTCATTGATCAATTACCTGACATGGCTGAATATGAAAAGTTTATCATTGAAAAAGGTGCAGATGAAAAGCATGATGAAAATGTTCCTGTTGCTTTACCAACTGAAAACATTTCCCGTGAGTATACAATTTGTGATAGTTTTTACATATATGTACTTTTCTATTCTTTTTCCTTAACTTAAATGTTGTTACCTGTATTTCTCTATTGTCACCTACCTATACTTCTATATTGTTACCTATACTTCTATATTTTTACCTATACTTCTATATTGTTACCTATACTTCTGTATTGTTACCTATACTTCTATATTGTTACCTATACTTCTATATAGTTACCTATACTTCTATATTTTTACCTATACTTCTATATTGTTACCTATACTTCTATATAGTTACCTATACTTCTATATAGTTACCTATACTTCTATATAGTTACCTATACTTCTATATTGTTACTTATACTTCTATATTGTTACTCTGCACCCCGTTACCAAATAATGATTTAATAATTTTAATTTGAAAGTTTAGTATGTGCCACTCATGATTTCTGTAGGAAAAATGTCAGAGATGGAAAAATATATCAAGTTTCTTGAAGAACAGTTGAAATCAAAGAATCAAGAGAGTATCCTTTTCTAAAAAAATTAGCTTAGTTTTCTTATACCATAAAGCCTTGAGATATTTTGAAGATAGCTGTGGATGTTGCTCATTTTGTTCAGAAGTTGCTACAGCACAAGTTGGGTCAGGTGTTGACATCAAATTTAACCCTTAGTAAAGGATCAGAGCCCATATCAATAACCTAAATAGTATTTGGTTGTTAGGTAGGCTCGAAGGTGCCTAGGTCTCAGGCTCTTACTTACACGCAGTACCCCTCCCCCTTCCAATCATCGGGTGGCCCCACCAATATAGTTAACTTTTGTAAAGAATTTTAAGTCCAATTTAGCTTTACCAAGTTTGAGCTTAAGGCGTTAATACTTTCTGAATTCTTTAAGCGTTTTATTGTCATATCAATTTATCAATATTGTTGCCAATGAGATGCCAGGCAGGAAACAGATTCTCAATATGAATATTAGAGCCCAACAAATAATTTTAAACATAGTCATAAACAATTTGGTTTTATGAAATTTATTAAAAGAGTGACGTTTCGTCTTTACTCAAGACATCTTCAGACTAATTAGGAAGTTAACAAGAATATAGATATATATAGAGCTATTTACATAGTTTGAGGCATCAGGTTACTGTGAATGTGTAAGTGTGATGTGATGTATTGTGTGATGTAAGTGTGATGTTTTGTTAGGGTGAGGTGTTGAGACTAGAAAAGCTTAAGTGGGATGGAGCTGCCTTGGGTGTTAAGTGAAGGTTTTAGTTTGGAGATGAGGAGGCTTTCGTGAATCTTGAGGTCGAATGTGTCGGAGCAGGATAAGATGATTTTAAAGTCGTCTGACGAAGCAGGGTGGTTGGAGGAGTTACTATGCGAAAGAATACTTGACATCATTGGGTTAGTATAGCGTTTTCCAGTCAAAGGAGAGATCCCCAAGTGTTCCGAGATTCTGGTGTGTAAGTGGCGTGCGGTTTTACCCACATACGACGCGGAACAGCATCGACACGTGTATAAATAAACAACATCAGATCTCAGAGACTTGGGAATTTTATCCTCAACGGGAAAAAATGAAGAGATTTGTGTGGGGGTACGGAAGACGAATCTGACATTGAGATGAGGGAAAGCAGCGTTGTAGAGACGATTTATTTGTGTGCGAATTTGTAACGAGTGACAGCCGGTGAATGGGAGACAGAAATGCACTATTTTCTTTGGGACACTAAGGACAGGTGGTTTCTGTTCCAATTTTGTGTCAAGGAAACGACGGACAATGTGGTCGAATTTGTTGGACAGCAATTGAGTTTGAGTAGTTTTCTGGTGGTTTCAATTTGGGCATGAAAACTCTCATAACTAGAGCAGAGTTTGAAAAAGCGGTGTAATAGGCCAGAGATTAAGTTGCGTTTGTAAGAAAGTGGGAAAAAGCTGTGAAAGTTTGTGAAAAGACCGGTGAATGTGGGTTTACGATATACAGAGGTGGTGAATTTGTCGTTTGAGCGGTAAATGTCAATGTATAAAACGGTAGTCGTCCATTATTTTCCGTCTCAGAGGTAAAAGTAATGTTGGGGTGTTGATGGTTGATGTAGTCTAAAAAGAGAGGAACGTGATCAAGTGATTTAAAAAGGAGGAAGCAATCATCGACATATCGTCTATAGAGAACAGGTTTCAATTTCTGGGGACGGTTTTCAGCCAGTTTTGTTCATGGAAAGACATGAATTTGTTGGCAAAAGGGGGGTATAAGCGGTCGTTAAACATAAAGTGGCAATTTTAACAGATAGCGTTAGTAGATTACTGAATTCGGTGCGGGTGAGTCTATGAAATTGTTTATGGTTAGTAAAATGAAGATCACAGATGATATTGATTGTTTCATGTAGGGGAATGTTGGAGAAAAGAGAAGTTACGTCAAAACTAGCCATAACAACTTTGTTAGAGTTGATGTTGGTGTTAAGTATTTCTTGTACGAAGGAGAATGAGTCCTTTATCATGAAAGAGTTTGTACAGATGGGTGTAAGCAGCGGAATGAAAAATTTAGCTAGTTTATATGAGTAGTGATTTATAGAAAACAGAATGGGTCGTAAGGGAACGGTTGGTTTGTGAATTTTTGGAAGTCCGTATAGTATACCTATGCGTGAGCCAGTCGAATAGAGTTTATTGTCAGTTTGTTCATCAATTGATTTCGTTTTCTTGTGTTGTTTGAGTAATGATTTCACCTGGGTTTCACGTTGTACGGTGACTTTCACAGGGTCTTCGTTTATGAGTTTAAATTTTGAGGAATCGGATTTGTCACTCGTTACAAATCCGCACACAAATCAATCGTCTCTACAATGCTGCTTTCCCTCATCTCAATGTCAGATTCGTCTTCCGTACCCCCACACGAATCTCTTCATTTTTTCCCGTTAAGGATAAAATTCCCAAGTCTCTGAGATCTGGTGTTGTTTATTTATACACGTGTCGATGCTGTTCCGCGTCGTATGTGGGTCAAACCACACGCCACTTACACACCAGATTCTCGGAACACTTGGGGATCTCTCCTTTGACTGGAAAACGCTATACTAACCCATTAACGTCAAGTATTCTTTCTCATAGTAACTCCTCCAACCACCCTGCTTCGCCAGACGACTTTAAAATCATCTCATCTTGCTCCGACACATTCGACCTCATTATCCACGAAAGCCTCCTCATCTCCAAACTAAAACCTTCACTTAACACCCAAGGCAGCTCCATCCCACTTAAGCTTTTCTAGTCACAACACCTCACCCTAACAATACATCACACTTACATCACACTTACATCACACAATACATCACATCACACTTAGACATTCACAGTAGTCTGATGCCTCAAACTATGTAAATAGCTCTAGATATATCTATATTCTTGTTAACTTCCTAATTAGTCTGAAGATGTCTTCAGTAAAGACGAAACGTCACTCTTTTAATAAATTTCATAAAACCAAATTGTTTATGACTGTTTAAAATTATTTGTTGGGCTGTAATATTTATATTGAGAATCCGTTTCCCGCCTGGCACTTCATTGGCAACAATATTGATAAATCGATATGACAATAGTTAACTTTTCATAAAAAATAATTTCAAAGAGATTCTTGTGACCGCTCCACAGACATTTGCGACCTCACATGAAGTTTAAATAATGGACAAATGAAAGAAAGATACGAGCAAAAATCTCGTAAAATTTGTCTTAAAGCTTACTAACAAACTAAGTCTTGGACAACGCAGTTGTTGAAAAGTAGTACAGTAGACTTTTCCTTTACTTCAATCTCGAATAGTAAATAATTCACCTAAAAACAAAGTCGATAGTGAAAATCCACGTGACCTAAGGAAACTCAATGCACCCGAAACCTCTGGTTGCAACCACTCTGAAAATAAGACAGTCAAGGAGAAATTTTTTGAAAAGAAAGATACAGAAAGAGCACCAAGTATCTCAGACTCTAGCCTCGATATGAGTTTAACTAGAAAACCAAGAGTTGCTCATGCAGGTGCGTTAACGTTCAACAGCCATAGAAGAAAAGGTCTGAGTTTTTTACAGTAGAGGTAGACATGCCTGAACATGACGCGTGGTAGATACTATATATATATAAGATTTTATTTTTGAACCCCATGCATGGCATATCACATTATATTTACCACAGCAAATTGTAATCACAAGTTCAAATAACTATATGATGAAAGTTTAGATTTTTATGGTATGGAGAAATCATCACAATGACTCATGCTAAGACCTTGTTGTACACAGCCATTGTCTCTCCAAACAATCTTGAATTCATAACGATAGCAAAAGGCGTTTTCATTTTTGTTTGTGTTTTTTTTTCATTCGCCATGTTTGAGAGTTTTTGTTTTTATTTTTAACAGCTGCACGATTAAAAACGTCCGGAACAAAACGTAAAGCTGACGACGCAGCATGCAATCCTTCCTTGGCAAAGAAACCAAGTCCAGATGATAATGGTGTGACGGATGGATACTCAGGATTAAGGATTTTGTATGTCTTTTCTATTTCTTGTTCTCTGGCTGAGATGAAATTCCCAGATAAATCTGTGCCACTACTACAGGGATTGATCCACGATGGTTTTGGGGGAAGGGGGGAGTCTCTACTGTTTGGGTTAGATTTTAATGGCTACTTGTTGCCGCAGCATGTTTATTTTTCTTACAATGCACAAATTAACCGAAACTTTCGCCATTCTTAAGCCTGACAAGGGAAATGGCATTGTACTTAAAAAACCACTCTGATATTATGAAAGTTACATGACTCTGACCTAATTGTTACGTGACTATAACCTGTGAATTACGTGACTATAACGTGACAGTTACATGACTATATCATGAGGGTTAAATGACTATAACATTGGAGTAACGTGACTCTGACTTGATTGTTACGTGGCTATAGCCGGAGAGCTACGTGACTAGAACCTGAGAGTTAGGTGACGATAACAGAGCTACGTAACTGTAGTATGAAAGTTACATGACTCTGACGTGATTGTTACGTTAGTATAACCTGTGAGTTACCTGCCTATAGTATGAAAGTTACATGACTCTGACGTGAGAGTTACGTTAGTACAACCTGTGAGTTACCTGCCTATAGTATGAAAGTTACATGACTCTGACGTGATTGTTACGTTAGTATAACCTGTGAGTTACCTGCCTATAGTATGAAAGTTACATGACTCTGACGTGATTGTTACGTTAGTATAACCTGTGAGTTACCTGCCTATAGTATGAAAGTTACATGACTCTGACGTGAGAGTTACGTTAGTATAACCTGTGAGTTACCTGCCTATAGTATGAAAGTTACATGACTCTGACGTGAGAGTTACGTTAGTATAACCTGTGAGTTACCTGCCTATAGCATGAAAGTTACATGACTCTGACGTGATTGTTACGTTAGTATAACCTGTGAGTTACCTGCCTATAATATGAAAGTTACAAGACAATAACGTGAGAGTTACGTGATTGATACCACAACTTTATCTCTGTTATGAACTGTTTACTTAGAACTTTTTTTTGCATTGATGCCATTTCTTGTGTACTTCTTCATTCGCAGGAATCCTCTGATATCCTCTACTGTAATGAAAAGAAGAACGGAGGGAAGGAAAATCATCAAAATTTCATCAATTCAATCCAAGATTGTCAATAATGACATTGAGGGTGACTGGATTACAATTGGTGTGGTCATTCAAAAATTTCCTAAAACCACTTCAAAGGTATTTTATTTGCTTTCATTATTGTTTACCGAGAAGCAAAGTTCCGTGTCTAAGAAAACGATAGCTATCCATTTAGCAAGTATGATGAATGGCTAGCATTATCTCGCCATTTTGGCCGAAATTCACTGCAAAATCCTACGTCTCGATCTATTTTTCCAACCAGAGATGGGAGGTGTCCTGTATGGCGTTTCCTTTGTACAATTCTAATACTGAGTTTCAAAATGACGTTATTTTAAGGCATTTACTTCATTAACCTAATTAAAATAAGTATTGGCCTGAGATTTGCTTGGCAGAATGCGAATTTTCATTGTCGTTATGGCTTTATAAAAGTTTTATGTTGTGTTAGCATATTCATAATGAAAACGAATAGTAATTGAGATGGTGGATTTTCACCATCCTTTAGCATACTTACCAATAGTAAATGAGGTGGGGGATTTTCACCCTCGTCCAGCATACTTAACCAAGATAGAAAGAGTAAAACTGCAAAATGTTGATAAACCAGCTTCAAAGGCTCACCCGCTTTTTCAATCCGAATTTACTCTGCGATATCGCTATTTCAAGTTATTTGTCCAATGACTGCAACGAATACGTTTATTTCAAAATATATACTTGCTGTGTTGCCCATGAAATACTGAATCTTTTAGGCAATAAAACTTTCAATCCATCACATGCTCAACTATACTGTGACTGCGCTTTTAGGAAAAACACAACTTCCTTTAGTAAAACTTAGGTATTCTTTCAAAACTAGGGAGAAACCTACAGTGTATGGAAGCTGTCTGATCTGGCCTTCCATCTTCAAACTTCCATCATAGTATTGTTTCTCTTTGGAGAGAATCATAAACAACATTGGAAGACGGCGGAAGGAAGTGTTGTGGCCCTTCTGAATCCCTCTTTACTCCCATCAAGAGAGGTACGTACACCTGTAGGTACATCTGTAGTACACCTGTACGTACACCGAAATGCCCCGTAATTTAACTAGTTACACTGGTTACACTTACTCCCATCGATAGAGGTACTCCCAATGATTTAGAACCCAATCTCCTAGATGTCTAAGTACCAAGTCAAAGTGAGTCAAGGACGCCATCTTGAAAGGTAGAAAAAAGTTAAACTTAAAATGAAAAATAAGAAACTTTAAAGAGCCAATCCTATCAAACATTTATATAATCAATCTTAGACTACCAACTTTGCGACTGCATATCAACTCAGATACTAATCCATACAAAGCAGATACTAGTCGCAAACGTCGTATGTTTTGTGCCAACTTTCAAGATGGTGGCTTGCTTTACTCGTTACTTCATAATTTTGGCGGATTCAGATATCTTGTAGATTAGGGTCTAGGTCATTGGGTAGTCCTAGTACACTAAATGGTTTTTAATGTACACTGGGTACACTGACTCCTATCAAGAGAGGTACCCCTAGTACCCTGAATGTCTTTTAGCTATTGTACGTATACTGGTTACACTTAGCTACTCTCTACCAGAGAGGCCTCTCGTATTATACCGAATGTTCTTTTGTGTGCACTGTTTACAGTTAGGTACCATGGTTTTTGCATGCAAGACTTCACAGATTTCAGCTTTACACTTTTTGTTTTGTTTTGTTTTCATTAGAAGAAATCAAGCGATGTTGCTTTGACGCTTGATAATCCAAAGAAAATCATGTTACTGGGGATTTCGCAAGACTTTGGCGTTTGTAAGTCAAGTAGGAAATCAGATGGGAAGAGGTGCTCCAATTTTATAAACAAGTAAGTTTGGTACAATGGTGAATGTCTTATATTGTTCTAATCCACCTTTCCGATGGTAGACACACTTGTCAGAAATACGAGATCAAATTACAAAATTCGGACAATCAAATGGTCGGACATAGTATTGTTTAAACATTTTAGAATAGTGGCAATAAAATGGTTAGGAGATGCTCTTGAATTTTGGGGCGTTTGTGAATCCTATTCTAGCTATTCAGAGCGATTATTTATAAAGGCAGGAGCCATAACAGTAAATATTAACCATTTTGGGTTAGAAAAAAGCATAACGATCGAAAGAAAGCTTGAATACTGAGCTTTCTTTATGAGCTTTTACGGCGTGACTTGAGAATATTCAGAACGGATTCCAGGTGCAGAAAGCGCAAAAAAGCAAGTCGTACAAATTTTTAAACTGTTATTTTTATTACATATGTCGTTTTTTATAACACTAATCACTATTATTGATGGATGAAATCTCCCCAAAACTGGCTTTGCAGATTCTTTACAAGTTATATACGTAAAAATGGAATTTTAAATTAAAGCTATGAATTTAAAAGTATGAAATTACGATGATGGTAAATGATAACATAAAACATTGCCTTATTATGAATATGTGTTCATTGTATTCAAAGGCAGACATGAATCTCATCTGGAATCTCGTGATACATCGAATCATAAATATTATAAAAATAACAGTAAAAAAATTCTATGTCTTGCAATTTTCTATGTCTTGCAATTTTCTATGTCTTGAAATTTTCATCGCTCGATGCAGCTAAAATCGGATCTGAATATTCTTTGGTAGGGTGGTTTCTTATAACGAAATGCATACTACATGCATTTACGTAATAAATTGGACGGCTGTCTCTATGCGATCATAAGTATTCCTTGGAATCCAAAAAGTGTGCTGTTTAATCGCAAAATTACTCGAGAAGAGAAGTTACTTTCTAGACTGAATCATAAAAATAATTTAAGGTAAAAAGAAATTTACTAACCAAAATAAATCAAAATTTTATAACATAATGGTTCAAAGCGAGGTTCAACTTAGATGATACAAATTGCTTCCCTCATTAAATGTTATCTTTGCAGAAACTGTTAAAACAAAGTAGATAATCCCTTTTTTCCATGAAGCCCATGGATGCTTTCGTTCATAATGAGAGAGTCATATTGTATAAGGAGGCTCTCGTTCATCACGAGAGAGTTATGAGAAAGTAACATTGTAAAAGGTAACAAATAAAAACATATAAAAATGCTTAGAGTTGGTTTAAATTATAAGTCAAAAAGGCAGAAGTTGTTTGAAGCTTTGCAGTAGACAAATTTTCAAGACAAAAAATGCAGTTTTCGGTCCATGGCTCCCGATACTCCGAGATAGTTGAGCACTAGAGCGTCTCATGTTTATTAAGGGAACCAGATAATCCTGTCTGCGATGAAGCCCGTGGATGGTTTGCTCGTGATACATGAGAAACAGTAAATGAGAGAGTTAAATCAAAAAGATATAAACCAATAAAAATTGTATAAAACATGTTTAAGATTGTCTTAAATTAGAATTGTCAGAAAAAGTAGTTAATTGAAACATTGCTTGGTTTATTTTATGAGAAGAACTCTTGTTAAAAGATAAAATTCGAAAGCAAAAACCCCGTTTTCGGTCCATGCTTCCCGATACCCTCTTAAGTGTAAGGCACTAGAACGCCGCATGTTAACGTGTCGGTAGGAGATTTCGGCTGCCTCCACGCTATCCTACTTGGGGATGCCAATACGTAGCAAGCTTCCGCCCATCAGACCCCGAGATCACCTGCGATAGGCTTTGCTTGGGGTACGCAGGGAGAGTGCGGTCGCGACCGAAGTCTGGGCACCTAAGCAACTGCATACCTATTCGCACCCAGCTTCCACTGCTAGTTTACATCTACTATACCTAGTATTGGCTTTATATATATATACAAAAGTTCATAGGCTTACGAAAGTTGTAGTATTAATAAAGTCACTACTGCGCATGCCCAGATGATTTTTTTAATAATTTGCGACTAAGTGAGGTAATTGCCTCGAAAGTAGTGCAAGTGGATCTAGTTAGTCTTTGCTATGACTATTTTTATTTGTAGACGCTGAGAGCGTATTTCTATATACTATCCTTACAATCAATCACAATTTCCTGCATGCAACTCATTCAATTGGATTAAGTGTTTATCAGAATAATTAATTGAGTATTAAACCAATGTTAAACAGAGTCAGCCTGTCTGCAACAGGCATCTTTTTTATAAGGGACTTTGGGACAGTGTAAATATTGACGCATTATTGTTATAACCTTAAGAGAGGAGTGAATTTGAAACTTTTTTCTGGCTTGTCCTTTAACCCAGTCATATCTCATGCTCTATAAAGTTATCAAAGGATCCACCCAATCATATCTCATGTTCTATAAAGTAATCATATGATTCGCCCAATCATATCTCATGTTCTATAAAGTTATCATATGATTCGCCCAATCATATCTCATGTTCCATAAAGTTATCATATGATGAATATCTTTCTCTTGTTTCCGTAGATCGCAAGGTGATTATTGCCAATATCACGTACAGCGCGAATACAAAAAACGGCGATCACATAGAATGGAATGTCAGCAAGGGTACGTAAGTGCATTGAAATATGCCCAAGGTTTATCGTAGATGCAGTAGTAGAATTTGAATCCTAATGTTCGAGTTTCGTAGGCTAAAACTGTGTTTAAAAGAAGTGTTTCGAAACCTGAATTCTACTTATATGCCTTAGTCTTGTTTCATGAGCTTATAATTATGGAGGATGTGTGTTGTATGCGGGTGGAGGTTGTAATTAATAACTACATGGGTTTGTATGCAGATAAGCTTATACGCGGGCGGGTGGGGTTTTCAGTGGAGTGAGTTCAGTATCACGAAGTTGGTTAGTTTATTCACGAGAGGGAATATACATGTATTGGGGAGGAGAACGTGGCGCATTTGGAGGGAGCTGGCTTGAGAGTGCAGATAAACGATATAGCAGTTTTGCTCAATTATCAGTACTAATCATCTGATATTAACTCCATTAACATATATTTAATGATGCTCCAGTCAACAAGATTTTTTTTCGTTAATTCTTCCCGTACAGCTATGGTGCGCCGTCTACTCTTCCAGGAAGTAAAACTAAGAAAAAAGTTGCTGGCGAGTCATATTTGTACGGAGATAGAATTGTGTCGACAAATGCAACCGGTCGTTCTTTAAAGGAAAAAGTCACTTTGAAGTCACTTAACGCTAGCAGTGAGGGAAAGGACTACCTGTTTTCTTGGAAGAAAAGACAGAATTTAATAAAAGCTGCAGGTAGTTCTTTTGTTTTTTATGAAAAATAGAAAAGGTTTCGGACATAATTGCTTTGTCGTCTCGGAGGGTTTTGCCTTTTGAACAACCTTCATCAATAGCAAGTTAGTGCCACGTTGCTCTGAAAAAGTAGGAATTTGAAATTATCGTCAGTTTTTAATAAACTTTAGGACGTTTTCCATCTACTTCGCTCGTATCATGCCTTAAATTGTCGGAAGCATGCGCAATTTGAAAATAGATTTAATATTTCTGGTGTACAATTAATAATACGGTAGAATTGATGTCTACGAAAGTACTTGCAAAGTTTTGTCCTTCTTATTCCCGCTCATTTTTCTCCAAATAAATCTTTACAAATGAAAAATTTATCAAGCACTCCAAGCATAAAAACCCGTCCGTGTAATATGTTAACACTGGAATATTTTATCTTTTTACGCAGCGGGAAAATCATCTGCAGAAAACGAAGACAAAGGTGGCCCTTCCTCAGAATTGTGAGTAATGTTACCCCCGCACATGAAGCCTGGTTCTCATATGTCGGTCACGATCGTTTCCGGTACATTGTTTAAATTGAATTTAACAACGGCAAGATAAGAACAGCGCTTGAATGAAGTAAAATGATGATTTTCAACTTCACGTATTTGTGATAAGCGTGTCTTGTGATCTTCGTGTGAGCCAGGATTTAACCGCGTTGCTTTTATGTGAGAATTGAATAAGATAAACGAGGCGTTTTAACCTTTTTTTTTTCATCTGTTCTTCAGTCTCAACTTGTTAAACGTTCCTTCTATTGGATCGAGAAATCTCAAGCTTCATCTTCATAAAGAAGATGAGCAAGAAAAAGGTATTTGAGGCTGTTTTAGTTTGGGACGTGATCACTTCTGATCGGTTGCGTATCCGGAGTGAGGAAACATTGATTCTTGGTGCTAAGTTGTAATTTAAAATACCACTTGAACAGTGCCATTGGTTATCAATTTCTAAAGAATGAAATCTAAACAATCAATGGGCTGTGGTCATATTGCTGGATTCCCCCCCAGCTTTTGATGAAGACACTAGACTGGAGAATATAGCTAAGAAGTCATGTGATCACTTCTGTTGAAGACATCGCTAGAATGGACTATATAAGGAGTTAAGTTTCAACATCAGATTACTACTGATGAAGACACTTGACTGGAGTATATATGGACTTAAGTTTCAACATCAGATCATTCCTGGTGACGACACTTGACTGAGTATATATAGACTCAAGTTTCAACATCAGATCATTCCTGATGAAGGCACTAGACTGGAGTAAATATAGATTTAAGTATCAACATCAGATCACTATTGATGAAGGCACTTGACTGAGAACAAAGTTTCAACTGTATCATTATCTGTTTCAAACTGAAAAAACTACAAAACCTTCATTATCTCCGCCCTCTTTTTCAGAGGCGAACGAGCCTAGGCGATCAATGTCAGTCTCCCAATTTCTCAAGGCCAACAATACTCGAAGCCGGACGACCAATTCCACTAGTGATTTGTCGTCTGATAAAAAATCCGTTACAATGCCTGTCCTGGGACGAGGTTTAACTTCAAACGGGGATTTGGTTTTCGATGAGAATATCCCTTTGAGTATATTTCCAAAAGTATCCAACGACCCTGATAGAGCGAAGGTATTGTATTCACTGGTTATTTTTTTACCATTAATTCCTGATTTGGTTATGAAAGTTTGCTCACGTATGCTTCGTGTTCGAAAAAGAAAATTTAGATCCTAGTTCAGAGTCGTCAAATTCAAGCAGTTCGCAGCGGCTGCTTGAAGTTTTGGCACTGAACTAAAATACATGGAACGCTACATGAAGCAAATAATTGAATCCAAATCTTACACCCAGACACGCGAGATTACTTGCAGACACGCGCGTGTAGTGTTTCGAGATTATGAAAATTGATTATCTACACACGCATGTCTGAGTATTGGCTATTTTGAAGCCTGCTGGGATGCATTTGTATTTGAGTTTTTCTGTCAATTACCACAGTTTGTGTGGTGTAACGTATCGTGGCAATTTATGCCACTGTGATTTTTGTATTTCGTTAATTTTCCAAAATGATACTTTGGAATCTTTAAAAGCCAGCAGCGTAGCCATCCTGCAAATTTGTTTCTTCTGTGTAAATGTCAGAGCGTGCTCATCGTTTATTTTATATTTTTTGCCAGTAAGTGAACACATTAGAATTTGCATAGCAGAAGTAAATTTGTGCAGAATGGCTACGCCACTGCTGAAAACTCAGAAAAACCAACTTCAATTTCTGCCTTCATACATTGAGACCGCTCTAACAATTTGAAAAAGCGATAATTTGATGTCTTTGCATCATGTTTTATTACCGTGTTATCTTACTCAAGCCCATGTGAAACATTGAACTTTTCTTTTGCCGCATTAGAGTCTAAACTCGTTCTTGCTCTATGGAGATCTATTTAAGATCTTGATTAGCGATGAGTATAATGAGACTTTTGTTATTGACATTGTTATCCAAAATGTTTTTTGTAGGAAGTATAGAGGCCGGTAATGGTTTCTTTTGGTAGTAACTCGTCGTTTTAACTTTTTCTCAACAGGAACGTGCGAGGTCATTGATACGCAGGATTGGGCCGATCGCGGCAAATAATCCAAATGACATAAAGGTGAAAAAGCCATCGCCAAAACTTCAAACTATCATAAACAGAAAATTGGACTCTGAGTTGACCGGTGGCGACCAATCAGGTTAGTTGACAAAACTCAACTTTGCCAGCTACTTATAAGTGAGACCATGGAAGTGACTAGTGAGGTTAGTGATTAAATATACTCGAAAGCCGAGGGAGGATGAGTAGCGCTGCTGGCGCAGAAGGACTTCTACCAACTTCCCAAGGCTTTCGTGTACATTTCATCACTAAGCAATCTCACTACCTTGGTTGTTGTTTTTTAATACTATGATTGCCGAAATGTTGTTGTCGTGATTTTTATTATTTCAAGCTCAAAATTCGGAATTTTTAGTAACACTACCAGCACAGACAACGCGCAAGGTCGCGACCTTTGAATTTGAATCGGTGAATTCTGATTAGGTAAATACTTTAGTAATTTGTCTCACAAGAACAATAGAAATTGAGACAACCATGGTATTATTGCGTTAATGTTTAGTTAGTATATGCAACTTTCAACTCATAATACGGAAGCTTTGAACGAAGTCCTTCTCTGGTCCTCTCTAGCCTTGATCGATCTACATTTACAAGCATGTAGCGATATTTCCGGGTTTAAACCATTCACTTTAAAATGAACATTTTGCATTAAATTCGATCTGGTTGAAAAAACGGATGAAATATTTTGCTTTTGCGCAAACATGAACTAAAAAGTTTTTGTATACATGGTGAAAATCAGACCACGGTAATGCTGCTTGCAGTCGATGCATAAAGATGCATAATTTTCGCTCTAAGAAAAATGCCTTGGCAGAAAAGAACAAGGCTAAGTACTCATTATGAATCACAAATCGGCGATTTCAGCCCAAACGTCCACTACAGGCTGCTGCTGCTGCACGGTTAACTAGTCGGAAATCACGACAGAACATGTTATGAACAAACTATTCACAATCGCAAATGTTATAGGAAGTCTAAGGTCTATACAGGAAGAAATAACGGCGCCTTTCAGCAATGTTTCAGCAACAAGTAGACGTTAAAGTATTAGTTTCAATTTAACCCACTGTGATGCTGGGTTCGGTCACGGGTTGGGCTTGTCACAACATCCGTTCAACAAGTGGATATTATTTTATAATTAATTCATCTATACCGGCCTTTCTTATCCTTATATTCCGTGTGTGGAAGGATTTTTCAAATCTTAAAACTTTTCCAGCAAGTTTCAATTAGCACATAATAAATGCTGGAAACTCACATGTGACTGCAATGGTTGCCCAAAATTTGGAAAATCATTATTGATATTGCTCCAGCTGTTCCGAGTCCTAGCTTTCGACTTCGTCTTTTTAAATCATTGTTATTTTTTATCCGTTTCTACTTCTCCTTTGCAATTTCCCTGCCAGCAATGTTCTTCACAGCTTTGAATATATAGTTTGATGTCATTATTGTATCGATTTTCTCTCTTCCGTCGAAGGAAGTCTTATCACAGCATTACTATACATTTTTAATGCTGTTTGATAGTGCGTTATCAATTCATATTATTAATGCAATGTCTAAATCAAGTCAAAGCCATCAGAGAATCAGAGTATAATTTAATGCTTTATCCAATCAATACTGCGTGCATAATTGACACCGTAATAATATATGAATGGCTTGTTATATAAATAAAAAAAGCAAAGTACGTAACATCAATATGTTGTTCATATTTTTTTTAATCGTATGAATTAATTACAAATCATTATAAGAATGAATTTTGTATCACGAACTAAGAACCATATAAAAATACTGCAATCATTGAAACACTGCAACAGTCATTTCTTCGCTATATTCCTTGTGGTATATCACATAAAATACCAAACACCAGCTCTCAATAATTGTTCTAAAGCGTGGTAGCGAGCTTGTAGTTTTTCCTTATGACTGCAGAGGCTTCGGAAATATCACATTTCCTCACATCTTATCGCTAACGTAGTTCTCCTATTTTCTGTATACGTCCAAGCACATTTATAACTAGTTATTTTCACCCCCATTCTCAATTGATCCAAACACGCTTGTAAATCGTTAGCTTAACTCCGACTTTGCAATACGGTCAAAATATTATCCGAATTTTGTGTCTTGTTGGAGTACCCGAGTATTATGTTTGCATAATGATTGTCTTCGAAGCTTGTTTCGTTTTATGTCTTTTTTAATTATGTGCTAAAACATTGTGTTAATTTACTATTAATGCTGCATTAAATGGTATATATTAAATACTACACTCACAAATAATCGATTATTGTATCAATAAGAAACCAGTACGTTGCATCACTGTGTATTCTTTACTGTTTATTAGATACTAAGTGGTATTCTTACCAATTAACACCAATTCCCAGTATGGTGACGTCATTTGCATCGCTTCGCGGAAGCAGATGTTTTCGTTTCAACAAATCCGATTTTAAATTGATTTCCTCGAGGATATATTCGTAGGCGTTTACATTTCAATTTTCATTACATCGTGCGAAATACTTCTGCTTTTAGAGAAAGGAATGATTGTCAATATTCTCGTCTGAATTGTGATTTGCTTCGTCATGGCGATAACCTTTGGGGAATTACCTTTGCTAACGATCACTTTATTTAATGAGAATCGTTATTTTGTACACGAAGTACTGTTTTGGTTTCTTCTATGGATGACGTAGTTTCGAAAATAGCCTCATTAATATGCCCGGACTTCCTCTCTTTTCGTGTATAAATTGTGGAAGCGTTGAAGATCTGCATTAGCAAATCTGTTAGAGAACGCGTGTCAGATAACTTTATAAGAGACAAATTTACATTGATGGATACTATGTTTTGGGAAGACGGTGTTGAAGGGAGCTTTTACGAAGACCATGATGAAGTGAAATTTTGCAAAGATGAGTTGCCCTCATTCGATTGCAATGATGGAATCATGAGTTTCTTTAAGAAGCGAAAATCTAAAGAAACCAAGCAGCAACAAAAGGGTCCAGCATTTGGCCATACAAGTTTTGACTATGAAGCCTTTGGATCAATCATGTTTGACATACATGAGAAGAAGACGATTTCGAGAGAAACGTTTTATGGCAAAGAATCAAGTTACAAAAATGGACGTTTTCCGTCCGAGTGTGTGGAACGTTTTTACGAAGAAGATTTGAACGCCAACCTGACTGAACATGGTGATTTAATAAAGAAATTGTTAACTGATATAGAAACTTCACTTCCGAGGTTCCGAGATACAGATGAAATTAAACAGCAATTCATCGATAAATTGCATTTCGAGCAAATTTCCCTAAACGATATTGGTGATCTTAATTTGAACACGATGGTGAAACTGAATGCCATCAGTCAAAGTATGTATGATAATTTCTTAATAGCACTATATATATCAGCTCGAATGGGGAGCTAATTACAGTATCAAAGCACAAGAAACCATCAAATCAAGTCAAAAAGCGATGAATACACTTGTTTTATTGAGGATTAGCGTCTCAATCATCTATCATCATCTATTGATGATAGCGTCTCATCTACCTAGGCTATTTTCACAATTCGTTCAAACACTCTGCATTTTAATTAAAGGCATAAAATTTATCTTTGTATCTGATAGAAACAGCAAACTTGCTGATAATGTTTTTTTTTACACGGGGAATTCCTTTATATTTCCTAGTAATTCTATCAATTAAGTCATGAATTTTAATTGAAAATTGCTTTATCAGAAAGAAGTCTGTATTGTCTATTCTTCTTTTCAGATATGAAATGGAATAAATTGTTCTCGGAAGTGTACATCGGCCTTTATCAATGCATCTGGTGTCTACAAAAGAACGAGAATCTTGCCAAATCTTCAGTAAGATTGATAGGCACGTTGAAAAACGTCGTAGCAATTATACGTCATGGGATGTTGAAGCAGGGCTTTGTAGTCCCGGATGGAGAAAAAGAAAGAACAAAATACAAAAAGTTGATATTAAATCATCTTGAAAGCTGGACGGACGAGTATTTGCATGGATGTGTGAATCGTCATATATGTAGGGATTATCGTTTCTTGAAGATATTCCTTGTTTTGATCATGGATTACCAGATCGTATCCGAAATCCAGTCCGCCATTAGCAGTCTTGTCAACAAAATTCAGGATATGCTAATTGTAACTTGACTGTTCAGGGTCCGCTTAGAGAACGATGGTGAAAGAATCAACCGAAGTTTGTCATGATTAAAACTATTATCGTTTCTTTATTGTTCGATTAGAACTATTTTGATAAAATGCTACAACAAATTAGCTGTTTAGTTAGAGAAAAAGCAAATTAACTTATTTTTAGCCACTGGCCTCGTTGACGAGGAACTATCGATGTGTGAACTTATCGATATTTCCTCCCCGTCTCGAAAGCTTTCGGAAATTAATAGACCCGACCTATTTATAGACTAAAGAAAGGTTAAGGCTCATGTGATCACAACAGGCGTGTCGTCACGACTTGATTTCCGCCTTTTGATATTTTAATAAATTATTACATTGATTTATGTTACAAGAATAATCCAATCAACTGAGATAATCCAATTAAGGGTCATTGATATCATACAGAATGATTTCTCCTCGGGGTCATTAGTAGGTTATTTTTTAAGTATTTATTTAGTTCTGAACATTTTTTCATTTTCCAAACTTTATTTTTTAATTCCCGCATATGTACAAATAAATCGTGTTTATTTTTCTGTATATCATAGTTCCTTCATAATTTTCAGTTTTTGTAAATATTTTTATTTTTATCTGTGAATAGTGAAAGTGCTCTTTTGTATTTATGAAAGAAATTAAATGTTTAAAATTTTCATAGCATGTTTAACTCTATCTTTGACGCGAATGTGTTAAAATTTTCCAGTATTTTGAAAGTGAAAGATTTCGTTACGTTTTTACTTTCGTTATAACAATATTATAAAATTGCTTGATCTGCATGAAACGATTTAATTTATGAACTGTACACCATAGGCGTGTGTTTCGATGATAGATTCATGTCAGCCATCACACAATCGAGTCACAGAATAAACACTTAACAGAAGGCCCACTCAGCTAAAATCGTCGAGATACTTTCACGAAATACATACGGTATAGTATTGCACAAGAATGCTATTTTACTAATATTTCACGTTTAAAGCAAAAGTTTGCCGAAATTTTTACTAGGGGCTATCTTGGGAAAGAAATAGCGTACGAAGCTTTTGTAGTGCAAAACGGTATTTGTAAAAACATCTATATTTTCTATTACGATCTTGCTGAATTATCTTGCTGAAAGGCGTATCTGCTTAAAATTTGCTTCAGAAAGGGGGACAGGAACATCACACGAGTGTACCTTCTTTTAAGATATCTAGTCTGTGGTCGAGTAAAACATGAAAAATGGTGGATAACAATGATCAACCTCACAACATTTCAGCCTTATCGTGACAACACAATTCAGAGTAACTCCAACCCAATGAAAGATGTCGTGACTGACGAAACATTATGTATAGCAACACCTTGTCCTGATGCAACGAACTACAGGGTGTGTCAAAAAAAAGTTAAACAATGTAAAAACGTCTAAAAAACTATCATTTCATCAAAAGTTCTTAATTATGTGTCAACGTCTATATTTAGGGGCTGTTCACATGAGTCCGGGTAGCCGGGATTCAGCAAAGCGTTAAATCATTTTAGCAAATGGAAAGATTAAATATTTCACAACAAAAAAACTTATTTGAGCAATTTCTCTATGCTCTGACTTTGCAATTTCACAAAACCTTTAAAAATGAAAACAAATATTTTAGTCTGATTTTAAAATTATAACTAAAATGACTTATGACGCTTTAGAATAGGTTGTAAGTTTTGCGCTTAACATTTTTACTCTTTTCATTGACTCAAAATCCGTTCACGCCTCGCTGAGTCCCGGTTACCCGGGCTCATGTGAAAGTTGAATTAAAGTTATGATAATTGACCATATCGATGATTTGGGAAAAGCAGTCGACATTCCCAGATTCCCGGGTTCAAATCATTCGCTTTAAAATGAACATTTTACATTAAAAGTCGATCTGGTTGCAAAAACGAAAAGTATTTTGCACTCGCACAAACACGCTGTTCAACTGAATAAGTGCTTGAATACATCGTTAAAATCAGACCACGGCAATGCTATTTGAAGTCGATGCATAAAGATGCATAAATTTTGCTCTAAGAAAAATTCATTGGCGGAAAAGTACAAGGTTGACAACTTATTATATGAATCACAAGTTGACGATTTATACACTAAAGTCCACTACTGGCTGCTGCCCCGCGAAATCACGGCTGTACATGATATGAACGAAATACTCACTATCGCAAATGTTATGAAGTCTAAGGTCTATACAGGAAGAAATAAAAGCGACCTTTCGACGATTTCTCAGACTTTCAGCAACGTGTAGACGTTTAAGTATTAGTTTAGTTTCGATTCAATCACCTGAGCTTCTGAGTTCGGTCACGGGTTGGGCTTGTCACAACATCCGTTCAACAAGTGGATATTATTTCATAAGTAATTCCCCTAACGGCCTTTCATTCCTTGATATTCGACATGTGGAAGGATTTTTCAAATTTTTTTCAAGTGTTCTCCAGCCAGTTTCAATTTAGCGTGTACTAAATGGAAATTCACATGTGACTGCAATGGTTGTCCAAAATTTGGAAAATCATTTTTGATATTGCTCCTGCTGTGCTCAGTCCTAGCTTTCGAGTTCGTCTTTTTAAATCATGCTTATTTTTTTATGCGTTTGGACTCCGATTTAACAATTTCCCTGTCAGAAATGTCTTTCGCCGCTGGAATATATAGTTTGATGACATTATTGTATCGATTGTCTCTCCTCGTCAAGGACAGTCTTATCATAGGCATTAGTACATATAGTGTGCGTTATCAATTCATATGACTTGATTATATCAATGAGAAAAAAGTAGCTTTTACATGTTATTGATTCCATGTCAAATTAATACTATGTACATAATTGAAACCATATATAATTATATGAATGTCTTGTTATTTAAACCAAAGAGCAATTATATCTGATTCACCTATGCGCTGAAACTTTGTGTTAATATATTATTAATGCTATATTAAATGGTTTATATTAAATACTATATTCACTAAGAATCGATTATTGTATCAATAAGAAACCAGTACGTTGCATCACTGTGTATTCTTTATTGTTTATTAGATACTAAGAGTTATTCTTACTAATCAACACCAATTCCCAGTATGGTGACGTCATTTGCATCGCTTCGCGGAAGCAGATGTTTTCGTTTCAATAAATCCGATTTTAAATTGATTTCCTCGAAGATATATTCGTAGGCGTTTACATTTCAATTTTTAATATGTCGTGCGAAATACTTCTGCTTTTAGAGAAAGGAATGATTGTTGAGAATATTCTCGTGTAAATTTTGATTTGCTTCATTCATATCGACAACCTTTGGGGAATTACCTTTGCTTACAATAGCTTTATGTAGTTAATGAGAATTGCTATTTTGTACACGAAGTACTGTTTTGGTTTCTTCTATGGATGACGTAGTTTAGAAAATACCCTCATTGCTACACCCGGGATTCCCCTCTTGTGTCTATATAAGTCTGCAAACATGCGGCCTCAATAGTTCAACTTTGTTCCAAAACGCTTGGCTTTGTGAGTTAATTTTGATAGAGACAAATTTACATCGATGGATAATACGTTTTGCGAAGACGGTTATGAAGTGAAGTTTTACGAAGATGAGTTGCCCTCATTCGATTCCACTGATGGAATCAAAGCTTTCTTCAAGAAACGAAAAGCCAAGAAAACCGAAGCTGCTCGCTTGAGGCAGAAACAACAAATGGGCGCAGCATTTGGCGAAACGACTTTTGACTGTGAAGCCTTTAGATCGATCACTGGAACGTTTTATAGCAAAGAATCGAGTTGCAAAAATGCATTTGGTTTTCCGTCCTTGTTCCATGAAGAGCGTGTTGAACGTTTTCATGAAGACGTTTTGAACGCCAACCTGACTGAACATGGTGATTTAATAAAGAAATTGTTAACTGATATAGAAACTTCACTTCCGAGGTTCCGAGATACAGATGAAATTAAACAGCAATTCATCGATGAATTGCATTACCAGCAAATTTCCCTAAACGATATTGGCGATCTTAATTTGAACACGATGGTCAAACTGAATGCCATCAGTCAAAGTATGTATAGTAAACTATCGTAGGTTAAAGGTCAAATTAAGAAGACGGCGATGAATACACTTTTTTTATTGAGGATATGAAGATATCGTCTTTCGTCTACCTAGGCCTTTTTCACAATTCGTTAGAACACTCTGAATTTATAATTGAAGCCATAAAATTTATCTTTTTATCTAATAAAAACAGCAAACTTGCTGATAGTGTATTTTTACACGGGGAATTCCCTTTATATTTACTAGTAATTCAATCAATTACGTCATTAATTTTATTTGAAAATTACTTTATCAGAATGAAGTCTGTATTGCCTATTCTTCTTTACAGATATGAACTGGAATAAGTTCTTCTCGGAAGCGTACATCGGCCTTTATCAATGCATCTGGATTCTACAAAAGGACGAGAATCTTTCCCAATCTTCAGTAAGATTGATAGGCACGTTGAAGAACGTCGTAGCAATTATACGTCATGGAATGTTGGAGCTGGGCTTTGTAGTCGTGGATGAAGAAAAGGAAAGGAAAAAATACAAACAGATGACATTGAATAAACTTGAAAGCTGGACGGACGAGTATTTGCATGGATGTGTGAATCGTCATATATGTAGGGATTACCGTTTTATGAAGATATTCCTTGTTTTGATCATGGATTACCAGATCGTGTCCGAAATCCAGTCCGCCATTGACAGTTTTGCTTACAAAATTCACGCTCTGCAGGATATGGTAATTGTCAGGCATTCACATCACGCCATGTTCTCAAGCAACTACTGCAATGGCCTTTTTGACTTCTCAGGGTTCGCTTAGAGAACGATATGGTGAAATGTTTTATTGTTCTAGTTATGATTAGGAGAACTATTTTCGTTTCCGTGTTGTTAGATCAGAAATATTGTTATAAAACGTTCCAACAAATTAGCTGTTTAGTCAGAGAAAACCCATTAAATAGTAAGTAGCCAATGGACGCATCGACACTTAGGAACTATGGATGTATCAACTCCTCGATACTTCCTGCACGTCTTGAAAGTGTTCCGAAGTTAATGGAGCCGATCTATTTATAGACCTATGGAAAAGTGAAAGCTCATGAAAATGATTTATGTTACAAGGATAATCCAATCAACTGAGATGATCTGATTAAGGATCATTGATATCATACAGAACGCTTTCTCCTCGGCCTCATTACTAGGTTATTTTTTAGTGTATATTTAGTTTTGACCATTTTCCAAAGTTTATTTTTTAATTGTAACATATGTACAAATGATTTGCGATTTTTTCTCCTCTCTAAATCAAAGTTTTATTATATTTTACAGTTTCTGTAAATATTTTTATTTCAATCTGTGAATAGTGGAAGTGCTCTTTTGTAGTTATGAAAGGAATTAAAAATGTTTTAAATTTTTATAACGTGTTTGATTTGATGGTTGACGCCAATGTGTTCAAGTGTTCTTCACGCGTGGTTCACGCGTTGGATACGTAGTCAACAGGCTGCAATAGGTCTCCCCCCTTATATTGCGTCTGTGATCGGATTTTGAAAGTGAAAGATTTCGCTACGTTTTTGCTTTCGTTATAACAATATTATAAAATTGCTTGTTCTGGATGATAAGATTTGATTTATGAACTGTACACCATAGACGTGTGTTTTGATGATAGATTCATGTCAGACCTCGCACAGTCGAGTAAAACTGGAAAAATGATGGATAGCAATGATTTACCTCACAGCCTTCAACCTTATCGTGACGACACAGTTCAGAGCAACTCTAAACCAATGAAAGATGTCGTGACTGGCGAAACAGTATGTATGGCAACACTTTGTCCTGATGCAACGAACTATAACAGAGGTAAATGTGAGGCTGGAACCTTTACTGAAATGTCCATCGAAGATGATTATATTTCCAAAAGCAGATTAGATGACGTAAGGGAAGGACAAGCATCAACTATTGAAGTAAATACTCTTGGCTCGCGGACTTCAGTTGAATATGATGATGGCATTGATGGTGCAGAACTTGACTTCACCGCTGTTGCTACATTAAAAGAATGCTATCCTCTTACGAAAAGCGTTGTGAATCGTTGCAAAACATTTGAAAAGGTCACCGAAATGCGTGAAAGTTGGATTGAAGTTACGATAATCGACGATATCGATGATTTGGGAAAAGCAGACGGGTATAAACTCGACGAAATATTGTACGTTCTTCAATCTTTGAAAAACTTTCAAATAAAAGAAAACATCGAAGAGGAGCTGTTGTCATTGCAAATCGACCGAATATCATTTGGCGATCTCAACCTTGGCTGTATGACGAAAGAAAACGAAATGTGTCGCTCCCTTTTCGACGGAAACACCGGCACATTAGATGTTTTAGTCGAAAAGGTGTTCCGGAAAAGCCTGCTCGCTTATTACAAGGCGCTGCGATTCCTTGCCTATGTCGATCAACACACTGTAAACAGAGACACCAAGGCTTTACTACACAATGGCCGCGCACAGTTGCAAAACGTCTTTATGGTGGTGAAGAGAGCTATTGAATTAAATCAATGGCCTGTACCAGAATTGCAAACAACACAAGATTCTGTGAAGCGTTTTGTCGCCAGTCTTCCTCATCTCATGGATGAGTATCTCAAATGCGATGGGAGCAGGGACTCGGGCGAGTTGTCTGAGCTTGAGTTGTCATCATATCAAAAGCAGTTAATTATTAATTATGAAATTGTCAGCGAGGTCGACTTCACTTTGTCTCGCTTGAATGAAGTTATGTGTAAGTTAGAAACGAAAGTTCTTGAAATGCGTTACTGACGTACGCATGCAGACGGAATTTCGGTCTCTTGATCAAATGAGGACATAGTTTCATGTCGCCTTTGTATCGCTGTTTAGCATGCAATAATTAAATGGAGTTCTTAGAGTTCAGTTATATATTTAGTATATTTTGCTATAGAAAACATCGTGGACTATTTGCCATTGCAGTCTTTGAAGATTTTTTACCATGTATGGCTGTGACTGGAAAATTTGTTTATAGTTCTAACGTTTCATCCGTAGGTATAATATGCATAGATAAATACTCGTAATATTTATTTGTAAATGTCCACCTTTAACCTTTAAGAGATAAAACAATTTCTTTCTTCTAACTTATTTCTGCTCGAAGATGTGCTTAACATGTACACAATGACTGCTTACTATCCTATTGTGCCTTATGAACACACTCTTGGGACAACTTATCATGTACATACATACTCTTTATTGTCTTATTTTGTCGCACGAATACACTCTTGTGAGAACACGCACATACTGTTTACAATCCTATTGTGCCCAATTGTGCCTCACGAATATACTTATCATGTGCACACATACTGTTTACAATCCTAATGTGCCTCACGTATACACTTATCATGTACCCATATACTGTTTACAATCCAAATGTGCCTCATAAAAACACTCTTGTGACAACTAAAGGCCTAGAATCTCAATCAGACCATTTGAATGAGGGTGGTCTTTCAAAGTCTTTGGCGACACATGCGGTGAGTGTACAAACTCAAAAGTGTTAACAAACCAACAACAAAAGTTGAAACCTTTTCTTTTTGCTTTGAGAACATGGCAATCGTCTTTGAAATCCACGTTAAGTGGTTTTACCGCAATGTTTATTCCAACGAAATGGAAAATTATTATATATTTCCAATGCAAAGACGAGCTATTGTATAGCTATTCATACACATGTGTACCCATACGTACCTACTCACTTCTATATACCTACAGCTATATGTACCTATATTTACTAATATGAACATATATTTACCCGAATGTACCTATATTTACCATAATTTTCTATGATGAAAGTCATGGAAACCAATATGTACGAGAATATACGAGATTTGTAAGTTTGAATCCTGGAGCATTGTACCATGTTTGTGGATGTTGATCGTCAGGTTAATGTCGTCTCGAGAAGAAACTGTTGGTGTTCAGGCTTGCGATAGACTACCGCTAAGGTCGTCAAAACGCGTCAGGTAACACCAACACCATTAGTATTCAGTACTGTATCAACCTAGACCATCTACATGTACAAATAGGTGATATGAGAGATTCACGATGAATTTCGTGATTATATAGACCATCAAGAAGATAAAGGGTGGATATTGTCTTTCATTCCACTTGTTAGTCTCCCCTATGATGCAGTTATCCACTCGATCTTATGTTAATATAGCAACTCGATTCCACTCCCCTCCGACGCGGACATACATCACATCACTAATATCGTCACGTTATATGAAACATTTTCAATAATATTTTTCTAAACAAGCCCGTACAGGCAACCACGGTAGTAATGAGAGAGTTAGGTTTATAAAAAGCAAACAAGACAAGAAAGAGTTGCATCAATCTATTGGAAAATGGCCTTGAACGCTACTCTGTCTGTGATGTTTCTCAAGTACTTGTACTGTGATGCTTCGTATGCACTGACTTACTCATATAAGCTGCGTCAACTATACACCAACGATCTTAAATATCACAACGTCAGGACATCTTTACTGTCTCTTAATCTCGGAGAATCTTTCCATTTTCGAAATTTTGGTAAGGCCCACGTTATCACGAAAGATGTGCGACAATTTCTCACCGTTTCATTTAATGGCACATACGCTCTGTTTTTGGGCACTAGTGTTATGAGAGAGAAGGCCACTTCGCCGCTCGAAAAGAAACGTCTTTTCTACGTGAAATTTGCTCTGCTCTGTCTTCTTGCCGATATATACGTTCAGCTCGTTCAATTTCACTTCACCGTGCCCAAAATCAAGTTTGATGACGCCCAGAAAGAGTTTCGCATAAGAATGGAAGCTCTTATCAAAGTGTTTCTGAAAGATAAACACGTTCGACTTCATGTGCCGCCGTTTAAAGGCGAACAGGATTTGTTGTTGAAATGGGGCCTCAATTTGGAGTACATCATTTGCCTTTCTCAATTTGTCAACATGATAATAGAAATGCTAAGGTGACAATAGTTTCAGAAAGGTTTCAGTTTATCGTAGAAATATTATTCATAGCATTTCTTTCATAACATTAGGGAATCTTTCTAGATTTGTTCATGATACATGTATGTCATAAGATGTTGTAAACATTTTGTAAAACATTGGGTATAACACAGAACATAGGTATATTTGTAAGCAAGAGTTGTAACATATATTTATATATCTTTGTATAATGGCTATTTTGTAGAGACTAAGTATAGGGGGTCTTTTGTGCATTGTTCGTTTTGTATAACAAGCTTTAAATTAAAGAGTTTTTGGACTTTATCCTCGCTCGTAAATGTTTGTTGGGTATTTGACGAATCATCTGATCTTTCATATCTGGAAAATCTTAATTTTATCCCGTATGTTCATAATTTTAAAAATTTTGATTATTTTTCTGTGGTGCCATCTCTTTGTGCTGAGAGTGTTGTGCATCCTAGGGAGATTTTATGCTCCTTTCATCGAAAAATTAACCGAATTTGAAGTATCTTTACGTAAAGTACTAGATACGTAAGGCTCTTCTCTATTGTACTGAAAGACCAAAAGTTGCTCCATACCTTTAAAGTCCTCTTGCTTACATCCTGATTGGTCAAAGCACAAAATACAAAGACCAGGTCGTCCAAGCTTCATTTGAACCAAATACGTATATCCTTACTCACTCGTTGTTTTCATAAAAACATCGAATACTACCGCTTATCTTCCAATAATGTTTGAATCTACCGCTGAATTTGCAGGGGGGCGCTTAAACATCATTTTTTTATCGAGTCTAATTCCTTCATCCGCTCGCCTTTCGTGACTGTTCCTTTTTAACAAAAAAATTAAACTCCTCCTGTTAAAACCCACCATCTTTGATACGAAACCTCCTTTTCTTTGAAGATCGTCGTCCGCGCTTTTATACGTAGAGTGACCATTCCAGTAATCGCAACTCTAAGAATTAGAAATACTTGTTAATGCAGTTTCTTGGAAGTTTTATTGAATGAAGGGCAAGATTATTTGTGGTTATATACCGGGTCTATATTATAATTACTTAATCCTTTCGTGTAATGAGATTTCCATGCGGCTCTATCAGATAATGAAAATAGATCGTTCCAAGAATTTTGATATTGAGAATCCTTAATGATTCTTTGAATGTTTAGATAGTGTGTCGCATAAATCACCACTCGTACGAGTTAATTAACTGTTTTATTTTTCAATTTTCTCCCAAGTTCCCAAATGTGGAGGAAAATTTTCTTTGGCTGATGGTTTCAGCTTAAATTCAAACGAAGGAAGAAGAATTCTGAATGCCAAATCGAAACATGCTGGCGAAGTGAGACTTGTAAGTTATTTTACAATTGACATGTTTTTACTACTTGATGATGTTTAGCACAATAACTCTCGAGTCATTAAATCATTTGTCAGACTTTTTCGAATTAAGATTGCATTTATTTATCTAACTTCGCCGATAAGATGCCATTGACAAAAGGCATGTATATGTATTGACAAATGACAGGAAACGTGCCACAGTCTTCACTACTATGACTATGATATTTCATCGGATAGATTACAAGACCCACACATACATATCCACGAGCATGTACATCTAGTCACACTTGGCAAAGAATTTTTTTTACGTTATCCCGAATCCTTGACCTCCGATATAGAAAAGGTAGCTAGCTCACGTTGGTTAGTGTATAAATTTCATATTTCATGTTTTATTTCTACATGCTAAAACTTTGGAGGTCTGGGTTAGAAATCTCTCCGTTGTAATCATTTCACCTTTTCTACTTGATTATTACCTTTGTATTGCGTATTTAGGCTGACGTTCGACGTGAACAGGATTATTTCAACCATCGTGAAAGGAAAGAAGAAATGGAAACGAAAATGCTCCTCACCCAAGAAATCAAAGTGAAAGCTGTTCATTGTGCTCAGGTAATCTCGATGCCGTGAACGCATTGTAATGTTCAAGGCATTTTTCCCGCCATGTCAAAGCTGACGAATGTTATAAAAAAAAGATTATCTGAGTATCTGACATGCCGCCATGTTGTTAGGAAGTGCCTTGAGACTTGAGAGGAGGCCAACCAGCCTTATTTATATGAAATTGTTGCCTTTTCAGGGGGGTCAAAGTTCTGGCATAGGAGCATGCAACGTGATTGATTTGCCACAAATACTTTTCTATACATGTAAAACATATTACACTCGTTGAAGGGTCAGTACCAGATTATGTAAGAACCAGATAACAAATACGGCTAACCTGACGTTTACTCCTCATTTGACTCTGAAGATGACTACCGCTAAGGTTGTCGAAACGTCAGTCAACAACAACAAAAACAATCCTTCTCAGGACTATACCAACCTGGACGATCTACATTTACAAACATGTAACGATACTCCCGGGTTCAAACCATTTACTGAAATAGAAATATTAACATCTTATAGCACATTATACTAGTAATTATTGCCATGATAAAAGGACAAACTTGTCTTGGATGTTGTATCGTTGTTTTTCATTAATGATGAAAATGCTTTAGTCTTGGATGTTGTAGTGTTGTTCTTCTTTAATGATGAATTTCCTTTAGTCTTGAATGTTGTAGTGTTGTTTTTCATTAATGATGAAAATGCTTTAGTATTGAATGTTGTAGTATTGTTTTTCATTAATGATGAAAATGCTTTAGTCTTGAATGTTGTAGTGTTGTTTTTCATTCATGATGAAAATGCTTTGGACTTGAATGTTGTAGTGTTGTTTTTCATTAATGATGAACATGCTTTAGTCTTGGATGTTGTAGTGTTGTTTTCCAGTAATGATGAACATGCTTTAGTCTTGGATGTTGTAGTGTTGTTTTTCATTAATGATGAACATGCTTTAGTCTTGGATGTTGTAGTGTTGTTTTTCATTAATGATGAAAATGCTTTAGTCTTGAATGTTGTATAGTTTTTTTTACCAGTAATGATGAACATGTTTTAGTCTTGGATGTTGTAGTGTTGTTTTTCATTCATGATGAATTTGCTTTAGTCTTGGATGTTGTAGTGTTGTTCTTCATTCATGATGAAAATGCTTTAGTTTTGAATGTTGTAGTGTTGTTTTCCAGTAATGATGAACATGTTTTAGTCTTGGATGTTGTAGTGTTGTTTTTCATTCATGATGAATTTGCTTTAGTCTTGGATGTTGTAGTGTTGTTTTTCATTAATGATGAACATGCTTTAGTCTTGGATGTTGTAGTGTTGTTCTTCATTCATGATGAATTTGCTTTAGTCTTGAATGTTGGAGTGTTGTTCTTCATTCATGATGAACATGCTTTAGTCTTGGATGTTGTAGTGTTGTTCTTCATTCATGATGAATTTGCTTTAGTCTTGGATGTTGTAGTGTTGTTCTTCATTCATGATGAATTTGCTTTAGTCTTGGATGTTGTAGTGTTGTTCTTCATTCATGATGAACATGCTTTAGTCTTGGATGTTGTAGTGCTGTTTTTCATTAATGATGAACATGCTTTAGTCTTGGATGTTGTAGTGTTGTTTTCATTCATGATGAACATGCTTTAGTCTTGGATGTTGTAGTGTTGTTTTTCATTAATGATGAACATGCTTTAGTCTTGGATGTTGTAGTGTTGTTCTTCATTCATGATGAATTTGCTTTAGTCTTGGATGTTGTAGTGTTGTTCTTCATTCATGATGAACATGCTTTAGTCTTGGATGTTGTAGTGCTGTTTTTCATTAATGATGAACATGCTTTAGTCTTGGATGTTGTAGTGTTGTTTTTCATTCATGATGAAAATGCTTTGGACTTGAATGTTGTAGTGTTGTTTTTCATTAATGATGAACATGCTTTAGTCTTGGATGTTGTAGTGTTGTTTTCCAGTAATGATGAACATGCTTTAGTCTTGGATGTTGTAGTGTTGTTTTTCATTAATGATGAACATGCTTTAGTCTTGGATGTTGTAGTGTTGTTTTTCATTAATGATGAAAATGCTTTAGTCTTGAATGTTGTATAGTTTTTTTTACCAGTAATGATGAACATGTTTTAGTCTTGGATGTTGTAGTGTTGTTTTTCATTCATGATGAATTTGCTTTAGTCTTGGATGTTGTAGTGTTGTTCTTCATTCATGATGAAAATGCTTTAGTTTTGAATGTTGTAGTGTTGTTTTCCAGTAATGATGAACATGTTTTAGTCTTGGATGTTGTAGTGTTGTTTTTCATTCATGATGAATTTGCTTTAGTCTTGGATGTTGTAGTGTTGTTTTTCATTAATGATGAACATGCTTTAGTCTTGGATGTTGTAGTGTTGTTCTTCATTCATGATGAATTTGCTTTAGTCTTGAATGTTGGAGTGTTGTTCTTCATTCATGATGAACATGCTTTAGTCTTGGATGTTGTAGTGTTGTTCTTCATTCATGATGAATTTGCTTTAGTCTTGGATGTTGTAGTGTTGTTCTTCATTCATGATGAATTTGCTTTAGTCTTGGATGTTGTAGTGTTGTTCTTCATTCATGATGAACATGCTTTAGTCTTGGATGTTGTAGTGCTGTTTTTCATTAATGATGAACATGCTTTAGTCTTGGATGTTGTAGTGTTGTTTTTCATTCATGATGAACATGCTTTAGTCTTGGATGTTGTAGTGTTGTTTTTCATTAATGATGAACATGCTTTAGTCTTGGATGTTGTAGTGTTGTTCTTCATTCATGATGAATTTGCTTTAGTCTTGGATGTTGTAGTGTTGTTCTTCATTCATGATGAACATGCTTTAGTCTTGGATGTTGTAGTGCTGTTTTTCATTAATGATGAACATGCTTTAGTCTTGGATGTTGTAGTGTTGTTTTTCATTCATGATGAACATGCTTTAGTCTTGGATGTTGTAGTGCTGTTTTTCATTAATGATGAACATGCTTTAGTCTTGGATGTTGTAGTGTTGTTTTTCATTCATGATGAACATGCTTTAGTCTTGGATGTTGTAGTGTTGTTTTTCATTAATGATGAACATGCTTTAGTCTTGGATGTTGTAGTGTTGTTTTCATTAATGATGAACATGCTTTAGTCTTGGATGTTGTAGTGTTGTTCTTCATTCATGATGAACATGCTTTAGTCTTGGATGTTGTAGTGTTGTTCTTCATTCATGATGAATTTGCTTTAGTCTTGGATGTTGTAGTGTTGTTCTTCATTAATGATGAACATGCTTTAGTCTTGGATGTTGTAGTGTTGTTCTTCATTCATGATGAACATGCTTTAGTCTTGGATGTTGTAGTGTTGTTCTTCATTCATGATGAATTTGCTTTAGTCTTGGATGTTGTAGTGTTGTTTTCATTCATGATGAATTTGCTTTAGTCTTGGATGTTGTAGTGTTGTTCTTCATTCATGATGAATTTGCTTTAGTCTTGGATGTTGTAGTGTTGTTCTTCATTCATGATGAATTTGCTTTAGTCTTGGATGTTGTAGTGTTGTTCTTCATTCATGATGAATTTGCTTTAGTCTTGGGTGTTGTAGTGTTGTTCTTCATTCATGATGAATTTGCTTTAGTCTTGGGTGTTGTAATGCTGCTCTTCTTTCATGATAAACATGCTTTGGTCTTTGATGTTATAGTGTTGTTCTTCTTTCATGATATGTTTTCTCGTGATTTAGTGTAAATACATGGCGGAGAAGCCAGCTTCAAAATGTAATGAAGAAAAGCACGTCCTTACTTCTGTGCAAGTTTTCAAGAAGTTTTTCGCATGCAAAGACTGTAAGCAGCGTACTGTTACATATGGTCAGCGGTATCCCACTCGAGATTGCAGGTAAAAATTTTTGCTAATATCAATGATGTATAATCCAGTCCTCTAGATATGTAACACCGTTGTCAAGGTGAGGCGAAGACGCCATCTTTAATAGTTGAAGAAAAGAGACTTGTTCTAGGACATTGGCTACGCTCAGTCAAATCTATTGAAACATAAAGCTCTTTACCACACTTTTTTCTGAAGTGTGTTTGATTATGGTAGTCAAATATGGGCTTTACAAACAGTGAAAAACATCTTGATGATTCAACGAGTTGAAGGAAGAGCCACTAAATTCATTTTATCATTGCCTTGTCAAACCATTATATTTTGCACGATTGGGACTTTTTTGGCAAGATGTAGTCTTCCAGTTATATGTTCAGTTCAATGACTTTTTCAGTCACATAATAGATAATGAAATTGTGTTGTTGTTGTTTTTTTCAGACAATGTGGCGGTAAGAATTGGGAAAAGTGTGGAATGTGGAAGGTAAGCGAACGAATATTATTGATTCTGTTCCTCCGACGATGTAATTTTTCATAGTTTATTGTTACTTAGTCTTCGTAGTTACATAGTTTTTATATTCCTTTGCTTTATAGGAGAGAAACGGTCCAAAGATCGGACGCGATACTTTGATGTTACGAGGACCGGAATATGCTAAGTTCTTAAATTCTTTAGCAACACCCCAAACCAATGGTGTTGTACCGAAATATATTTAATGCAAACTCAAATAAATAACGTGGTTGTGGGCTCTAAGGAAATTCTATTTGCGCAATAGTTTTTATGTCAGTTATTTTTCGATGCAGTGAAAATCGTTTCCTGGCGATTTGGAGTTGTGTTCTCAATAAAGACCAAATAAAACCGATGAATAATTTCGAACTTAAGTACCGATATATGTATCTGTGCTCATTTGTTTATATTTATACCATAGATATAGTAGGTCTAGATTGCTGATGATCCGCCATATTGCGTGACATCCATGATAAATCCAAGATGGCGTGGGAACCGGACATAGAGTTACTATAGGGCAATTGATGTTTTTTCAATTTACTTCTTCGTTTATTTTGGTGGACAAACGCCTCGAGACAAACAAACGACCAATTTACGCAACACTTCGCAAGCGATATTTTTCGCCCGTATTTTAATAATAATTGTCCAATGTGACTTCAAAACATTATTTATAACGCTTTGTTTCCAATAGAACTTGATTGGAGGAGTCTGAAAACATTAAAACAAAGTCAACTGCGAAAAACATCAATTGCCTAATAGTAGCCCGAAGTTTTTTGCCCGATTCCCGCGCCATCTTGGATTTATCATGAATGTCACGCTGCCGTCTTAATAAGTCTTAAAATACGTCACACTCGTCAGCGATCTAGTTTTATTATATCTATGACTTATATGTACCTATAATTACCTATATATTCAGAGGATAAAGTAGTTGTCACAGGTATTTGTTGAAAAGTTTGAGGTTCATGAGAAAAGGTAAATAACGTAAGCTTTTCACAGAGATTAAATATCATACTTACTGTAGTAAAGCCAGCTTTTGTATTGCTTATAAATTTCTGAACACTTTATTGAAACATAGAAAGCATAGTGGATTTTATCACGCAATGTGGTGGAAAGAATTAGGGAAAGTATGAAAAATGGAACGTCAAAAAACGAACATTCTTAACCTATAGTTTTTATATTCGTTAGGCTTTACATCACATGGGAGAAATGGTCCAAATATTGGATATGCTACAATGACCAGAATATGCTAAGCCAATCATGTTGTACCGAAATATGTGTTTGTGTGCTGTAGGGAAATCCTATTTATGCCATAGTTTTATTTTTGTTCAATTTAATGAAACTCGGGATTATGTTCTCGTCGTCAAGAAAGAGCAAATATAACAAATGAATTATTTAGAACTATAGTTGCTCTAGTGAATTATTAAAAGACAGATCACGTATGCTCGTTAATTCTTGCTAAGTGCTGCGCCCAGTAATTAGAAAGCAATTTGATTTAATTGTAACCGAAGTCATCATGTCTAATCTCGAGAAGCATCGTTAAGGGTTGCTAGGAAAAACCATCACCGCAATAGTGAGCGCTCATATTTTTGTCAACGTTGTGGTGTAAGCCTCGTCAAGAATAAAACATAGACAATTTTTGCTCAATTATTTACATCACTTTTCTAATTTTATTTTTCTATCAAACATGCCATGTCATCTTCAGAAATGAAGCCATTGCGCACCGTTATGTACGTGGTCGTGTACGACGCATGCGCATTAAATTCGATAATAAGATGTTACGTTTGTTTCCGGTGAACAACATGGAAATTGGGATTTATTGTTGAGTCAAATTTAGCCGTTTTTCTTTAACTTCATCTTCAATTATCTCATGGTAAGCAAAGATTTAAGGGTCCAAGCTCTCTTGCTACAACTGGATGAAACATGTTCCACGTATTGTAAGGATAAAACTGAAGTCACAATAGTGAAATTTTATTACTTCCGAACTTTATAAAATGGCAGCAAGGACAAAAGACAAAGCCGTGCAAGACTTCGATAATCAACATAGAGGTAACAATTTCTCGTGGACTTGTACGTTAAAAAGTCAGCACGACTCGATGTATCTAACTTATTCGTAAAATGGATTATTTGTTATTCTAGAAAGACAATAGCTACACAAATTCTTAAATAGATTTCCGGGTAATGTCAGAATACATTTATATTTGACAACAAAAAAATTTCAATGCGAAGCTCATAAACTGCTTAATTGTTATGCATGTATGCTAGTAATTCATAAGTTGCAATGCCTTCATGTTTTCTATATTATGAATACCGATGTTCCTCAAAGGTAAACACCGAAGAAGGATTGCTTGCTGTTTCTTCTCGATATCAGTCTGTGTTGTTTATATTCGTGGCTTCGTGCTAGAGGGCTGTTCTCGATTGCCAGATTTTCTACACATTTCCAACGTTGTTAATTATTGAAACGTGCTTGTATCTGCACGTTTTCACCATTATTTAAACATTACGGTCAAGCCGTCTAGACAACTTGTTATCGGCTGTCTTATAAATCGAAAACTTAGCTTGCCTTTGGCGACAAGTGTAAATCAACATGATACTTCAAATTCACCTTTTCTACTGAACTGTTTTGCTATTTTTCAAACAGGACTCAAATTCTCGAGATCAAATTTTATTAATGCCCTCAAAGTATTAAACAATAGCAATATTATAATTGCGAATTAACGGCAATGTGCTTTTGTATACATATCGATTTCGGTTGTGTCGGAACTTTAATATTTGAACTGTACGTAGCATCTTTTGATATTAATTTGATGTATTAAAAAATGCTATTCGATTTCCTTCGTTTTTCCCACCGTCAACTTGCCGTTCTGATTGTTGTTTTTATGGATTATTGGCTTAAGATAATAAATTGCTCTGTGGTTTTATATTTTTTATAATGACTAATTGCTATTCAACGAACGATTTAGCCTTCCTTAATGATCAAAGCTTGACATATGCTTCGTGTTATTTGTTGCATTTTGTATATATTATGCTATGATTTTTGTTGAAGGTCCTTAATATATTGGTGAATTTTGCCATGCCTTTTAAAAGCAGGCCTAGGTTTCACTAGTTCACTTTTGTTAAAAATTACTATCCATCTTGTCGGGGGTTATTTTTACAGAATTGAACAAGCAACTTGGGGACCAACTGAAGTTTTTTGATGCAAGAACCGAGAGCAAATTATCAATATTGACTGACTACCAGGATTTTTACAAACGTCTTGGCGAAGTTGAGTTGGAGTATGCAAGAAACTTGGAAAAGACTTCTGAAAGATTTTATGACCGTGTGAAGCAAAAGTTGGCAAAGTAAGAGATGTTTATTACTGAGCCTATTTTATTCAATGAGTTTTTTGAAACCACAAGTAGATATTATATTGTACTTGCATATGTGAGTGGTAAAAATTCATTTCACCTTTGTTGCAGAAAGGAGAAAATGAACACAGTGGACATTTTTGGAAGGATGATACAAGACTTCAAGCAACGAACAAAAAACAGATTATTTATTGCGACAAGAGTGACAGAGAATATGGTGAATCGATTTGCAAATCTCATCGACGATGTTCAAAGAGTTAATAAGAGGGTAACAAAACGGCATTTATCTATTGCTCAGCACAGCAACATTAATTTGCTGCTATTTTTTCACTTTTTATTTTGTTGGGAGCACATGAAGCATGTTTTTGAAACTCAGTACGACTTTGGTTCTGCTATGTAAATTTTCTATACTTGTTTTGAAAACAATACATTTCTAAAATAATGAAAAATGATCTTAAAGTTGACATAAGACTTAAACTTGTGAGCAGCCTACATTTCTGCTATTTGTTATGTACTTGGTCTATAGGGTTGAAGGTTTTAAATAATAATTAGTCATAAAATCAAGTAATTAGTGATTTATGAATCCAAGTAAAATAATTAGTCATTCATGAATTAAGTAACAAATAATTAGTCATTCATAAATGAAGAATTAAAGTAATCATCATGAATAAAATAATTAGTAATTCTTGATTAGCAAATGAAGTATTTAGAATTAAGAATCAAAGTAATGCAGTCAAATGTTCACTGATATTTTAATTTTAATAAAAACAAGCTTTTCACTATCTGTCTACAGCCTTGATGAGTTATAAAAAGATAATACAGCTGTGTTGCACTTTAAATATATAAATAAAGAAACAGATATAATGGTTAATTAGGTATGTTGGTCAATATAAGCTAAATCCTATAAAATTTATGCATGGTAATGTCTGTGTATTTACAGAAATGGCTTTTAATAAAACTAAAATCATTTTCTCGCTCCAAACATGCACACTGAAGCTGTTTATACTTTCGAAAGCTTTATAACTTTTTGAAAGAGGTTGCAAAGAATCAATGTAAAATGATAAAATTGCAAGAGTGGGCAGATCTAGGGTTTGCCAAAATATATTGCTGTAGTTCCTTTTAGTTATATTAACATTTCCAAATATTGTGACCAGGGATATAGTGAAGTTTAAATATAAATATCAAAGCCCAGCAAAGTGCTTTTAAAAGAGCCATTTAATGCATAGAAAGAAATATTTATTTAAAAGTGTAATGTTTCGTCTTGACTCTCAAGACATCATCTGACAATGGTCTCTCTTTCCAAATATCTTCAAGGTGACTAAATTTTTCAATTTTATTCTTAAGAGACTCAAAACCAATAACTTTGTTCTGATGCTATTTTGCATTTTAACTTGAGAATATAAGTATTTACTTTGGTGAATACTCAATTAACTACTTGTTTTTTGAATTACTATGTGGATATATACATATGTACATACATGATGTAGTTAGGGTGTTTAGTAAATTCTACTGGCTCTAGGGTGGGTGTTAAGGAGATAAGAAGAATTTACTAGGTAGAGGCATTTATATCATTTTCATCACCTTATATGCAAGGGGGCATTACCAGCCAGGGGACCCAAAGAAAATATTGCCTTTTTTTGCCAGAGCAGTACAAAAATCCCAAAATGGAAGATATTGTATTTTTATGTATTTTTTAGAGTTTTTGTTTATAAAGCATATCAGTTGGGGGTTGGGTAGGTTTTAGACCGCCAGCCATGGGCCCAGCAAAACTTGATCTGCCCCATCTCATATGATTTCTATGTGCAATCAACAACCTTATTGTAATGATATAGTTATTACTGTAATAGGTGAGGAGGGTTTATTAAAGAAGGGCATCTTGCAAAAACTCATGCTCCAAGGGACAGGGGAGCATTTGATTGATACGAGGTGTTTATTTGATTGGGAGGTTTTATTTGGTTATTTACGGTACAGACAAATATTATAACAAAATTTTTTCAAACAAGCAGTGCAAAATAATGCTCATTTCTAAGCAGCCATTTTGTTTTTTTCCCATCACTTTTCTGTCCATGTGTTGACATTTGTAATTATAACATTTGCCAGTGCCGAGAAACTTCTCTCACGCTACAGGAAGAGTTCACAAAGCAACTAAATGAACTAAGTAATGTAAGTATCGAAGTTAATGGATAAATGTTATCATTTTGTGTAAATCTTCAAATATATTTTCTCAAGGAGTGATGTGCACCCAACCTTGTCTCAAGGGATGCAGGAGGAGTATCAATTTCCCTACAAAATTCTAAAAAAATGTTTAAAAATGATTAAATGTTTACTTATAATCATGGTAGTAGACCATTGTAGTTTGCTATCATAGTAGACCATCATAGTAGACCATCGTAGTTCTTACCATAGCAATAGATATTTTGGTTGACCATGGTAGTAGACCATTGTAGTTTCTTACCATAGTAGTATATGCCTTGGTAGACCATGGTAGTAGACCATCGTCGTTTCTTACCATAACAGTAGATATCGTGGTAGACCATGGTAGTAGACCATCGTAGTTTCTTACCATAGTAGTTGTATCATGGCAGACCTATGGTAGTAGACCATCGTCGTTTCTTACCATAATATTAGATATCTTAGTACATCATAGTAGCAGACCGTAGCTTTTACCATAGTTATAGATATCTTGGTAGACCATTGTAGTTTACTATCATGGCGGACCATTGTACTTTAGTATCGTGGTCAAAATAAATCGTAAACTATCATTCGTTGACCACAGTTGTTTAATGAACAATAGCGACGTGTCAGACCACGATAGTGAACTACGTACATCGTGTTGTTATTTTTTACAAGTTTCACTTTTTTCCACATTTTTCTCACGCAGAAACAACGCCGGTATCACGTGATGCAGACCGACAGTAAGCAAGCTGAAACCAAGTTAAAAGCGGCCGAAGTAGCTCAAAAGAAGCTACAGGCCCCGAGAAAGAAAGCAAGCGTGAAAAGAGCTAAAAATGCAGACAAACAGAGAGAAAAGGTCTGTCTTTCTTCTGATGAAACTGTGAAATATGAAAATGACAACAAGTTACAATAGTGTTTACTTCGTGTTGGTGTTCATTGATATTTTGACAACCTTAGCAGATAGCCGCTTGCCTCTGAAGTTGAAACATCAGTCAACATCAACACCTATAGTCCTTCTGAGGACTCTACTAACTTGGACCATCTACATCTATAAACATGTAACGATACTCCCGGGCTCAAACCGTTCACTTTGTTAAATTAACGACGCTATCGATTTTTTCTATGTAGTATCATACACGTTACACAGAAGCCAAAAAGAAAGCCATGCGTGCCCGAAACGAGTACATTCTCTGTCTTGAAGCAACAAACGCTTTTGTGAAGAAATACTTTGATCAAGATATTTATGATGTTTTGGAGGTAAACAAACCGCATTTCTATATTTATACTGCTCTCTTCTTCACCAGTTGTAGTGTACGGCAAATGAAAATTACCTTTTTGCCCGATTGCTGCCACGAATACATTGTAAGAAAAAATATTTGAGCTGCAAATTGCGTTTGACGGAATTAAATCTTGCAATCCGACGTCTCAAGTCTAAAACTCCTTATTACCTGAACTCAGACATATGTGCATTCGTGCAAATGTCTTATTATTATTATTATTATTATTATTTCATATCACTAAATTGTCCCTTTGCTTAATAATCACCTGTACAAAATTGTTCATTTTTAGTGCTATGATCACAACTATCAACAAGCGTTCCAACGGGCCATGGACTATTACACCTCCATGGAGATCCAAACCGCGAAACTCTTGCAGAAGGATTTGGTGACTTTGAAGGATAACGTGAAAGCGATGGATACTGGGAAGGAGAGAACAAGGATCGCGTTGGATAATCCAAACGCATTTCAATACGCAGCAAAGTTTGAATTCATTAACCATTCAGAGGATGAGGTAATTGCAAATTTATCTCGCCTATGCTATAGACCATGCGCAGTAGGGTCTATTCATCATTGATGAAAAGCGCGTGCCCCGCCGCTTACATCAAATGTGTGTGAACTTTTGAATAAATTAATTGCATTTACAAAATTCAATTCACTTTGTAATTTCAAACTGGCGAACACAAGGAGTGTGATTCTGAATAAAGTGAAACTGAAAAGTTTTACGCCTTTTTGTCTAACCGAAAAAGTGATCGGGCTTGTATTATTTATACATTATTGAGTACACACGGTCTTCAATGTTTTGCATTGTTTGATATCAGCGGCAAGATAACTAGCACAAGCTTACACAGATGTGACGTAAGCAGGGGGGGAATTTACTTCAATATTTTATAGTCGCTTCGTAGTACGGTCTATAACGTTGGCTAATGTTTGTTAAAATTTAGTATAAGTGTTGATGATTTATCCAGGAATGGATCAAACTTCATTTGGCTCGTGGCATGGGATTTTATATTTGGGTGTTGGTGTCGTTATGTCGAATTTTTGTCGCCAGACATTGATTACTGTCTGTTCAAATAGATATTTTGTGGGGAAGCTTGCACACCCTCTCGTCAAAGCTACCAAAAAAAGGAATCTACTCCTACCCAGTAATGCTATACTTGGTGTTATAGTTGGTGAAGTACCTCTACAACGGTCTTTCAATTTTTTAACCCACAATCTTAGCCAAACAGTCCTTCCTGCACGCGCTTCTGGTTAAATGTCTTATTTAAATTATGTATAACGCAGATTGACTATCGTTGTCTATATAAACTATAAAAATTTTCTACATTCCTCAAGTGAGACATACATACAGTAATATTAATCCAAACACGGTTTTTATATGCACATGAGAAACATGTGACTTGGACGAGTTTTGATCTCGCACCTTCGGGATACTAGTCCGCCGCTCTACTTGTCTTTGTTCCGTAGAATGCCACAGAATACTAACACTTACAAAAGATCATCTCCTGTAATTTTTGCGTATGCAGTGTACGCCGTGCTTTCTGTTCGCCATTTTTTAATGTACATGTCCAGCATAAAATTATCTTTGTTTCCTGAGAGTGAATGAGTGGCAAACAATGAAATATACAGTGTGTATCAAAAGAATGTGTATCGAACTTTAATATGCCATCGTGAATTTGGTGTTCTGTTTTACGTTTCTCATATAGCTAAAGAAAGGAACTCCTTAGGTTGCCATTGATATTTTTTTGATTTCACAACAGAAACTTCATAAATATAAATTTCAAGTTGAAATTCCATTTGTTCACCGTTGCGAATCGAGTACTGTTAATTGTAGTGTATGCATACACTGTAGAGAATCTTAAATAATTGTATTAAATTCCCACAAAAATGCACTTTCGACTTGAAATTTTTAGCTTAAGATTACTCGATCATTTCTTCTTGTTGTGAATTAATAAACACATCAATTAGAAAGGTAAAGAGCTCATCTTTCTAGGCACGTATGTTCAAATAAAGCTACACGAACAAACGTGAAATACACGATTCCCAGAAAAAGTTCGATGCACTTTTTTGACACACACTGTCGTTCAAAAATCGTTGGAGTTGATCTTCTGTGTTTGATGATATGACCTTAGTATTCTGTGGTTATGCAAATCTTCGTCAGAGAAAAACTTTCTCGGTTTGATTGCGCTGTGCAGTTTTCAAAGGATATAACATCAGTGTTATCGACTGTTTCCTCTCACTAAGGTAGTATTAACTGTCACCTGTAACTGTAGTTTTTTTTTTGTTTATTTATCGAAGTTCAAAATCTAGACATGTAGCTATAATCCATGTTCTAGAACAAGTTCTATCTGACCGAAAATCTTGGTGGCACTCTTTGCTAATTCGTGCAGCTTTTTCAACTCTTCGGAAAAGTTTGCCGTAATGAAAACTATATAGCAACAAAATGTGTTTTCAGAAAACCAATCTTTTGAAGACACGAATGTCTTATTGGTTATTCGTAAGTGGGTTTGTGAGAGAGTTTTTCTGTTTATACTTTAGGTATGTCAGATCACTATTCAAGACGACACTTTAGATGAACTTCATGCTGATGTCGAAGAAAGATTGAAAACCGCAAAATCAGAAACGGAAGAGGTAAAGTCAATGTGTTATTTCCCCCTCTTGTTCATATTTTGTTTTTGCTGTGTTTATTTGTTATTTAAAGCTGGGCGCCGGGAAGGTCGCTTTTTTCGTTTCTGTGATGATTTTTTTCTAGCAAAACATGTTTTGTTGTTCATCATTTGTATCTATTTTGTATGAACTTTCTGCTTGAGTTAAAAAAATATTCTCCTTATAACTGACCTACTGTGTTACTCTCTCTTTTCACATTGTGATTAAATTTACTCCATATGAACTGACCTCTCTTTTTCACGTGGTGATTAAATTAACTCTGTAGGAGTAAATCAACCAACATACAAACTTTGTCTTCCTTAGATAAATAAAAATCTTGAAGTGGCGAAGGAAACATTGCGAAATACTTACGACAAATTAGATAAAGAACTGAGCGCTAGTTTTAGCAACGAGAAAGGTGCCAACGCTGGTGTTGAAACATCCGCCAGCAAAATTAACCGCGAAGACTCCGAAGATTATTATTTATCTGTAAGTATCAGATCTGTATGTCACCGGGGGTGAACTTATAAACGTGAAACAACCCGAGGGGTTGGTAGGTCATAGTGTCCCTTTCGATTCTCTGTGTTTTTTTATTTAGAAATTTAAAGAATTGATCATGACTAGCTCCGTTAGAACAAGACTACAAGCGAAGTATACCGTACTACAGAAAACACTGGGTATTTATACTTTTATTTTAACTTCTTCTTATACAGAAAACACTGGACATTTATACTTTTATTTTAACTCCTTATACTAAGCCATTTTGTTGTTTATTATGAAGTGCTCATTATTTATACCTTGGTTGGTACAGAGGAGAAGCAAACTGAAAAAAAGAAAAAAACAGCCATCCAGTCTTTCAATTAACTATTTTTCTCGCCCAGCAATTGTAACTTAAATTTTGATCCGACTTAATCCGATGCAAAAATTATATTAATAAGTCCATTATATCGCAGTACTTAAGCCGTTTCTCTTTGCAACCAACTTCCGGTTATAAATAATGAACACTCTTCAAGCATGTCTAATCTAATTTTATCATTATTTTCATATTCAGGTGAAAACACTGGACATTTAAGGTTATTTTAAAAGTTCTGCATCTGACATTTATACTTTTATTTTAATCATCAGAAATAACAAAATTATCTATCTTTTCGTTGAAGAAATTATGTTTGTAGACGTAGATCGTCCAAGTTAGTGCAGTCCTGTAAAGGAGATGTTGGTGTTAGTGTTGACTGACGTTTCAACAACCTTAGCGGTAGTCATCTTTAAAGTCAAGAGGAAATGACTTGCCGAAGATGAGACTCTAACATGGACTGCCGTTAAGGATGTCGAAATGTCAGTCAACAAATGCGGATACCAACAGTCTTCAGGACTATACTAACATGAAGTATCAATCCTTGACCAGGCGACAATTTCGTATGGTATAAAATAAAACAATTCGAAAAGAGATTTGGAATTGGAAGTAATTCGAGTGTAATATTCGATTTATTTCAAACCATCATCAGTATGATGAAATTGTAAATGTACCATTTTGTCTGATGATGGTTTTGAAATAAAACCGAAATATTACACTTTAATTGTTTTGTTTAATAACTTGAATTTAAGTTTACAAGATGTCCTTTTTCGGATTATGTATTATTTTATGGCCTATCAATATCTACAAACGTGTAACGAAACTCCCCGATTCAAACCATTCACCAGAAACCAACTGCTTACCAGTCCCTATACGCCGAATCCGTGTTTTCACCGCAGTCTTTCGCAACCAATGAATTTTTACGGTGTATTTTTGACTCTATAGGCTACCTCAGCTACCGATGAAACCTACGGCCAAGACTCAAAAGATGATACAAAGCGCGCATAAGAAATATCAGCTGTTTGGCAGCAAATTGGAGGATCACATCCAGGTAGTGGAGTAAGGTAGAGATGCCTTGTATCGCGAAACTTTATTACACCATCTGTATCTAACCTCAGGTAACGGGTCGCGATGTTCCCGAAATCGTTGAAAGCTGTGTTCGATTCATTAAGAAATTTGGTAAGTTTGTGTTTTGAAGGCAAATGAGAGTTATGAAGGACGACAAAAGACTTCTTGCTAAAGAATTTTTCCATCTGTACAAGATCTGTTTAAAAAACTCGATCACGTAGAAGATGATATTCTAACTAAAAATACATTTGCGTTCTTCAGGCATGGAGCATCAGGGAATATTTCGCGTGCCTGGCTCTAGCACAGAAATCAATGATCTAAAGGAGGCATTTGAAAATGGTATGACGTCTTCTATAAAGGAATTCAGACAAAGAAAATTTTAAATTCGGTACGATCACAGTCTGTGTTGCATATTTTAAAATATATAGGTCGTGATCCTTTGGCCGGATTAAATCATTGGAAAGATATCAACGCAGTTGCTGGTGTTCTACGCTGTTATTTCCGAGAATTAGAAGAACCTCTTTTCCCAAGAGTACATTACCAAGAATTTATTGAAGCTAGCCGTAAGTTGCCTGTTTAAAATATATGTTTTTGACATTCTACCTTTCATTAGTCAAACTAAAAAACGAGTAAGGCTAAGTCAGCAAAAATCTTAATGCCTGTGTTACTTGTCAACTGTTTCAGCAACTTATTACATGGCTAATAGTTATATATTGAATGGTTAAGTTATTTGTTTAAATGCTAAGATCAATGGGTAGGTGTGAATACTGTGAGCGACCGTTGATAGTGTGAAATACAGACTGGGGAGGGTGAATACTGTGAGCAACCGTTGATAGTGTGAAATACAGACTGGGGAGGGTGAATACTGTGAGCAACCGTTGATAGTGTGAAATACAGACTAGGGAGGTGGATACTGTGAGCAACCGTTGATAGTGTGAAATACAGACTAGGGGAGGGTGAATACTGTGGCAACCGTATGGTGAAATACAGACTAGGGAGGGTGAATACAGCAACCGTTGATAGTGTGAAATACAGACTAGGGAGGGTGAATACTGTGAGCAACCGTGGAGTGTGAAGACTAGGGGGAGGTGAATACTGTGAGCAACCGTTGATAGTGTGAATACAGACTAGGAGAGGTGAATACTGTGAGCCGTTGAGTGTGAAATACAGAGGGAGGGTGAATACTTGCAACCGTTGATAGTGTGAGACTGGGGAGAAGGAATACTGTGAGCAACATGATCTGACTGGGGGGGTGAATACTGAACAAACGTTGATAGTGTGAAATGGGGGAGGGTGAATACTGTGAGCAACCGTTGATGTGTGAAATACAGACTGGGGAGGGTGAATACATGCAACCGTTGATAGTGTGAAATACAGACTGGGGAGGTGAATACTGTGACAACCGTTGATAGTGTGAAATACAGACTAGGGGGTGAATACTGTGAGCAAACGTTGATAGTGTGAAATACAGACTAGGGGAGGGTGAATACTGTGAACAACCGTTGATAGTGTGAAATACAGACTGGGGAGGGTGAATACTGTGAGCAAACGTTGATAGTGTGAAATACAGACTGGGGGAGGGTGAATACTGTGAGCAACCGTTGATAGTGTGAAATACAGACTAGGGGAGGGTGAATACTGTGAGCAACCGTTGATAATGAAATACAGACTGGGAGGGTGAATACTGTGAGCAACCGTTGATAATGAAATACAGACTGGGGAGAATGAATCAACCGTTGATAGTGTGAAATACAGACTGGGGAGGGGTGAATACTGTGACGGCTTGATAGTGTGAAATACAGACTGGGGAGGGTGAATACTGTGAGCAAACGTTGATAGTGTGAAATACAGACTGGGGAGGGTGAATACTGAGCAAACGTTGATAGTGTGAAATACAGACTAGGGGAGGGTGAATACTGTGAGCAAACGTTGATGGTGTGAAATACAGACTAGGGGAGGGTGGAATACTGTGAGCAACCGTTGATAGTGTGAAATACAGACTAGGGGAGGGTGAACACTGAGGCCGTTGAAATGTGAGAAATACAGACTGGGGGGGTGAATACTGTGAGCAACCGTTGATAGTGTGAAACAGACTAGGGGGTGAATACTGTGAGCAAACGTTGATAGTGTGAAATACAGACTGGGGAGGGTGAATACTGACAAACGTTGATAGTGTGAAATACAGACTAGGGGGGGGAGGGGTGAATACTGTGAGCAAACGTTGATAGTGGAAATACAGACTGGGGAGGGTGAATACTGTGAGCAACCGTTGATAGTGTGAAATACAGACTGGGGAGGTTGAATACTGAGAGATAGTGTGAAATACAGACTGGGGGAGGGTGAATACTGTGAGCAACCGTTGATAGTGTGAAATACAGACTGGGGAGGTGAATACTGTGAGCAACGTTGATAGTGTGAAATACAGACTGGGGGGGTGAATACTGGAGCAACCGTTGATAGTGTGAAATACAGACTGGGGAGTGAATACTGAGCAACCGTTGATAGTGTGAAATACAGACTAGGGGGAGGGTGAATACTGTGAGCAACCGTTGATAGTGTGAAATGCAGACTGGGGAGGGTGAATACTGTGAACAACCGTTGATAGTGTGAAATGCAGACTGGGGAGGGTGAATGGAACAAACGTTGATAGTGAAATACAGACTGAGGGTGAATATGAGCAACCGTTGATAGTGTGGCAGACTGGGGGAGGTGAATACTGTGAACAACGTTGATAGTGTGAAATACAGACTGGGGAGGGTGAATACTGTGAGCAACCGTTGATAATGGAAATACAGACTGGGGAGGTTGAATACTGAGCAACGATAGTGTGAAATACAGACTGGGGAGGGTAATACTGTGAGCAACCGTTGATAGTGTGAAAATACAGACTGGGGAGGGTGAATACTGTGAGCAACCGTTGATAGTGTGAAATACAGACTGGGGAGGGGTGAATACTGTGAGCAACCGTTGATAGTGTGAAATACAGACTAGGGGAGGGTGAATACTGTGAACAACCGTTGATAGTGTGAAATACAGACTGGGGAGGTGAATACTGTGAGCAACGTTGATAGTGTGAAATACAGACTAGGGAGGGTTGAATGCAAGCAACAAATTGTGTGAAATACAGACTAGGGGGAGGGTGAATACTGTGAGCAACCGTTGATAATGTGAAATACAGACTGGGGAGGGTGAATACTGTGAGCAACCGTTGATAGTGTGAAATACAGACTAGGGGGGGTGAATACTGTGAGCAAACGTTGATAGTGTGAAATACAGACTAGGGGGAATACTGTGAGCAAACGTTGATGTAATAGACTAGGGAGGGTGAATACTGTGAGCAACCAGGGACGACGCCAAGTTGATGATTTGTGGAGCTCATATTCGTAAATTCATATAATAGAATCCGTAATCACAATTGATTTCAATAGAATTTAATAAAGTAGACCATGCATGTATGAATAACAGCCTTTCCCTTCTAATTATCATCACTTTGCTGCCGTGTCTTGGCAACGAAGAATCGAGAAACGGGTTTGTATGTCAGAAAACATTGTAGCACTATCGGTATAGAGCGTTCCATTGATTGCTGATCAAACGATGAAAATGGAAAATTTTTTGAATTTATGTGATGAATCATGTTCATGCTCTCTTTAGGAATTTACGACATAGATGAACAAGCTCGTCAATTGAACCACTTGATAAAGAAATTACCCGATGCTGTCGTTCATGTCATGAGATTCTTGTTCAACTTTTTGTCCCAGTGAGTGGAAGTTACATGTTACATATTTTCTTTAAGGAAATATTATAAATCTATAGTTGCATGTCCTGATGAATGTTAATTGTAGAACACTCTAATACTTAGCAGCTCTTAGGGTTCTAAACACAGATCTAATAATACACTAGATAGTGCAACGGCTTACATTTCATAAGTAGTGGTTGAAGCCGGGCAAATTTACTTCCGGAGCCCCAAAGTAGTGAAAATCAATATGGCGTTGTATTAGAAAATATCTGGTCAAAGCTGATATCTTGCAATTACTTGCAAGTCACGACGGTACATAAACTGGTTTACTCTATTAATGAAAAAAATCAATGTGACCATAGTTTTTCAAGAAAAAGATAGCAGAATACGCCAATACATCGCCGTAAAATGGATTTTAAGTGTAGCTCGATTTGAAAGCATCAGCAGCGACGAAGGCTTAAGATACTGGAATTTGCACATCTAAATATCGTATCACAGCACAATCTGCCACAAAATGTTCAATCGAACGTCGTAGAATTATCTTCCGATATTTATTGTTAAGTAAAACGAGTTGGAGATAACAATTTGAAAGATTTGCCCGGCTTCAACTTGTATGTCAGTTGCACTATCTAGTGTATTATTAAATCTTCGGTTCTAAAGTGCTTATGACATAAAAGTGTTATTTTCTGGAGTGAATGATTTTCTTAACGTGTAAAGCCTGTTTTCCACTAGCCACATATTGTAGCGTATCGTAGCCAAACCAACAGTATCTTAACGATTAAAACCAATGTTTTGGCGCGGTCAGTATTTTGTTGAAGAATTTAACTCATTAACAGCATTCTATTCCCTTCCATAGAATCCCAAGGTATAAAGAAAGGAACAAAATGGACGCTCATAACCTGGCTGTTGTATTTGGGCCCACGTTGATTCGTGTGTCCGAGGAAGACGACATGATATCGCTTCAGGGGCACTTTAACAAAGTCATCGAAACCATAATAAAATGCTTTGACGTCGTTTTTGACGGAGAGGGAGTTGATGCCGTCGATAATGATGAGGAAGAATCACGTCAAACTGAGGACGAAATCAGCCGATATGAAACGGATAGTGACGAAGGTAGGTTTATAATACTTTTATATTTATCATTATTCTTTCGACATTTTAAATAACGGCAGTACTTCAGCATAAATGCTGGGGGTTAGGGTGGAGGGCGTTACATCAACTAAATACAACAATAAAATGAACAATTCATAAATATTACTAGTATCACCATATATTTAACAATGTTACTAGTATCACCATATATTTGACAATATTACCAGTATCACCTTATATTTGGCAAAATTACTATCTGTGAGGCGATAGTTGATGAAGGGGGAGTAATGTATTTGAAACGCCACATTTTGTGACACCCTTTTCTCTGAAATATCGTAACGTCACATTTTGTGGCAAGTTTAGTTCTCTGAAATATCGTAACGTCACATTTTGTAGCAACTTTAGTTCGTTGAATTATCGTAGCGTCACATTTTGTGGCAAGTTTAGTTCTCTGAAATATCGTAACGTCACATTTTGTGGCAACTTTAGTTCTCTGAAATATCGTAACGTCACATTTTGTGGCAACTTTAGTTCTCTGAAATATCGTAGCGTCACATTTTGTGGCAACTTTAGTTCTCTGAAATATCGTAACGTCACATTTTGTGGCAACTTTAGTTCTCTGAAATATCGTAACGTCACATTTTGTGGCAACTTTAGTTCTCTGAAATATCGTAACGTTTTTGGCAACTTTAGTTCTCTGAAATATCGTAACGTCACATTTTGTGGCAACTTTAGTTCTCTGAAATATCGTGACGTCACATTTTGTGGCAACTTTAGTTCTCTGAAATATCGTGACGTCACATTTTGTTCACGTAAAATAATTCAGTTCATCATCAGAAACTTGAGACTAATAATGCTTATATTACTATTTGAAATGATGTTCATTTATAAAACAAAAGATTTTTACTGTGTTTTCACAGGCTGATGCAAACCGAGGAGACCTTTGGGAGAACTCGAGAGCAGATCAGTGCAAGCCCGAGACCAAAGGTCGAGGGTTGCACCTGCTCGAGAGTTCTCACAAACGTCTCCAAGTTTTTAATAAGCCAGTGCGAACACGAAAGACATCTTCTGTTTCTTTATATAAAAACACTAAAGTAAAACAGATAAAGTTAAAACAAACGTTTTATTAATTATTCCTTTAACATGTATTCGTGATTAATTAGCAAATTCTCGTTGATGTATTTAATTTGTTGAACTCAGATCTATTTTGCACTGGATGATGCAAACTCAGCAATAGACCAATCAGCGCACGCGTTGAATTATTGTTAATTTATAACACATTTCATGACAGAGGTTGAACCACGAGATGCAAAAGCTTTGTACGACTATCGTGCCAGATCAGACAGAGAACTGTCGTTCAAGAAAGGTGACATCATACAAGTATTTAAACGATCTAATGATGACTGGTGGGATGGATCTCTAGATGGTCTCGATGGTTTTGTACCATGTGCGTATGTACAGCTTCTGGAAGAAGATCATGTTGATGGTTACTCGCCTGACTCCATTAGCTCACCAAGTTTGACCTTTAACCATGACATACCACCTGTAGCAGACCCTCTATCTTCCCCCACCCCACGATCCCCTTCAACGCCCGATGCCAAACCTGTCTATGGAATGACACAAACGCAAAATCAGATGTCGTTTCAACTTCACCCAAAGACATCTTCTGATAGTAGTCCTGGGATTTCTCATTTTTCTTCCTTCAAAAGAGGCTCCTTCAAGCTGCCACAGCAAACCATGTCTCCTACTCAATCGCCGTCGAACTCTCTCGACCGTTCGCGAAGTCTTACCGAGAAAAGATCTGTGACACCAGAAGATAGGAATCGGACAGCGTCGTTGCCGAGGTCGAGTGCGCCTTTGGAGACTAACAATGAATCACCCATACCAGTGGGACTACGAGGTGTTGCAGAAGGGAGTTCAGGTGGTGAACCCGCAAGTCATAAGTCACAAACTGCCCGCCCTCCTCCACCTAAACCTAAGCCCAAACCCAAAGTGCCAAAACGCCTTTCTAATCCTTCGACTGATCTCATAGCAAGCCTGCAAGCAGGCACAGCGGCGCGCAGTGCCCGCCATGACAGTCAAGATGAGATGAGTGAAGTGGACGATCTCCCCCCACCACCTCCATATCAGCGCGAGATTATTGGTGGGGTTTCCCCTCCACCGCGATCACCTGTTGGAAAGCAAGACACGTTCTTGTGAATACTTGTGAAGAAATTAGTGTATTCGATTGAAGATAGTTTGTTATTCTCAAAATTCTGTCGCCCGTTGTTTGACTTGTTATCGGGCAATTCAGTGATTGTTTTATAAACTGAGCATTTTTAGAGATTGCATTCACGGAAAATATAATTTTTTGATCAATTCTCCATCATTAGTTTCACAGAACGTAGAATTTGTGTAAAATGCCGAAAATTATTCTAATTCTAGTGTTCGTACATACGAGATTGAAAATAAAAAATATTTCTAGTTTTTATCATTGAAATTTTTCTTAAGATCAATAATCGTCGATTGTATGTGACTTCTTCTTGTGTTTTTTCACAAAAATTCGCTTTCAGGAATGAAATTGACAATTGAACATTTCATAATAATTTTCTTGTGACCTTTGGTATAGAAGCAGTGTTTTAGAGATTTTTTGTTTTTAAATGCATTAATACGCGTTCTATAATCCTCTGTCAATGTGGCAGAGTGACAGAGTTAACCTTTATGTTTACCTTTATGTCTACCCTTATGTCTACCTTTGTATCTATCTTTGTGTCTACCTTTGTGTCTACCTTTATGTGTACCTTTCTACTTTTGTGTCTACTTTCGTATCTACGTTAGTGTCTACCTTAGTGTCTACCTTTATGTCTACCTTTGTGTCTATCTTTGTGTCTACCTTTGTGTTTACCTTTGTGTCTACCTTCGTGTCTATCTTTGTGTCTACCTTTGTATCTACCTTTATGTCTATCTTTATTTCTACCTTTATGTCTACCTTTAGGTCTACCTTTATGTCTACCTTTATGTCTACCCTTATGTCTACCTTTATGTCTACCTTTATGTCTACCTTTAGGTCTACTTTATATGTCTACTGTCTACTTCTGCTTTATGTCTACCTTTATGTCTACTTTTATGTCTACCTTATGTCTACCTTTATGTCTACCTTTATGGTCTACTTTATGTCTACCTTTATGTCTCCTTTATGTCTACCTATGTCTACCTTATGTCTACCTTATGTCTACCTTTATGTCTACCTGCCTTTATGTCTACCTTATGTCTACCCTTATGTCTACCTTTATGTCTACTTTTATGTCTACTTTATGTCTGTTTAATCTACCTTTATGCCTTTATATTTAATGTCACCTTTATGTCTACCTTTATGTCTACTTTTTATCTACCTTTATGTCTACCTTTATGTCTACCTTATGCACTCCTTTATCTACCTTATCTACCTCTACTTTATCTACCTTGTCTACCTTTGTCTGTCTACCTTTATGTCTACCTTTATGTCTACCTTTATGTCTTTATGTCTTTAATGTCTACCTTTATGTCTACCTTTATGTCTACTTTTTATGTCTTTATGTCTACCTTTATGTCTACCTTTATGTCTACTTTTATGTCTACCTGCACCTTTAATGTCACCTTTATGTCTACTTTTATGTCTACCTTTATGTCTACCTTTATGTCAGCCTTTATGTTTTTATGTCTACCATGTCACCTTATGTCTTCCTTTATCTCCTTTATGTCTACCATCTACCTTTATATTTCATCTACTGTCTATCCTTCTCCTTTATGTCTTTTATGTCTACCTTCCCTTCGTCTATCCTACTCTACTTCCTATATCTACCTTTATCCTTCTATATCTACCTTTATCTCTACCTTAATGTCTACCCTTATGTCTACCTTTATGTCCACTTTTATGTCTACCTTTATGTCTACCTTTATGTCTACCTTTATGTCTACCTTTATGTCTACCTTTATGTCTGCCTTTATAATGCATGTTATGTCTACCTTATGTCTACTATGTCTATGTCTATGTCTACCTTTATGTCTACCTTTATGTCCTTTTATCTCCTTTATGTCTACTTTATGTCCTTTATGTCTACTTTTATGTCTACCTTTATGTCTACCTTTTCTATATACTCTACTTTATGTCTACTTTTATGTCCTTTATGTCTACCTTTGTATCTTTTATGTCTACCTTTATGTCTACCTTAATGTCTACCTATGTCTACCTTTATGTGTTATGTCCTTTTATGTCTATTTTATGTCTACCTTTATGTCTACTTTATGTCTACCTTTATGTCTTATGTCTACCTTTCTCTTTGTATCTACTTTATGTCTACCTTTATGTCTACCTTTATTCTACTTTATGTCTACCTTTTATGTCTTCCTTTATGTCTACCTTATGTCTACCTTTATGTCTTTTACTATTATGTCTACCTTCTACCTTTATGTCTACCTTTAGGTCTACCTTTATGTCTACCTTTAGGTCCTTATGTCTACCTTTACTCCTTTATGTCTACCTTTATGTCTACTTTATGTCTACTTTATGTAAATGTCTACCTTATGTCTGCTTTATGTCTACTTTTATGTCTACCTTTATGTCTACCTTTAGGTCTACTTTTATGTCTACCCTTATGTCTACCTTTATGTCTACTTTAATGTCTACCCTTATGTCTACCTTTATGTCTACTTTTATGTCTACCTTAATGTCTACCTTAGTGGTAGAAACAAAATCAATAGATAAACAAATAAAATCATCAGATAAACAAGGCAAACTCCAAAAAGTTCGTAAAGTAACAGAATCATGTACAACATCTCGAAATCAAAATCACTCTCAACCGTCAAATGACAAGATGATGGAGCTCGGATGCGCACTTTTAAGAATATTGAAGAGGAAAATAAGTCTCTAATCTCTCTAAATTATGATACTCACAGTATTACAGTCTTATTCTCGTAGACTCTTTGATATACTGGACCTATTCCAAATGAAACAAATAATACAATCCTCGTTACTTCATATAATAGCAGCAAATCGTCCCGAAAAAAATAATGAAAGTGGTCTATTACATTTGGGAATTAGCGATCACAGTCTGCATGTCTTAAAATATCTTTATAGCGGGAAAAACCTAAGGAGCATAATTTAAAGACATTTTTAATTTTGTATCAGATATTTATGCTCCAATAAAAACAAGGAAAGTCAGAAGCACTTATGCTCCTTGGCTAACAAGTCGGATTAGATGTGAGATGAATAATTAGCGTGACTAGTTGAAAAAGCGAGCCGTTAAACTCAGAAAATGTGTACCGAGCTTATGAAGCTAAGCATAACGAAGTTGTTAAGTTGATTAAGTCTACAAGATCTCGATATTTTAAGGAAAATATTCAATTGAACAAAAATAATCCAAGAGAAATGTGGGAAAATGCACGAATTAAAGACTTTCGCATGAAAATGTGTGAAAGTGCATGAGCTATAGTCTTTTGCATGAAAATCTGTAAACGTGCAAAGACTTTAGTGTTTGGCATGAAAACGTGTGAAAATGCAAAGACTATAGTTTTGGCATGAAAATGTGTGAAAATGCAAAGACTATAATCTTCGGCATAAAAATGTGTGAAAATGCAGAGACTATAGTCTTTTGCATAAAAATATGTGAAAATGCAAAACTATAAACTTTTGCATGAAAATGTGTGAAAATGCAAAGACTATAGTCTTTGGTGTGAAAATGTGTAAATATGCAAAGATTATAGGGTTTTGTGTGAAAGTGTGTAAAAATTCAAAGACTATAGTCTTTGTTGTGAAACTGTGCGACAATGCAAATACCATAGTCCTTGGTGTGAAAGTGTAAGAAATTGCAGACTATAGTCTTTGGTGAGAAAATGTATAAAAATGCAAAGACTATAGCCTTTGGCATAAAAATGTGTGAAAATGCAAAGACCGTAGTCTTTGGCATGAAAATAATGAAAATCAAAGAGACTATAGTCTTTGGCATGAAAAAAGTGAAAATGGAAAGACTATAGTCTTTGTCGTCAAAATGTGTGAAATGCAAAGACCATAGTCTTTGGCATGAAAATGTGTGAAAATGCAAAGACTATAGTCTTTGGCATGAAAAAGTGTGAAAATGGAAAGACTATAGTCTTTGTCGTCAAAATGTGTGAAATGCAAAGACCATAGTCTTTGGCATGAAAATGTGTGAAAATGCAAAGACTATAGTCTTTGGCATGAAAAAGTGTGAAAATGCAAAGACCATAGTCTTTGGCATGAAAATGTGTGAAAATGCAAAGACTATAGTCTTTGGTGTGAAAATGTGTAAATATGCAAAGATTATAGGGTTTTGTGTGAAAGTGTGTAAAAATTCAAAGACTATAGTCTTTGTTGTAAAATGCGAAAATGCAAATACCATAGTCCTTGGTGTGAAAGTGTAAGAAATTGCAGACTATAGTCTTTGGTGAGAAAATGTATAAAAATGCAAAGACTATAGCCTTTGGCATAAAAATGTGTGAAAATGCAAAGACTATAGTTTTGGCATGAAAATGTGTGAAAATGCAAAGACTATAGTCTTTTGCATGAAAAGGTGTGCAAATGCAAAGACTATAGTCTTTGGCATAAAAATATGTGAAAATACAAAGACTATAGTCTTTGTCATCAAAATGTGTAAAATACAAAGACTATAGTCTTTGTCATCAAAATGTGTAAAATGCAAAGACTATAGTCTTTTGCATGAAAATGTGTGAAAATGCAAAGACCATAGTCTTTGGCATGAAAATGTGTGAAAATGCAAAGACTATAGTCTTTGGCATGAAAAAGTGTGAAAATGGAAAGACTATAGTCTTTGTTGTCAAAAAATGTGAAATACAAGACCATAGTCTTTGGCATATGTAATGCAAAGACTATAGTCTTTGGCATAAAAAGTGTAAATGGAAAGACTATAGTCTTTAATCGTCAAAATATAATGAAATACAAAGATACCATAGTATTTAGCATGAAAATGAAAATGCAAAGACTATAGTCTTTCTCAGCAAAATAATGTGAAAATACAAGGACTATAGTCTTGACATAAAATATGTGAAAATGCTAAAGACTATAATCTTTTGCATAAAATATGTGAAAATGCAAGTTACATATAAAGTTTTGCATGAAAATGTGAAAATACATAGACTATAGTTTGTCATCAAAATGCGTGAAATGCAAAGACTATAATCTTTGGCATCGAAATGTGTGAAAATGCTAGGACTATAGTCTTTGGCATGAAAATGTGTGAAAATGCAAAGATTATAAGTCTTTGGCATGAAAATGTGTGAAAATCAAAAGACTATAGTCTTTGGCGTGAAAGTGTGTAAAAAAAACAAAGACTATAGTCTTTAGCGTGAAACTGTGTGACAATGCAATGACTACAGTCTTTGGCATGAAAATGTGTAAAAATGCAAAGACTATAGCCTTTTGTATGAAAGTGTGTGATATTGTAAAGACTATAGTTTATAGTTTATTTAGAGAAGTACCCCCAATGTATAGTTACATATGCCATAGTTTATTTAGAGAAATACCCTCCAATGTATAGTTACATATACAATAGTTTATTTAGAGAAGTACCCACCAATGTATAGTTACATATACCATAGTTTATTTAGAGAAGTACCCACCAATGTATAGTTACATATACCATAGTTTATTTAGAGAAGTACCCACCAATGTATAGTTACATATACCATAGTTTATTTAGAGAAATATCCACCAATGTATAGTTACATATACCATAGTTTATTTAGAGAAATACCCACCAATGTATAGTTACATATACCATAGTTTATTTAGAGAAGTACCCACCAATGTATAGTTACATATACCATAGTTTATTTAGAGAAGTACCCACCAATGTATAGTTACATATACCATAGTTTATTTAGAGAAGTACCCACCAATGTATAGTTACATATACCATAGTTTATTTAGAGAAATATCCACCAATGTATAGTTACATATACCATAGTTTATTTAGAGAAATACCCACCATTGTATAGTTACATATACCATAGTTTATTTAGAGAAGTACCCACCAATGTATAGTTACATATACCATAGTTTATTTAGAGAAGTACCCACCAATGTATAGTTACATATACCATAGTTTATTTAGAAATATCCACCAATGTATAGTTACATATACCATAGTTTATTTAGAAATATCCACCAATGTATAGTTACATATACCATAGTTTATTTAGAGAAATACCCACCAATGTATAGTTACATATACCATAGTTTATTTAGAGAAGTACCCACCAATGTATAGTTACATATACCATAGTTTATTTAGAGAAGTACCCACCAATGTATAGTTACATATACCATAGTTTATTTAGAGAAATACCCACCAATGTATAGTTACATATGCGACAGTTTATTTAGAGAAGTACCCACCAATGTATAGTTACATATACCATAGTTTATTTAGAGAAATATCCACCAATGTATAGTTACATATACCATAGTTTATTTAGAGAAGTACCCACCAATGTATAGTTACATATACCATAGTTTATTTAGAGAAATACCCACCAATGTATAGTTACATATACCATAGTTTACTTAGAGAAGTATCCACCAATGTGTAGTTACATATACCATAGTTTATTTAGAGAAGTACTCACCAATGTATAGTTACATATATCATAGTTTATTTAGAGAAGTACCCACCAATGTATAGTTACATATGCCACAGTTTACTTAGAGACGTACCCACCAATGTATAGTTACATATACCATAGTTTATTTAGAGAAGTACCCACCAATGTATAGTTACATATACCATAGTTTATTTAGAGAAATACCCACCAATGTATATTTACATATACCATAGTTTACTTAGAAGTATCCACCAATGTGTAGTTACATATACCATAGTTTATTTAGAGAAGTACTCACCAACTTATAGCTAAGTACACCATAGTTTAATTAAATAGCGTGGTTACCTCGGTTTCGTTTCTTATCACAATGAAATGAACGTATTTCTCTCCAAATACACGCGTCAACATTAAACAAATACGCCTTGTTTTAATTTCTTTATGTTAGAAAAGTGAAAATGACTCTATTAAAAACTTATAGTCGATTTCACCTCGTTTTCACACGACTATTTTTCGCTGATTGTACCACTTTCTCGCAGTAACAACTTCTCGCTCCACTGTAGTCGAAACAGCAATTTTTCAACAAATAAGATCACTTTTGAAGCTTCACGGAGTAGAAACACTGTTTCCTAGCCTCGTTCCCAAGTACTTTCTTGCACTCCTCTCCCTTTATTCATCCCCTGAAGTGCTTATAAAACCCACGAAATCGTGAAAGGACTGAGAACGAGTCTGACAGTATCCCAGTTATATTCCAATTGTGGCTCAGGTGGAGCAAATTATGTCTTGACCAAATCTAACACACGGCTCTACTGAGATATTATGTATTACACGGTGTAACACTTTATACGGTGTTTTTTAAAAATATGTTTTGACTTTCGAGAGACCAATGTTTGTATTGTTTGTAACAATAGAAAGATGCAATCGGTGTAGAAACAAATACGATTGCTTTGCGGTATTATAGTCTGTTGGAACAGACAAATGTAACTAGCTATATAATATACATTGTAATGAAATCATTTGTGTGTGTTTGTGTCCAACGAGATACACCGAATCAAGTTCCATCCTCCTTAATTAAAGACTTCGGAAAGAACCGTCATAAATCATGGTTTCCCATGTAATTGGTAATAAGCTCGTCGAACTCTTCCAAGCTGCAGTGTTTTGGGACAGAGAACTGTTTTTTCTCAACCCAAAATTCGCCGCAGCAGGATCTAACCTCAGCATCCTTTTTGACTGATGTCTTCGCCCGAACTTTTCGTTATGTTCATTGTCGTGAATACCTGTGGCGTGAAAATAAATACAGACATCGGTATAGTTGACGTAAACAAACACGTAATAGACCTATAGTTTCCCTCACCTCGGAAACCGTCGGGTGTATTCCGATTGTTCGATCAAAATCGGCTTTCGTGGCTCCGCACTTGATAGCGCAAGCGTATCCTTGCATCACCTCGCCTGCGTTCGGGCAGGCAATATGTAATCCGACAACACGTTCCTGTAAAAGCAATACCACGTTTTTAAGCAATGTTCAAGAGGATAATCAACAAGGAAAAATAACCGCTGTGTTGGCCGAGAACAATAAAACAGCATTCCTTAGTTAAAAGTACACCAACATAGCGAATACAAAAACTAGCCGTATCAATGAAATGTTGCAGTAAATCAATACTTCAGGACCAACGGGATTTCCACAATTGGAGAGACGAGACTCTGCCTCCCATGCAAATTTAAGCAAATACCAAAGAAATTTAAATGTTGCTTAGAATAGCGTATTTGCCATGGCAAATGACAAATGGGTGGTTTTAAAAAAAACGTTGAAAGCCAAAAATAAAGATAGAAATCAAATAAAGATCTACTTATGTTTATAAAGAAGACAAAAAAATTGACATCACTCTCGAACGGGAAAGTGACGTTGTCTTTTGCCCGTATTCTAAAAGCAAACTCACACTCATTGAGTGCGACGTAAATATCACACTTTGTCGAATCATTGAGAAAGTCAATTCTCCATGTATGACAAGATTTTCTTCTAGATAATTCAAACTAAGCAATCAGTTGAGTGAAATTGGATTCTTCGATTAATTCTGAAGTGATTTTGAAGCTCCACTCATCGAGTATGAGTGTGAGTGAGCTTTTGGAATACGGGTGTTAGTCCCAATAAATAGAAGTTGACCATAAACATCTTTGATGTCAAAAGTGAAAAAAAAACCACCATCTCGAGAACACGGCCTAGTTAAGATCTTACATTTTCTAATTTGTTACAGATCAATTTGGCGTAACAAATATTGTTGTCTTTCTGAGCTACGGTCCACTCGAGAGGCCAAATATTCGTGTGGTATGTCTCGAGGTTGTCTATTCCAAATTTTGCAATGGCGTCTTCCTCTGAGTAACCACAGCAACTATATTCCAATGGTGTGAACACTGTGGTTGCAACGTTGATATAATCACACTGAAAATTAACAAACACGATTTATTGTCATGGAACTTGATGGGTCTTGGCAACATCACGGTTCCGTGGTGTAAAACACTCCAATACACATATTTTCTATTTTGTCAATTTGGATAAAGTTTATTGTGAATCCAAAAAAAACAGCAAGAAAACGCCAGAAAAGTTGCATATAACTAGTTACAAGTTAGACAACAAACAAGTAATCGAAATACATGTTTCTAGATGTAGATCGTCCAGGTTAGTGCAGTCCCGTGAAGAACTGTAAGGCTGTGTCAGTGTTGACTGACGACGTTTCCGCATCCTTAGCTGTAATCATGACGGGTGTCAAGAAGAGTAAACGTCGGCTATATTTGTCATCCACAAAGAAAGTCCAACGTCAGTCAACACCAACACCAATAATACTTCTCAGAGTCATACCAACATGAACGGTCAACTATCAACATCTGCTAGCAATAATCTCGGGTGCAAACCATTTAATTTAAGAAGCCAGTACCTCATGCAACGAATACAAATTCAGAGTACAAAGCCGGTGCGAAAAACGTTAACAACACCGCTCGATAAACATACCAAAGTGCTGCTTCCTGCGTAAAGTCTTCGCGCTAACAAGACACCCGCTTCTATAGCAACTGGCGTCAGCTCAAGTCTGTTTTCAAGTATGTCGCCAAGAGCATAAATATTTGGGACGTTCGTTTGTTCTTTTTCGTCAACGACGACTTTTCTCGTCCTAGCCGAGAGAAACAACTTGTGAAAAAAGCGATGTGCAAAAAGTTTTATAATTAAGAGGGCAATTAATATCCCAAACAATTCCTATCTAGCCACTTTGAATGCCCAATACATTAGTATGATGACGTCATACTTTGGATTCAATGCTACCCCAACATTTTCTAGTCCAATCCCTTGAGTGCAAGAATCGCGTCCAATAGCAAGTAGAACCTAGAAGAACATGAAAAATCGCGAGTTAAAGATACTGAGATACTAAGATAAGTTTTATTGTACTGCCTGAAAATTAGCAGTTAATAAAACAGTATTTTAACCCAACAACTGACAGTTTTTAATAAAGAATTTTATATCGTTTCTCTTTGTTCTACGTGAGAAATAAAGGGAAAACAATACGGAAAACCCTCAGGGAAACCCCATCTATCCTAACTGCGCGTGCGTGTTATTCAGGTGTGCGCATGCGTGGATTGCACAAAATGATGGCAAGTAAATTTATGGAAGCGCGTAAATCGCAAACTTTGAAAGACGATATCTCTCAATTGTGCACCAGTTTCGCTTGGGGAGCAACGGATTATGGTCAAAGAGGTTATTATCTATCTACTCATGTAAAAATTATGTAGCCTCGAGAGAGGTGTAACGGAATTGCATCTTTTGGATGCTCATCCAATGTCAAATTGGGGTGGGGGTCGGAAGGTACGGTGGCTCCGCCTCTTTTCATAATTCTTCCAGATTGCATAAATAGTAGTTTTGCCAAATTGAAATTTTCTCCAGATAATATTTAATACGTATAGAGTATAGACGTTTTAAGTGTGTAATGGAACGTTGTATTAAAGTTTTGTATCAACGTTTTAATAAGCAGCAAAATACGACCTTCCTCTTCAACTTCTTAAGGCATTCTGATTACAAATTTAATAGTCTAATTTATACAAAGTTAAAATGTGAATTACATTTAACTACTACAGTTTTAAGTATAAAGTTTAACTACTTCTAAGTTTAGGCCTACAGTTGAACTACCATGTAAAATTTCCGACTACGAGTTAAATACTTAAGATTATATTGTAAAAACAACATCAACATTTAGTTAAAATGCGCAATGCCGATGTTCAATACTTGTGCTAATAACCTGAAATCAACGTAGCACGATCAAAATTGCAGGTCACACAATTCACAAGATGAAAATTATTTATGAATCTGCGATACATGAAAAGTGGAAAACGGCATTTTAGAATTTCGAAGATTTAGTCTTGCTCTACTTACTGTGTTGTACTCGCCGTGAAGCTCTTCACCGCTTTCCAAGGATTTGTAATAAACTTTAAGTTTTTTTGGTTGACCATCTTCGACCATTTCAATCTACAAAACGAAGAACAGATTCGTGCAAAAAACATGTTGGCAAGCGCTTGGCTTTCAAAATCTATCATCAATAGAACAAGTATCATTCCAGTTGTCACCTCCTGACTTATCATTCCAGTTGTCACCCCCTGACTTATCATTCCAGTTGTCACCCCTGACTTATCATTCCAGTTGTCACCCCTGATTCCATTCCATTCCACTTATCATTCCAGTTGTTTATCATTCCAGTTCCATCCTGACTTATCATTCCAGTTGTCACCCTCCATTCATTCCAGTTGTCACCCCTGACTTATCATTCCAGTTGTCCACCTTTATCCATTCCAGTTGTCCATTCCATTCCATTTTCCATTTCCATTCCATTTATCATTCCAGTTGTCCACCCTCTTATCCATTCCATTTTCCATTCCATTTATCATTCCATTCCTCCCTTCATTCCAGTTGTCCACCCTCCATTTATCATTCCATTCCTCCTTCATTCCATTATCCCTCCTGATTTATCATTCCATTTTCCTTCCTCCTTTCCTCCATTCCATCCCTCCTTCCATCCTTATTCCATTCCACTTATCATTCCAGTTGTCACCCTCCTGACTTATCATTCCAGTTGTCACCCCATGACTTATTATTTCAGTTGTCACCCTCCTGACTTATCATTCCAGTTGTCACCCTCCTGACTTATCATTCCAGTTGTCACCTCCTGACTTATCATTCCAGTTGTCACCCCCCGAATTAACACTTCAACTACAGATCAGTTCCTACAGGGTTATGAGCAAATTCGTATCCTTCAATTGACTGAGTTACATTGGGATGATTTTCATCACCTTAGTCGGCACACACTTCTTTAAAAATGTAATGTGTTCTTTTTCCATGTATTCACCAACTTTCTCGGCCATTTGCTGAAAAAAAAAACAACGATAATTTTTCTAAATGCACGGCAGGTCAAATACATTAACATGAAGATGTCATCACGATGAAATACAATCATTAAATATTTTAAAAATTGAATAAGTTGATGGAATAGTTTTATATTCCCACCTGATCGAATCCACGTAAGAAGATGGATCGCACCATGACGGTGACGTCAAGACCAATACCCGCCAGGAAACCAGCACACTCAAGGGCGACGTAGGAAGCTCCAACGACGAGTGTTTTACCAGGACAGTACGGCAAAGAGAAAAGATCATCGCTAAACAAGGCAGTTTGCGTAAATTCATTTTTACAGACACAACGACTTTCTCATTCAAAATTATATTTCAGTACAGCCGAGAATCCAGAGTTCGGTAAAACAGTTTTTGCCCGTCAACTTTTAAACTTAAAATACCTTCATAAATTGCCATTGGTTTGCCATGCATTTTAAAAAAGTAAAATCATACCAATGAATGAGCAGTAGTCATTTATTTTGACTACAACGCTGGAGTCGCCCCAGTATCATACAGAAACTAGCGGAGAGGCCAGTCAGTCTTCCTACTCCAGGCTACGTAATATTTTTTGACGTTAAATAATAGACTTCTGAAGAACTTAATTCATGATGATGGCAATGCAGGCTGGCTACGTACGTCACTGTTTATCAGTGACGTAGGAACGGGAGGGCATGGGGCACATGCCCCAAACTTTCAAATTTAATATGAAAAAGTGCCCTTTTTTTCACAAGAAAAGTGTCTTTTTAAACGAAAAATTGGCTCCAAAAATCTCGACCCCCAACTTTCATTTGCTTCCTACGCCACTGCTATCTATATTGATGTCCTCTCATTCTTTGCTTGTTTTCCGTTTTTCATTCATATCTACCTGTTCACGGACACACAAGGCCTTACCCGGAGGCCTGTCCACCCATCTTTTGGACAAGGATTTTAGAAAGTAGACTGGCAAAAATATTCTAAAACAATCAACCTGTAAAGTTTGCTCGTTTTCAGCTTTTCACCTTGTTAACAAATACAAAATAAAAAAAGAAAAGTCACTCGAACAGTATTTCGAAAAAGACCATTGGCTGTAATACGTGCAGTATTTTAAACATTTTGAGTTGCTTTTTACTTGTTATTATACTCGTAAATTGTAAATTGATTTATGCAAAAAAAGAATTGCTCCAAAATTAAATGTTTTTTCATCAAGTCTGAAAATTGAAAGTTTGAACAAAAACTTGTTTAAAGCAACGAGCAAAAATTGACTGAATTTCTGGGCTTCTAGGGTAATTCATTTCAAAATTTTACTAGCAGCCATGACACATCTCCCCCTGGAAGGCGGTTCGTAACTTCACACTTGTCCACGAGTGGACAGTTAAAGTTGGAGTCCTGGCTAAGGCCCAGCCGACACGTGACAACTTATTTAGCTACATTACGAAATCTTCCGAGTTTCCTGACTTGGAGAAATAGAAAAAACTGATGAATGTCTTCTATTTTAGGGTCAAAGCAATAGTTTTATGAAATTACAATCATGTTAACTTTTTCCTGTATGTTCTTACTGGAATAACAACGGATCAAAGCTAGTTTTCCGAAGAAATGAGCAATAATTTTGCTAAAAATTGCGCATAGCAAGAGTAAAATTCCTGCTCGCTTTGCTGGTATGCATTTTTGCAACTATACTACGTAATTACACGAGAAAAGTCCTTTTCGTCGTCTTTCTACATTAATCGTCTCATGTATTTTAACTGACCTTGTTATTGCTAGTTCCCTCGCCCCAGGAATATCTGGATAACGCGGACGTTCGCCCATGGCAAGAACAATCCTCTCAGTGGTAATTTCAGTAACTTTTCCACGGTTGTTTGTCGTCTATACAGTAGAAATGATAGCTGACACTCTTTGAAATGAACAAAATCACAACTTCCTAATACCATAAAATTGTACATTAGTACATAAAGGTGGATTAGAACCATCTCCAAAGGAGTCAAAGGAGAAAGAGATATTTGCCAAGTTCGTTGAAATTTGAATTGTAAACAAGAAATATCCTTTTATAAATTCAACCAAGATGGCGGCCGTGACGTAACATGCAAATCACCTAAAGGTCCATTGTCTATAATATAGTTCAAATATTGCTCTGAATAGCGTATTTGTTATGGTGACAATTTTTAAAAGAACTGTTGTGAACAAAAACAAAGATAGTTATAAAATTAAATGACAAGATGTATTTCGGCCGACTTCTTATCGGGTGCTACACGTCCGCTTAGCTGAAAATCAAAAATTGACTTCTATTTATTATAAAGACAAGGAAGAATGACATCACCCTCAAGCGGGGGGGGTGACGTTTAAAACAGGGGCAAGTTACTAGGCTGCTTGTCAAGTGCTCCTTGCTATCTCTAGTAGCTGGTCATCACATCATTAGAAATACCGCCAGTCTTAAGAAACGATATTGTGCTTTCTACAGAACGAACCTTTCTGCTAAATCTCACCAATTATTCGGGAGACGAACCTGATTATCACTATAACGTTTTTCTTAAATTGTAATTTATAATTTTACACTTTAAGACTGCTTAATGATTCTACGCTTCATTGTGTCAAGCATCGGGTAATATAATTTTATAGCTATCTTTACTTAAGTTTTCAATAGTTTTTTTAAGAACAACTCAATTGTCATTTACCATGACAAATATTCATGCGGAGATGTATCAGGTAATTTAAGTTTATGGCCATCTGTATTTTGGTTTTCAACAGTTCCCTTAAGAACTACTCAACTGTCGTTCACCATGACAAACACGCTGTTCAGAGCAATATTTCAGGATGTAAACGCAGCCAAGTCCTTGTTTTACGATGTAAATACGAACATAATTTTCAAAATTTTAACAACGCAAAATTCAATCGTACCACGTAGCTACATTTCTTTTGAATTGCTTTGAAACCAATCAATTACAAATTGCTCCGAGCGATTTTTTTTCAATTCACATTTTACATACTTTAATTCGATGGGCATCCATCAATTCTCCATAAGCGTTGAGATACTTCACTCCCTTGTCACGTAGAGCGACGCGGTAGCCAAAATTCAGACCGCCAATATAACTTTGAATAGCGTCCTTCATCGTTGTCCAGTCGTGTTGAACTGAAGAAAAATATTCTAAGCGCCTGTTTATATGGAGCTGAGTTACCCGGCTGAGCGAGTTACTCGCCTAGCCGAGTTACTCGGCCCTTATATGACACATCCGAGTAACTCGCCTTGCCGGGTAACTCGGTTTGTGTAAGCGAGTTACCCGGCTAGGCGGGATGAATTTTTCCATATAAACGCATTTGCCGGGTAACTCGGCGAGGCGAGAAAATTGGCTCTGTTGGTACGCATGCGTACTAAGCCTTGTACTTGCAGTATTATAATACAAAAACATACACATGTCATAATTTTCAATTTTATATTCACCCATTCCATTTTTGCTTCGAAACTGTGAGGCTTTTTAAAATCTCGCGCCTTAACTTGAAGTTAGCATAGCAAACTTCATTTAAGATTAATAAACGGAAGTGCTAGCCCAGTTACCCTGTGCAATATAAACAGATCACTTTGTCAAACCCGGCTAGGCGAGTAACTCGCTCAGCCGGGTAACTCGGCTCCATATAAACAGGCCCTAAGGTAACTAGTGATCATTAAAAAGAAAGCCCGCAGGTTTTTAGTCTTGCCATGTATATAAATCTCATATCTTTAGTTATAATAATTCATTTTCATAGAAATCTATTGTTTTTACAGCGAGCAAGCATGCAGACCTCGTCATCTTGTAATTGATGCATATGTTGACCGGTTGAATGGTAGGGTATGAATCGAATTCCGGGTTTATCTCCGTTCTACTCTGCTATTGATTGACAAGTGGAGACAGTTTGAGGGTTGAAAAAGTCTTTCATCTTCGAAAATAAAATTGGTTGCGCTACTAAGACGCATGTTAAAGCTGAAGAAGCTTTCCATGACACATAAAAATTTTAAAATATTCTAAATCAGAAACTTTTTAGAACCCTTCTCCTCATAGTGATGACCATTATCATCAAAAGATCTAAAGCTTCAATCCATCCATGGTATGTATAGTCCTACAGTCAGTAACATGGCCTCCCCCCCTTAGTGATGACCATTGTCATCAAAAGATCTAAAGCTCCAATCCATCCATGGTATGTATAGTCCTACAGTCAGTAACATGGCCTCCCCTTAGTGATGACCATTGTCATCAAAAGATCTAAAGCTTCAATCCATCCATGGTATGTATAGTCCTACAGTCAGTAACAAGGCCTCCCCTTAGTGATGACCATTGTCATCAAAAGATCTAAAGCTTCAATCCACCCATGGTATGTATAGTCCTACAGTCAGTAACAAGGCCTCCCCTTAGTGATGACCATTGTCATCAAAAGATATAAAGCTTCAATCCACCCATGGTATGTATAGTCCTACAGTCAGTAACATGGCCTCCCCTTAGTGATGACCATTGTCATCAAAAGATCTAAAGCTCCAATCCATCCATGGTATGTATAGTCCTACAGTCAGTAACATGGCCTCCCCTTAGTGATGACCATTATCATCAAAAGATCTAAAGCTTCAATCCATCCATGGTATAGTCCTACACTCCGAAACATATCCAGCCCCCCTTAGTGATGGCCATAGTCATATTTGTATATTCAGGGGTTAGGTCCTACACTCAGTGGCATAGCCAGCCTGCAAGTGTTCGTCGTGCTATGTAAATTTCTGAACATTATCATAATTGTTTCCTTTTATAAACTGTATTCACAAGGAGTGAACACAGAAAAATTAGCATAGCTTGGCACAAATATGCCTATGAACCTAGTTGATGACATCATACCTTTCTCTGGGTCCAATTGCCAGCCAAACTTTGTGGAGTCTTTGATGGCTCCGCCAAGCAATGCTGCTTGGTGCATCAATTTCTTAGGAATACAACCAACATTCACACATGTTCCACCAAGACCTAGTTTGAGGACCACGTGTACAAATTACATAACTGAAGATACATAATTCCTACACAACAATTGAAAACCATAATTACCCCATGTTGTTCCAGAAGGTGTTGGTTTGATGAAATCCAGCACAGCAACTTTAACACCATACTTGCTTGCTTCCTTGTCAACACCAACAAAAAAAAACATTTACTTTTATGCATGGGTAACTGTAACACAAGTGGATCATGAATCAGCGAGCAAAACTGAGCATGCTCAGTTAGAAAATTTCTATTTTCTAAACTATCAAAGTGAGTCATGCCTCAAAATCAAGTTTGTCTCAAATCGGCTTTTTTGGGTGTATGGACCAGCAATCCCAGTAACCACTAGCTGAAATTTTCAATTTTAAGCAAGTGTTGACATTAGAGTCTGAAATTGAACTTTCTTCAAGTTATCAAGAATACCAGCGGTTTGGAATTTGGCATCCCCTCTGATAGCCTATTATCCCAAATGTGCACACACACAATTTATTAGTTGACTTTTCTTATCTCAGAGTCATATACAACAAAGGCTATCGATTACTCTCATTTTATGATGAATGTGGAAGTTCATTTCAGAATCTTCTACTGCAAAATTTATGGACAAGTAAAATATTGTTTAATAAGAAAAATTTAACGCCATGTCAGTTTATTGTGGATACTTACGTACAATGTTACAGCGCTATTTAACAAATGAAAATATAAGACCGGTACAGACATGAATAGGTGCCTCTTTTTAGGACAATTTTGTATCCCCATTGGAATACAACAAGTAAAATAAAATCGATATTGAAAACAAAATTTCACTATCCTGTGCATATTGGAATACTGCAAATTTCATACAATGGGCATGTTTTGAAATGTTAAATGGTGAGTGAAAAAGGCATAAAATATCACACCTTGCTGCATGCTAATCCACCTGAGCCACCTCCAATAACAACAAGATCATAATCGTACTGTTCTGCTCTAGGGTTGATAAATGACTTAAGTTTTTTCTCCTCCATCAGCTTGCTCAAGTCCGTCCATCCGCCAACAAGTTTTTGGCGAATGAATATAATTGGAAGAAACAATTGGCCTGTTTTTTCTTGTAGAACATCTTTGATGGCCTCACCATTATCTAAATGTGTTGAATGTTGATTAAAATCACCCTGGAGTTAAATCTGGCAAAAGATCTCATTCGAAAACTACCTACCCATTTTATCAAGATTTACTGAATGAATTGTGATTCCAATGGATGAAAAAAGTTCATTAGCCTGACAAAAAAAAGAAAAGTGAAGTTTTTTAACTCTTCTGGTGGCGACATATATGTCTCTTACAACAATTAATCCTCCTACCTCAAGATTTAAGAAAAAATACAAAGCAGCAAATTGTGCAGCACAGAAGCACATAAGCTGTCACAGTCCACTTATTGTTTTTTAAAAAAAATTTGAAATATACTTTGCAATTTTTGAACACTCAAATGAAAAAAATTTGACAGAAAACCAAATCTATGACTTCAACATTCAAATGTTTAATTCAGTATTTGAAACAGGGGAGGAGTTAGGAGAGCGCAAGTATTTGTGACACCTCCTGCTTTGAAAAATATGTAGAAAAATTGGTCCAGAAACTGATATAGGACAAAAGAGTCCATTCAGCTAAAATTGTGGGCTTTTCAACATTAGCAAAGTCATTCAACAAGTTTTAGTGGTGCCGCATAAACTTCAAAGCATTATCATTTTTCATGTCATCAAAATCTTATCATCTTTCACAGCAATGCTTCTTCTTTTCTATCAAATACAAGAAATCGAAAGATCCCTCAATTTTATTGGGAAAATTTGGGTCACTGATTTCTATTTCTGTTCACCTCTGGGTCATAATCATGTGCATCACATGATTACTAATGAATTATTCATAGCTCAGCATAATTATGTAACATCACCGAAATTCAAGACGAAACATTTCAAAGTACTCATTTCAAAGTACCTGTTTGCAAAAAGGACAAGATGTGAAAGCGAACATAGTGACAGTGTGCGAGTTGATGGCATCCTCAATGAATTTCTTCATATCTTCTTTCGAAGGCTTAGATAAAGGCGGCATTTTCTTCGACACTTCTTTCCCTGAACTTGTCCCTCTTCGCCGTTTTATTTCCTATACACGTAAATCAATTTTAACTAATATTGATGCACGAAGCACATCACCTTTCCCTCTCAACAACTGTTGTTCAACAGCTGATGTTGGTACGCCTGTTATATAATATTTCGCATCGAACATTTCGTAGAAAGAAAATTTGTCAAACACAAGACCGTTTAATGATTGCACACTTACATTTAATTTGCCAAAGTGGAATGTATCCCTGTTTCTCTCTATGCTGGTATAGCGAACATGAAAAATGATAAGATGAACGAGTTTCGTCGAAAGCAAAATTTACTAAATCATGGCAATGCCAATGAATCATGACTCAGGAGGTCTCCTTTTCTTCCCCAGAATCCCAGATGCATTACGAAATCACATAATCTTGCATAATTATCATGAATAATTAATCATAAAGTAATTCAAATCGGAAGCAGAGCGATGTTATTCGAAGTATTTTCGCTTTGCACATTCAAAGCACCATTGTCTGTATCACGTGGCATGTATCTGTGCATGAAATGAGTATGATGTTTGTGTGGCAGGGTCACGTGACTATATGCACCATTATATCTCATTATAAATTCTACATCCGTTCCAATATCTTTACCGTGATGAACGCCAGTGACCTGACTGTTAGTAAAGAAAAATATAGATTTATTAAAAAAAATAATGACAATTTCAAGACCGAAGCATGTGGTTCGATACACAGTACATGAATGATCTCAACATACCTTTTCAAAGCGAGTTCGCGAAAGAGAACTTTAACTATCGCCGCGCAACAAAGTTATGAATAGATTGGTTGATCATATTAATGAAAAGATTTGTGGATCTTAATGATGAAAAGATTGGTTGATCTTCACGATGGAATTAATGGGGTGTAGATAAAAAGCGGACCCGGACGACGGACGCGGACGGCGGACGCAAAACGCGCAAATAAAATGCTTTTAGTCCGTTCGTAAAATACTCTTATTCTACGTCGAAAAATAAACATTGAAAAAGCTAAAATAAAAACGAAACTAAATGATGCTTTTAAGAGACATAGGTATAGGCAAACAGTGGAAACAGTTTCGTGCAGCTCTGTTTTTAATGATTGTACGAACGTCTGTTTGTACCAGCTTTATCTTTCAGGATATATTTTTTGACCTCATTATTTAAAGCAATTAAACATGCATACTTCAATTTTCAGTCAGTCATATAGAGTGTAACGCAATGAAACCTCATTGTATTTTTTTCGTGTTTTGTCAATGGCATTTCACTCATGTTGGCCTTATGTGGGTTAGCCTGTTCATATTTACTGCACTGATAATGATTTCCGTCAACTTGTCATTTGGCAAAGCAGTACGTCTATTGCAGTTTTCAACATGAACTTGCTTTTGAAAGCTGAGGTTAGAAGCAGTTGCAAGTTAGTCAGTGCGTCAGTTACAGCTTGAAAGTATACTTTAATCACATCAGCGAAGATGAAATAGGATGTCGTGCACAGGTACCTAAATTTAATATAGGAGCACGATTTTTCGGCGTACAATAAGAGTATTTTACGAACGGACTAAAAGCATATTATTTGCGCGTTTTGCGTCCGCCGTCCGTCGTCCGCGTCCGTCGTCCGGGTCCGCTTTTTATCTACACCCGGAATTAATGGTTGATTATCATGACGCATTGTTTGATCTTCATGATCAAAAGATTAGTTGATCTTATTGATGGAAAGATTAGTTGATATTCATGACGCATTGTTTGATCTTCATGATCAAAAGATTAGTTGATCTTATTGATGAAAAGATTAGTTGATCTTCGTGGTGGAAAGATTGGTTTACGTTTACGATAGAAACAGTGCTGCATTAAACAATGGACTCAATGGGCCCGCGCCAAGGGGCCAAAAATTTCTGGGGCCCGACAATTTTTTGTTCAGGAGCCCAGTAGCCCAAGATAGAAAGATTGGATGATCTCCATGATGAAAGGATTGGTTGATCTTAATGATGGAATAATTGGTTGATTTTTATGATGAAAAGATTGGTAAATCTTCATTCATGATGGAGAGACTGGTTGATCTTTACGATGGAAAGATTGCTTGATATTGAGGATTACAAGACTATATTTCAAGTGTGACCAGCACGGTCAGCAACTAGTCCAAAGTTCATCACTTTTTCCTAGCTCAAACGTTTCCTTTATTACTCCAGTGATTACTAATTAGTGCAAGACAAACTTGCCAGTTCGTTGGTATTTTTTAGCAAGTGTTTTCGGTGTTGACTGACACTTTTCTAGGTAAAAGATCTTGCAATGTTTCGTGTGGTGGAGAAAAAATAAGCAATTAGTTACGTAAGGTGATATCTTTTCCCGGATTCCTCTCAAATCAATATTTGTCGTCTGCAAAGATGTTTGATTTACAAAATTTGCTCCTGACGGCCCTGTCGTTACTATAAAAAAACACTCGTCAATTTGATTAATGTATTTTTACAGTTTATCAAAATTACAGCACGTAATATTTCCGTTCTTTTGTATCTGACTTTGTTTTTTGAACAGATGTCCATTGAAGCTTATCTTCATAGTGTTTGTACATGTCTTATGTACAATATAGCCTAAAATCTTTATTGTTTACCTAAACACCCTGAATGTGTCAAAACGTCAGTCAACACTAACACCAGTAATTCTTTTAAGGAATTGTCATCTACTGGTACGGTTGACCTTGCCATCTACACATTCAGTAATTAAAAGATTCCTGTGTTCATAATCCTAGGTAATTTTAGAAGACATCTACTTTTTCATTAGAAAATGCCACTTTATTTCCGTTTTTCAATTCCTTTTCCCTCGCACTCGTTTACGATCAATGAAAATGACATTTTCTAAAAACGTCTTCCAAAATGGAGCCTTTCCAAAACGCATGCCAGCGTTGTCGTATTCATGTGAAGCAGACAAAACGCTAAAATCAAACAAATATGATTGATATGAATATATGCAGAATTATGCTTGTTTGAAATCTCTTTTTCAATGAGGGTACGTCTTGCTGCATGTTTTGCTTAGAGGATTAGGCAAGGGTTACCTTAGAGAGTATTTTAAGTTAGACCCATAAAAAACAAGAATATATAATTTTAACCAAATGCATGAATAACTCATTCTGTTCTATGGAATCGTTTCACGAATGAGGTTGGTAAAGCAGAAAGTTTAGAAACTGTTTCGAACAAAATCGAAGTATATGTATTTATGTATATTTTTAGATTCTGTATTGGTGCAGTTTGCATTTTTACGAGTATTTTGCGCGGGTGTAGATAAAAAGCGGACCCGGACGACGGACGGCGGACGCAAAACGCGCAAATAAAATGCTTTTAGTCCGTTCGTAAAATACTCTTATTGTACGCCGAAAAATCGTTGCTCCTATATTAAATTTAGGTACCTGTGCACGACATCCTATTTCATCTTCGCTGATGTGATTAAAGTATACTTTCAAGCTGTAACTGACGCACTGACTAACTTGCAACTGCTTCTAACCTCAGCTTTCAAAAGCAAGTTCATGTTGAAAACTGCAATAGACGTACTGCTTTGCCAAATGACAAGTTGACGGAAATCATTATCAGTGCAGTAAATATGAACAGGCTAACCCACATAAGGCCAACATGAGTGAAATGCCATTGACAAAACACGAAAAAAATACAATGAGGTTTCATTGCGTTACACTCTATATGACTGACTGAAAATTGAAGTATGCATGTTTAATTGCTTTAAATAATGAGGTCAAAAAATATATCCTGAAAGATAAAGCTGGTACAAACAGACGTTCGTACAATCATTAAAAGCAGAGCTGCACGAAACTGTTTCCACTGTTTGCCTATACCTATGTCTCTTAAAAGCATCATTTAGTTTCGTTTTTATTTTAGCTTTTTCAATGTTTATTTTTCGACGTAGAATAAGAGTATTTTACGAACGGACTAAAAGCATTTTATTTGCGCGTTTTGCGTCCGCCGTCCGCCGTCCGCCGTCCGCGTCCGTCGTCCGGGTCCGCTTTTTATCTACACCCTATTTGCGCAGCTAGATATCATACTTGTTTAAATAAATGATTGATTGATTGATTGAATGATTGATTGATTTAATACAGTCCAAATGTGCTCTGTTGAACGGCCTCAGTCACGCATATGCTGAGCACAATCAGGCAAAACAATCATTTTGATGTATCGTCGCCAATGTGTAAGTAAAGCTGTACGAAATTGTTGTAAATCATTTTGAAAAGGATAGAAAACGTTGCGTTTTTAAATGACAAAACTAAGTTTAGACACGTCTTTAATCCATTACATTAAAATGACATCCATAGCAGCAGGTTATCTTTTGGTAAACGTGTTTGTGTGAAATTTAATACTGCGTCAAATATATTCCACAAGAAGAGGTTCTACATAATCTTTGTCAACTCTATAGCATATAGAATGGCACAACGTAATTCAAAATGCCACTGTAAAGAGCGCCAGCATAGTATAGGCGGTTGAATGTTTATTTTAGGTTCAGGCAAATTCTGTGCTATACTACTTTAACTATGTAATAACAAAAAAGTAAACTACATAATTTACCCATAGTAAAAAAAACGCAGAACAACTAAAGTGCATGAAACTAAGCGAAAATGAGTATTACGCAAATTTCAATATGGTTGCGGCTGTTTCATATCTCTCGTCGGCATCTTAATTGTACAAACTATCGGCATCATATTTCGCCACATTTAGAATGTGTAATTTGTCAAATGATTTTTATGAAAAACAATAAAATGCAATAGATGGGTGCTCATCGTTGGTAAAATCTGTTATGTTTCAAAGAGGCAAATGTATGTGAAAGAGTGAAAGGTTTATACTAAAGATAGGAAAAATGACATTTAGCGTATTATAGAATTTTTGACATGTCACGTGATATTTCCAAATAGCGCAAAAGACATAAAATAGAGACTATCGTCTAAGGTCAATCCAATCACGTTAGGTCTGCAAAAGACGAAGACTACCGAGGAAGAACAGCAGAGTTAAAGACAACGCGAATAACATACAATCCAATTTCTCACCAAGATAATGGAAGGTAAGATGGTCAATGTTAAATGCAACGAAGAAATGTATCGAGGAATTTGGCAAGCGATAAAGTTTCTAAAAAATCTGATACAGAGTCTTGCTATATGTAGCCAAACAGGAAATAGACATTTTGCAATTTCCATAGAGTGAATACAAATTCGCGAAACATATTGACCAAAATAGCTACAGTGCTAAATAACTTTTGAACCATCCCGATGTAGAACTTCAGATAATTTCATATACACATTTTTTTGCAGTTATGCCCCTTCTGTTTTGCCTTTTTGCTGTTGTCGCGGCAAAGCCGTCTATCAGCAACGAAGTTACAACCGAAAGCGACTTGGCACCGGGAAAAATCTGGGGACCAGTAATTACTCATGCAGGAAAAATGACTGTCACCAAAGACGGTCTTCTTCATAAGTACAAATACTCCAGCAAGGGTAGAAAAGATATGCTTTCGGATTTCATACTTACTAGTGAAATCTTCCAAAATATAACCGCGATGCATAAACATATGAAAGCCGTCCTTAAAGAAGACGATCTCCTTCTCAGTACCGATCCCGAAGCCTTAGAGGGAAAATACCTAGAAATCCTAACCATCAAACAAATTTCTTTCGAGAAAGTCAAGCTCGTGTGTCATAGCTACAAACAAACGCCTGCATTTTGCCACAAGTTGACCAACACGCACCACGCAACTCGATTGCTGTACAGCATGGTGAGGGAAACAGAATCTGGATACGTTTTTCCTTGTTTGTTTTTTAGCCACCAAGGTTGCAGTGATCAACCGGGTGATTGCTTCTGGGTGACGCACATCAATGAAGTCGCGATCGTCGACAAAGATGTGGTGCTGAATTGTTGAACAGTTTAACTTAACGAGCTGAACATATGATTTTTTTATCTTTTTGTATTCGTCTTGTTTTCGTGTTTTCTGGGGAATTGTTAAGTAAATCAAAGAAAAATGCATTGATTGGTGATGTGTGTAAAAACATTTAATAAATTTTATGGGGTATTTTACATTGAATATAAATAGTTTTCTTTGTCGATGTGCGTAATTGATACTACTTCATCGCTTAAATGAAATGCGCTTTTTGTAAACAAAAGTGAAATATATAGCGCATGCGCAACAAAACACATTTGGAATCTTTGCAACAAACATTGACGCAAACAAATCGTCTTGATAGATATATAAAACGATCCACGTGAAAACACACTCATTGATCACGTGCGCAGTGGTCATTGGTGTTATTTTTAAAAATTCAGGTTCCTGTATTCTTAATACAATCGTGCTGTTATAGCTAGCAAGTGAAATTGATGAATTGATGGATTACTTTGTTTAGAAATTTATCGCAAAAATTTGTTCCGCTTAATACATTTATTCTACGAACTTGGAGTACACCATCAACACTATCTAATCTTTCATTGGTAAGCAAAGTTACCTCAATCTCGTCAGGTCAGCTCACTTTTGCCTCTTTCTGAATTCGGTTGTCGTTTTGTGTCACAAATCAGTAGTTAAGGTGTTCAAGATTCCAAGATTTTTCAAGGTCCCAAAATTCTCTAAATTTTTATTTCACTGTATTATATATTGAGACAAAGAACGTCAGTCGACAAGTGGAAGGCATCCAAGACAGCTGATTACATACAAGACGAAAATAAATATCAAAAATGGGACTAAATTCCTCATTAGCTATCTTTTGTTCATAATGCATTCAGCATATGTAAAGTTTGGACGTTTGAAATGGGCCTAAGTTTTACAAGAGTTGTTGTGCATGATGCTGAATCTTAAATGGATGAATTGTTTCAGTTGAGTTTCATTAGATGACGCACACTTTGTGAACATTTTTGCCCTCCCGTCGCACCTTGAGGGAAGAAACATTTAATAACAAAGCTACCACACATTCAAATGATTCAATGTTCCGTTAAAACTTTTACCTTCTGTATGAGCTTCTCTGTACAATTAGGTTTTTCGTTATTTGTAAAATTTCGAAATATTCCACTATACCTGGCGATTGAAATTCGTAATGCAGGCAGTTTAGTAGTTATTAATAATGGAATTCTGTTTGTAAATGATGATCGTCCAGGTTAATAAAGTCCTGAGAAGGACTGTTTTTGATGTTGTTGACTGACGTTTCGACAACCTTAGCGGTAGTCATCTTCAGAGTCAAATGAGGAGTAAACGTCAGGTTAGCCGTATTTGTTGTCTGGTTCTTACGTCATTGTATTGTGTGTACAGGAAATGTGCAGGAAATGTGTATTGTCATTGTGGATTAGTGTGAAGTGAAATATTTTATTTTTAGTTGTGATGTGTGATTTAGGTGTGACGTTTTTAGTTGTAGTGTTAGGGTGTCAATTGTGTATTCTAATGACAATACTTTCACTAGTCTCCTGCTTACTTCACCGCATCTTCAATCTTTGTTCTACTTACGAAAATTTTCATACACAACTCGAATTTACCAGAAAGTCACTCACCAAAAACGGTTTTCCTTTACGTATAATTTACCAAATCACACGTCGCTTCCTTAACAACACGTTTGCCCCCAAACCACCTGTCTTGACTGCTCACAAAATGCCCATCTATTTTTGTCTTCCTTTCACCGGCATACACTCCCATCAAATTCGCACACATTCGTATCTCTTCTTTCTTCCCCTTTAAGGACAAAATTCCCAAGCCTCTGAGATAAGGTGTAGTCTATTTATTCAAGTGTCGAAGCTGCAACGCCTCGTATGTGGGTCAAACCACACGTCATCAACACACCAGATTTTCGGAGCACTTGGGAATATCCCCCCTTACAGGCAACCAAGTTTCCCACCCCTTACAGGCAACCAAGCATTTTTGCTCACATTAACGCAACTGGACACACCCCCAACTTAGACGACTTTAAAATAATCTCCTCTTCTAACAATTCTTATGACTCTTCTAACTCTCCATTCATGAGAGCCTTCTAATCAATAAATACAAGCCTTCACTTAACGTGCAAGGAAACTCCATTCCACTTAACCTCTTTTAATTTCTCTTTATTTTACTTCCCAACTTCCTTATCATATAATCCATTTGACACCGCCTCCTTTAGTAGTAATTTAACACCTTTTTGTAAATATAATATCTTGTCTTAAAGTGCACATACAGCTATTTTTAGTTTTTCATTCTCAAATAGATTTTGGATAAATAATACAAATGCCGTTTACAGAATTTGAATAACTTTTTTCGTTTTTGAGTTATCTTTCGGCAAAGATGCGAATAAAACCTGAATTTCAACGTTTTGTAAAAAATGTCGAGAGCTCTAATCCGTGGCATGGGACTTACTTGTGACGTCATTTAAGGAACACAAAGTGACTGCCAAAACAACTTACACTGTTTATACATGTAAACAAACACAAAAATGCCAGATCGATGTGTAGTTTTTGGTTGTTCTAACGTAGCCAGTTCGGAGAAAGGCATTTCACTTCATCACATACCATTTTTTAACGACGAAAGAAGCGAAGCTAAGCGTAGGAGAAAGCGATGGGTCAACTTTGTGAAAGCTACTCGCGATAAGTGGGTCCCCACAAAGAATTCCGCAGTTTGCTCGGAACACTTCACAAAAGATTCGTTTTCTCGGCAATTCGGCTCGCTTTCTGAATCAGAAAGTAATTTTGCACCTCGACTCATTCGAGACGAATTCGGAATCGTTGCTTACCTGAGCATTTATCCTCGAAAAGATGATAATCAACTTACAACAAGAGATCGCAGAATGGTGAATACGTTAAAAATTATACATATGCATATCTACATTTTACCTGGAATCTGTGTGAGAGTATATTTCATAAATATATGCCATTTTAGATGAAAAGAAAGTGGATGTCTGATTATAAAAGAGAGGTTGAATCAGAAAATAATCCAAGTACAAGTAGCGAACCTCAAGAGCAAATAGAAGAAACAACTTGTTATGAGCCTGTATTAGAGAAGGTAAACTTATATGATTGTTACGCCACTGCTGTAAAGGTTAACGTAAATTATTGTTTTGTATATGTATTGCTGTTGTTCCTAATTTAGGAAATAGCTGTGCAATGTGAATTACAATGCCAAAATTGTTTAAAATTTGAAAAAGAGAAACGCCTATTTATTATTTGTCTGAAAATGTCTTGAGTAAAGACGAAACGTTACAATAAGTTCAATTTTACAATTCTATGGCTCTAGTCAGAACTTTATGTTGGGCATTAATTTTATTACACGATTTCGATTTCTGCTCTGCAAGTCTCTCGCTACCATGATATCTCATAATAAATTCTAAATCCGTTCCAATATCTTTACCGTGATGAACGCCAGTGACCTGACTGTTAGTAAAGAAATATAGATTGATAAAAAAAATAATGACAATTTCTGAAATTTACATAACAAGACCGAAGCATGTGGTTCGATACACAGTACATGAATGATCTCAACATACCTTTTCAAAGCGAGTTCGCCAAAGAGAACTTTAACTATCGCTGCGCAACAAGTTATGAATAGATTGGTTGATCATATTGATGAAAAGATTTGTGGATCTTCATTCATGATGGAGAGACTGGTTGATCTTTACGATGGAAAGATTGCTTGATATTGAGGATTACAAGACTATATTTCAAGTGTGACCAGCACGGTCAGCAACTAGTCCAAAGTTCATCACTTATTCCTAGCTCAAACGTTTCCTTTATTACTCCAGTGATTACTAATTAGTGGAAGACAAACTTGCCAGTTCGTTGGTATTTTTTAGCAAGTGTTTTCGGTGTTGACTGACACTTTTCTAGGTAAAAGATCTTGCAATGTTTCGTGTGGTGGAGAAAATATAAGCAATTAGTTACGTAAGGGATATCTTTTCCCGGATTGCTCTCAAATCAATATTTGTCGTCTGCAAAGATGTTTGATTTCCAAAATTTGCTTCTGACGGCCCTGTCGTTACTTTAAAAATACACTCGTCAATTTGATTAATATATTTTTACAGTTTATCAAAATTACAGCACGCGTAATATTCCGTTCTTTTGCATCTGACTTTGTTTTTTGAACAGATGTCAATTGAAGCTTATCTTCATAGTTTTTGTATATGTCTTATGTACAATATAGCCTAACATCTTTACTGTTTACCTAAACACCCTGAATTTGACTATCCATAAGAGTGTCAAAACGTCAGTCAACACTAACACCAGTAGCTCTTTTAAGGAATTGTCATCTACTGGTACGGTTGACCTTGCCATCTACACATTCAGTAATTAAAAGATTCCTGTGCTCATAATCCTAGGTAATTTTAGAAGACATCAACGCCTTCATTAGAAAATGCCACTTTATTTCGGTTTTTCAATCCTTTTTCCCTTGCACTCCTTTTTGATTAATGAAAACGACATTTTTGAAAACGTCTTCCAAAGTGGAGCCTTTCCAAAACACATGCCAGCGTTGTCGTATTCATGTGAAGCAGACAAAACGCTAAAATCAATCACATGTGATTGATATTAATATATGCAGAATTATGCTTGTATGAAATCTCGTTTTCAATGAGGGTACGCCTTGCTGCATGTTTTGCTTAGAGGATTAGGCATGGGTTAACTTAGAGAGTATTTTAAGTTAACAAGAGTATATAATCTTAACCAAATGTATGAATAACTCATTCTGTTCTATGGAATCGCTTCACGAATGAGGTTGGTAAAGCAGAAAGTTTAGAAACTGTTTCGAACAATATCGAAATATTCGAAGTATATGTATTTATGTATATTTTTAGATTCTGTATTGGTGCCGTAGGCATTTTTACGAGTATTTGCGCTGCTAGACATCATACTTGTTTAAATAAATGGTTGATTGATCGATTGATTGATTTAATACAGTCCAAATGTGCTCTGTTGAGCGGCCTCAGTCGCGCATATGCTGAGCACAATCAAGCAAAACAATCATTTTGATCTATCGTCACCAGTGTGTAAGTAAAGCGGTACGAAATTGTGGTAAATCATTTTGAAAAGGATAGAAAACGTTGCGTTTTTAAATGACAAAACTAAGTTTAGACACGTCTTTAATCCATTACATTAAAATGACATCCATAGCAGCAGGTTATCTTTTGGTAAACGTGTTTGTGTGAAATTTAATACTGCACCAAATATATTCCACAAGAAGAGGTTCTACATAATCTTTGTCAACTCTAGCATATAGAATGGCACAACGTAATGCAAAATGTTATTATAAAGCTTAATGGCATTTGAATGTTTATTCATATGCCACTGCAAGCGTAATTTGAATGTTTATTCAAATGCCACTGCAAACGTAATGCCGGTTGAATGTTTATTTTAGGTTCAGACATATTCTGTGCTATACTACTTTAACTATGTAATAACAAAAAGTAAACTACATAATTTACCCATAGTAAAAAAAAACACAGAGCAACTAAAGTGCATGAAACTAAGCGAATATGAGTATTACGCAAATTTCTATATGGTTGCGGCTGTTTCATATCCTTCGTCGGCATCTGAATTGTATAAACTATAGGCATCATATTTTGTCACATGTAGAATGTGTAATTTCTCAAATGATTTTTATGAAAAACAATAAAATGCAATAGATGGATCCTCTTCCCGTTGGTAAAATCTGTTATGTTTCGAAGAGGCAAATGTATGTGAAAGAGTGAAAGGTTTAAACTAAAGATAGTAAAAATGACATTTAGCGTATCACAGAATTTTTGACATGTCACGTGATATTTTAAAAAGCGCAAAAGACATTAAATAGAGACTATCGTCTAAGGTCAATCCAATCACGTTAGGTCTGCAAAAGACGAAGACTACCGAGGAAGAACAGCAGAGTTAAAGACAACGCGAATAACATACAATCCAATTTCTCACCAAGATAATGGAAGGTAAGATGGTCAATGTTAAATGCAACGAAGAAATGTATCGAGGAATTTTTCAAGCGATAAAGTTTCTAAAAAATCTGATACAGAGTCTTGCTATATGTAGCCAAACATGAAATAGACATTTTTCAATTTTCCTAGAGTGAATACAAATTCGCGAAACATAATGACCAAAATGGCTACAGTGCTAAATAAATGCTGAACCATCCCGATGTAGAACTTCAGATAATTTTACATACACATTTTTTTGCAGTTATGCCTCTTCTGTTTTGCCTTTTTGCTGTTGTCGCGGCAAAGCCGTCTATCAGCAACGAAGTTACAACCGAAGGCGACTTGGCACCGGGAAAAATCTGGGGACCAGTAATTATTCATGCAGGAAAATTGACTGTCACCAAAGACGGTCTTCATCATAGGTACAAATACTCCAGCAAGGGTAGAAAAGATATGCTTTCGGATTTCATACTTCCCAGTGAAATCTTCCCAAATATAACCGCGATGCATAAATATATGAAAGCCGTCCTTAAAGAAGACGATCTCCTTCTCAGTACCGATCCCGAAGCCTTAGAGGGAAAATACCTAGAAATCCTAACCATCAAACCCATTTCTTTCGAGAAAGTCAAGCTCGTGTGTCATAGCTACAAACAAACGCCAGCATTTTGCCACAGGTTGACCAACACGCACCACGCAACTCGATTGCTGTACAGCATGGTGAGGGAAACAGAATCTGGATACGTTTTTCCTTGTTTGTTGTTTAGCCACCAAGGTTGTAGTGATCAACCGGGTGATTGCTTCTGGGTGACGCACATCAATGAAGTCGCGATCATCGACAAAAATGTGGTGGTGAATTGTTGAACAGTTTAACTTAACGAGCTTAACATATGACTTTTTTATCTTTTTGTATTCGTTTTCTTTTCATGTTTTTTTGGGAATTGTTTACCGAGTAAAGTAAATCAAAGAGAAATGCATTGATATGTAAAAACATTTAATAAATTTTATGGGCTATTTTACATTGAATATAAATAGTTTTCTTTGTCGATGTGCGTAGTTGATACTATTTCATCGTTCAAATGAAATGCGCTTTTTGTAAAACAAAAGTGAAATATTTAGCGCATGCGCAACAAAACACATTTGACGCAAACAAATCGTCTTGATATATGTATAAAACGATCCACGTGAACACACACTCATTGATCACGTGCGCAGTGATCATATTGGTGTTATTTTTCAAAGCATTAAAAACTCAGGTGCGTGTATTCTTGATACAATCGTGCTGTAATAGCTAGCTAATTAAATTTGATGAATTAGGGTTACTTTGTTTAGAAATTTATCGCAAAAATTTGTTTCGCTTAATACATTTACTTTACGAACTTGGAATACCAAGACAATAACGTATCCTCTGGTACCACTAATAAAGGGAAAACCAAGACAATAACGTATCCTCTGGTACCACTAATAAAGGGTAAACCAAGACAATAACGTATCCTCTGGTACCACTAATAAAGGGAAAACCAAGACAATAACGTATCCTCTGGTACCACTAATAAAGGGAGTAACAGTTTACTGGTATTTGACGGATTGTTCCACCCAATACTTTTATTTTACGAACGAAGAGTATCAATAGAATAATATATCCTCTGGTACAACTAAAAAGAAACATCTTTAGGGCATGCAAAAGACGAATGTAAGTGTTATTTGTATTGCATTTTAGGATAATTGTTTGGCAGCTTGCATTTTAATATTGATATTGGTAAATCAATGGTTAAGTATCTTCCTAGATTATCACAGTATAGGAAACAAACAGTAGTCTCACTTTGCTGTACAACTGGCTGCTATATATTTACTTAGATTACTGGCTGCAGTTAGCCAGCTCATCGCTCTCTATTGCTCAAGAAATCCAATTCACTGGCTGTCACAAAAGTAACGACATTGCATAATGGACTCCGTCGATTTCGACATATGAGGGTTCCACGAAGTGGAACATCCTGGTTACTTAAATTATAGTGAAGGCAGCTGACCAGACTACCATCACTCGTACCCTTCACGCAACCACAACGCTGATATCAGCGTGACACATTGTGACAAGGCTGCAACATTGCAGATACAGGTACAGTCCATCCGAGGACATAGTTTCCTCTACCAAATTTCCCTCACATGGCTTTGGTCAACCCGGGCTAGGTTTACAGACACATTGCCAAATGTGCCACGAGCTGGGATTTGAACCCGCGCCGTCTGGCTTACAGCTCACGCCATTAACCATTCAGCCACTCGCCCATAATAAGATATGCGCTACACAAAATTTTTCAATTGAGACAACTGTTTGTTTCTGTACTGTAACATTATCACCATCAACACAATCTAGTCTTTCATGTTTCGTACTTTCGTGTCAGCTCACTTTTGCCTTTTGATGAGTAAGGTTATTGTTTTACGTCACAAATCAGTAGCTCAGGTGTCGTAGTCTCAGCTGTGGAAGTGGGGGGCGCTTGGGGGAGGAGCCCCCCTCTTCTACCTTTGAAATGGGTAATTTTTCATAATTTCATGGCTTAAGCTTCGTCAAGAGAGCCCCCCCATCTGATAAATATAGTTCTACAGCACTGCGCAGTCTCAAGATCTCTCAAGGCGCAGAATAGGAAATAAACAGAAGGCCAACTAAGGGGTGCAATGTGTCCCAGATTTTTTATGCGCTTACGTCAGATCCGCCATTCTTCTGGCAAGTACTGTGGTTGCTGGCTACTATAAGTTATACAGTAAAATAGAATATTTCTGTAAGAAAATCGCGCTTTTAAAGACAAATTGGCAGTATTTACATTGTATTTTGATGTTTTGATAATTAGAACGTAGATTTCAAAAGTAAACCTCCACAATGTCTAATTTAAAATTCTCGCACAATAAAATTATATACAATTTCCTTAGGCCCGGTTCAAACGTCGCATTTTACATGCGCCGAATCAAATGCGAGAATTATGTGCATGTAAAATGCGACGTTTGAATCAATTAAATTCGACGGATTTTAATTTAATGCGACTTAAGTCGCATATTCGACTGAGTTAGTCGAATATTCGACGGAAATTCGATGTTGATTCAAACGTCGCATTTTATATGACCCGAATTTAATGCATAATTTATTTTAAGATATTTCTAAGCAAAAATCAATTATTTCCATGCTAAATGCCATGCGCAAAGTTGTAAAAACATGGCGGCGGCGAGTGATGGTAATGGCCCTTGTATTTCGTGCACAAGTTTAACAAAATACACTTGTTTAAAGTGCAAAAAATTTATATGTACAAGGAAAGTTTCCTCGAGATACACGAAATGTTTTTTTGAATCAGAATAAATACTCCAAACTTTCTTCCACCAGCCGGAATTTCTATCTTGTCTTCGACATGATCGATAAGGAGGGCTACGTATGAAGGCTTTTTTTTGACCAATTAACGGTAGAAAAACATGGGAAATTTGCAGAAGCTGCCGTCTCGTTTCTAATAGTTTATTTGCTGTAACATGCATCAATATTCGTCTTTTCCTATTAACACGAATCATATTTGAAATGCATAAACTCAACATTTTTCTGTTCGCCATTTTAGGAAATTAGTACAAGAAAATGAATAAACTATGAAAAAGTGGAAGCATAATTATAATAAATGCGACTATTAAATTCGACGTCTGAATCAAACTACGCATAAAACTATTTTAGTCGACTAAAACTCAGATTTGATTCGGCGCATGTAAAATGCGACGTTTGAACCGGGCCTTAGCCAGTACTTGCCAGAGTAATGGCGGCCGTCGAATTTCTAGCATGCGCAATGAGACATGCGCGAGGACACTGACTTCAAAGGCTCCGACACTAAGTTGGCCTTCTGTTCATTTCCTATTCTGTGCCCAAGGTCTTAAATTTTTTAAATTCATCATTCCATATCATATATATTGAGACGAAGGACGTGGGACCAGTGAAAAGTGATAGATAAGCCAGAGATATTTGATTACAACCTAGACTAAAATAAATATCGCTAAGCACCACAAGAATTTTTATGCATAGTATGAAAAACGATAACTGACATGCGCAGACTTTCTTTCAATATGAATGTTCCTTTAATGAAATCTAACAAACTGCACGACTATACTGAAACAGACAACGTAGGGAATTCAAATTATACACAAGCATCGCTAGCGCATGCTCAGTAGAAGGGGGCAGAGTCTCCACGCATTTACACTTGCAATTTAATTTTGACTATAAACGAATCGAATGAAAACTCTTGAAACGTTTTGGAGAAAACCAGCTCTTAACAACATCATTTCATAAACATTTGAGTACACATACTGACAGAGAGTTCTAGAGGCGGTAGTATGGGTGACTATCAAGGTAATATTGACTGAACGACGTGCACTTTGTACACATTTCCGCCCTTTCAACTTACCTTAAAGGGACAGACATAATACACCATATGTCAATGAGGTGCCAGGCGAGAATCGAACTCTCATGATAAAGATTACAACCCAACAGGTCGTTTTAAAAATGTTATACAAGCGGTTGATTTTATAACATTCATTAAAGAAAGCGAGTGATGTTTCGTCTTGACTAAAGACATCTTCAGACTAACTCCATAACATATACCAGAATTTATAAAAAACAACTCAAGAAAACATGTTCAATCGACCAACGAGCTTACAATGAACTTCATCCAACTAGCTCACGCATAAATATATTATATGGAATTAGTCTGAAAATGTCTCGAGTCAAGAAGACTTAGAAGGGACTTTCTTTAATAACTATAGTAAAACCAACACGCTTAAGACTCTTTGAAAACAATTTGATGGGCTGCAATACTTTTTTTCATCGTCACATCTTTTTCCTTAAGAATTTCCTTCACAGGTTCATGAATTTGCGAAAATTAAGCTACCGGGATTCCATAAATGGACGAGAATAAAACACGCATGCTCCAGTAATGAGAGTATGTCAGTATGACGTCATCTTAAAGATGGCCCAGAATACGTCAGAGGAATGGTAACCAAACGACAGACCTCATTCATAAGTCTTCTAGTTGACAATGTCAAAGGCCAATCTTGTGATAGAGATTCCGATATTGAGTGAGGTTTGATGTAGTATCTATATGAAAATGAACCAAGTCGATTGATGATTTCGGAGACTAGGAAAGAGTGATGAATTGCACCTGACGTCACACACAGGCATGCAGTTATCACGTGATCATCAATAGCTGTTTTTTCGAGGTGTTCACGCAACATAGATCTCACATGCTTGAATATCTGCTTTTTGGCAGGTCACCGAAAAAAATTTCCAGTTAGTCGTGGCCGTAAAAATTGTGGTGCACACTACCCGTGCTTATACTTTATTCTTATTCATTCAAAACCATCTGCTGAAAAATTCCAATGTTTCATTAAGCCTGGTTCACATATAGACTTCAGAGTCGTTTTAGTCGAGCCAAAATTTCACAGACGACCCTTGCGACTGTATGAGAACATTTCAAAGGCGACCGAGATGACCTCAAATGACTCACACGACTGAAACGACCGAGGTCGCTTTGATAGAACTTTGCTCTATCCGGACGACCGAAACGACCGTTAAGAAATGCAAGCGATCTTTTTATGGCGCAAAACGATTTGAAGAAGCAAATAACTAGACAAAATTTGTCTTTGATAAACAATAGCCGCCATTTTTAAATGTTTCGCGTAAAAAATACTTAAGCAGTCTCTCGGCAGCGCTAGTACGAATATATGAGAAGTACGATAGCTTGAGTCGTCCCAGCTAGTCGTTTTGAAAAACAACGAAACAAGTCGGAACGACTCAGATGACTCAAGCGACTTAAAGAGAAAGCTTAAGGAATTCGAACTCAGTCATTCTCATCGATTAAAACATTCACCTGAATTCCTCCGTGTAGTAATCACAAATATATTGACGTATTGTCTCGCTTTGCTGCAGTAATGTTTTCAGGACAGAAAGGAACCTGTACAGAAATATCGAATGACCTGTGGTCAAAACGCCATTCTCAACTTTTCTCACAATTGCCATCAACTGTTTCATGAATGCTTCGAGAAAGTCATACTGAAAAGTAAACAAGGAGAGAAAAATACAGTCGTTTCCAGAATCAAACGGAAGACATTCCTGCACGTCATTGTTACAAAATGTATGGTAACGAGAAATAATCGTTTAGAGATACATATGTTAACGTAAAGTATAGGAACAAAATACTTACTATCCTTGGCGAAGATTCGATTGATTTGAGTATCAAAGAGGTGCTCAAGATCTTGTCTTCACGTGAAATCCATGAATTCTGATAAAATAATATCGTTCATGTTTAAATTTCATGTACATATCATTCCATTCATGTACATATCACATCTCTCATGTACATATCACACCTCTCGTGTACATATCACACCTCTCATGTACATATCATTCCATTCATGTACATATCATACCTCTTATTTACATATCGCACCTTTCATGTACATATCACATCTCTCATGTACATATCACATCTCTCATGTACATATTACACCTCTCGAATACATATCATTCCCTTCATGTCTGCATAGTTAAACAAAGGGTTTCAATCAATGGTTTCAATACCTGATTAGCCATGAGTAATACTTCATGTAACAAAGCAACTTGTTGCTGCACGAGTTCTCCGTATAGTTGATTCAACTGATGAAAAAAAACAAAGATACTACGAGCAGAAAACATTTCAATGATATCGTACACGCTTAGAAAGTGATGCAAAAGAAACAAACAGGAGGAAAATTTAAATAACAGTTGTCTCCCAGTATGGTTTTAATGAATGAAACATAAAAACAGATTGCTCAATAGCGTCCAACATAGTGATGAACGATAGATTTACGACTTTATATGAAATTTATTTCACTGTGAAAAGAGTTTATGTAGAACTAGAAATAAAAACAAGATAAATATAAGATCTTACAAAAGTCTGCATAAAACTAGTACATGACAGCATGAGTTTTTGGGGATTTTGGCGGGAAATACTTGTGAAAACTGTGAAAACCAACCTCAAACTCGTCCGCACTTTTTAGCATCTCGTCTCTCCTGTCACGGGACCCAACATACAACAAAGTTTGTGCCTCTGAATGATACATATTTTCAGCGTATATGCTTTTTCTTTTATGCGCGAAAAGTGCGACACTTGTTGATATCAAATCGTACACAATGGAACACCTCGAAAGAAAAATGTTTTGATTTAACGAGTAAGGATTGATAAAAACGAAATTGTAGTCTACAATGCAAAATATATATAGATTGTTAAGGAGGTCTCTATATGGTCGAAAAACTGAAAGACAAACATAATGAAATGAATGAGAAAATTAAACAACTCAAATAAAATTGAAAAAGACATCAAATTATGTTCAAAGACAGTCACTTCATGCATCCTTATAACTGATACAAAAGGTTATACTTTTTGGTCTTTAGACGACTCATCCGTGAGGAAAGCAAATCTGTTTCTCGACACATTTCAACAAGACACTCAACAAGAAGTGCAGCAAACCTAAAAAGACAAAGAAGTTGGTTGTGTGTGCTTCAGAAGACAAACTTATTGTGTATATAAGATGGTGGACCTTCAAAATGTCAGAAACTGTTTGCCAACAACACAAAATTACATTTTTACAGATGCATATCGTCCAGATTAGGAGTCCAGAGAACGACTATTGATGTTGATGTTTCGACCATTGAGTTCTATAATAACTGGAGCGGCTAACTGTACTGGGCGAGGTCAATGGCGGCCAACGGACAAAATCCGCCATTTTTTTACATCAGATATCTAAGGCGCGCTTGAGATAGCCGCTCCAGTTATTATAGAACTCAATGGTTTCGATAACCTTAACGCGGTAGCCATCTTCACTCTGATTCTGAAGATGACTACTGCTAAGTTTGTTGAAAAGTCAGCCAACACCAATACCAACAGTCCTTCTCAGGATTCTACTATCCTGGAAGGTCTACATCTGCTTTCCAGCGAAGCAAAGGGTCTATATTCTTCTATCGAGAAACACTTAGTTTAAAGCGAGAAATTAATGACTGACAAACTTACTCCAGTTCATCTGCCCTGTTTTCCTTCTCCACTTTCGTTGAATCTTGATGGATGTAATTTTTTATCTTTTCCACAAAGTAGACAATAATATCTGGAGACTAAAAACGACAAATGACGTCAACAAAACAAAATAGAGCTCTTTGGCTTCGTCTCAACTCCCATCAAACCACAGCAGTTTCTCCAAAGTAAGATAGATGCTCACCTGCCAAAATAATTTCTTTATCAACAAATGCTTTCGGCAAGCTGTCAGCAACTCATCGACCAACTCAAATGTTACTTGAAAGTCGTTCTCAGTCAGGATTTCTTTCTCCAATTGATTATAAAGTAAGATAATCTGTTGCCTATATATTGAAGACCTACAGACAAGTTATCGTGTAAAAATACGTGAGCTACTAAAACGTCATACCTAGTTGGATTGCCTCTCGTTTTGGGTTCAGGCACCTTACTTCTCTTGCATATCGAACGGCAGAATTCTAAACACAGGCAGATGACGGTTTTAATCAACTCTAACTTCTTGGGATAGTAATTTCAGGTGCAGAATATACATAACAATTTAAATATGTTGAAACATATATCAGAGTATGAATGTAGCGTTATGGTAAAAATACAACACCGAAAAGTCAACATCGTTAAATCGATGACCAATAGAAAGTTGAAATACGACATTGTAAACTTAAAATCGTTAGATGAATGATCAAAAGACAGTTGAAGTACAACACCACAAAGCGTAACCATTTAATATATAATCTCAAGTGGATTAGTACAGAAGTGATCATTTAAACTTCAACTTACCAAAAGACAATTATTCCATACACTATTTAGATAGGATAGCATGATTGTATCATCCATTATCATGTAAAGATGAATTTCTTCGACAGATCTGTAGTCAGTTGTGCCAGAAGCCCCATCCGCATTTTCACTGGGAGTAAACATCTTTTCCACGAATTCCGAGCTTTTCCATTCCCGCAATCTAGTTTCGACTATCCTTTTCTGTGTCGACGTAAATTTCGAGTATTTGCCAAAATTAGGAGATGACGAGACGTGAGCCCGCGCGATGCCTTCGCATTCGATGGTTGAAAATGAATGATTCAAACGAACAGAATTTGATGAATTGCTTTCGTTTTCACGGTCAATGGAGTGCAAACTCTCACCGCATGACTGACTACTTGAATTTAAACTTTTCCTAGATTCTTGCTTTGAAACGAGAAGCTCGCGCTTTTCTTGTTTTAAATGCTTTTGCTGAGGGTGTTCACGGCTCCGCGTTGTTTCATCATTGTAATGCTTGTCTTCGCATAACAACTTATCTTCGGAGGAAAATTCTCCATAAGATTTATATTGCAAAGTTTTGGACTCATACGGTCTAGTATTCGATAGGTTCCGGTCGTTCGACTGTCTCGTGGGATTCCGGGCAGAGTTTAATTCAAACCTGGAATTATCTTGCAAGTGTTCAGTCAAATGTCGTTTCTTCGAAGTCAGTTGTTCCTGGTATGGTCTTCGATTCACTAGCGACAAATTATGACACAACTGTTGGCTTTCATCATTGTCGTTAGTATTTCTTCGTTGGGATTTCCGAACTCTTTTCGACAACACAGGAGATATATTATATTCCAAACCTTGTACTGCATCTTTCTCGTACAAAGATGTGGTCAATTTATCCTCTTGCACACTCTTAGATAAACGAGTTCTATGTGATTGTTTACCTTTGAATTTCAGTCGAAAATCATCATACTGAAGACTTTTTGTTATTTCATCGTCTGTGATATTTTTTATATTACTCTCGAGAAGTGATTTCTTTAATAGCCCTGAGGAAGTGTTTTGCGAGAGTTTAGAAAGTTTTGCTTTCGAGGATTCAGAGTGACTTCTAAAATTTACTAAAATATGATGTGTTCTGTATTTTAGATCGCCTCCGAGAAAGTTCGGGACGTCGTTTATCTATATAGGAGAAAAACACGATTACTCATTGCACAGAAAGCTATGTGGAATGATGTAGAGTTTGACGAGAACTTTATTTCAAGAGAAAGCAAAAAAGGCAGAAAATATTTGATAGGATTTACATGCATATACAGTAGCAAATGTTTCGTCTTTAACTAGACATCTCAAGACATGACTATGTGTCGAGATATGAATAAACTTATACTGTTCAAATAAGTAAACAGGAATAAATATTCAACTTACGAGCTCGACAGATATTATATCCAAAATTCGCGAGACTTCCTCGATATCCTTGCTTTGTTTGGGAGAATTTTCTACCACATAAAGTTGTTCATCGGTCAATATGACAAACTTCAACTTTCTGTTGTACACATTCGATACAGCGATACACGGCTCGATGAGCCGAACGGTTGAATAAAGATGGCGGGGAAGGATTCTTCTAAGGAAGCTATCTACCTTCTCAAATTTCTTCGTCCGTATATTCTCCATAAGGGAACGAGGAGTTTTATAAAAAGCTCAAAGAAGAAAATGAGTGCGAATCTTCAATGAAAATTTTCATGCAAGTTTCGAAATATCCTAAGACAACAAAGGACAGCTGCAGTTTAGCTACGCACCGAAAGACAGGAAAATTATCCCAACTTCTTACGTGATCTTCGATAAACAGCTTTAATCTTTCAACAAATCACGAATTCACTTCACCGAGAAGCAGTGAAATTGTCTTTTATACACATTCAAATTCATTCATTACTTAAATGCACTTTGAGATGAACGTGAATATAATTAGCGCTGTCGTTAGCGACGCTAAACAAAAAAGACATTAGGTGAGTACACGCTTAATAATATTCCATATGAGCAATCTCATTGGCATAACCTGTCAAAACACATTTACTTGTTTATTTTATTTAATCCGGATGAAAAAAATTTGAATGAAAACTCCTCGAATTTGCGATTAATTCATAATGAAACCAAACACGTTTTCCGTTTACAAAAGCGATAAGTTAAGCAAACGGAGCTGTAGAATTTGTGGATCAAGTCCTCAGTTGTTCACACGATTTAATTTAACATTAAAATGTCAAAGACCTAAAGTAGAATGTTCAATGAACAGAGATATAAAACAGGCAATTGTCAACCAACGATAAGAATGAATTTAAAACTGCAACTTTGAAGAATGTGTAAAGTTGAAATATTAAATAACTAAGATCAGAGAAGAACTTGTTTTCCTTTCAGGTAAATTGTGTCAGTGGATTGTAGTGATCTAACTTCTTACAATGTATGTATGAAAAGGTATACCAGTGGATCATAGAGATATTTTTGAATGAAATGTATGAAAGGAAGGGTGTATTAATGGATTAGAGATCTTTTTAATTGAAATGTATGTATAGAAGGGCGTACCAATGGATCAGGATGTTTCTGAATGAAATGTATGAAAGGAACGGTGTATCAGTGGATTAAAGAGATCTTTTTAAATGAAATGTATGTATAGAAGGATGTATCAGTGGATTAAAGAGATGCGGTTAAATAAAACGTATAAAGACTAAATAGCAAAATTACTATAGCCTTATAACAGTAAATATCTTTTTTCTGTGATTGAATTTAGTTCACATGCGGTTTTTCCAATCGTGTATCAAAGTAAAATATTCCAGTCCAGGATTTTTCAAACCTAAGATGTATATTTACAAAGTGAATTATGCAATTGCCATAATTTTAGTTGCTTCAAAGACATGACATGTTTCAAACCTAAGAGATTCAATTTCATGTTCTCGAGTTAGCGTGCAGCGTGTATAAAATCTCTTGCCCTTTCTCACGTCACATGCATTGCATCAAACTGTCTGCGTTCACCAAGTTCACTTTTTCTCAGAGATCTACACAAAATTACAATCGTCAGAACAACTTGAAAATTTTGCCTAACAATTCTCGTTGAAATTCAATACAGTTAGGGTCTGTTCACATGATCCCGGCTAGCCGAGTTTCAGTGAGGCGTGAAATGATTTCGAGATATTGAGAAAAGGCAAAACTTTAAGCGTAAAAATTACAGCTATTTATTAAGCGCAACAAGTCCTTCCTGTTGTAATTCTCAAATTAGGCCAAATTGTTTAAATAATTCAAATAAATGTTGAAATTGTCTATCAAACCAGAATATTGTGAAAATGCCAGAGAAGATATATCTAATGATGAGTGTTGAATCGTTTCCATTTTCCAAAATCATTTATCGCTTGACTGAATCCCGACTACACCGGTTCATGTAATCAGCCGCGCGCATATGAACCTGGATTTTAACAACTTGTCAGGCTAAAATTTTTGATTTGTACACCCTTCATATTATGAACCCGTTCAGGCTGCGATTTCAAACAGGTTCTTATTCTATTTTTATCATTACGAAAGATTTGAAAGTAAAATACGCATATAACTCAAAAAAAAAATTCTTCACAAAGTAATGAAAATGACCTCGAAGTCAGACTTCCAAATAAGTCATCATTAACATAATACACAAACTAAAACTAAGTCACTTTTTTACAAAACAAGAGCCTGTTTAGCCTAACATCACAATGAGCACAATTCATAAAAGAATCTGTTCAGGCTAACATCGCAAGCACTTCCGTTCACAGAAGAGCCTGTTTATGCTAACTTGAAAAATCTAGCACTATTACACGGGTTTTACCTGTACAGCAAACACAAATAACGTATCATTACCTGTCCCTAAACACTAGCTCTATCCCCATCCCACAATCATATCTCATACCACCCAACCGCATCTCATGTCCCCTAACTCTGAACTTTTACCGAGATGCCTTAACCATAATCAAAAACAGTTTGTTAAAATTTCAAGTTTAACACATACATACCGTATATTTACTCCATTTTTTTTCTGGATCGTAAGGCTCCCACCTGCTCGCAGGAAAAATATGTTTATTTCTTTCGTACCAAGTTCTCAAACAAACTTTGCCAGCGTGGGACTACAAAAGAAGTTCCAAAAATGATAATCTTTCATAAAATATAAATCATTGCATTTGACAGACGACAAAAAACTTGGAGTTTTTGCAATCTTTAATATCCCGATAACACCTATTATAAAAAGGCCTGGGATGATCACGAGAAGCACGAATGGCGCTCTCACATAAAAGACATGGGGCTGGGTAGATGGACTACAGATGGCGCTGTCCCGAATAATAACTTTTCAAAACTGATTAAAGCAATTGTTTAGTTTACTTCACAAGAAGAATACTTTAGCATTTGGGAAGAAGCATTTCTTTGTATGTATAGTAAAGTCTAATTTTCACATTGTTCCAAAATAATAATTACAAAACGTTACTGTGCAACCGCCCCTCCTCCCGCCATTTTATTTCACAAACCACATACGTCACCTCGTCTTTTTCAATTGTTGCATCATTCGTCAATCTGACATCCTCGTGCACGTCAAAATTGAACAATGGTCCACTCTTTCCACGAGCTTTATTGACGATAAAATCGTAAAATGTGTAGTGCTTAAAAAATAAATATGGGAAAATATGCCATTAAAATTTTGCGATTTTTACAACTTTGTTGCTGGCATGAATTTGCAAAGCTAAAGTGGGGCTTAAAAAGAATTTTGTTGAACCCTCATGAGATTATATGCATATAAAATAACAGCATATGTAGACAAACATATGTGTAATGTCCATTGAAAATTCTGGTTGCTGGCAACACTATAAACTGAAAGTTTTATCAATTTTTTCTTGTAGCTAATTCATATTCCGAGTTTACCTCGAAGACGCACAACAAAAACTTAAGATTAAATGAAGATATGATCTTCGCACTTTGCTGGACAATTTAAGCAATCGTCTCAGGAACCTGAAAAAATCAGGTGACTCAACGGGATTCGAACCCATGATCTCTGCGGTGCCGGTGCAGTGCTCTGACCAACTGAGCTATGAAGTCACACAGTGGTGAGCAGGTCAATATTGTTGGGCTCATGTTGAGGCTATCTTCATTTAATTTCAAACACCGCACTGCATAAAACATTCATACGACATTCCTTTCACGAGAAAACATGAGCCCAACAATATTGACCTGCTCACCACTGTGTGACTTCATAGCTCAGTTGGTCAGAGCACTGCACCGGCACCGCAGAGGTCATGGGTTCGAATCCCGTTGAGTCACCTGATTTTTTCAGGTTCCTGAGACGATTGCTTAAATTGTCCAGCAAAGTGCGAAGATCATATCTTCATTTAATTTCAAACACCGCACTGCATAAAACATTTAAAAACTTAAGAAATAATGAAACAGAGAATAAGGACTACTGCAACCTTCAATCATCCTCTTAAGTATTGTTGGCCGAACAAAACGGCTGATAAAAGCAACTAAGCAAAGAGGGTGATATTAGGTTTGTGCCGGATACCAGATATTAGGCTTATCAGCTGATAAAGTTCTGAACGTTTGACCTAAAAAAAGTGACCTCCATTGCTTCCCATGATGCATATAGGTCATGTAAACGTTAATGATGCAATTTGTTAACGTCATATAAAATATTTCATTACAAATATTTCTAACAAAACATACATAGATAAATAATTTTGCAAGCTAGCAAATATTTTATGGCTATTTCACTTAGCAAGCAGCCTCCGACTGAGAATGAATGTAATAAATGCACAATGTTCCCCACTACCCGGTAAATATCCGGCAAGAATTTGCCGGATAAACACACATCACCGGATATCAGATACCGGCTTCCGGATCCCGCACACCCCCAGCTAAAATTAAAGGAGGAGCAAACCCTAAACTTAAATGGCGTTCCAAACAATATCATTTCAAATTTCTAACGTAATAAGCGATCAGTGGATAGGGAATATTTTCAACGGCCACGTCATGGACCAACGGCCACGTCATGGACCAATGACTAGAGTAATATGATCTACATATAAAGTAACAGTCCAATTGAGATACCTGTGGAATTATTAAATCTTCCTTTACATACATGAGTTGCTCTGTTGTAACTGGCCTGAAATATATATATACATACACTTATTATCATCAAATTATAGACAACCAGGACAGCTAAAAGAGAGAGGACAAAGGGACATTTCTCTCGCAAGCGGCTCTTTTGACAACTATGCAAACACATGATTTACTTCAGTATCATAAATGACGGTTCATCTCACTTGAGTTCGGTGAAATCTTTACGAAGCTGCTCAAGACATTTTTGTAAAAACTGTTGAATTGAGTTGCCTTTTTTCATCTAAAAAGAAAGCAATCACAACATCGGTTTTATGAGTTAAAAAAGAAAACATAAAAGTTAAATACTGACTATAAGTCGACGTCTATGGCCAGAGCCATCCCAGTAGCTGTACGTGATTTCTATGTCTTCCTCTAGAATTTATATAAACAACCATTTATTTAATAAATATTTTACTGAGGCAATTTGACATTCTTTTAATATATCGTTTACACATTGTTTGAAAAAGTTCTTTTTGTGCAGTTTTCAAAAGTTTCGTTTATTCGTTCTGTTTAAGAATTTCCGACATAAAATTCTCTGTAGGAGTTTCGTTTGTACAATTTTTAAGAGTTTCGTAGTTTCTCCGAGTACATTTCGTGAATTGTAATTACATTGTCTTCAAGAAATGTTGTCTTTTTTTACACATTGTGTTCATATAATTTTACTATTGAAATCTCTGAACACAGAAATGAGCAGTTTTTTTGAGACATCCTGTACAGAAGTAAGTATTATATAGCACAATTTTATTGGAAAATGTTGAAATGAATTACGGCTAGACTGAAGTTTAGCGGACACCCGAAGCGCTTATATGCGGAGCGCAGGCTCGTTTTTGGTAAGGGTTAGGGTTAGGGTTTGGGTCAGCGTCTAAGGTATCCGCTAAACTGCGGTAGTCCCTGAATTACGTTCTGATTCATATATTGAGTGGTCAATATGTGGTAAAAACATTTTAAACAACTCACTTTTTATCTTATCTTGCATGTCCACCCATTCTTGTCTCAATCTCTCGCGCTCCTTTCTTTCTTCCTCCTGTCGACTCAAACCGAACAAGAGAATGTACAAATTGGAGAAACTTAATATATGTGCAAATGTACCCCTATATGTACCCATATAACAATATATGTACCTCTCTATCCTTATCGGGCAAAAATGAAGTATCAACATCTGGATTCTTTCCTGGCTTTCTCTTCTTAACTGTTGAAAAAAGTCAGATGATTTGAATTTTCGAACATGATGTAGGTGGGATTCTTTATTCATTACTAGCAATTATTAGGATTGATTTTGATATTTTACACAAAGGATTTTGAAAACCAGGTTGTCCTTGACTATTTTTTAAATACATAGGAAAAAGTAAGTTGGAACTTTATTTACACTGAACAGTCCAGAAATAACTATGTTTTTCATGCATTACCAATGATATAGATATTCTACAACTTCAGTGCCATAACCAGCTTCATAAATAGGGGGGAGGGGGGGAGAAATATTCACATATTCATGATTCGCCTTATTAAGTTCCTTTGAAATCATTGGTTTTTTGCAAATAATGATATGCAATATTACCCCACCCCCACCATCAATTATCAAGACTAGCTATGGCACTGTGCAACTTTTAACCTCTGGCAACATCTGTTATATGATATAAACCAAATTCAAGAGCTCCTTGTAATATTCAAACTAACACTCTCATGGATCGGGAAATCTTCTTTTGACAAGGTTCCCTGAATTAATTTCTTCACTTTTGCAGGGGCCTTGGAGACAGATCATCCCCAAAATTATATTGTTTGCCCCACCCCACCCTCTACCCCCAGATGATCCATCTCACACATGATGGTAAGAAACTGAGAAAGGATTATCTGACAAACTGCAAGTCCAAAATTTGATTAGTACCCGATACAAAAATTGACCTAGTACTGTCACTGCACTTTTCCCCATCTGAGCAAGAAACTTGCAGCATCTTATATTTTGTTTAAAATAAAAAGTTGTAAAATCTAAAAATAAAAGTCAAAGCAGCCGACTGATTCTTGCACACAAACCTTCTGGTTCGAAATCGTCTTCATCATCTTCACCATCGATGTCAAATGACAATCCTGAAGAAATTTTCTCAAGTTTTTTCTTCTTCTTCATTTTCCTAAGGAAATTTTCTTCAAATGTTTGAAAAAAGTCAAGAAAAGCTATGCAATTGATAGTTTATATTTCAATCAAAACATGACGCTGAAATCAAGCTAACTTGTCTTTCTCATCTTGCTTCAACTGAGCAGCCAATTTCTTTTCATGTTCTCTAACCAAATCTTCCCTTTTTGCTTTCATCTCATCAAGTGTGACCAAACCTAACATGAAGAGAAACTAAATAAACTACTTACTCGTTGACATGATTTGTAGAAAAGCAGGGTTGCTGTGAAATAGGTTAATGTGATACTAGTGTGTATTAGTATGTAGATAATGTGCTAAAGAACTGCATCTTATTACTGATTTAACTTCTTACCAATTGTGCTAGACTTGAGCTGCTGTTCAACAACATCATACTGAGTTTCAAATTTGCTTCCAAACCCAATAGTGCCAGACTTAGATTCCTGCACAAACACAGTTTTCAATTAACCACCATCAACAAGCTACGACAATGTAATTATAGTAAGACTCTAAACAACAGGCAAATTACATCTGCAATCTTCTTTTTGAGCAATTCCAATTCTTCCTTCTGTTTCTCTCTTTTTTTCATTAAATGAGCAGCTCTTTGCCCTTCTCTAGCAGCCCCTTTGTATTGGGCCATCTTGTAAGTGAGGAAAACCAAACACCTTATGCAAATTACACAGTGAATTGGTATTTACAAAAATGCATCATTGGTACTTATTTCGACAGGGACTCCAAACATTGGATATTGATTACGCTCCGACCACTTCCGACCAGCTTCAGACTCGTCAACTCGTGCTTCCACTTTTAAACGAAGCAATGCTGCAAAAAATTTCTTTAATTTGACGAACGCCATTTTTTGCCTATGTGCATCTTTACCTAACCCTGTTTATCGGTGGCATGAAATAAACGATTTGAACATCTCCTAACGACTTATTCTGCACAAAACTGATTAGAACAAACCTTTGAACGATGAGACACCAGCATTAAGTAACCTCAGAGCCGAAAGGGAACCTATGGATTGGGAAACGCTTCCTTGGGTAATCCTTGGAGTCTTCATTTGCCTACCATTCCCTTATTAAGTAAAAGTATTGTAGTAAGTATCTTCGTGAAACAAAACGTTCAAGAATTAATAAAAAATGTCCTCTACAAAACATCCAGACCAGAAACGAAAACCACCCAGGAGTTAATATCATGTGGAAGAGGTCGCTTCAAGAACCACAAGTTCACTTACCATAATCAAATAATGAAGACGTCGACGTCGATCTGATGTCCTTGTTTGCTGTTTGACCTCAGAATCAATTAGACATTGTGCCACACCACAATATGACTGTTAAAAATACACTCATAGTTTCATAAATGGTGGTTTGTCCAATTGTAATCAACATTTGTATGAAGCTGCACGATGGGAAAGCAAAGATAACCAATCACATTAGATCCCAATAATTATGTGGAAAGTTAAACATAGGTAAGTAGTATTTGATACTTAAAATCTTTTGACATTGTCTACAAAATTGCTGAACTCTTCTTCCAGTGAAAAAACTAATAATGATTTACTTATTAAATTTCGGGAATTTCCATTGCATAGGAACTTATAGGATTATTAGTTTAGCTTTCTTTCGAAAAAAGAACAAACGAAAGCTTTGTAGCATGTTTCATGAACAAGACAACCAAGGTGGCATTTTCATGTAACAATGGTTAAACATTTGTGTCGCATTTTGAATAAGCCTCTTCAAATCAATGTCTCACAGTACCACATCCCCATTGATGCCTTTAAAAATCTGACTCATCAACATCGAAATCAACCATAGCTTTATCCAAATGACGCCATTTACATAGAAAACCCAAATGAACAATACTTCGGTAAAAATACAATCATATCTCTTTCAAGTAAGGGTCCTACAACGGCAAATGTCTCAGCAAAACACCAACAGTCCTTCTTAGGACTAGACTAAACTGGACGATCAACATGAACTGTTAATGCCGTAAGGATAGCTGTATTGCAGCTCAAATAAACTAAAACTGACATTTTGAAACCTTTGTGAGATTTTATTTAGAGACCTATACCAAACACGACAACTGTCTCTGGACTATAATAAATAAAGCTATGGCTTAAAATCTTTTAAAACATTAAAAATTTCAATGGAAACTATTGGTAAGTTTCGAAAACGTCTTGTATATGCACCAAGAATTGCTAGCCGAACGTCGAATTTCTAAAATATCAACTGCTAACTCTCGCAAAACGCAGCGAGTTTTGAAACTGAAAACAATTTTTTTGTTACAAAACTTTCACCCCGTAGGCAATGTGTCAATGACGATGCTAACCAATAATTTTGCGTTGGTTATAGATGTTGCGCAATATTTATCGCAAATCGTCGTGTTCAATACCCAGTTTGTTCAAAGTCTCTTCGTAGTTTGAGATGTTTCTCTTCATGATGTCCATGCATGGACCAAGAAGCCGTTCGAACGCGTGGATTTCCAAGACTGTAACGAAAAATAAGAAAAGAAGTTAGTGACAACACAACATAGATAAGCAATCGGGGTAGAACAAATTCACACCCGTTCTATAACAGATAAATTCTACGTGTACAATAAACTATCGAAGCAGATTCAAAACGTTAACGTCCTAACAAAATGAACGTGAAGCATAAATAAAGATAGCTCTAAACCTACCAGCACATCTCACTTCACCAACAGCGTACACAGATGCCGCACGTGGTTTATGTGTAACCAATGCTAGTTCTAAAACGGAATTTTAACACATTACTGCATGAATGTAACACATCACTAGATGAATGTAACACATCACTAGATGAATGTAACACATTACTTGTTGAATGTAACACATTACTTGTTGAATGTAACACAACACTTGATGAATGTAACACAACACTTGATGAATGTAACACATCAATTGATGAATGTAACACATCACTTGATGAATGTAACACAACACTTGATGAATGTCACACAACACTTGATGAATTTAACACATCAATTGATGAATGTAACACATCACTAGATGAATGTAACACATCACTAGATGAATGTAACACATTACTTGTTGAATGTAACACATTACTTGTTGAATGTAACACATCACTTGATGAATGTAACACAACACTTGATGAATGTAACACAACACTTGATGAATGTAACACATCAATTGATGAATGTAACACATCACTTGATGAATGTAACACATTACTTGATGAATGTAACACATCACTTGATGAATGTAACACAACACTTGATGAATGTAACACATCAATTGATGAATGTAACACATCACTTGATGAATGTAACACATCACTTGATGAATGTAACACAACACTTGATGAATGTCACACAACACTTGATGAATGTAACACATCAATTGATGAATGTAACACATCACTAGATGAATGTAACACATCACTAGATGAATGTAACACAGTACTTGTTGAATGTAACACATTACTTGTTGAATGTAACACATTACTTGATGAATGTAACACATCACTTGATGAATGTAACACAACACTTGATGAATGTAACACAACACTTGATGAATGTAACACAACACTTGATGAATGTAACACATCAATTGATGAATGTAACACATCACTTGATGAATGTAACACATCACTTGATGAATGTAACACAACACTTGATGAATGTAACACAACACTTGATGAATGTAACACATCACTTGATGAATGTAACACAACACTTGATGAATGTAACACAACACTTGATGAATGTAACACATCAATTGATGAATGTAACACATCACTAGATGAATGTAACACATCACTAGATGAATGTAACACATTACTTGTTGAATGTAACACATTACTTGATGAATGTAACACATCACTTGATGAATGTAACACAACACTTGATGAATGTAACACAACACTTGATGAATGTAACACATCAATTGATGAATGTAACACATCACTTGATGAATGTAACACATCACTTGATGAATGTAACACATCACTTGATGAATCTAACACATTACTTGATGAATGTAACACATTACTTGATGAATGTAACATATCACTTGATGAATGTAACACATCACTTGATGAATGTAACACAACACTTGATGAATGTAACACAGCAATTGATGAATATAACGCATCATTTGATGAATACAACACATCACTTGCTTAATACAACACATCATTTGATATACAGAACACGTAACTTCTTGACGAATATAAAATATACGCCATCTTTGAAACGTTAGTGCACACCAAAGACGAAATGAAAATAAATATGCTACCACAACAAACCTCCAAAGTAATCTCCCTCTTTACACTTTGCGATCTCAACTTCGTTATCTTCACCCTAATTTTTCAGTGGTAAAACGTTTGGGGAGTGAGATTATTAAAGGATATCGTTCAACGCTTTACCATTAACCCTTTACTTCAGAAGTTGATTTTTTTTTACTTTAAATATCATATCACTTCGTTACCGTTGCCACATGGCAACGGTGGGAGAGAGAAAAACGGTTGTAGTTTTATTAAACATTGCGCGTGATAAAGAAAAAAAACAGCGAAAGGTATATGACGTCAATGACGTCAATTACTAACCGTCTGGTGTATTCGTATAGAGGTGTCGCCTCGTTCAACAAAGTACATGTACTCGGCCTCATCGCCCTGTAAAAGTGTGGGAAGTTTTTCGATAAATTATTTATTAACTCCATATACTGTATAGTTATTAACTCCATGTACTGTATAGTTATTAACTCCATGTACTGTATAGTTATTAACTCCATGTACTGTATAGTTATTAACTCCATATACTGTATAGTTATTAAATCCATGTACTGTATAGTTATTAGCTCCATGTACTGTATAGTTATTAACTCCATGTACTGTATAGTTATTAACTCCATGTACTGTATAGTTATTAACTCCATGTACTGTATAGTTATTAACTCCATGTACTGTATAGTTATTAACTCCATGTACTGTATAGTTAGTAACTCCATGTACTGTATAGTTATTAACTCCATATTCTCCATGATACGTAAGAATCATGTGTAAATGAATTCATCAAATTTATTTACTATGGATGACGAAGGATTAAAGTATCACAATAGGTCAATTGCTTAAGTCTTCCTTTCTTTATACATACCGTGTATTAGCTAATAACCTGTCAAAACTAAGAAAAAATTCACCTGTTTGATGATACATTCGCCATCTTCGTAGGTTTTTGATTCTAAAGCATCAGCTAAATTCATTTTTTCGTTCATCTAAAATGATGACGATAATGATTAAGTGACGCGTTGTTAAATTTCCAGTCAGCAGATAATTATATATCAAAGCTGTGAATATCTAACAAGACTGCAGACAATATAGTTCGTAAAATGAGACGACCAAACGCATGGTAAGTTTTATCGCAAGGTTACATTTTGGACTTTATTCTCGTGTATGTTAATGTGTGAAATAAACACCATAGTATAATATGAATAGAAATGATATTTACGTTGATTTCGGACAGCATTGGAACTTTTTCAATCAGAGCTTCATACACTTTCCTCTGAAAAATATCAGATCATGACCATGTCAAAATGAATTTGATTTACAAATTTAAAATCTACCAAAATACCTTCTTCGAAGCTGCTCTTAAACAATCTTTCTGAAAGTCTCACGATCCTGAAATACAACCAGGAGGTTTTTAAGAGAATTACGTTGAGGCACCAAATACCAACAAGATTTAAGAGATAAAGATGTTTACTGTGTTTGTACAGGCTTATGCAAACTGAGGAGACCTTTGGGAGAACTCAAGAGCAGATCTGTGCAAGCCCTAGACCAAAGGTGGAGGGTTGCACCTGCTCGAGAGTTCTCACAAACGTCTCCGAGGTTTGCATAAGCCAGTGCAAACACAAAAAACATCTTTTATTTCTTTTATAAAATAACAATAATGCAAAAAGACAAACATTTTAATTTTTCCTCTAAAATGTATTCATGATCGATTTGCAAGTTCTCTTTGACTGATTGTTTTTATTGATTTGATTGGTTGAGCTCAGATGTGTTTTGCACAGGCTTATGCAAACACAGTTCTAGACCAATCAGCACATGCGTTTCATTGTGTTATTTTATAATGTGTGATGGTCTTCGCCATGATAATTTTTGTATGAATGGCACATCTAAATCTTTCATGTTAATTTGAGATTGTCTACTAACCAAGGCCCAGAGGATGCCTTCAGATGTTGCTACAATTGTTGCTGCTCTACATTAAATCAAGGTAAGGAATAGTGTTAATGACATTAATAATAGTATTAATAATAAGAAGTATCAATAACAATTAAATAGTAATAATAATAAATAAATAATATTAAATAGTATTAATAATAAAAAGTGTTTACAATCAAACCGGATGTTGTGTTCACATGAACATTGCAACATACCTGTCAATTTAGCAATATTCATTGGTTGATTCCAAACACAATTTGCAGTTTGAAAATTCAAATTGCAATTTAAAGTTTTTCTCATGCGCTACTGTTGGTACCCCTCTCATTATGTCATTCACACAAAAAATAAAACAATTTCTTTACCAAATCGAGAATGTGCTGTAGCTTTATGGGGGCAGAGCGAAACATTCAAAAGCATTGCTTCCAAATTGGGAATTTCAAGTAGAGCATCATTGAAAATATAACAAATGTAACTGAAAGAGGTCATTTACTGGCATTACAACCTGGAGAAAAGGATAGGCTAATTGCCAACCTTAATGTAGTCAAACACATCGAATATCAAAAGCTTCAAAAGTCGAGTACGTCTACTGCAAAATTACAAACTATGCTGATGAGAGGGATACCAACAGTAGCACAGGGGAAAAACTTTATTTTTATTGAATTTTCAAACTGCAAATTGCGTTTGGAATCAACCAATGAATATTGCTAAATTGACAGGTATGTTGCAATGTTCATGGGAACACAACCTCCGGTTTGACTGTAATAAACACAATCAGCAGTTTATTTTGAAACCCCTGGGAAATTATGCAAGTTTCAGAACATATTCACAAGTGAAATAAGAACATCCAATTGCTAGGGCTAGAATACCTTGGAGTATTGTACATGAGAGCTAATTCACCAAAACTTCCTTTGTCATTATAACTGCCAACCTATATAACAAAAGCGAGGAGATTATGGGTTGCATATACGTGTTAAAAAATCTTAATATTTCAGAGACGAATAAACACTGAATGGTGATTCTCTTCTAGTCATTTGTGACATTAACACTGTAATTCTGTTTATGTACTAAGCTGCAAAGACACATGCATTAATTAAAACCTTACAAACTGTCGGATAGTTACCATGCTTTGGGGTAACCTTATCTGAAAACATATGCTCTTCAAGTGTATCACTGTTCTTCTCAGAGAAAAAATGGTACATCACCCGCAAAAATTCATGTTGCTAAACCCTTAGGACAAAAGCCACACTTACTGAAAACAGTATGTTTCTCAAATTTTGTAAATAGTTTTTGTAAATGATTTTAGCATGCCACCCCACCTCACCCTCAAGGTGAAGATCAGTATAGGTTGTCAGAGTCATGTTTAAATGTAGTTCTATCCATTATCTACTTGCCAGACTTTTTGATCACAGGGCAATAAAAACTTTTTAAACAAAAGCATTTATTAATCCTTAAAGATTAACAAAATACCAAAAAATGGCCAAGGAAAACATGCTATGGTCTCAGTCTGGCTGATACCCATTAAGAAATCTGTTTACAAAAATTTTCTTTTTTTGCTTTTAAATGATCAGTTTGCATTTTCATACTTACATGTTTGTCTGCTCCATCTATTTTTACGAATATATCATATGTACCGCTAATAAAAACAAATAAGAGCACACAATCATTTCAATTGGTTCATTTCATCGTGAGCAGGTTTAAAAATTTCCAATTCCATAATTAAAGATGCTGGCAAAATTGATGATGAATATCTAAGGGCGCATTTTCAATGGAAAAACACAATCATCGTGTAGCAAGTAAAATATTAACAATTCTGAATACTAATTGCCTTTTCCAATTAGATAATATCAACTATAGTCCAAGCTTTAAAGTATAGTAAAACTGATGAGTATGTAAATTGTAAAATTTGTGTTAACCTAAGGCTATGGGGGAGAGTGATGCTTTTAACACATCTCATTGAAAAATAACACAGCATTTACGATAACATACCTATCAACGACATAGAAGTTATCTCCATCATCACCCTGATCAATTACATGATCACCAGAAGTGACTCTTTTTTCGAACATAGCATCCAAAACTCTTGTCAGCTCTTCCTGCATTGTTAAAAAATAGGAGTCTATGTTGTAGGAGACACTCGATAAAGTGAAAATTCCATACCAAGGTCATACCTTTTCAAGATTTTTAAACAGTAAAATGTTCTTAACTGCTTCGTTGAGCCTTTGTCTCTGATCATCGCTCTTGGGATAAACAACCTAATGCAAGAAAATTAAATTTTTTCAAAAACCAATGATGCTTCTTTTTATTTTTTCCTAGTCATTTGATGTGCATACCTTGTCTTCTTCATCATCTTCATCATCCGATGGAGCAAGGGGTTCGGCAGAAACTAGGCAAGCGTAGAAAGTCATTTATTTTTCTCATAAATAATAAAAATGGCATTTTGCCCTCATTTAGTGAATGCAAATTAGGAAACTACTCCCACAAATAATTTTTTCCAACAGGTTTCACGCACCTGATTGCCTTCTTGCATATCTATTTGCTGGTGGTTCTGTAAGAATAAAAGTTAACATAAATGAAAAATTCAAAGTGTATAGAAAAGGTGTTTATAAGATTGCTGCAATATTTGTAATGCTAATGCTTGTATGTATGATTCGTACAAAAAAGGGGCTGTTGGTGGTTTATATCCTCAGAAAAAAAAGGTAAAACGAGAGCGCCTCAAAACCACATTTGATGTAAGTGCCAGTTCGATGTTCATTTGTAAGAAAGTTTACCGAATGGTTCCTCTTCGTCTTCTTGGTCAGACTCTTTTTCCTCTGAGCCGAAAGTCACCCCTCTACTAACATTTCTACTTTTCTGATTTTTTAACTTTAACTGCTTGAAATAATTTGCGGCAAAATCAACAATGTCCTCGGGTCTTTCACGAAGGACGACTACCGTAAATTCTTGCAACATGTCCGTGAGTCCCGTCGGTATTTGCAGCTCCATTGTATACGCAAAATAATATGTTTATTATTCGCAACAACTATAACATTATTTCAGAGCTTCTTTGGGTCTTTTGTGTAGTTGTTTACAGACGACAACCGCAACGGAAAAACTTTGTAAACGACAGTAACTAATAAAACGAAACGACTTCCGATTTGTAGTTAATATTTGATAACGAGCAGAGGTCAAAGAGTCGAATACGCAATGGCCAATCAGACAAGCGCATTTGTCGCTTCTCGGTGCGACTGACCAATCAAATGCGATGCCTATTTGTAAATTTATGCACATACATAAATCATTAGCTGATTAGCGGCGAAAAGGAATACTCGTTAGTGAAACACGGCGGGCAATTTACACCATATGGATACAAGAAAAACTGTTTGTCGTTAAAAATGCAGCTCTCCTAGCCTTCAAAAGTATATTAAAATCGTATATTGCATAGATTCCAACCAATTCGCTAGGAAAATTGGTCATATTGAAAGTATACAACATTCAAACATCATATCACTCTCACAAGTGCTGGATGCACGGTATTGTCTTGAGCTATTGCACTATGCCGATCATTGGCGTTTAGTACACTTAAAGTATACGAATTTTGTACACATAACTGCGATATTTTACATCAAAATACATTCAAAATTACTGGCGCTATGATTAATTCTAAAACAACATTTCACTTTCACACAATAGAAGTACTTTGGATTGAAACGCCATTTGTTTGAGAAATATTGATGAGTTGATGCTTTCGGTCGCCTAGCTTGAACTTTAAAGCATCTGTGCAATATTTTAAAACCTGTGTGTATCATATACATAAAAAATATTGCTGCATACGCTATAACTAGTCATGAAATAGAGCAATAGCTTAAGCACAAGTACGATTTCCTTCAGAGGAAAGCCAAATTATAGATCTTTGATGATATCTACACGCCCCGAATATCTGCATTCCGTGACAATAACTATCTCATATTACAGATAAAAGCATAATAATACACAGCAATTCATCATTTGGAAATAGAAACGAAACATTTCCAACTAGAATGTAAACGTATAATCGCTTCGATTATTATTAAGTTGCATAATAGCAAACCTGGTTCAACATCAAACTCATCTTCGTCGATAGGTTGGCCGAGAATACTTCTGGCAAACCATTTTTTTAATCTTTTAAATCGTTCAGCCATGTTGATTTGTGCAAGGTATAGGAAGTCCGTAATCTCTTGTTTTGTCTAACATAAAGATTATTCCTATAAGGAAATAAGGATTCTACCAATGCCCACCGCCAAATCAAAAGTTCTGATCCTGATGGGCAGAGAATAATATATGTAAAACAATTCAAAGTTCGACGTTGAAATAGTTGCGCCCTATGTGGCACTCCGGCATGCACGTTCTGCATATTTGATTATATAAATATTTACATAAATTATCTCGCAATGTACGTCCCCGGGTTCATGTGTTTGTTGCGTACTCGAAATTTTGCGAATTTACATACACAAGTACAATATTTGGATACCCCCCCTTTCTCCTTCGTGGAAATGTTATTAGCTGCTTCAGCCTTCAAGTCAGCACATCTTGTAGCCTTTCAACTTAGGCGAAAGGCATCTTTAATATATAATAGAAACCAATGTTTAATTAATTGAGCTAAGCTTACTGATTTCTGTTATCTTAGCCTGCCTAGGTAAACTATAAACGTGCATAGTCCTATCTTAGGGAGCCAAAATTAGTTTCCAAAATATCATTCGCAGGACCCCTTTCTCTGCATGTCCACTACATGAATGGACGATCCCTAGTAATGGTATCAACCATGATATCCAATCCACTTTCATGATTGGTTATTGTACAATATTTTAATATTGAGCTTTATCGTATCGTAAAGAAGCTGTGTACAGCCAAACGACCGTGCAACGTGGCCACTTGGATGAAAAGTTTTTCGTTTTGTTGGGAAACCAGTATAATAAGAGATATTAATTTAAAATTTAAGGAGGTCCAACTCCGTTGTTAAACACTTACGAGTGAGGTCCGACTGATTGCTAAAATCATGGATTCAAAGCTCAAAACACAGAACACAGATGCAAGAGACCATCTTGGATACGACTGATCTCCATACATTAGACGAGAACTCGATGGTAGAGGTGTCAAATGTTTGCTTTTCTATTCAAGGTAACTGCATGCTTCCCTTGCAGGAATTACCACCATGACGACTTTCTTCTTGATATGTGGATTTGTGTAGACAAGCAATTTGTCATGATGCAAATTTTCATTAATGATGTGTTGAAAGTTTTAAAAAATATTAGTTGCAGAAGGATTTTTAAAGTCATTGATGAAAGGCCAGAAATTTTTCATTTTCTATACTTAAGTCGAGACACATGGTATCGACTTTGAAAATGATCAAACAGAAGTATTATTTCCGACAGAAAGGACACTTTAAATTATTTAGAGCAAACAAGTTAGCGCTAATCAAAGCAAGAACATTTGCTAATGTCCTGCTGCGAAAAGCTAGTTTGTTAGAAATGTTTCGAGAAGGAACACACTTGCGGAGGAAACTCTTGAGCTTACTTACTCTTCCCCATCATTCGATGTGTGACAAGCAGATTATTTAATATCAATTACATTTTATTGCACAATGTCACAACATCAAGGAAAGAATCGATTAACGTATTGTGTTCGAAATTGATTTCCTCGTACGTATGCGCTTGTGAACATCCTCCCACATGCGCGCAGCTGTATTTGTGCTCTCATATAAGACTTAGCTACGATCGTTGTGATAATAAATTACGTTTGTAAGTAGCTCAAATGAATGTTCTAAGACTTAAAGTTTCTTATAAAAACTTCTTGAAACAGTAATCTGCTTATGCTAAATTCAAGACGTCTTCATTTTCTTTTTAAATATGATTCTTAGACATCCACAAACCTGCCGCTTCTGATTCCTCAATGTTGTCCTCTGTGACAACTTTCACTTTGACTCGCTTCTTGAGCACTCGGCAACAGGCCATTTTGCCGCTCGTTGTTTTTTTGTGTAGCTCGAAAGCAGTTGAAAATTAATGCTACAGGGAAAATTTCGAATTTGTGGCCTAATTATGACTCCGTCTGGTTGTCTTAACAATGTTGCCACTGATATACGTTGCTAAATTGCCGATGCTGTATCTTGGTGACGAAAAAAACAATTACACAAAAGAGGACAGATGTTCACTTTTAAAATTTCAAAATCATTCACAACCCGTAGCGCATAGGTACTAATGCGAGAATAAAATTCTCAGCATAATGCGCTTTTAAATATGTTGGCTCAAAAGGACGCTGGGCTTGATTATGCCATTTTATGGCTTTGTGGGCTCGTTCGAAGGCTCATTCATTAATGAAAGTGGTTGGGTAGCTCAGTGACAAGTCTGTAAGCGGGGCTCGATTTTTCAACTCCAAGTTAGAAAGTATATAATGTCGAGTTGCATTGAATCGGTCAGATAAACAATCAATCCTTTGTTTATTTAGTCGCACGAGTTCGGCGACGAGGAACCCGCTAACGTTAAATTATTAACGACGCAGTAGCTAAGACTCTCGCAAAGCCGTAAGTAAAAAGATAACTCACAGCTTTGACATGTGCAGCTAATTAAAACCTATTACAGACAATCCGGGTATAGCCAGTCTGGTCCTGCTATAGAAATTTTTCTGTGTTAACTTGCCGCAAAAACAATGTATTACAGGACCAAAACTCCCGGTTTGGCCACCGTGTTGCTGGTTCTTCAAATGTAAGGCAGTTGATTACACGCCGCCTGAGTATCAGTGCATCACCTCGTTGACAGCATGTACTTGCGCGCGCATGATGCTATATTTTGGATTCGGTCTTATTGCTTTATAATTGCTAATTTTATAACATTCGGGAATGGGCCAATCACCTTTCGTATTGATTGTTGTTTTTTGTCGGAGATAACGATGAAGTGCGAACGTCAATTTCCGAAACTCGTTCTACACTCTAATCTTCGAATGAAATTCACCGCTTGAATCGATAAAAACCACGCCCACTTTAAATTAAAGGATGTGTTGTCCTGCAACGATTTTATCATCACTTTCCTGCATGTATCATTAACAAAACATTGGATAAAACATAGCTATGATAAAAAAAACGAGCGACATGTGTATTTTTGAGAAATAGAGTCAGAGACGAATGTGAACTGGATTAAGAGTTTGATTTCCTGAATTGAAACGGCCTAAATTGTACAAGTTTTTTTACGGAAACGTTCGTTTGTGTGAACACACTTTGAAAATCTCGTTTTCTTTAATACTGAAATAATTCATATTCACACTCTTCCATGTTATACAAATGAACAATGCAAACTTGGTAAAAGCGTCGAAAACAAAGTTAAACATATAAGTAGCATTTTGCTTATGTCGTATGTCGTTTTTGCCCTTGTAAAAAATATAGCAATATTTGTTGAACGGCTTTTGGTTGAATTTCTGCATTTATACAAATTAAGCCCATGTTTTGATAAAACAATACATTATGTACAAAATTATTATGAATTTGCGTAAAATAACATTTTGTGTACCTGTTTCGAATTTCACTCCGTCCCATTCAGGAACAAGTCTCTCTGCTCTTTGAGAGGAAATTGAAAATTTCCGCGTTTTACGTCGAAACGAAAGCATCACTCCCGTTAAAACCACTCTAACTTGCCTCGAACGTTGTCCTCTTTGCAATGTTATTATGATGTTATTAATAACGACTTATACAGTTTTCACTCGTGTGATTATTCATAATACTCGAACGTCATTGGACTCCCAGCTTTAAACCGTTGATAAAACTTGATATCAACGGAGTTTCCTGCGAAGAAACTACGTCAATGTATGCAATATGCGGAGAAGGTGGGCTGCATCTTGACTTAATTTTTTTTCTTCAAATTGTATAGAAATTAAACTTGTGATGATAAAGAAACTTTAGTTTGTCAGATTATGAAGCATTAATATATTAATAATGTGTATCACTGCCTTACTGGGGGACCCACACCATCTTAAAATTGGATATTGTTTTATATTGAATCTCGAACGAAGATTGCTATCTCATCTATAGTTTAGTCGCAAAAGGTTCGACTTTCAATAAGATGGGGAAAATCCATGACTTTATATAATATATTAATTTCACTTCTACAACGGTGATTTTCACAAGTATAAGTATGCGTCTTCAACTCTTCATTGCACACGATTCAAAACCTTCCCAAGAATCGTTGCGCCCATTACAATCGCTTCACTTCGATTTAATTGCAGAAGTTGATTTTGCAAAGTAGTTTGTGAAGTTTAGAACTGTAAGTAAAATGATGCCACACAATGGTGAAATAATGTTTGGTGTTTCTATCATTGTTTCTCGCCATCGTCGCTAAAAGCCTAAAACCATCACCCAGATGAAAATTCCGACCATACTGGAAGGAGTTTGATGGAAATTCAATTCGAGAGAAATTTCTTAAAAAAAATTTCAGAGGGATTTTGCGAAGAAAAACAAAAGTTCCTTTTTTCGAAAATTTTTCTGACAACTATCGGGAAGTATATAAAAATATGTGGAAAAAAGTACTGGGTTTTTGCAAAAGACGAATTGCGACGATTCGTCTCTGCTTGTCAGAGTGCGAATCTCAGGATGATTATAAGCACCTAAAATCCGCCAATATCGACGTTGTTACTTTAAGTACTTTTGTCTATTTTGACAACCTAGCTGGCTCATTGATAACTCAGTCAGCCTATAGCCTTCGTGAAATCTTTATTTCAAGGTTTTGCAACATAATAGGGCTTATATTGGCGTGCAACCAGGCAAAGACTTTTGATAAGCACATAGTTTAAAGTCGAGATTTGATTTTTATTTTCTTTCAAGAAAACTGCTACTTGCCTATGCTCGATTCCTCACATTTATCTTAAACAGTTACACTATCAACTTGATGCACAATCTACGTATACAGGTTTTGCCATTTGGTCGTCTTTCAACTCTTTCACATTTTGACGCAGGGGGCCGGACAAAGGATCTGCGACGTCGGAAAAAGAATTTGCGACGTCGGAAAAAGAGTTTGCGACGCCGGGACCTAAATGTGCGACGTCTTCTGCTACAGTTATTTCTTATGATCTTAGTTTCCTGTGGTCCATATTTTTTGATGCATCGAACTATGCAATGGATGCCTTCACTGGGGCATCGCCATGACGAAGAGCGGAGGTTCTTTTTCATGCAATTGTTGTACGCTGGAAATTCACACCGCTTGCAACAGGTGTAAATATCATACATAAATACATAGCTGCCCTTTTGGTTGACAATGCTTGGATGTGCGCAATCGTATGGCCATCGATTTGTCTGCGTCATAATAGAAAGAATTTTCTGTTTCGATTGAGCAAATATGGTTATCATTGAATCATTGGATATAATTAAAGATGCCTTTATTAATTGTTCAATGTGAAACGGTACTTTTTTTCATTAATCGCCAATCTGATATTTTATTGCCATATAAATCATGCACGACTAAAATTTCTTATGGCAGTTTTCACAACATTTGTGAACTGTGAGCATACTGTTCTAAGTTCTATAAGATGCAATATGTCAATTAAGTGCTTAGGTTTTAATGACGCACAACTAGGATTGGCTATTCTCTGATCTTAGTTGAAGGATCCTAGCTGGAATATTGTATGCACGTTATTACGTCATACGCAACTCTAAACCCTCTCGCGATTGAAAAAAATTGACTTGATTAGTAAGTATATGAGAAACGTATGTAGTGGTTACTGTTAGTGTGGAATATTGCATTCTTTTAAGCATAGCAATGAAAATATCGCAACTAGGTAGTTCCCTGTTAATAGTTAACATTTCTTTGTCTTAAGTACGTTTTGTAAGGTCTTTCTTTTCTTATTTAATTCTTTTTTGTTGCAACGAGTAAGAACTTGAAACGCGATGAAAGAATGAAAACAGCAAATGACGTAAAAGTAAAGCTCGACTTATGTTTTGCAGTAGTTGTAAATTTTTTATCTATAATTAAGTTAAATAAGTTCCGTTAATGTAAATAAATGTGAATAATTAAGTCTAACTCAGAGAGCGTAAAAATACTCCAGTGTGTATTGTACCTGTTGTTTGTAAAATAAATAAAAGGTTAAAAACATAGAGTGTTAGTGAACCAGCTGAGTAGCGAATTCCTCGACAGTTAATGCTCGAATAGATGAGTTGAGATAATATATATAAGCCAAATGCACTTATATATTTCTAAGATATGACTGTTAGATTTAGAAAAAGCAAAGCAAATCACTATCGAGGAACCGCTCCTCAGCTGGTTCACTAATACTCTTCGTTAATTTGAACCTCGTTTCAAGTTCTCGTACGTTACAACAAAAGAAAAGAATTAACTAAACAAACAAAGACCTTAAAAAAGGAAACTAACCTAGCTACGAAGATTTCATTGCTATGCTATAAAGAATGCAATATCCCACAATCACCGTGCCATTACAAGAACCTACCGCGCGTTTCTTTCGACCTTGTTTCGAAATGGCAGCTATTATCTTTGACTCACTGCAGTATCTTGAATCTTTGACGGGGGAAATTATGAATGGCTTTCGAGGTGAGGCATGTGTTAATGTTGTCAGCATCAACGAAAATCCAAGAACTTTCATCCCTCTCATGGTTTCTAAGCTTTCTGTAACAAATAAAAAAAGTGTTTCTTAATCGGCACGGCACAATAACACAAATTTGCCTGAATGTTTGACGAGTATAGTTGTGCTTGTGGTGTTTGAAATCTTGTAAAAGTCAGCTTTGGCATCCGGTTATGAATACAGTTGTGCTTGTGGTGTTTAAAATCTTCACTTGCAAAAAGGTAATAGTGATAAAAAGAAGACCCAACAGAAATATCATTAACTCGACATGAGTCATTGATAACGGACTAATTTTACTTGCGCTGATTAATCTAATCATAACTGCTTAAAAACTTTAAATTGGACGAACTACACGTGTTGCCATCAAATTTATACTGTGATGCACGCAATTGCTTCATTTCTTTGTAAAATAATGTTATCCAAGATGGTTATTTCGATTCACTACCTTTAACTTTATACTGAAACATGCTAGTTCAACACGAGGTGGTATTAGCTACCTTTTTTCCGATTCTGATTAATTTCGCGTTTCCAGGCTCACGTTCTGATAAGTTGACTTTCTTGATAACGCTACAGTTAAATACAACAGTAGGAAAACTTGTGTGCGTCGATAATTGCGACTTGGCTTTGACAAGGGGATGTTGAATATACTCGAAGCTCCCTTATTTGCACATATACATATATAAAAAAAGTCAGCTTTGGCATCCGGTTTAGCAAACACAATAAATGGACATAATATATGCATTGGTTAATGTGCAATTAACGTTTTTGTTTTCTTGCTATTTCCAAGACTGTTTTCAAGTTAAATGTCAGATTTCAAAGTGTTCTAAGACTCTTGAAGTGATAAATACCTGATCTCAAGTGTTCTAAGACACTAGAAATGATAAATAATAAAAGACTCAAGATTTAGAAAGTCTTGCCCTTGAATGGAAAGGAGGAAATGTGTAGCGAAGACGGTTAAGTTTTGGTGCGTATTTGAAGAGAGTGTAAGCCTTTGTTGGGAAGGCAGAAGCAGATCTGCAAATGGGCTTCTATAGATTATCTAGAGTTTCGGTTACTAAATAAAAATAAAGAAAGAAAGCCATCAGTGACAGCTGGTGACAACAGGCTAGTTGTAGTGTCAAAGGTTTTTGTTCACATGCATTGCACTTCATTGTATTTTTTAACACATTTATATATGTATCTTTGACGTATGATCAGTCTTTAACTGTCTTTATATGCAACACGTAAAAGAACTGTTGACTTGAAATCATAGCTGTACAAATAAAGATAACCATAAAATCAGTTGAATTAATTTTAAGAACTATTCAATCGTCATTCACCATGCATGACAAATACGCTGTTCAGAGCTATGTGTAAGTTAGTAACCATAACCAAGTCTTTCTTTTATAATTTACAGATATTGCCCGAACAAGATATTTCATCGTTTTGTAATAGAACCCTAACAAATATACATATAGACATAAACATTTCAAGAAATTACGATGCATGGTGGGAATATTACTAGAACACTACAATTCGATGTCAATGTGACCTTTCAGACGACAACTGGCACAAAAAAGTAATACTTGTTATGTTTACGGAAAGAAAACAAAGAACTTCCTCATCCTGTAGTCCTGTACTTCTAATTTAAAAAATATCTTTATGTGAACACGTCAGAAATGTTAATTAGAACACTTTGAAATCTGACATTTAACTTGAAAACAGTCTTTCATATGAAAGGAGCAAGAAAACAAAAACGTTCATTGCACATTTAACCAATGCATATATTAGATAAAAAATCCGATGAAATATCTTAAGCAACATTGTACCAATTTTGAGCATGAAGAAAAATTACTGATTACCTCGTGTCACGCATGTTGTTAAAACACATTCTTTTTTGACCATGAATGGCATTTATTAAAACGTGCACAGTTTCATATCTGTCATATGTATAAATTGTGATAAAAATATGTGCAGAAATATATACAAGGTGTATTTAAAAAAACCGAGCAGTTGAAAAATGTTCATCGCTTTAAATTCCTTAACGCACGAGGCCTGCATAAAGTGAAATACGTTGTTTTACATCCAGTATTTAATACAACAGGATAACCAAAGAAATAATAAATAAAATTATGATGAGAATTATGTTGCTTCGAAGCTTATTTGAAATAGCTTTCACATATGGCATTTGCTTTTGAAATTGAAGAAGTTTCATGACATTAAGCTAATGCCTTCGACAATGCTAACTGCTAAGCTTCCAAAACCAAAGTTTTTGTGCCGTGTTTTCGCCATTTCTATCTATGCCTTATTTTATAACTTTTGTCAATTACGTCTAACGAATTATTCTTGAGGGCTTAAAATGGTACCAAAATTGAAAAACTAAAAAAACATTTTCATCTTTGGTTTATAAGCTGAATGTTCGTGTACATATTTCCGAAATTTACTATTCTTTATGTAAATAAATTTGTTTATGTCATATAATCATACCATGTGACGAGAACATGACGTCATCATATGAAAAAGGCCAAACACAAGTTACTTCAAAAAGGGTTAATCACAAACCAACATGCACATGAATGACGTATGTCTTTCATATGATAAATTCTTATTTAAATACGATCTTTCAGTAGACGCATCATTGTAGGTCGGAAGAGCTTTGAAGGAAGATATAGGAAAAAATATATTACTACAATAGTCTGGTTATCTTTTACTAAAAAAGGAAATTCAATAGTCTATGAAATTTAATAGTTTATGCAAGTTAACATGATGGAACAGACAAATATTTTGCGTTGTTTATTTTGCTGATAATTATAAATACAAAAATAAGCGAAACCATCTGCTTGAAATTTTTAATTGATTGATAATGCATATACAAAATCTTTCTTTGCATTAACAATAATATCCTAAAAAGAGCAATAAAATTCTCCACTGATTCCTACATAAATATAAAATTGAGAAAGTTAGTTTAAGAATTGAGCGATATTCCTATTTCCAGATTAGTCCGTGAACAAAATCCATGCTATAATACATCTTTAAGTATAGAACTACGTTGTATAAACTTAATTAGATTACAAATATTAAGAGTAACAAGGCGTGTATTAAACAATCATACAAAATCCTTTGCTATATACTCCTTCCATTTACTGTTTTCACTTAGTCACTTCCTGTGCTTGTGATAGGCATAGCCATTACAAAAGTGAAAGTAAAACAAATATAATGTTATAAGTATTACGTGATTTAAGCCATCAATTACGTATATTTGACGACTATACTTTTTTTGGGTGTTTCCATCTTTTTTCAATGCAGGCACGCGACAATAATGCGTCAAATCGCAAATACTAAACACACCATCCAAGCTTTTTTACGTTGCCATTTTTTATGCTGTTATTTGTTAACTAGTAGTTTGGCAATTTCCTTTGCGAAAAGACCGAAATCTGTTCTGAAAATGGAATAGGTGCATGTTTCCTTATGACAACAATCGAATTCTGTATTTCTATATGAATATATATATAAGTATGAAAGAAAGCAAAACGAAATTTTTGACTTTTTATGACCAGAATGAAATATATTTTATCATTTTTCTTAAGCTATCAAACTATTTTTCCATTCTGTTGAGTGTACTCATTTTTTATGAATCTGCTGACATGGAACAATACCAAGTAATGAAAAGACGACAAATAAATTCATTAATGGAACTAACAGACAAAGTGGTTAGTCAACTTAGTATTTTTCAAACATAAACAGTTGCTAGGAACAAACTGAGACTAGGGGAGGGAGGATGAACAAATCATTATATAGGTAACATGTAATCGTATGAATTGAAATGATGCTTCGGTGAGGATTTTTGATCATGCAGTTCATTTTTCTTTTGCTTTTATGAAATGGCCGAATTATTCCAAATTTCGAACATGAGGAAAAGTTAAAAGAGTTTAACGAAGACTAGACCGGCGTTTATTTAGATACAAACAACATGCACTTTATCTAGAAATAGATTCTAATGAAGTTTACCTGTATTTATAAAATCGATATTTATGATTAATATTATTATTGCGTTGAGAACATGCCGTAAAAACTAGCTCTTATAGACAGACAAAATGAAAAGAGAAAATTTCAAACAAATATGGATTGTTTTTTATTTTAAACTGATTAAACTTTTTCTAGTGTTTCTAAAAAAACTTGTGGATTTATAAATGGAGTACCAAGACATTGCAAAAAATTCAGAAAAATGCAGTCGTTTGTACAATGAATTTGAAACTTTACTGGATGACGTATGAAAATGACGTATGAAGATGACGTATGAAGCCACAATGGACGTTGCTGTTCTATTGGTTATGAATGCGTTAACCCTCGACTTTGTCACCGTATGGGTAACATAACCAACACATTTTATGATTGAAAATTTTCTTAGGCAATATTCAAATTTCCAAGCAGCTAATCGTAAAATTTCATTATAAAATGAACACATGTTCCATACGCAAAAGCATGGTTTTTAGAGCAATGTGGAAAAGAATTTATGCACGAGCCTTTGTTTTGAAAGAAAACAGAACTGTTTGTTCATTAACTTCAGTGTATGAACAGTTCAGCCATCATAATTATTATTGTTATACGCCAGGAGGCAAATATAAAATTAGTGTCAAAATTAACCAAATTGTACACGTCAGGGAGTGTTCAAACATGTATTAAATGACTTGTATACCTTTTGAATCTTTCTGTAAGTTTCAAAGTGTATTTAACTTTTACTTTAATACTTCACAGCGTAATGACTGGTTATGTTGAAATTTTCATAAGGTACAGTGTGCTGTTAGATTTATTAAAGGTTTGGCTATCGCTGATTATTTTGTATGATGCTTACCGAATTGATATGTAATATAATTTCATAAGGTTCAGGACTTGCGCATGCTCTATATGAACCTTACTTGTATCTTACACAATCAACTTGATGCATAATCTACGTATACAGGTTTTCCATTTGGTCGTCTTTCAAGTCTTTCACATTTCAACTTGGGGACTTTTCTTCTTGTGTGCCTCCTACCCTTTCTGTTGCTACGGCGGAAACTGAAATGAGGTTTTTTAATGATGCGTGTTTTCTGTGGTCCATACGTTATGATGCATTCAACAATGCAATGAATTCCGTCACTGGGGCATCGCCATGACGGAGAGCGCCGGTTCTTTTTAATGCAACTGTCGTACGCTGGAAATTCACATCGCTGACAACATTTGTAAATATCATACATAAATACATAGCTGCCCTTTTGGTTGACAATGCTTGGATACGAGCATTGATACGGCCATTGTTTCATCTACACATAAAAATACGAAAAATTGTCTGCTTTAGATTGAGAAAAAATGGTTGTCATTGGATTTCAATATACATGTCTTCATAAACCACACTATCATTTCATAAATTTTCCAAAGGGGCCAATTACATGGAGCAATTTCAGCCCGGTTGGCCGGGTCAAATAATGCTACGTAATAATCCTTTTAATAACCTCGCTTTCTCGGTCTTTACTGAGAAATATCTAACCTCCGTCTTACCTCGCCCTACGGGCTCGGTCTGTACAAAAACACGTCGGTTTTATTGCAAATGAGCAAAGCAAACTCACAATGTCATTTATAACCAATACCTTGCGCTTGTTGCGACTGTATTTTGAAATGACAGCTATAATTTCTGATTCACTGCAGTAACTTGAGTTTTTGACGGGGTAAATTAGCCTTGGCTGTGGTTTTATTGTCAAGATATGCTTGTGTACATGTCTACGAATTTTTCGCCACATGCCAAGCCAAGCATGCGTCATCATTATCTGCATCAAAATAACTCCGCAAAGGATTTTCATCCATTCCATGCTGTCTGTAATCTTTTAACGTATGAATAAAGTTTTTCTAAAAGAAACATAACACCATAACACAAACTGCATTGATATAAAATGGCTGAACAGTGTCAAGCCAGAAGTGTTCAAGCACAGCTATTATAAAAAATACCTATAATGAAAATTTCATCGTACAATCTTCATGAAACAAAAAAAAACAGTGATAGAAAGAAGACACAACGGAAATATCATAGACTCGCCTTGAGTCATTGCTATAAGGATGTTTAACTTGTGGTGCATGATTGCAATCTAATGATAACTCAACAACTAGCGCTTTGTTCACTGCCAACTTTGTACTGTTAGACATGCAATTTCATTTTTTCTTCATGAGATAAAGTCGTGCAAAGTGATTATATGTAGTCACGACCGTCAGAGGTGAGAGAATTTCGCTTCCAAGTAGACATAAACTTATACAAAAATGCACTTTTTTATCACCAATTTTACATGTGACGTGGCTCGCATTAACGGGTTCTGATCACGCTCAGATTTTTCTAGAAACATTCTACGAAACTTATTTTTCTTCTTATGATTTTTGCTAAAGGGCACACATTTAGCGTGCTCAAGTAACTTTAAAAATACCTGTTGAAAATATCATCTCGAAATCTTCACTAAAAAACAGTGATAGAAAGAAGATCCAACAGAAATATGATTAACTTGACAATGAATCATTGATAATTAGGTTGACTTGTAGCGACCAATCGAATCATAACTAGTTAAAAATCATCTCAAACGCCAACATGTTGCAATAAACTTTTGTAGTGTAATGCATGCATTTTCCTCATTTTGAGACTAATATGAACATAACAAGTCACGATTGTCAAATGAACAATCTCGTGTCAAAAAAGCGTTAGTTTTGACATTCTTATAGTTAATTTAATTACTTTTCTTTACCGATGTTGGTGTTTTGTACTCTTGCTCTCGTTCTCATCAGGCGATTGTCTTGATAATTTTCATATCAGCAGTAAAGCTGTGGACTTCTGTGTTTGATCATTAAAACTTTATTGCATGACGTGGCTTTCACTGCATGAGTTTAAATGAATTTCAATACCTTCATCAGTTGCACTATGCATGTCAAAAATTAGTCATTGTTAAGTCCTTCTTCGGCATCCGGTTTGCCAAATACGTATGATAAAATGGACAAAATTGATACAGTTGAAGTGGTGAAGCAAGACCTTCGCTCCTCTGCGATCTTAGAAGGCAAACTTGTATCTAAGTCAAAAGTATATTCATTCCACTTTGCAGTAATCATTCGGCTTCTGTTCCGAACCGGCCTGATATGTTTCCCTAAAAAAGTATAAATTTCGAATTTCTCAGCATAAAATGTGCGACGTGGCTCGTTAATGAATTGTGATTACTTGCTGAGATTTTTTTACAAATACATTATAAAAACCATAGATAAAAACTTCTTTATTGTCTCTCGATTTAGCTAATGTATACAGTTGACGTGCTGAAGTTGCTGTAAAAATATCTACAGAAAATTTCATCATGATGAAGTATAATTTCCATTATGAAATTTTCAATAGGTATTTCATTTACGTGAGCACGCTACCTTTCAGTATCCATTAGCTAAATCGATAGAAGAAAAATAACTTTTATAATGTAGCTGCCTCTGAAATAAACTCTCTGTCACGTGATCAAAACACGTCAACGAAATTCGCTGGTTGGCTAACAGCTAACAGTAAACAGCACGGTCAGTGGCGATATTCAATGTGCTTGCAGTTACAAAAACATTTAGACTTCAAACGAACAAACCTGCCCTTTTGCATTGACAAAAGAAAGAGACATCTTTTGCGTAGACAAAAGGGAGAGACAAATGCAGAAAACATTAAATTCAAGCTCTAAAAAGAAACTACGAGCTCTCGATCCATATATTTCTTTCAACCGGCTACTTGTTTACAATTTGACGCACAATTTATCTATTAGTGACTTCATGCATGCAAGTCAATATTGTACTTGCAAAAAAACAAAGCGAAAAGATCTTATTGCAACAAATAGCCAATATTTTGTTTGTTGGAATGGAAGCAGGGCACCGTAACTCAAAGGGAAACTGAATCCAATCCAATAGCAAAGCGAAGAATGAAAATCGAGCTTTCAAAAAGAAAGCTTGCTTCAAAACAAAAGTTGATTACAACGTATATATAATATCATAAGCTTGTAAGATTTTCAATCTACCATCGAGGATGTACGTTTCTGGATGTTTAGGGCTACATTGCCTTTGACAGGCCTTTCATCGACGTTAATTTTTAAAGGAACGCCTAATTTCTCGATTTTGATTTCGAAAATAAAGTCTTTATTGCATTTTTGAAACAGGTCTCCTAAAGCCTGGTTCTCATTAAGTCGTTTGAGACATTCGAGTCGTTTCGTGTTGTTTCATGTTGTTTTTCAAAACGACTTGCTGGGACGACTCAAGCTATTGTACTTCTCAAATATTCGTACTAGCGCTGCAGAGAGACTTCGTAATTTTTATGCGAAACATTTAAAAATGGCGGTTGTTGTTTGTCAAAGACAAAGTCTTTTGGCTATAGTTATTTGCTGCTTCAAATTGTTTTGCGCCATAAAAAGGTCGCTTGCATTTTTCAACGGTCGTTTCGTTTGCCTGATAGAGCAAAGTTCTATCCAAGTGACCCAGGTCGTTTAAGTCGTGTGAGTCATTTGAGGTCATCCCAGTCTCCTCTGTAATGTTCTCATACCGTGGCAAGGGTCGTCTGTGAAATTTTGGCACGACTGAAACGACTCTGACGACTATATGTGAACTAGGCTTATATAGTCAGGGCGAACAGCTTCTGCACTTTCAATGCATACTGCACGTCATACACTGAAGGTTAAGTCTGTGGCAAAGATGCCAATTTCATAAAGTAACTGTAAGATGCTTTAATTTAGAGAAACGCAGATCTTCAATTAAGATCAGATAAAGAATTCCCTTCACCCGATTGAAAACCTTCAAATAAAATGCGATGGTTTTGCCACCTTTAGCCGTCGCATATTTAGACATAGCGACATGCAATTTTTGGTTCATCCTTTGTGTTTTTTCTTAACTTTGCCCGGCATTATTGAAGACTCGGTTTGAATAGCACTTGCTGTTTCTTATAAAAGTTTTAAATGAATATGGGGCTTACATTCGCTTGCAACATTTGTTGTTTCATTCTGTTCGGTAGGCAAACTGATGCAGTATTTTCTTACCAAACAAAGAAATAATCTTTTTATCTAGATGGCTTACGAGTACATTTTGCTCTCACCGATAGTCATGATTAAGTTGACACGTGACTTTTATTTTCCTTCTAGAGAATTCCTGTTTGCGCATGCTCTATATATACCTTACTGCTATTTTAGACTATCATCTTGATGCATAATCTACGTATACAAGTCTCTCCATTTGGTCGTTTTTCGAGTCTTTCACATTTCAACCTGGGGAATTGTATGCGGCCAATGCGACCAATGCGGCCAATGCGAGCCCTTAAATCAACTTTCTGTGGTCCATGCGTTGTGACGCATTTGAAAATGCAATGAATTCCTTCACTGGGGCATCGCCATGATGGTGCACGTTGGTTGTTTTTGATGCAATTGTCGTACGCTGGAAATTCACATCGCTGACAACACTTGAAAATATCATACAAAAATACATAGCTGCCCTGTTGGTTGACAAAACTTGGATATGTGCATCGATACGGCCATTGTTCCATCTACACATAAAATAGGAAGAATTTTTTGCTTCGGATCTGGCAAACACGCTTGTCATGCAATGTGAATACAGATGTCTTTATTCAAGATAAAAGGATGTAATCTTTTCAAATGTATCCCCCAAGGCATTTCTTTTACAAAAATATTGATTACCCCTTTCCCTGCTGTATTATCTGTATCCCTGCTCTGTTCAGCATTTATCCTACTGTATCCCTGTTCGTTGTTGCTGGGGCCGTATAACTAGAACGCTAATTGAAGGGGAGGGATAGTCAATTGTGCCCGATTGATTTTTTTAGAAAGCCAAACCACTTTCGAAAGAAGTCAGTCGAGCACAACTGAATAATATATGAATGTACCCTCCCCCCCCTTGAATTAGCATTCTGTTGCTACGGCCATAACTAGAACGACAATCGGGGACGGGAGGGTGTTTATTCATGTATTCAGTTGTGCCCGACTGACGTCTTTTGAAAGTGATTTGGCTTTCTTAAGAATTCAGTCGAACACAACTGAATATAATATAATTCACACCCCCCCCCTTTACTAACGTTCTAGCTACGCAACTGTTTTCGATAGAGCAATGCAATCATATAGTCGTTGTTGACTTACCGAACGTTTATTGCGACCATCTTCCGAAATGGCAGCTATAATTTCTGATTCATTGCAGTAACTTGAGTTTTTGACAGGGCTAATTACGAGTGGCTTTCCGGGCGGTAATGTCGTGGGCGGTTCTTTCATTGATGGTTTTCTTGTGAAAATGGGGATGTATTTGTGTACACGTGTAAGTCTAATAGAGACCAGACCATGGCAAGTACATGCAATCATTATCTGCATCAAAATAACTCCATAAAGAACTTTTATCCTTGCCATAATCTTTCTTCTCCTATAACGCACGAACAAAGTTTTTCCACAAGCACAACACAAAAACACAATTCCATTGATAAATACGCTGTTCAATAGTCATCAAAAATACTTGATGAAAATTTTATCAAGGTATGCACTCTGATTCATCACTTGCAAGTTAGTCATACTGTTAAGCTACTGTATAAAAGTGAATGGTTTCAATCTTGGATTGTCGTTATACATGTTTGTAGATAAATGCTGTCCATTTTACTGTTACTACATGTCACGGGCGACTTTCTAGATTGTACTGAATGCACACAATTTCATTATTTTATCAGCGACAAAGTAATAAAATTGTGTGCATTCGGTACAGTCACGACTGTGAGATGAGGTGAAAAGAAAAATTAAATGTATCTAGTAACGGCCATCAAAGGATAGAAAATGTCGCTATATGGAATTATACAAAAAGATATTGTACTTTCTTAACATCAAATGCTGCGTGACGCGCTTGCCGACGTGTTCTGATAACTTGCAGTAGTGCATAATGAATAAAAGTTCTTTTACTTCTTTCGATTTGGCCAATGCATATACAGTGCTGTAAAAGATGCCTACCAAAAATTTCATCATGAAATCTTCATTTGCAAAAAAACGGCGACAGAAAGAAGAATACAAGAGAAATATTATTAACTGACTCTATAAAAAAAGTCAGTGATAAGGAGGTTTACCAGCTTGTGGTGATTATAATCTTATCATAACTGTTTGAAAATTTTCATTCGACGATAGCGAAAATATTACAGTCAAGTTTTGTACTTTAACACATGCACTTTTCTCATTTTATCATTGAACACATTTATCTAAAATGATCTTATGATAACTTCGACCGAGCCACGATCGTCATATGAACATGTTCATATCAATACAACGCCTTTTTATGGCATTTGTTGATGAAATCAACAATCTATTTATCGATTTTTTTCCTGTACCTTTTTTTCTGTTGAGCTCCGACTTTCTTGATAATTTTGATGCTTGTTGCAACACCAAGCTCTCTCTGTCGATGATTGTGAAACTGTAGTGCATGATGTGGCTTTAATAACGAATTATATAGCTAATTGGCCGGTTGGTTGATATATTCCTGAGTTGATGAAGCAGGACCTTGCGAAGTCTGCCCTCGAAGCATAGAAAAGTATTCCATTTTTCCTTTGAATTTCAATGTAATTATCTCCTTTTTGTCAATATTACCATGGTAACACCGTTCAAGAGGTTTGAATAAGAACTCGTTTTTTCGTCAAATTGGATTGACATTGAACTTGTGATCATAAAGAAACTTTATTTTGTCAAATTATAAAGCATTAATATATTAATAATGTGTGATGCAATCCTTTGTATTTTGGTTATTACATGCAAATTCATATTACTGAAAAAGTGCTCCCATTACACGCTAACTTGAAGTTTTGTTATAAACAAGATTGGGATCAAATTTCACGTTTGTAAAATAAAACGTCGTTAGAAGCGCTACAAACAAAATCATCGTAAAAAAATACCCTTTGCAGAAAACGCTTTTGAGGAAATATTTTTGCAAACGTCACAACTGCACGTGAACTTTTCCTTGCTATAACAAAGAAAAATTAAATTGTCTACAGAGGATGTCATTTGGAGGTGGCGATATGCTCCAATCCATTTAGTGAAAGTCCTAAGAAAAAGCATGTATCGATTGCATTTTCCATCAGAGAACCCCAATTGCTCCCCCGGAACGAAATTCAGCTCATCCAGGGGGGATCGAGGTGTTGTCGTATCTATTTCCTGCTCTGTGGGGGTGGCAAATCATTACACTTCAATAAATGAAGATGAGCTTCTTAGCACACAACATTATTTTCAAAATTGTCTGATAAAACTTGACTGCTCATATAAAAACTTTATGAATCATATTTATGTTATCGTTTGATAATGTTGATTAATGTTTTAATTGTTAGAGAGGGTCTGTCTCGGGGCTGGGTTGAGACACTGGTTAATAACGAATAGACATTTTTGTCTGTATCAGAAATGTGAATGTAAAGGACTAAAAACCACAGACGGCCGAGAAATCTGTTTGGGTTTTTTATGCAATCCATTTACTAAAACTGTAAATACGTTCCTTGATTGATGTGCAAGTCACGTGGAAGTCACGCGAGATCGCATGCCTGGCAAACATTGCACATAAATCAAGGAATGTATTAACAAAGTAAATGATTTGAACCCGGGAGTATCGTTACATGTTTGTAAATGTAGATCGTCCAGGTTGGTATAGTCCTGAGAAGGACTGTTTTTGTTAAAAAACACTTGAGAAAAACGACGATTTTTTTGAAAGCAAACATGTTTCGACATTATCAGAATGCCATCTTCAGTGCAGAATGGTTAGTGTTAAGTAATATATAATATGATATGAATAAATAATTACAATGAATAGGAATATGATTAAGTTAAAATTATAAAATATTTACAAAAGGAGAAAAAAAAAAGTATTAAGAACTTATAACAAAAAATATTATTATAAAGTAAATAAAACTAATCCCGATTTAAATATCCAAGTTCACCACTACAACACTATATTTACTTTATAATAATATTTTTTGTTATAAGTTCTTAATACTTAATTTTTTTTTTTTTTTCTCCTTTTTTGTAAATATTTTATAATTTTGTAACTTAATCATATTCCTATTCATTGTAATTAATTTATTCATATCATATTACGTATCATATTACTTAACACTAACCATTCTGCACTGAAGATGGCATTCTGATAATGTCGAAACATGTTTGCTTTCAAAAAAATCGTCGTTTTTCTCAAGTGTTTTTTAAAATTACTGTTTTTGTTGTTGTTGACTGACGTTTCGACAACCTTAGCGGTAGTCATCTTCAGAGTAAACAACAACAAAAACAGTCCTTCTCAGGACTATACCAACCTGGACGATCTACATTTACAAACATGTAACAATACTCCCGGGTTCAAACCATTTACTTTATTGTGCGATACAGTGGATAGATAACACGAAGAACTAGCCCGATTGTAAGGTTCGCTTTATTTTGCCCGAATTTTGCGGGCAAAATTATTTGCGCGTCAGAGAGAGAAAAGACTAGCACTAACATTGCGTGGCAAAAGAGAAATCAATTTTTGGAGAAAAAATCGAATCTTTTGGAATATTTGTCTTTTAAAATGCAATATCTTCGTCAAGATAAGAAAGACGAGGAAGATGGTATGTTGCATGTTTTTTAAAAAGTGTGAAATTGCTGAAAACATTGTAGTTTGATTTGAAATATAATTGTACCGTTTCCCATCCCAATAGGCAGAGGATCAAATCCATTTCAAGGACTGGACAAGGCAACTGCACTTCAAGAAGTAAATTCACTAATTTCTTCATTCTTCATTTTGCTTTGGGTTACGAGACTTATATTATCCATTCACAAAAGCTTACTCACAAAAGTGTATTGAACAATATGATGGTCTTGTTTCCATTCAGTTTCAAGATTTTAAGATTTGTACCATATTCTGCCACTATTTTTTTTCAGGCGAGAACTTTTAATGAAAGCCCTGTCAACCCAAAAAGATGCATCCACATACTGACCAAAATATTGTATCTCTTGAACCAAGTATGTTATGACATGTAAAATAACCTTAAATATGAAAATCATTCCATGTGTATCATCTAGGCTCTTAAAAAATCATGCCACTCTAGAAAAGGTTTTAGACTATATGATTAGACACACAGAACACTGACAATTGAAAACCTGGCTGCCATTTTGACTTTAGTAAAATTTATTCTCTGCCTCGTGTAGGGTCAGCAATTTGGTACAACTGAGGCTACCGAAGCTTTTTTTGCCATGACAAAGCTTTTTCAATCAAAAGACGTGAGTTCTTAGTAGATGGCTGAAGTAGGAATGCATTCATATAATGCCCTATATTGTTGATTTTTTTCATTTATATCATAGCCAATGCTAAGGCGCATGGTTTACCTTTCCATAAAAGAACTTGCCAATGTTGCGGAGGATGTTATCATTGTCACAAGCAGTCTGACCAAGGACATGACTGGTCGAGAGGAAGCATATTGTGCTAATGCGATTCGTGCTTTATGTAAAATCACGGATGCGACAATGCTACAGGCTATTGAACGTTACATGAAACAAGCCATAGTTGATAAGAATAATAGCATATCAAGCAACGCACTAGTGTCATCATTGGTGAGTATGAGCTTTATCAAGTTGATGAGTTGAGTGTCTGTTGGTGCTTTGTAGAAATTTGATACACTAACCTGACAGTTAGCTTAGATGAAAATTATTTCAAGTTTTCAATGACCCAACATTAAATGAAGATTGATTGTTCCATCTGGCACAAAATCTTTGCTTATTGTAATGCTTAGAGAATCAGCATATGTTTGTTTGAACTTTCTAAAATCTTTCAAAAAGTAATCTTGAGCTCTTTTAGATCATACACAACTTTTAGTGGCAAATTACATACATGTCAGCTTAAGTTCATTATTTGTCAGTCAGTAGGTTTTCTTGAATTCACGTGATGTGTCACGTTATTAGTCAATATCCACAAGCCTGTTTAACTATGGAACATGTTGCATTGATTTTATCTCAGTAATATGCTGATGAAATTCTTTTGTTTTTAACAGCATCTTCTCAATGGCAGTTATGATGTGGTAAAGCGATGGGTTAATGAGGCACAAGAGATGATTTCCAGTGATTCTATCATGGTTCAGGTATTTTGTTAAATGCAGGAGATGAGTTATGTTATCAATCTGACAAAAAAGAGTATATTTGCTGTAATACTACATCAATGCTGTTGTTTGTATTAACCAATGTGGTCAAGCCTCATTGTTTGTAATCTCTAAGATGTTGACTTGTCAAGAGTTGTGTTGTTTTACATGTCTTGAGCACTTTACTTTTAAAATTCATATGGTGAAAATGTTATGTTAATAATAAGTTCACTAAGCTTATTGCGAATGTTGTTAGTCAAACACCTTATCATGTGTTTCATTTCACAATTTAATCAGCATATCATATAAAACAATATCTAATGTATAAAATGAAAGTTTCTCCGGATTGTTATAAAATGATTTTATTGAGCTTTCGACTCGGTGCTTCGAGCCTTCATCAGAATTATGCAGGAAGTTATACAACTAAAGAAAAAGGACAAAAAAACTACAAACAACATCAAAACTACAACATTACACTCTAATAATATTAACATCGATCATATTCACAATATGCCAGAACCCATAACAACACATTGTGCACAATCCAATCACATTAATCCACCCCCTAATCCAATCACATTAATCCACCTGCTAATCCAATCACATTAATCCACTCTCTAATCCAATTAGACGCTCTAAACATCTACAAATTAAAAACAACTGTATCTAACTTCCTTTATCTTTCTGATGAAGGCTCGAAGCACCGAGTTGAAAGCTCGATAAAATCATTTCATACAATCTGGAGAAACTTTATTTTTATAAATTAAATATGCCTGGATTACCAATATATAACAATATCTGTAAACCTTCCACTCACTGCCCTCCTAACTGAAACGGCACGGCATTTTGGAGGACAGTGAGTGAATGTTTACAGATATTGTTTTATGTGATATGCTTAAGTTGAGAAATGAAAAACATAATTAAGGTGTTTCACTAAAAATATTACTTGCAATAAGCGCTTAGTCAACTAATTATTAACATGATATACCTGAATAGCGAGTGTGGCATTATTAAATGGTGAAGATGTCTGCTACATGCAATACAACGGCGATTCATTTTGTGAGAATAGCTGGAAAAAATTGTCCCTAAGCCATTGTCACGTGTCCCTTTTCCCTGCTTTTCAACAGTACATAAGTTCGCCAAAACAACAGTTTTATGTGTTCTTTGAAAGCATTGAAATTCTCGGCTTGCAATCAACCATCAGTATTATCAACATGTTGGCTGTAGTGTTTTGCACCGGAGTACCGGAGGTCGGAGTTAGGCTGGAGCTCCGGCTATTTTTGCCTACCGGAGCCGGAGCAAGAGTTTGTTCATATCCGGCAAAACTCCGGCAGCAGTCGTTTGTGCTGCAAAATATTGTGAAACTTTGGTGAACGTGTCTGATCAAAACATTTTTGTATCAACGAACGATAACTATTGGCTAAAATTGAAAAACTTGCATGAAAATAAAACATTTTATGCATGAAACAACATGACGCTAGATTGCGTTCACACATGCTAATTTATGATTCAGTCGGACTGTGGAAATTCAACTTTACATATAACAATTTTACTAATAATTCACCTTGGACTGTTAAACAGTTTCTTGCAAAATTAACCAGCCACAAGCATATACTCGAGTTATAAAATAGCCGGAGTTTGAAGCCCGAGTTCAGATTTGACAAGAGGCCGGAGTTGAAAAACCGTAGTTTGCACAGTCTTAGTTGGCTGGGGCCTGCTTGCAATGGCAATAATAAAGCATTCTTTTACATTATTTTATCTTAGTATCATGGTCTTGGATTGCTATATCACATCAAGAAACAAGATCGTCTTGCCATCTCGAAACTTCTCAACAAGTTCACTAAATCATCCATGAGATCACCTTACGCAATGTGTATGATGGTACGTTACTTTACTGTATTGTTAGGGCTAAGCAATGTGTATGATGGTACGTTACTTTACTGTATTGTTAGGGCTAGGCAATGTGTATGATGGTACGTTACTTTACTGTATTGTTAGGGCTAGGCAATGTGTATGATGGTACGTTACTTTACTGTGATGTTAGGGCTAGGCAATGTGTATGATGGTACGTTACTTTACTGTGATGTTAGGGCTAGGCAATGTGTATGATGGTACGTTACTTTACTGTGATGTTAGGGCTAGGCAATGTGTATGATGGTACGTTACTTTACTGTGATGTTAGGGCTAGGCAATGTGTATGATGGTACGTTACTTTACTGTGATGTTAGGGCTACGCAATGTGTATGATGGTACGTTACTTTACTGTGATGTTAGGGCCAGGCAATATGTATGATGGTACGTTACTTTACTGTATTGTTAGGGCTAGGCAATGTGTATGATGGTACGTTACTTTACTGTGATGTTAGGGCCAATGTGTATGATGGTACGTTACTACTGCGATGTTAGGGCTAGGCAATGTGTATGATGGTACGTTACTTTACTGTGATGTTAGGGCTAGGTAAATGTGTATATGGTACGTTACTGTACTGTGATGTTAGGGCTAGGCAATGTGTATGATGGTACGTTACTTTACTGTGATGTTAGGGCAATGTGTATGATGGTACGTTACTTTACTGTGATGTTAGGGCTACAATGTGTATGATTGTACTGTGATGTTAGGGCTAGGCAATGTGTATGATGGTACGTTACTTTACTGTGATGTTAGGGCTAGGCAATGTGTATGATGGTACGTTACTTTACTGTATTGTTAGGGCTAGGCAATGTGTATGATGGTACGTTACTTTACTGTATTGTTAGGGCTAGGCAATGTATGATGGTACGTTACTTTACTGTATTGTTAGGGCTAGGCAATGTGTATGATGGTACGTTACTTTACTGTGATGCTAGGGCTAGGCAATGTGTATGATGGTACGTTACTTTACTGTATTGTTAGGGCTAGGCAATGTGTATGATGGTACGTTACTTTACTGTATTGTTAGGGCTAGGCAATATGTATGATGGTACGTTACTTTACTGTATTGTTAGGGCTACGCAATGTGTATGATGGTACGTTACTTTACTGTATTGTTAGGGCTAGGCAATATGTATGATGGTGCGTTACTTTACTGTATTGTTAGGGCTACGCAATGTGTATGATGGTACGTTACTTTACTGTATTGTTAGGGCTAGGCAATGTGTATGATGGTACGTTACTTTACTGTATTGTTAGGGCTAGGCAATGTGTATGATGGTACGTTACTTTACTGTATTGTTAGGGCTACTAGTGCCAGGTGATCGAACATTAGTGTGTTATTTTACCACATAGGTGTACATCAGCATCTCCATAGAGCTTTTTTACTTTTTCTGCTGGTGCTACATAACGAAAAAGTGCTCACTTTGTGTTCTCAAACATCCTTTTTGACTATGACCAGGGAGCTTCCATAGGGGGAAAAGAGTAAATTCAGCTTTGTAGGTGGGAAATGGAAAAAGAAACAACGGAAGGCGAAGGAAAGTTGCTTGAGTAACGGAGAAAAGGCGCCAAACTTTAATTGTTTCCCAGGCCTCTAGTTACCGTGAACGGCCCTGGTTATGACTGTGTTTCCATGGGATACGGAAGGAAAGTTGCATGAGTAACGGAGAAAAGGCGCCAAAGTTTAATTGTTTCCCAGGCCTCTAGTTACCGTGAACGGCCTGGTTATGACCGTGTTTCCAAGGGATACGGCGTTTATTAACGATGCGTGTTTTCTATGTAGATTCGTATCGCGGCGAAGTATGTAAACGAGGAGGATGAAGGGTAAAAGACATTACGGCAATAAAATTGTGTTATTTTGCATTTACATATAAACTTCATTTCTTGTGTGTCATATCTTCTCTTTCTTGCTACTTGTTATCAACTCTATAGTATAATGATCATAATTTGTGCGTTGTTTTTTATATTATTCTTTATGCGTACGCAGATCCTCCAGTGGCTATTATGATTTCCTTGAGAACTGTCTGCGACATAAAAGCGAGGTATTTAAACTTAATGCGCATGCCCGGAAATATGCGTTAAATAGCTTTTGGTCAGTCATTAAGTCAATGTTTCTGATGTGTATAGGAGAAGCGTATTTTTGGTAAATTGACCTTGAGTTTTCCAGTTTAAAATTATTTTTAACATTTAAATTCTGATGGGTTTACCGTATAGTTAGGGCTCTTAGTGCCAGATGATTGAATATTGGGAAAAGGGCCTGGAACTGGTCATAGAACCCCGCTATATAATGTGCGATTGCGTCGTATTCAATGGCTTACGTTATAAAAAACCATTCTTTGTAAAACTTGAAACTTAGCGAAGCGCAGTTTTCTCAAAATTTTCTGTGAAAAGGAAATAAATTTGTGAGAAATTTAAAAATTTGGAAAGCGTAAGATTTATTAGGGATTGTGAATTTCAGCTCTTTTCAGTGTGCTTGGATCACGTGGTTAACCGATGGTTGCTTTCAAAGCAAACTTTCAATACTTTATTTAAATAAATGTCATTGTATTTGTACTTTACATAGATGGTGATATACGAAGCTGCCAGAGCTTTGGTTAACTTGAAGAATGTTGAAACACGTGACCTGTGTCCGGCTATTTCCGGTGAGTAAATGTTGCGCCTGCAATCTTCATGTTCGATCCTGATATTCTTTACCCTTGCTATGGAATTGTCTTACAGTGCTTCAGCTGTTTCTCAGTTCTCCTCGGCCAACGTTGAGGTTTGCCGCGGTGAGGACATTGAACAAAGTAGCAATGTCTCAGCCGGCGTCTGTTGCAAGCTGTAATCTGGATCTTGAAAATCTTATTACCGATGTAAACCGTAGTATCGCGACTTTGGCAATAACTACGCTGCTTAAGGTAAATATGAGGAGAATCGTAGCAGAGCTTAATTATTACGTAACTAATCTGCCTTAAGGCCCGGATCCTAAAAATAGATCGTGTGAACACATATAAAGTGAGCTTCCGTCAGTCTCAAAAATGGGATCCAAATCGGAACTTGAATTGTAGCAGAGCTTAATTATTACGTAACTACTCTTCCTTAAGGCCCGTTCACACGATCCGATTTCGTCGGATCCGAAATATAAAGTGAGCTTCCGACAGTCGGATCCGTCAATCTCAAAATGGGATCCAAATAGAACTTGCTCTATTTTCATCCGACAACATCGAAGGAAGCCGACTTGACTGAAGCATTTTACTCTCTATACTTCCCAAATTTGAGCTAACACAAGAAATTACATTTGAAAAACACTTGAAAACAAGTATAGAAATGCGCAAATATATCGATAAATGTTCTTGATAACACAAATGGTTGTTTCAAGACTATAAATATCTAAACAAATATAAAATATCGACAAAACTATCTGACCATGTGAACAAGCAAGCAAAAGTCGGAACCGAAACAGTCGGATCCGATAAATCGATCCTGTGAGCGGGGCTTTAGGTAGCTAATCACGGAAATCGTTGATAAAAAAGGTTCATTTGACATAGATTAAGAGTTTGAGGGTGATTAACTAAGATTATTAGTAGAATGCTTCCTTGCGGTAAAAGATTTATTGTTGTGAATTTTATTTAGAGTTGATTTGTGGAGGATTTGTCATTTCAACTTCGTAAAACAGTGCATCCTTTCCCTTTTTAGACCGGAAGTGAGTCAAGCATCGACCGCCTGATGAAACAGATCTCGTCTTTTATGTCGGAGATTTCCGATGAGTTCAAGATTGTGGTAGTGGATGCAATCAAGTATGTTGTTTTTGTGATCCGGGAACTCACGAGGAATTTCGACATTTTCACTAGCGACTCAGCCCCATTCCCCTTCATTTTCATTAGCGACTCAGCTTCATTCCCTATTATCTATTTCGATAGAGTTGACCATTTTAAGAACATTTGCAATATATTTTATAAGACGAAAATTTAATTTTACTTGACTTTTTGGGCCTCAAAGTTGGCTTTTTTCGTGTGTGACCGTGAGGTGCTGTGACTGGGTCTAGTTAACCGGACGTGACGTACATTGGAGAACACGCTGCTTTTAAACGCAGTAGTTTTTTAGTGTAATTTGTAGCAAAATCAAGAAGTTTATTTTTTATTAAACTTGAGTTATAGTGTGTAGTTTGTTTTTGAATCACACTAATTCTACAGCCTTAAAAAGCAGTGTGTTCTCCAATATACGTCACGTCCGGTTAACTAGACCCAGTCACAGCACCTCACGGTCAAACACGAAAAAAGCCAACTTTGACCTCCAAAAAATCAAGGAAGATCAAATTTTCGTCTTATAAAATATATTGCAAATGTTCTTAAAATCGTAAACTCTATCTAAATAGATAATTTCCCCGAGGGTGACATAGGCACTTCAAGGTCGTTTTCTTTTACTGATCGTAAAATCGTCCACTCCTCTTTCAAAGGATGATCGATGTAACTCGAGCCCGTCATTTTTTAGGTCATTGTGTATGAAATTTCCCAAGAAGCATTTGGTGATGATGACTTTCCTCTCGTCCATGCTGCGTGATGACGTAAGAATTCATTATGTAGTGAAGTCCGCTGAAAGTTCTTGGTGAACGATGTTAATGCCAAAAGTTGTTTCAAAACTAGGGAGGATTTGAATACAAGAAAGCGATCGTGAACACCATTATTCATATCGTGGAAGAAAATTCTGAGGCAAAAGAGTCCGGTGAGTACATACAATTTGGCTCTGTATCTTATTGAACTTCATTCAAAGAGCTCTGCTCTTGTGAAAAAATGAAAAAGCGATATTTTATCGAGCGCGTAATTTACCTAACATTGCATCGAAGTCAAAGTTGAAAAGGCTGAATATGACGTTCATGCAGTTCGTCATAAGCCGCCTCTATTGGTTTCACTTACTAGCTTCACTTACTAACTTCACTTTCTACCTTCACTTACTAACTTCACTTTCTAACTTTACTTTCTACCTTCACTTACTAACTTCACTTTCTACCTTCACTTACTAACTTCACTTTCTTAACTCTTTACTTCTAGCTTCTTACTAGCTTCATTTCACCTTCACTTACTTTCACCTTACTAGCTTCACCTATTAGCTTCACTTACTTAGCTTTACTTACAAGTTTCACTTTCTATTTCACTTACTAGCTTCACTTTAAGCTTCACTTTCTAGCTTCACTTACTAGCTTCACCTATTAGCTTCACTTACTAGCTTCACTTACAAGCTTCACTTTCTAGCTTCACTTACTAGCTTCACTTACAAGCTTCACTTCAAGCTTCACACCACTTCACAGCTTCACTTACAAGCTTCACTTACAAGCTTCACTTCCTTACAAGCTTCACTTACCAGCTTCACTTACAAGCTTCACTTACAAGCTTCACTTCCAGCTTCACTTACAAGCTTCACTTACAAGCTTCACTTACTAGCTTCACTTACCAGCTTCACTTACCAGCTCCCCATACTAGCTTCCCAGTTAGTACATCTTGTGTATTGTCCATTGGGTAATGTAAATTTGGTAATATATTTACACGGTAACAAATGGTTATATGTTTGATTGATTTTTTCAATAAGGTCTCTCTCATCTTTGTGAGTTCATCGAAGATTGTGAGCACACCGTCCTTGCGACACGAATTCTTCATTTGCTTGGCCGAGAGGGACCTAGGACCCAGAAACCATCGAAGTACATACGGTTCATATACAACCGAGTGATTTTGGAGAATGCTGCAGTTAGGTCAGGTTAGTTTAGGGAATGGTTTGTCCATTTGGTCACAGTGCTGTTGTATCTTATATGAACGTGCAGACTTTAAAAGTATCAGCCATTCTTTGCAAGCCCCTTCTACTACCAATTGACGCACGTTACGATTTCAATGTGTATTTTTTGTCGATTTTATCCTGGTTTATTCTTAAAAATTATCTTATACATCTCTCACTTCATAAGCAACATTTAACTATGGTACAAATATCTCTCTTCATAAACAGTTTGAACTATGGTATACATTTCTCTCTTCATAAACAACATTTAACTATGGTATACATTCTCTCTTTATAAACAACATTTAACTATGGTATACATCTCTCTTCATAAACAACATTTAACTATGGTATACATGTCTCTCTTTATAAACAACATTTAACTATGGTATACATGTCTCTCTTTATAAACTAAATTTAACTATGGTATACATGTCTCTCTTCATAAATAACATTTAACTATGGTATACATGTCTCTCTTTATAAACTAAATTTAACTATGGTATACACGTCTCTCTTCATAAACAACATTTAACTATGGTATACATCTCTCTCTTTATAAACAACATTTAACTATGGTATACATCTTTCTCTTCATAAACAACATTTAACTATGGTATACATCTCCCTCTTCATAAACAACATTTAACTATGGTATACATCTCCTCTTCATAAACAACATTTAACTATGGTATACATCTCCCTCTTCATAAACAACATTTAACTATGGTATACATCTTCCTCCTCATTAAACTTAAAACATTGATAATGTATCAGTTGCATTTTTCAATGTTGTATATGAAGTTTGTATTTTCCAGCTGCTGTCACAACCCTTGCCAAGTTTGGTGCTCACTGTGAATCTCTGCTACCGAGTATCGAAGTATTGTTATCTAGGTAAGTTTGCAAGCGCCATAAGAGATGGGTTGAATATGTGCACGAGCCCTTTCGTTAGAAACTATGTTCACGAAGGCATGTCTGTTTATCCAAGTTTTTTTAATTTACCATCAATTTTTGTCGGTGGATCTTCATACTCTTATTAAACAAAATATGAATTACCCGTTACTTACCATACTTGGTCATGATCTAAGCGAAGTACATACGCAATTTTTCTTATGTACAAGCTGAGCTTCTTTCCTTTGAGAAGTCGTATTTCTCTGAAATTGATGAATTGAAGTTTCTCGTGAACCTCGTAAGCTATAGTTCTCTCCATAATTGATACAGTTTAAACTCAGCACAGTTCAATACAAATGAGGATGTGCATAATACAGTCAAACCTGAATTAAGCGACCCTCTATTAAGCGGACACTTAGTAAAGTCACAGTATAGGAATATACAGTAGGGCCACTTCGCTGTTCAACTGGCTGCTGTATATTTAATTTGATTACTGGCTGCCGTTTGCCATTTCGTCAGTCCTATTGGTCACACAATGCAATTTACTGGCTGCCAATATGGTAATCACATGCGTAATAAGATATGTGTGGCACGAAAAAATTCAATGGAGTGGCCCTACTGTATGTTCTCTATACTGTGGTAAAGTCCTAAATTTAATCCCATATTACTTAATCGTGATGATAAACACTTAGAGATTATAAATAATACAGTTTTATATATAATGTCCATGGATAAACCTCCATCTGGCGGACAGCTTCATTTCACGAGTGTATCCGCTTAATACAAGTTTGACCCATTTCCTATCTTACACTGTGAAACATACACCATTCATAAATCAAAATAGAAGTATTTCTTGACATGCCCTCGGGATATGATTGGATATGTATGGATATTTAGGTGTTTGCTTGATACTGATGACGAAGTTCGTGATCGAGCCACGTTCTATCTGAATGTGTTGAGACAACAAGACAAGGCTTTATCTTCAGCTTATATTTTGAACGGTATGGAAATGAACACTCTTAAAAGAATTATCTCCTTTCCTTACCCACGGAATGAGTTTAACCTGGCTTGCATGAGACGGAATTTTGACAGCAAAAAAGTTGATGAACGGTTTGATCCTTTTACCGGCGACAGGACGAACGGCTAGAAAATTAATGTGGCATAGATTCCCAAAATCAGTTTCTACGTTATTTATTTTTCAGGCTTACAGGTGTCCGTGGTAGGCCTGGAGCGAGCTTTGAATGCTTACGTCAAAGAAGCTCCAGATGCACCGTTTGACATCAAGACCGTTCCCTTGGCAACGGCGTCGATGCAAGAGCAAATGGTGAAGACGAGCAAAAGCAGTAAGTATGAAATCAGGATTTGTGGTTTGAGAAGGTTTTGTGCCGAGGCTGTTTGTTGTTGGCGAGAAAGCTAACCTTCGTTTACTGTCGATGGCGTTTGTTTATGTTTTGATAGTGACAATTACAGTGAAAATACACATACACAGACCATGAAAAAGAACTTCTAATTAGCAAAATATATTTAATAGGTTAAAATTAGGACAATGTAGCGAAATTTTACATATGTAAGTTATGCAACAAAAAATAGTATAGATAATAACAAATGGATTTTGCTTCAGTCACAGCTTTGCATTTGTTATACATGCATTTTATTAAACTAATCAATCTTTGGCGTGGATGATAATCATCACTGCCCAACATTACCTGACAAATCATGTGCAGTTCTTCTCGACTGCCTGTGTATTATACGGCTAAGTAAAATGGCGAAGATTTGGCGATAGACCTTTAGTTTAGTGAGTAATATGAAATGTTTTTGCGATGAAAAATTTGAAATCTCCCAACCATCTATTCATAATAACAGCAATAGTAATAACAATTATATTAATCCTCGATAATATTTTCTACAGTTACGAATAATTAAAAAAAGGGAAAGTGGTTTTCTCAGGAAATAGAATAAAAAATGCCTTTAAATAATTCTGCATTGTTCTTTAAAAACCTTATTATATAATATTCAATACATTATTTTTTAAACTATTTTCAAAACACTTTAAGAATTTGGAACTTTTTGAATAGGCGTCAAAATATTCCAAGCTACTGCATCTAAACGAAAAGTTTCTACTATATTGGTTGCATAAAATTATAATCGGCGTTTCTCGTTTGTTAATCATGCACTTAGTTTCAAAAAAAACCAGACAGGAACAAGGCCTTATTTTACTTGATAAATTCTAACAAATAGTTGTTGTTTCTTTCAACACGCAAATTTTGTATCTTTAGCTTATTAAGTGCATTAACTTGCCTATGGTCTTGACCACGCTATGTAAAAAAACGGACTGCACTGTTTTGCAGAATATGTAACTTATTCCTGTTGTTTCGGCGATGAAGCTTTATAATCCCAGCAAACCTCTTTTATTGAAAATCGCTATCATTCAGATAAAACCAATTGAACGTTTCAGGCAAAACAGAAGCGCCTTCAAATCAGCCAACTGTGGTCACTTCGAGACAAGAAGTCTATGCGGAACAGCTTGCCGCGATTCCCGAGTTCGCCAACCTTGGTCCGCTGTTCAAGTCTTCTGCTAAGCCACTTGAGTTGACGGAGTCAGAGACAGAGTACGTGGTGAACTGTGTAAAACACGTGTTTAATGATCACATCGTATTCCAGGTAATACATACGTACAGGTTCAGTGGCGTACGTAGCCTCAATAATTTGGAGGGGGATATTCATATATACATTTTATAGTCCGCAGAAAGCAATTCATTTCAAAGGAAATTAATACGGCGGAACATGAATGTATGAATGTCCGCCCCCCCGGACTATCGAGCTGGTTAAACCAATGGTCTTGGGGTACAGTCCCTAATTTTAACTTGATGGTGTTGTGGACGTTTTGTAGCCTTTCATGGGAGGATTGGGACTAGTTAAATTTGCTAGCTTCATACACTACTGTGGACCTAGTACCATTGATGGGAGCAAATTTCGATATTGCAGTTGAAAACAGTTCATCCACAATAATATGAGACTACAGCATTGTCGGCCGCATTGAATTTAAATGGAAGGCCTCTCGCATGTGTTTTTAGAGCTCACTCACATTCGTTGAACGTGACTTCAACATCACCTTACACTTTCACTCAAGACGGCATTTTCACTCCATTAAATGTTTCATCTGAAATACTTTTGAAAAAATCCAGCCATCGATGGAATTATGAGTTTGTCATTGATTAGGGAGGGCGCTATTTTTATGTTGCACTCAGTGAGTGTGAGTACTCGTGAGCTTTTAGTGTGTGTAAGTTGATGCTTCGTTGTATGACTCTACTATAATTGCAATGCATTCTCTTCCACTTTCTTCAGTACGACTGTACGAATACGCTGAACGATCAAATACTCGAAAATGTAACCGTGGATATGGAGGTATCCGAAGGTGAATACGAGGTCGTGATGACAATCCCGTGTCCTAGTTTACCCTACAATACACCTGGTATCACCTATGTCCTTGTCAAAATACCCGAAGATCAAACTGAAGGTATGAGAGATACACAGGAAGAAGAATTGTTTTCATGTCGTAAATTTTTAAATTACCCTGTAACTGCACATATATTGGGACATGGCGACCGGGGCGTGGTAACTAGTGATGTAGAGGGCATAACAACCAAGAGTGTAAAGGGTGTGGTAACTAGTGGTGTAGAGGACGTCGCAACCAGTGGTGTAGAGGGCGTGGTAACTAGTGGTGTATAGGGACGTGGCAACAAGGCGTGTCGAGAATGTTGCACTTCTCGATTAATTTTAATTTAAGTATAGTTGGTCAAAATTGCTGAATATGCATGTTCTAAGTTATAATTAGTCAAATAATTTTAAATTATTGTACGTACGAATGATATTTTTTCATTGCCATTCATCATTGATTTTAATTGTTGCTCAAAAGTCGTTTTTATAGCAATTAGCTTTGTTTTTTTTTGCATAGAAAATTTTGGCAAGAGTTGTTTCATATCACTGTTACTAGCTGGTCATTTTTCTGCACCCCCACAATCTTTATTTCTTATCCACTCCCCCCTTTGCATATACTTTTCTTGTTAATTTTAAAAATAATGCAGTGAAGCGTCGTAAAACGTCGTAAATGTACCCTCAGTCAACATAAAGAGAGAGCTATCGCTTCGATTACAATTCATTATGGAAGCTGAAGCTTCTCGTTATGGGACAATTAAAAGAGATTCTAGTTGATGTTCTACCTGCAACTTTTGCAATGCGTTTAGTTCTTGTACTTGTATTGCCATTAGAAAGCAGGTTTTGTGTAGGTTTTGTGTTGGATTTTCAACGGCGTTGCTAACTGTCGATATTTAAATACGTTTAGTCACGTGTACCTTTTCCAACACAATGAAGTTCGTTGTAAAAGATTGTGATCCCAACACTGGCGAAGCTGATGATGAAGGATATGATGATGAATATGTGGTAGGTACACTATGAATAATACTGAGATGTATACGCGGATGGTTTTGTTTGAGAGGGGATGGGGTGCTTTAGTTCATGTTAGATTTCGATGGCTACTTGTTGCCGTAGCGTGTCAGACTTTTTCTGCTAATTTCTGTTACTTTTTTCTGACTGGATGATTTTCGGAAGTGTGCTCTATTGCTAATCACGATTGCTTTTGCTTAAATAGTTTGGTGTATTAGTATTTTGCGAGGAAATGGACATCCTTTCTCCACCTCAAAGGCTCTAAATCTATCCCTGAAGAGAATATGATTCAAAGCAGTAAATTCCCATTGTTCCGCTCATAATTCTGACATTGCTTCTTTTGTTTTAGTTGGAAGACGTGGACGTTGTGGTCGCTGATCACGTGCAGAAAGTGTTCAAAACGAACTTCGCTGCGTCGTGGGAGGAGATTGGGGATAGTCACGAAATGAAAGATACTTATGCCTTGTCTCAAATGAAAAGCTTGGAAGGTAAGATGTAAAGATTTAACGCGCGATGCTGCTAATTGCTAATGACATGGATTTTTCTCTGAAAATGTGCATTTTATAAGAATTCGTGCGCTGTTTTTTTGTGCCCCATGTCTCATCAAATGCCGACTTGAAATTACTGATTTTTTTGTGCGTGCAACCAGGAATTGTTTGGGAATTGAGTGTGATGTTTTTCCAAACACGCTAGCATTTCATTGTTTTGTTTCATTTGCCAAAACATCAGCAATTTTGAATTACCTTAAAAGTATAATTTATGTCTAGTGAAGGTCTACAAACGAACAAGCTGGACGTTTCAGAATGTTTCTCAAATATCCGAAATGAACTTATTTTAAGGTTTATATCTAAGTTTACATGGTCAGTATAATCAACTCCATATTTTATTTATAAACCCATCGCGCTAAGTTCCTGCGAGGTAGATAAATAACAAACGACCTCGTTCTCAGTCAGTAATCAGTATGTAGTCAGATTAACCTCAATAACCTGGTAACTTGTTGTAGAATCTCGGCAGTTCACAAATAAAAATGACGAGCGAAAATTTACTCGGTTTTCCAGGAAAAGAACTTCAATTATCAGGCCATATTTTTCTTCGATTTCAAGCTCTTTCTCTAACTTATCGTGATTTTTCCTTTTTTTTTTGACGATTATTGTAGATGCGGTGAAACAGATCATCGAATACATGGGCATGCAGCCATGCGAGCGATCGGACCGAGTCCCTTCAGACAAGAAATCCCACGTTCTGTTATTGGCCGGTTGCTATCGAGGCGGGCACGATGTTCTTGTTCAAACAAAACTGGCGTTCAGCGATGGCGTTACCATGCAGATCACTGTCCGAAGTTCTGAGGCGACCGTTTCCGAAGTCGTTCTCTCGGCAGTCGGTTGAGGATGTCATTTTTGGTTGATGAAATTTTTGCCGATGTTCATTTTTGTAGAAAGCTCATCATGGCAAATTATATGTGAAAGATTACTATGAAACATTTTTGTATGTGTTAAATTTCTGGTTGTTTTTTTTTGTGCGCATGAATAGGATTCGGAGCCCTTTTTCTGACGCGTGGAATACTGTCTACTTTCCTGGCTCTTTTAAGACCGCTGTTTTATTTTTTTTTTTTGTTTTATTTTTTGTTTTATCGGTGCGTGCTCCTTTCCATGACGTAAAGACATGACGTCACACAGAGATCTGGGGCTAGTCCGACGGAAAAAATTGATTGGCGGCAGATTTAATTTTCACCGAGATTTTTACTGTTTGGCGAATTGAATATTTCGTTGTTGAGCACTAGATTAACGAGATAGTGCCAAAATAGATCTAGTAATATTACGTGTAATTTTCTGCTCTACTTCCTTGATTTAACTTTTGGGTATTAAAATAATTGAAATATTCGTTTTAAAGAGCAGAGATTAACACGGGGACACTTAAATGAACTTAAGTTTACCAACGATTGAAGTGGGCTTCAAGCTTCAACAGCAAGTAAAAATCAGGGGGGTGAACCGATTTTTGAAAGTGAAACAAGAAGCGAAAACCGGTGCGGGGCTTTCCCTGAGCTCAAATTTGCGACAATTGTATAGTTGTTGTAACTTTGATAATTTCAACATTTTTTTTGGCCTCGAAAAACGAAGCTATAACTTTTCCACCATCGTTTTCTTTGTTGAAGTTTGAAAGACAATAGTCTAATGTCTACAATTACAGGTATCTTCAGCGCGGGAAAACAGTTATATTGTTATGCTATCCTGCTAATCAAGCTTAGTTTTAAAAATATTACAAAATTTTGACTGCTTTCCTCCGGATATTTTTTGTTGTTTTTTTTTGTGAGAACATGGCTTAACGCAACGACAAGCTGCTGTTTCTTGGTACACTCATATTCCTGTACCAATATCCTCGCAGAGAAATATGTAGGAAAAATTGAACTCTCGTGTTCAGGGGGGTTGTATTCATTTCTCTGTCATGTGCTACCGATTTTGGCTTTAGGAATCTCAACTTCACACTCGCCTTTTCACATGTTTAGGGAACAATGAAAAACTATTTTACTTGAATAGGGAGTAAGAAGGAAATGGTTTTCTTATTTTGCTATTTTCTTGTAAAACCCGCCACGGGGAGGGCACTCGGGTACGTCACTCACGACTGTACACGAAGCCGCGTTTACTATTCGCCCATTTTCAAATTAGCGTCTCTTTGGATTGAATTTACAAGCTTTTTGTTGATGGCAAGAGCTTGAAGAGAAACGCAAAACAAAAGCATTATCTTATACAATAAACATATAACGGAAGAACCTGCATAGGGAAAGCTGTTTGAGCGGTTTTGTTGTTTAAATCTTGGCTATTGTTTTACAGCTCGTCAGCGGTGGCGTGACTTGTCTTCGAAGCCGTTTGCCTCGTATACGACTTGGCATTGTTGTACTCGTCGCCGTTTCGGTGTATGTTTCAGAATTTTAACTTTACAAAGCTTGCGGCGACAGAACTGGTTTATAGGATTGAGACTTATCAAACTCAAATAGCGAAAAGACTGAAAATAGCGCGTGAAATTTGTGCTGCTCGGTGAACTTCAACGGAGAAAGAAGCATCGCACTGAACAAGGTATGTCGTCAGCTAAATAACGTTTTTATCCACCGAACAGGCTATTTCTGTCTGGATTCAGGGTCAGTGTTTAGTAAACTCAAAAATAAATGTGGTTATTTACAATTTGAAGCAATTGTATCGCCTGTATTCATGTAAATGTTCAATAGAGAATCACAAAGCCATATTGTAAACAGAAAACTAAGCCGCCATGAGCGGGAAGCAGATCTACTTGCATAATATGCTTTGTATTTAGTAATTTTACGGCGTCATGTTGACGATTTGAACGTGTGAAAACAACTTTTCAATTAGTCTTTTTACGAAATTTCACATGTCTTTAAAACAGGATGAGCTTGGAAAGAATAGGGAGATCTTAATGCAAGACAAATGCGCGAGCGATTTGCTGTTTGAGGGAGAAGGCATAAGAAATTTTAAATGACGTTTGCTTTTAATTATAGATTTTCGTCGATTTTCCCATGGTTTACCATGCTCTCCCGACAAACATTTTAAATGTATTTCTTGCTTAAAATATGGTCAGTGCTCGCGAACTAGTTAACAGTTTAAAAGGAACGCCGTCGCCATATACGTGTCCTGTGTGCGAAAAGGTTTACAAGAGTTGGTGTGGAATTGAATATCACTTGCTTCGCTATCCTCATGATGGCGTCGAAAGGGGAAGCTCAAAGGTTTCGCCTTCTTCAAAGCGTACGAAATCTAAGCGCGGACGTGGTCGGTCCAAAAATAAGCGAGTAAGCTCTCCTCCACCTCAACCAGCCCTGGTTCGTGAAACTCTTACTTACGCACAAGCTCAAAAAATGGTCGAGTTTGATTTCGACGGGCTTCTGCAACGGTTTAATATCGACGATATGCTTGGTATCGTGGAAGATCCCATAAAGAGCCAAAATACATCAGTTGACAACACGGATGGGCTGACTCCTAAATCCACTACCAAAACAAAAGGTAAAGCGCGATCCAAGAATAAATCCAAATCTGGAAATGAAAGCCAGGCCCAGGTTCTTGGTTTACCTAAAGCAGAGTTCCACCTTGAAGTTGATTTCAACGAGCTTGATGCTCCCCCTCGACCAAAAACTTATTTCAGATTTATTGAGAAAACATCAGAGGAGCTTGATGAGGAAATTGAGTACAGCGCCGACGACGAGGACACAAAATGGTTGAAGATAGTGAATGAAAAAAGAAAAGCTGAAGGTCTTTCTACTGTGTCGCAAGATGTTTTTGAATTGCTTATGGATCGCTTGGAGAAAGAAAGCCATTTCGAAAGTCAGAATACTTGTGATCCTAACCAATACATTGATGAGGATGCTGTTTGTTGTATATGTAATGATGGCGAGTGTGCCAATAGTAATGTAATCCTTTTTTGTGACATGTGTAATCTTGCTGTGCACCAAGAATGCTATGGTGTGCCCTATATACCCGAAGGACAATGGCTGTGTCGGCGTTGCCTAAACTCACCTTCCAAACCAGTTGATTGTGTTCTGTGTCCAAACAAAACAGGGGCATTTAAACAGACTGATGATAATCGCTGGGCTCATGTTGTTTGCGCCTTATGGATTCCCGAGGTTTGCTTTGCCAACACTGTCTTCCTAGAGCCAATTGATTCACTACAGAACATTCCGTCTGCTCGATGGAAGTTAAGATGTTACATATGTCGTAAAACGCAAGGAGCTTGCATACAATGCTCTAAAACCAATTGCTATACAGCATTCCATGTGACTTGTGCACAACAAGCTGGCCTGCATTTAAAAATAGAACCTACACGACTGGATGGTGGACAGCCATCGGTCAAGAAATCCGCATTCTGTGACATTCACAGTCCAGGTCTAGGCAAGGGCAGTCTGTCTGTAAATGGAAGTACGAAGGGTAGTGATGATGAAAAGGAAACACCATCCGCAATTACCCCATTAAACCAAAGATCTCCAAAAGACTTGAAGGAGATACGTAAGCGTCTCTCCGAGAAACATCCAACAGTGCCAATAGTGAACATACCATTTGTCCCTGCTCACAGGTTAGAAAAATTTATGATGCTTCATTTTTTATTTAGGTTCTGTCAAATATAATTGTGGGTTTTTGCGACACCTTTTAATTACCATAATACAAAATGAGGGTTTTCCCCTGCGCGTGCTCGTCAGCTTATTGACATGTAGAATTAGTTAGTACTCGCGTTTGTTATGTTTTTTTTTTCACCTGTTGTCCGTCTGCGTATTTAAGCTGCTTTTTGTTCATTTCTGTTGAGTCATAAAATCAGTTCGAACTTTTCTGTCTGTGTTTCTTTGGGATGTGTTTTTAAGTCATGGTCGTTAAATTCTTGGTGGCAGTTTTTTTTGTTATTTTTGATTCCTGCCTGAACTTATTTCGTGATTTACGTCAATCCTTATCTTCGACCCGTCATATTGTTGTAGAATTATAGGCTTGTGTGACGCCATATGACAATTGCAAAAGTTTTGCGCATGTGATGTGTGGACGTTGTTCATATTGTTGTTGTAATTAATTAATGCTATTTATCTTTATGGTAGGATTTTCATTGCAGATAATCGTCGACGGTAAAAACATGTTTGCCGAAAATGATTGAAATACGCATTCTTCGCTTTTTTTTTATGGCGTGAAATTAACTTAATTAAATTGTCCAATTTCAGATTGAGCAAAATCGTAAGTCGTGTGGCCATTCAAAAGAAATCGCAATTTATAGAGTCACTACAATCTTATTGGATGCTGAAACGACAGTCTAGAAACGGTGTTCCTCTTCTACGTCGTCTACAGGCCGCACATCAGAACAAGACAAACGGACCAGAAGATGTAAGCTATGACTTTGTGTTTGTTTTGCTTGAGTGGTTGCAGTACATTTCATATATCCCACGTGTGTTGTAACATTTGTAGCCGTCGGAGTTTTTGTCACAGCCATTGACTCTGAAGTCTCCACCTTTCAAATTCTTTTTTACTTCAAGCCGTTAACTTAGTGAATCCGTAGTGTTGAACATGCGCTGTACGATAATTGATTTTGGTTTTGTGTGCACTTTTGGGCGATACTCGCATCAAAGAAATAAATAGCTGCGTGCTACAAGCGTATTTGAAAATTTTTGATTTGAAATTGTTTATACGATGTGGTTGGAATCGTTTGAAGTGGGAAACTGCTTTAATTATACGTCTTTAAGAAGGATAAGAACCGCCACGATAGCTGGGTTGACTTTTGAAAAGTTAAAATTTCTAGACATTCAAAATGTGTGATAGAAAATAAGGTTACGCTTGGCGTGTTTGATCGTCACATCAATGGGCCATTAAAGAAAGCCATTAAATGCTAACTGCGTGTTAATCGATAAAGCAATTAACAATTGATTTTTGACTTCACGTAATGGCCTCTACTTCAAACACTAATGCAATTTTCGAAATTTTCTGGTTATTCATCAACAGCAACAAAGACGTGAACAAATAGCAGCGATGAAGGAACAACTGCATTTCTGGCAGAGATTACGTCACGATCTGGAGAGGGCGCGCTTGCTGGTCGAGTTAATAAGGAAGAGGGAAAAGTTAAAGAGAGAACACGTAAGATTTAACATGTTTCATTTTTGTATGCGTTCGCGATTCTCTAACCTTTTTTGTTTTGATCGATTGCGCTCATATTTAACAGCTGAAATCGCATATAAATGTTTTGGATTTAAAATTGAAGCCATTGTCTACGTTGTTGTCAAGAACATGGACGCAGTTACTCGCCAAAGATCCCGGCGAGATCTTTCTTGAGCCCGTGGACACAAATGAGGTATGTTCGCGGTTACATTATATAGAAACATCACGACTTCATTTAACCTTGGATGACTTTTTATTATTATTATTATATTATTTTAAAATGTTTAAGAACGGTAACTCTTCGGGGCTCTCAGGCACATGTTTTTCAAGAGGCCGTTTACTTATTCTACTTACAAATTTCAATGTACTGAAAAATTGTTACAGCTTATATTACATGAATACATGCAGGTCTAAACTATTATATACTATAGGAAATTACATGTAATTACCTGCAGACAAATTACAGTTGAGTTGAGTTTATGCAATCTAGTTTTGACTTTTGGTAGGAGGTAAAGTCACACAGTTCTTGCAGATTAGACTGACACATTCTTTACTATGTAACATGAAGTCCGCACCTTCAGCCGTCATCAAAACGGTTACACGAAGTCTCCTTCTTCAACCGTCATCAAAACTGTTACATGACGTTTCCTTCTTCAACCGTCATCAAAACGGCTACATGAAGTCTCCACTTTCAACCGTCATCAAAACGGTCACATGACGTTTCCTTCTTCAACCGTCATCAAAACAGTTACATGAAGTTTCCTTCTTCAACCGTCATCAAAACGGTTACATGACGTTTCCTTCTTTAACCGTCATCAAAACAGTTACATGAAGTTTCCTTCTTCAACCGTCATTAAAACGGTTACATAATTCTACATAAAAATAATTATAATGGAGTAATTTCCCATTCCAAGGTGATTTTCATCTGTGGCTTGTTATAGTTAAGACAATAAAAATGTCGCCTATTTCTTCTGTCGCCCCTCTTGTTTTTGTCTCTTCCTTTACCTTTTCTCTCTACTTTTCTCTGTTAACTGCATCTACATCAGCATTCATTTGGAGTCACATGGCTGAGTGAAGTGAAAACAACCTTGTTTGATGTCGGTTTTTCTTCATAAGCACTACGTTGACGACTACTGCAATTGTATTGCTTTGTTTAGTTTCAATAATTACTGATTTCATCATTTTCCAAATCAACTGTTTGTCGTTGTCTATTGACGTAATAACTGAGCCCATTGCTCACGCCGATTGTTTTCCGTCAGGTCACGGACTATTGCGATGTAATCTCGGAGCCAATGGACTTCAGGACGATGCGCGAGAAAATTGATGGCAACGTCTACAAGACTTTCGATGAATTCGAGAAGGATTTTAATCTTATTTGGAAGAACTGCATGTCGTACAATGCTGAAGACACGATTTATTATCGAGCTGCTGTACGACTTAGGGACCAGGGCAAGACGGTAATACGTAGTGCGCGTAGAATGGTCGAGAGGACTGGGATGGACCCAGAGAGTGGCCTGCTTACACCTGATGCTCCTTCAGCAAAAGACAGAGAGCTGACTCAAGAAGGTAGCTATAGGATAGATAGTGTGTTATTTTATTTTTATGTTTCTTTTTGCCATATCCAGGCACACCGTGATAAATTCACTTGATGAATCGAGCGTGGGTAGCATAAATAATTACAAAAATCGCTCGTGTAACTGTTCTTTGCATTTTTTTGTCAAATGACATAAATTAGGTACATTAATAGTCTTAATAGTACAGGTGATAGTAGGTAAATACCAATTGGTTATTAGCATGTACATCTAACTGTTGTATTGCCATTGGACATGCGTACTTATCTCGAGTAAGAGATAGCCAGTTGGCTTGTTGCTTTTGACTTGGTTTTTTAAAGTAGCGTGCATTGTTGTCATAGATTTCATCTTGACTGAAGAGCAACGTAAAGAAATGAGTTTGAAAGAACAATTGGAGGACTTGCGAGAGAAACTGACGTTGACGCAAGGTATAAGATCTGGAAGTAAGTCGATGCTAAATTGTTTTCTTTCTGCCGTGATACAGTCCATCGTGAACAAACAGTTTGATTTGATTTTTTGTGTGTGAAACATATAACGATTATATGGTTATAATAGTGTGGCCTTTAAACCGTGCCTATTATGAAATTTATTAATTTCTGTGATTATTTTTTTCATGCGTGATTTTGAAAGTTTTGCTTCGCGCATCTCTCTGTTCTTTCAACTTGGCGAATTTGCTCGTCTTTTAGCTAATTTTAAAACGTTTCCTTTGATGAAAAATTTCCAGGCGCTAGAGCTCAACGAAATCGCCAGATCCGGAAGGATATAGCTTGTCTTCGTCGGAAAATTAACCAACAACATAGAGAGCACAATGCGTCTCATTCTAGTGGTAAGACCACTGCGTTTTTGAAATATATGGGGCAGGGTAGTTGGTAAGACCACAGCTTTTAAGGAATAGTAATTGGGGTGGGATTTTACTGTTTTAAAGACTTCATAGAAACACCGTTCCATTTTTATGCATTCAATTCTTTCCTAATTTGTTTTCTCTGCTGTAAAATTTTGTGTTAAACTTCCGATTCTAAAACCAAATGGACTTATGGAACGATGGGGGAAAACTCTTCACTCGATCCAAATGTCATGACCATTAAGTTTGTTTTTTTTCCGTTAGGAAACAATTGTTAGAATTGTTAGTGGTTGAACGAGAGGGTAGAGTTTAGGTCAGGTCATGCATTCAAAAATTATAAATTTCAATTGAAATAACTATTTGGTGTTATTATATAATAACTTTATTGTGTTAAACACCAAAATCGGCTGCATATTTTTATTATCGGCCGAATGTTAATGTAATTGGTTATAAGAAGATTAAGAAACGTGTGAAATCGAAATGTAGAGACAGCATTCACAGCAATATTATTTAGGACGTCTTTCGTTTGTCGAACCACAAAGTTGATGTCAGCCTCTACTAAAATATATTTTATGTTTCAGTAAACGACAATTTGGATGGAGGCACTCCGGCAAAAAGAGCCAAACTATCTTCTGACGTGTCGTTGGAATCTATCGACACACCGAAACAAGAAGTTTCGTCAGATGTTTTCGAAAACAGCCTTGAGCAAAATGCAAGAGACGTAGAACCTGTTGGGAATACAGCCGGAACTCCTAGCATGACTAACCCGCGACCGGGCACAAACCGCCGTAGTGGCATTCTATTCAATAAGAATAAATTTCGCGCCCAGCATAATGCCCATGTAAAAAATAACGACAAAGACCTTGGTGTTTCTATATTTGAAAACGGCAACGTCGCAGATTTGATCGGAAAGAACGGTGAAGTACGCCGAAAGTCGACTGGTCTCGATTCGAATGACGAAAACAATTGGAGTAACTTGAATAGATTAGTGTATTCCGAAGACACTTTAAGTAACGAAGTATATCCTGGACGCAAGACTAGCCGTCTAAATAGTTATCCCCAAGATGCCCCAGATATCAAGGAGTTAGCTGCGCAGGACGCTGCCACGCAACGCAATCACTATAAAGAGAACGCGCAGCCAAAGTCGAGAAATTCTCGGAGCAGTACGACTTCCGAAGACGGAACGGAGAGGAGTAATGGTGATGTCGTAACGTATGGAAAAAATCTAGATCGTAAGTCTCGAAGCAGATGTAACTCAGAAGAAGATTTTAACACGACCGACAGCGAGTGTAATGGTGGTCTTTATTCTCCTCAAAACTCAGACACCGAGCCAGATATGTTTGATTATCTTGATCTCGTGTGGGCAAAATGCCGCGGTTATCCTTCTTATCCTGCACTGGTAAGTGTGAGTGCATCGAGCTCGAATGTTTTCACAAGGGGGTAGGATGTATATGCATCAATGACTTAGAACCCAGTCCACTAGATGTTGGACTCGGCCGAAATTCTATACTTGAGGCAAATAATACAAGCCGCCGTCTTGAAAGGTATCAGAACTGACGATACCTACTTTTCCTGAGTGGATATATACATTTGCAGAGTTGATAGTCTAGCTTTGAGTTTTTAGAATATTTGGTAGGATTGGTTTTAAACCTTCTTTTAGCTATTTTTCATTTTGAGTTTTGTTTTCTTTGCTTCACCTCGGCACGGTAGTTTGACATTCATGGGGCTGTGTTCTAGAGCATTGATATGCTTGTATATCTAGTTCAGGAGCGCACGCAGCAAACCTTCATGTTTGGTTGTGCTATGAAAATTTCAGGTCGTTAGCATTATTTATTTTTTATAGAAATCAATTATTTTTACATTGAGTGAACACCAAATTTCGAAACATACATTCACCTAGCACAACAGAACTTGCTACCTCCCATATTAAAGTAATAGATACGATTGACTTCCATTTTTTAGTCAACTCCGAAATTAGTGCCAAAGAAAAGGCTGCTCAAATTTCAACCACCCTCCAATATGACTTTAGAAAAATTATTAGGCGGTATAAAAACCTTTCACAATTACAATACGCGATGTATTTTAGATAATCAATCCAAAAACGAAGCGTGGTTTTGTTCATAAAGGCGTACCCATACCTGTACCTCCTGATAATGTATTAAAAGAGCGTAAAGCGACTGACGAACATCTGTACCTCGTACTTTTCTTTGATGCTCGTCGTACGTGGTAGGTGACATTTATTGTTTTTGATGAAAAGTAATGAAAACAAGATGAACGCCTGACTGTTTGCATAGCAGTAGTAAACAATCGCGTTGGTTTTGCCGCGATGTTGGGTCCAGGTTTTTCTTATAATAAAAAAGTTAAAATCGATGATTTCTTTCTTTAATCAATGAAAAATATACTAAGATGGGATGTTTCGTCTTTCAGGCAATGGCTACCACGTCAAAGCTCTCTCTTCTTGGTCAGAACAATAGCGTTGATAAGACGAAACTCTACGAGGGCAAGAAGCCGTCATTGCGCAAGTCAGTCCAGCAAGCATTTGCGCGCGCACTCTCTTACAAGCAGCAGATCTCTACGCAGCCGGATGATGATGAGGAGGTGAATGGTTATGCGTCAGAGGAAAGCGACGATGAAGATGTCAAAAATAATGAAGAAATTGAAGAGGATTATTGAATTATATTGCATTTGTGCTAATATGCTTTGTACTCTATGACATGGTCCGACAATCTGAAGGGAATTTTAGGTTGGGAAAGCTGGTAAATACCTGCCGAATTGAAAGTTTGAGTTCCCCGAATGCATCGATCATCGAACGAATCATCTCCAGATATATTCATAATTTGTCAGCGAAACTTTCGTGTTTAAGAATTTTGTCTGACCATGAATGTTTTTATGCGCCAAAGTGTAAATAGAATTTCAAGCTGTGTAGATAGTATTCTGTAGTGTGTGTGTGTGTGTTTGTTCGTTTGTGTGTTTGTGCTGTGTGATCATTTGTCACGATCTGTTGAATTGAATGATAGTTCCACATAGGAAATAAACATTTTCCGAAATTTTGTTGAGAATCTTGTAGCATTGATTTGTTAGGTGAATACTTTCATTTCCGAGAATTGACTAAAAAGTTTTATTTGTCAAGTAGACGCTAGAAAACGTTACTTTGCATCGAATAAAATTACATTTATTTATAAAATGCCTTACTATGTTGAGCTGCTGTCAGTACTGTGTTGAGCATTGATTTTCTCTTTACGAACATTCGACACGTTTGAGATTTACTGCACAAAATGTTTTTCATGAAAAGTACGTACTGGGGTGGCTGTGGCCTTGCCAATTTATGACACTTGAACAAAAAATCCCATGCTTAAATTAATCTTGACGCCAAAAGCCATGTGAGAGAACAGTGGCGTAGATTTGCGTAATGCGTAAATTGAGCCTTCGGTTCAAGTGGTCAGCTGTAAACTTGGCAATCAAAAATTATGGTTTAGCGCATTTGATAAAGAGATAGTTTATTTGCCTTTCTTTTTATGATGATAATTCAAGTGAAATTAATTGGAAATGAGGAAAAGAGCATTGAGGTAACTCGATTCGAATGAGGACAAGTTACTGTGTTGTATTGCACAATTAAAATGGAGTTTAAACAGGATTTGTTGTCAAAACGTTGATGATGTTTAATTTTGGTAACGTTGGCACAGTGGCACTTCATTCTTATACTCATTGATTTGAGAGGAGTGAAATTATCATTACTTATAACAAAATTTACGATAAAACAGACTATTTGTTCCTGTCATTGAAAGCCAAGTAATTGTTAATTACGTTTTTAAAAAATGGTTGAATATTTTAGTAGTTATTTTGGAATTACTTTAAAATATGAAATGGTCAAGTGGCCTTTTACAACAGCAACAAAAAATGTTTATTTTATAGGTAGTAGCAGAATTGAAAGTTAAAATTTATGCTACGTTAATATTTTGGAAGTTAATTGCAGCAAGTTAGTGCTGGCTCAGTTAACCAAGTTTAATTTTTTATCCATATATGAATGAATATTCACCAATGTGTCTAAAGAAATGAATAAATCATTATTGAACTTGAGTTATGAAATGTTGCAACTGACTTACTGGTTTACCTACAAGAAAGTAATGGATTGTTTTATATATTTTTGTATGTAGTAATTAACTGACAAAAAAATACCCAAAAATTGATAATTAGTAACATGTTGCACATAGCAATAGCAAAATAACTTTGATGAAAGCAAGATAGACCAGAGATAGAGCATCACATACACTTCCTCACTTTTATGAGCATCTTGTTGTTCGAATCACCAGAATTGCATGAGACAACCAATCTGCCTTGCTAATTGTTGATCAGAGTTTTTTTGCAATGATGTACATGCAGCACTTTATATTTTGGAAAAATGATTTGCAATTTTAAAGCTTTCTCTCCTTCCAAACAAAAGGGTTTTTGTAACTTTTTGGTTTAAAATATGTTAGGTTGACCAGAAGAGACTATAGCATCTGTTAAGAAGAAAGTGGAGGCAGAGATGTGTATACCATGCAATGCACAAAGACTTGTATTTAAAGGTCGCTCGTTAGCTGGTATAACTTGTCGTTTTGTTTTTTTTTCATAATTATTATTGCGGTAATTGTATAAGTTTGAGCCAGTGTTGTGCCTTGCAATCTTCACTTAACAGTTTTGATGCCATTGCAGATTCGTCAACTATAAGGGAAAGTAAAATTTCCAAAAACTCAAAGATCCATTTGTTTCGCAAAAGCGAACCTGTGCAACAACAGCAAGATGAAAAGCAAACGGATGCATTGTGGACCGAACTAAAAACGTTTTTAGACAAGCATTTCTCTGAAGAAGATGCTTTAAAAGTTCTGTGCAACTTCAAGGAGGTATGTTTTCAATACAGCATGATAGAATTCACAGGGTAAAAAGTATTTGGGGTAGTGTTTTTATATGTATTTGTTTTGAATTAGGATTTCAGAGCAACATTAAATAAACTCAGCTTGGATGATTTAGAAAGACTGGGAAAATATCATCTAGAAAAAACTGTGTCTGATAAGGTGGAGAAATAACATGTAATATTAATGCATATAGTGTATGAATAAACTTTTTGGAAAAACTGTGAATACTTTCATAGAATTATGCAAAACATGATAACTTTTGTGTATTATTTGTATTTTATGATTTGCTACATTATTTTGATTTGCACGTTCACTCTGAAATAATGTTCTTCAATAAAATTCTGTTTAGGTAAGTTGTCCGACTTCATATTTCAGCATTTCCTGCAATCTGATTGGCTATACGAGCGGTCCGTTTGACGCTGTGCAGCCGCTACGTCTGACCGCAGACTAAAGTGAAGAATGTTAGCAAAATAGCAAAAAATGCGAATATGAGCCGTCGGGGTAAGGTGTAAAATTTTAACACGGACTCTTCACGAACTCTGAAACGTCCTCGGCCTTTACCTTTGGCCCCTAAAAGGTCACGTGAAATTTTTGTCTGTTCGGACCTCCAAGTCGGTAAATGACACTTCTTGACAAATGACAATGTAAAGCTTTAATCATAAGCCTAAGACAGATATACAATTTTTATAAACATACTTCGAGGTTTCAACTAAATCCATTTTTGTAATACCCGTTTTCTTCGTTTATTACTGATTGATAAGTTAATAAGATTGATTACCTCCGAAGCTTTGTAGATTTGCGATATTAAATTATTCTTCCTATTGTTTTTACGAATTTGCTACACTAATTAGTTTCACTTGAATATGATTGGTTGTCGGCCCAACTCCTGTCATAACGTCCGGACATTTGATTGGTGGAGCGGTTCGTCTTATTTTCTTACTCGAATAACATATGGTCCCTTTGTTGTGAGAACGTGTTCAAAGCTTATGAGTGGTTGCCATCAGCCACTCGCAATCCAGAGAAAAAGACGCTTCGTTACTGGTTCTTCCAGCAGAGAATCGACCATTAAGGTTAGTTGTTCACAAACTAAATACCGAAATATGATTCGTTGTTTAGTCTTCCTATTTTGTTGATAAATTTTCGCGAAATATGGCGCCTTGTTTCGTGTTGTGCATCGTGCTTTCCTTCGATGTGGGCGAAAGTTTATCGAAGTTTACTTCATGTTTTCCTTGGATTTATCGAGGCTATTCTCTTTCAAATATCTCCTCTTACCATCTGCATATTTATATTGCTGGTTTGAGCGCACATTCTTCCGAAATATGTTATTTTTTTGCTCATATTCATCGAGTTTTGTTTGGTACAGATGTTTCACTTTCACATCCCTGTGTGTGGCACGTCACGTATTTGGTTTTTATTGAAATTTTCGTATTGGTCTCCTGTCGTGTACGCTCGAGTTCTGTAGACTCAAATACTTCTTTAACCAAAGTTTTGATCGCCTTAAGTATAGAGGAGACGTTAACATGAAAATATATAATTCGAGTCGATTCTCAGTATTTCGAACATGTAAAAACAGTGTGTTGACTTCGCTTGACTCGTCGCTTGACCTAACAAAGTCTAATCTCGTAACATTGTGTAGAGCCTGCTCTTGAAATTTTATGGATCCCAGCAACGGTGAGACGAGATCAACCCGGAACGAAAGTCTGACAATGGTATCTGGTGATGCTACATACAGACTCGATCAGCAAACTCCTAGTCTAGCGACATTTCACACTCAAGCCCAGATTGCAAGCACTTCAAACCAGTTACAATCATCGCCGCCAATCTTAGGTCAAGATGCTAGACGAGATGCATCAAATGGACAGGCAGGCGATGACGGAGTTCAGACACCAAATGTTCGTCTTGTTATCTCTGATGTCAGCGCGGGTATAACCCACTCTGTCAGCAGTACCACCAGTGAGGATAACAGAGGTGTCGTCTCTGTGGATTCAAATGCTGGCAATGTGCCAGTTGTCATTCCACAAGACTATCTGACTGTAACTCAAAGTGCTCCCAGTTTTGTGACACAGGATACACACAATGGTGAGTAAACTTGTGAATTTGAAGAAAAAATTTTTTTCCCAAACAAATGTATCCAACTTAAATCAAAATTTGAGTTGAAAAATAAAACCCAGTATTCAAGATTATTGTGCACTATTTATTAATTCCAGATAAATTTGATCTTGAATTTATGGCAAAAATCAAAACATTGATTGACTTCTGAATACTTTTTCCAATTGCTTATTTTGATTTCATTTGCAGTAAAAATCCTTTTGAAATGTGGTCCTTTTGGGATTGTAGCAGCATCTCTTTTCTAGATCTTAGCGGAATATGCAGTGTAGAGATTTCTAGAAAGAGATTTCCTGTTCATGCAAAGATCCTATAAAACCCTGCATGATTACATAGGAATTGCATGTTTTCCTCTGGTATTAGCTCAAAATGTGTATGCATTTATAGACAATGTTGCACTTACCGTGGAAGACATGGATCAGGACGATAAAGAACGTGATGAAGTTCTCAGGGAACAAGTAATTTACCTATGGCTTTTTATACATGTCTATTTTGTTGTTTTCAAGTTTAGTTATGTTCTGTCCATGTGTGAATTAACAGTGTGCAATTTGCACATTGTTTTGTTTAAAATACAAAATAAATTTCAATGATTTTCAAAGAAAGGAAGTGTTATGCATTGATTGATAGCATGCAAATTGCCAATACTTGTAACATTATATCAATATGATGTTTTATACTATGGTTAAAACATCAACAAAACATAAGAACAAAAGACTGTTGACAGATTAGAGTTATAGTGCACTATATGGTGTAATGAACACACATTTTAAAGATTTTAGTTTAGTGCTACATCATATTTGCTTAATGGGGTATGTATTTGTTTCAATGTATGTCCAAGTAGCTGCATGTAAAACTAATATTGATTTGACTGTGACTTTAAAATGTACACATTTTTCTTGGAAAAAATTCCTCATCATTTTTTCTCAGCCAATTCACACATGGTGTTACTTGATCTTAATGGTCAAGCCATTGAGTTCTTAATTTCCAAATTTTTTAGGACCGATTTCTTCCAATTGCAAATGTTGCAAGAATAATGAAGAAGTCCATTCCAAAAACTGGGAAGGTAAATAACTATGGATCTTCTCCGCTTAATTACTGTATAGGAGTTACGTATGACGAAAGATTTGCCTTATTAAACTTAGATTGCTAAGATGCAAAGGAATGTGTACAAGAATGTGTTTCTGAATTCATCAGTTTCATAACCAGCGAGTATCCTTCAATAGAAGATTTTTTGTCTATTTTGTCATTGTGAATTGCACATGGTGAAGAGCAAACTTTGTGCAAACAAGCAAACAGTTATCATTGCTCATATATCATGGGTAAAATGTGTAGCCTCAAATATTGAAATCATTCTCCTCTTCTAGTGTGCCTTGTGTTCAGAAGGGGAAGATGATTTCAATTCTGAAGAAAGTAATGTGCCGTCTTTCTTAAGCAATATTTAGCATTTGTAAAATAGGGACAATGATGTAAAATTGCAAGAGTTATTCATTGTATTCATGCCAAATTCCATACATATGAGGATTTTTTAAGAATTACAAATTTAATTTACTTTAACAACGGATCAAGAGCAAGTGAAAGGTGTCATCAGGAAAAGAGAAAGACCATAAATGGGGAAGATATTCTTTTTGCCATGACCAATCTAGGCTTCGATCAATATGTGGAACCTCTCAAAATGTTCCTGCAGAAATACCGTGATGTAATTATTACTTTGGGTTTCATATGACTGTGACTAGTGAGGCGTGTTTTTTCACTTTGTTGTCCTTTCAGGATAGATCCAGGAGGATTTTGTTTGTATATGGGAGTGTTGCTCCAGTTTACATTAGATTTTGGGAGTATTGCCATGCCTTGTTTGATTGTGATACTTCTATACCAAGATTGAGAGACATTTTTTTAAGTTTTTTTTGCATCAACTAAAAATTACCACCCCTCCTAGACCTTCTTTAAGAAAGGCTAGGATGAGTTTGCATCCCTCTAGAATCTACCCTTGTGTCCTACTGTCCTTTGATATTTACAAGTTGAGGAACATTAAAGTTTGTGTTCTAACTTTCTAAAGGAAGCTGTTTCTTTTTTCTTAGTCAATGAAAGGGGAAAAGGGAAACATTACCGGTGTGACAGAAGTCTCTGAGATTGAAGATAATGGTCAAAATATCACCCATTTTAGTAGTGGTAAGTTTTCATTCAGTCGAGTCAATTAGATTCATTGCAATTGCACATCATTTTTGATGGTATCATATTCCAAAACACTGACTGATTTACTCTACCAACAAACACTTGTATCCTTATCTTATCTTGTTCTCCACTCCATACCCTCCAACATACACTTGTATCCTTATCTTATCTTATACTCCACTCCCTGCCCTCCAACATACACTCCTGTCCTTATGTATCTTATCTTGCACTCTACTCCTTACCCTCCAACATACACTTGTATCCTTATCTTATCTTGTACTCCACTCCTTACCCCCTACATACATTCCTATCCTTATCTTGTACTCCACTCTTTTCCCCCCAATATACACTCCTATCCTTATCTTATCTTACACTCCACTCCTTACCCTCCAACATACATTCCTATCCTTACTTGCATTTCACTCTTTATCTTGACGTTTACATCAAAACTTGTTCTATTATTCTCCCTCTTCCTATCCTTGTAACGTGTACACCACTCCTAAACAAGAATGAGTTTGCAACTTTATGTGTTGTTAAAATTACCATTCAATTTCAATCTAAATCTTGCAGCTTAAGTAGAATTTGGGGTTTCATAATCTATATAATCTAATCTAGTCTTCTTTATAGTCTAATCTATTGATGCATTAATCCAATTTACAAAATAAACACAATGAAACGCGTGCGCTGATTAGTCTAGAGCTGTGTTTGTATTAGCCTGTAAAAACACATCTGAGCTCAACCAATCAAATCAATCAAAACAGTCAATCTGTCAAAGAGAATTTCCAAATCGATCATGAATACATTTTATAGGAAAAAATGAAATGTTTTTTCTTTTTCGCATTATTGTTATTTTATAAAAGAAATAAAAGATGTTTTTTGTGTTTGCAATGGCTTATGCAAACCTCGGAGACGTTTGTTAAAACTATTGAGCAGAGGCAACCTTCAGTCTTGGGCTTGTACTGATCTGCTCTCGAGTTCTCCTAAAGGTTTCCTCAGTTTGCATAAGCCTGTGCAAACACAGTGAAAGAAAAAAAAATCGAAACCCAAAATTTCACTTCAGTAGCACTTTAAATAAATAATAATATAAATATCAATTCATCTTAATATTATGCGTATTATTCAATTATTAATGCACCCAGCATGAATTTTTTTATTTTTTGATTGAAACACAAGATAGTATATTGCCTCTCAATGCCGATAACTTGTTTTTCTCCATGTTTTCACGTACAAATCAATTTTCTTTGATGTTTGTTGACTGCTGACCATAACCTCAATAACAATCTGAGTCCGCACTTGATGTTGTTGTATTACTTTGTTACTATTCCATGTCCTTTCAAATGTCAATTTGGTAAATATTGTTGTATCCATCTGTACCAACAGGTCCCATACATCCGACAATGATTACTCAAGAACAAACCAACGCTTTATACAATACAGCCTATCCAACGCAGGTCGCTTCTCAGGTATGGTCAACGTGATCACGAAATTGATTTTCGTTCTTTAAAATTTTCATGTACTCTTTAGCTTCAACAGTCGCTTCATTTTCCGTCCATGTAAGTGAAGTAATGTCGAAAGTGTACACAGTTATCCATCAGAGAACACTGTCGCTCCTGGTACGTACATATACACGTTGAAAGACAAAGTTCCGGTAATGTAAAACGTTACAAATGGAATGCCATAAGCATAGTTTATTTGTGATGTATAGTGGATTGTTAGGATTGGCTCAGTTCCAGTCCTCCCTCCCGTTAGCTTTTAATAATTATGAAAATCAGACAAACACTATGAGATCAAATAGATAAGATCTGGTTGTGACTTGTGAGCGGTGACTGGGTTCGGTGAACACCGATTAGAATCATTAGAATCGGACAACAGAGTACTTCAAAGGGTCGTCTTCTATAAACCGGCTTAACCACTTCATTAACCGGTATTGTTATTTTTTTTACACGGAATCCAGTAGATAGATGCAACCAATGCCTCGTGTAAGTACATTTGCTATGACGTGGCATTTTTTTATATCCCGATTAACAAAGTAACTTACCGCCATACTATTAGCAAGTGTACTGTGAACTGAGGTATCTTCATATGATTGGTTGAAGTATTTATCCAATCATATCACGTGTACCTAGTTGGTGTATTCCTCTTGTATTTTATACTTACTTGAAAGTAACGAGAAAAACGTCCCACTTAGCTCCACAGGAACCCAACCTTTGTATTACTCTGGGAATTCGTTTCATTCAAATGTTTTACGGCTTTGTTGTGTTTTATCATTGCGGTTATTGCGATAAGAACGAAGTTGCGTAGATTGGTAATTAACGAGTCTCAACCGCAGTAATTGCACCGCACAGCTATGTTGAGTTAGTAGTTCAATAAATGTATATATCTATATGTATTTATAAATATCGTAGATTTTAGCTAATTTCTTTTGAAGATTATGCACAAATCGTGTTTTATGTTTAACGTTTGAAAATTCGGAAAAGCTTGTTCCCTATTGAACAAATGGAAGGCATGCGAGTGAGTGAGTATCTTGCTTTAAGAAGTTATAAATTGTATTTACATTTTTTCAACCTCGTATGCGAGTTCGTTGCGTGAAAAAGATAATTCCGAAATTTATTATTCAATTCGCGATTATGCAATGATTTTTTTTCACTGTTATGGCCGTAGTTGTCACGTGATTGTCATATGGAACTGTCTTCTCTCAATCCAGTTTCGTATTGCTATCTTTAAGCCATTGGTGATTTAGGATGTCTTCCAAAGTTGCTCTTCGTCGGGGGTCTTTATTAAGCATCGTTGTGATCAGACTAATGACATCTAAGAATTAAAAAAATAAAAACATTTTGTAACGTTGAGATCACTTTTTTGTAACAAATGCTAACATTGGAATGCATTTTGGCGTTAGCCTTGTTTAGATTTGACTGTATGTTCTTTCTTTCCTTTCTTTCCTTTTCACTATCGTGTTTCGTTAAACATCCTGGACTTGCTTTGCTTCGTAACATGGAAACTTAATTCAAAATTATTAAAGTGTTTGACATCAAATTTTACCGTAGACTTTTCTGATTGCATTGGAAAGGCCATTTAAAATGACTTTAGAAGTTCTTCGGTATAGAATTGTGGTATTTTATTTCTTTATTTTTCTCAGCTTAACATGAAGTACTAGCAGAGCTGTTTTCACTTTGTTTTAAGCTTGACTTCATAAGAAATATCGTCGATCCTCGTGTATAATGAGATGTTTAGCAACTCGATGTAAGGATTTAGAGAGTTGCTCTTCAGTAAAGCGCTTATGTTCTCCTGACTTTAAAAAATAATAAAGGATGCGTACCTTGCGAGAGCGCCATGTTGAAACATGGTTCCATATCTTTGATCTCACTTTCGTTTGCAAACGGTACATCTCCGGACACCATATCGTAGAGTAGAATACCAAGCGACCATATCGTCGCTGGACGTGCTAAGTATCGTTGGTTTGTAAACCATTCTGGTGGACAGTGAGAACGCGTTCCTGTATCGATTCAAAAACGGATTCTCTATTATGTGAACCCGATTGGCAGGTGTTGATATTGAAGGGTAAACGTGACTATTATTGATGTTTTTTATTAAGGGAAGAGTGGGTGTATTGATGTTTTAACTTGTGAAGAGATTAAATGTATTCATGTTTTTGTGAGAAAGTGTTTGGTTTGCCGTATTTTATGCTTGTCATTGTGTTTCACTGACAATAGTATGTTATCTCGCCATCTCAGTAAATGTATGAATACTCCATCTAGAACGAAAAGCTAATTCTTCCTTTACCTTCGTATTCAGTGTATTGGAAGTTATGCAACTGTGTGCCCGATCCAAAGTCAGCCAGTTTTGCCACTTTGTTCTTCAGATCCAATATTATATTTTCGTCTTTTATGTCGCGATGGAAAACGCCTTTCTCTTCGCAGTGGAGCGTGGCGTCAAGTACCTGGCGAAATATTCTTTTTGCAATTTTTTCCGTTAGAAATTCCTGTTTACTGATGTAGTCAAACAAATCCATATGAGCTTCTGGTCTTTCCAACACTAATATTAAGGATGGCCCACATTCGAAATAATCAAGCAGCTGGATTATGTTGTTGTGTTTTACACGCCTATGTAGAGAAACTTCAACCGGGATCTCTTTGCCATTTTCCTAAAAATATTAACAATATCTCGATTCTTCGATTTTTAAAATAATAACTTCGATTGGGGGTTAGAAGTTTGATTCAAACTTAGAACTTCGATTTAAAATTAGAAGCTCTATTTAAATTTAGAATTTCGATTTAAAATTAAAAGTGTTAAATTTAGAATTTTGATTTAAAATTAGAAGTCCATTTAAATTTAGAACGTTAATTAAAGTTCTACTCCGACTTAATTGAAATTAGAACTTCGATTTAAAGTTAGAATTACTTCACTTTAAGGTATGAACTTCGATTTCAAAATAGAAGTTTCGTTTTATTTAGAGTTTCGAGCTTTGACCTTTGATTTAAAATTAGCTCATCATCTTTCAGTACCTACCTCGACAAGTCTCAATTTACACTTTTCGACAACTTTGAGAGCAACCTTTGGCAAAAAAAATGAAAGATAATGGATGCTGGTTTCTTAAAGATAATGGATGCTGGTTTCTTAAAGATAATGGATGCTGGTTTCTTAAAGGCAATGCACATGCAAATTCTGTCCTTAACACTCATCTTTCAAAAGGCATCAGTAGAATCTGTACTTTCAAAGAAAATTTCTAATTTCTCTTACCGAAGTGCCATCACATCTTCTGTTAGCGGAGTATATAGTTGCATTTCCTCCCGTAGAAATATTTGCAATCACATCATACTCTTGTATGACACTCTCTGGAGCTGGAATAGACAAGTAAAAGCTCGTGTCATCTTAAATGAATATAAATATATTGTTGACCAAGAGAATTGATTAACAAGAGTGTAGCTGCGTCTTCTTCGAAGACAGAAATTAGGGGTTTAATAGGAACGCAAAATTTTGTTCAGCTTAGTTCAGCGACAAGAATTTTTTTAAAGATATAAATCCGAGCTTTGCTTTTTCATTTCCTTCGTAAATTTTTTTTCCGTGTGTGGTTGCGAAAAGCAATTTAATGGCTCTTAATGTCAGATCAACAGGCGCCTGGCGGGACTCGTTGAAAACAACCTGATCTTGATCAAAGATGTATGCATTATGCATCGGCAAACGAAAATTATCAATGTTCACAAAGATAAGATGGTTGTGGTTAATTTTTACTTTCCTCAACAAGCGACAAACGAGAAAAACATGAGCGAAGTTTGTAAACACGTTGTTATTTTGAAAGGAGGTTCTAAAGGAGTGAAACCTTTATATTGACCTCATCGGAGGAAATCTTATGTTTTGCCATATTCAACAGAGGCCAATTCTATACACTAAGTAAAACGGGAGCTATTGAGACGATTAAATGCTGTCCCAAAAGGCTATGATATTTCACATACGACTAGTGATCAAAAAGTTACATCTTCCTTCAAAAATTTCTGGCAAGAAGCTCAGGACATAGTTTAGTGAACATGTATATATAGGATTTAAAAATTGTTGCAGCGCTGTTGAAAGAAATTGAATCATGACACTCAATTAGCTACAAACTCTAAATATTCGCAGCTTCATAGCTAATAGATGTTGAACTTACTCCATATTTGAGCCAAGTTGGGATAAGTCGAGTCTTCGGCATTTTTTGATTGTTTCTTTTTGGCTGCGTTCGCGACTTTACCGGTCGTGGATTTCTTTATTTTCTTGCTCAATTTGTGAATATAGTTCCAATTTTCATTCATGATGAGTATTTTCTTTTCCACCTATATTTATTGCCACCGTCTTCTCAATCAACTAAAATCGCAAGTAAGCAATTGCTTCAATCGATCTCTTCCTGAAATATCTAACGGTCATAGAACACTGCTGTTACTCCTACGTTTACAATGGTTTAAATACTTCCCATGAACTGATGAAAAAAAAAACGCGAAACTCATATATTATTAAAAGTTTTCGCTTTTGTTGTTTTCCATTTCACCGATGCAAAAAATCTGTAATTGCCTCACCTCAAGTGGTTAATTAAGTTTTAGCAGCTTGTTATCTTCGTTTTAGTTTTTACGCTGACACACGTTCTTTCGCTTAATCGTTACCTAAAAAGGTTGTTGATTTATTTTGGGATAGTCTTCCTCCTTTGACTACGCATTATTGAGGCATATTGCTTTGAAAACTTTCATTCAACTGCGAACGAGAAATTTTGTCAACAAGACTAATGACGATATTGCGGTTTTTGAGAGTAAATGCTGAATGTTATATAATCCGCGTGCCTCAGCCTGGTTGCATCAGAGGCTTGATTGGCGAAAGCGTTTCAAAAAGGCGTTTAGTAAAAAAAAGTGGAAATCGATCACGATGAAATTATAAAAAAAATATTTAGTCTTTAGTGGAATTAACCTCAACTAGGGACGGGCTATGATTGCTTAAATTGATTTGATTATTTATTTAAAAAATAATTGCTTTTTAGCGCATCTTCCAACAAAATATTTGTTAAGCTTGTGAAAGCCATTGTTGCCTGTTTTTATTACGAGTGAACGCGAAGATTGTTGATATCATAGAGTTGAGTTGATTTAGCAGTTTTCAGGAGTTATCATGCTTTCTGGTTTGATACATTTTGGGAATGTTTCTAAAATTTTGGGAATATTATTTATTGGTGATTTAAAGTTATTATACACTCATTTTCCTAAAAATTACTTTAAAAAGCGTTTCTGTTTTACGAAGACTTTGAGCGTAAGCTCTCGACCTAAACTACGCCTATCACCTTTGCAAATTTTTTCTTAACTGTCGGCTTGTTTTCTCCCGTATGCTGTGGAATTTTCAGCGATTTACATTCCTACCATCTGCGCAACAGTAAGTCACACCTTCATTCATTGCATACGTAATTCGGGGCACGAGTGAACCACGGGAGTGAACATTCCAACTGCACGCGTTGCCTTTCGATGTTGAAATACTACGCAAGCTCAGTATCCTTTATTAATTTTTACGCACCAATCTAACATCAGAAAGACATTTCTTATGGTAGAGTTTATAGTTATACATTCACGAGAATTTAAGACTTAAAATACGTTAAAAGCAACCAACCAAACATTTCTTAGATGGATTAAAAATTGATTATAAGCGTTGTTATTGCAACAAGAATTCCAACATTAAATTTTTGATATCTCAGCATATAGTTCAGAGAAAATGCTCAAAGGTTTCGTATTTCTCGAAGAGGCTTTCCTTCGTAGACCTTTCCCTAAAAACGCGAAGAAATATCTTTCTACCTTTGTGCATTGAAAGCAAAGCAAACGCTTTCACTTTTCCCATCCAAGAAATCCAACCACAATTTTTCTGCGATTTGGATCAAATATAAACCACAAAAAAAATTACATTTTGAAAAATTTTATTCATGAAACAATAACATAAGAACTAGTAAAGACTTTGGTAAATTATTTCACAATGATGACAGGAACGTCTCTACTCTAAAGCGGCAGCTCCCGACATGATTTCAATCAACTCTCTGGTAATAACGGCTTGACGGGTGCGGTTAAAGGTCAACGTTAACTTGTCAATCATTTCCCCTAGTAGAAAAAAGGAACGTCTTCGATTCCAAACTAATTAGCATCGGGGTAGAGGGGGCAGAAGAAGGTTATAAGTGGGGGGGGGAGAAAAAGATTAGAAGGACATTATGTTTATCAAATTGACAGTTATACTGTGCTCTCTGAAAATGAATGTATTAAATACGTTAAAAATGAAGACAGGGAAGCGAGGTAAGGGAGTTGTTTGTTTAAATGACGGTTGAAATTTCAAGGGCACAGGTACTTTTCATATTTTTCTACGTTTTCACAAATAGAATACTCAGTTCACAGGTGTTAACGCTATGATTGTTATAACAGTCGAGTGATACAATACAAACCGGCATTTTTGCTCGCACCATCCATAGCCGTCATTCTTGCGCTCTGTTCACTACACGATTGCTCCTTCATGCCAAAGAACAGCATGGATGCAAGAGAAAATTCTTGATAATTTCGCATGATGTCGGCGTCCACGTCATCGTAGACGTTTAATGACTCTGCAAGAGAAAGAGAGCGCACGGCGATGAAAGTAAATTAAGATCAACCCTCCGGAAACGAGTGCTACATCAATCAACTCAGGGGGGGTCACGAATAATGACGAAAATGACCGACCTGCACCGTTCAATGTTTCAAAGGAGAACATTGGTTTCATTTCAGTTTGATATGAAACAACAGATCTAAAATGATGAGATGTATTATGAAATAAATGCAATGAGATGCATGCGCTGATTGGTCTAGAGCTGTGTTTGCATTAGCCAGTGCAAAACACATCTGAGCTCAACCAATCAAATCAATCAGAACAATCAATCAGTCAAAGAGAATTTGCAAATCAATCATGAATATATTTTTGAGGAAAAATTAAAACATTTACTTTAAATTTGTCTGTTTTGCATTATTGTTATTTTATAAAAGAAATAAAAGATGTTTTTCATGTTTGAACTGGCTTATGCAAACCTCGGAGATGTTTGTGAGAACTCTCAAGCAGTTGCAACCCTCGACCTTTGGTCTCTGGCTTATACTGATATACTTTCAAGTTCTCTCGAAGGTCTCCTGGTTTGCATAAACCTGTACAAACACAGTAAACATCTTTTATTCCTTAATTGAAACCCAAATTCCACAGTCGAACTGAAGAGCATGATGATATCGTAGTTGACACAGAATCAAACCAATCAATTACTCACAAGAACTTGTTGTAGATAATTTTCCCCACATCAAACTCATAGCCACTGTCAAGAATTTCTTGGGCTATTGCAGAAGAATCAGCAAAGTTGGTGGTTTCTTGCCCAACTCAGACACATGGAACAGGATGTTGTCACCTAAAATGGCATCATTCTCCTGATGTAGTAAGTTTAAAAAATATTTCATTGTGTAAGTAAGATGGAGGTAAACAGTTGACAAACTTGTGCTAAGAACTTTTTCATTTTCGCCATTAAACAAACTGTTTTAGTTTCACCAAAAGACAAAGTGTAGGAAGAAATGTATAATTGAGGAATAGTGTTCTGTGATTCATAGAAACTGCAAAACTACTAAAGCCATCAAAATTTGCATTTAATATCAAGTGTGTGTATCTTTTAACCTACCATGGCTTTTCTGCAAGATGGCCCTGGCTTTATCACCACATGGCACAAGCATGGTGTTCACATTACTTGGCAGTTCAGCAATTGCTGCTTTGGCAGCCTTTGCTAAGCTGGAGTGAACACCACCGCACAAACCACGATCTGATGACAGCAAGACCATCAAGTGGTTCGGCTTTTGCTCATCGACATCCAACTCAACTTTATCTGGAAGAGCTAAACACACACACACAAATATTGGAAAGTTCATAACTGCACCGATCTTAAACGGCATGTTGACGAATCTATGTTACCATAAGCGCCTTCACCATAGGCTCTGGCTGGTTTTAGTTCTCTCTCAGCTTTAGCATACTTGGCTGCTGACACCATTTTCATGGACTTGGTGATTTTTTGAATATTTTTCACACTTTTCAATCGGATTGAAACTAAGAAAAACGAAAATTATTGAACAACAGGAAGATAGACCGGCTAGTCCTAAAATTCACCTACTTTCTTTTAAAGTCGCCATATTCCTTACAGAACCGCTACAATCAAAAAAAAATCGCAGTTTATTAGAAAATGTTTATTTTGAATACGTGCAATATATTTTATAGAAATTAAGGCTATCTTACCATGATGCTGGGTGAAAAATATTGGCTCGATATGCAATTGCTCTGGCCGCCATCTTGAAATTCAAAGTTCACTTTGGTTCTTTGAAGTGCTCGGGTAGCTTTAATCTTCGGAAACAAGCGGTACTAAGAATTCTTATTGTTTTCTGCAAAGTTTAATTAAATTCATGAAATAGTAACACCAGCAGCATTCACAGGATTAATTATTTGAAAAGATAGTTGCATTCAAATAATTTAGGTTAAATGAATGTCTTCTTGCGTAATGTTATCACTACTTTTATAATGTCCCGGACATGGACGGAGTGTGGCCGACTCTACACACCTGCTTTCGATGTATCTACTATAATAAGCAACTTCGAACGAAGAGTTGAGTGCAGAAAGCTTTTTGTTGATATTTTAGCCGTTTGAGTTGCTTTCTATTTAAGTTTAACTATGTCTGGTAGAGAAGGTGAGTTGAGCTGATTTATTCACGTATATAATCTTTCCTGTTTTGATCATTTCTCCATTATTCAAACAAAAAAACACTCTTTGATTTGTACTGGAGGTTACAGCACTACAAGTCTGCAAGACCACGAATCCACGAGAATTTGTCTCTCTCTAATTTAGGAGGCAAAAAGAAACCGTTAAAGCAACCAAAAAAGAAGACGCAGGAATTAGATGAGGTTAAAAGAAAACTGCTGCAATATCTTGTAGCTGTGACATGGTTAAATCGCCATTGAACATGTCCACTCATCACTGAAAGATACACGAAGCCTTCATTTGAATGTATTTATGCATATTCCAGGATGACGTAGCGCAAAAGCAGAAGATGAGAGAAGAGCAAAAAAAATTACAAGAAGCAAAAGCAAAGGCTGCAGGAAAGGGACCTATGGGTATGAAAACATGTTTTCATCATTCACGATGACATTGCCCATGTTGACGTACTCTACTCTTAAACTGAAATTCTACCACTTTACCAGTTTCCATGGTATAAGTTCCACTTTAATTCTACATTCTTTCAGGTGGTAGCGGTATAAAGAAATCTGGGAAAAAGTGACTTATGAATTTGACAATCATGAAAGTATACAAGTAGAACTCATTTTTGTATTTGGATACAAGCCCATTCTATGAATTATAGGAAATACTTGTATGTTTAAGACTCAATGCGTGATGAAAATGTACAAAAATGTACTAGAATAAAAACTAATGAAATTTTTCAAATAGAATTGTTGGAATGAAGTTGATATTAGAAAGGAAGTGTACTTTCAAAAGTGGAAATTCTGTTTACATTTTGTATAACAACAGTGAGGTTGCCATTCGCGTTTGGGACAGCATTGGTATTTCTTTCGGTAAAATTCTTAAAAAGAACTTAAATTCCAGCATTAAGCAATGGATTTTGGTTAGAATTTTATCAGCTTTCTTTTATAATGCTTAATAGAATCTTTCAAACCTTTGTGGTGGCTTAATAAGCGCCTTTCGACCGTTGATGTTTTTGGCATTCCCCAGTTGTCATGTTTTCGAGTTTCAGACATGGTTACTAACACACAACTCGAGTGTTCGTGTTAAAAGTATAAACCGCTTTAAAATGGTAGTGCCAGATTATGATACGATTTTTGATATCTTAGACATACAAATGAAAGGTTATTTAACGATAGAACAACTACAACACTTTCAAAACGAAGTCCTCTTTGCCTCGTTGGACCGAAGACAGATAGAAGCAGCCGTGAACTTTGTTTGCGGTAGAAACTCGCAGTTGAAATGTACGAAAGAGTACTTTGGTGGAGTTGTAGAAGAGATTAGTCGGCGAGTTTCGTTGGAAGAAAGTATATATTGGGATTTCAAGTGCTTGGATGTCTTAGGTTGGTTAATACACTGTGTTGAAACTCAAAATGTGAAAATTTGGATAACCAAAAAAAATGCTATTAACTTCTTCATGAAGATTCTCCTATTGTGTTAACACGTCCTTTATAATTCATTGCTAGTGGAGAATGAAGAGTTTTTATTAAAGAAAACTTCTCAATATTGTTTCATTATTGGTGGTACACTGTCCTGCTCATTCGCTGAAAGTTTATTTGCTGTATTATTCACAAAATTCATCAAAATTTTGCAGATAAAAATTGAACAGTTTTGACATGCTTGAATATAAAGAATGTGATAAATATGTTATTTACTGGCTTGTTGGTTTGTACAGAAAAAGTATTTTCTCAAGGTTTCAAAAGCAGCCTGAGGCCAAAGGTCAAGGAACGCTTTTGAGACCAAGTGAAAACATTTTTTAAGTATCAACTGACATAAATGGTAAATAACATTTATTTTTTATTTTTATTATGAAGAAATTCACTTTGTTAAATGGCCAATGTGGCTTGATTGAGACAGAACTGGAATTGTGTTCTACACCATCATCAAATCAATGATAACCACCATCTGAATACACTTTGCTTTCTCGTTGAACAATTTACAATGCTTTTAAATTGATTTTAAAAATTTCAATTTCACAAGATATCACTAAAAGCTGTTCACTGACCCAATCCAATTGCTGGAAATAAAATTTTTTTTCTTTGCATGCATGAATAAAAAAATAGTTTATAATATCTTTATAGTAACAGGAAAATACATGTATGTTTAAAGTTTACGACTAGTCACCACAGTCTTGTAATTATCTCAATTAGCAAACTGAGCAAAATTTCTCTTGCCAAATTGCCCCTCCACCCTGGTTGACTTTCACTTACATCATTAAATGCATTATCTCTTGGATTTCTCCTATTTTAGGTAATGGTCGAATCCCACCCAGTTCTGCGTTGTTTTTATTCCAATGTGTTCATGGGGAAAGATTTTCTCTTGATATCTGGAATGCATTCATGTCTTCACGACCAAAACATTATGAAGATGTTTCATATGATGAGTTGAAGCTGTGGCTTTGTGAACTTCCAGTTGAAGGCAACTTATCTGAGAGTTTTGAATATGATGATGAGAGAGGAAAGTTAGAAAATGAACGTGGAGAAAAATGCTACGAAGATTGGTCTCTTTATGAGCAACTTCAGGTGGAGTGATGTTTCTTTTGTTGATGTTTGCAGCAGCAGATTCCTTCAAAAATTTTATGGTGGTATGCTTGGGATAGTTGGAATCATGGAAAGGTGCACTGGGGCTTCAATATCTCACTCACCCCACTCCCCTAGTTCATGCCTTCCAATATGCAACACAGCAATGCTTGTTTCAATAATAGTTCAACATGCATTTTCTATTCATTGAACCACATATCCAACAAAAAACCATACATACTTGCACTTTTCTGATTTTCATATTGTACTTTAGGCAGATAGTTCAACATTGGCAAGGTTGGAAGCAAATCGCAATATGGAGTCGTCTCTGTTGAAACAGAAGTCGAAGCAAAGACTGAGACGCTTAGACAAGGAAGGAATTGATGCGATATTAATTGAAGCACACTCCCATGAAGATGACTATGATCACAGAAAGGCGCGAGAACAAGTTGGAGCATCAGATGTGGTCGCTCTTTTGAAGACAAAGTTTGTTTACTGTCTTAGTTTTTGAGAATTCAAGTGAAAATTTGTCACAACTCTGTAATGATAAAGTAACACATGGTGTATGATGACAGGGTATAGTTAGATGCATATCTATATGGGTTAATTAAAATTATAGGAAACACTCAAGTCACGAAACCACGCTACCTAAACTTCGTAAATACCCAACTTTTTGCAAAATTTTCTTCGTTTTTGCGATGTTCGCTTAAATTGCCAAAATCTGCTATGTTTGTTTAAAGTTACCCGTCTAAATTTCATTCAAATTTGATCTTCTCCCATTTCTGTGAAGATCCCTGTGATCAGCTGTCCCTTGTAACTCCCTTTCTTGCTGCCTGCCTCTCCCCATCCTGCATTGCTTATGGTAATCTTGGTCTATTATGCGAATGTCTAAAGAAACGGGGCTCGTTATTGTATTTTAGGTATGAAACACTGAGAGAAAAATTGCTTTTGGAGCTAATTGAATATGATGCAGGCGAAGGTATTTGGCTAGCAATGTCTAAATCTGATAAAGAAGAGAAGCTTCTTCATGCCAAAATGCAAGAGAGACGTTTGAGCCAGACTTATGAAAACAAATCACGCTCTCACAGTAGTAAGATCGGAAAGAATTACAAAAGAAACTTGCCGGCTTTGCTCGGACCCAGTAGGGTTAATCACGAAAATGAGTTGCACGAAGAGAACAGACGTAAAGAAATCCTAGAAAATGAAGGTACCTAGCTATATTTCTATGCCGTGAAGTCAGTCGCGTAGCATGTTTAATTGACGTTGTGTTTGACCTGCTGATATTCGCCTTCGTTTTTATAGCTAGTCATCGTGAAGTATGATTCTTAGTCGTATGTTTTCGTCCCTTCATTCTTGATGCAATAAAGATTTTAAAGAGTTATTCATTCATTCTTTCAATTGTGTGGTTTCTTAACTCTTTATCCCTAGACTCAAACTAGATGCAACAGTATAATTTCCATAGAGAGACATCCAATTATTTATACCATGTAAATGTTCCACCGTTTCTTACTCACTCCCTTTGGTTCTAAAAACTCGCAATAACAATCACTTTGTCAATGCCCGTAATGTTAAGTTTCATCCGATCACTAAGCAAAACTCCATTCACTATCAAGGATACAGCAAACGAAGAGAGTCAAACACACCTGTCATCAACTTTTCTTGCAGCTAAATATTTGTTTTGCCTAGTCAATAAAAAATCAACTCTTTTAGCGAATGAAGCTGCTCACGTAAATCTCGGTAGGCAGTCAGCTTTCAATATTGAGTTGTTTCTACATTTTCTATACCCCCACATGTTTTTAGGTAAAACAGATTCTGAGATCCACAACATCATTGTGCAAGAGTGGCAGAGTAAACTTCTTGGTGAAGTGGATATTCATCATATGTTAAATGACCTCTGTTCACGTTATCAAAGTGAGAAGGGAACGTTGAAGTGTAAGCTTCGTGGTGAACGAGGGGGTATGACAGGATTGCAAAGGTTGCAGGAGTATAAGTTTATGTATCGGCAACATCTGAAGGCATCAATCGAAGCAAGTTATGAATCGGCTTGTCTCGCTGTTGCTGTTTGTGAGTCCTCCGCCAATGGCTGTGAGATAGACAGGTAGAGATGTTGAGCGATATTATTTATGTCATGGTGAGGTTTTCAACATCACATTATTCCTGATAAAAACTTTAGACTTGAGTTTCAACATGAGATCACTGCTGATGAAATTACGTAGACTCAAGTTTCAACATCAGATCATTTCTGAGGAAGACATTAGATTTGAGTGTATAATAAGTTTCAACATCAAATCAATGCCGAGGAAAGCATTAGACTTGAGTTATTAAATGAGGTCTTTAAGGGAATTATTGGACCGAGGTCTTTTTGTATGGACCGAACCCGTAGGGCGATATTTCTAAGTCAAGACCGAGAAAGCGAGGTTTTTAAAAGGTTTATTATATCGCATTATTAAACCTGAAACGAAGCTTGCTTTCTTTCTCGTATTTGCTGTTTTGTACGGGTTGACTTTCACTTTTCTAGTTTTCGTCAGTAAAAAAGAAATCGTTTCAAATTGTATTGTCTGCATCGTTTAACTGTTTTCTGCGGGTTTTTCCTTCTGCTCACATTCGCAAGTCGTTTTTTGTTTCGTTTTTTTGCGTTTTGCTGTTCGTTTTACGAAATTTGTTTACGACATCCTTCATTTTTATTAGGTTTCATTTTGCAAGACATGCGCAGTATTTACTGGCTGATCGTCACTTGTCGGAACGTCGCTGCGGGCACAGATCACCCAAGGATATAAAACATGGCAACCTGGAATATCACGAGAATGCTGGGAGTGATGTCGTTGACTTGTACGAAAATTTAATCAAGGCTTTAGAAAGAAAGCATCGTGCTGAGATGGAAATCATGATTTCCATGCTGCAAGGAAAGGAAGCTGTTCAAAATAGAACCGCTGTGCGAAAAATGACCAACGGTATGAAATGATTTTTACAAATAAGTATTTCCCAATTGCCACAACGAACGCAGTTTTTAATATTGGGTTCGAAATTGACTTCAAACATTATCACAGCAAATGCAATTTTGTAATGGCTGTCTTTCAGATTGTCGAAAGTAGCTTTATTTGTTTTGTACTTCATTCTCTAAAGGTGCTTATCCTAGAATTGGATCCAGCATGATTTTGTAGAACGAAAGACGGGGGATTAAAATGTTCTTTAGTTTGAAATAGATTTTGCTCGGTTGTTCTACGTGTGTCTCAGACATATGCGTGCTACGTTGTCAGTCACGTGCAAATCATGAATCATTCAACAAAAAGTTTTCAAAGTCGAAGAAGTAATAGGTCCGTAGAGGAAATGGAGGGCTGAAAAGGAGACATTTCTCAGGAAGTTTTTGTCAATAAAAAAAGTAGAAACGTAAAGACATTTTTACATCGCATACATTGACTTGAAATCATTTAAGTTATTTTTTAAGTGTCCACCAATGCTTTTGGGCACAAAATATTTAGTAAGAAATATGAACACTCCTACCCCTTGCATCCCACATCTCACCCTTGCATTCTACATCTCACCCCTTGAATCCCACATCTCACCCCTTGCATCCCACATCTCACCCTTGCATCCCACATCTCAACCCTTGCATCCCACATCTCATCCTTCCATCTGACATCTCACCCCTTGCATCCCACATCTCATCCTTCCATCCCACATCTCACCCCTTGCATCTCACATCTCCCTTGCATCCCACATCTCACCCTTGCATCCCACATCTCACCCCTTGCATCTCACATCTCACCTCTTGCATCCCACATCTCATCCCTTACATCCCACATCAAATCCATCTCTGGTTTTTAGAGGAACGAGCGAACCAGCGTGTGGTACTAAAAACTCAACGCAAAGGCTGGCGTAGTCAAAACTCGGAGGAGAAAGTCTCCAACAGACGGATTAATATACAACTGCTACAGGAAGCCGTAAGCATTGCTTACGTCGAGCAACATTTGGAAATAAAGGAGTCTGGAACAAATGAAGATGCTGCCCTAAAATTGTTGGCTCAACTGCTTCATCAACAGGAATTAGATGCTGATGTAATATTGGCGAGCGAAGACCAGGTGTGATCACGTGACTTGTACTTTTATAACATGTAACGATAGGCATCTGGGGGGAGGGAAATGTTTATAAAAGAGTTTGCGTAATAGGAAGTTCAGGTTTTTCTTCATCAGTGACATCAGTGACGTATGTTTGTGACAAAGCTGGTTTTATCCTTTTTCACTTACATATCTTAACGCATGGTTACATATATTTACTCATGATTACATATCTTAACGCATGGTTACATATCTTTATTCATGATTACATATATTTACTCATGATTACATATCTTAACGCATGGTTACATATCTTAATGCATGGTTACATATCTTAATGCATGGTTACATATCTTAACGCATGGTTACATATCTTTAATCATGGTTACATATCTTAACGCATGGAACATATCTTGCGTTTTGTTTGTCTCTTGATATATTGTTACATATCTTAATGCATGGTTACATATCTTAATGCATGGTTACATATCTTAACGCATGATTACATATCTTAACTCATGATTACATATCTTTAGACATACGAGGAAGTCCTGAGCGTTCATCGCAAGCAAGAGCGAATGTATCACGAAGAATGGTTAGATAACCTCTCCGCCGTTGTCCTGGGCACTAGTGACGTCACACGCCTTGAAGTTGACATCATCAAACTGCTCGAAGAGAAATACGATTGTGTGAGACATAAGATTATCGAAGAGTCTATAAAAAATCAAATTGGTAAGTTTGAATGTTTCTTTTGTTACATAAAAGGACTTTCTCTATGCCTTCTTCTTCTCTGCCATTTTGCAGAACTTTGTAGTCAACTACACCTTTTCCTGATTAAATTTAGAAGCTTTCAAATGATTTTCTGATTGTCCAGCTCAACATCAGAAATGTCCCAGTGAATTTCAGATGTTGCAGTGGGATATCAGAAAACTTTAGATGAATTTCAGAAAATATTTGGACATTTCTGATTATCAATTAAGACATATGAAATTTGTATGACCAATCCGATTATCACTTGTAAACGGCCAAATTCCTTTTACGCGGCATTTCTTATTGTTATTAGCGCTATCTGAAACTTGTCTAGCTATTTGTGAATACGATATGGACAAGGTGTGATTCTCTTTAACAGATTTCAGATTAGTTTAAATATTTAAATTAAGTAAAAAGAAGAAGACTTAGAGCAAGTTTACAGTTGTACATACACAGATTATGACAATATGAACGAATTTCACCACATTCTAAGCAAGATTATTTACAATACCATTTTATGACCTTTGGATATTAGGTTCTAGTGACTGGAAAAACACGTCTTTGGTCGAACGCTACAACCTCGTAACGAGAGCGAAAGCTAGTGAAAAACAATTACGTCTTCAAAAGAGATTCGACGATGCTCTAAGTCTTTTGGGAGATGGTTTCACGGACGGCTTTACACTTATCTCGCATTTGGGCGAGAATCGCGAGGCGTTCATGGAGAAATTGAAATCAGTTCTCGAAAGGCGAAATACTAGTTGGCAAGAGAATTTTGGCGTTGAGGATCTCAGTATTCACGAAAATGGTTCTTTCAAAATCTCTGGAAATATTTGGAAAGATCTCGATGAACGGTTTAAAAATGAGAAACAACTCATCATCACTTGGTTACAGGTTAGTTCTTCATGCAGTTATAGATGTTGGGTGGTAGTTGTATGGTTGTTTGAACATTGGTTAAATAATTAATAAATGGTGGTTGTATGGTTGTTTGAACATTGATTAGATAGTTGATAAGTGGTGGTTGGATGGTGGTTTCGATGGTAGTTAGTTGGTGGTTGGCTGGTAATTTTAGTGTTTGTTAAATGTTAGGTTAGTGACTGTTAAGTGGTAGTTTGGACAGTGGTTAGGTGGTGGTTTAATGGTAATTTGAATGTTGGTTTTATGGTAGATTAGTGGTTGTTGAGTGATGGTTTGGATGGTGGTTGGTGGCTGGATGGTAATTTGATTGTTGGTCAAATGGTAGGTTAGTGCTTGTTGGGTGATGGTTTGGATGGTAATTGGTTGGTGGTTGAATGGTAATTTTAATGTTGGTTGAGTAGTTGGTTAGTGATTGTTGGGTGATGGTTTGGATGGTAGTTGGACGGTGGTTAGTGGGTGGTTCAATGGTAATTTGACTGTAGATTTTAACTGGTGGTTAGGATAGCGGTTAGTTGATGGTTGTGTGAAAGTTAAGTGATAATAGATAACAGTGGTAATTTGTACTCAACGTAACTTGATTTTTTCTTCAGGAGGGGGGAGATAGTGGAACACGTGACATAAATAATACCACCATACGACTAAAACAACATAAGCGAATGACAGAACAAGAACCCAACATGCTTTGCGCTCTTCTCGTTCTGGGCCTCTGCGAAAGACATAGGAGGACTGTGAACGACCGTCTTATACAAGATGAGAGACGACGTACTTCACTGGCTGAAGAACGTTTAATCTTGGCTCGTCTGAATGGCAATAGACAAGTAAATGAAGTGGAAGATATTGAACCAAGCCAAGGTGAGCTCTGTTATTTTTATCTTTACGTTTATTATGTATTTGTCACTCAATGAAAATTTTCTCTCTTGCGTTTCCACTGAATCTCTTTTGTGTATGGATATAGAAAGATCGATGACTGTGGCAGGAAATATTCATTTGTGCATTATATACTGTATAAAGTTCCTTTAAATCATTTGTTTTCCACGGATTATGACATGCGTATACGACTTTGCGCCTCCTTTATTATTGAACCTCCGCGGTCCATGCTTTCGTGTAGTTTAAGATGTACGTCGACTTTTAGATGCTTCCATTGACTGGATGAATGCTGCGTTGATTGAACTTGAACGTAAACAAAGACTGGAGAGGCAGTTCCTTTTTTCTCTTCTTCTTGATAATGCCTTGAGTGATCTACGCGACGAAGCTAGAGAGATCACCGAGGACGAACGCCAGAAGAGATCGGTTGAATTGAAAAATGAAAGAGACGTTCTGGATCTAGATGAAAAAGGTTCGGTCGTACTATTTCATTTTATAGAATAAGAAAAATAAAACGCGTGCGCTGATTGTTCAATAACTGTGTTTTCATAAGCCTGTACGAACCGATCTGGGGCCGGTTGCACGAAGCCTGGATAACGTTGTCCTTTGGATCGCAAGAATCCTCAAACTTGTAAAAAAGGTGTTTACATTTTTCTTACGACAAAGAAATTTCGTAATATTCGAAACAATATTTTATTTCAGTGATTGTTCAGCTCAAATCTTATACTTTTTGTGTTTTAAAAAGTTTAAAAAAACTAGCTATCCAATGCATAACGCTATCCAGGTTTCGTGCAACCTAACCCTGAGCTCAATAAATTAAATCAATCAAAGAGAATTTGCAAATCGACCATGGACATATGTTTGACGAAAATTCAAAGCATTTCTTAATTGTGACATGATCTTATTCAACTCTACTAAACAATTTACTATTGATCTTCTATGTGTTTTCTGATCTCGTATAAAACTTTTTACTACTTGAGATATGAAAGAGACTTTATTTGTCGAGATGATAAAACTTAAATAGAAGATACTTATTGAAAAACATGAAAGATTGTAACTCTCCATGTAATGGTGTGGTTGCTTATTGAGATCTTACCCGAATTTTTTACGTTTGTTTCCAGTCTCTTTCACATCATTTCAAGCGCAAGCGGTTGATTGCTGCTTTTGAATCACTTGTCCTCAGGACTTTAGTTAATTTTGAGTGTTTGAAATTTATGCTTAGGCATGTTTTCTTGTGCAAGTATCACTTCACGAGTAGCATAGTATTACTTACCTATACTCAAAGAATAATTGTTTTTCAACTTCAGGTGATCAAGACATGAATCATACAATCCTTGAGATGGCGTGTGCATATAAAATTGAAAGTCGTCGCTTCCGCCTCAAGTACACGCAGAAGGAGGGAAGAATTACCGATGACGTGATCTTCGTTTCCATAGTAGCAGACCTGCTCGAGCGTCACAGTGACGAGTGCGAGGAGCTACTGGAGAAAATTCTTGATATGGTAATTGGTTATGTTTTTATGATTAGGATGGCTTGTGATATGTTATTTGATGATTTCATTGAGATGACGGTGATCTCGAACTCCTCTGGATGGATTACTTGCCTCGTATTCGCATCGTAAAAGCCCAATTTATCCCGGAGTACCTAATTTTCTAACTTCACATGTGCATGATGTTCACTCGATATTGAGGTCTATTAACCCCCTGTGGAAAATCCAAAATTGAGAGAAAAGCTGAAAATCGCATTACCTCTGCATGGAAGAAATGTCTTTCGGACGTTTTTCATTTTGGTGTAGCGTTAAGGTTCGCAGATCCAGTTCCGTGTTACAACTGTCCAAATATCCTAACCTAAAGACTAAAGAGGCTCGCCTTTATTTCTTTACAGTCTAAAGATGAACTCAAATCAACAAGGTCAAATCAAATCAGAGCTTTTAGGTCGGAACATATGGAAAATGTATCCGTAATCTTGCTGCGCTACGATGGCCTGGGAACGAATGATGAAATCTTGCAAGCTCTCGAGGACAAGTATGACGCATTGAAAGACAAACTATTATTGGAAGCGTTGAGAAAACAACTTGGTAGGGATATCTTCATTACATGACGTTTCATCAAGCTGTCAATTCAATTCTTCAGATACACATATATCTGAGCCTGCGTTTTACTCAAATCAGCGTACGCGCGAACTTTATTTGAACCCCTTTCAAGTGCAGAAATTGATCGACATTGGTTTTTATGCAGGGGGAATGTGGGGCTCAAGTTTGGGTTAAATATTGGTAGCTTTTTGTTGCCGTAGCATGTCAGACTGTTTTATTAATTTTTATTTAAATTCTGTAATTTTTTCATTATAATAGGGAGAATTTTGGAAATTGGTGTGAAATTCAAATTCTAATCACAATTGCTTTTGTTTAATTGTTTGGTATATTGGTATTTTGTAGCGGAATTGGCAGCCCTTCTGCGTCCTTTTTTTTGCCAGAGATAGCCCCTGCACACCACCCCTAATCCATTCCTCGTGCTTCTCTCGCTTCTCTCGCCTTTTTAATTGAATGGTGACTTTATAATGCCGTAAAATTTTTATGTTAATCTTTTTTCTAAAGAAAATCCCAATCTTCCAGACGTTAAACAGTAAACTATGTTTAAGTTCTCATGTCCTTATCATGCTGATGTTGGTTATTTCAGGTGAAGATGAATGGCAGCGTTTATCAGAAAGAGAGCGTCAGCATCGTTTGATGAAATTGAAACTTGAAACGAAGCGTTTAAAACGAGAGAACAAACTCGATGAGCTCGCTAAACTTCTCGGTGACGGCTTTGCAACTGACGGCAATCTCCGAAAGCTGCTCGGGGTGAACCGAGAGGAATACGAGCAACGGCTAAGGGAAAGACTCGCACGTCGTCGTGAACGGCTTGCACAAGGTCTACCACCTGAGGATGACGAGGAGAAATCGAAGGATATGGAATCAAGTGATGAGAAAAGTTTATTTGAATCTCTGGACGAAAGGTGCTTTGCTGTTTTTACTTGTATGATATTTTGGCCATTAAATGGCTTCTTTCATTTGATACCAATATGCTGTATTGGTTTCGTCGTCATTGACATTTCTATAAACAATTTTTCAGTTTCTTACAAAACTTGCGTGAATATGTTACCTTGAAATTAAGTAACCGACAATGAATCAAGAATTGAAAACATTTTCCTGTATTTTCATTTGAAACGGTTATAACGATGTTCATCCTTAAATTTCTATCTTCGCTTTTCATACATCTTTCCACTTTCTACCACCCCCCCTGTTCCTCTACAAAATCACCCTAAATCTTGCGTTCTTGTATTAGGCTCGAAGAAGAGAGGGACGCTTTAATTTCAAAATTGCTCGATGCAGATAATCAGTTCCTTAGCGAACGTGAACGACAGGCTTTACTAGCTCGGCTGAAACGCGAACGGTTAAAAGCGAAATTGGAAGAGAACTTCGACTCTGCTGCTCTTGTACTAGGCCTGGCCGAACGTCAACGCAAGGAAGTTGAAGAAAGGTAAGTCTTTAGTTGGAAAATGTTTTGTTATAGTGGCGAGAATCAGTTGATATTTCACTATAGATCATCGGAATGTCGGGTAATGCCCTAGCAATCAATAATCGATTATAATCGTACAAATCCACCAATAAGCATTTTCACAGTACAGAAGTCAATGTTTGTTATGTCATCATGCTATAAGCGCAGTTATGACTTAGAAATTAGGAGCCCAAGACCACATATACAGTTATTAAATTTGCATCATTGATTTTGATATGATTTTAATTTTTTTTTTGCTACTAGCGCGCTTTTGAGGTAGCGCGATCAATTGTTGCGTTGACTTGAACTTTTTGATCAACTTTCAATTGTAATCGATCATCCGCCCATCATTAGTTTGTTATGTATAGTTGGTATTATTGTTTATACACAACAACTTTTCTAAAGTTTTTGCGTTTACTTACCAGGATGTTGTCGGATCAAAGGCGTCACGAGCAACTGGCCAGACAACGTTTGGAAGAACGTAAAAATAGAGTAAAACGAACGACTTTAAGTAAAGAAAATATCATCGAAAACGGCGACAACGTTCTACTACAAGAGGCTGTCATCAAATTCCTCGAGAATAAACATTACGAGGAAAGAGAAGCGATGTTGAACTTGCTCGAGTACGAAGACAATGATTTGGAGAACCTCGCTCAATCGATGACGTCCGAACAAAGAGGCGATCACTTGCGTCAACTTAAAGAGAAAAAAGAGAGTTTGAACAAAGGTTTGTTTTTAAATGCAATGCTTAAAAACACTTATAATCTTGGATAAAAAGTTCCCAGACAGTGTACCGTCCGTGTCATAATTTCTACTTTCTCCATGTTCAGATGACACTGATGAGCAGCGCGACATCTTACAAGAAGCGGCCATTATGAAACAAACTTCACGTCGGCGAACACTCTACAACCAAAGTACCGGGGAAGAGATTTTAAAACAACATGTAACTGTGTCGTTGTTAGCCGACTTGCAACAAGAGCAGGATAAGGAGTGCGAGATCTTAATGGCGAGTTTGCCTGATAAGGTACAATAAAACTGTTTCTCTACTTTTATATTGTTTTATCATGATGTTCAGCGTTGCAAGTAGTCCATGGGTTGAAATTAGGGTGAGGTTGCGATAAAAAAATACTTCTATATTTTTACCTATACTTCTATATTTTTACCTATACTTCTATATTGTTACCTATACTTTTATATTTTTACCTATACTTCTATATTGTTACCTATACTTTTATATTGTTACCTATACTTCTATATTGTTACCTATACTTCTATATTGTTACCTATACTTTTATATTGTTACCTATACTTCTATATTGTTACCTATACTTCTATATTACTTCTATATTGTTACCTATACTTCTATATTGTTACCTATACTTCTATATTGTTACCTATATTTTATATTTCTATATTGTTACCTACTACTATTTATTACCTATACTTCTATATTTTTACTTCTATATTATACTTCTATATTTACCTATACTTACCTATATTCTATTGTTACCTATCCTTCTATATTTTACCTATACTTCTATATTTTTACCTATACTTCTATATTTGTTACCTATACTTTATATTGTTCTATATTTCTATATACTTCTATATTGTTACCTATACTTTTATATTGTTACCTATACTTTATATTTTTACCTATACTTCTATATTTTTACCTATACTTCTATATTAATACCTTCACTGCAATATTTTATCTAAATTTCTTTCTTTACAGGAAAAGCAGAGTTGATATCATTGCAAACCCAATTTCTAGCCGAAGCTGAAAGTTGCATCCTGGCAAATATAATGACAGTATTTTCTGCCCCTGAGCATGTCACAAACGTTGACGAACAGTTATTGCTCGATGCTTTAGATTCAAAATACGAAACCCTTCGAGACAAACTATTGTCGGAGGCATTGATGAAAGAGATGGGGGCAGCAGAATGGCAGGCTTTAAGTGAGCACGAACGACAAACGAGACTTGTTCAGATAAAACTTGAAGAACGTCGGCTCAGAAAAGAAGGTATGGCAGTGGATTTGAATGAATTCGAGCGAACCATTAATCGGATTGGGATCTTAGAATTAAGGATAAAAAGCAGTGTAGCCGAATGCATTTGCCGGTTTAGAATCCAAATTGCTTTCGACTATAACCGCTTACCTGATGGGCACTATCCCTAAATAATGAGGATTATGAAATTTTATTACATACATTTCATGATATTTTAGGCAAACTGGATGAGCTTCAGGCTTTACTAGGTGACGCTATAGATGTGGAAGCAGGTTTTCAAGATATTCTGGGTAAGAACAAGGTGACGCACAAGAAGAGATTGAAAGAAAAACTTCAAAAACGTCGACAGCGATTAAAGGAAGGAATGAGTAAGGAAGATGTCGAGAAGATGGAAGCTGAAGAGGATGAACAGTTTGAAAATGAATTGAAAGAAGAAGCCAGTGTGAATCCTTTGATCAAGCTGATGGTATGTTATCGTTGAATTTCTCTTAGTGGAATGATTTTGGTTGTATGTGCTATTTAGTCAACATTTTTTTATAAATTTTTTTCGTGTTTTCCTTGAGATGAACTGTTGGTTTGTCCGTAGTCGGTTGTACTAAAGACGGCTAGCCACATTTATGTATGTCGTAAATATGATTTCGATTATTTTAAAAATCTCTTAAAAGGGAAAAGCTATATGTTTTAAAATGCTCATTCAATGGAATGAAAGGTTTGCTTCATGTATAAAAAAAATTCATTTTTTTCGTAGAAAATAAAGGTACCTTTTATTACTCTCTGAAAGATTCACTGTCAACTTGATCCATAAATGGACAACAATGTTAGGGTCTTCTTGTACCCGATCCTGATGCATGAAATTATGTTTGTTTTAGGTGAAGGTTTAGTTGGTATAGGACATTATCATGTAGTGGATCATGATATAAGAATTTATATTTTTTATTTTTTTATTAAAAATTACCTCCGTATAAAGACTGACTTCCATTTCTTGTGTAACAAATCGATGCGTAATAGAGTAAATGGTTTGAACCCGGGAGTATCGTTACATGTTTGTAGATGTAGATCGTCCAGGTTGGTATAGTCCTGAGAAGGACTGTTTTTGTTGTTGTTGACTCTGAAGATGACTATCGCTAAGGTTGTCGAAACGTCAGTCAACAACAACAAAAACAGTCCTTCTCAGGACTATACCAACCTGGACGATCTACATTTACAAACATGTAAATCGAATCGTATCAAAACTGAATTTAAATTTACAAATTTCCGTATATATATTTATAGGTTTACACTTTCGTAGTACATCAGACAGCTAAATTGATACGAACTTCCTATTTTGATATCAAAAATAGCCATAAAGTTTTCAAAGTACTCATACTCTCTTATACGTTATCGCACGATTTTACGTGCAAATTGAAAGAGTCGTAAGTTGCGAAGGCTTAAACTTTATTTTCCAAAGCAAAACCACGAGAAGGAAAGGGAAGAATTAATATGGGCATTAAAAACGATGATGATCGATACGCCAGCGAAAGACATCGTCAGGCCCAGCTGGTGAGACTGAGACGAGAGGAAAGGAAGGCGAGACACGAGGACAAGTTTGATACCGCTGCTTTAGTTCTCTGCCTGGCGCGGGCGCAGAAAGCGAATCTTGAAGAAGTGTAAGGATACATCTTTTGATCTTATTAAAGTTTCATTTTTTGAAAGTTTTTCTTTGTAACTTTGCGTTTCTTTAGTCAAAAGAAAGACAGACTTAGACAGGAGCAGCTAGCACGGAATCGACTTGCGGCTCGACGGGAAAAGAAACTGGGAAACACGGAGTTGCGCCAGAAAGAAGATGAAAAGTTGGAGGAAATCATCGATAAAGACAACATTGTCGCGTTGCAGGTTCGTCAGGCACAAGTTGAAGGCAAACTGGTTCCCAGGGCCTTCCTATGATAGGTGTGTGGTGAAGAAAGGCCCTGGGAATTAGGTTGACATGAACAATGATGTTTTTAGGAGGGAGTTCTGAAGGAGTTGGAAAAAAAGCAAGAGTGTGAACGAGAGTTTCTTGAAAAACTTCTGCAACAAGAGGAAACCATTGAACTTCGAAAGCAAACGAAAGAAAAAAGTAAAGAAAACAGAAATGATCGGCTTAAAGCGTTAAAGGTTGGAAAAACACATCCATTTTTTAAATAATCCTCATGATTGGTTTTCTAAAATAAGCACATTGTAGGTGCGGTTTTCCCTGTGTAAAACACAACAAGTATGTTTGCTCTACGAGATTAACTTTCACTCAGTGCTGTAGAAGTGGGGGGGCGCTTGGGGGAGGAGCCCCGCTTCTACCTTTGAAATGGGTAATTTTAAAAGGGCATTATTGACAAAAACGTCAAGAGAGCCCCCCCCCCTCCCTCTGATAACTTTAGTTCTACAGCACTGCTTTCACTATGTATATTTATATCACCTACTGAAAAAACTCATTACTTTAACTGGCGGATAATGGTTAACTGTAAGGAAATGCTAAAATTTTAAAGCATACTTTGTTTCATTACCATGTAAGAAATAAGGGAATGATTTTTTTATGGTTTCTAAAACGCTCCTTTTAAGTATCCAGACGTCATTCACATATATTCCTGTTCAACATTATTATTCCAGCATCTAGCAGTAGCTTTATAAACTAAGAAACACAAGACATTCCTTCAGAAGATCGCCTATTCCATATTTTGTTTTTGAGATTTTTTTGCTGTCTCGATATTCAAAATATCACATTAAAAATCAGTTTTAAGAGTTCTTTCGAATCAAGAACAGGAAATTTTTTTACATTATGATTCACTAACGCTCTCGAAAGAAATTGCTTCACTAATCAAGACCGCTAGGCGAAACGGTCAGCGATACAGTCTGTGAAGAAAACAACCGGGACGGACTTGGCTCTGGATAAAAAAGATCTTGAAATGACGGTCTTATATCTGAATGCGCTTATTGCATAGAAACTACTTCACTATAGACATTGTGCATTAATATATTACCTTCTCATTCGTAGTGTCTACGTGAACAGTGGAGAGATGAGGGCGCAGATGGTTCAGCAGAATCTATAGAAGAGCAAAATGCCATTTTACGAGAGGCAGTGTGTTTGAACGTGACAAATATAGCTGAAGAAATGCGTGAAAGCGGAAAAGAAGTAAATGATGATGATAATGTTCACGTGACTATATTGGCGAATCTCCAGCAGATACAGGATCAAGAAGCCGAGATATTGTTGAGGGACTTGCACGAGAAGGTAGGAATATATTCAAAGATCATGTTATTGGATTCCTGTGAATAAAACGGTATTCTACCAAGATGTTTTTCTTGTTTTTAACGCGCATGTCTTTGTCGTTGGCTTATTTCAAGGAAATCGATAAGTTAGAGAGCGAAAAAACAAGTTATTACTTTCAATATTCTATGTTATCCAGTGGATAAATCGGTTCCAAAAAAATGCTCTTCTTGTGTTTAAAAGCATGTCTTAAAATACATGTTTTATCATTTCGTACAGCGATATTGTATTATATGTATTTATTGATTGAGAAAATTGGGTAATTGATCGATGGTCAAATTGTTTTTATCGTTCATTCATTCTATAAATACATGAATATAACTGCTCAATAATAAAACTTCTCTTTGCGTTTTCAACCTTGAAGCACGCATGGAATGTGTAAACAGTTCTATACAGTCAACATTAGTTATAACGGTCAATTTTGTACTATATTATTCATGCACCAAAGTATCTTCTGTTCCAGTCTCCCACGACTTTGATGCAACTTCGCGCTGTTCAGCATCAAGCAAGACGCAACCGTTGGTATGACAACATAGCAATGACGTTCTTCGGACAGGAAACTGCGGCTCATAAACATTCCGAGCACAAAGTCCCATCGGAGGAAGAACTTCTGAACGCACTCGAAGGAAAATATGATGCGTTGAAAGATAAATTGATCGCGCAAAGTTTGATGAACGAACTCGGTGCTTCAGTCTGGGAAAGACTTTCGAAAAAAGAAAGACAGGCAGAGATACTAAAAATACGACTTCAGGATAAGAAACTTCGAAAGGAAGGACGTTTTGACGAGGCAAACAGGTCGGTTGAAATTTCCACTTTATTCATCTTTCACACTGTTGCAAATCAACTCCAGTGCAGTTATTGTTTGAGATGATATCCGCATCGTTATTTTCAACAGATTGTTTGGCGAAGGTCTTCAGCACGCTGCAAGCCTTTCAAATTTAATGGGGGAAACGAAAGCTCAACAAAAGGATGCATTGAGACGACGTTTGCTAAAACTTCGAGAACTAAAGGCGGCTGGTATTGAGATGAACACGGAAGAGGCTCAACTCATGGAGGATGACATCGATGCTGAAGCGATCGAAGAAGAAGTCACCACTGTGGACATGATGCAAGATTTACAGGTGATAAGAACTAGCACGGATTGGATAATCTGGGATTAAGATATCGAGAATCTCAATGTGTCTGCAATCATCATACGAGTGCCTACTATCAAATTATACAATCAAAACTACCATTCTAAAATTTTTTCCTTCTTATTACCGCTAAATTGTACCATTCTTATGTGCTTATCAAACCGTGTCTTTGTTTTTCATCAGTCACGTTACGAGGACGAGAAGAAGGCGCTTTTGGCCTCGTTGAGGATTCAAGATGAACGCTTCGGCAGTGAAAGACATCGGCAACTTGAAATGGCGAAGCTTCGACGACAGCAAATGAAAATTTCCAAGGAAGACAAATTCGATGTAGCTGCATTAGTCCTTGGAGTTGCTAGGCAACAGGAGACAGCGCGTGAGGCCAGGTATGACGCAACAGTAACACGGAAGTTCAGTTCTTAAGGAGTCGTGGTGCCGTCTCAGTGTTTTAACTTTCCCCGTTAGTTTTCAATTAAGCTTGTGAGAAATAAAAAATTCACCCACCTGCAGGTATGGAGTTAGAAAAGGGGTACGGGGGGTGCGCACCTCTCCTAGCCTTGATTAGTTCGGGTGCAGGAGGGGTGTCAATTTCATTTCGAAATGCTAAAATACCAAACAAATGGGCAAAAATAATCGTGAGCGATGTTTGATGGAGCGCATTTCCAAAATTGGCGATGTTTGATGGAGCGCATTTCCAAAGATTTCCCAATCATTATAAAAACGGTAAACTAATTAAACCAAAAAAAGTCCGACATGGTACAGCAAAAGTAGCAACCGAAATCCGAACCGGAGCCCGAGCCTCCCCTAGTCCCAGTCTTCTTCCCCTAAATTGTTGATCCATGTGATTCATGGAGGAGAGTGCATGAAATTCGTTAACGGGACTGCGCAGAGTACTAACATACAGTGGATCATCTCCAGTGATTTTTGCGATGCATTTAAAATATGGAGTACTAACAATTCCAACATAAAACTAAATCTATCATCGCTCAACCTTTCAGCTATCGTAAAGATCGAGCACGTCACGAGAAGCTTGCGAAAGATCGGTTGGCAGCGTTGAAAGCAAAAACTTCGAATAAAGAAAATTCTTTCCTTCGTTCTGGTGAAGAGGAGCAACGAGTCGCCATATTGACTTTACTCAGAGAACAACAGGAGCGCGATAAGAAGATTTTATCACAAGAAACTCTAGAGATCCAGAATAAAGGTATCGTTGCTCTAGACGAGGCAATTTTGAAAGAGGTGGAAGACAAACATTCCATTGAAGTTAAGGTTAGTTTTTGACAGTTTGGTTAACATAAAGTATTACCTTTCTTTTTCATATGTGGACATAATGAAGAAAGTTAAACATTTTCATTTACAATAAATATAGCCTTAAAGGACTATTCGGTCATATAGCTATGTGAGCATTTCCGAAGTTGGCCGGACAATCTGCTGCGTGGAAATGAAAAAAACAAACCATTCTTCGAATCGCGAACACAAAAGCATAAGCACAGCTCTAGCTACTATCAAAGCGTGCTACTCTTTGTATGTTTTGCTGTCTAAACATCGTGCATGGAAATTTCATTCACGAAGCTTCATTTGTTCATAGTTTTGTCTGCTAGCAATATATATGGACGATTTTTCAAAAAATGCTCTCATATACGTCGAAGTAACCTTTTAGGTGAAATATGTTAGATTGCAATGATTCATTACTGACCCATCAACGTAGGAACACGAGCAACACATTGGCGTGTAACACACAACAATGTTCTCATTCTCATTAACCACTCTGTTATATATTAGTAATGTCTTTTTGGGTGATGATGGACCCAGCGTTGGGAAAAATAAATTACAGCATGTTATTCTTAGAATGTATTTACAGTTCGAAATACTTTAAATTAAGTTGGATGTGTGTATAAATTTGTTGTACAGAATCTATTAGTAATTGATATTGTTTTGAAGGCATTTTGAATTTTGGCATTGCTTGTTTTGACTAACGATGGATCATTTATTGATGTAAGGTTGAATTTACCTGACCATTGCTGTCGTTAGTCAAAGTTCATGTTGTTGTTCGTGAACCATGTATTTTATAGGTATAATATGTTTTATAGTTCTCTAATCTATCGAAATAGATGTGCTTTGTGGATTGCTGTCATAGTATAGGGTATTTTACCCATCTAGATTACAAAATAAATCCGTGATACGTTGAGAGCGTTTCCCAAATCTGCTCTACTAGAAGCAGCGCGATTCTCCTAATTTAATGATGCTTTAAGCCATTTAGAAGTTACAACAAAATCGTGCATTTTTTATTAGCGTATTTAACCAATACATTATATTCATATACGTTTAGTATGTATTTTATACTTATAATTTAGAATTATCTTTCTTGCTTCAACGAAAGGTATTTGCAACAACCTTAATTTGTAAATATTTTGCTTTTCGCTCTTCAGATGTTGATTGAATTACTTGATGTAAGCGAGAGTGAAGTCGATGCTGTTGCAGCAGCTAGTTGTCTTACAAAGAAGCAACGTGATGAGAAATTGAAGGATCTTTATCGCAGTTATAAAGATTGGAAGATTTCATCCATCAGAGCGTCAAAGAATGCCAACTCGGGTCAATTGTCCGAGGTTAGGTTTTTTTTGCAATCACTAGTCAAATATCAAGGCTTTACTGTTTTTACGTTTACTTTAATGGCAGCAATTATCTCACCAATCGTTAATTCATAGTTATACTAATGCTCTGCAGTCTTATTTTGTGCTTTGATATTTTACAGTCAATTCCACAAAATGACGGGTAAAATACAACTAACTTTGATCATGATTTTGCTATTTTATTCGATAACATATTAAACTGGTGGGGGATGTGAAAGTTCACATGCTATGTTAGCAATATATGTATATGGAAGTGAAGTAAGATTGACTGGATTTAGTGTATGGATTGATGCCATCAAGGGGGGGGTGTGAAAGTTCACATGCTATGTTAGCAATATATGTATATGGAAGTGAAGTAAGATTGACTGGATTTAGTGTATGGATTGATGCCATCAAGGGGTGTGAAAGTTCACATGCTATGTTAGCAATATATGTATATGGAAGTGAAGTAAGATTAACTGGATTTAGTGTATGGATTGATGCCATCAAGGGGTGTGAAAGTTCACATGCTATGTTAGCAATATATGTATATGGAAATGAAGTAAGATTGACTGGATTTAGTGTATGGATTGATGCCATCAAGATAGTACAAGAAAATAGTAACTATTACATAGTTAATTAAGTTTCATACTTGGAGATATTAGAGAAACGGCCATGGACGCATGCGCACACGGCCCACATTTTTAAGGGGGGGCGGTTGGTACATACAACCGTCCAGCGAATAATGCCTTGCTATCGTTGTCTTCTCAACATTTTTAGTGAGGCTGGAGCCTCCCCACTCCCCTACGTAATACGCCTATGCATTGACGAATTTTCATATTTTTACTATATTTAAAAAATAGTCGACTTTTTAGTCGTCGTGCATATAATGGAAAGCTCATCCATCTGTTGGCAAGTTAATGGTTTTATTATGCGAGTATTTTGCAAGCAAATTCAGTATGTTATATAAAGTTTTTAAATCGCGTTTGCTTTCTAGGAAGCTAACGATAAGAATATTTTTGTGTAATTTTTTGCTGTATGGGAAATAATTATGAGAATCATTTGATGTTGATTTTTTGCTTTCCAGGAAGAAAATGACGAGAATATTTTGCGCTCAACCGAACGTCAGATAAAACTGACTGCATTATTGAAAGATGGCATCGTTCTCAAAGTGCTCAACGTTAAAGACGAGTTAAGCAAAAAGAGTGTTCCTGAATCATCTGTGAAGGATGAAATGAGCATTTTGCTTTTGGCAGACCTTCAGGAAAAGCAAACCACAGAGAGCAGAGCTGTGGAAAATATTCTCGAGGAAAGGGTATGGTAAATTATTCATGTTTTATTATGTGTCCTGTATGTGTTTTATTTTGTGAGCTCTGTCAAGTGGCAAAGTAAGTTGTCAAAGAAAAAGAGGCTTATGGACTCGTTGTGTTCTTTTTATTCGAAAAAGCAAGTGCTCAGTTTTGAACTTTTATAAATTTTCAAGGCTTACTTCACGCGCCGTTTTTCAATCCAAACCGAACGCAGCACACGCCAAAGAAGCAAAACGGCAAAACAGCTTCCAACTCCTTTAAGTACTAATATTAAATTTGAGCCTTTGCCAGCCAAAAATGAAAAGTGGAAATGAGGACTAGTCACAATTCAAATTACTTGTGTTTTTCCTTATTTCTAAGGCATCTTTAGTATTGTTCATAAGAGTCAATTGACTAACTGCCATTAAGGCATCACATGCATCATAAGATATGCTATCACACAAAAAAATTCATGGATTGTGTGTCCCTGCTGTTTGTTTCCTACAATGTGATTTGAGTTTGATTGTACGGAAGCGGATGTAAATCATACAAGCAAAATTTTTGCGTTTAAAAGTTGTGTATTTTTACTATAAAAGTTGTCATTTTACTGTGAAAATACGTATATTAACATTTATTGATGACATTATTCACTCGGTCAAAAAAATTGTCTCGAACAAAGATAAAATCAATTGTTTTATTATCGAAGAATTCTTCACATAATTGCTTCCACTTGTTAATTACTTATAATGAATCATGAGATTTGAAACTCTTTTTTTGTTGACGTCGTGGAAAATTATTATAACAAAAACCTTTGCAAACTACCGGTTCCAACAACACCACTCTCCAACACAGAGCTCTCAGTTTCGGTGAAGGTAGACCTCCACAAAATCTTTCCATGGCTTTCTCTCCCATGTCGCAAGCCTTCAAGCATTTCTCAAGGCCATTCGCATTAACAGAAGTCGGAATAAGAGAAAACATCAGTATAGAGGACAATAAAAAGGCGATGAAAACTTGATTTACTGACATGGTGACGCTCTGACGATTAAAACAAAATATTTTAAGTATTTATTCATATTTCTTTCGAGTCAATATTTTAAAATTAGAATTGACAAACCTCTGTTCATAGAATCAATTGATTACTTTCAATGACAGATGTATCGTTCTTGTCGAGAGGGAAGTGATTCTTTTCTTATGAACAACCTTACTGCGTCTCCGTTTGTTCAATGTATTTCCTTTCGGTTTACTGACGTTGCATTTTTTCACGTACACGGAACTGTGTGTCGCGTATCCCCCCTCCCTCCCCTCCCCACTGCAGTAACAAAAACACAGGAAATGTTCATTGTTTGAAAACACGCTTCATTGCTCGTGATTCTGCGTATTTCAATCAAAAGCTTTACCAACCAAAATTAGGTGATGAGCATAAAGATAGGATCTGGGGCGAGTCACTATGTCCACGATTCATTTAACTCTTATTTTAAAGGCATTTTTTACAAGGAATCGCATTTCGGAATGCATCGAGGGATGCATGACGTTTTCATAAAGCTTGCGACTCCATGGCTAAATCGCTACATTTCCCTACCACAACATCCTAAACATACCTTATCTCACCTACTTCCACCATATCTCACCCCTAAGATACTCACATTCTATCCCTCCCTAACATATCTTACCCCTTCTTTTATCCTTTCTTCTCTATATATTCTAGTTTTGTACCTTTCAAAACGATTGTTTTATTGACTAGGAGGAAGAAGCATTGATCGTTATAAGGGATGAACAACGTCGTCTCAGACAAGAATTTGTGGTCGACAACCTGGCCGCTGTTATTCTTCAAAATGATCAAGTGTGTAATGCAAAGAACAAATAAAACGACTTTATGACCAATTTCACAAATATGAATATGTTTGTGTGCAATGATCTTGTGCATTTTCTCCCCATTTTAAGGTTAATGATAAACATTTTTAATCTTTGTATTTTTGCAGGAGTTGTTTGAGGAAAACGATGACGTGAGTCAGACCATTGATGAAAGCGATGAGCAACTCGCGAAAATGGATGCAGAGCTAGAAGACGAGCGAAAGCGTAGACTCCTAACTGGGGCGAGTGAAGCTGAAGTTGACGTGGCAATGAATGAATTGAGAAGACAACAGGAAGCGAAGAGAAAGGTTTGCTATAGTAGAAAGTACACGGTTTTTGTTCCTTTGACTAAACGGTAGATGAATAAATATGTTTCATTTATATTTAGCAACATTTATCACGATATGTTTACGCATATGGTTCACTTGTATAGTATATACATGATTTTCAACAGAAAATGTGAAGGTCTTATTTCTCACTTTCGTTTGAACTTTGAAGACTATTCTCATACAAAAAAAAATCCTGAGACTTTCGGTCCTGGCTATCAGCGAGTTAATTTTGTTTGGTAAAGTTTGAAAATAAAGAAACAATACTTGTGCACAAATATATTTCTTTTTTATCGTGATAAAATTGATAGCTGCATGAATGAAAATAGATTATTTTCGAGAAAGTTTGGGGAAGGCGAAATCAAATGCTTGGTGGAAGTAATCCTGACACCACAAGGATCACTATGGCGTAGCTTAATACAGTAGTATATTGACTTGTAAAATGTGAAAATCTTATCATTCTAATGTTATTAAATATATCATGTAACGTTTGGTTCTTATATGTAACTGGTCGAAAATAAGACGTCAAAATGTTAACCGTTGTTAATATTAGTCTGCAACTTGCATCGTATCAAATTGCTGTTAATTGTTCTTTTACAAAAATAACAAAAGCTTTGCCTATACATGTGATTGTCATTTTAGTGGAGGTCAGAAAAAACGATTGGCAGCGCGAACGTCGCGAGGATAAACAATACGAAGACGATATAGCAGTCTCTGTTGATGTTGGTAGAAAGGGAATCATCGATTGTTAACGAAAAACATGTTACAAAGATCAAAACAAGGCGAATCAGTTTCTTATGAACTGTGTCAGGGTAGAAACAATCACGCGGGGCAGCAGCAATTTGTACAGAAATGTTTTTATGAACTGTGTCAGGGTAAAGGTAACACATGCGGCAGCAGCAATTTGTACAGAAATGTTCTTATGAACTGTGTCAGGGTGGAGCAAGCACGCGGGGCAGCAGCTTAATTTGTACAGAAATGTTCTTATGAACTGTGTCAGGGTAGAGCAAGCACGCGGGGCAGCAGCAATTTATACAGAAATGTTCTTTTGAACTGTGTCAAGGTAGAGCAAGCACGCGGGGCAGCAGCTTAATTTGTACAGAAATGTTTTTATGAACTGTGTCAGGGTAAAGGTAACACGCGGGGCAGCAGCTTAATTTGTACAGAAATGTTCTTATGAACTTTGTCAGGGTAGAGCAAGCACGCGGGCAGCAGCTTAATTTGTACAGAAATGTTCTTATGAACTGTGTCAGGGTAGAGCAAGCACGCGGGCAGCAGCTTAATTTGTACAGAAATGTTCTTATGAACTGTGTCAGGGTAGAGCAAGCACGCGGGGCAGCAGCTTAATTTGTACAGAAATGTTCTTATGAACTGTGTCAGGGTAGAGCAAGCACGCGGGGGCAGCAATTTGTACAGAAATAGTTGTAGAATATTTTGGCGACGACGCATTGCCTTGTGGTATTTAGTCAAAACAATATTTTACTAATGCGAATTCGTAGGGTTTGTTAGCAAGCGCAAAATACTTTTAGGGAAGTTTTATACGGAGTGACTGTATATTTACTAAACTGCTCTGTGAACAAGTCGTAAAACCGATCTTTTTGAAATTATTGTGACATATACCGAGCAAATATTTTGAAACATCTCTGTTGGTACTAATTTATATCGTACAGCCATATTTTATTGATATGCAATTTTTATATAAGTAAACAAAGAAACTGCATAGAATGATATATAAATTTTTACCCATATGGATGATAGTTGCAGGCTTGCAGCTATAGTTCTGACTCTTCAGAGTTAAAAAATCGGCATTTCATAAGTCCATGCGTATAGTAGGAGAGGTATAGTTTGTTGTGATAGAGAACCTTAAAAATTTTTGTGTCCACTTACTGGTAGTTAGGACCATGTTCAATTAGCGCATTTGTTCACGAAAAAAACGTCTACAGTTCCGAGAAGTAAAAGTTATAGACTATATATCTGTGTTCGACTTTTAATTGAAAACAACCTGGGTGTATGGTGAACAGGGAACGGTACTAAAGATAATGTAAAAATTCATTTATATTTTCTAATAACAGGATAATTTTTTGATGCTAATGAACTTCAAGTTAAACAATTTCATAGAACTCAACTGGTTTCATAAGTAAAGAAGAAAAAAATTTCATTACTTTAAGCTCAACAGACTTCTTTAATGTTACCAGTTCCTAGCTTTTTTATTAGTCACTTTATACGGAGCTATGTTCTTTTACTTCGTCTATATCAAGTACAGTTATCTAATTGTTTTTCTGCCACAGCTTCGAGACCGACTGGCCAGACGTCGCGAGGACCGCGCCAGACGAAAAGCTCAGGAAGAACTGGAACGAGCCGCGAAGGAAGACATGAAAACAACGGATAAGTTGGAGCAAGAAGAGAACCACACACCGGAAACAGCGAGTACCAATCAAGTTGCTAAAAGACTTGAGAAGTTGAATGGAGATTACAAGTCTAGTTTGCCTGTATGTGTTTATGTAATTCTTTATCCCAGCGTAATCACACAGACGTTGAAACTCGTTGAACAAGTTACTGCTGGCGTGAATTAGATATGTTTATTTGACCCCATATTCGCCTTTAAAAAACCCCTTCAAGCGAATTTTGCTTCTACATTTTGTTTCGTTTCATCAAATACGATAAAACACCTACCATTTGATTGAATGTTAGAAACTGTTGAACGAAACCTATACAACGCTTAACTTGGTAGTATATAATTTGATTGCTTTCTAAAAGGTTGAAATGTATCGTTCAAACTGGAGAATCAAATGAATAAAAATGTTAATTCAAAGATGACAACGTCTTTCCTAAAAAAGATATGGTCACCTCTTCACTGCACTGTGGCGATATGTTCTGCTGACGGTGCTACTGATCAGCGGACATTCTGATGGACTTGACTATCCAAACTTAGGACCACTGGTCTCCGGAATTTGTCTAAATCTGTCTTTGTATTCTTGATTGTAGGATGGCTTCACCATGAAGAGAGAGAAAACTGTCGTTGATGTTAAAGTTTCCGATGATAAAAAAAAAGAAATCTTTGGTTCATTGCTTCGTGAGCATACAACGTTTGGTATGGGGATTGAGAGGGAAAGAAAGAGACAGGAGGATAGAGTAAGTATCTTTGTATGGGGATTGAGAGGGAAAGAAAGAGACAGGAGGATAGAGTAAGTATCTTTGTATGGGGATTGAGAGGGAAAGAAAGAGACAGGAGGATAGGGTAAGTATCTTTATGGGGATTGAGAGGGAAAGAAAGAGACAGGAGGATAGGGTAAGTATCTTTGTATGGGGATTGAGAGGGAAAGAAAGAGACAGGAGGATAGAGTAAGTATCTTTTTGTGGTGATAGAGAGGGAAAGAAAGGGATAGGTGGATGTTGTAGGTATCTTTGTATGGTGATAGAGAGGGAAAGAAAGAGATAGGTGCATGTTGTAGGTATCTTTGTATGGTGATATAGAGGGAAAGAAAGAGATAGGTGGATGTTGTAGGTATCTTTGTATGGTGATAGAGAGGGAAAGAAAGAGACATGGGGCTATTGTATACAAGTATCTCTTTACGGGGGTTGAGAGGGAAAGAAAGAGACTGGAAGATGTTGTAGTTATATCTGTGTGGGAGCTGAGAGGGAAAGAGAGATACAGGAGAATATTGTTAAAATTTTTGAATATGAACGATGGATTAGTGAGAGGTAAAAAAGAGACACGAGTACACTGGTTTGATTAGTTAAGGATAAAGCTGTTGTTGTCTGGCAGTTTACAATAGATTCACAGAGATCGCAGTGAATCTTAGACTAATTCACGTCTCTATCGAGTGGAAGAAGTAAAAACTCAATAAAAATGTGTTCTTTAGTTTCACAATGGAAATCTTTCATCTTTTAACAGTTGAATGAACGAAGATTGCGGAAAAAATCAAACGTCGTTGCTGCTGCCGCAACTATCATTGGTTTGGGAGAACGACAAAAGACGATGGTTGAACTGAAGCACAAGGTTTTGTGATGCATGTTTTACTTCATTTTTGTACACGTTGGTCAACGTTATACTCGTGGGTTAAACAAGGTTATGAACGCCTAAATGCATGTTTTACTTCATTTTTGTACACGTTGGTCAACGTTATACTTGTGGGTTAAACAATGTTATGAACGCCTAAATGCATGTTTTACTTCATTTTTGTACACGTTGGTCAACGTTATACTCGTGGGTTAAACAAGGTTATGAACGCCTAAATGCATGTTTTACTTCATTTTTGTACACGTTGGTCAACGTTATACTCGTGGGTTAAACAAGGTTATGAACGCCTAAATGCATGTTTTAGTTCATTTTTGTACACGTTGGTCAACGTTATACTCGTGGGTTAAACAAGGTTATGAACGCCTAAATGCATGTTTTACTTCATTTTTGTACACGTTGGTCAACGTTATACTCGTGGGTTAAACAAGGTTATGAACGCCTAAATTCATCTTACTTCATTTTTGTACACGTTGGTCAACGTTATACTCGTGGGTTAAACAAAGTTATGAACGCCTAAATGCATGTTTTACTTCATTTTTGTACACGTTGGTCAACGTAATACTCGTGGGTTAAACAAAGTTATGAACGCCTAAATGCATGTTTTAGTTCATTTTTGTACACGTTGGTCAACGTTATACTCGTGGGTTAAACAAAGTTATGAACGCCTTCACGTTGTACACGTTGGTGAACGTTATGCTTGTCGGCTTAAATAGTTAAGTTGTCTACGCGCCTGTCTTCAACTTTTCACACTAAAAATTCCTGTTTCTTGTGCACAGGAAGAGCGTGACCGGCAGCTCACGATGGTTCGCGATAGAATTACGCGCGTGCGTTACGAACGCACGATGACAATGAAAGAGCCGAAGTCCACGTCCAAAGGATTCGATCACATACTGACACAGGAGGAAGCCGAGGGACTGGGTCCAGAAGAAAAAATGAAATTGATAGCTGCAAAAATGGAAGAAAAGTTCAAAGTTGTCGAAAGACGCGTTAGCTCGACGGTAACAGCAAATTTTACCATAATGTTTTCAGACTGCATTGTGAAGAAATTTAACATAACTCAATCTTCTTCAATAGAATTGTGTTATTTTATATCTTTTTGGAGAAATGTAATTTTTCTTCTTCATACGAATGAGATCGTTATGACGTCACATTGCATAATTAGCAATAGTTTTGTCCACCTTCAGCATTAAAATATCTAACTTTGGAATCTCTACAAGTATTCATCTACACATGTATTCATGAAATTTTGTATTTGTGCATAAAACGTTTTAACGATGTTGAAAATTGATGATCTTTAACTTGTTACTAGTTTCTATGATGTCTTAACGATGTTTGTTTGCATAATGAATAAAGTCAAATATAAGTAAAATAAGTCAGTTTCTACTGAAGAGATTGTAAAGTCATTTTATATATGTTCAATTAATACAAAAATTCGTGATAAAATTTCGTGTCGTAAACGCTTTAAAAATCATAACACGATTAGCTCTAACAATTACTTTATTGTTGTTGTCCCATTGGCTCGTTGTCTAGGTCCATTCTCCTCCCATTATATTACTTAATTGTTGTTGTCCTATTGGTTTATCGTCTAGATCCAGTCTCCTCCCATCATATCACTTAATTGTTGTTGTCCTATTGGTTTATCGTCTAGATCCAGTCTCCTCCTATTATATCACTTAATTGTTGTTGTCCTATTGGTTTATCGTCTAGATCCAGTCTCCTCCTATTATATCACTTAATTGTTGTCCTATTGGTTTATCGTCTAGATCCAGTCTCCTATTATATCACTTAATTGTTGTTGTCCTATTGGTTTATCGTCTAGATCCAGTCTCCTCCCATTATATCACTTAATTGTTGTTGTCCTATTGGTTTATCGTCTAGATCCAGTCTCCTCCCATTATATTACTTAATTGTTGTTGTCCTATTGGTTTATCGTCTAGATCCAGTCTCCTCCCATTATATCACTTAATTGTTGTTGTCCTATTGGTTTATCGTCTAGATCCAGTCTCCTCCTATTATATCACTTAATTGTTGTTGTCCTATTGGTTTATCGTCTAGATCCAGTCTCCTCCTATTATATCACTTAATTGTTGTCCTATTGGTTTATCGTCTAGATCCAGTCTCCTATTATATCACTTAATTGTTGTTGTCCTATTGGTTTATCGTCTAGATCCAGTCTCCTCCCATTATATCACTTAATTGTTGTTGTCCTATTGGTTTATCGTCTAGATCCAGTCTCCTCCCATTATATCACTTAATTGTTGTTGTCCTATTGGTTTATCGTCTAGATCCAGTCTCCTCCCATTATATCACTTAATTGTTGTTGTCCTATTGGTTTATCGTCTAGATCCAGTCTCCTCCCATCATATCACTTAATTGTTGTTGTCCTATTGGTTTATCGTCTAGATCCAGTCTCCTCCTATTATATCACTTAATTGTTGTCCTATTGGTTTATCGTCTAGATCCAGTCTCCTATTATATCACTTAATTGTTGTTGTCCTATTGGTTTATCGTCTAGATCCAGTCTCCTCCCATTATATCACTTAATTGTTGTTGTCCTATTGGTTTATCGTCTAGATCCAGTCTCCTCCCATTATATTACTTAATTGTTGTTGTCCTATTGGTTTATCGTCTAGATCCAGTCTCCTCCCATCATACCGTTGTACTCGGAAGTTCAGGAGGATGAGGCAGCAGATTTGAATCGCAGAAAATCCGTTCGTCTCGATGAGAAAGGCAAAGAAAAGAAGCTTAAAGAGAGATTGGCCGCAAGGAAAAAGGCAAAACGAGGAGATTTGTCAATTAAGGAAAATGGACGGCTCTCAGAGACGCATATGGAAGATTTTGAAAACACATCCACAGCTTAATCACCCATGTTTAAATTGTTTATTTCATCCAAGCAAACTAAAGAAATAGTAAAATAATAGTTTTTCATGTCACGAGCACCAATACAGTTTGTAGTTTCATGATCAGATACTCGAAATGATGTTGTTTAACATTTTCATACCTTCTTGAACATTGTTATTTTGTAATGTCAGACGTTGCTCAACATTGTCAGACGTTGCTCAATATTGTCAGACGTTGTTCAACATTGCCAGATGTTGTTCAACTTTGTCAGACGTTGTTCAACATTGTCAGACGTTGCTCAACATTGTCAGACGTTGTTCAACATTGTCAGACGTTGTTCAACATTGTCAGACGTTGTTCAACTTTGTCAGACGTTGCTCAACATTGTCAGACGTTGTTCAACATTGTCAGACGTTGTTCAACATTGTCAGACGTTGCTCAATATTGTCAGACGTTGTTCAACATTGCCAGATGTTGTTCAACTTTGTCAGACGTTGTTCAACATTGTCAGACGTTGCTCAACATTGTCAGACGTTGTTCAACATTGTCAGATGTTGTTCAACTTTGTCAGACGTTGTTCAACATTGTCAGACGTTGTTCAACTTTGTCAGACCTTGTTCCACATTGTCAGACCTTGTTCAACATTGTCAGACGTTGCTCAACATTGTCAGACGTTGCTCAATATTGTCAGACGTTGCTCCACATTGTCAGATGTTGTTCAACTTTGTCAGACGTTGTTCAACATTGTAAGACTTTGTTCAACATTGTCAGACGTTGTTCAACATTGTCAGATGTTGTTCAGCATTGTCAGACGTTGCTCAACATTGTCAGACATTGTTGAACATTGTCAGACGTTGTTCAACATTGTCAGACGTTGTTCAACATTGTCAGATGTTGTTCAACTTTGTCAGACGTTGTTCAACATTGTCAGACGTTGTTCAACTTTGTCAGACGTTATTCAACATTGTCAGACATTGTTCAACATTGTCAGATGTTGTTCAATATTGTCAGACGTTGCTCCACATTGTCAGACGTTGCTCAATATTTTCAGACGTTGTTCAACATTGTCAGACGTTGTTCCACATTGTCAGACGTTGTTCAACATTGTCAGACGTTGTTCAACATTGTCAGACGTTGCTCAATATTGTCAGACGTTGTTCAACATTGTCAGACGTTGTTCAACATTGTCAGACGTTGTTCAACTTTGTCAGACGTTGTTCAACTTTGTCAGACGTTGTTCAACATTGTCAGACGTTGTTCAACATTGTCAGACGTTGTTCCACATTGTCAGACGTTGTTCAACATTGTCAGACATTGTTCAACATTGTCAGACGTTGCTCAACATTGTCAGACGTTGTTCAACATTGTCAGACGTTGTTCCACATTGTCAGACGTTGTTCAACATTGTCAGACGTTGTTCAACATTGTCAGACGTTGTTCAACATTGTCAGACGTTGTTAAACATTGTCAGACGTTGTTCAACATTGTCAGACGTTGTTCAACATTGTCAGACGTTGTTCATCATTGTCAGACGTTGTTCGACATTGTCAGACGTTGTTCAACTTTGTCAGACGTTGTTCAACATTGTCAGACGTTGTTCAACATTGTCAGACGTTGTTCAACATTGTCAGACGTTGTTCCACATTGTCAGACGTTGTTCAACCTTGAAAATGCTGGTTGAACGAGAGGATCAACGTAACAAATGTGTTCACAAATATTTCTTCATCATCACTTTCACAAGGAGGATTTTCAATCATTGCCACCAAATACTTTACAAATTCCTCATTCAAATATTCTTTACACAACAAAAATATAACAAAGTAAATGGTTTGAACCCGGGAGTATCGTAAAAATATAACAGGTATTTTAATGTCAACACTTAAACTACCCACACTAACGTTCTGAGTTAATTTCTTATGTTAACCCTCAGTGTCAATTACTCTTGTTCACCCTTAGTGCTAATTACTCACATTGACTCTCAGTGCCAATTACTAATGTTAATGACTCTCAGTGTCAATTACTAATGTTAATGATTCTCAATGGCAATTACTTATGTTAATGACTCTCTGCATCAATTACTAATGTTAATGACTATCTGTGTCAATTACTAATGTTAATGACTCTCTGTGTCAATTACTTATGTTAATGACTCTCTGCATCAATTACTAATGTTAATGACTCTCAGTGTCGATTACTTATGTTAATGACTCTCTGCATCAATTACTAATGCTAATGACTCTCAGTATCAATTACTAATGTTAATGACTCTCTGTATCAATTACTGATGTTAATGATTCTCAGTGTCAATTAGTAATGTTAATGACTCTCTGTGTTAATTACTAATGCTGATTCTTTGTGTCATTTACTCATGTTTACCTCATGTGTTGAAAACTCAAATTGACTCAAAAGTATTTTGAGTCAATTTTTTATATTTCTCAGTTTTTAATATTTCGATGTTGTTATAAACACTGAATATTGTGAACACTTGTATTCATTTTTCGTCTAGTTCCCTATCTACATGGTGTTAGTTTTTGGGGTAAGATTAAGTACCAGAACAAAATTGCAATCGAACATAATTTCATATTGAAGCTGTAAGTACTTTTTAGTGTTATTCACTTATGGTAATTGGTTATCGTGTTCTCACTTTTAACGACTGTGAAGACGCAGCTGAAAGTCTTAAAAAGGTGCCAAAAGTTGTCGAGCTTGAGAAAAACTTCACAAAATCTACTGACATTGACTTTATAAAACTTTGATTGTTTAGGAGATACAAGAGGCTCGGAAAGATTTAACAATGAAAGGCTTTAGGTTTGACTAGGTCAAATACTTGTTGCATGGTGTATTGGGGCTCACAACATGTGTATTTATACATTGGCAAGGGCTTTAAGATTCCATTAAATATACTATATAAACTATTGAAATAATTTATTGTTAGCTAGGCTCATACCAGCATACAGAAATATAAAATGAAAATCTATTTCTAAATTGGTGTATTACTTTTGAACCATAATATAAATACGATAATAATTTATTAAGCTTCTTCATTTGATGAATTGATATGTGTTGGTTAAATTATTGTGATGATCGATTAGTGCAATGAAGATTATTTTGGTGAAGAATGATCAGAACAAACCAGGAAATTTTTGAAGTATTTCTTTAACAACAAGATGATCTTTTTCCACATCTGCAGCTTCCTCCTTGCTAATTCTTCTCAGGCATTTACCAAGCTCTTCATGACGATATTTGTAGTCCCCATAATTTGTTGTCATCATGATGGAGTGTAGTAATGATAGATACTCTGTTCTCAACTGTCAACATTTAAAGTGTACATGCTTGTAAAGCTTTTAAGTTGCTATTTTCATTGTTTTAAATTTTGCCTTGAACAACATATATGCAATGACAAATATGGCCTAGGTAGTTGTTCCAGCATAGATGTAGTACTCTACATTTCTGTTCTGGCCTAGGTAGTTGTTCCAGCATAGATGTAGTACTCTACATTGCTGTTCTGGCCTAGGTAGTTGTTCTAGCCAAGAGTTAACTTTCTTGGTAACTGTTATAGCCTAGAGGTAGTTCTCTGTACAGTTCTTCAAGCCTAGCAAGTTATTTGCTCTAGCCAAGTAGTTGTTCTAGCCTAGAGTTAACTCTCTTTGTAACTGTTATAGCCTAGAGTTAGTTCTCTGTGCAGTTCTTCAAGCCTAGCAATTTATTTGCTCTAGCCAAGTAGTTGTTCTAGCCTAGAGTTAACTCTCTTGGTAACTGTTATAGCCTAGAGGTAGTTCTCTTTGCACGTCTTCAAGCCTAGCAAGTTATTTGCTCGGGCCAGGTAGTTGTTCTAGCCTAGAGTTAACTCTCTCGGTAACTGTTATAGCCTAGAGGTAGTTCTCTGTGCACGTCTTCAAGCCTAGCAAGTTATTTGCTCTAGCCACGTAGTTGTTCCAGCCTAGAGTTAATTCTCTTGGTAACTGTTATAGCCTAGAGGTTAACTGTTATAGCCTAATTCTCTTGGTAACCGTTGTTCAACATTGTCAGACGTTGTTCAACATTGTCAGACGTTGTTCAACATTGTCAGACGTTGTTCAACATTGTCAGACGTTGTTCAACATTGTCAGACGTTGTTCAACATTGTCAGACGTTGTTCAACATTGTCAGACGTTGTTCAACGTTGTCAGACGATGTTCAACATTGTCAGACGATGTTCAACATTGTCAGACGTTGTTCTACATTGTCAGACCTTGATGTACATTGTAAGACTTTGTTCAACTTTGTCAGACGTTGTTCAACATTGTCAGACGTTGTTCAACATTGTCAGACGTTGTTCAACATTGTCAGACCTTGATGTACATTGTAAGACTTTGTTCAACATTGTCAGACGTTGTTCAACATTGTCAGACGTTGTTCAACATTGTCAGACGATGTTCAACATTGTCAGACGTTGTTCAACATTGTCAGACGTTGTTCAACATTGTCAGACGTTGTTCAACATTGTTGGACGTTGCTCAACATTGTCAGACGTTGTTCAACATTGTCAGACGTTGTTCCACATTGTCAGACGTTGTTCAACATTGTCAGACGTTGTTCAACATTGTCAGACGTTGTTCAACATTGTCAGACGTTGTTCAACATTGTCAGACGTTGTTCAACATTGTCAGACGTTGTTCAACATTGTCAGACGTTGTTCCACATTGTCAGACGTTGTTCAACATTGTCAGACGTTGTTCAACATTGTCAGACGATGTTCAACTTTTTCAGACGTTGTTCTACATTGTCAGACCTTGATGTACATTGTAAGACTTTGTTCAACATTGTCAGACGTTGTTCAACATTGTCAGACGTTGTTCAACATTGTCAGACGTTGTTCAACATTGTCAGACGTTGTTCAACATTGTCAGACGTTGTTCAACATTGTCAGACGTTGTTCAACATTGTCAGACGTTGTTCAACATTGTCAGACGTTGTTCCACATTGTCAGACGTTGTTCAACATTGTCAGACGTTGTTCAACATTGTCAGACGATGTTCAACTTTTTCAGACGTTGTTCTACATTGTCAGACCTTGATGTACATTGTAAGACTTTGTTCAACTTTGTCAGACGTTGTTCAACTTTGTCAGACGTTGTTCAACATTGTCAGACGTTGTTCAACTTTGTCAGACCTTGTCCTACATTGTCAGACCTTGATGTACATTGTAAGACTTAGTTCAACTTTGTCAGACCTTGTTCTACATTGTCAGAGCTTGATCCACATTGTAAGACTTTGTTCAACTTTGTCAGACGTTATTCTACATTATCAGACGTTAAGTTAAGACATCAAGATCGTAGTAAGACTATTTGCGCGCAGCATGGAAAATTAACCAAAAATTAGGTTCCGTTCGCAAGAATAGTTTTTATTTGTCACAAAACATCAGACAAATGTATTTGTATACTAATTTAATCAATTCAAAACCATCGCACACAAAGTTGCCAAACACAAAATACTCCTGTTAATGGTGTATACATTTCATAAATATATGTTTCAGGGGGGTACCACTGACGTTTTACAGGAGGGTCGCGAAACTTAAATTCAGCTATTTATATTTATGAGTTTATTAAATTGAAATTGTAAGTTCAACGATTATTTTCATCGGTGCTCGCTGAAATTGAAAGCTTTTACGTTCTATTGAGCTCTTTAACGTAATGTACAAATCGTTATACGACTACAAGACCGGAGATAAGACTCAACTCAAAGTACGGACAGGACAAACTTTTGAATTTGTCAAAGCACACGATGAACACTGGTGGTTGATGACATGTCAGGAGAATGGCAAAACAGGTCTTGTCCCCAGCAGTTTTTTAACTGAACTTAAGCAAAAAACTACCTTGGTATGTTTTATCTCGATATACTTTTTATGTCAAAAAGTTTTATTTACTTTACAGTTTGCAACATCCGACCACTTAGTTTAAAGTACGTCACTTTAATTAAACGATTAACGCCTAATTGTGAACGTCACAGTTGCTTGAATAGTGAGAAATGTCCACTAAACTTTCTTCTCCACTTTGGCATTTTAGGAAGAGAAAAGTTCCGAGCTTGACTCAATCGATCGAGCAATCGAAGCCGTTCGCCGAAACTCTAAAAAGCCTGGCAAACTTGACAAGAAAGAACAAGCGAAGTTACAGTGAGCGTTGTGAAATGTTTGCATTTAGTAATGTAGTCAAACTGCTTATTTAGTGCAACCTCAGTAAATAGGGAACAAACAACATAACCACGTTTTTAAAATGTTTTAGTCCCACACTTGCATGTGGTTATCATTTATTCCTGCGGCCTGTCAATTGCATTTCTCGCCAATGGGAACAATGTATTGAATGAAACAGCCAACCAAAGCCAGTAATCTAATTAAATATACTGCCCAAGTGGCACAGCAAATTGGACCTAGTGTATTTTTCATGTACTTTGCTATAGCTATGCAAATTTTTCTATGTTCACTTACTGCAAAAACAAAAGATTTCTTAGGAAACAAAACTTGCTGTTAATGTTTGTTGCAAAGTTTTAAATTTCATGACAATTTTTTACCAGGAAATTGATCAAACAACGTGAACAAGTATCTTCTGAATATTTAAAAGAGAAAAATCTTGCCCAAAACAAGCAACAATCAGGAATGGGAACAGTATCTTCTGATCTTGGTTTCCCACTGCAACCTAACAGACCTGCTCCCGATCCCCCAATGGTTGGTAAGAAGAGAAAAGCACCCATGCCTCCAAACAATTGTAACATTCCATTATCAATTGGTAGTGAACTTGTAGAACAAATTCGAATAAGGTTTTTGTGCATATTGTTTTAGTTTAGTGTCCAAGCCTTGCAAAGATGGGCAGGCATTTATCGAATGGTTTTATCTTTTAGCACTCAACTCCCTTACACCAAAAGCATAACGGCTGTGGAAACATTGTTATCCCATATCACAAATCGTGTTCCATCTCTTTCTAAAGAAGTTGACTACATTTTAGAGTCATTATACTATTTCAAGGTAATGGCATTAGCATATTAGGTAGGGGTGCCAGCAAAATCAGTCGAGGAATATTTGTGGGAAATTCAGTAAATTAAGTCATTCAAGATCGAAATTGTACTGATTCCTCCCCTCAAAGAAAATTTGCTGGCATGCCCATGGGTATCAAATAGTTTTATTAACTCATTAATTTTTCTGGCAATAAAATTATTCAGTGGGAGCATTAGTTGAAGATAATCTTATGAGCATCTCTCTTGTTTATGTTTTGTTCCCAGTTAGGTGTTGCACCCAGTTAGGTGTTGCTCCCAGTTAGGTGTTGCTCCCAGTTAGGTGTTGCTCCCAGTTAGGTGTTGCTCCCAGTTAGGTGTTGCTCCCAGTTAGGTGTTGTTCCCAGTTAGGTGTTGCTCTCAAGATTGGGAAAATGAGCATATATGATAATGTGTTTGCTAGCAATACATCTGGCCATTTATTGTGTTCACTTTGGCGAAGCAGGAAGTCTTAAATGGCTTTATTGAGATGAATTTTGTAAATTATTTTTTCTAGGATAATTCTTGCAGTGTTTCTGATGAAGAACTGCTAAATACACATGATGGTATATGCCTAAGGGCTCTATTTGATGAGCTGGTAAAATGTAAGGATGACTCACAGCAACGTAGCTGGGCTTTACACGAAGATGAAGACACTATATCACAATTTTTGACTGACATCATATCAATATTGGTATGTTGGAATGTGTAAGACTGCTTTTTAAGATGATGAACTGTGGAAATGTGCTGTTTTCTTATATTAACTGACAATGATTTTATTGTTGTTAAATTATTCAGAATGATGCTAATCCCAATGTTTGCTTGGCCGCAATAAGACATGACTCATACTATGCACTAAATGCAATGGTTGAATACTATCAAATGGTAAGTTCATTGAATAAAGCAAGAGAAAGTGAAACCAAACAAATGTGTTGGATTGACAACCATCTGAGCATTAAAAGTATTGAAGTGCATGACTTGTTGTCATTTTTGAGGAAACCAGGAGAACATTACGTATCCTTTTGCTTCAAGTGCTTTGTGGTTGTTGCAGTCTTGGTGCCGAGGTTTCTTCACAGTTACTTTGCACAGTCCTTCCTGTGGAGCTTGCACGTGATATGCAAACTAATTGCAAAGGTTAGTTTATGAGTTAAATATATGTAGGTATAAGAGCATTATTTTGCTCTTACTGACATATTTTCCAAATGTTTGACAGACCTCGTTATATTGGCAATTAGATATGAAAATGAATTATGTTTTGATTTTTAGATATTGACAAACTCTTGAAATCAGCTCAGTTGTGCACCATGATATATTCAACTGGAGAAGCACTACCTTATCACCATTATGGTAAAATACTTTTGAATCAATTTGAGTTTTCAACACATGAGGTAAACATGAGTAAATGACACAAAGAATCAGCATTAGTAATTAACACAGAGAGTCATTAACATTACTAATTGACACTGAGAATCATTAACATCAGTAATTGATACAGAGAGTCATTAACATTAGTAATTGATACTGAGAGTCATTAGCATTAGTAATTGATGCAGAGAGTCATTAACATAAGTAATTGACACTGAGAGTCATTAACATTAGTAATTGATGCAGAGAGTCATTAACATAAGTAATTGACACTGAGAGAGTCATTAACATTGGTAATTGACACAGAAAGTCATTAACATTAGTAATTGATGCAGAGAGTCATTAACATAAGTAATTGCCATTGAGAATCATTAACATTAGTAATTGACACTGAGAGTCATTAACATTAGTAATTGGCACTGAGAGTCAATGTGAGTAATTAGCACTAAGGGTGAACAAGAGTAATTGACACTGAGGGTTAACATAAGTAATTAACTCAGAACGTTAGTGTGGGTAGTTTAAGTGTTGACATTAAAATACCTGTTATATTTTTACGATACTCCCGGGTTCAAACCATTTACTTTGTTATATTTTTGTTGTGTAAAGAATATTTGAATGAGGAATTTGTAAAGTATTTGGTGGCAATGATTGAAAATCCTCCTTGTGAAAGTGATGATGAAGAAATATTTGTGAACACATTTGTTACGTTGATCCTCTCGTTCAACCAGCATTTTCAAGGTAAGATGAGTTTTCTTTCTTTTTTGTTCTTTTCAAAATAATCACTTGTAGTTAAAATCTTCCATCATATGCTTAGATGTGAAAAGCAACACAGTGATGAAGATATTGTCAGATAAAGGAACTTCGAAAGTTTTAACGGAAAAACTTATGTTACTTGTCAACAGGGAAGGTACGTAGTTGCTTTGTAAACAAAACTCTTTCCCATTCATGTTTTTGAGCAAATGCTCTTTCAGGGGCATTCACCACCCAATATTTTCTAAACTCTGAACTTCAACTGTACAATGCAAAATATCAAAATGTAATTATAATTTTTTAACTGAGTAGTACTTCCTCTGAGATTCCTCTCTTCAGAGAGGTTCCTCTCTTCCTTGCTTTGCATTTAGAATGCCTACCAATAAATTTTTGGGAAAATAGACGATAAGTAGCTTTCATATGTAACTCTTTGCATAACTAAGAATAAGAATGGTGTATTGGGAAATTCGATCTTTTAGCCAATAAGATTCATCGGAACAAAGACAAGTTGTTGTAACACAATTTTTTGTGTGTATCATCTTTAGATGATCCCGTGAATATATTTGGCAACTTGAACCCAATTCAAAACTCCTTGTTAAAGTTCTATGAAGATATCTTCTCCAGTGAAAGTACTTCAGGGCTTTTCTTCACTACGGACCTTATGGTGTTGATTGACATTGTATTACGTAAAGTATCTGACCTTTCGCCTGGTGAAGAGGTATTTTTTTGTTAAAGTAGATGTTATTTGTTTGTTAAACACTATTTCTTGAACTACTTGGCTAGAGCAAATAACTTGCTAGGCTTGAAGAACTGCACAGAGAACTACCTCTAGGCTATAACAGTTACCAAGAGAATTAACTCTAGGCTAGAACAACTACTTGGCTAGAGCAAATAACTTGCTAGGCTTGAAGAACTGCACAGAGAACTACCTCTAGGCTATAACAGTTACCTTGAGAGTTAACTCTAGGCTAGAACAACTACCTGGCTAGAGCAAATAACTTGCTAGGCTTGAAGAACTGCACAGAGAACTACCTCTAGGCTATAACAGTTACCAGGAGAGTTAACTCTAGGCTAGAACAACTACTTGGCTAGAGCAAATAACTTGCTAGGCTTGAAGAACTGCACAGAGAACTACCTCCAGGCTATAACAATTACCAAGAGAGTTAACTCTAGGCTAGAACAACTACTTGGCTAGAGCAAATACCTTGCTAGGTTTGAAGAACTGCACAGAGAACTACCTCTAGGCTATAACAGTTACCAAGAGAGTTAACTCTAGGCTAGAACAACTACCTGGCCCGAGCAAATAACTTGCTAGGCTTGAAGACGTGCACAGAGAACTACCTCTAGGCTATAAAAGTTACCAAGAGAATTAACTCTAGGCTAGAACAGTTGCCACGAGAGTTAACTCTAGGCTAGAACAACTACCTGGCCCGAGCAAATAACTTGCTAGGCTTGAAGACGTGCACAGAGAACTACCTCTAGCTTATAACAGTTACCAAGAGAGTTAACTCTAGGCTAGAACAACTACCTGGCCCGAGCAAATAACTTGCTAGGCTTGAAGACGTGCACAGAGAGCTACCCCTAGGCTATTAAAGTTACCAAGAGAATTAACTCTAGGCTAGAACAACTACCTGGCTAGAGCAAATAACTTGCTAGGCTTGAAGAACTGCACAGAGAACTAACTCTAGGCTAGAACAGTTACCAAGAGAGTTAACTCTAGGCTAGAACAACTACCTGGCCGAGCAAATAACTTGCTAGGCTTGAAGACGTGCAAAGAGAACTACCTCTAGGCTATAACAGTTACCAAGAGAGTTAACTCTAGGCTAGAACAACTACTTGGCTAGAGCAAATAAATTGCTAGGCTTGAAGAACTGCACAGAGAACTAACTCTAGGCTATAACAGTTACAAAGAGAGTTAACTCTAGGCTAGAACAACTACTTGGCTAGAGCAAATAACTTGCTAGGCTTGAAGACGTGCACAGAGAACTACCTCTAGGCTATAACAGTTACCGAGAGTTAACTCTAGGCTAGAACAACTACCTGGCCCGAGCAAATAACTTGCTAGGCTTGAAGACGTGCAAAGAGAACTACCTCTAGGCTATAACAGTTACCAAGAGAGTTAACTCTAGGCTAGAACAACTACTTGGCTAGAGCAAATAAATTGCTAGGCTTGAAGAACTGCACAGAGAACTAACTCTAGGCTATAACAGTTACAAAGAGAGTTAACTCTAGGCTAGAACAACTACTTGGCTAGAGCAAATAACTTGCTAGGCTTGAAGAACTGTACAGAGAACTACCTCTAGGCTATAACAGTTACCAAGAAAGTTAACTCTTGGCTAGAACAACTACCTAGGCCAGAACAGCAATGTAGAGTACTACATCTATGCTGGAACAACTACCTAGGCCAGAACAGAAATGTAGAGTACTACATCTATGCTGGAACAACTACCTAGGCCATATTTGTCATTGCATATATGTTGTTCAAGGCAAAATTTAAAACAATGAAAATAGCAACTTAAAAGCTTTACAAGCATGTACACTTTAAATGTTGACAGTTGAGAACAGAGTATCTATCATTACTACACTCCATCATGATGACAACAAATTATGGGGACTACAAATATCGTCATGAAGAGCTTGGTAAATGCCTGAGAAGAATTAGCAAGGAGGAAGCTGCAGATGTGGAAAAAGATCATCTTGTTGTTAAAGAAATACTTCAAAAATTTCCTGGTTTGTTCTGATCATTCTTCACTAAAATAATCTTCATTGCACTAATCGATCATCACAATAATTTAACCAACACATATCAATTCATCAAATGGAGAAGCTTAATAAATTATTATCGTATTTATATTATGGTTCAAAAGTAATACACCAATTTAGAAATAGATTTTCATTTTATATTTCTGTATGCTGGTATGAGCCTGGCTAACAATAAATTATTTCAATAGTTTATATAGTATATTTAATGGAATCTTAAAGCCCTTGCCAATGTATAAATACATATGTTGTGAGCCCCAATACACCATGCAACAAGTATTTGACCTAGTCAAACCTAAAGCCTTTCATTGTTAAATCTTTCCGAGCCTCTTGTATCTCCTAAACAATCAAAGTTTTATAAAGTCAATGTCAGTAGATTTTGTGAAGTTTTTCTCAAGCTCGACAACTTTTGGCACCTTTTTAAGACTTTCAGCTGCGTCTTCACAGTCGTTAAAAGTGAGAACACGATAACCAATTACCATAAGTGAATAACACTAAAAAGTACTTACAGCTTCAATATGAAATTATGTTCGGTTGCAATTTTGTTCTGGTACTTAATCTTACCCCAAAAACTAACACCATGTAGATAGGGAACTAGACAAAAAATGAATACAAGTGTTTACAATATTCAGTGTTTATAACAACATCAAAATATTAAAAAACTTTGCCCTGCAAAAAATTGCCACGCAGACAATGTTTGACATCGTGTGAATTCCAAATGCAAGGTTAAGGTATAAACAGAAATGAGAAAGCCTTGTAATTTTATACTTACGGGCAAAACTACATCTTTTAGGTCCTTGCTTATTGAAAGTGGTAAAATATCTGCCAACAGGGTCATCCATATAGTAAAAACGAGGCCAAAGAAGCAAAGCCATTGCATAAGTTTGGTCATTTTGTCCGCTACTGATGTTTATGTTTTTATCGAATATGGCGAAAATGAATTTTTGGAAGAAAAATGGAAGCTACTTGCGCACGCGATTTTACGTAGACGCGGACGGTTAACAAATTTCAACGGAGAACTTTATGTAGAGTAATTCAACTGTACGATGTTCTATGATTGCGGGCAGTGGGTGATTCATTGAGTTCTATAATTGAAGCAAGTGTCCCATTCACCTTTTAACTCCGCTATACTGGTCACAAGCCCGGGACTTGTAGCGTAAGGCTCTCTGCTTTTGAGCAGACTTGTCTCCTTTGCCAGGAGGAGTAGTGGAAGGATTTTACTTACTATTTTATGACTGCTTTAGTGTAAGAAAAACAGGATTTAGGTGTTTCGCAAATTACTACTTGCATTAAGTTTGGTCTGCTTAATATTCTCGTATAGTTTCTGTAATCACGAATGCATATTTAATTAACTGATTTTGTAAGACCTCAGTAATTCCTTCATATACGCATGAGTAGTTTCATGTATCGTCATATGAATGTTTATCGTACCGAACATTTTAAAGCAAGAGAAGAGGAAAGTGATATAGTCTGCCTTCATTTGATAACGAAGTCTTTTTTTACTAAGGAAACAAACATCTTTTGCAGCTGAAAATCAACAAACATACACGAAGTCTTAGATTCTTTGCCGCTAAAGCGTTACTTATGACAAAACTGCTAACAAAGTTGCAAAACTGAAACTCACAAACGAGGCAAACAGCTTAAAAATCCCTTAAACATCTTTGTCTTCTTTGTAACATAAGTACGAAGAGAAATACCTCTTCATCATAAGAGAAAGCTAAACGACTAAACGGTGACTGCCTCTTCATTCATATTTCTTTTGGCAAGATGAATGAATACGAATATGAAATTACGAATGTGCTGATAGCTCACAGCATGCGCGCCAAAATCACAAGAAATGACCCTGCACTTTGGGTGAGTAGCGTATGCTAAGCGCCACGAGCAGGGGCGAAACTACAACGTTAATAGACCTTTCCAAGGTTATCGCAGCCATATTGCAGGGGGTGCAAAAACATTGGGCCGAGCGCGGTCACGCATGGCGTCCATATGAATTACTAATACATGCGCAAATATTACCCTTATACATATTGGCCATTTCTTTCAAAATTATTTCTCAAACTCGTCCATTTTAATAGTCGAATTATTATTTGCGATTTTTTATATACGTGAGTCCAATTTTGTGGTAATCATAAAGCGGAAAGTTAAAGAAAACATTTGTTTTCTTTGAACAACTTGACCGTCGTTTGAGCGATGTTCTTGAGTTCGCAAATGTGCGGAACTCATAAGGCAAGTCAAACGAACTAAACCCTAAACTAGCCGAATAGCTGTGAGCAGTCATAGCCGAAATGGTAAAAAATGCGCGTTGTGCAGTTGGATATTGCGATAGTGATAAACGCTATCCTGATTATCAAGTTAAGAAGTCTCACGTTGAAAAGTTACTTTTTCATAAGTGGCCCAAAGATCAAGCACTTGCTGAAATTTGGCGAAAACAAATTGCAAACAGCAAAGCCGATGACTTTAACCCAAAGCCTGGTGCACAAGGTACTTTCGTTTGCTCAAATTATTTTCCCTTGGGAAGAAGAACCCCAAATAACTGCGGAACGGATTATCCTTCTGTTTTAATTACGCTATCAGAGTACGAGCAATCGAGGACTCCGCTTAAACGTAAAGGAGGAGAAACATGGACGACATCAAAGCGTCCTCATCAATCCTATGACACCGAGTATTCTGATTCAAGTTTTGATGGAAATCCAGCAAAATCTGAGGCATCTTTACTTCCTGTCCCTTTGGAATTTAAAGAGTTGACGAGAGTGTACGATGTAAAGTTTCACACCGGCCTGCCATCGACTAACAGTTTTAAGTGTGTATTTTAATACTTGGCTGTTTCTTCTTCTGGCTGTTAAGACGCCATACATAATAATAAAAATAGCAATGTCACTTTACAAATAATTGGAAATACTAATAAGAGTTTGTCGTAGAATAGTTCCTCGTGATACTTGATGACTTTGCTGAAGACATGTGCGTGTGTTGCGAACTCAAGAACATCGCTCAAACGACGGTCAAGTTGTTCAAAGAAAACAAATGTTTTCTTTAACTTTCCGCTTTTTGATTACCACAAAATTGGACTCACATGTATAAAAAATCGCAAATAATAATTCGACTATTAAAATATACGAGTTTGAGAAATATTTTTGAAAGAAATGGCCAATATGTATAAGGGTAATTTTTGTGCATTTATTATATTATATATGGACGCTATGCGTGACCGCGCGCTCGGCCCAATGTTTTTGCACCCCCTGCAATATGGCTGCGATAACCTTGAAAAGGTCTATTGGGGGAGTATATATTCATATATTCACATCTCTGGCCTGTTAGGATTTGTGATGTGCCATCTACCTTCTTTAGTATATATTGACTTACACCAACAAATAGAGATATTACAGATAACTATTATGATCACATTTAATGTTCAACGTCAATGTCTATTGTCTACGATCTATCTTACAATGGTTAAACTACTTCTATTTATACAAGATATTACGTATGGATATATTTGTTTCTTTACTAAATATGGTTAATTTACAATCAACAGAAAGCTATTAGGAACTATAAAAAATATTGTGATTATTGCACCTAAGTATCTCATTAAAGTAATCATTTAGTTAGTTACACTTGACTTAATTCTTTACCAATTAAGTACCAATTAAGTATCTTAACAGGCCTTTAAGTCACCTTCATTGAACGAGGCAGATTAAAGCGGTAGAGCTGGTTACGCTGTCATGAGATACTGTCCCGAGAATTTTGTAAAACAACAACTGTTCAAGTCACCTTTATTGAACGATCACCTTCATTAACCTTTATGGAGCAGTGTTGACATGGAGCAGTGTTGACATGCGGCAACAAAATAGCGATGCAATGCATACAAGTGAGTAGCCTGCCAAGCATATAGTTACCAAATGAAGTAGATTAAATTAAGATAGCTCAAATAAAATTATAAATTTGACATTATTTACGTCAATTTGTTTAATATTTGAAAATGTTTTTAGTTATTTGACCAAGTAATTGTTCAACCCTTTCTGCATTTGTGAACGCCCTGGCTTAGATTGCATGTCATATGACTGTGCTCACAAGCCTCGCATCAGAGGTGACGTCTTTACAATTATCACCACTTTTAAATGTTTTTTCTCTCTGTAAACCATTTTTGCTATAGTTTTGTTTCAATACAGTTTTCTAATAAAACGGTTTGAAATTAGCACATAGAGTTGAAGAGAAAATTTGTTTTGAAAACTTGCGTATCTTGTGATTTGCCTAATTTCATCACGATAGTTTTCCAAACACTAGGCCGTCAAGTAAAAAATTTAATCCTTCAATGCACAGCTAGCTATATTACCTAAAACTCCAATCATGAGCAATTTATTTACATCGAGAGTTCATCGTGTCTACATCATCCATAAATTTACACTCAGGCAGTTTATTTTCGTAGAGTCTTGTCTGTTTTGTTGATCAAGTCAGTTGGCCAAGGTAAGCAACTTTTTACTATTTATTGATTTTGATCTGAAGTAAATCAGTCGACTGCTGCAAATTTTATATTTCATAAAAATTATTATCATTCTTATTGTTGTCACTAACTAATTTCAATGTCTTGCATCTTTGCATTCAATATGAAAATGTGAAATATTTGACTTATAAAACTTGACGTGATTTTCGACTTTGTAAGTAGTGTTCATACGTGTTTTTGTGATTGAATTTGTCAGCTAGGAACAAATCAATTAAAAGTTGTTTCATTATTTATTCATCTTGAAATTTTGATATTTACTAGTATTTGTGCTAGCTTATTTGCATTCTTTTAAAACTTTATTTCCATATAATTAATAGGTTTAACTGACATATATCGTTTCATAAATTCCGTGTATCTTGTAAAGAGCGCAATCACGATTTATGTCTTTTTTTATGATCATGATATTTTTCTTCTAAACATGAGTTTGCCATTTGATTCAGCTAAGTTATCAAGCCATTCAGCTATAGGCTTCTTAAACCTACTGAAGTCAAAAGAAATTCAGTTGTGTTCTATCTATAGTTTTGCGCGTTCTTTTCAAACATCTTTTTGGTAAAGATTTGAAAGTATTTTAAATGATTTTGGTTTATATATTTTAATTTTAATCTCAATGAAGATCAATTAGCAAAAATCATCAATTATTGAATCAAATTATCCGGCTGAGTTTCGTATGTGTAACTTGAAACTAAATCTCATGCTTCATGGTTTGTTATTGCAATGTTAAGTTATCAACTAACTCTTATACTATGTTTTCAGTGCCTTAATATGATGTTTAATCTCTTTCAGCTGTTTTCACCTTTATGTTGTAGCAAGGACGAAATGAATTCTTTGAAGTACATTATGCTTTTTTTGGCATTTGTCCTCTGTGCGAAAACATCGCCTGTCGATTTCTTTCAAGATGTCGAAAAACCAGGTAAATTTTCTTTGAAGAAGAAGAGGAGCTTAAGTTATAATCAAAACTGCATGGAGATATTGCTTGCTGTTTTGGCTTTATGTTATATATAGCTTTGTGATCTAATATGTTTTATGACGACTGAACTTGAAAGTATGAAGTGAAATTTATGGTTAAACAATTTGTAATGAACGTATGTGTCTCGGATTTTTCACGCAAAATGACATGCAATCTACATAAGTAAAAGTTAAAAGAAAACAAATTTTCAAGGCTAATTTATCTAGTGTTCATCTTGTTCTAAAACACTGAAAAATGAGCTGACAATCAGTGCTTAAAACCTTCATCAATAGTATTCGTATTTGCACTAATTTAAGCTTGCATTTATCCATAATTGATGAAATTGTAAATGATTAATTATCCATAATTGCATTATTGTTATTTTATAAAAGAAATAAAACATGTTTTTCGTGTTTTCACTGGTTTATGCAAACCTTGGAGACGTTTGTGAGAACTCTTGAGCAGGTGCAACCCTCGACCTTCGGTCTCGGGCTTGCATTCATCTGCTCTGGAGTTCTCCCAAGGGTCTCCTCAGTTTGCATAAGCCTGTGCAAACCATGTGCAAACACAGTAAACATCTTTTATTTCGTAAATAAACTATTTAGCAAATTTTTGCCATACTTTGGCGATGAATTGAACACCCCTAATTTTCGAGCGAAAGGGAGACCTGCCAAACACAATCATACATAGATGCAAAAAAATAGTAGCTATATTTCCTTTTGGCAATAAACAAGGCAGGCTAAATTATAAATGAATTATTACTTTTTTAGGTAAAACATTATCTAGGTGCATCTGTTCAAATGGAAAAACTGGTGTTGAACGATTTAGTTTCTGCTTTGCTGGTGAGAAAGCCTGTGATGATTTTATCATCACAAATTTTAAATGCTGCATCAGAAAATAATTCTATCATGAACAATACAGTAAATTTATATAAAACTGAATTTGAATATTATTTGCTGATCGATTAAAAGTTAAATTATAACTATCATATAGTTTTTGAATTCTAAAATCTTCTGTGACTATTCACGTTTATTTTAAAAAAGGACAAGGGGATAGCTCATTGGCCTGCCCAAAAATCACTGTTGTAGGCATGTTTTTTCATTCCATACATTGGAGGCATGTTTTTGCTTTACATAAATTAGAGGCATGTTTTTTCATAATCAACAGAGCATATCTTAAAATGCCCTGCTGATTACCTTTGTGTGCGATGCTAATTTCAAAAGAAGTCAGCAAGGCAGAGCTAAATGTATGAATATTTGCTCTCCCCTCAGTCTAGTTTCGTCTCTAGCTATGAGTGACTCATTGTTCTTTTTTGCCAAAAAGAACAATTCCTAATTACAACCTAAGAAGCCGTGGATCTTACCGACATTTTTGTTGCATGACCGAACGTTTTAAGAATTCTTTTTTACCATAAAGTATTATAAGGAGAAACAGTAACTAGATATTAGTTTTTAATAGTTCATTGGTTGTAAATATAGGTATAATAATTAATTACTTAAAATTTACTAATAAGAACTTTTCTAATTTAACCATTTCGGTTACAAAAACAATTTATGATAAATAAAATTCAAATTCAAATTCAATTTCAACACTGCTGATAGCGCTCGTTTGCGCCATGCAGGCATTAGTAAGTGCTTCACACACTGTCAACGATGGTTTAAATCAAATCTTTTTGTGTTTTTGGAATACTTTGTGGTGATTTTCATAAATTCAAGCTCAAAATTCAAGAATTTACTGACGACGAGGAAAATTATATTATTTCACACTAATTCACAATGACAATACACAATTGACACCCACACATTACAACTAAAACCATCACACCTAAATCACACATCACAACTAAAAATCAAATATTTCACTTCACACTAATCCACAATGACAATACACATTTCCTGTACACACAATACAATGACGTAAGAACCAGATAACAAATACGGCTAATCTGACGTTTACTCCTCATTTGACTCTGAAGATGACTACCGCTAAGGTTGTCGAAACGTCAGTCAACAACAACAAAAACAGTCCTTCTCAGGACTTTATTAACCTGGACGATCATCATTCACAAACATGTAACGATACTCTCGGGTTCAAACCATTTACTTTATTAATAATTCATCTTATTGTAACTTTACAAATCAAGGCGACCATGATATCACAAATTATTTATTTATGTAAATTTAGTCAAACACTATCGAACAAGTCAGGGGCAGATTAAAGCGCTAGAGCTGGTTACGCTGTCATGAGATACTGTCCCGAGAATTTTGTAAAACAACAACTGTTCAAGTCACCTTCATTGAACAATCACCTCCATTAACCTTTATGGAGCAGTGTTGACATGCTGCAACAAAATAGCGATGCAATGCATACAATTGAGTAGCCTGCCAAGCATATAGTTACCAAATGAAGTAGATTAAATTATGATAGCTCAAATAAAATTATAAATTTGACATTATTTATGTCAATTTCTTTAATATTTGAAAATGTTTTTAGTTATTTGACCAAGTAATTGTTCAATCCTTTCTGCATTTGTGAACGCCCTGGCTTAGATTGCATGTCATGTGACTGTGCTCACAAGCCTCGCATCAAAGGTGACGTCTTTACAATTATCGCCACTTTTAAATGTTTCTTCTCTCTGTAAACCATATTTGCTATAGTTTTGTTTCAATTCAGTTTTCTAATAAAACGGTTTAAAATTAGCATATAGAGTTGAAGAGAAAATTTGTTTTGAAAACTTGCGTATCTTGTGATTTGCATAATTTCATCACGAGAGTTTTCCAAACACGAGAGCGTCATGTAAAAAATTTAATCCTTCAATGCACAGCTAGCTATATTACCTAAAACTCCAATCATGAGCAATTTATTTACATCGAGACTTCATCGTGTCTATATCATCCATAAATTTACACTCAGGTAGTTTATTTTCGTAGAGTCTTGTCTGTTTTGTTGATTAAGTCAGTTGGCCAAGGTAAGCAACTTTTTAATATTTAATGACTTTGATCTGAAGTAAATCAGTCGATTGCTGCAAATTTTATATCTCATAACAACTATTATTACATTCTTATTGTTGTCACTAACTAATTTCAATGTCTTGTATCTTTGCATTCAATATGAAAATGTGAAATATTTGACTTATAAAACTTGACGTGATTTTTGACTTTGTAAGTAGTGTTCATACGTGTTTTGTGATTGAATTTGTCAGCTAGGAACAAATCAATTTAAAGTTGTTTCATTATTTATTCATCTTGAAATTTTGATATTTTACTAGTATTTGTGCTAGCTTATTTGCATTCTTTTAAAACTTTATTTACATATAATTTATCACGCTTTCACGATTTATGTCTTTTTTTATGATCATGAGGTTTTTCTTCTAAACTTGAGTTTGCCATTTGATTCAGCTAAGTTATCAAGCCATTCAGCTATAGGTTTCTTAAACCTACTGAAGTCAAAAGAAATTTAGTTGTGTTCTATCTATAGTTTTGCGCAAAGATTTGAAAGTATTTTAAATGATTTTGGTTTATATATTTTAATTTTAATCTCAATGAAGATCAATTAGCAAAATCATCAATTATTGTATCAAATTATCCGGCTGAGTTTCGTATGTGTAACTTGAAACTAAATCTCATGCTTCATGGTTTGTTGTTGCAATGTTAAGTTATCAACTAACTCTTATACTATGTTTTCAGTGCCTTAATATGATGTTTAATCTCTTTCAGCTGTTTTTACCTTTATGTTGTAGCAAGGACGAAATGAATTCTTTGAAGTACATTATGCTTTTTTTGGCATTTGTCCTCTGTGCGAAAACATCGCCTGTCGATTTCTTTCAAGATGTCGAAAAACCAAGTAAATTTTCTTTGAAGTAGAAGAGGAGCTTAAGTTATAATCAAAACTGCATAAAAATATTGCTTGTTGTTTTGCCTATATGTTATATAGCTTTGTGATCTAATATGTTTTATGACGACTGAACTTGAAAGTATGAAGTGAATTTTAGACAAACGTCAAACAATTTGTTATCATGAACATATGTGTCTTAGATTTTTCACGCAAAATGACATGCAATCTGCATAAGTAAAGGTTACAAGAAAACAAATTTTCAAGGCTAATTTATCTAGTGTTCATCTTGTTCTAAAACAATGAAAAATGAGCTGACAATCAGTGCTTAAAACCTTCATCAATAATATTCGTACTGGCACTAATTTAAGCTTGTATTTATCCATAATTGATGAGAATTGTAAATGATTACTTATCCATAATTTCATTATTATTTTATAAAAGAAATAAGACATTTTTTTCGTGTTTTCAATGGCTTATGCAACCCTCAAGCATGCACTTTCGAGCAAGTGCAACCCTCGACCTTTGGTCTCGGGCTTGCATTGATCTGCTCTGGAGTTTTCCCAAAGGTCTCCTCAGTTTGCATAAGCCTGTGCAAACCATGTGCAAACACAGTAAACATCTTTTATTTCGTAAATAAAATATTTAGCAAATTTTTGCCAAAGTTTGGCGATGAATTGAACACCCCTAATTTTCGAGCGAAAGGGGGACCTGCCAAACACAATCATACATAGATGCAAAAAAATTGTAGCTATATTTTCTTTTGGCAAGAAACAAGGCAGGATAAATTATAAATGAATTATTACATTATTTCTTAGGTAAAACATTAATGAGATGCACGTGTGCTAATGGAAAACTGGTGTTCAACGATTTCTTCATTGCTTTGCTGGTGAGAGAGACTGTGATATGGTACTTTTCACAAGTTTTAGATGCTGCATCAGATAATAATTCTACCATAAACAATACAATAGATTTTTATGAAACTGAATTTGAATATTATTTACTGATCGGGTAAAAATTAAATTATAACTATGATATAGTTTTTGAATTCTAAAAACTTCTTTGACTATGTATGTTTATTTTAAAAAAGGACAAGATGATAGCTCATTGGCCTGCCCAAAATCACTATTGGAGGCATATTTTTTCATGCCATACATTGGAGGAATATTTTTTCATTACATGCATTGGAGGCACGTTTTTTCATTGCAAACATTAGAGTTTTTTTTTCATTGCAAACATTGCAGCCATTTGTTTTCATTACAAAATCTTTTTTTCATTACAAACATTAGAAATCCCATCTTTGAATGAATGACATGAGCTTGAGCAAGTTTTAATAAAATAATTAGCAATTGTTTACCATTCGTTGGCGATGCATTGATAAAACACCCACAATTTTCGAGCTGAAAGTGGATCAGCCTGTAACAATCATACATAGATTTAAGCAAATTTATACATTATTTTTGGCAATAACATGCCTCCGCTATATGTAATGAAGAAAACATGCTTCCAATGTATGTATACTATGCTTCGAAATGTTTTTTAAACTAGCTGCTACTAAGAAATTATTTATTATCAAGTTAGGCCTGTTTCAAACGTCGAGTTTTACTTTCGACGAACGCATTAAACACAAAAGAAAATGGGACGAACTTTCTCATTATCTTTTTTTTTTAATGCGTTCGGTTTATGTAAAGTTCAAGTAACGTTCGACGTTTGAATTAAAACTTGAAGCTAAAACCTAAAGACTTATTTTACGATTTGTGATTGAAAAGGTTTTCCCAAAGGAATAAGTTTATTATAGTTTGCGCTAAAATTTGTGTGTATCAACTACAAATGATAAAATAATAATAAATCTCATTGGTGTTTGGTTTCAACTTTTTTCTTGTCCGGCGATTTCATGATAGCTTTGCCACAGTATAGAATTAAACAGTAGTCTCACTCAACCGTGCAACTTGCTGCTGTACATAATTAGATTACTGGCTGTAACTAGCCACCTAAACGCTCCTATTGGTCAGAAAATGCTTTTTAAAGGCTGCCACTATGTTAATCACATGCATAATAAGATATGAGCTACGCAAAACTATTCTATACAGTGGGACTACTGTTTTTGTCTATACCGAGGCAGCGTGGCTTTGCTTTCATACACTTTTACTTTAATCGAGCTGTGTTGTGGTTCGTTATGATATCTGAGAAACTTTTCAAACATTTCTTCACCTGATTAACGCTGAAATAAAGCGCTAATAAACGATAGCATATCTATTGGGCAAGAACTTTACTTTTTGGAGTGGTCAAGAGCACGAAAACATGATATTAATTCAGTTAATCTTAGCTGTCATTGTGGCGTGCAGTCTGAAAAGATGGTGGACCTTGTGACTTGTTCGTCATGGAACTCTGGATCGAATTTGATCGTAATTTAAACGTAAGTGAAATATGAATGTAAACTAGATGACGGCTTAAAGTGTGATCCAAGTTAAAACAACCTTTATGAATTTATGGGCTGTATCCAAATACAGAGAGCCAAGCTATGACGCTATGAAATTTGTCTCTTCTTGACCATAATCTTCTTAGGGAAAAATGCCCCCCTCTTTTCCCTCTGACTAACGTTTTATCTTAAAACAGGGATCCAAGGATAGTGCAAAGTTTCTTAGAAAAATGTTCCTAAAACATGGCAAATAAAATTCGTTTCAAGAATGCTTAGTATCGAACTTTGGCCTTTCAAAACAAGCTAAACTGATATTCATTGTGAGAAGTACTTATCAAAGGCTAAGCAGTTTGTTTTGACGAAAATACTCTGGAACAGTCATCTGCATGTTTGGTCGTACAATGAAATCAAGATATCCAATGATCTGAAATTTGCATGGTTCAACCAAACATGCAGACTCGCCACTCCACTGCGCAACATTACGCTAAAACGTGGCTGCCTAACATATTACAATGAATAAGGTTTTTTGCCGTTGTTCGTGATTAATTATTCCTTTTTTTAAAGAATTAGATTGACTAACTGTTTTTCTCCACACAAGATCTGAGAATAGGTCCTTTCTATTTGCGCTCTGTAGTTATTTTAGTGAAGTTCACGACAGTCCTGATTGTTTTAAAATTGTTATTTCTGTAGAATTTACATCAGGTTCTCTTCACTCTTCAGAAATGCTTGTATATGAAAAGTAAAATCTAAGTGTGTATCGAGACTATTTGCAAGAAAGCATCAGAGGAATATTAAAAAAAATGCAGCCACTTTTTCGCTCAGTTTCATCCGATCACTAAATTAATTTTCTATTTTTCTTTAAGGACACGAAGTACGAAGTTCAAGAAGACAACAACGCCATGTTTATGTGTCTTTTTATCTTCCTAGTAACTTTTTTGTTTTTCTTCAAGATACGATGTATCTTGCTTTTTCATTTGACTTACAGACAGATGACTAAGCATTAAAGTTAGAAAACGCTGCGTATATACAATATGGGTGTTTTTTGTTTTGCCGCTAGCTTGCTGTATGATTCTTTTTAGATGCAGAGGATGCAGAAGTCAAAGATGGCGTGATGTCGGCCATGTGCCGCAGGAGTTTAGGTTTTTAAATAAATATAAATATTTTGTATGGAAAGTTTCGTTCTGCAACTTTCTTTGACTCTGAAGACGACTACCGCTAAGGTTGTCGAAACGTCTGTCTACATCAACAAAAACAGTCCTTCTCAGGACTCTACTAACCTGGACGATGTACGTCCACGAACTTGTCTTCTTGTCTTAAAATTATATCTCTAAACTACAGTGTTTGCGGATGATCGTAAAAACTTTGGAAATATGAAACAGAAAGTTTTAGCATTATACAAGGCTGTCGCCAGAACGTTAATCTGGGGGGTGGTGATGGTGTATATTCACATATTCTGTTGTGCCCGACCGAAGTCTTTTGAAAATGAACTGGCTTTCTTCATACAAATATAATTCAGTGGCGGAAACAAGACAAACATTGAAATCAAAAGATATTAATCTTCAGGTAAGGATGCAGCCTTAGACAACTTATTCTCATTTATTGTCCGTGTGATAGCAAACTGTTTTTGTGAGAAAACATTTCATGTCATCTGTGTTTGACTACTGCATATGATGCAATTAAAGCCATCATTGTTCTACATGCTAACAAAAAACCGAAGTCAAACAATCACAGCTCGTAAATCGTCTTTTATTTACATTTCAGTTCCCCTTTATTCAATCTTGTGATCTCCGTAATCCTTTTTGATCGTTATCAAGCCATCGTTTGAATTGTTTCTATGGCAGACCACCCACCAAACGCATGTTTTCCTTTCTACGTTTCCATGTCGACAGGAAGCGTGAAATCTCGCAATTGTGATATATATGGGTTTCGCCAACTCTGTGGTGACCTAAAGACTGGTGTTTCGCTGCGATATAGCACTACATGTACTGATGATGGTTCAAAGCAGTATTCAGTGAATACTTTTGGTAAGTACAATTTTTTAACGTCGCTAATTGTTTTTTAATTCCTGCTGAAATTGGAACTTAGATAGCCCCTAAATTTAAAAAATAATAATTTATTGGTAACTGTATACCTTACTTGTTTTAAACCACCGTCTTCAATGAGAGAATCTACCCTCTCTGTGTGACATACCATCGAGCTCGAAGATAAATCAGAATATTTAAATTGGTCAGTCTGGAAGTATTCTTCCCTACTGTGAGCAGAATTTTACGACAAAAACATTACAATGGTCGTATTCGATGTTTACGTCTTAACTGAAGCAAGAGAGCCATGTTGAATGATTTTGCATTTTCTGCATCCATCTTATGACCAAAACAGGATATTTCAATGTAAGAATAACATTGTCTAGTTACTAATCATTAACATGTGGACAAAAGTCCGAAAGATGTCATCTATCACATTGTACTATTAAACTCTGTATTCCTAGCTGCATTTCGACTCATGGACGAAATAAAAGCTCAATATACTAAATGGAATTAGACATACTACCCCGAGTAACGCTGCACGACGCTTGCAATTAAACATCCCAAACATCCTTCACATTCTGTCAAATAATCAATTAATGTAACTGAACATACGGGATAATGACGCTTTCAATTATTCTTCAAGACCTCTGAATCCATTTGGCATAATCTAAATTTTTGCCTATTCTCTTCTTTGTTTGATTTCAGCTGTCCTGACAGCGAGTTCTTCAAGAAAATTTACGGTAGAACTGTGACGTGCACATTTATTTAACAATACACAGACATAAACGGACAAGTTATTGAACCCATGTTGAACTGTGCCCGTGCTCGTATAGTTTCTGTAATCGCGAATGCATGTTTAATTAACTGATTTTATAAGACCTCAGTAATTCCTTCATATACGCATGCGTAGTTTCATGTGTCGTCATATGAATGTTTATCGTACCGAACATTTTAAAGCAAGAGAAGAGGAAAGTGATATAGTCTGCCTTCATTTGATAACGAAGTCTTTTTTACTAAGGAAACAAACATCTTTTGCAGCTGAAAATCAACAAACATGCACGAAGTCTTGGATTCTTTGCCGCTAAAGCGTTACTTATGAGAAAACTGCTAATAAAGTTGCAAAACTGAAACTCGCAAACGAGGCAAACAGCTTAAAAATCCCTTAAACATCTTTGTCTTCTTTGTAACACAAGTACGAAGAGAAATACCTCTTCATCATAAGAGAAAGCTAAACGACTAAACGGTGACTGCCTCTTCATTCATATTTCTTTTGGCAAGATGAATGAATACGAATATGAAGTTACGAATGTGCTGATAGCTCACAGCATGCGCACACGGTGCAGCACGCGCGCCAAAATCACAAGAAATGACCCTGCACTTTGGGTGAGTAGCGTATGCTAAGCGCCACGAGCAGGGGCGAAACTACAACGTTAATTGGGGGAGTATATATTCATATATTCACATCTCTGGCTTGTTAGGATTTGTGATGTGCCATCTACCTTCTTTAGTATATATTGACTTACACCAACAAATAGAGATATCAAAGATAACTGTTATGATCACATTTAATGTTCAACGTCAATGTCTGTGTTCTACGATCTATCTTACAATGGTTAAACTACTTCTATTTATACAAGATATTACGTATGGATATATTTGTTTCTTTATTAAATATGGTTAATTTACAATCAACAGAAAGCTATTAGGAACTATAAAAAATATTGTGATTATTGCACCTAAGTATCTCATTAAAGTAATCATTTAGTTAGTTACACTTGACTTAATTCTTTACCAATTAAGTACCAATTAAGTATCTTAACAGGCCTTTAAGTCACCTTCATTGAACGAGGCAGATTAAAGCGGTAGAGCTGGTTACGCTGTCATGAGATACCCGAGAATTTTGTAAAACAACAACTGTTCAAGTCACCTTTATTGAACGATCACCTTCATTAACCTTTATGGAGCAGTGTTGACATGGAGCAGTGTTGACATGCGGCAACAAAATAGCGATGCAATGCATACATGTGAGTAGCCTGCCAAGCATATAGTTACCAAATGAAGTAGATTAAATTAAGATAGTTCAAATAAAATTATAAATTTGACATTATTTACGTCAATTTGTTTAATATTTGAAAATGTTTTTAGTTATTCGACCAAGTAATTGTTCAACCTTTTTTGCATTTGTGAACGCCCTGGCTTAAATTGCATGTCATGTGACTGTGCTCACAAGCCTCGCATCAAAGGTGACGTCTTTACAATTATCGCCACTTTTAAATGTTTTTCTCTCTGTAAACCATTTTGCTATAGTTTTGTTTCAAAACAGTTTTCTAATAAAACGGTTTAAAATTAGCATATAGAGTTGAAGAGAAAATTTGTTTTGAAAACTTGCGTATCTTGTGATTTGCATAATTTCATCACGATAGTTTTCCAAACACGAGGCGTCATGTAAAAATTTAATCCTTCAATGCACAGCTAGCTATATTACCTAAAACTCCAATCATGAGCAATTTATTTACATCGAGACTTCATCGTGTCTATATCATCCATAAATTTACACTCAGGTAGTTTATTTTCGTAGAGTCTTGTCTGTTTTGTTGATTAAGTCAGTTGGCCAAGGTAAGCAACTTTTTAATATTTAATGACTTTGATCTGAAGTAAATCAGTCGATTGCTGCAAATTTTATATCTCATAAAACTATTATTACATTCTTATTGTTGTCACTAACTAATTTCAATGTCTTGTATCTTTGCATTCAATATGAAAATGTGAAATATTTGACTTATAAAACTTGACGTGATTTTTGACTTTGTAAGTAGTGTTCATACGTGTTTTTGTGATTGAATTTGTCAGCTAGGAACAAATCAATTAAAAGTTGTTTCATTATTTATTCATCTTGAAATTTTGATATTTTACTAGTATTTGTGCTAGCTTATTTGCATTCTTTTAAAACTTTATTTACATATAATTTATCACGCTTTCACGATTTATGTCTTTTTTTATGATCATGAGGTTTTTCTTCTAAACTTGAGTTTGCCATTTGATTCAGCTAAGTTATCAAGCCATTCAGCTATAGGTTTCTTAAACCTACTGAAGTCAAAAGAAATTTAGTTGTGTTCTATCTATAGTTTTGCGCAAAGATTTGAAAGTATTTTAAATGATTTTGGTTTATATATTTTAATTTTAATCTCAATGAAGATCAATTAGCAAAAATCATCAATTATTGTATCAAATTATCCGGCTGAGTTTCGTATGTGTAACTTGAAACTAAATCTCATGCTTCATGGTTTGTTGTTGCAATGTTAAGTTATCAACTAACTCTTATACTATGTTTTCAGTGCCTTAATATGATGTTTAATCTCTTTCAGCTGTTTTTACCTTTATGTTGTAGCAAGGACGAAATGAATTCTTTGAAGTACATTATGCTTTTTTTGGCATTTGTCCTCTGTGCGAAAACATCGCCTGTCGATTTCTTTCAAGATGTCGAAAAACCAAGTAAATTTTCTTTGAAGTAGAAGAGGAGCTTAAGTTATAATCAAAACTGCATAAAAATATTGCTTGTTGTTTTGCCTATATGTTATATAGCTTTGTGATCTAATATGTTTTATGACGACTGAACTTGAAAGTATGAAGTGAATTTTAGACAAACGTCAAACAATTTGTTATCATGAACATATGTGTCTTAGATTTTTCACGCAAAATGACATGCAATCTGCATAAGTAAAGGTTACAAGAAAACAAATTTTCAAGGCTAATTTATCTAGTGTTCATCTTGTTCTAAAACAATGAAAAATGAGCTGACAATCAGTGCTTAAAACCTTCATCAATAATATTCGTACTTGCACTAATTTAAGCTTGTATTTATCCATAATTGATGAGAATTGTAAATGATTACTTATCCATAATTTCATTATTGTTATTTTATAAAAGAAATAAGACATTTTTTCGTGTTTTCAATGGCTTATGCAACCCTCAAGCATGCACTTTCGAGCAGTGCAACCCTCGACCTTTGGTCTCGGGCTTGCATTGATCTGCTCTGGAGTTTTCCCAAAGGTCTCCTCAGTTTGCATAAGCCTGTGCAAACCATGTGCAAACACAGTAAACATCTTTTATTTCGTAAATAAAATATTTAGCAAATTTTTGCCAAAGTTTGGCGATGAATTGAACACCCCTAATTTTCGAGCGAAAGGGGGACCTGCCAAACACAATCATACATAGATGCAAAAAAATTGTAGCTATATTTTCTTTTGGCAAGAAACAAGGCAGGATAAATTATAAATGAATTATTACATTATTTCTTAGGTAAAACATTAATGAGTTGCAAGTGTCCTAATGGAAAAACTGGTGTTCAACGATTTCTTCAATGCTTTGCTGGTGAGAGAGACTGTGATATCGTAATTTTCACAACTTTTAAATGCTGCATCAGATAATAATTCTATCATAAACAATACAATAGATTTTATGAAAATGAATTTGAATATTATTTACTGATCGGGTAAAAATTAAATTGTAACTATGATATAGTTTTTGAATTCTAAAAACTTCTTTGACTATGTATGTTTATTTTAAAAAAGGACAAGATGATAGTTCATTGGCCTACCCAAAATCACTGTTGGAGGCATATTTTTTCATGCCATACATTTGAGGAATGTTTTTCATTACATACGTTGGAGGCACGTTTTTTCATTGCAAACATTAGAGTTTTTTTTTCATTGCAAACATCAGAGTTTTTTTTTCATTGCAAACATTAGAGTTTTTTTTTCATTGCAAACATTGCAGACATTTGTTTTCATTACAAAATCTTTTTTTCATTACAAACATTAGAAATCCCATCTTTGAAAGAATGACATGAGCTTCAGCAAGTTTTAATATAATAATTAGCAATTGTTTACCATTCTTTGGCGATGCATTGATAAAACACCCATAATTTTCGAGCTGAAAGTGGATCAGCTGTGACCATTATACATAGATTTAAGCAAATTTGTGCATTATTTTTTGGCAATAACATGCCTCCACTATATGTGAGGAAGAAAACATGCTTCCAATGTATGTATACTATGCTTCGTAATGCTTTTTAAACTAGCTGCTACTAAGAAATTATTTATTATAAAGTTAGGCCTGTTTCAAACGTCGAGTTTTACTTTCGACGAACGCATTAAAGACAAAAGAAAATGGGACGAACTTTCTCATTATCTTTTTTTTTAATGCCTTCGGTTTATGTAAAGTTCAAGTAACGTTCGACGTTTGAATTAAAACTTGAAGCTAAAACCTAAAGACTTATTTTACGATTTGTGATTGAAAAGGTTTACCCAAAGGAATAAGCTCATTATAGTTTGCGCTAAAATTTGTGTGTATCAACTACAAATGGTAAAATAGTAATAAATCTCATTGATGTTTGGTTTCAACTTTTTTTTTGTCCGGCAATTTCATGATAGCTTTGCCACAGTATAGAAACAAACAGTAGTCTCACTCAACCGTGCAACTTGCTGCTTTACATAATTAGATTGCTGGCTGTAACTAGCCACCTAAACGCTCCTATTGGTGAGAAAATGCTTTTTAAAGGCTGCCACTATGTTAATCACATGAATAATAAGAGATGAGCTACGCAAAACTATTCTATACAGTGGGACTACTGTTTTTGTCTATACCGAGGCAGCGTGGCTTTGCTTTCATACACTTGTACTTTAATCGAGCTGTGTTGTGGTTCGTTATGATATCTGAGAAACTTTTCAAACATTTCTTCACCTGATTAACGCTGAAATAAAGCGCTAATAAACGATAGCATATCTATTGGGCAAGAACTTTACTTTTTGGAGTGGTGAAGAGCACAAAAACATGATATTAATTCAGTTAATCTTAGCTGTCATTGTGGCGTGCAGACTGAAAAGATGGTGGACTTTGTGAATTGTTCGTCATGGAACTCTGGATCGAATTTGATCGTAATTTAAACGTAAGTGAAATATGAATGTAAACTAGATGACGCCAAGTGTGATCGAAGTTAAAACAACCTTTATGAATTTGTAGGCTGTATCCAAATACAGAGAGCCAAGCTATGACGCTATGAAATTCGTCTCTTCTTGACCATATTCTTCTTAGGGAAAAATGCCCCCCTCTTTTCCCTCTGACTAACGTTTCATCTTAAAAATTGGGAACCAAGGATAGTGCAAAGTTTCTTAGAAAAATGTTCCTAAAACATGGCAAATAAAATTCGTTTCAAGAATGCTTAGTATCGAACTTTGGCGTTTCAAAAAATGCTAAACTGATATTCATTGTGAGAAGTACTTATCAAAGGCTAGGCAGTTTCTTTTGACGAAAATACTCTGGAACAGACATCTGCATGTTTGGTCGTACAATGAAATCAAGATATCCAATGATCTGAAATTTGCATGGTTCAACCAAACATGCAGACTCGCCACTCCACTGCGCAACATTACGCTAAAACCATTCTGCCTAACATATTACAATGAATAAGGTTTTTTGCCGTTGTTCATGATTAATTATTCCTTTTTTTAAAGAATTAGATTGACCAACTGTTTTTCTCCACACAAGATCTGAGAATAGGTCCTTTCTATTTGCGCTCTGTAGTTATTTTAGTGAAGATTACGACAGTCCTGATTGTTTTAAAATTGTTATTTCTGTAGAATTTACATCAGGTTCTTTTCACTCTTCTGAAATGCTTGTGTATGAAAAGTGAAATCTAGGTGTGTATCGAGACTATTTGCAAGAAAGCATCAGAGGAATATTAAAAAAAATGCAGCCACTTTTTCGCTCAGGTTCATCCGATCACTAAATTGTTTTTCTATTTTTCTTTAAGGACACGAGTACGAAGTTCAAGAAGACAACAACGCCATGTTTATGTGTCTTTTTATCTTGCTAGTAACTTTTTGTTTTTCTTCAAGATACGATGTATCTTGTTTTTTCATTTGACTTACGGACAAATGACTAAGCATTAAGGTTAGGAAGAAGAAAACGCTGCGTATATACAATATGGGTGTTCTTTGTTTTGCCGCTAGCTTGCTGTATGATTTTTTTTTAGATGAAGAGGATGCAGAAGTCAAAGATGGCGTGATGTCGGCCATGTGCCGCAGGAGTTTAGGTTTATAAATAAATATAAATATTTTGTATGGTAAGTTTCGTTCTGCAACTTTCCTTGACTCTGAAGACGACTACCGCTATGGTTGTCGAAACGTCAGTCTACATCAACAAAAACAGTCCTTCTCAGGACTCTACTAACCTGGACGATGTACGTCCACGAACTTGTCTTCTTGTCTTAAAATTATATCTCTAAACTACAGTGTTTGCGGATGATCGTAAAAACTTTGGAAATATAAAACAAAAAGTTTTAGCATTATACAAGGCTGTCGCCAGAACGTTAATTTGGGGGCTGGTGATGGTGTATATTCACATATTCTATTGTGCCCGACCGAAGTCTTTTGAAAATGAACTGGCTTTCTTCATACAAATATAATTCAGTGGCGGAAACAAGACAAACATTGAAATCAAACGATATTAATCTTCAGGTAAGGATGCAGCCTTAGACAGCTTATTCTCATTTATTGTCCGTGTGATAGCAAACTGTTTTTGTGAGAAAACATTTCATGTCATCTGTGTTTGACTACTGCATATGATGCAATTAAAGCCATCATTGTTCTACATGCTAACAAAAAACCGAAGTCAAACAATCACAGCTCGCAAATCGTCTTTTATTTACATTTCAGTTCCCCTTTATTCAATCTAGTGATCTCCGATAATCCTTTTTGATCGTTATCAAGCCATCGTTTGAATCGTTTCTATGGCAGACCACACACCAAACGCATGTTTTCCTTTCTACATTTCCATGTCGACAGGGTGCAGGAAATCTCGCCATTGTGATATATATGGGTTTCGCCAACTCTGTGGCGACCTAAAGACTGGTGTTTCGCTGCGATATAGCACTACATGTACTGATGATGGTTCAAAGCAGTATTCAGTGAACACTTTTGGTAAGTACAATTTTTTAACGTCGCTAATTGTCTTTTAATTCCTGCTGAAATTGGAACTTAAATAGCCCCTAACTTTAAAAATAATAATTTATTGGTAACTGTATACCTTACTTGTTTTAAACCACCGTCTTCAATGAGAGAATCTACCCTCTCTGTGTGACATACCATCGAGCTCGAAGATAAATCAGAATATTTAAATTGGTCAGTCTGGAAGTATTCTTCCCTACTGTGAGCAGAATTTTACGACAAAAACATTACAATGGTCGTATTCGATGTTTACGTCTTAACTGAAGCAAGAGAGCCATGTTGAATGATTTTTCATTTTATGCATCCATCTTATGACCAAAACAGGATATTTCAATGTAGTAATAACATTGTCAAGTTACTAATCATTAACATGTGGACAAAAGTCCGAAAGATGTCATCTATCACATTGTACTATTAAACTCTGTATTCCTAGCTGCATTTCGACTCATGGACGAAATAAAAGCTCAACATACTAAATGGAATTAGACATACTACCCCGAGTAACGCTGCACGACGCTTGCAATTAAACATCCCAAACATCCTTCACATTCTGTCAAATAATCAATTAATGTAACTGAACATACGGGATAATGACGCTTTCAATTATTCTTCAAGACCTCTGAATCCATTTGGCATAATCAAAATTTTTGTCTATTCTCTTCTTTGTTTGATTAGAGCTGTCCTGACAGCGAGCTCTTCAAGAAAATTTCAAGTAGAACTGTGACGTGCACATTTGTTTAACAATACACAGACATAAACGGACAAGTTATTGAACCCATGTTGAACTGTGCCCGTGCTCGTATAGTTTCTGTAATCGCGAATGCATGTTTAATTAACTGATTTTATAAGACCTCAGTAATTCCTTCATATACGCATGCGTAGTTTCATGTGTCGTCATATGAATGTTTATCGTACCGAACATTTTAAAGCAAGAGAAGAGGAAAGTGATATAGTCTGCCTTCATTTGATAACGAAGTCTTTTTTACTAAGGAAACAAACATCTTTTGCAGCTGAAAATCAACAAACATACACGAAGTCTTGGATTCTTTGCCGCTAAAGCGTTACTTATGACAAAACTGCTAATAAAGTTGCAAAACTGAAACTCACAAACGAGGCAAACAGCTTAAAAATCCCTTAAACATCTTTGTCTTCTTTGTAACACAAGTACGAAGAGAAATACCTCTTCATCATAAGAGAAAGCTAAACGACTAAACGGTGACTGCCTTCATTCATATTTCTTTTGGCAAGATGAATGAATACGAATATGAAGTTACCAATGTGCTGATAGCTCACAGCATTCGCGCGCACACGGTGCGGCACGCTCGCAAAAATCACAAGAAATGACCCTGCACTTTAGGTGAGTTGCGTGTGCTAAGCACCACGAGCAGGGGCGAAAGTACAACGTTAATTGGGGCAGTATATATTCATATATTCACATCTCTGGCCTGTTAGGATTTGTGATGTGCCATCTACCTTCTTTAGTATATATTGACTTACACCAACAAATAGAGATATCAACGATAACTATTATGATCACATTTAATGTTCAACGTCAATGTCTATGGTCTACGATCTATCTTACAATGGTTAAACTACTTCTATTTATACAAGATATTACGTATGGATATATTTGTTTCTTTACTAAATATGGTTAATTTACAATCAACAGAAAGCTATTAGGAACTATAAAAAATATTGTGATTATTGCACCTAAGTATCTCATTAAAGTAATCATTTAGTTAGTTACACTTGACTTAATTCTTTACCAATTAAGTACCAATTAAGTATCTTAACAGGCCTTTAAGTCACCTTCATTGAACGAGGCAGATTAAAGCGGTAGAGCTGGTTACGCTGTCATGAGATACCGAGAATTTTGTAAAACAACAACTGTTCAAGTCACCTTTGTTGAACGATCACCTTCATTAACCTTTATGGAGCAGTGTTGACATGGAGCAGTGTTGACATGCGGCAACAAAATAGCGATGCAATGCATACATGTGAGTAGCCTGCCAAGCATATAGTTACCAAATGAAGTAGATTGAATTAAGATAGTTCAAATAAAATTAAAATTTGACATTATTTACGTCAATTTACTTAATATTTGAAAATGTTTTTAGTTATTTGACCAAGTAATTGTTCAACCCTTTCTGCATTTGTGAACGCTCTGGCTTAGATTGCATGTCATGTGACTGTGCTCACAAGCCTCGCATCAAAGGTGACGTCTTTACAATTATCGCCACTTTTAAATGTTTCTTCTCTCTGTAAACCATATTTGCTATAGTTTTGTTTCAAAACAGTTTTCTAATAAAACGGTTTAAAGTTAGCATATAGAGTTGAAGAGAAAATTTGTTTTGAAAACTTGCGTATCTTGTGATTTGCATAATTTCATCACGAGAGTTTTCCAAACACGAGAGCGTCATGTAAAAAATTTAATCCTTCAATGCACAGCTAGCTATATTACCTAAAACTCCAATCATGAGCAATTTATTTACATCGAGACTTCATCGTGTCTATATCATCCATAAATTTACACTCAGGTAGTTTATTTTCGTAGAGTCTTGTCTGTTTTGTTGATTAAGTCAGTTGGCCAAGGTAAGCAACTTTTTAATATTTAATGACTTTGATCTGAAGTAAATCAGTCGATTGCTGCAAATTTTATATCTCATAACAACTATTATTACATTCTTATTGTTGTCACTAACTAATTTCAATGTCTTGTATCTTTGCATTCAATATGAAAATGTGAAATATTTGACTTATAAAACTTGACGTGATTTTTGACTTTGTAAGTAGTGTTCATACGTGTTTTGTGATTGAATTTGTCAGCTAGGAACAAATCAATTTAAAGTTGTTTCATTATTTATTCATCTTGAAATTTTGATATTTTACTAGTATTTGTGCTAGCTTATTTGCATTCTTTTAAAACTTTATTTACATATAATTTATCACGCTTTCACGATTTATGTCTTTTTTTATGATCATGAGGTTTTTCTTCTAAACTTGAGTTTGCCATTTGATTCAGCTAAGTTATCAAGCCATTCAGCTATAGGTTTCTTAAACCTACTGAAGTCAAAAGAAATTTAGTTGTGTTCTATCTATAGTTTTGCGCAAAGATTTGAAAGTATTTTAAATGATTTTGGTTTATATATTTTAATTTTAATCTCAATGAAGATCAATTAGCAAAATCATCAATTATTGTATCAAATTATCCGGCTGAGTTTCGTATGTGTAACTTGAAACTAAATCTCATGCTTCATGGTTTGTTGTTGCAATGTTAAGTTATCAACTAACTCTTATACTATGTTTTCAGTGCCTTAATATGATGTTTAATCTCTTTCAGCTGTTTTTACCTTTATGTTGTAGCAAGGACGAAATGAATTCTTTGAAGTACATTATGCTTTTTTTGGCATTTGTCCTCTGTGCGAAAACATCGCCTGTCGATTTCTTTCAAGATGTCGAAAAACCAAGTAAATTTTCTTTGAAGTAGAAGAGGAGCTTAAGTTATAATCAAAACTGCATAAAAATATTGCTTGTTGTTTTGCCTATATGTTATATAGCTTTGTGATCTAATATGTTTTATGACGACTGAACTTGAAAGTATGAAGTGAATTTTAGACAAACGTCAAACAATTTGTTATCATGAACATATGTGTCTTAGATTTTTCACGCAAAATGACATGCAATCTGCATAAGTAAAGGTTACAAGAAAACAAATTTTCAAGGCTAATTTATCTAGTGTTCATCTTGTTCTAAAACAATGAAAAATGAGCTGACAATCAGTGCTTAAAACCTTCATCAATAATATTCGTACTTGCACTAATTTAAGCTTGTATTTATCCATAATTGATGAGAATTGTAAATGATTACTTATCCATAATTTCATTATTGTTATTTTATAAAAGAAATAAGACATTTTTTTCGTGTTTTCAATGGCTTATGCAACCCTCAAGCATGCACTTTCGAGCAAGTGCAACCCTCGACCTTTGGTCTCGGGCTTGCATTGATCTGCTCTGGAGTTTTCCCAAAGGTCTCCTCAGTTTGCATAAGCCTGTGCAAACCATGTGCAAACACAGTAAACATCTTTTATTTCGTAAATAAAATATTTAGCAAATTTTTGCCAAAGTTTGGCGATGAATTGAACACCCCTAATTTTCGAGCGAAAGGGGGACCTGCCAAACACAATCATACATAGATGCAAAAAAATTGTAGCTATATTTTCTTTTGGCAAGAAACAAGGCAGGATAAATTATAAATGAATTATTACATTATTTCTTAGGTAAAACATTAATGAGATGCACGTGTGCTAATGGAAAAACTGGTGTTCAACGATTTCTTCATTGCTTTGCTGGTGAGAGAGACTGTGATATGGTACTTTTCACAAGTTTTAGATGCTGCATCAGATAATAATTCTACCATAAACAATACAATAGATTTTTATGAAACTGAATTTGAATATTATTTACTGATCGGGTAAAAATTAAATTATAACTATGATATAGTTTTTGAATTCTAAAAACTTCTTTGACTATGTATGTTTATTTTAAAAAAGGACAAGATGATAGCTCATTGGCCTGCCCAAAATCACTATTGGAGGCATATTTTTTCATGCCATACATTGGAGGAATATTTTTTCATTACATGCATTGGAGGCACGTTTTTTCATTGCAAACATTAGAGTTTTTTTTTCATTGCAAACATTGCAGCCATTTGTTTTCATTACAAAATCTTTTTTTCATTACAAACATTAGAAATCCCATCTTTGAATGAATGACATGAGCTTGAGCAAGTTTTAATAAAATAATTAGCAATTGTTTACCATTCGTTGGCGATGCATTGATAAAACACCCACAATTTTCGAGCTGAAAGTGGATCAGCCTGTAACAATCATACATAGATTTAAGCAAATTTATACATTATTTTTTTGGCAATAACATGCCTCCGCTATATGTAATGAAGAAAACATGCTTCCAATGTATGTATACTATGCTTCGAAATGTTTTTTAAACTAGCTGCTACTAAGAAATTATTTATTATCAAGTTAGGCCTGTTTCAAACGTCGAGTTTTACTTTCGACGAACGCATTAAAGACAAAAGAAAATGGGACGAACTTTCTCATTATCTTTTTTTTTTAATGCGTTCGGTTTATGTAAAGTTCAAGTAACGTTCGACGTTTGAATTAAAACTTGAAGCTAAAACCTAAAGACTTATTTTACGATTTGTGATTGAAAAGGTTTTCCCAAAGGAATAAGTTTATTATAGTTTGCGCTGAAATTTGTGTGTATCAACTACAAATGATAAAATAATAATAAATCTCATTGGTGTTTGGTTTCAACTTTTTTCTTGTCCGGCGATTTCATGATAGCTTTGCCACAGTATAGAAACAAACAGTAGTCTCACTCAACCGTGCAACTTGCTGCTGTACATAATTAGATTACTGGCTGTAACTAGCCACCTAAACGCTCCTATTGGTCAGAAAATGCTTTTTAAAGGCTGCCACTATGTTAATCACATGCATAATAAGATATGAGCTACGCAAAACTATTCTATACAGTGGGACTACTGTTTTTGTCTATACCGAGGCAGCGTGGCTTTGCTTTCATACACTTTTACTTTAATCGAGCTGTGTTGTGGTTCGTTATGATATCTGAGAAACTTTTCAAACATTTCTTCACCTGATTAACGCTGAAATAAAGCGCTAATAAACGATAGCATATCTATTGGGCAAGAACTTTACTTTTTGGAGTGGTCAAGAGCACGAAAACATGATATTAATTCAGTTAATCTTAGCTGTCATTGTGGCGTGCAGTCTGAAAAGATGGTGGACCTTGTGACTTGTTCGTCATGGAACTCTGGATCGAATTTGATCGTAATTTAAACGTAAGTGAAATATGAATGTAAACTAGATGACGGCTTAAAGTGTGATCCAAGTTAAAACAACCTTTATGAATTTATGGGCTGTATCCAAATACAGAGAGCCAAGCTATGACGCTATGAAATTTGTCTCTTCTTGACCATAATCTTCTTAGGGAAAAATGCCCCCCTCTTTTCCCTCTGACTAACGTTTTATCTTAAAAACAGGGATCCAAGGATAGTGCAAAGTTTCTTAGAAAAATGTTCCTAAAACATGGCAAATAAAATTCGTTTCAAGAATGCTTAGTATCGAACTTTGGCCTTTCAAAACAAGCTAAACTGATATTCATTGTGAGAAGTACTTATCAAAGGCTAAGCAGTTTGTTTTGACGAAAATACTCTGGAACAGTCATCTGCATGTTTGGTCGTACAATGAAATCAAGATATCCAATGATCTGAAATTTGCATGGTTCAACCAAACATGCAGACTCGCTCCACTGCGCAACATTACGCTAAAACGTGGCTGCCTAACATATTACAATGAATAAGGTTTTTTGCCGTTGTTCGTGATTAATTATTCCTTTTTTTAAAGAATTAGATTGACTAACTGTTTTTCTCCACACAAGATCTGAGAATAGGTCCTTTCTATTTGCGCTCTGTAGTTATTTTAGTGAAGATTACGACAGTCCTGATTGTTTTAAAATTGTTATTTCTGTAGAATTTACATCAGGTTCTTTTCACTCTTCTGAAATGCTTGTGTATGAAAAGTGAAATCTAGGTGTGTATCGAGACTATTTGCAAGAAAGCATCAGAGGAATATTAAAAAAAATGCAGCCACTTTTTCGCTCAGGTTCATCCGATCACTAAATTGTTTTTCTATTTTTCTTTAAGGACACGAGTACGAAGTTCAAGAAGACAACAACGCCATGTTTATGTGTCTTTTATCTTGCTAGTAACTTTTGTTTTTCTTCAAGATACGATGTATCTTGTTTTTTCATTTGACTTACGGACAAATGACTAAGCATTAAGGTTAGGAAGAAGAAAACGCTGCGTATATACAATATGGGTGTTCTTTGTTTTGCCGCTAGCTTGCTGTATGATTTTTTTTTAGATGAAGAGGATGCAGAAGTCAAAGATGGCGTGATGTCGGCCATGTGCCGCAGGAGTTTAGGTTTATAAATAAATATAATATTTTATATGGTAAGTTTCGTTCTGCAACTTTCCTTGACTCTGAAGAAGACTACCGCTATGGTTGTCGAAACGTCAGTCTACATCAACAAAAACAGTCCTTCTCAGGACTCCACTAACCTGGACGATGTACGTCCACGAACTTGTCTTCTTGTCTTAAAATTATATCTCTAAACTACAGTGTTTGCGGATGATCGTAAAAACTTTGGAAATATAAAACAAAAAGTTTTAGCATTATACAAGGCTGTCGCCAGAACGTTAATTTGGGGGCTGGTGATGGTGTATATTCACATATTCTATTGTGCCCGACCGAAGTCTTTTGAAAATGAACTGGCTTTTTCACACAAATATAATTCAGTGGCGGAAACAAGACAAACATTGAAATCAAACGATATTAATCTTCAGGTAAGGATGCAGCCTTAGACAGCTTATTCTCATTTATTGTCCGTGTGATAGCAAACTGTTTTTGTGAAAACATTTCATGTCATCTGTGTTTGACTACTGCATATGATGCAATTAAAGCCATCATTGTTCTACATGCTAACAAAAAACCGAAGTCAAACAATCACAGCTCGCAAATCGTCTTTTATTTACATTTCAGTTCCCCTTTATTCAATCTAGTGATCTCCGATAATCCTTTTTGATCGTTATCAAGCCATCGTTTGAATTGTTTCTATGGCAGACCACCCACCAAACGCATGTTTTCCTTTTTACGTTTCCATGTCGACAGGAAGCGTGAAATCTCGTATTTGTTTTTTTTTGGTTTTTGCCAACTCTGTGGTGAGCTAAAGACTGGTGTTTCGCTGCGATATAGCACTACATGTACTGATGATGGTTCAAAGCAGTATTCAGTGAATACTTTTGGTAAGTACAATTTTTTAACGTCGCTAATTGTTTTTTAATTCCTGCTGAAATTGGAACTTAGATAGCCCCTAAATTTAAAAAATAATAATTTATTGGTAACTGTATACCTTACTTGTTTTTAAACCACCGTCTTCAATGAGAGAATCTACCCTCTTTGTGCGACATACCATCGAGCTCTAAGATAAAACAGAATAGTTAAATTGGTCAGTCTGGAAGTATTCTTCGTTACTGCGAGCAGAATTTTACGACAAAAACAATACAATGGTCGTATTCGATGTTTACTTCTTAACTGAAGCAAGAGAGCCATGTTGAATGATTTTGCATTTTATGCATCCATCTTATGACCAAAACAGGATATTTCAATGTAATAATAACATTGTCAAGTTACTAATCATTAACATGTGGACAAAAGTCCGAAAGATGTCATCTATCACATTGTACTATTAAACTCTGTATTCCTAGCTGCATTTCGACTCATGGACGAAATAAAAGCTCAACATACTAAATGGAATTAGACATACTACCCCGAGTAACGCTGCACGACGCTTGCAATTAAACATCCCAAACATCCTTCACATTCTGTCAAATAATCAATTAATGTAACTGAACATACGGGATAATGACGCTTTCAATTATTCTTCAAGGCCTCTGAACCATTTGGCATAATCAAAATTTTTGTCTATTCTCTTCTTTGTTTGATTTCAGCTGTCCTGACAGCGAGCTCTTCAAGAAAATTTCAAGTAGAACTGTGACGTGCACATTTGTTTAACAATACAAAGACATAAACGGACAAGTTATTGAACCCATGTTGAACTGTGTCGGTCGCGAAGTAAAGTTGAGCGATCGGGTCGATTGAAGAAGTAAAAAATACCGAGTTCTGGTACCTCGTTCGCTTTATTTTTCCAGGTGTGAATTTTTTGTGGACATGAAATAATCATGTGCCTGGAAAAATGTATTTAATGTTTCGGCGTAACGTGTTGAGAATTGCACTTAAAATATATGTTCATATCTTTAATTGTCTAGTTACATATTTACAGCCCTAGTAGCGACGCTCTAAAGTATGTCGTCAGGGTCATTTTCTCGTGAAGAAAGAAATGCTACAAGTGAAAGCGATCCTGTCGTTAATCAGGGGATTAGGGAAGAGTCGACTGTTGACAGAACTAGTGAATGCAAAGATGGAAAAGCTCTAGAAAATGGGACTGAAAGTAGCCTTTCTATTGCAAAGACCGAGGGCAAAGGTGAGGAGGATACCCTACCAGTGGAAGATACTGTTACTGATGAAGAAAATAATATTGCCAACAGCAAAGTGGAAATTTCTGCCGAACAAAAATGTGTTGCTGATAATGTTGTGGAAGATCCTGAAGTGAAAAATGATGTTGCTGATAATGTTGTGGAAGTTCCTGATGTGAAAAGTGATGTTGTTGATAATGTTGTGGAAGCTCCTGATGTGAAAAGTGATGTTGCGGATAATGTTGTGGAAGTTCCTGATATGAAAAGTGATGTTGTTGAGAATGTTGTGGAAGTTCTTAGTGAGAAAAGTGATGTTGTTGATAATGTTGCGGAAGTTCTTGATGAGAAAAGTGATGTTGCTGATAATGTTGTGGAAGTTACTGATGAGAAAAGTGATGTTGCTGATAATGTTGTGGAAGTTCCTGATATGAAAAGTGATGTTGTTGATAATGTTGTGCAAGTTCCTGGTGAGAAAAGTGATGCTGTTGGAAATGTTGTGGAAGTCCCTAATAAGAAAAGTGATGTTGTTGATAATGTTGTGGAAGTTCCTGATGAGAAAAGTGATGTTGTTGAGAATGTTGTAGAAGTTCCTGATGAGAAAAGTGGTGTTGCTGATAATGTTGAAGTTTCAGGTGAAAAAAATTATAGTGTTGATGAAACAGGTGAGACAGAAGGGTGTGAAATTTTGGCTAAATTTTCAGAAAAAGACGTGAAGAATAGAGAAAATGGGACAATGGAAGTGGAATGTGATAACTCTGATCAACATTCCTTAGATTTGAATGATGCTAAAACCAACGATAATATCCACCGTATTCTCAATGACATTCCTGATGTGACAGATGACGTAAACGAAAGGAAATTCGGTTTGAATAGTGAGAAAAAAGATGTCGAGTTAGTAGATAGAAATTCTGTAAAATATAATGAAAGCGTTAAACCCGAGGAAAATGAACGGGGAGTTTCTGAGAAAGGTTCCGACGTCTTGAACGGAGTACATGTTGACATTTCAAAAGATAAAAATGTTGACATCTCGAAGGAGCAACTTATTGAAGTGCCGAAGGAGGAACGTAGAAATGAAGAGAAATATTTGGAGAGTACTTCTGGAATCAAACGGATTATTTACGACGAAAATTCTGAAAAAGGGAACGATGGTTCTGGCGCAATGGATGAGGAAAACCATGTTCAGTTAAAGTCTTCCTCTAATTTCGATAATTCTGATAGTTGCGTTGCGAGTTCTAGTGAAATGGATGAATACAATTCAGTAGAGAGAAACGATGAATTAGATGGAAAATCAATAAAAGTGAAGGGAAGTGGTTCTGATGAAGGTATTGAACTATCTAAAGAAGAGATGAACAACGGCACCAAGAAGGACATCATTAGCTGTGAAAACAGTCATGACGTTAAGGCTCATGTGGAGGTGTTTGGTAACGATAATAATTCTTCATCCGGTAATGAAATGAAAGGAAAGAGTGAAAGAATCGGTAGTGGTTCTACTGTGTATAGAGTTCAAACAGGTATGCCCGTTTACTTCATGTTTTATTTGTATTGTGCCGATTTCTTTTCATCTTCCTACATCAGTCGAGGTAGTCTGGTAGGGTAGATGTAGGGAGAGCGATAATCTGGGGGGTAGGTCATATTTATATATATATGCTATAATGCGTAGCAAACAATGGATTTCAAAGAGACTTATACTACGGATCGTGCATATGGAAATATATAATCATATATAACGTGTATAACAATGTGCCCCCCCCCGGCTATCACTCTAGTGCAATGGTGGCATGACCTCCCCCCCAATTATCGATTTTCATACACCCAAGGCTAGTAGTATGGTTGCAAACTAAATTCGTTGTATTAACGATTGTTGATCTAACTGTAAATGACAACAGAAAAATGTTTTTGACACTGACATAGTAAATTCTCAATACTTAAGATTTCAAGAGCGGGAAGGTTTTGTGTTTACGTTGCCTATTTTTAAAGCGTATTTTAGCCAATCATCGTTCTGTATTAATAAATTCTACATAATAACGATGTGAGTGACGAGTACCGTTACTTGTATTTAAAAGTAGATAGTCCTGGCTTTTGCAATCGAAAAAAGGACTGTTAGTGTTTGTACTGACGTCAGAGTCACGTGGCTTCGATGATGACTACGGTTCAGGATGTTGAATCGTCAATCAACATCAACAGTTCTTCTCATGTCAGAACTCCTCTAAACTTGAATAGTCGACTTCTACAAACATTTAACATGATTGACACGAGTCAGCCAAATTTATAGATTTAAAAAAGTAGCTTGATATCGTCGAAAAGTGCAACTAATCTCAAATTTTTTCACTCACAATACATTCAGATTACTTGACTCGTCAACTGATAACTAAACGTGAGAACGAAACGCATCTTGAAGAGAAGTTAGCCGAAGCGAATAGAGATCGTGAATTGGCGGAACAGAAGGTAAAAGATCTACAACTTCGTTTGAAAAGGTTTGCGAAGGATGACGAGGCGAAAGACCAGAAAATGCGACAAATGGAACGCGAGTATAAAGAGCTTGAGAATCAGATGCAGAGGATCGAAGAATCGCTTGATTCTAAAGGTAAGAACAACAATGAAGGCGAAAGTATAGAATCGGTAAACGGGCGTCAAAAGAAGAATTCAACAAAAGTATGTATTTTGCTTTAAGTTGTACATATTATGCGTACGATCGTTCTTCCGAGTTTTTCTTGTTAAAATTCGCGTTATAACAAAAAAGGCCAATGTCTTTGTGTACATGTCTTACTTAGAAGATTTTTTATTAAAGAACACGACTCAATGCCTATAAATACTAAATTTATGATGACAGCGATTGCTGTTGGTTTACTCCAAGAACTTTCGCTTCTTTGACGTGTTCATGTAAGGCTTTAGCCTCCATTCCACGTCGGCCTCTGATTGGTCCACTGTTCCCAAGCGAATTTCGTAAACTGCAACATCAAAATAAACACAATGCTTAAAACGTTCCAGCAATGCAACTATGAACTGCACGAAAAAGAATGCGACAATCACGAATTCTATTGAGTAACCTTTCATTTCAAATCTTGGTCCAATCTCGGAGAGTTCGATGTTTCCATCAACTTTTTTATAACTATGATGTCTGAAAAAAAGAACTTACTTATTCGCATAAAGCTTGAAATTTTGTTTGCGGGCATATTATAAAAGTTGTGTTCGCCAACCTGAATGAAATGTAGTCGTCTTGATTGGCGAAGGTTACAACTCTCTTGCTTTCGTCCTTTGGAACAGGAAATAAATATTTCAAAATGTTTTTGACCTGAAAATAGAATTCATAAAAAACTTAAAGTTTTTAATCATAACTTGGATCTGTGAATTGGATATCCACAGAAAACCTTAGATATCCCTAAAACAGTAAACACATAAAACCATATGGATAACCAAAGATGCCCTTAGATATAGCCATAACGACAGAAAATCAGAAATAAACACATTTATCATTGGATAACTACAGTTATCCATGGATAACCACAGATAACCATATCCACAGTTATTCATGGATAACCACAGATAACCATATCCACAGTTATACATGGGCAACCACAAATAACCACCGATAACCAAAGATAAATATCAATAAACCACAGATAAATTGATTACCCTTTCTCCAAGTTTTGATGAGCACTTGTGAAAGATTAAGTGCGGATAAACTTCTGACATGGTTCCAATATTTGGGATGTCATGTCTCATAACTGTGTTTGACAACGTGAAGTAGGCAGTTGGTCCATAGGGAAGATGACACACAACAAGACCATCTTGAAAAGTAATTGTTTTAAGGTTTAATAGTTTATAGTTAGGATATTGCACTTGGAAATGCTGATCTTCAATGCTAGGAGGTAGGCAATAGGTGTGTAAAATGAAGTTTGACAATAAGTGTGTGATATGAAGTTGGCAACAGCTATGTAATATGAAGTTGGCAACAGCTATGTAATATGAAGTTGGCAATAAGCTATGTAATATGAAGTTGGCAACAGCTATGTAATATGAAGTTGGCAACAGCTATGTAATATGAAGTTGGCAATAGCTATGTAATATGAAGTTGGCAATAGCTATGTAATATGAAGTTGGCAATAGCTATGTAATATGAAGTTGGCAACAGCTATGTAATATGAAGTTGGCAATAGGTGTGTAATATAGGGTTGGCTATAGATTAGTAAGAAAGGAATAAAAATAACTTGAAAGTAAGGTTGAAACATGGAGCAAAAATATCAGAATTTCCTATAAGTGTGTAGATAACTTATTCAGTAACATAAACCTGGTTCTCCCCTATGTTCATGGGCAATGATCAAGTCCGTAACATCATTTGCTCGACAAGCTTGAACAAGCTGACTCATAACATAGTTGCCACGATTGAGACGTTGACTGTTTGGAAAGATCAGTCGAAGCTCTTTGGCAAATTGCTTCAATCGAGAGCTAGGTGAGTGAGATGTTGTGATCATGATCTTTGGATCTTCAACTCCTGCCCAGGCATACTCATCATCCTCATGTGTCGTAGCATCTAAAATTACAATAAGCAAAAAACACAACTGTGTCTTCAAAACTTTGAAGTCTGTCCAGTCCAACTGAAATCAAAATTCTAAATTCTAATGCAATCTTATCAGTTGCCAATGTTTGCTATGATGTCAAATGAGTCCTTACTCTCATGAGCTTCGTCATCAAATTCAATGGCTTTCCGTAGCTCGGCTTCGTCATTTCTTAGTTCAGTAGGAATTGGTTTTCCTTCTACATTAAGCAATCAAATTTATTAACGATGATTTAAAGCGGCAGAGATGATTTAAAGCGGCGTGAAGAGAGAACAAACGTGAAGAGAGAACAGCAGAGTATTAAACCTTGCCTTGTAGAGCGTGTTTTAGACGTTTCTTTCTCTCATATGTTGTCCTTTCTTGATCTTCTATAGACTTCTTATATATATACTCTCTTCTCTGTCTTGCTTGTCGGCGTAGCTATGTAAACAGAGAAGAGAGGATATATGTTACATACATGTTCAACGGAGAAGAGAATATGTACATTATATATTTATTATATATATTATAGTTATAACAGAGAAGAGTATACAAAACAAGAAAGTAATCATCATTACTTAGTTTACCATGCTTACATTTTACCAAGCATTTTACTCACCATTTTTGCTTCTTTGTGATATGATTATCTTGAATCGGGATTAAGTAAATGGCATCCATCAAAAGGAGGCGCATACGGAAAATTTCCAAAGATGTTTTTTTCCCATTCCGTATTATTAGCGGACAGCGGTTTGTATACTTATATCATGTAAAGATTGCGAAAGTTTTTAAAGATTTGTCAAAGGGTTTTCTCAACATTGCTAAACTTCGGGACTAAACAAAATCTTCATCTCTAAAATATTACCATTTGCGTTCAACTGGTAACTGTCGTAAATTTTTCGCGTTTGTTTACGTTTCAAGCGTCACGTTTGTCAGACGAAACGTCGGGGGTTTCAACTGGTAAACGTTACATTTGTTCAAATCGCTCTTTCTAAATTTGTATAACAGCTCTTTCTAATATTATATGATCAATTATCAAACTTTGCAAATCGCCTAAGGTATACAGATGTAATTTTCAGTTGCTACGACATTTTATCATTGTAAAATCGTATAAACATGTTAATCACATGACTGAAACCTGTTTAAAATGTTAAACATTCCTGAGCAAACATTACACATTTCTGAGCAAACATTACACATTTCTGAGCAAACATTACACATTTCTGAGCAAACGTTACGTTTCTAATTTGAAACCCGACGTTTCGTCTGACAAACGTGACGTTTGAAACGTAAACAAACGCGAAAATTCGGGACGGCTACCAGTTGAACGCAAATGGCAGTACTTGTCAAAAAGTATACTTGGATGTCTAGTTAAAATTTGCAGTAGACAACATCATTGGTCTTTGCAATTTTAACTTTATTTTTGTAATAATTATCCACCAATCAAAGCTTTTCCTCACAAAGCGAAACCATATACGACATTATCAGTAATTTTTCAACATTAACATCAATTTTTATGTACTCTAGCGTGAAACTAAATAAAATGTTTCTATTCATATAAATAAATTACATAATAGAAAAAACGCAAACATAAATGACATTAAAATGTTGATCTGTTCAGTAACTTGCATGTATGACGCATTTTATGCATAATTTAATTGACATGTTTTATAATGAATGCGCAAGTTCTTTAAACATGGACAACGTAAAAAAACGTTGTAAAATTTTACTGAAATTTCGTTGCCAGTCATTCAACAGCAATAGTTGAACCAATTCCCATAGTCTGCCGAATAGTTAAACAATTGTTGTCTTTTTGATTTAATTGGTCCTGCAAATGACAATTTCATTCGTTCTCAGCAACGACGCTTGAATTACTGTCTGTTTTGTACTCTTCTTTGATCGTCTGCTTTGATTTGTCTTTTACCACAGAATGGCCAAGTAGAGGCTTGGGCGTTCCATAATAATGATCTTTGTAGCTTCCACTTTCTAGAAAATCACCATGCTTTTGCATTTCCAGAAATTTTTCTCGGCTTATAAACATGTAGTCAATTCCTGGTTCTTCGCCACTTCGAGGTGGTCGTGTAGTATCTAACGTAATTGAAAAATAGCAAGACATGTTACAACGAATATACATGATGAAGACACTAGACGGAAGTGTGTTAGAACTCAAGTTTCAACATTTCATTACTGACACAAGACTGCAGATGACTCAAGTTTCGATATTACATCACTGCTGGGCAGTGAAGACAATAGAATAGACTTAAATTCGCACCATTCGCACTCATTCTTTACAAAGCTTTCAGTGAAATTAGAATTAATTTATGAAGAAAAGTACTCATGAGTATTCAAATAGCTGAAACAAAACGTCATGAAAGAATTTCAGCTTCAACATAATATCATTTCCGATAGAAATGCTACACTGCATGTATTGAAATCTCGAGTTTCAATATCGGATCGTTTCTTGAGAGGATACTAGACTGGAGTATGAAACCAATATAGGAATCCAACTCAGATCGCTCACGGAAAAGAAATGCCTAAATAAAAACCCACGAGTTTCATTAACTTACAAGGAACCGTCCTCGCGTACAAATTTTCTCTTGTTTCGTCCTGCAAATAAAGATCCACTTCGCTCGTGTTAGGAAAATCTTGACTCAAAAAATCTCGCAAATCTTTGGTGATTCCACCTCCTAGGCGATAGATAAACACAGGATGTGTTAATTGGCACAATAAAGACATTAATAAATATGAAATTAAAAGACTCTTCAGCTCTTTCTGTACAAAAACACTCGTTGAATTTGCTTAGAAGGCAATATTACAATATTATCACATTCCTAAAAAAAGAACCTGAAAGCTTCAGCTTTATAGGGAAATTAAAATTGCAAACTTTTCTATATTTCTTAATGTTTTATGTTTATATTCTTCGTTCTTTTCCTTGACCAAAGAAAGGCTAGGAAGCGTTTACAGTGCGGATGCATTTGTGTTTTTGTAATTCCGTTGTTGTGTCGTGATTCGTTTGTAGTTTAGGACAGTACAGTGGTTTCCATAATTAAACATATTTAATAAAATAATTAATGGCAAATTCACTCGCTTACGTTATCTCTTCTTCCTTAAAGCAAAAATTTTTCGAATTCCTTAACATAAATATATCATTTATTTCGTAGTAAAAGTAAAATATTTCACCTAATAATTTAGCTTAGCATATATAAACGATTTGAAATGACACGTTCACATTAAGATTGCGTACAATTACACAGCGTACCCAAATAGAGCGAATCCTACCTGGTTGAACAACTTTAAAATTGACTTTCTTTCCAGCGCAGTTGATGCGATTCATTAAATCTCGCAGGGTCAAACCTGCCACAACTTCATCGTTTACTTCTATCAAAATATCGTTGATGGAAAACCGTCCAATTTTGTAACGTGTTTTTTCCTTCGGTGGACCGGCGATATAAAGGAATTCTCCGCTTTCTGCGCCACCTGCTATTTGCAATTGCAAACTATCGTGAGACAAGCAGACATCCCTGACATTTTTCGACCAATGTCGTTGAGAATTCGTGTGTCCATGGGCAGGCATTTTTTTGGTAAAATAAACTGCTCTCGAAGTCACGAACGCCTTGCTTTCTGAAAGACAACTAAATTCAAGTGGATCTTCGTCTTTGACTGAAAAATTGTGCACTGGAAGTAGATTTGGTCATTCTTAATTCCATATTTGAGCCAATATTATTGCGTCATGATTCTTCGAATACTATTTGGGAAACGGAGCAAGGAAATATCCATGGTTACCAAAATAACATAACATGTCTCAGCGGGGGCAAACGCTTCATTTTAGCAAGTGGATTGTGCGAAAATTAGTGCTTTGCTAATTCAATTTTGCTCGGTAATATTGACGATAACTAGTTAGTTCTTAAAATGGCATTTGGTAGCAAAATCCCTCTTCTACAACTGCAGTTTAACTGCCGTGACTGCACGCGGTGTTTGGCCGGTAAAGGAAATTGCAGCGGGCTCACAGTATAAAAAATAGCGGCAAATTCAACATAACAAGGAAACCGGATTTGCTCTCCAAACTCTACTAAAGCTGTTTTACTTTTATTTCCCTTAACCTAGCCTCTTACTCGCTACTTAGTTTCAAATAATAATTGCATAGTTTGTGTGTGATGATTTGACTATTGCCAATTAACGACTTGTGAGGAACTTAATTTTTCCATGGGATTGAGTAAAAGTTATATTAAACTGTTTTTCTCGATTTTGACCAAAGTATCGAAAAATTTCAACTTTCCAATATTTATTACTTGCAAAGTACCTTTCAGCACTTTCAGCGAGATTCTTAAACACGTGTCAGCGCTAATTGGGCACATTTATTAATTAGTGCTAATTAAACGTGTGAAAAGTTGCAATTAAGAAAAAATTCTAAAAGTTTGCCTCTGTATACGATGCCAAAGCTCATGAAGCATTTTGGGTAAACAATGCGTTTACCACGAAAAGTCATTTACAGGCAAAGGCACATGGTCTTTGGGTTTCCAACTAACAACGAAAGAAATCAGCTTGAATATTCGGTTTTTAACGACACGCAACCACTGTAGACTTCACGGCCATCGTGCTGCAGACATTTGTGTTAATATTTGAGTGGTTATTTCAAGAATTGTGCAAGTTTCAATCACTTTTCTTGTCCGCTTTGGCACGCAATACGAAGCACACGAGCGAAGTTCTTCTGAAGGTAAGAAAATGTTTTTATTCTTAAGGAGTGCTGTGAGACCTTTATGTGTGTGCGTGTTTTGTCAAAGTATCCTTCGTCTTATTTTCTCAGTCAGCAAAGTTTATCGTATTGCTTGTCAAAACGAATTTCAAAGAGCCAAAAACTATTTTTTACAGGAATTTTAAATTTGAGAACATGTCTACATGCTATCAATGCGGTAAAACGGGACACTTTGCCCGTGAATGCCCAGATGGTGATGGTGGAAGAGGAGCTCGTGGACCACGTCGCGGTTCTAGTGGTGGACGAGGTATATTTTATAAAATGTTTAGCAATATTGCATTTTTTCTACTCCAGAGTTTAGTTGTGAAATTGAGATGGCCTTGAACCTACTTTACAATGTGCCCTGATGGTTTTGCCAGAAATTGCATTGTGCAATTCAGTGAATTAACTTACAGTTTTTTATGATAGGATGGTCAGAATGTCTGTGAATTTTAAGATGGGGTATTGAATACTTAGGTTCTGTAAACTAAAACCAAATACTTTTGATCTCTTTTAGGTAGCTCTTGTTATAACTGTGAAGTTGGGCATTTCTCTCGAGATTGCACCAAGGAAAGAGGTAAAGAAAAAAATTGAACCTGGATAACTCTTATCTTTCATCACTTTAAAACATGAAAAATTCATAGTGATACTAATTGCCCTGAAGATGTCGTCATGTGATGTTAAAAATTATTTTAACATGCTCGAGCATTTACATAGCGTATGTATGGCTTCTAGAAATTACGTATGGTAACATATCTCTCAGGAAGTTATGGTGATTTTATAACTCTTTAGCAGTTGATATAGTAGTGTTATAGCTTAGCAGTTATTGTAACATGATACCTCTTGAGAAGTTATGGTAATGTATAGATCTTTGGCAGTTAAGGTAGTTATGATAACTTTATGCTTCATAAGCAGCTATGGTAATATCATACATTCAAAGCAGTCGTGCCAATATTATACATTCAACCCATTCATGGTAGTGTTAAACCAATTAAGCAGTTACAATAACAGTATATCGCTTAAGCAATTATTGTAATATTGTATATTTAAAGCAGTTATGGTAACATTATACCTCTTAGCCAGTTCTGGAAACATACATTTTAAGCAGTTATGGTAATATTATACCTTGCTATAATAATATTGTGCAGGCCTCTAAACTAGCACATTATACAACAATTTTATGATAACATTACAGTTCTTAAGAAAGCCATTGTGGTAACATTTTGTTTCATGTATCAAAATTTACATTTGTATTCATTTTTGATTTCTCAAGTCCTAAAATGCTACAATTGTGACTGTGAAGGCCATATAGCCCGCGATTGCCCACAAGAGAATCGTCGCCGAGGTGGTGGCGAATGCTACAAATGTGGGAAGCAAGGACATTTTGCCAGAGAGTGCACTGAAAACGAAGCCAATATTCGATATTGAATCAATTTACATGATGATTTTCAATTTTATGGCATTAACTAATATATAGAAGAATTGAAAAGCATGATTAATTTCTGGAATAAACAAGATGTAATTCTTGTAATTTATATGTAGGATACTTCTAGTTATTGTTGAACGTTATGTATTATTTGGTGGTGTTAAATTGTCTTATTAAATTGATCTTTATTTTTTCATACATAAAAAATGCATAAATTTTGATGATTGCATTGTCAGCAATTAGCTGTGGATGGTTAGTTGCTTATGTTGCAAGCATCACATGTTTATTGTTAGGGAAAGTTTGTATCGTAATGAGAGTAAAATATTAGTTTACTGTAACACAATTACTTTTGAAATCATGATTTTTCTCTTTTTACTTCCATGTTTCACATGTATTGTGTTGTGGTCTATTAGTCAATAGTTATCTTTTTTAAATGAATGTTTTGTAGACTACACACCATACACCATGCTATAGAACTAAATTTATCAGATGGTGGGCTCTCTCGATGTTTTTGTCAATAGTGCCCTTTTAAAATTACCCTCTTCAAAGTTAGAAGGGGGGCTCCTCCCCCAAGCGCCCCCCACTTCTACAGCACTGACTGCACACCATGCATGTATCAGTGTGCAATTAACTGTGTGCAATGTGCAATTTGCACATCGTTTTAGCTAAAATGAAAACAATTGCACATCACTTTTTCAAACGATGTGCAAAAATCAGCAGTTTTAACGAAAAACACTGTCGTAAATCATATGAATTTGTTCACGTTTAAAATATTAATTTAGCAATTAGCACTATATAATAATTAACGTAATATCGATTTGATTATGCCTGTAAAGAAATACTTTTGTCAAAAAAATTGCACATCGTCTTTTCTGAACTAATTCGCACACTGCATGTATTGACTGGTATGGTGGGGTGGTGAACTACTATGTGTCTCAAAAATAACACGATACATAGATTTATGCATGCATATGAAATTAGTTTACAGCATAAATTAAACAGTATTATGATGAAATGCAAATTAGTTTCATACATTGACAGATTAATTCAATTTGTGTATTTTGCCATTGACAAAAAAATACATAGTGCAGAAGAAACCAATAGGCTTATTTAAACTGGGCTCCTCCAAAAATATTGATGATAACTAGTTAAGATTGACAGTTCATTGTCTTCCATTGTATTGGAGTTATACATGTCAGTGCATGAAACTAATTTTTGCAGTGAACGTTTTCGATATGCATGCCAAAATCTGGGTCTGAGTGTTCCAGTTTTTTTTAGTCATCTTGTAAAACAAAGTATAAATTAACATTAATATTTTGACATTTTGTGGTTAGAATTCACTAAATAAAATTTAGTAAACTATTAATTAAAATAATGAAAAATTCTTATATGAAAGCTATCTTCTATAGTGGCACTAGTAAGATGATACTTTGGCAAGTGATATGAGAAGTTTTTGCAACTGACCTCCATCGCCTTATGGTTCATTTGTGGTAAATTGTAATGTGTTACATTTCCCTCATTAAGACTGATAATTGCGACAAATTTTGTATAAAACAAATTTACTCCTACAGCGCATGCTCTGTATAGCCAGTATCGCCAATGACAATGAGATCAGTGACCGTGGTAACCAGCTGTCAAATCCTTTGAAAAGAGGAAGTGCCACATGTCACATGAAATCGATGAGTTGTAAACATTACAATTTGTGTCGTAGTATCAGCTCCTTGCTCGATGGAATATGTCGTTCTTACTTAACGAATTGTGAAGTGCTTGCGAAGCCTTGGAAACGCATCTCTGCATCTGAATTTTATTTCACGTGCATTATTCGCGTGAGTTGATCTTCGAAAAGTCTTTCGCTTCCATTTATTGAGTTATTTCGATTTTTTTTTGGTCATTCACTTGAGACTGTTCGTTTAGGGCAATGATTGTAGTAAATAAATTTTCATCTACGTAACTTTGATTTAATGTAATGTTCACTGATTACAAAGTCAGTTTTGAACTTTATCCCACAGAGTCTATTTTACTAGCAAATTTAATGTTGCAATTACGTCAAATTATTTTACTGGTTATTGTTACATTTTTGACACTGCAATATTTTTTGACAGGTTGTTGCGAAGCTAAACAAAGGCTAGAAAAGAATTAAAAATAGCTAATTTGTAGGTTTTGAGTGAAAACTGAAATTGTTGTCTTTATTGAAATGTTTTGTGGATTTTTCATTTTTCTTTCTCAGCTATGTTGGACTATTTTGAAAATATGATTTCCTGTTATAATTGTCACAAGATGGGACACATAGCTCAGAATTGTCCCGAACCTAGAAACATATCTCGAGGAGGTAGTTGGGTTTTTAAGTTACTGATGTGTAGGTGTAAATTTTTACAGTCTTCAGGATTAAATAATCACTTTTAGGTTTCAAGTCATGTTACAAGTGCGGTGAGCCAGGTCATCTAGCTAAAGATTGCCCTGAAGAGAACGGTATTGAAGCTCAGTGTACTTCATCATTTTCTAAGTTTTTAAACTGTTATGTTTTGAAAGAACTTACTAGAGCTGATGTCCATTTGAAATTTTCTAGCCAAATGCTACAAATGTGGCAAACCAGGTCATATATCAAAAGACTGTGTAAATGGCATTAATGGCCATAGAATTATGGCATCATGTTTTAGATGTGGCAGGATTGGTCACGTATCGAGCAATTGTCCTGAGAAAATGAAGATGAGAGTTCTGAGCCAGAGAGAATATCAATATTTAACAATCGAGGTTTGCAATGTCTAATCAAGCTTAAAACTTTTTTGTTGTCATTCATTTAAGGCGCTATTTTAAATATTCTAAATCTGTAGGGAATGTATGTTACAATTGTGGTGGCATTGGGCACCTTGCAAAGGATTGCAGCAGTGGTAGAAGGAAGCAGTTTTCATGCTTTCGATGTGGTATGCGAGGTCATCAAGCCCGTGATTGCTTAAAGGAGGTGGATGTGTGTTATGACTGTGGGAAGCCAGGTCACATTAAGGACTGCCCCATGCCACTCCAAAAGTGTTACAAATGTAATGGAATTGGTCACTTGGCTAAAGATTGTGTTTCTTATTGATGATTTGGTATTAGATTAATGGTGGCATTGGGAGTTAAAGGAAGGTGTAAGCCTGATGCAGGTTAGCGGTTTGGCATGTAAATGCCCGTTTGAAGAAGTTTTGACAAATTTCTAGATCTAATCATTGAATAATGTGATACGTCAAAAAGTGATTTGGTTGGATTGGACAACAAATCAAATGCATTACTTCACACACTCATTGTAAATATTTTAAACACTGTTTGTCTGTTATAAGTGAAAGCCATAATATATTATCTCATTTGTTGAACGTTGTAAACGTTCACCCACGTCAGAACAAATGCAGCGTTAAACACCGTTCATCGTACCCTTTCTTCCTTTTGTTCTTCTTCTTCTCTACCCCTGGGCTGTAAAATACACAATACCAGACAATGCTTTGTTATCGCTGTTGTTGTATGGTATTGTGACAGTTTATGTTTTTCTACTCGCGTGACCTTTCTTTGTGTCGCGTGAAAACGGCGTCATTTACGCAAATAAAACACAGAGGTATGCGTGTTTTTGCCAGAATTGAAGTACACCTTCTGGAATAAAAAAGGTGATTCATAAATTTTCATCTTTGCATTCAGTTACTTTCTAGCGTTGGTCGCGATATCACGAAATAAACGAGATTTTACAGTGAAGTCTTACAGGAAAATAAAAACTTTCTTAAAATCACGATAATGGCTTCTTTACAAGACCCCACGCAAGCTCTGCCTTTCGAAGTTTCCTGTATCATATTTTCCTTTGTTCCTGTCGAAGATCTCGTTAAAAAATGCGTCCTAGTGTGCAAATATTGGAAACAGATAAGCGACGATTATACGACTTGGCGTCTTAAATGTGAACGAAGCGAACGTTATGTTAAGAAATATATGGGAAACTATGAACCGAACGACTGGAAAGAGTATTACTTCAAAAATCCATACTCCAGAAATCTTATAAAGAACCCAAATTTAAGCGACGCTTTTCCAATATTAATATGCCAAAATAATTCTACAGAGTTCGCCCATTTTTTCTAAACTAAGTGAAGAGGAATGGCGTACCCAGTTTGCACCATGGGAAATGCAAAGCATTGGTGGTAGTGGTATACAACTGGAGTTCCCACCTATAGGGTGTCCCCCGGTACCAAATGGAGGTTGGTGTAACGTCTTTCAAAGTGTTTGATTGAGACGTATTGTTTTTTACTTCACCACAATGCTAAGTAAATTGTATAAGTGCAATCATATCAATGTTTTTTGAGATCATTAGCTATGTATACTTTGGTAGATGCAGGATGCTTGGCAACGTCATTTGGTGCCATGAAGAGATGTCAGGTTATTGATCTTCTTGCCGAAGGAGTGAATGAATACATACTGGATGAAGTGAAGATTCCCATTTATGTTTGTGAATGGTAAATGTTTGTTGTTTCATCATACTTTGTTTTGCCAAGTCGTCTCTCTTATTTGTTTTTCCTATTTAGGTTCAACAGTCGCTATGATTGTGGTGTCAAATACTTCATGAAAGTTGCACTGATGGACTGCAAGAGAAACAAGATTCCTGGCTTCAAAATTTCATTTAATGGTGAAAAAGGTGATGACCAGAATGAATGGGACAAATTTGAATATACATTTAGGGATTATCCGTCAGGTGTTCGATACATTCAATTTAAAGATTATGGTAAAGATACGAAATATTGGGAAGGATTTTATGGAGCTAAACTGGCTGGGGCTACTGTGAGGTTTCTTTTGGAATCAATGTAGTGGATATCAGTTAAACATCTAGAATTTTACTAACTCCAGTGTGAAAAGGAGGTCAGTTTGAATAAACGCGAGAAGACTGGGAAAGACATTTTATAATTTTCGCTCATACTTGTAAACTGAGAGGAATTTTTGTATATTTCTTTATTTAATTGTATTTTTGCAAAACAATGGGTGTTTTACGATGTTATAGACCGAAAATTATGTCTAGAAATACTTTCACCGTATTAAAACGAAAGAGAAAAACATAGTTATGCTAAAAGTCAAAAGACACGAGTCATAGCGGTTGTACTTCGACAAATTTTCCTCGTGCCTTGATCAGAGTACAATTGCTACGGTGTCATTTCGTCCTGAAATTTTCACGTTCATGCAAGAGCCAGGACAAAATGTCGAAGCAAGAAATGGGTAAAAGGTATTTCGTAAACTCTATTCAGAAGTGCCCTAGTTAAATTGAGTTCGGGAGTTTCATTGCCTTATGGTTCTCGGTTATTGCTTTTTTATAATTTTAGCAATACATCCATCTCTTCAAGCAAAACTATTCCAAACGTGAGTCATGATAAAAGTGGCCGTCAAGAACTTGTTCAAAGTGAACAAAAGGCAAGCTAACAGAAAGCAGAATTTATTTATGATTTGTATCATCTATACTGTTTGCCCAAATTCACCAATACTCTTTTTTCATTGTTGTGGACTTGTTTTTTATTATACATAATATATTAATCCTAACACGGTTTTTTAATATGCACATGAAAAACATGTGACTTGGACGAGATTTGAACTTCGCACTTCCGGGATACTAGTCCGCTCTACCTGTTGAGCTACCAAGCCCACAGGGATTGGAGGCGAGTCCAAAGCCATCATCAGAGTATATATATAATTTGTTAATCCTAACACAGTTTTTAATATGCACATGAAAACATGTGACTTGGACGACATGTTCATAAGCCACATGGAATGTGTGTTCTCGTTTACTTGCAAGTTGACTACGTACCGTTCAAAAACAGTTTTACTTGGGCAAAAGCATAAATATACTTTTATGATGCAAATACATTCTCCAAACCTCCATGCATAACCTTGTCTTTGTACAATATGGCAATCTAAGGCAGTAAGGCTGGGCTTTAATTTTCTATTCCTTTTTTGTAGCCAGCAAGTCTTGAAATCAAAACTGAGAAAGATGAGCATGACTTGCAACAAGATGAAGAGGAGAGGATGCTTCAGGAACAAGTAAATATCTTTTCAATACTTTTCATAAAGTTTCTGCCTAACTTGTATAGTTGTAAGCTTTGTGCTTGGGTCGAATCAATATGTTGTTTGATTATTAGAAGCAAGCTGAAGAAATTGCAATTGAAGCAAAGGACCGAGTGAGTGCCAAGATGGCAACAAGAAAGTTGAATATTGATGCGCCAAGTGAGTTAAATAAGTTTTACTTATTGTTTTGAAATGTACCAACGTACAAACTGTGATAATAAAACTTTATGTACTTATGCTATTATACTATGATTAAAAACTATTAAATCTGGGTGCAAATTGAGGTGAAAAAAGTGCATCGTGATTTTCGTAACTAAATGTTCAAACTCTCTCCCCACAAAAAATGAAAATCATATCTTCTTTCTTTCATGTCTCATTGGATAATGAAAGGCTGACAACTAAAAACAAAGATATGACAAAGTAGAATGCTTGTAGTTGACAAATGTATATATCTTTTGTCAATGAAAATGTTCCTCCAGAATTTCTAGTATGTTTTAACTTGAGTAAATATGCAATTTATTTACATATCTATTTGCTTTGCTATAAACAAATTTCATCACAATTATATCTAATACAAAACAAGTAGATACTAAAATAGAGAAAAATTCTTCCAGCACAAAAATCTCATAAAAGTATTGTAGCAAACATCCTGTAACCTCTCTCAGTTTCCCCCAATTAGATCTAAATAGGAAGTTAACTGTTAACATGAAAATAATGAAATTGCAACTATAGAGCATTAATAAGATTTTAAGAATATACTTGAAAGTGAATTTATCTAGCTTTGTGCTTTGCATTTTACTGTGTTTCGTGCATTGCAATTTGTTAAAAGTGTATCACATTTTACCATGTTTAGTGCATTGCAATTTTGTGAATCAACATGTTAATTTGCACCCAGATTAAATATTGTTTACAGCACAGAAAAATTTCAATAATTTGCAATGAAGCTAGTGAACAGGGTCCATAAATTGGTAAAAAGGAGCTAGTGGAGAGGGGTCTATAAGTTGGTGGGAATGGAGCTAGTGGAGAGGGTCTATAAGTTGGTGGGAATGGAGCTAGTGGAGAGGGTCTATAAGTTGGTGGGAATGGAGCTGGTGGAGGGGTCCATAAGTTGGTGGGGACTGGTGACAAATTTTCCTATAGCCAGGTGTGCTTTAGTTTCTTCCTTTGGAGTAGTGCAAAAATTGTTTTGGGATGGGGGGGGGGGTTAAATTTTTTTAGTTGCCCAACACTTAGTTATATGAGAACTGATGCCAAGAGTGTGGACTCTCCTTTGCACAATGAAAAGTGTGAACTCTCTTCATCTAATATAAAACAAATTCTGAAGAAGCACTTCTCGTCTTGTTTTAATTCATATTTTGCAATCTCGAGATGGCTTGCTTCTTCGGAATATGTTTTATATTATATTTCTTTAAATTGTCAGCTGGTCATGGTTTTTGGTCTCTTCATCTAGATCATCGACCTGAGGAGTCATTCTTTCGTAAACTTGACTCTAATATCAAGAAGAACTCTTCGTTCATAAAAAAACTGGTAAAACCACTTTTGGTGAATTGAATTTAAGTGAAATCTTCCTAAGCTATGTCTATATAGGCTCTACATACATCTGGTTGATTGTGCTGTATTATTTCTATATACTGATACTCTCTATGTACATCTGTTATATTGTTGATAGGGCTGTATTTTGATTTGATTTTGTTATAGAAAACAATGACAGAACAACAAAAGGCATCTCTGACACAGGAATTTAATGGTTTGAACCTCACAAGGTTCATTCAGGAAGCTGTAAGTAATTAAGAACTTGTTATAAAATAAAAACAATAAAATGTGTGAGCTGATTGGTCTGTAGTTGGTTATTGGTCCATTGGTCCAAAGTCAAATGGCAAACTTCTTTCACTTTTTTTCTTTCAAATGTGTAACCAAATGGTGTGCCAGTTATTTCGAATATTAAAGCTTACCCGCATGTAATGTTTGATGATGAGACTTTGGTTTTGAAAAGACACTTGAAGACCGTCTTATAGATGTCTTGAAAACAATGATTTTGATTTGATTTTGTTTTGTTTATTTCTCCTCAAGGTTACAGCAGTTGTTGAAGGATTGCATAAATTGAAGGTTTGTGAGATAAATATCTTGCCAGTTATTATTTGTGGAAATTTATGATCAAGCTGTTCACCTAAAATAATTTTTATTTGCTATACTTGACACAACAAAGTATGTATTCAACTGAAAATGTTTCAAAACTTGCATACTGTGCAGTGGGCGAATTAACGGTGTGCAATGTGCAATTTGCACATCGTTTTAGCTAAAATGAAAACAATTGCACATCACTTTTCAAACGATGTGCAAAAATCAGCGGTTTTAACGAAAAACACTGTCGTAAATCATATGAATTTGTTAACGTTTAAAAATATTAATTTAGCAATTGGCGCTATATAATAATTAACGTAATATCGATTTGATTATGCATCTAAAGAAACACTTTTGTCAAAAAAAATTGCACATCATTTTTTCTGGACTAATTCGCACACTGATACTGTGTATATATGTATGTCAGTAGCAAACATGTATTACTACACATCACCTGGAGTTGCTACTGGCAAATGATGCAAGTTTGACTTTATTAATTATTAACAAATACGTATGTCTTGCAAACTTGGTAAGGCTATCCATATGATAAGTAAAATAACTACTAGCCAAATTTCAGGAAACACTTCCACTTATATAATTTAGCTATTTACACATGCTGGGTGGGACTAGCATGTCAAGCACGGCAAAGCAACGTGAAAAACATGCTTGCATCACCTGGACAGCCAGCAGACGCGAGAAAACATTTTGTACTTTTTTTGTTGATCAGCCAGTGGAAAATAACGCTTCCAAACATTGTTGAATCAAGCCATTTACTCCTACCATGCAATTTTTTCCAGCAAAATTAGTTTATTTATTGTTTTTTTTTCTGCGAATGAACACAAAAATATTTGCATTGTGCGAGTAAAAAACAGGTTGGCTTCGATACTGATTTCAAATTAAGTCGTGTGTTTGCGTATTATAAAATGTCATTATATTCTACTGTATTAGAAGACAGTTTTACAAACATGTTACCTTAACCAAGTTCTTATCGTTTATCATTTTTGTTTTGCCTACTCAAGGTTGCGGATGTCAGCGTTATCACACATATGTGTGGTCTGTTTCATCAACGATATGTTGAGTTCACTCGATTATTTATACCTGAGCTTTTAAAGTTGTTTGAGAATTATAACTGCAAAGATGTTGATAAGGTATGATACAGAGGAGTGGTTCTATGTTTTATATTAAGCTTGAAGATTTGTAATCCTTGGGTCAGTTGCGCAAAGCCTTAATAGCGTTATCCATCGGATGGTAAAATTTTCAAACTTGTAAAAAAGATGTTTATATTTTCATTAAAACAAAGAAATTTCGTTATCTTAGAAGCAATTTTTGATTTCAGTGATTGCTCAGTTTAAATCGTATACTTTTTCCTTTTAAGAAGTTTTTTTAAACGTATAAAAACATTTGTTATCCAGTGGATAGCGCTGTTAGACCTTTGTGCGATCAGCCCCAGGTATATTTATTGTTAACAGTAAGAGTTTCTCCGGAATTTTAAAAATGATTTATTGAGCTTTCGACTACATATTCTATATTCCGAAGAAGGCTCGGAGCACCGAGTCGGATTATTTTTTGAACAAGGCAACAGTGGGAAAAACTGCATGTTTGCCAACAATAACATTACAATGTTTTTGCAAACAAGATCTGCTTCAAAAAAACAACGAGCATTTGCAATGACGATTCATAAAATTTTATCTGCGAGACTAAAAGTAGATAAAAAAATCAAATGGTCAATGTTACCCTATTTTTAAAGGCACTTGCATCCCCCAGTATTCCGTAATTAAGGCCTAAAATATCGTGCATCAACTTATGAAAAATATACACGCCTGTAAGCGATAATATTTGGATATGTTGCACTTTGTTTTGTACAAGTAATCTATTTAAAAACTCCCTCGTTTGTTGTGCTCACGTTTTTCTATATTTTTTCACCTGCACATTGCGCTTGCTTACACCTTCCACTATCCCATGCACATTTCTGATTGATTGCAAGAACTTTATGCAGGAGGAAGTGTATTTGATGTTTTACGCCAATTACAGCGCTTGGCATGGTCTCCCAACGTTACTCTTTCGTATTAAATTGTTAGTGATAATTATAGTTAATCTCTGCTTGCCGTGCTTCGCCGTGAAAATTTTTTGATGATGCTTAGTGTGTTTTTAGCCTTCCAACGTGAGCAAATTTCGTGTCGGATTACGAGTTCTTACCGAACTCGGTCTCTATGGTATTATTGGAAATAGGGATGAAGCATTCAAGATGCTCAGCTCAACGTTAACCAATATAACAACTTGTGATAAGGTGAGTGCAAGTGGAGGGATCAGAATTTCAACAGTTTTTCCCCAAGATGATTTCTTTGGCCAGGTGAGAAGGAAGGAAGTCATCATAGATGAATACAGTGTCATCTCGTCAAGTGTCTTTCTTAATAGCTAAGCAAACAGGAGCGAATCATTTATCCATCCTTTGTAAAATCATAGATATTTGTTTCAAACCAAGAGGTAGTACTTAGTGTAAACCACTGTGGCAAGCACATTTTAACCGAGAGAAAGAGGGAGCTCTGTATTATTCATTGCATTTCCATCTGTATTTTCGAGAGTGCATCTTCATTAAAACGTCTTGTTGTGTATTTAAGGACAACCATCTCTACGTGGAAGTTGTTTTGAGTTTTGTTGTGTATTTAAGGACAACCATCTCTACGTGGCAGTTGTTTTGAGTTTTGTTGTGTATTTAAGGACAACCATCTCTACGTGGCAGTTGTTTTGAGTTTTTGTTGTGTATTTAAGGACAACCATCTCTACGTGGCAGTTGTTTTGAGTTTTTGTTGTGTATTTAAGGACAACCATCTCTACGTGGCAGTTGTTTTGAGTTTTGTTGTGTATTTAAGGACAACCATCTCTACGTGGCAGTTGTTTTGAGTTTTGTTGTGTATTTAAGGACAACCATCTCTACGTGGCAGTTGTTTTGAGTTTTGTTGTGTATTTAAGGACAACCATCTCTACGTGGCAGTTGTTTTGAGTTTTGTCGTCATTGTGCTGAGGACGTGCTTGGAATCACGTCAAGAAAACAAAGGTTGGTTCATGTCGTCACGATTTCAAAGTTTGAATTTGATTTTCACGATATTTTGAACTTTTCGAAACGACGTCGATCATTGCACGTCTCACCAACGCCTTGACGTTCAATGTGATTCAGTATGTGTAACATGAAGTAACCGTCCATTCACAACAATTATTGTCCTTCATGAAACCTTAAACCATAGCGATAGTACTTTGCTTTTCATCAATTTGCAAATTGCATTGGATATAAGTTCCAAATATAGTTTAATGCGGAACGTTGTCTATGGCTGGTTTCTACCTTACCCTACACTACCCTACCCTATCCTACCCTACCCTACCCTACCCTTCTTTCCCCGATTTAATCATCCAATGCTGTATTATGATTCAGTGCTAACTATTTTGTAGACTTCTACTACAGAAATACGATGTGAACATACCTCGGTTTGAGGTAAGCCGTCAGCTACATTCTCTTTAAGGGTCATCAGTTTTTAGCATATGTAGAGCATAAGTATAAAGATACATGTCAGGCAACGTTAACTTTTTCGGTGTCGGCGTTTCTTTATAATTACTCTGTTTCTTTCAGACATGTGTATTTTGTCATTTGTTAAATTGCGTTTGTTTCTCGCATTTTTTTGATTGAGTGTGTAAGTCTATTTGAATTTTGATGAGAATTTATATTTCATAACATACGGGTTGAAAGTAGGGCTCGATTTACTGTTCTCACTGTAAAGACTTCAAAGCCATGGATTCAATTATTTATTTCAAAATTCTACGTGACAATGAAAGCAGATAATATATCATGAAGCCCATGGATGCTTTCCTCATGAAACTTAACAACAGACTCAGTGGCGTAACTGCTATGAGCTCTGGGTGCGCAGGGCTGCGGGCAACCAAGCTATCAGCTTGCAAGGTGGCACATAAAACGGAATTATCGTAAATTGTGTTTCCGGAAGTAAATTGAAAGCTCTATTTGTTCTTTTTCTGTATATGTATATTGATAAAAAACAGTTGGTATTGTGCTCTATTTTAACGAGTATTTGGTAAAATGTTTATGTTGTCAGAAATTTAGAAATGAGGGAGGGGAGGGTGGGGTTATGGAAGGACCTCAAGCAGGCCAGTTTAAAGTTACGCCACTGACAACAGCACTAATTTCTTCAATAAAGTATCATCGGAAGCTTTATTATATTGTGTCTTTTTTTCCTGCTCTATCATTATGAACTAAGAGTGGATTGTTGTTCATTGGGAAAAATCACAAGCTCTAAGGTTTTTCAAAGACCAAGAATTGCGCATGTGCAAACTTCTCTCGAAACCATCCATAATATCATCATTGATATGTATTGGTCATTTCGCGTGATAACCTTAATATCATCATTCATAAGTATAGGTTATTTCACGTGATAACCATTATATCATCATTTATATGTATAGGTCATTTCACGTGATAATCAAAAAGCGATTCTCTCGATATTAAATGCGTACTTCGATTCGTTGGTCGATCATCTTCTCCGAGAACACAACAACTTACAGAAAAAAGAGCGACAAAACAGGCGTATCCTTTTGGTAAGACCATCAAATACCTAGAGTGACAAAAAATATGTAAAGTATTAACACCCCTTGCCGTTTAGAGTAAAGGTGAAATACCGGAGGACAGGAAGGAAGCATGCGATAAATGTCAGAAATCCTACGATAAACTGCTAACAAATACTTCTGCTTTGGCTGTAAGTAATCTTTATTTAATTTACGAACATTTTTTGTTGTTTTATCTATTTTATATTGTTGTTAGGAAATTCTTGATTTGGACATGCCTGATTTACCTGAAGGTGGTGAGTCTTGTGTTCAATGTATACGTAATGTTTGGTTATTCTGCAATCATGTAGGGTCAGTTAGTGACAATGTGGGGTCAGTTAGTGATTATGTGGGGTCAGTTAGGGACAATGTGAGGTCACTTAGTGACAATGTAGGGTCAGTTAGTAACAATGTAGGGTCAGTTTGCGAAAATGTAGGATCAGTTAGTGACAATGTTGGGTCAGTTAGGTACAATGAAGGTCAGTTAGTGACAATATAGTGTCAGTTAGTAACAATGTAGGGTCAGTGACAATGTAGCGTTAGTGTCAATCTAGGGTCAGTTAGCAACAATGTTGGGTCAGTTAGGTACACTGAAGGGTCAGTTAGTGACAATATAGTGTCTGTAACAATGTAGGGTCAGTTAGGGACAATGTAGGGTCGGTTAGTGACAGTGTAGTGTCAGTTGTGACAATGTAGGGTCAGTTCGTAAAAATGTAGGCTCAGTAATAAGAGAAACATGTTAAGTCTATTAAAATATATTTGTTTGATGTTCTTAGAATCTTTACCAGAGGAAGGCGGCAGTGTTGGAATAAATATTTTCAATCCTTTCCAATTAACTGAGGTTATATTTTTATCGACGTATTTTCATTGTCAGCATTAGAACACATTTCTCTTTTAGTTATTTATCATACTGAAATTCTATTCAATTTTTGTGTTTGTTTTTTGACGAATGTTTCTTTGCTTTGTTTTAGTACGATGGCGATACAGGCCTTTGGGAAGATGAAGACACTAGAACTTTTTATGAGAATCTTAAAGATCTAAAATCCCTTGTACCCAGTGTAAGTAATTCATAGGAAGATAAAAATACCAGAACTTTTAATGAGCATCTTAAAGATCTAAAGTGACATCTACCCAGTGTAAGTAATTCATAGGAAGATAAAAATACCAGAACTTTTAATGAGCATCTTAAAGATCTAAAGTGACATCTACCCAGTGTAAGTAATTCATAGGAAGATAAAAATACCAGAACTTTTAATGAGCATCTTAAAGGTCTAAAGTCACATCTACCAAGTGTAAGTAATTCATAGGAAGATAAAAATACCAGAACTTTTAATGAGCATCTTAAAGATCTAAAGTGACATCTACCCAGTGTAAGTAATTCATAGGAAGATAAAAATACCAGAACTTTTAATGAGCATCTTAAAGGTCTAAAGTCACATCTACCCAGTGTAAGTAATTCATAGGAAGATAAAAATACCAGAACTTTTAATGAGCATCTTAAAGGTCTAAAGTCACATCTACCCAGTGTAAGTAATTCATAGGAAGATAAAAATACCAGAACTTTTAATGAGCATCTTAAAGGTCTAAATTCACATCTACCAAGTGTAAGTAATTCATAGGAAGATAAAAATACCAGAACTTTTAATGAGCATCTTAAAGGTCTAAAGTCACATCTACCCAGTGTAAGTAATTCATAGGAAGATAAAAATACCAGAACTTTTAATGAGCATCTTAAAGGTCTAAAGTCACATCTACCAAGTGTAAGTAATTCATAGGAAGATAAAAATACCAGAACTTTTAATGAGCATCTTAAAGGTCTAAATTCACATCTACCCAGTGTAAGTAATTCATAGGAAGATAAAAATAACAGAATTTTTAATGAGCATCTTAAAGGTCTAAAGTGACATCTACCAAGTGTAAGTAATTCATTGAAAGATGAAGACATTGAAGATAGAGCTTTTTATGAGAATCTTAAAGATCCAAAGTCATTTTTATCAAGTAGTCATTGATCCATCTTTCATCCGACAGCATGTCGTTTGAAGTAAATTTATTGTACACCAGATTCATCTGTATTGTTGACAACCATTAAACATCACCATAAATTTTCTAGATTCTATACAAGGAAAGCAGCAAGAAAGAGGAGGATGATAAAACTTCGTCGGCAAAAGAACCGTTAGTCAACGGCATCATTGACGATGACAGTGACGTAGCTTCATCTGACGATGACGCAGACTTGGCAAGGATCACTGAAGGTAATATGGGTACATTAATGGGCACGTCTATGAAACTTGTATACCTTAAGCTTTGAAACACAAGGAAAACTTTTTTGGACTCCGAAACATTTCCCTTCCAACTGCTTCTATTATCAATTAGCAGCCGATAGTGTGAGATTGATTGTTAAATTGATTTTTGGTAATAAGGAATCAATCAATTATATTTTTTGTCGTACGAGAAACCTGAAAACATACACTTGACTTTTTATTCGAAGACCATTTGCGTAAAGCGTTTGTTTCGGTATATTTGCAGAACTATCGGACGGAGGAGAGGCACTCGAAAGCGGCAGTAATGTAGGTGCTCTCGACTTGGGTAAAAGCTCTCACTCCAGTCAACTTCAACAGATCATTCAACGCTTACCAACCTGCGTAAATCGAGACTTCATTGATGAGGTACGACATGGCTTCTCACGTTAGTCATTTGATGTCATAAGCTATATAGTACTAGGTTTTAGATAAGTAGTGTTGGAAGACCGACATGTATAACTTCCAGCAGGGTGTGAAATATGCGGGCAGGAAAATTTTGCCTTGGATAACAAGTTTATATTACTTGTATTCCGGTGACAAGTTTATTTTACTTGTATCACACATATTATTAAGCAATATTGCTATTGCCAATACATTAGGAGTCTTAAGATTCTGAAAGGAGCTTGCACGTTAATGACATTATGAGATAAGCAAAGGGTTGTTGTATCTGACCCTGTGGATAGTTGAAAAAAATTTAAATATCAGATCCTGTTCCACCATACCAAGTAGTTTCATCATATCTTCATCTAATTTCTTGACAAGGTTTGCAGTTTATTTACGCTAACTGTTTTGCATTATCATTCAACGCGTTCACAAGGCTTATATTTAACAAAAGAATGATAGCATAATGCTATAACCAACAAACTAAACCTTATCTTACAACATTTGAGAATTAACCTTCCACTCCTTTTTGTAAACGATACAAGTCTACTGAAAAGCAGAGAGCCTTATGCGCCAAGCTCCGGGCTTGTGACCGGTATAGCAGAGTTTATCATCAAATTGATCAATTGAATATTCCTGCTCATTTTGTTTTTCTTGTCTCCTTTACATGGAAGAGGTGGAAGGTTAACTTCTCAAATGTTGTTAGATAAGTTTGTAGTTGTTGGTTATAGCATTATGCTATCATTTTTTTTTTAATAACATTCAACTATTTAACCTTGTGCTTATATTTAAGTTACAATTGATACGTCCGTTATTTTGTGTAGCTTGCAACTGATTTTGTCATGACTTGCAACACGAAAGGAAACCGCAGGAAGCTTTGCAAAGCATTATTCAGTGTACCTCGAACAAGGTATGGTAATGAAAAAAATTTGTCGGTGTGAATATTGTAAGATTTCATTTCGATCTTACGACATGTTTCAACCTTGAGCCTTGCCTGCGAATATGTCTATGAAAAAGTCAGTGTACGTTTTTTAACTCTTTAAGTTTTGTGTTTACCGCATTCATGCAATGTCCAATGCGAAGATCTACGAAGATCTACGAAGATCTGACTCTGCGAAACCAACTAAAATTGATGTTTAAGGTTTCCTTTGCTATATCATCATTCCATAGTGTCATTTGTGCGTCTTTATGTACTCCCCTTCATACATCATTATCCCTCACAATGTCATATGTGTACAAATGTATTTCTTTTGTTACGTCATCTTCCTTCCATAATGTCGCATGTTCGTCTTTTTTGTACTTCCTTTGATACATTATCACCCCTGATAATGTCATATGTATACGAATGTACTCCTTTTTATACATTATTACCCCTAGTAATTTACCCCAATGCACTCCTCTTGACACATCATGATCACATCTATATCCTGTTTAGGTTTGATTTGCTGCCTTTCTATTCTCGACTCGTGGCCACCCTACATCCTTGTATGCCTGGTTTGGCTGAAGATATCTTCACTTTGCTACGAGCCGAATTCAAATGGCATGTAGGTTAAACATGTGCAATATTCTAGTTTGTTTGATATAATAATACTCTAATTCATTGCGGTTTTTCGAGTCATTTTCCACGCAATGCCTTACTCATGTTCAAGAGAGGTGCAATGCTTATATTTTTCACAAAGAAGTGTGGCTTATGATATCTCTTAATAAGCCCACGGATTTTTATCATCACTGTTGTTTTAGCGGTGAATATTTATCGAACCATTTTAATGGTAGTCGGCTTTCTTTTTAGGTGCGAAAAAACGACCAGATTTACGTTGAGTCGAAAGTAAAGACGGTCCGTTTCATTGGTTAGTAAAGTAATGTAACATAGTATTGTCTGAGCTACTGTGAGTTCAACAGAGCCGTCCGGAGAACTGGAGCTTAGTAATTTTTGACTATTTTTTAGTCACCGACTAAAATGTAATCGTAATTTATGCCAGATCTTGACATTTAACTAGATTTTTAGCGTTTACTGGAAATTCTTGATGTATTCTCGTATGTTCATCTGGTTTTTATCTTTCATATTTTTTGACTTCCCTCCGCTCTCAGGCTGTCAATGAGTTTGATTTTACGTCTTGGCGTTAGTTATGCATAACTTTTCGCGTTTGAAATTCCTCTCGTTCTAGGTGAATTGACAAAATTTGGAATGGTACCGAAAAAGGAAACACTTCATTGTCTGAAGGTATTTCCAAGTTTTGTATAATTAGTCTTGCCTGTGTTTGTTGTAGAGTATGGAGTAGCTTGCTTCCAGAATAGAAACAGAATAGAAACATTAACACTCACTGAGCGGGGCTTTAAAATCACCTCATAACCATTTAACGATTTTATTTTCGGTAGTTACTTTATCTGACTTCCTGAAGTGTATTAATATGTTGTTATCTATATAGATTCTCTAAAGAGGACTAAGTGTGTCTAACGTGGTTTAAGTTGAGCTAAGTATGGCTAAGGTGTCCTACGTATGGCTAAGTATGGCTAAGGTGTCCTACGTATGGCTAAGTATGGCTAAGGTGTCCTACGTATGGTTAAGTATGGTTAAGGTGTCCTACGTATGGCTAAGTATGGTTAAGGTGTCCTACGTATGGTTAAGTATGGCTAAGGTGTCCTACGTATGGCTAAATATGGTTAAGATGTCCCTACGTATGGCTAAGTATGGTTAAAGTGTCCTACGTATGGCTAAGTATGTCTAAGGTGTCCTACGTATGGCTAAGTATGGTTAAGGTGTCATACGTATGGCTAAGTATGGTTAAGGTGTCCTACGTATGGCTAAGTATGGCTAAGGTGTCCTACGTATGGTTAAGATGTCCTACGTATGGCTAAGTATGGTTAAAGTGTCCTACGTATGTCTAAGGTGTCCTACGTATGGCTAAGTATGGTTAAGGTGTCCTACGTATGGCTAAGTATGGTTAAGTGTCCCTACGTATGGCTAAGTATGTCTAAGGTGTCCTACGTATGGTTAGTACGGTTAAAGTGTCCTACGTATGGCTAAGTATGGTTAAGGTGTCCTACGTATGGCTAAGTATGGTTAAGGTGTCCTACGTATGGTTAAGTATGGTTAAGGTGTCCTACGTATGGTTGGTATGGCTAAGGTGTCCTACGCATGGTTAAGTATGGCTAAGGTGTCCTACGTATGGTTAAGTATGGCTAAGGTGTCCTACGTATGGTTAAGTATGGTTAAGGTGTCCTACGTATGGCTAAGTATGGTTAAAGTGTCCACGTATGGCTAAGTATGGTTAAGGTGTCCTACGTATGGCTAAGTATGGTTAAGGTGTCCTACGTATGGCTGTATGGCTAAGGTGTCCTACGTATGGTTAAGTATGGCTAAGGTGTCCTACGTATGGTTAAGTATGGTTAAGGTGTCCTACGTATGGCTAAGTATGGCTAAAGTGTCCTACGTATGGCTAAGTATGGTTAAGATGTCCTACGTATGGTTAAGTACGGTTAAGGTGTCCTACGTATGGTTAAGTATGGATAAGGTGTCCTACGTATGGTTAGTATGGTTAAGGTGTCCCACATTATGGCTAAGTATGGTTAAGGCTCTACGTATGGCTAAGTATGGCTAAAGTGTCCTACGTATGGCTAAGTATGGTTAAGGTTTCCTACGTATGGTTAGTATGGTTAAGGTGTCCCACGTATGGCTAAGTATGGCTAAAGTGTCCCACGTATGGCTAAGTATGGTTAAGGTGTCCACATATGGTTAAGTATGGTTAAGGTTTCCTACGTATGGCTATGTATGGTTAAGGTTTCCTACGTATGGTTATATGGTTAGGTGTCCAAGTATGGTTAAGGTGTCCTACGTATGGCTAAGTATGGTTAGGTGTCCTACGTATGGTTAGGTATGGTTAGGTGTCCTAAGTATGGTTAAGGTGTCCTACGTATGGCTAAGTATGGCTAAGTGTCCTACGTATGGCTAAGTATGGTTAAGGTGTCCTACGTATGGTTAAGTATGGTTAAGGTTTCTACGTATGGCTATGTATGGCTAAGGTGTCCTACGTATGGCTAAATATGGTTAAGGTGTCCTACGTATGGCTAAATATGGTTAAGGTGTCCTACGTATGGTTAAGTATGGTTAAGGTTTCCTACGTATGGCTAAGTATGTCTAAGGTGTCCTACGTATGGCTAAGTATGGTTAAGGTTTCCTACGTATGGCTAAATACGGTTAAGATTGCGTAGGAAGGTATTACGTGTGTTCCTTTATAACAACGTATTGATACACTTCAGGAAGTGTCAGGATTTTTGAAAACGTTTTAGAAAAAATCTTGTTATTGACGAAGAAAAGTTTTTACTATTTAATTGATGGGAGAGCAATTTCCGTGTCGCACTCGACAAGCTTGAGTATGAGTCAGCTTTTACAATACTGTCATAACTGTTCAATTTTTCCATCAGACTTTGCTGGAGAACTTCACGCATCACAATGTCGAGATGGCTTGCAGTTTGTTGGAAACCTGTGGTCGCTATCTCTTCAGATCTGAAGATTCGCATATTATGACCAAGAACATACTGGTTTGTCATTTCTCATTCTGTTTTCAAGAGCTCCTTACAACAAACGTTTCACATTAAGTGTTCATTTGGTAGCTGTGAAACCGCTGGACAAATGAATTGTTTTACTTTTTCAGGAACAAATGATGCGGAAAAAAGCAGTACAAAATCTCGACTCTCGACAGAACACGATGATCGACAATGCTTTTTACTATACCAACCCCCCTGAAAGACAAAAGGTTCGTCATATTTTTTGTTGGAGCTGATTAGTAGTACCAAGTCTCGTTTAGACTATGTGACAGGAGGGAGGGCCACTAGTGGCACAGGCCAGAAATGCGTTGAACTGAAAATATATATTACTATTTTTTCAGTTAACAAAAAAGTGCGACCTCAATGCAAGAATACGTAAGAAAGTTGATATATAAAGATTTATCAAAAACAACCACAGAAAAGGTACAGCCCCGATTTAATAAAAAATACATCCATTTTTTCTAATATATAGCAAATCAAGTAGTCTTACTCATAATAATGCAATGTTTCCTTGTAGTATTTTATGTATTATTGTTTTGTCGAGACGACTTGTGCTTGACTGTCATCGGCTAGACAGTCAGACATGTTTTACTCATTTTAATTTTCAACAGAGAAGTGTCGTAAGGCTTGATCTTTCATGTATTTTAGCAATGCAAAATCGTTCCTTATTTTTAGGTTTTGCGTCAGCTTCGTAAGTTGCCGTGGGATGACAAAGATGTAAGATGTGAAGTTAAAATTGAAATAGTCGTAACGTAACGGACAACTTACTCTGACTGATCTCTTACTTTAAATGACCTCATATTCTTGATCTCTTTAACCGATCTCTTACTTTAACTGATCTCTTACTGTAACTGATCTCTTACTGTAAATGACCTCATATTCTAACTGATATTTTACTCTAACTGGTCACTGTAACTGATCTCTTACTTTAACCGATCTCTTACTTTAACTGATCTCTTACTGTAACTGATCTCTTACTGTAAATGACCTCATATTCTAACTGATATTTTACTTCTCATCTCTTACTGTAACTGATCTCTTACTGTAAATGACCTCATATTCTAACTGATATTTTACTCTAACTGATCTCTTACTGTAACTGATCTCTTACTTTAACCGATCTCTTACTTTAACTGATCTCTTACTGTAACTGATCTCTTACTGTAAATGACCTCATATTCTAACTGATATTTTACTTTAACTCATCTCTTACTGTAACTGATCTCTTACTGTAAATGACCTCATATTCTAACTGATCTCTTACTTTAACCGATCTCTTACTTTAACTCATCTCTTACTGTAACTGATCTCTTACTGTAAATGACCTCATATTCTAACTGATATTTTACTCTAACTGATCTCTTACTGTAACTGATCTCTTACTTTAACCGATCTCTTACTTTAACTGATCTCTTACTGTAACTGATCTCTTACTGTAAATGACCTCATATTCTAACTGATATTTTTGCTCATCTCTTACTGTAACTGATCTCTTACTGTAAATGACCTCATATTCTAACTGATATTTTACTCTAACTGATCTCTAACTGATCTCTTACTTTAACCGATCTCTTACTTTAACTGATCTCTTACTGTAACTGATCTCTTACTGTAAATGACCTCATATTCTAACATATTTTATTTTAACTCATCTCATAACTGATCTCTTACTGTAAATGACCTCATATTCTAACTGATATTTTACTTTAACTCATCTCTTACTGTAACTGATCTCTTACTTGACCTCATATTCTTACTGATCTCTACTTTAACGATCTCTTTACTAACTCATCTCTTACTGTAACTGATCTCTTACTGTAAATGACCTCATATTCTAACTGATATTTTACTCTAACTGATCTCTTACTTAACTGATCTCACTGTAACTGATCTCTTACGTAAAATGACCTCATATTCTAACTGATATTTTACTCTGCTGATCTCTTACTTTAACTGATCTCTACTTGCGATCTCTTACTGTAAATGACTCATATTCTAACTGATATTTTACTCTAACTGATCTCTTACTGTGCAATGCTTACTTTGTAAACAGATCTCTCTGTCGTCCGATGTTTAATAAGATCCTGGAACATAAAATACATACATTGTGCAGCAAATCTTTTGGCCGGACTCGCTTCGTATCATGTAAGTTTATCCTTCCTAATCTTTGCCGTTGCGCACCAAGCCTGGATAGCGAGAATTTTCAAACTTGTAAAAAGGTGTTCATATTTTTCTTACAACGAAATTTTGTAATCTTCGAAACAATATTTTATTTCAGTGATTGCACAGTTCAAATCGTATATTTTTTAATAAGAGATTTTATGAACGATCAGAAAAATTTGCTATCCAGTAGATAACGCTATTCAAGCTTTGTGCGACCGATCCTGGCCAACGATTTTAAGAAACGTGAATTGAAACATACTCTGATTTTTGTAATGCATACATGGTCAACTGTATGTTTCGAATTCAGATTTAGCCATAGTTAGCAACGCTATCGCTTTCGTTTCAGGAACACGTGGGGGTTGAAGTGGTTGATGGTGTACTCGAGGAGATACGAGTTGGAATGGAGGTATTCAGTCGTGTAGTATCATGGATGTTCCTAGGTGTGTTATCGTATACACATAAGTACACCAGAACGCTTTATATTTTTTCTTTAGATCAACGTTCCCAAGATGAATCAAAGTCGTATAAGTTGCGTGAAATACCTCGGCGAGTTGTATAACTATCAGCTCATTGAGTGCAACGTCATCTTCACCATTCTGTATTCGTTCATCACTTTTGGAAGCACTACAGACGGTAAGATTATTGATTGCTGTTGAAGTTCATCTGAGAAAAGACACGAATCAATTTTTTTAGATATTAGCGAAAATGACATCACTTTATTATCTTTTATACCTAAGTCATTTTAGGGAGTTTTGAGAAAACAAGAAAAGCATTAACATCACTTTGAAATCAGTCAATAATGGTTTATCTTGAGTTATATAGTTTTTGGAAAGTAATAAAAGTAAATAAAGTTTTATGGTTTCTTTCTGCAGGGTCACACTCAGTCTTGGATCCACCCGAACACTTGTTTCGTATACGTTTGGTGTGCATACTCCTGGATACTTGCGGTCAGTACTTTGACCGCGGAAGTTTGAAACGTACACTGGATTGCTTTCTGGTTTATTTTCAGGTATGTGTTTTGAAACTTGATGAGAGCAATTTTGTCAAATCCATGTCAATTGATAATAAAGTTTGCCGAGACACATAGCTAACCTCTTTGCAACATATGTTGCTCTTTAAATTCTGCAACAATCTGCCTCACTTCTAATTCTTTCCGTACTGTCATCATCCAAACTCTCACATATTGCCACGGCTCAAAGTCTGTCTGATACACTGTCAGCTCTAAATCTCTCACAACCCGCCTCACCTCTAGTTCTTTTACATGCTGCCTTAGCTTAAACTGTCTCAGATGATTTGACAACACAAACTCTGTCACCTACTGCTCCATATTTAATGTGTCACATTCTGCCCCACATTTAGCTCTTAATAAACTATCATTTTGACTGACCTCTTTCTCTGACTGACTTCATTCTTTCACTATTCTTTTGCTTTGACTGACCCCTTTCTTTGACTGACTTCATTCTTTCACTATTCTTTTGCTTTGACTGACCATTCGCTCCGACTGATCTCTTTCTCCAAAGAATCTTTTTGTTCGTTTCATCTTGATGTTATTTTTCTACAGGCGTATATTTGGAAGAAGAAATCAGGTAACACGTGGAACGAACAATGTCCATTTCCCAAGGAGGTAGAATACATGATCGCTGACACTTTGGAGGCACTGCGACCCAAACTAAAACTTCACACGACACTGGAGGAAGCCATACAAGCAGTTGAAGATTTAAACTTGCAATATCAACAGAAAATTGGTAAGTGTTAGGCCTAGCGGAGAATAACGGTCATGTATTATGTGACCCCTTCAAAAATCTGGAATTCGTTTCGTTTCACGCGGTTGCTTTTTCTTGACCTAGTTTATGAATCAATTCTTTTTGTGGCCAATATGTTTGAATCAATTTAGATTAAAAAACTCTACAAAGCGTGAACTAAACTATAAAGCCCGCCGCACACTAGCGTACTTGCCGCGCGTACTTGTTATTCGTGGCAAGTTGGATCGACAAAATTCCTAGTGTGCGCGGAAGTTTCGAACAACATTTGTCATTCGTGACAGATATTCCAAATATCAAACATGTTTGATATTTTTTGTCACGAGTAACAAAAATCCCAAGTGTGCGGCCGACGAAAAGCAAGTCCCTCCTACAATGATGACACTACGCATGCGCATATTAAATTAATGTAAACACAATATGGCGGATAGCAGTGATGGCAGTGACACTAATAGCAGTGACACTAATATCAGTGACACCAACACAGATAGCAATAATGATAGTTCCTCAGAAGACGAAAAAGTTTTGCTATTGATTTTGTTGTTGAGAAAGCGACGGAGACGTTTGAGAGCTGTACATCGTAAGTTGTGGACAAAGCGATGGATCCAAAGAAGACAATCGCAAAGAGTATTTAACAATCTCGTTCGAGAATTAAATGCAGAGGATCCAGAGAAATTTCGACAATTCCATCGACTTGATCGGGATTGCTTTGATAATATCTTACAATTGGTTCTGCCTTACGTTACTAAGATGGATACACTTGAGACCAGCAGTGAAACCTTGCGAGCGTCTATCCGTAACTTTGCGTTTCCTCGCCACAGGTTCGAACTGAGGAAATATATTATCTTTTGTTCAATTCATTCCTGTACATGAGCAACTTATTATTTATGTTATTTTAACTTAGGAGAAACATTCAGGAGTTTGTCATTCCAGTTTCGTATCGGTGAACGAACAATTTCTGAAATTGTGGAAGAGACATGCCAAGCTCTGTATATCTCTAAAACAACAATATTTGAAGGTAATAAAAGTTTTAATAGGCAATATATTGAACATGTCACTTTGAAATAAACTTTAGACAAGTTATGTTTAGATAATACAAAATTTCATGATACAAATATGTTTACAAATGGTTGTCAAGTGTTGTGTTGTTCAATGTTCATGTACATTGGATGGAGACTGAATAGAAGGAGAAGAAAACTGAAACTGCCTAGTGTTGTCTGCAACTTGTAGAGTTGGATGGAATCCAGTGTGCTGTCTTTGGAATGGGAGACTGTAATGTTGATTATTCTCGCGTGCATCACGGTTCTTGAAGTCGGACGATCGCACATCGTATAAACACCGATAATCAGGCCAGATATCAACCAACTGGTCTTCTAAGATAGCTTCCGTAACAATTTCACTAAATTCGTTCTGATTTAACGTGTCAATGCTATCCGCCACATTGTGTTTACATTAATTTAATATGCGCATGCGTAGTGTCATCATTGTAGGAGGACTTGCTTTTCGTCGGCCGCACACTTCGGATTTTTGTTACTCGTGACAAAAAATATCAAACATGTTTGATATTTGGAATATCTGTCACGAATGACAAATGTTGTTCAAAACTTCCGCGCACACTAGGAATTTTTGTCGATCCAACTTGTCACGAATAACAAGTACGCGCGGCAAGTACGCTAGTGTGCGGCGGGCTTAACATACGATCATACGAAACCATTTGCTATATTCTTTCTACTCTCTGTCCTTGACTTTGTCCAATCACGGCCTGTGACCGGTATATCCAGTGTAATAGGTGAAAGGAGAGCAAGTAGAATGTTAGTTGTGTTGGAATTGCTGTCCGTAATCCAGCCATCATTGGGAGAGATTTTAAAAGTGACTATGTTTTCAATGGAAAACATTAATCCCCGTCTCTCTCTACTTACTTGGGTAGAGCTGAACATGTCAGTAAGTACTTGGGTAGAGCTGAACATGTCAGTATTAATGTCTGTTCCCCTCTCTACTTACTTGGGTAGAGCTGAACATGTCAGTATTAATGTCTGTTCCCCCCTCCCTCTCTACTTACTTGGGTAGAGCTGAACATGTCAGTATTAATGTCTGTCCCCCTCCCTCTCTACTTACTTGGGTAGAGCTGAACATGTCAGTAATGTCTGTTCCCCCTCTCTACTTACTTGGGTAGAGCTGAACATGTCACTATTAATGTCTCCCCCCTCCCTCTCTACTTACTTGGTAGAGCTGAACATGTCAGTATTAATGTTTGTTCCCCCTCTCTACTTACTTGGGTAGAGCTGAACATGTCACTATTAATGTCTGTCCCCTCCCTCTCTACTTACTTGGGTAGAGCTGAACAGGTCAGTATTAATGACTGTCCCCCCGTCCCTCTCTACTTATGTTCCGGTTATTTCTCATGAAGGGACATAAAGCCTGTTTTCCACTAGCCACGTATCGTAACGCATCGTAGCAAAACGTAACATGGCGCATGCGTGCTTGTGTTTATTGACCATCAAATTCATAAGCACGCATGCGCCATGTTACGTTTTGCTACGATACGTTACGATACGTTGCTAGTGGAAAACAGGCTTAAAAATGGTGAAATGGCGGGCTTCGTGTTTTTCAGATGAAGCTGTAAAAGTTGTGGCGACCGACAACCATTCTGCGTCACTTGCAAATCAAAGGAATGTTGTCGCCCAGACTTCCGCTGAACGTGACGAGGAGGAGCCAGAGACTGGGGAGAGTGATATGGAAGTGGAGGAGAGAATGCCTGGAAATTATGAGAAGAGAAGAAAACGTGGCGGAGATTCGTTGACCCTCGATGAAGATGAACTATCTGAACTGGAGTCGGAACAAGAAGATGCTCAGGTAGTAGCTGGTGACCTTTTGCAAATGGTATTGAACGTTGAGTTTATCTTTCTGAGTCAGACAAAAAGCCCTCTCTCATCATTCAAATTGACATACCGACATGTTTAAAAAAGGATTTAGAAATTTCGACTGGTTGTTATTTGTTAAATCTTCAACTCTGCACTTAAAAACTGGCTTCAAACGAACTTTCTTTTTCGCACATATAAATCACCTTTCTGGGATCTTTAAATTGCGCGTGTTCAACAATCCGTTTTTGTAATACAATCGCGTTATGGAAAACGGTCTGAACGCATTAAAAATACACTTTGCAACCTGTTTAATGTAAATGTTCAATTTTACCCGATCGCAGGTCAAACATATGGATGGCCCAAAATTAGTGGCGTGCGAAGAAGACACTGAATTTCTTAACGAGTTCCAGAAGCTCGTCGCGGACGACTTTCAAAATAGGCGCACAGTAAATCTCAAAGTGCCTTCTTTTGACGTGGCCGTGCCAATACAGTTGGGCAAAAAGAAGTCTGGGAACGAGGATGGAGCAGCCGGTATTAATTTCATGGTAATGTTGAAGAAGGGCAACCGGCAGCAATTACGAGATCTAAAAGTTCCGATCACTTCCGATCTTGCCGCGAATATACGAGAGAAGCAGCAAGAGGAACAAGCTGAACAAGAGGAGGTGAAAAGACTGGTACTCGATTATAATCAACGCCAAGAAGAGGAGTCGTACAACGGTAAATAGTTCGTTCTATGATCAGGGATGAATTCAGGGGGCTCGTTGAAGGTTTTTTAGTTAGGATTTGATTTCGTTGGCTACTTGTTGTCATGGCGTGTTAAACCTTTTTTCATTAAATTCTATTGCCTTTTTATTATGATTGGGAGATGAAAGTGCGTTCCTTTAAAAACTTATCACTAGTTATTTAGTATTTTTGTTTTTACTGAGGAAATTGCGCCCCCCTGACAGGGACGTTGCGAGGGCGTTGAACCCCACGAATTTTTTTAAAATTAACATATTCGGATAGTTGGGTTGATCATTCGGAAAAGTACAGTGTTGACGTTATAAAAGAAAAATGTTAATCTAAAAATTCTATTGGAATTGGATTCTCAGTAGAAATTAGATGATGCTTATTTCTAAATATAGTAGTGACACATGCACGATCATTCACTTAAACATTGGTTGCAGTCGAAGGTAGACGTTGTCCAAATGTGTTTAAAATCATGCCATGGCTAGACGGGGTGTAAACCCCTCCACGCTGTAACAATATCTTTACTTGTCCGTTTCTCAGTCTCCTCTCCATCAATAGAATTTCATACAATATTATATTCCTAAGGGAAAGCATCTAAAGTTCCTACAAAATTTTTTGTCATCAGTTTTCGTATATTTGCGCTTCAGATGGGAGTTTAACCCTCTATTACTAAAGAACCTCTTAATCGTTGATATCACGACTGCTCGTTTTAAGAACTTATCTGAAAGATGGCACATTTCCTATTTGAAGTTATATTTCTTAAACCAATCTGGACATGCTCTTTTATAGCGCGTTCAGACTGAGTGCCGGATACGATACCCTGGTTCGGGCACAAATCTGCAAGCCGTTCACACTACGTAGTACCCACTAGCTTCGTCTTTTTATAATTTCATGTTTTTTTATTGTAAACAAGTTTTGAAATCGTGTGCTGATTACGTGCCTCTCTGTACACGTTACTCAGTTGTCATCGTTCACATTGGTGCCCGTGCCTGACCATCGTGCCCCGGGGCACTCAGTCTGAACGCTATTAGAGCAGAGGAGATTATACATAAACTGTTGCTATATATATTTTCTTCTAGAATCAATGGCAAAAGCTCGTCAGCAAGTATCAGGTAACCGTTCACGTGGTCGTCGTGACAAGTTTAAACCAGTCAAACCTGATTGGTTCGGCAACTGATCAGGGATTTTTATGAAAAGTAAGTGGAAAGGCTGTTGATATCATAGTACAAAGTAGCAGTCTTTCTCTTTTTCCCTTTGTTATTTTAAGTGCTTATGATACGAAATTTTATCACAAATTTGTTTGTTTGCATTGATAAGAAAATATAAATTGACTATATAACTTCTGCAGTTGAATTCCCTTATTGTACTTTTTTCAATACGCAAATGACATCGTTATGACATCACAGAGCATAATTACCTCGTAAAGATTGTCAATCTTCAACATCGTTAGAACGTTTTATGCACAAATACAAACAGTTTAATGAGTTCATGTGTAGATAATTTTGTGCAAAGATGTCAAAGTTTGATTTTGTGCAAAGATGTCAAAGTTTGATTTTGTGCAAAGATGTCAAAGTTAGATTTTGTGCAAAGATGTCAAAGTTAGATTTTGTACAAAGATGTCAAAGTTTGATTTTGTGCAAAGATGTCAAAGTTAGATTTTGTGCAAAGATGTCAAAGTTAGATTTTGTACAAAGATGTCAAAGTTTGATTTTGTGCAAAGATGTCAAAGTTTGTTTGTGCAAAGATGTCAAAGTTTGATTTTTGCAAAGATGTCAAAGTTAGATTTTGTGCAAAGATGTCAAAGTTAGATTTTGTGCAAAGATGTCAAAGTTTGATTTTGTGCAAAGATGTCAAAGTTAGATTTTGTGCAAAGGTGTCAAAGTTTGATTTTGTGCAAAGATGTCAAAGTTTGATTTTGTGCAAAGATGTCAAAGTTAGATTTTGTACAAAGATGTCAAAGTTAGATTTTGTGCAAAGATGTCAAAGTTTGATTTTGTGCAAAGATGTCAAAGTTAGATTTTGTGCAAAGATGTCAAAGTTCGATTTTGTGCAAAGATGTCAAAGTTTGATTTTGTGCAAAGATGTCAAAGTTTGATTTTGTGCAAAGATGTCAAAGTTAGATTTTGTGCAAAGATGTCAAAGTTAGATTTTGTACAAAGATGTCACAGTTAGATTTTGTGCAAAGATGTCAAAGTTTGATTTTGTACAAAGATGTCAAAGTTTGATTTTGTGCAAAGATATCAAAGTTTGATATTTCAATGCAAACTGTTGACAAAAACTAGTTTTTCCTAAAACTAATTGTTCAATGTGGTGTCATAACGATATCATTTGCATATTGAAAAAAACTTTAAATAACTCCAAAAAGAAATAAAATAACACAATTTCATTAAAGTGCCTATGAAACGTAAATTTTGCAAGTTAAATTATGTTTGCAATGATCAGAACTTCTGAAATGACAGCGTACTTTCTAAAACAGTTAATGCATATATCTTTTTATTCTTGTGATTTTGACGTTTTTGTTATTTCCAATTTATGTAACTTGTGACGTCATGTTGCATAATGGTTCCCACAATGTTTCGAATATTCTTCAAATACGCAACATTTTTTACCATTTACCGCGTCACAATGAGTGAAGTAAAGTATCAGTAAATATACCTAATAATTTTAGTTCTCATTATGCAATGTGACGTCACAAGTTAGATAAATCGGACAAAGCAAAAACCTCAATATCTCAAGAAATAAAAGTGGTGTACATAAACTTGTTTAGAATGTCCATTGTCATTTTAGAATATCTCTTCAATAAAAGTATTACTCAGATAGCAGAACATTGGTTTAATTGGCACTTTAAAGAAGTCATTAAGTCATTTTAGATTGTCTTTACAATGCAATCAAAAAACACAATGGTAAAATTTTTTTTCAACAATAAATCGGTTGAAGAACATTGGGCTTTCATTTCAGACGACGTTAGAGATTGTTGTGATAAAGTGGAGAGGAAGTCAACCTTGAGTCGGCCCTTTTGTCCCACGTTGATGGCCTTCCAATATCACGCATGCGTATTCGCGCATTATCCCCATCCATCCATGGAGCTCGACTCGTCACACACTCATTTTGCCAGGCAATGTTGCAATATGAAACGGTTGTTGTTCGTTGTTTTAATCTTTGCTATGTTCCATCTTTGATGATGTGAAGTTAGAGTCATCTCAAGTTTTCATTAAAATGATTTCGTGTCGCGTAAATGATGTTGTGGAATTTTCTGTGAGGTTGAGAATTTCCCTTCTTAAATGGTCATTTTCTATGCGCTTTACGGTGGATACAGTGAATGAGTAATGAAATTTACGTTCTAAAGAAATGCGTTGGACGCAGCTGAATATATAAATAATCCCCCCCCTCCCCCAATTATTCGTCTTGAGCTCTATTCACACGACATAAACTGACCCAGGTTCAACCTAGGTTAAACTCAATCTACCTCTTGAGATGGATTGAGTTTAAACCTGGGCTGAACCCGGGTAAGTTTATGTCGTGTGATTAGGGCTTTGGGAAAGCTTGCAGTTATAACCAAATGGAAACCAGGTTTTGTATGGTGCCAATCATGCGAAATTTTGCCGTGTTAGCTCTCTTGCTATTTGTACTTGCTTATGATTAATGACTCGCCGTGAAGTTTTGAAATTTTAAAAAACTTTGCGATCGATGTATTTGCAAGTCAACTGTCCAGTTTGACTGTCTTTCAAAGTACAACCTAATCGAGTTCAGTCAGCCCATTTTTACTACTACAAAACATAATGCAAATATTTTTGTGTCCATTCACTGGAAAAGCAATGAATGGAATTAATTTTCTAAAGAAATGAACAATTTTGATAAAAAAATTTGCATTGTAGGAGTAAAAGATCCCATTGTAAAAGATCGAGTTATTGTGATGACTTCAAGTTTTTCTTGACATTTGGGTTTATCTTCCCCCCAAAAAATTGCTCCACGCAATTAAAAGCATTTAAGTTAATGAGTAACATACACTTTCTACTCGCGACATAGCTCGAAAAAATTATAGTATACCCAAATTAGTTTTTGACTTTTCAATTTTCTTGAAATGTTCGCCCTTCTGTGAAAAGTATTTTAGATCTTTGATCTAATGAATGACTACTTTTCATGTCATTAAATTTTCCCATGCATGATTGTAATCTGATATTGGCGCTCCGGACCATCGAGTTACTCATGGTGAAAATTAATCATGAATAATGCTGAAATATTCGCGAATTTGTAAATAAGTCGCATTATTTGTTTCCGCTCAATTTGCCGAATTGTGAACGACATTGTAAACACTTCATTTTCAAGTTAAGTGTAAGTTTATGTTCTCATTAGAACGAGAATTATCGAGGAGTCTAATTCGATAGGTAAAGATTTGATTTGCAACTACAAGTATACAAGCATGTAATATCGCTCTTATTGTAATAACGAATGCATTATCAAACATTCCATCCATTTCCTGCCGAATTCATTTCACCATCTCCCGTCTTTTGTAGCGATATTTGTCATGAATTCTTCCTCGTTAAGAATTAGCAACAAGAGTGTCTCGGTGCTTGGGAAGTAAAGCCAAGTTTCATTTTGAAAATAATAATAATGGATGACATTAGCACCTTGACGAACAAACTTAGAAAAACTTATCGACAATCAATTGGTGAGGTTGTGCTGCCATCGTCAGTGTTTATCAGTAGTTACCATCAAGTTGACTGTCTTATTTTTTAATGTTATTATTGACGCCTTTACCATGTAGATGTCATGTTCCCACTGGCAGAGCAGGAGGCAATTGTGTATTGTAGTGATAGTGAATTCAACCATATTTTGGAGGAAAAGCACTCGGTTCAGGTAAAGCTGTATTTGATAGATACCAAATTTGGGAAATTTTCTCTCGTTAAATGTGCCAAGAGATATTGATAAGCAATGGAAATTACAACGCCGTATGTTCATGTCACCTCACACAAAAAGTTAAATGTGTTAATGTACTAGAGCTGACTTGATATTTTTCAAACTTGGAAATGTTCACATTCTTCAGGTTGTGGCAAGCTAAGGCTGGCAGCTCATCGATGACTATATTTATATGCTAAAATACATCCACAACAATTTCATGGGCTATTTTGGTCATATTTTATTGTTTGCTATATTGTTACTTAAGTATAAAGATATATTACAGAGCAAGGGGGTGAGGGGTGTACCCACTTCCCTCAATAATTTGTTTGCCATTTTTAAAATTTTTCCCAAGACCCCTACTTGCACCCATCTTCCCGGTCAATAATCTCCCCATAAACAATATGCTCCACGGTCCTTGGTATATTGAAAGCACATTGGATGTTCCATTGTCCTTAGGTATATTCATATTGACATTTCCTGTCTGAGAGTTTATTTGACTGCTAGTGATGACCTTTACCAATTCATTTACATCTGTTACAAAATAGTATTCCCCCTAAAGCCCTTATTCTTGTTTGCTTGGGGTCTAACATCTTCATTAATTTAAATCTGTTCTTTCAACTGGTGTAGAAGTTCCTTTGCCATGTTGACACTTACCTACTTTGTGTGTTTGTTTAGGATTTGCAAGTTTGTATTCATCTTCTGGAAAGACATATTGACTTGCAACAAGAGATGATCCTTGGTTTAACCAACATGCAAGAGTTACACAAGTAATTTACACGTCCATTATCATGTTTAGTTAAATTTGTCTTTATATTTATGCAACAACTACACTAATGTGGTTAGTTGAGTAAACGTTTTCTCACTTCGTTTGATACTCGTTGTCATGTGGTTAGTTGAGTAAACGTTTTCTCACTTCGTTTGAGAATCGTTGTCATGTGGTTAGTTGAGTAAACGTTTTCTCACTTCGTTTGATACTCGTTGTCATGTGGTTAGTTGAGTAAACGTTTTCTCACTTCGTTTGATACTCGTTGTCATGTGGTTAGTTGAGTAAACGTTTTCTCACTTCGTTTTACACTCATTGTCGTGTGGTTAGTTGAGTAAACGTTTTCTCACTCGTTTGATACTCGTTGTCATGTGGTTAGTTGAGTAAACGTTTTCTCACTTCGTTTTATACTCGTTGTCATGTGGTTAGTTGAGTAAACGTTTTCTCACTCGTTTGATACTCGTTGTCGTGTGGTTAGTTGAGTAAACGTTTTCTCACTTCGTTTGAGAATCGTTGTCATGTGGTTAGTTGAGTAAACGTTTTCTCACTTCGTTTGAGAATCGTTGTCATGTGGTTGGTTGAGGAAACGTTTTCTCACTTCGTTTGATAATCGTTGTCATGTGGTTTGTTGAGTAAACGTTTTCTCACTTCGTTTGAGAATCGTTGTCATGTGGTTAGTTGAGTAAACGTTTTCTCACTTCGTTTGAGAATCGTTGTCATGTGGTTAGTTGAGTAAACGTTTTCTCACTTCGTTTGAGAATCGTTGTCATGTGATTGGTTGAGTAAACGTTTTCTCACTTCGTTTGAGAATCGTTGTCATGTGGTTGGTTGAGGAAACGTTTTCTCACTTCGTTTGAGAATCGTTGTCATGTGGTTAGTTGAGTAAACGTTTTCTCACTTCGTTTGAGAATCGTTGTCATGTGGTTAGTTGAGTAAACGTTTTCTCACTTCGTTTGATAATCGTTGTCATGTGGTTTGTTGAGTAAACGTTTTCTCACTTCGTTTGATAATCGTTGTCATGTGGTTTGTTGAGTAAACGTTTTCTCACTTCGTTTGAGAATCGTTGTCATGTGGTTTGTTGAGTAAACGTTTTCTCACTTCGTTTGATAATCGTTGTCATGTGGTTAGTTGAGTAAACGTTTTCTCACTTCGTTTGAGAATCGTTGTCATGTGGTTAGTTGAGTAAACGTTTTCTCACTTCGTTTGAGAATCGTTGTCATGTGGTTAGTTGAGTAAACGTTTTCTCACTTCGTTTGAGAATCGTTGTCATGTGGTTAGTTGAGTAAACGTTTTCTCACTTCGTTTGAGAATCGTTGTCAGCTTACACCACTGCATTATTCTTATTTACTCCACGTACGAAATTTTGAATGCATTTTGAAATCCCAGGAGTATAGCCTGTAGCAGGGTGTATCTTTGCAGTTGTGGCATACCATTGCTTGTGCAACTTCTTACACTCCAGGATTTTTAAAATACATTTTGATTCCGTGCGTTAAGTAAATTAGAACAATACAGTGCCTTTTTTACATCATGTAGTAATGATCAATTTGATTGCGAACTATACAACTAATTTAACTTACCATAAAACAACGTGTGTTTATTGTGCTAAATAACGCCTGAACGCGTTACGAAGTCCTACAATGGTGAACCTTATATAGTTACGCGATGAAAAGACGATGCATTCTTGTCTTCGTTAGAATCAATTACTTTTGAGTCATGCAGTTACACCTTGTAGTTAGTAAACACACTTTTTTGTGTTTGCCTTATAGTTTTATCGTGTTTTACTCCCTAGGGATGATGGGAAATCTTTGCATTATAATGAAATCACTGACAAGCTGTTGGAAGCTCAGAACAAACTGGCGATGTTAAGAAGTCGAACGGTTCGCTGCTTGACAAAGGTAAAGTGGTTGTCACGACTGCGTGGTCATGACGACGGTAACGTGGTTGTCATGACTGCATGGTCATGACGAAGGTAACGTGGTTGTCATGACTGCGTGGTCATGATGTATGAAATACTGGTTTTGTCAAAACCCATTCTAATATCAATGAACCCAAATTCACTCATTTACGCAGTGGAAAAGCTCTGTGCATTATCTCACAATGCTGACCACAAATACTTGAATTGGCTTTGCATGACGTCATCAGTATGTTGACTTAGCTTGACGTCATCAGTATGTTGACTTTGTATGACTTCATCAGTATGTTGACTTCGCATTACTTCATCAGTATGTTGACTTTGCTTGACGTTATCAGTGAGTTGACTTTACGTGACGTCATCAGTATGTTGACTTTGCATGACGTCATCATGATTGTTTTCCTCAGCAAGTACAACTAAGATCTGCTGATTCCAAAATACAACTACCCCAATGGTCTTCCGAGATTGACTACGAACGAAGATTTTCCAGCACTGAAAGTGAATCAAAACACCACAAACAGGTTTCACAGAAGGAAAAATTACCCAATGTTGACAACACGACCAAAGTATTGCTGTCGGAGAATGTTAGTGAAGCTTCGGACACGATATACGGGAAGTACTCAAATGAAGTCGGTCAGGCGATCGGTGAATCAGATGCAAGGAACATTCATCGTGATGGACAACGGACCGTCTCCAACAGTAATGACGTCGAAATGAAACAAGAATTTTCTCGTGATAACGTTGATGTTAGAGAAACTTCGCGGGCATATAAAACTGATGCCACGGATAATGGAAGTTTGCTCAGGTTGCAAGAATCAAAAGATAGTGGCCTGCAACGTGGAGAAGAAACGGAATTGTTACCAGAGCAAAATTCAAATGGATTGCAATTAATATTGAATGTTTCAAATTTTCCCACGAAAATGGGAACGAAGAGTCATGTCACACGAGCAAACAGTCGACATGTTGTTAAGCCTGTAGAGGAACAAGTCACTGTGCATGTTTATGACGAGTCTGACGGAGGGAAACCTGAGGATAAAGCTGGGGTTTCGATGGATCACGTGGAACACTCAAAGCCAATTGCTTTGAATGACATAACCGTGAGTGTGAATTTTGATTAATTTATGTCAGTAATAATGGTAAATTTTGCTATGACCTACCATCACTTTTTCTCAGTATTTTTCGCTGTTAATAAACCGGAATCTTTGTGTAAACGAGAAAGAAACACCATAATCTAAACTTACTCAGACTAAAAGCTTACGCCATCGTCGTTATTTTGCTTGAGATAGTAAACATTATTTTGCCTAAATGTCGTCATTTTTGGTACTGTTATCATTTATAACATCTTAGGATATATAGTTCAATGAGGAAGCGGTCATATTGTTGAAGCTAGTATTGTTCTTAAAATTTCCCATTCAAAGCATCAGATTAATGTCCCAGAGATGTTTTGGACAGTTTTCTGTTCTTAAAAGATCTCCCCCACCCCCTAACATTCTTTAGAAGACGCTTCAATTGAAAGTAAATGCACTGTCTTCGCCATATTTATGACTTACATGTTCCCCCCCCCTAACATTCTTTAGAAGACGCTTCAATCGAAAGTACTGTCTTCGCCATATTTATGACATGCATGTTGTTTCGAATATGTGTCTTGCTTTCTTCGTTGAAGACATCTTCAAGTTACAATTGTGCTCTTGTTTTCAATTACTTTTTTTCTTTCTGCGTGAAATTCCATGTCCGAAACAAAACATAAGAAGTGAACGTTTCTAGTTCTTGTCGTAAAAATGATTTTTTTGTTGTTTTCTTTTAAAAGAACGGTGCCGTAGCTCCGGAGAATGACTTTTGCGTGTCTAATTCCATCGACAGGCCATATCAAAAGTCGTTTAAGACCAGAGTCAACACTTTGAATTGGGATCCGGTGAGTATGAGAAATCTTTCATCAGGAAATATGTGAGTTTATCTCTGAACAAAAAAACATCCACTAAATATTCGTTGCTTTATCATTTTGTTCCTAGAGTCTGCTCATAAAGAGGATATTTGGCAAAGTGAAACCGATTACTATCGAAGAGGTTCGCGGAATTTAAAGTTTGAGATTTACGTTTAGCTCAATCTTAACATATTTGTGTTGTCTTTACCACTTGTTCTCTATTTCCTTATGCGTAGGTTGAAAGCGGGAATGACGGTGAAGTACATATGGCTGGTTATTTAGAAAAACTTCCTGTGAACTCGAAGAAGGTGAGTGAGGATCCTTATGGGATAATTTGAGCGACCAGAGTGGGTAAGGTAGGATGACTCGTGTTTAGGAAGGAAAATCAAAGCTAAAAATGGCGAAGTTTTAAATTAATGTAGTAATAAATGTATAATAGTGTACTAAATATAGAGAAGATTACCTGAAATAGTTTTATTACCACCAAGGAACTCACTAAATGTTTTCACACCATTTTGATTTTGAACATCGACATAATTTCGCAGTTTCCTTATGAGATTTGAAAGTCGCGCACTTTGACGCTTTCATCAACGAAGCCCCCGTATGTAATCACTCCGTGTGTGCTACACGTTTTCATTCACACTAACCATTATAATTTACAGTCATCATTACTGAGAAGCCCCCGTATGTAATCACTCCGTGTGTGCTACACGTTTTCATTCACACTAACCATTATAATTTACAGTCATCATTACTGAGAAGTCCCCGTATGTAATCACCCCGTGTGTGCTACACGTTTTCATTCACACTAACCATTATAATTTACAGTCATCATTACTGAGAAGTCCCCGTTTGTAATCACCCCGTGTGTGCTACACGTTTTCATTCACACTAACCATTATAATTTACAGTCATCATTACTGAGAAGCCCCCGTATATAATCACCCCGTGTGTGTTACACGTTTTCATTCACACTAACCATTATAATTTACAGTCATCATTACTGAAGAGTTGGAGAAAACGGTATTTTAAAATATTAAATGGAAAGTTACATTACTTTGAGGTTTGTATTTTCAGTTCTGCTTTTTGGTTGAATATTGAATAGCATTGTTCCTCCCGGAAGGTGCATTTGACCACTTGTTGTGAATTGCATCGCATTCTTGATTAGCTATAGGAAGGGCTTGATTTATTTTGTTCAGACAAACTGTGCTGCACGTTTTCTGTTCTTCCACTATGGAATGCTATGCCGAACTCTATTTTTTCTTTTTGTTCGATCTGGAAATTATTTTTCATCTTTTTATAGCTAGAAAATCCGTATACAAAGTGCCTATTCTCTTTGTTTCTTTCTATCTATGAAAACTGTGTATTGATTATGTACTTTTCTTTATAGGATCATCGATCAGATGCACCGATTAGTTTCATCAATCTAGGTGGATGTGAGGTATGTATGAACTGAATAAGAAAAAACAACGCTTTGGAACTTTCTTTCCATCGTTTACATCACATGACCTGTAAATGATGATGTTTGTTACGTTTACATCACATGACCTGTAAATGATGATGTTTGTTACGTTTACATCACATGACCTGTAAATGATGATGTTTGTTACGTTTACATCACATGACCTGTAAATGATGATGTTTGTTACGTTTACATCACATGACCTGTAAATGATGATGTTTGTTACGTTTACATCACATGACCTGTAAATGATGATGTTTGTTATGTTTACATCACATGACCTGTAAATGATGATGTTTGTTACGTTTACATCACATGACCTGTAAATGATGATGTTTGTTATGTTTACATCACATGACCTGTAAATGATGATGTTTGTTACGTTTACATCACATGACCTGTAAATGATGATGTTTGTTACGTTTACATCACATGACCTGTAAATGATGATGTTTGTTATGTTTACATCACATGACCTGTAAATGATGATGTTTGTTACGTTTGCATCACATGGCCTGTAAATGATGATGTTTGTTACGTTTACATCACATGACCTGTAAATGATGATGTTTGTTATGTTTACATCACATGACCTGTAAATGATGATGTTTGTTATGTTTACATCACATGACCTGTAAATGATGATGTTTGTTATGTTTACATCACATGACCTGTAAATGATGATGTTTGTTATGTTTACATCACATGACCTGTAAATGATGATGTTTGTTACGTTTACATCACATGACCTGTAAATGATGATGTTTGTTACGTTTACATCACATGACCTGTAAATGATGATGTTTGTTACGTTTACATCACATGACCTGTAAATGATGATGTTTGTTACGTTTACATCACATGACCTGTAAATGATGATGTTTGTTACGTTTACATCACATGACCTGTAAATGATGATGTTTGTTACGTTTACATCACATGACCTGTAAATGATGATGTTTGTTATGTTTACATCACATGACCTGTAAATGATGATGTTTGTTATGTTTACATCACATGACCTGTAAATGATGATGTTTGTTATGTTTACATCACATGACCTGTAAATGATGATGTTTGTTATGTAGGTCGCGGATATCGGTGGAAAATGTTTACAAGTTATGGAAAGTGATGTGGTAAATGCATAGTTTTTGATCCTTTGCATGTTTACGTTGGGACTGGCTATTATTATACATGGTATTTGCGGCCGTAGAAACGGCAACAAAACCATTCCACCCAAATATAGCATTCGTGCTTGAAAGATTCTACGTTTCGTGGAAAAGCAAATTCGGGATTTAGAATTTTCTCATTCGAACACATTAGCCACTCGAAGAAAAATTGATTAATAATGTTGTATAAACCTTAGAAATGCAATAACAGTAATCCTATAGTGAGGGTTAGTATCCAGTGAAGAGCTTTTTCTTGTAGAGTTAACCTTTAGAATCCTTTCCCAGCAGACAATCTCAAAAAATACAAGATGATAGACAAAAGTCATTTTCTAACTCGATTTTCATATAACTCATATCTTGAGTTCGCAACATTACTTTGTTTATTGGAGTTTTTTCGTCCATCCTACATCGACCTTTAAGCATGCGTGCATTGAATAAAGCCTGTGTATTGAACCTAGCTTTCCTTGCTTTTTATCAGGGTGGTAAAACGCTTGTCATACGCTGTGGAACGTGGCCAGAGCATCAAGACTGGAGAAAAGCTTTGGAAAGGGAATCAAAAGCAAAAGTGAAACGAGAGCATTTTCAACTGGTAAAGGAGAAGGTATTTGAGAAACTCGAAGTGCTCAAGATTTGAAATTTGATCTCATCGACTTGTTCTTGCGTTACTTTAGAAAAAGGTCATTATTGTGGACTTGGGTTCGTCGTCGATAAAAGCTGGATTTCTTGATGAACAAAGTAATGTTATAGCAATTATTTTTAATCCATAGCGATAAGCAATAAGTCCTGAAATGCAAAACCTTCACCTGTAGTTAGCTTTACCATTAATGCTTTCAAAAACAACTTGTATATAATTATAAAACTTTTCTTGTCCAATGGCGTTATTTTGAAAATTATGTATGGAAAGCCATTCAAATTAGTTTTTGCGTGGTAGTATTCTAATTAGTCTTTCAAACATGCACTATCTTTGTGTGAGTAACATAGCCAGTTCACTTAAAGAGAATGTGTTTCTTGCGCATGCTCAAACCTACTTTAGTAATAATGTTCCATGTTTGTGGATGTAGATTGTCCAGGTTAGTAGAGTCCTGAGAAGGGCTGTTGTTTGTTAATGCAGACCGACGTTTCGACAACTTTAGTGGTAGACATCTTCAGAGTTAACTGACTTGAAACGTCAGTCAACATCATCAACAATACCAGTCTTTTTCAGGACTCTACTAACCTGGACGGTCTACATTTACAAACATGTAACGATACTCCCGGGTTCAAACCATTTACTTTATGGTGATAATGTTCAATGGTCGGAACCCGATGTATGGTTACCACTACTTTCAAAGGATGCTTTGAACAGCTTTTATTTTACTTTTAAATGTGTTTTTCTCGATGTTTTTTAATTGTTTGTCCTTTCAGCTTGGCCTCAAGTCATAATACCGTCCGTTTGTGCAATAAATAAGGAAGATAGGTAGGTATACTTCATGATGTCGTCTCTCCATGTCGTGGAGATTGTGCAATTTTTTTTGTTTTGTACTGTGATAAAATTTTGAGTCTCGTTTTCAGGAATGGCGCAAGGGTGTTTATTTAGGGAGGGGGGTGTTTATGTAGGGAGGGGGGGTGTTTATTTAGGGGGAGGGGGTGTATGTAGGGAGGGGGGGACGCTAGTTTGGATTAGATTTCGATGGCCACTTTGTGGATGTCACTGTGCCACGTCAGCGTTTTTTGTTGAATTCTGTAGCTCTTAATTCACGATGGGCAGATATATTTGGAAGTGTACTGCATTAAACATTGAGCATTGACTGCACAGTACTTGTTACATTACTCGTTTTTCACGCGTTTTGCTCTTGTGACATATGTGAAGTATCATTAATCTTCCTTATATCAATGTCATTGCTTTCTCTACGTCTTTCATTTCAGTACAACTAGGTTCTATGGCTTTGAAGCACTCAGTCCAGCAGTTCGCAACTCGTGCAAACTTGTTTATCCTCTTCGCTCTCCTTTGACCGTTGAAAAAGTATGTTTGGTAACACTAGATGTTTTTTTATCTGGCAATGTCTTTTTTTGAGACAGCGGTTCGATTTTATTTTCAGTCCTTGCTTGATCCGGTGGACTTGCTTGGTTTTCTGGAGATTGTGTTTCGAGATCTGCAGGTGGATATTAGCCAATATCAGGTAAAGTTCGTCTAATCAGATAATCTATATTTTATACGGTTAATCCGTTCATATTGAAACCATGGAGTGTTATAGAAAACTTAATCCGCTGTAATAATCTGACGATTTACCCTACATTTTATAGGTTGTCATGTCGACGCCTGTCAATTTAAGGGGGCAAGATAAGGTAGGCTTGTGTATAGTGTGCTTAGTGTTCTAATGTAAGATGTCCGCTGACCTGAGCCAAGCAGCTTGCATTAGTATTCCATACTGTACTATTCCTCATAATGAAATTTAAACGAGAGATTCTTATATCGTTGAACAGGAACGATTAGTGGCGATTTGTTTTGATTATTTCCAAGTTGCTGCTGTTTACATGAAGTCTCAAGCAATATTGTCCATGTACTCATACAGTTCTACCTTTGGAATTGTGGGTAAGATGTGAGCCGCTGTATGTTACAGTGTTGTACAACACTAGCTTAATGATGTAGCTCTCTGTCTTGTACTTAGCAAGCAGGTCTGCATTAGGGTTTTCTGGGCCCACCATATCGTTGTTGAACGCTAGTGAATTTTGTTCTTGGTCCATATTTTCCCGGCCGCTGCATTTATCTATGAGACAACGCATGCAGATTTAGTTTTTCAATGAAATGAAGCATTCTTTGCGATGGCGATGAACTACAGCAAAAAGCATTTGTTTTCATATTATTGTGTTGTTTTTTAAATTGAATCTTATTGTCAACATAAAAACTTTTGGGCTCAAAAATTCTGGGGCCCAAGAAATTTTTGGACCCCTGGGCATGGGTCCAGTGGGCTCATTGGTTTCTCTCCCCTGCCTTCATTAAACTAATTTATGCTGCCTGGGTACAAACGTCTCAGACCTTAAGCATGCCCGCTGAAGGAAAAATATTTTGCAAAGTATATTAAATAGCACACGAGCTGAACTTCTGTGTTATCTCAGAAAGATGTTAAATTTAACGTACGTATGTTAAATTCTTATTCGTCAATTTATTAATTTTGTCATTTAGTAAACATTGGCGATCACATTGATGTCGTACCAATCGAAGAAGGTATTTTCTTTAATGTTTTGTATTTTATCATACTTTGAGCCATGCGTCAATGAGAAAACCTCGCAAGGCTATTATGGCGCGGCTGTGTAGAGGTAGATAACTGTAGTTGTAGATGCCAACAACATACTATAAACACAAAGGTACATACATAAATACTAAATGACAGGGAACATGCTACAGCCTTCGCCAATTAGCTACAGCAGCTTGTAATATGACGTTGCAAACACTAAAACAACACGATATTTCATTGGACAGTTCTCAAGACTGGTTACGAGACTGACATATAGATTGTGGATAGCTGTGGGTGACTGTACGTAGCTGTGGATGATTGTGGATAGCTGTGAATGATTGTACGTACATAGCTGTGGATGATTGTGGATAGCTGTGGGTGACTGTACAAAGCTGTGGATGATTGTGGATAGCTGTGGGTGACTGTACATAGCTGTGGATGATTGTGGATAGCTTTAGAGGCAATTTGTAGCATTTATTTGATCGGCATCTGAAAAGGTGTTAACGATCATTTGCTAAGTGCGGGGCCGTTCTGACGCGTTCTGTACGCGGAGGTACTGGGGCGAAAGTATAAAATGGGCATGGTATTTGTAGAAGAAGATCGTACAGGTTAGTTGATGGTTAGTCCTGAGAAGAAAACCACCAATCGAGACGACTGAAGTAAATTGTTTTAAGTTCAAAACTTTTAGAAGCAGAGCAGAAACGAGTTTGTAGAAATGTGCTTGAATCGTTCATGTTCCTTTTAGTTTTGGCGCTTGTGAACTTGGCGTGCTAATTATGTTTGTTTGTATTGCAAAATGAATGCTGAAATCTTCCTGTAACATTCACTATAATAAGCCAAATAGTACTCAATGTAGTTGATTTTATCACTACTTATGAAGAATTATTTTTGATTGTTGAACGGCTGAAAGTTCATGACAACCCATGGTTCAATTCGTGTTTTTACTTCTCCTTTAAATATATTTTCTCTGTAGGCTACGTCATCGAGTCTGGTATGAGCAGTCTTCCTTATGGTGGTCACCTGGTAACCGATCATTTCATGCGTCTTTTATCTGCCTCTGGTTATAGGTAAGACTGACGATGGACGGATTTGTTCGATGCTACATATGTATTCGTGTTTTGAAGGATATTTTTTATCGTTCCGTTTTAAGATACTTTTCAGAGGTGGAGAATTACATCGCAGAGTATTTGAAAGTCAGTGTGAGTAATAAAAATGCTGTTCTTCATGTGACTTACAACTTAGATTAAGTACATCAAAAATAAACTAGCGGAATCATGCAAGCAGTCCTTACTTTCAATATTGTTTGCAGCACTTAACACTTAAGGAAAACATCGATATAGATATTGGCAATGTTAGTGTAATCATGGGGAACTGTAGGGAGCTAAGTTTGTTTGGACAAAAAATAGCCTAGGATTTAGTTGGTATGGACAGTGACTGTTACAGGGTGGAGGAAAGGGATCTTTTCCACTGATCGCATTTAGGAGAGGAAGGTCGAGGAAGGAGTAGGTGGCTCTTAAAAAGATGAAATATAACTGCATTTTCTTTCATACTTTCAGACATGTTATGTATCGCAAGATTATGATCAAGAAATGAAAGATTTTTCTGACAGCGATTCTCTCACTGTAGACATGAGTGAATTTCATCTTCCAAATGGCGACAGGTAATTGTACTTATTTACAGCCTTTATACAAACGATGAGTTTTTTCCCTTTTCATCACAATGATATGAAATCATCGCCTAGTTTAGAATGTAAAGTAGAGAATGTGTAGCTTCCCATTTGCCTGATTACATTCAGACTCACGCTTCTAACCTGCCCCTTCTCTTCCTCTCCCAGTTCCCGATCCTTAAAAGATGCCCTGTTAATGTACATTGAAAGTGACAAATATGGAATGAGCTTAAGAAGGTTCCCTACAGTTACTACTCTGGGGAATGGTGACTATTAGCATGCGCACATTGTGCTTATGTCGAGTCGATTTTTTTTACGTAAACGCCTGGCCGCTCTGACTTTATTGAAAAATTTTTCGTTTTTCCTTCGGTAAATTTTGTTAAAAGTTCGTGTGGATGTTTTATAATAAGAAAAATTATAACATACGCAAAATAGAAGAAAATCTACCATTAGGTTTTTATGTAGCTGAAATTCTTAAATACCTCAAAAAATTATCAAATAGAATTGCTTTAATGTTAAACATAATGCTTTTTGAATGAATAAAAATCGTCAGGCAAAAAATCAGAAAAACTCACCAAACCGAAAAAAAATACGAACGATTCATTAAAAACTGGAAGGTGAAAGTGTAAAAGAAAATAAGACCTGGCGACCATAACAACGCAAAAGTTATCCTATTCAAGCATCTTCAGACTTTACAGGCATTCTTCAATATTCCCTCATAGTTCATATTTCCAATGTTTGTGTGTATTTGATGAAAATATTGTTGTAAGTGAAGGTTACCTGAAACACCCGAATCTCGGGTGGACTGTAGGGAGCCTCCATAAACATGACAAACTTACACTTGGCAATTCTCTACATCACGTTCAATGATTGTCATTTGTTTACGATGTTTACAGGATGGTCACAGTTTGTAAACAAAGATTCATGGCATATGAAGGACTATTTCGTCCTCAGCTCTTTGGTAAAGATACTTCAAGTATAACGGATATGGTTTGCAGTGCAGTCATGGCCTGCAGTATCGACAGTCGTAAGGAGCTATGCAGGTATAAGCAATATTACCAAAGTTGGTTATTTCCATATCTGGCACTCGCGGTTTTTACTCACGAATTGTACGCTAATGATATATTTAAACGAGGTAATTGTACACAAGTCAGTGATCTTCGCTCCTGCAACTGTCTCGAGAATGAAGTTATCAACGGTGCTCACTAGCTATCCCAATATCATATCCTGTTGTATCCCTGGGTATCATAATATTACAGTATGAGAGTATATATACGCCATATCTTGGCTTTTATGACCGAAAACATTTTTTTTTTAGAAACATCTTTCTGAGTGGAGCTACAACTAAGGCCCCAGGTAGATCAATCATTGATTTGTATATAATGTAGAGTGGTATTAAACGTTGAAAGACTGAGTCACCGAGCTGCTTGCCTTTGTTTTAAGACTACTGTTTGCTTTAGAGTGTATGGTTTATCTTCTGTGATTTTTGTGTGGTGCACATCCAGTGCAGAAATCAGGGGCAATTGCTCCTCCCCCTCCCACACACACATACAAATCATCGCAGTTTTGTGTCTTTCCAGGGGGAGCAAATGTCTCTATTCATTGTACTGGTTCAGTGACAATTAATAATGTGTAGTTTTTACGAAAATCAATCAAGATGACCTCTTGTGTGTTACTATTAATTTTATTGTACTCATACACATGACCTGTTGTCCCTTGCGCTTTGCATTTAACTCAAGATAGATGTAGTAACCGCTGTTTTTCACAACCTCGGATTTGTCGTAAGATATAACTTTTAACAGCTTCGTGCAAGTTATCAATAAATCAAATCTGTACTGCTACAAACTTACTGCAATTTGTGAGTTTTTGATTCCTCTTGTTTTGATTACAGAGTTTTTACTTCTTTAATTATAGGCTTTGCCGAGAGATTACAACGTGAACTGAGTCAGAAATTTCCATCGTCTCGTGTTGTTCAGGTACCATCTTATAGAAAATATTTAGTTATATTTCAAGATTTACGTTTTAAGATTTTTTCGCGTCCTTTAAGATAACGGAATTGATAACGACTTTACGTAATCTTTTGCCAGGTCAATGCGTCCGCTGACCGTCAATATGCTTCTTTCATCGGCGCAGCCGTAGTGGCTAGTCTGGAAAGTTTTGATGATCTATGCATCACACGCGAAGAATGGGGAAACTGGACCCGAAGTACTTAAGAAATGGGATCGTACGTAAGCTGACTTCAATTGTGGTAACTGGAGTGTAGTGTTGACATGCATTTGGCAGTGTTCTGCAGTGAAATAATTTAATAAGTGCTATTTATTGTAGTCTATATCGATGATCTAATTGATTAAGTCTAATTTCCATGTGGCTCTCAACGTCGTACACACAAAAATGGCGGTAAAAAAAATACTCTAGTATTTTGCGTATAGAAATTAGACACTCACTGTCAGTCGCCGATGCTCATTTCATTTATACGTGACATCTTTATTGTAACACACGATACTTTTCTCTTGTGATGTAAGTAAATTTTGTAATTCTACCATGCTCAACGGAAAGTAATTGTTGTTTATAAATGATGTTTTATCTTGCGCAATCATTCCTGAAAAAAAGATTTTGTTGCAACCACGCTTCATTGTAACACATAGTTCCTCTCTCGTGGAGTTCGTTTAGGGATTTTATGAGAAATAAGATTCTTGCAAAGTTTTCATGATTCTGATTCAAGCAGCAAATCATCTTCTTTGAAGCATTTCTACTTTAGTATTTGAAGGACCGTAGGGAAATCAAGCAACCAATGATCTTCATCAAAACATTTCTACTTTAGTATTTGAAAAACCGTAGGCCACATCAAGCAACCAATGACCTTCGTCAAAGCATTTCTACTTTAGTATTTGAAGGACCGTAGGGGACATCAAGCACCTATGATCTTCGTCAAAGCATTTCTACTTTAGTATTTGAAGGACCGTAGGGGACGTGAAGCAACCAATGACCTTCGTCAAAACATTTCTACTTTAGTATTTGAAGGACCGTAGGGGACATCAAGCACTAATGATCTTCGTCAAAACATTTCTACTTTAGTATTTGAAGGACCGTAGGGGACATTAAGCACCAATGATCTTCGTCAAAACATTTCTACTTTAGTATTTGAAAGACCGTAGGGGACGTGAAGCAACCAATGATCTTCGTCAAAACATTTCTACTTTAGTATTTGAAGGACCGTAGGGGACATTAAGCACCAATGAACGTCGTCAAAGCATTTCTACTTTGGTATTTGAAGGACCGTAGGGGACATAAAGCACCAATGATCTTCGTCAAAACATTTCTACTTTAGTATTTGAAGGACCGTAGGGGACATCAAGCACCTATGATCTTCGTCAAAACATTTCTACTTTAGTATTTGAAGGACCGTAGGGGACATCAAGCACCAATGATCTTCGTCAAAGCATTTCTACTTTAGTATTTGAAGGACCGTAGGGGACATCAAGCACCTATGATCTTCGTCAAAACATTTCTACTTTAGTATTTGAAGGACCGTAGGGGACATCAAGCACCAATGATCTTCGTCAAAGCATTTCTACTTTGGTATTTGAAAGACCGTAGGGGACATAAAGCAACCAATGATTTTCGTCAAAGCATTTCTACTTTAGTATTTGAAAGACCGTAGGGGACATAAAGCAACCAATGAACGTCGTCAAAACATTTCTACTTTAGTATTTAAATGGACGGTATGGGATCGACATCTAACAAGAGCAAATGTGAAAGAAAATGTCCCAGATGACAAGAGAAAAAGCCTGGTATAACAAATTTGAAATGTAGATTTTATCAAAAATTTTAATGAAAAAGGGGGCTTCAAGACTAAACAAATGGAATAAATACAGTACGTGAACGTGACATCATCAAAGTTAAAGGTTGAACATGACGTCATCCTTAGTTTGCCGTTACCATTGATGAAATCACAAAACATCCATGTCATATGGTTATTAATGTCTTAAGCAGTATGACAATGGGCAATGTTAAAGAATATTTCAATGTAAAGCTAAATTAACTAAGAATGAAATATTTAAACCACTTTGTAAGATTTTTGGTTGATATTCTATAAAGATTGAAAATACCTATTCACAGAAATATAATAATAAATGTATCACGTGATATAAATATTGCAATGTTGGTATCATTTGCTTAACAATTTACTCATTCTTCTAAGTATTTTCACTCACATGCAATGTGAAATGCTTTTCTTAGTTGTACATACACACAGAACATGATCATTATATGAGAACCAAGTCTCAACAATTTACACATTCTTCTAAGTATTTTCACTCACATGCAATGTGAAATGCTTTTCTTAGTTGTACATACACACAGAACATGATCATTATATGAGAACCAAGTCTCAACAATTTACACATTTTTCTGAGTCTTTTCACACAGGTGCAATGTGAAATGCTTTTCTTAGTTGTTCGTAAATGCATAACGTAATCATTGTATGGGGACCAAGTCTGAGCCAGTTTGGTAGAAAACCTTTATACAAGCCTGGTAATCCTTCTGTCCTTAAAGTCTTAAAAAAGCATTCAAATGCACTGCGGTATTTAGTACCATGCTTGTCTAATATTTTCTGATTCATTACTCTTGTCTTGACAACATCCACAGGAGAGCTGATCAAGGCGACAGCAAGACCTGCACCCATCGATGACACCATATGTAACTGTAGTCCTTCGTACATGACACCATAGTTCAATAAACTGTGTTTTATATGGTCATATGATGGTATTTGTGTACCAGAAACAACAGCAGCCCTTTTAACAGTCGCACCTGCACCACGCCATAAACCTTTGACACCTTCATGCAAAGCAATTGTCCTGAAGGCTACCAAGGTGCCAGTATAACGTGATGTTTCACCTACATGAGAGAATGGTCTTTGAGAAGTAAGCTACAAAAATCTGGTTGACCATCATTTTTGACTCAAATATTTTACTTTGACTCAAATACAAATATACCCGGTTTTAAATGTCCTTCTGCTTGTAGCCGTATCTTCACCAGGTCTGCAGGATTTGCTACCACGCTACCAATAACACCAGAAATAATGCCAGCTGTGATCTTTTTCCATAGTGGTGTGTTGTATGGATTATCAGCACCTAGCAGCTCTTTAAATGGTTCATAAGCCCCAATTCTAATGGCACTGTAGGATGCATCTCTCAAAATGGATGCAAGAAGGCTGAAAATAAGCATAAAGAACCTTGTGTTTCTGTATTGTTTATAGGACATTCATGATGCCCAACAGTGAAGCTTACAGAGGGGCACCCAAAAATGGAGCCCTAAGTCTCAAAAATAATGCAAGGGATAATCCCCCCCCTTGGTGCCCTTTCCCAGAACTAAAAAATTCTCTCAAATTTATACAGAATAATCATATCAAGTGTTGTATAACATTTGAAATACAATTAATACATAAGCCACAGACATATAAACATATTACATATTTCTAGCTTAAAACTTCATTACATATACTCAAACTTAATATAAATTGTCGAAAATATCGCGTACCCTTTGTAAAGACCTCTAATTCCTTCTTCTCTTAAAATACGAGACCCTCCTTGGAGAAATCCATTGTAGTATCGTCTATCATGCGAGAAGCCATACTGTTTCTTTACAAGCTCGTTGTCAAGCTGTAAACGTACCTTGGTCACATCAATGGGATTTGTCACTGTTAAATACGTTATTCAAAAACTTTAGTGATATAAAATGAATACTTTAAAGTTACATAGATGCTAGTTTATATTCAAACATTCAGCAAACACCATTTGCAGGTGGACTGAATGGGTTATTAACCGTCATGAAATAACAATTTTAAAGGCAGTTTATAAGTGAATATTAGCTATTGAATTAGCAATTGTTCAAGAAACTATTCCTAGGATTGCACATGCGTTTAGTAATCTCATGTGCAACATTAGACATTTTGATAACAGTGTTAATCTTCTAGACGGATACGTACCGCAAGACGCTGTGATAGACGATGTACCAGACAGCAGTAACTTTGTGACTACTTTGTTGCCTGTGTTTGGCTTCTCCATCCTTTAAACTTGGGGCATTTTACAACGCTGTAAATGTTTTCACAAATACTCAGCAATTAGCTGAACTCACAGGCCAGTGACCAGTGAAAGCTCTCGGATTATTAAAATCTATCTAATCTAATAACAAAATATTGCACTGATCGCAATGGATTTAATGGATTTAGGCTGCAAAACATCGGATCGGAAGTAGATCTATTTTAGTCAATTTTAGTTTAACGGTGCTGCAGATTTCTGTTTTTAAAATTGAGTATCTGTGATCACCTTACTTACTACATGGATGGTATCATGGTAAGGTATACAGCATCTGTGTTGCCAATACTATCTTGAGTTGCTTTCGTTGTATTTTCGTCATGTCTACTTTTGAACGATGGTAATTGATTCTGGCTAGTGGGAATGACGACGAGAGTGAGCGCGTGCCACGTGGTCTCTCGTCAATAGCAAAGATGTCGTGGCATCCTTGCAAGATATTGCCGTTGTTTTTATCGTTTTTTGCTGTTGTCTCAGGTAAATATTATCTTACTAAACTCTTAACTGACTGATAAACTTATACGTAAAACGACTGAGGGTTATAATTTCTTGATTTGGCAAGAATCTTAGGCAAGAAATGTTCGATGCTGATCTTGCGGATCGCCTGTTGTTGACAGTTAAGGCTTGTGTGCTACCGTTAAGACCTCTCGTTGGCCGCTTTTATTTGGTTAAAATTGTAATGAAAGTTCTCGAGCAGCCCCTGTTGCTTCAAAGGTTGTTGAATTTTGCTGATAAGTTTGAAAAGCTCGTGTCGCAGCTCATTGAAAAACAAACATTTCAGTCAATCTAACTGAGTTATAACATTCAAACGCTAGGGGAAGATTCCAATAAAGATAACGTATAATTTTTGAATTTTGGATATGCACGAGATCCATTTAAGAAGAAATGCTTTGAAATGCCAATGATGATTTTAATACATAATCTGTCAATCCAATGAGTTTTATAATGATTAGAAATGTATTATGAATCTGAGGTTGAAGGAAGCCAAACTTCTTATATTTCAAAACTATTCTTTCTTTCGCAGTGTTATGGAAATAGGTGGTGTTCAACCATTTCATTAGGAATGAGAGAATATTTGAATTTTGAAATTTTTATTCCACGACAGTCTTTATTTAACCCTCATCAACAATAATGATGTATCTTTTGTTTGCTTGGTTTACAGCTGAATCGTGCATTAATGCTCAGGCAACATCTAAAGTTTATTCCACATCAAATGTGTTGTTGTCAACTGAATCTGTTTTTCTGATTGAGTCAACAGTGAAGTGTAGCAATAACCCCAAGGTTAGTTTTACATTTGATGTAGCTCATGGTTAAGACCTAGAAAGCTTGCCAAGACTTGTGCTGGGTTTTTTTTACATCTAGTTAACTTGTTGTATATTTTCACATATGCTCCTCTATTTGTAAATATAACCAGAACAATCAGACAATTTTAAGGAAAACAAAATAAAACAAATTCCAAAAATGGACATCTTATTTTCTTGATATTCAAGGTAATACAAGAGTTTTAAAACAAAAGATGGTGTAATATTTCGTCTTTATTCCAAAGACATCTTCAGGCTAATAGTTTACAATGCAGGCTGCAAAACTTTGATATAAATATTTATAAGTGGAAGTGACAGTTACGTAATTAGAGAATTTGAGTCTTATAGTTTTCTAATTATGTAACTGTCACTTCCATTTGTAAATATTTTATATAAAAGTTTCGCAGCCTGCATTGTAAACTATTAGTCTAAAGATGTCTTTGGAATAAAGACGAAATATTACACCATCTTTTGTTTTAATACTCTTGTATTATCTTGAATATCAAGAAAACGAGATGTCTATTTTCAGAATTTGTTTTATTTTATTTTTAACTATGATAATATAATTACTCCTTGGTATGATGTACATTTATTTGCTTTTTTAAAACTGCTTGATAAAGTTGTATATTCAACCAATCCTTCAGTGATGAATATTTCTCATTGTGAAATGAACAATGATCAATTATCCTCTAAGAAGTTCTGAGAAGGAAGAGAATTAGGCCACAAATCTTAGAAAAGAAATTAAACATACTTTTGTTGTTTTAGAATGTCTTCTTGTTTGCTGAAATTGATGGAAATTTGTATCCAGTACCGAAGTCAGATGATAACTCTGTTCATCAGGTATTTTCAACCCCAAGGCCTTGCAGACAGGGGTTTGGGGCTATTTCTTTCTAGCTCAAGGTCTTTGAGAAACTTCATGTTATTAAGTTGAAATTTGTTTTGAAGCATGTGAATTTTATTTTGTGTAAGTTAACTTGGAGATAGAAATGTGATGTTGAGGAGTGACAATGTATTACATTGAGAATTGTGTTTTTATTTGAATGAGCTAATTTTGTGAAGAGTTTGTTTCAGGAGAAAATTAGTTCATATTTTCAACATGTTTGATGATGACTTGCAATAATATTAATCTGTCAATTGAATGATAAAGGATGATATGAGAAATATGTATTTGTATTTACTGAAAACTATTTTGTGATAAGGCAATGGTTCAACTCCGGTTCATTAAAATTTGTAAATACTTTTGGAAATTAGTTCAGTTGGGTGAAATCTCACAAAGAAGCAAAATCTGGATCTTATGAAATTAAATATTATGATGAAGAAGGCTATGCCAGTCTAAGAAAGGTGAATTTTTTTTCTTTCTACCAACTTATATTTATTGTGTTTGTTATCTTGTGATCATTTACTTCATTCTTTATGATAAACTGTATGTTTTTTCAGGCTCAGCGTACTGGTGAAAAATTGGAACAGAAGCCATTATTTACAGTGACTTTGAATCACAAGGTATGTATATTTTCTATGTTAAGAATGCAATGACACACAGAATTTTGCAATATGGTTGAAGCTTATGTGAAAACATTTAGGCTGCAAGTCGTGAAGGTCTTTGGGTACAGACTGAATTCATTGCAGTCACTGCTGCCTTATTGGTTTGGTGGTTTGCAACTGTAACTAAAAACAAATTGCAAGAATAGTGTATGAAATTGCTTGAAACTTTAAATTTCTAACATTTTTTATTGTAATTAAATCTTACAAGAAAAATCTTGGTCTTGATTTGCGTAGTTGTTGCATTAAGCAAGCTGTTTGGCCTGTTTTTGCTTTGCTTCTCACTTTGTCTTAAGCCCAAAATTGTTGTACAAAGTGCTTTTTAAAGTGGAAACGCAATGCTCATTACCTGTACCTCAGAGTTTTTTCATCTCTCCGTGTATTAAACAATGAGCAAATATTAAATAAGTGTAAAAATTGGCTTAAAGTTGTATTTTTGACTTTAAGTTTCATACTACACTGACAAAACATTGTTACAAATATTATTTTCTGCTGACTGAGGAACAAAAAAGTGGAAAATATTTTTTCACACACCTTGGGAGCCTGATTATGAATCTGTATAGCGGGTGGTGTAGGTTATGTTAAGCACATTTTGTTATTGCATTAGATTGGCTGCGGCAGCTCCCAGTTGTGTGTGAGAAGTTCAATTTATTGGTGTAAAGATATATAATATTTGGACTTGAAACTATTTTCTCCAGTCAAAGTGTATTTGTACGTTTGCACATTATATTCATTCAAAAACTTTACATAAATAACAATATTTTACTTCTTGGGTTTAATTTAAATACACTAAATATTATTAAATAATTTCTGGAGTTATTTGTGCATTTCATGAATGTGTGGTCTCTTCAATTGATCAAGTTCGATTGACTTGTTTTCTCCAGTTTGATTGACTTGTTTTCTCCAGTTTTATTGTTCGTAAAATCAAGACAATTTCGATTTCATTGTTTGCAATGGGTAAAAAAATCAGTGCATTTGAATGGATGAATTATGATATAAACTTATTATTTACAACTCAAATACTTCCAGCAGATGCACTTGAAGCAACAGATGAGTAATTTGGATTTGCAGAAGTTGTTGCTGTTAACTGTTTCTCAGGATTTGATCTTTAAAAGAAAGAATCCAAAATTATTTATAATTCTGCACAATTATTTCTTACATGCACCTAATGCTAGGCTGTTGTGGTATTAATAAAACACCAATATCGATATACCAAAAAAATCTATATTGATTGATGCATCAATATTTTTGCATTATTTATAGTGTTGTTGGCGATGACTAATAGCTAGATCAAATTGAAACTTAGCCAACAATTGCCTTGCTCATGTGATTGGGTCAGATTGTCTAATAATATACAAAACCATTTAAAAACCACTATATTGCCACTAAAAAACCTTTAAAAACTATGTATAATTAACTAATAAATCTTAACACCAAATATTTCGGTATTTTTTTTGGTATATTGATATTTCACTATACAGAAAAATCGATATGTTTCAACAGCCTACCTAATGCTCACCTTGACGGCTTTTCTGAAACGTCAATAACTACTTCGGATGGGCCTGGTCGATATATGCTTTTACCTACACCTTTTCATGGCATAAAAAGAGTGTTTTTAAATAAGACAACACACTACAGGGGCTGCATGCAAGACTATAGCAGCAGGTTACTAAAATAGTATAACACAACTTACATTGCAAGAGACACTTCTTACTTATCAAACAGCAAAAACTTTTATGTTGGTCACAAGACAGTCATGGAAGTTTCAGAAATCATACAGTGTTTATTGGTGCTATATGTACTTTACCTGAAAAATCGATCTCATCTTGTTGGTCTTGGTACTCATTCAGCAAATGATCATCACCAAATCGGCTGAAACAGAACAGTATTTGTGAATGTCAGTGTTTGTTCACGTGAATAGGGGTATAGCTTTCATAGGTAATCCTAAGCCACCAGCATATTCTTTCATCTATAAAATATAGTCCTTGCTAACTCTACGTGCAAAGTTCACTTTAAGTATTTCTCATAGTAACACCATCTTATGACATACCCAATTTTAGGTATTGTGTATTGAAAATTTTGTGGTTTGTGTGGGAATCCAGCAGGTCGACCAAGCGAGTACAAGTACATAAATTTTTTATCCAATTATCTTATATTGACCTCTGAATAAAGAGTGTTAGTCATAAACCGTCTTACCTGGGACTTTGTTTGGGAGCGTAGTTTGAAAATCGATCGAAACCCTGATTTCTTTTGATCGCCCAACGATTACAAAATCCTAGACATTGGCCCATTCTACTGAAAAATATTTGTAAACCATCGAATCACAAAGTAATAAGTTTTCAACTAGTTCAAAACAAAATTACAAACGAGAAGTGACTTGTTTTTAAACAATAATATTACATTTTGGTATTTGAAATATGATCACGGTATGGCTAGATTCCATCATTCACAAATCGAATTTTCTGGAACTGTAGCTCCTAATTTTACATGTCACGTTTATAAGTTTGTTCAAATAGGATTTCCTGCGTTGACAAACGAGAAAAGTCTATCGAAATGTTGTGGAAAGTTTACATACAGGCCATAGGGAGAGTTTTTTTTAACTATATTTTGTTTGAAATTAAATGTTTAATAATGCTAACGGATCTATTTTAACGTGGAGTGTGTGGTGCTAGTAGTAGTAAAGTTATCATGGAATACGGCCTGCACAATATTTGGAAAAGGAATGCTTTGTTCTCGGTTGATAAATTGCTTCTTAACTACTTTTGTAAGTATGAAAACAATTATTTGAAGTAGTTTAGCGAAGTTTCTTTTCAAGAAAGCGTTTGAGGAAAGATAACGATTTTACCATCCTAAGAAATAACGATTTTACCATACTAAAATTCTAACGTCAATACTATCCTAAAGTGACAGAAAAATGAGAGAATCAGCTCTTCATTTCTATCCATAGCAATATCAACACTCATACTGTTTTGTCAACTTTATGACTTTTTCAAGCCCGATTCAAAGTTGGACGAAAACTGTTTTCGACTTCCTCTACATCTTTGAAAGGCCGAAGAGGAACTGTTGGTATACCATCTTGGGCTAAAGCAGCAAACAAGCGACGTGCGCAGGTCATTCTGTTGGATAAAGAGAAAACTCCTGCTCAGTTTGATGCAGAAATACGGCTTGCTGATGACAAATCAACTAAGTTTGATTTTTTCACAACAAGTCGAGTTGGTGTTCACAAACCAAACGCATCTAATGTGATGGAAAATGGGTTTGAAACATGTTCATTTTTAAAATTGATAAAATTTCAATTGCAATGCCATCTTCTAATGGATAAAATTCTATAGAAAATCCATATCAACATCCAATGGAAACATGATAATATTTTATCATCCTCGTAAGAATTATTCTTCAGAAGATATAGAGGTGCATCTATCTTGATGTTGTTGTAGATTCATGGATTTTATTGTGTTGACCTAGCTGATCTCCAATTGTCAACTTTGCTATCTTTGAATTAAGCGTAACTCCAATGATCTTTTGCACAAAGATTTGTCACAAGACCAAAGGGCCAGTCATCTTACAGACACACAGGTAATTTTGAACTAATTTATTTTTTGTCGTGGATAATTTTTGAAGCAATAATTTTGTCATGCATTTTCATGCTATAGATTTCAGAGATAAGATCATTACGAAAATTAGACCCGAAATTGTGGACAGTTGATATGTTAGCAAACATGTACAAAGTCGAACCACTTGATATCAGGTATGTTTCATTGTTAAGCCTAGATTTTGACATGTTGCTCTCTCAGTTCACAAAAACTAATATTAAATGCTACTCTCTCTAGTGATGTGGCTCCGCTTAATACAAGTCAGCAACTTCATCTGGAAGTTGAGCAAGAGTTTCTCGCTACGCTTTCAGACTATGAGAAAGTGGAGTATTCCTATTTCAAAGACAATGTACATGAACTTCTAATAAAGATTTTTTTGGCATTTTTCTGTCTTGACTTCTTTCTTGTTTTCTGTTCAGGAGAGGAAAAAGCAACTTCGAAAGTTTACCAAGGAAGGCTGAGAATTTAGACTATTTTAAAGTCTTTTGCAACAGTTTGTGATCAATGTGTAATTCCAAATACAAAAAAGTTAGTCCGTCAAATTTAACAGACGTTGACAAATGAGACAATAAAAATATCAATGTTATATAACCTATCCATAATCAACAAACGGCTTCTGTAGTGAATGTATCATAATTGTGATAGTCAATGTTAGAAGTACACCGCAAATTACGTGAACTTTGCGTTATAATTACATTATTTATTGTTTTGTGGTCACATAGGAAAGCGACAAAAGACCACGAGCTTGTCACGCTACCACGAAACAGACACGAATAGGAAACGCAGTCCATATGGTCCATATGTTTTTGCCAAGGTCAATCTTTTGTGATTGGACATAATGTATTCAAAACCTTTCTATGTTTCTGTTTCAAAAGCGGATTAACCCCGAACTTTTGCATATCCTCTTAGTCTTAAACTGATTGTTGATTGGGTGCGTTTAACTTCATGATCAGTCCGATTGACGTGGGAAGGTTTTTCTCTAGGACGAATCAAGTTGAAAATTTATTCTCCTTTAGCTAATGAGATGCACGAAATTTTAATCGTTTAAATCTATTTCACCGGATGTATAGCTTAGACCAACGCAGACGATATCCGGTTTTGAATTACACGCAAAATACGGAAGAATCGTCTCAACGAATTACGAACATTTGATATTGACGATATACAGATGTCACTATGGGAGATTTGAGCAATATTGTCGTCGCTTATGCAATGAATCACTATATTATCATCGCGCAATCTACATCACTTCAGTAACCGAAAATTCTTTGTGTCGTTCATTTCCGGTTATCATAAGTAATATTTTTTCCACTACGGGTGCCAAACATCGCCTATGTCCGCCGCGTTGCTTATGTTCGACTTTCTATCGCAAGATCGTCGATTTTAGACAAGAATGGAGAAAGAATTGTGGAATCGAAAAGGTTCAATTGCCGTGAGTTCTGTATCAGCCGGTGCTTCGCCAAAAATTGGGCAATTTCAGGGTCAAACTCCGAAACGGGTAAATATCAAAATAAAGCATACGATATGATATAAGACTTAATACCCGTAAGATTATTTGTTGATGTTAAATAATGCCCTAAATTATTAAGAGATATGAGGTTCTGGCTTGTGAATAGAAAAAATTGGAGTGTTTAGCTTCATGTCGTGATTAGATGAATCAAATGTTTCTATAAAGTCTTAACCCCAAAAATTGATGTCACGCACTTGCCAATCAGTATTGTATTGTGTCCTTTAGGCTTTAGCAAGAACATATTCACCCTTCAGAAAATCCAGGAGCAGATCATCTTCCTTCAGCTCTTGTGAAAGCACAGGTAATTTGGTGACCATTATTTATTGTTTTTACATCATGATTCATGAGTGTGAAGTTCGTGCAATTGTTTAAATTGATTGTGGTCAACCTCGATATTCTCAGTTGTGACTATGAAAAATTGTGCAACATTTCAATACTGGGTTTGTATTGAAGTTATTTGTTATAATATGTGAATTTTAAATTCATATATTAGTGACTCAAAAATGCTTATTGAACAAAAAAATTCATTGTATAATCTGTAAATACTAACTACATATATGCTTTTATTGACTATTCACAAATTCTCCAATATAATCTGATTTGACTATTTTCTTGCATTCGCCCTTTCCATTTTAATTTCAAACATCCTTCATCGTGAAGGCAATTTGTAATGTTTAACATGATCACAAAATAGGAATACATTCAGCGATGTACCCAGTGGGTTTAGTATTTCTGTTTGAATTTCAAAGCATTCACACATTTCACTGTGATTTAAGACACCGCCACTCCACTGAAGAGTGCGGGTCTAGGAAAGATAGAATGCATCACAATTCATCTACTTAAAACTCAAAATACTTAACAAACAATCCTATTTGTAAAATTTTGGCTCAAAAATTTTCTTTAAAAATTTCTAACCAGCACCATGATTGATATGGTATTTGAATTTCAAATTGATCACCGTAGTGAAAAACAGAAAAATTGAGTGAGGGTCATAGGTGCTGCCAAACAGGGGAGGAGGTATTGGAGTAACTTCTCCCAATTATATTTTCCACAATTGCAGTTTGGCCTTTGTACAACTAAAAATTAAGAATAGCATGGAAAAGGCATTTGGAGGTTGTCTCCCAAAAAATCAAACCTGCCAGTACCACTGAAGGGGGGAGTGACTGTCAAATTGTGTCCATGTACTTCAGATAACCAGCATGTGGGAGGGGGGGTTAAATAATTGTTTTTGGACAGAGTTATACATTGGAGATATTTTTCACGTTAAAGCTGGATAAAGCTTTTCATTTACGCTATTCTCTTGTTTCTTTCAAATGTATTGATAGTGAAAAAGTTCGACTTTAAGCGGTAATAAGCACTTGTCAAATGCATTTGTGGTATAAACCTTTATAGTGGAAAAAACACTACCTGAAAACGCAAAAAATACAGAAATAATCTAACGACTAAAGTTTTCGACAGCACTTTTAGCGAAAAGCAGTTTACATAACAAAACCAAAGCGAAGCAATACTTAAAAATTCGTACCGCGCTACGCATTGTGGTTTTACGGGTTGACACATAATGACGCTGCAGCAGTTGAACCGTGGGTTGAACTAGAAGTGTCGACGTGCTGTTCATCATTGTATGTACGTGAAATGACTTGTTACTAATGGCTTCCGAAGAAAATGGTTCGTCCCCGTCTGGGGGACATGGAATAGGAGATGTTTCTTCTAGGTCTCCTGCTGCAGCTCAAAAACCGCCACTGTTAGCGGAGCTCAAGGTTCGAACTTCCTTCTAAGGCTTCGTTGCTATCTAGTTTTATTTCGTAATTCAACGCAATTGTTGTATTAAAATGTTGTTGTTCAGAGACTCAGCTTTTCTGAAAGCATGTCTTCGAGAAGGCTTCCTCGTGCAAGAAAGCGGACTATGTCTGTATCGTCTACGGACAGTTATAGCTCAGGTCAGGCATTGAATTCTTCGGTAGGAACCCATACCATTCTTGTCAATATGGACTTCAACACTGCTTGAACGATGAAAGGACTCTCAGCATGTTCAATATGTGCGAAAAATCAAATTTAGCCTAATCTTTTGAAGACTGTTTTAAAGTTTTGCGCTTCTTCAATCGTTCTAGCTTTATGCACGGTTCTGTATAGATGTGTTTTGAAATGTATGCATCTAGGCTATTTCCGTCTGATTTACGAGAAACATGTTTCGATGCTGTTCAATCTGTTTTACGTTTTAGCAAGTTATTCAGACAACAGCATCTCTTCTGATGAAGATGATGGTGTCTCGCCTCGAGAAAAGCCCCAAGTATGTATTTAGAATGGTCTTGCTAAAGATAGGAATGTATATTGTTTGCAGCAAGAAAAAATTTACATTGAACGCTACTTCCTCATTACCGTATTTAGAAGAGCTATATAAATAGAGGTGGTCGAAATTCATTATAACGTTCATTTCAATGAACATTTGAATAGAATGACAAGCTTTTAATGTTGTCGTTCTACCTTGAAATTAAACGAAATCTTTACAAAACTTAGTTACATAACAGTAATGTCATATGCCGAACAAATCCTTGTTAAATTACATAACACAAGTAATTTCGCGATTTAGTTAGACTTGCGCCTTTTTAAATATTTTTTGCAGTGGCAAAGCCACACATTTTTGTGCTGCTGTATGAATTTCATAAGCACATTATTCCTTTTAAAATCAATTCTTGTCACAGTCAGTGAGCAAAGAAAATTTTGCATTGCAGTCATTAGCAGAACTATTAAAATTAAATTAACGAGCTTCCCTCTTGTGCAAGCTATGTTTTTAGTGACTCCGTGATAAAAATGCTCCTTGACATTGAAAGGGTTTTTTTGTTTTTCAAGTCAAACAGCAATGGTTTTTCTGACTTTTGTATCAAGAATATTAACCGAGCTGACTTTGGACAGCGAGAGATAGAGATTGCAGAACAAGGTTATTTATTTTTGAAATGTTTTCTGAATTGTGGAAAGTGAGTGCAAACTTATGTGTTCGATCTTGTTTTAGAAATGCCTGGTTTGATTTTGCTGCGTAAAAGAAATGCAAACGATCGACCTCTCGAAGGAGCAAAAATTGTTGGTTGTACTCATGTAACTGCACAATCAGCAGTAAGTTACAATCCTCTTTGTATACTCTTAATTTGGTAAAGTATTTTTGTATATTTCGGATGATGGCATGATTTCTTGTCATGTATATGGATGTCTAACAACACTTTGTGTTAGTTGTGCAAGCAAAAATTGGTTGTAGTGAGATTTTCAAATATTTTTTTCTCTCTAGGTGCTAATCGAGAGCTTGTGTATGCTTGGTGCGCAAGTGAGATGGTGTGCATGTAACATATATTCCACTCAGGTTGATTTTGAACATTTCATCATTTGCACGATTCATTACTTTTAAAGTTTAGAATTCAACTTGGAAACTATAACTATTACAGCAGTTGAGTTTTTCTAAACTTTTTTCTTTTTTTCTAGAATGAAGTTGCTGCAGCTTTGGCTGAAAAAGGTGACATCATTAAATTGTTTATTTGAGTGGTTGTTTTGTTGAGGGCATTGGAAGCAGTAGTCTAAACACTTGCTTGTTTTTTAATCAGAATAGCAATACCCTGCTGGGTGCAAAATAATGGCAAGTCAACAGTCAATGTTCGACCAAACTATTGCGTGACCAGTCTTTAATTGTCATGTTGACTGAAACTGGCATTAAAACAAAAGTTCTAACAACCAGAAATGTGGAATGCAAAAAATTACTCTCTCACATTTCTCACCAAACGTTACTGAAAAGTTTAATTGAAATACTTGGTGTAGCACCACACAATTAACATAACTTTTTGCTACATGTTTGTGGATGTAGATCGTCCAGGTTAGTAGAGTCCTGAGAAGGACTGTTGTTGATGTTTACTAATGTTTCGACAATCTTAGCAGTAATCATCTTGGTTGTCAAAACGTCAGTCAACATCAACAAAAACAGGCCTTCTCAGGACTCTATTAACCTGGACGATACACATTTACAAACATGCAATGATACTCTCGGGTTCAAACCAATTACTTTATAATATTTTGCATCTCCTTCTGATGCTCCAGTTGTTTGTGATTCTAATGACATGATTTCATTTATGTGTGTTAGGTTATCCTATCTTTGCATGGAAAGGTGAAACTGAAGAAGACTTCTGGTGGTGTATTGAAAAATGTATAAATGCTCCTGGTTGGAATCCTAACATGGTAAAGTTTCAGGGTAAAGTTAAACTGCAATGTACGTATATGGATAGTTATGTATGGGGATTATGGATAACTGTGTACAAGCAATCAAGAAATAAAAGATGTTTACTTTGTTTTCACAGGTCTTATACAAACCAAGGAGACCTTTGGGAGAACTCGAGAGCAGAACAGTCCAAGACCAAACTCTGCTCGAGAGTTTTGACAAAGGTCTCCAATGTTTGCATTAGTCAGTGCAAACACAGAAAATATCTTTTATTTCTTTTTAAAAATAACAATAATGTGAGACAGGTAAATTTAAAAAACTGTTTAATTTTTCCTCTAACTTGTATTCATGATTGATTTGCAAGCTCTCTTTGATTGAGTTCATTGGTTTTAAATGGTAAAAGAATCGTCGAGAAAAGTTACTTGAAAAGCTATATTTCAAAACAACCAGAAACTAACAGACAGTTTTCATTTTGGCATCAATTTCTTATTTGCTCAGTTGTTGTGTTGTGATTGTTTAGATACTTGATGATGGCGGTGATTCAACTCATCTTATGTATAAGAAGTTTCCTGGGAGATTTAGTGTTTTGAAAGGAATTGTTGAAGAAAGTGTTACTGGTGTTCACAGGTTGGATAGAAATGGAATTTTTTATTATTTTTTTTCTTTTGGAAAATTATTCAAATACATACATTGATCAGAAATGATGTCATACATAGTGACATCTTAGGTAAATGATATCATATATACTATCGGCATAGGTATATGATGTTATTTGCATTGTCATCATAGGTAAATGATGTCATATATATTATTATCATATTGATGTCATATACGTTGTCATGTCATATAGGTAAATGATGTCATATATACTGTCATCACTGGTAAGTGATGTCACAAACTTTCTTCATAGGTAAATGACATCAAAGACTGTCTTCTGAAAGAATATGTGATAGACTGTCATCAAAATGACAATTATTTGCATTTTTTATGCAGATTATTAAATTCCTAAAACTTTTTTCGTCAACTTTCACTTCTGTTTCTTTCTTATTTGATGCCAAATTAATTCAAGAAAAAACCTTTGTTGAAAAAACATGTTTTGAACACTATTTTTGGAGCTTTCTTTGTGACATGTGTATTTTCCTACCAGGTTGTTTCAATTGTCAAAACAAGGCAAGCTCACAGTTCCAGCAATGAATGTTAACGATTCTGTTACAAAGGTATGCATTGCATTCACAAATAGATTAATATTTTGAGAATATGTTAATTTTTTCAGTCTGTTGATTTCTCTTCCCTAATGGCAGTTGGTAACAATATTGAAGAGTTTTATCACTTTCTTCTTTAGACGAAATTTGACAACTTGTACTGCTGTAGAGAGTCCATTTTGGATAGCTTGAAGAGAACAACTGATGTAATGTTTGGTGGGAAACAGGTGTTGGTGTGTGGCTATGGTGAGGTAAGAGCTTAATGTTTGGTGGGAAACAGGTGTTGGTGTGTGGCTATGGTGAGGTAAGAACTTAATGTTTGGTGGGAAACAGGTGTTGGTGTGTGGCTATGGTGAGGTAAGAGCTTAATGTTTGGTGGGAAACAGGTGTTGGTGTGTGGCTATGGTGAGGTAAGAACTTAATGTTTGGTGGGAAACAGGTGTTGGTGTGTGGCTATGGTGAGGTAAGAACTTAATTTTTGGTGGGAAACAGGTGTTGGTGTGTTGCTATGGTGAGGTGAGAGCTTAATGTTTGATGGGAAACAGGTGTTGGTGTGTGGCTATGGTGAGGTAAGGGCTTCATGTTTGGTGGGAAACAGGTGTTGGTGTGTGGCTATGGTGAGGTAAGAGCTTAATGTTTTGTGGGAAACAGGTGTTGGTGTGTGGCTATGGTGAGGTGGCTTAATGTTTGGTGGGAAATAGGTGTTGGTGTGTGGCTATGGTGAGGTAAGAGCTTAATGTTTGGTGGGAAACAGGTGTTGGTGTGTGGCTATGGTGAGGTAAGAGCTTAATGTTTGGTGGGAAACAGGTGTTGGTGTGTGGCTATGGTGAGGTAAGAACTTAATGTTTGGTGGGAAACAGGTGTTGGTGTGTGGCTATGGTGAGGTAAGAGCTTAATGTTTTGTGGGAAACAGGTGTTGGTGTGTGGCTATGGTGAGGTAAGAACTTAATGTTTGGTGGGAAACAGGTGTTGGTGTGTGGCTATGGTGAAGAAAGGGTTCTCATGTTTGATGGGAAACAGGTGGTCTGTGGGTATTGTGAGGTAAAGGCTTCGTGTTTGATAGGAAACAAGTGTTCGTCTGTGGGTATCTTGTAATATTGATGTGTGGGGCTCTGTTGACACGTTCTAACTTAACTCACCGTTTCTTGAAATAGGTCGGAAAAGGATGTTGCGCAGCTTTAAAGGGCTTGGGGGCTGTTGTTAACGTCACCGAAATTGATCCAATCTGTGGTCTGCAGGCAGCGTAAGTTTTTATATCTTAGAACCATCAAGATATTCCCTCCAGACGTATCCATTCCAGTTTTTATTTGAGTACACGTGGTTACGAACTTGTGCTTTTATTTTTTAGTATGGATGGATTTAAAGTTGTTCGAATTGAAGAAGTCTTAGGTCAAATTGATATTCTGATAACTGCCACAGGTTTCCGATCTTTTTTCTCGAACTTTCCTATTTCAAACGCGGTTCAGTTTTCAATTTTCTTCGTGTATCTAGGTAATAAGGGCGTGGTCACACGTGACCACATGGACCGTTTGAAAAATGGTTGTATAGTTTGTAATATGGGTCATTCGAATACGGAAATTGATGTGGTATGTTAACTCTCGTTGTTTTTTAAATTTTCCTCTTTCCTTAAAAGTCTAAACTTTACTGAGAAAAAGTTTGATTTTCGTTTAACGAATTTTTTACCAAATATCTTCAGTGTTGTCGTGACAAGTATGAACTCATCAACATGTTTATAAACTACTGTAAATGATCCAATAACCGCCCGGTGCGTTTGATAAAGTCTATCGTTTTTTGATTTTTTTGGGGAGGGGTGGGTTCGTGTATAAATACGTGGCGTACAATAAAGCGAGACGTTTGTTTGATTTCTATTACCTTAGAGTTGACCCGTGAAAACAAAATTAAGACGAAATATTTGGTTTGTGAGACCAATTGACGAGCCACTATTATAATGATATTATCATAATGGTATTGTTGTGCTCCGTCCATTAAAGTTTTGGGGAGTTTATTCGAAAGAAGCGTCTGATACAAACCGACGCTTTAGGAGGGAGGGCGTTTATTAGATACGAGGCGATTATTTGATTATGGGCGTGTATTGGATCATTTATGGAAAGTATTTCATTGGCTCTTTCGGTAAGAACAAAATAGGGGGCTTTGTTTGCGAAGTTCTTTACCATATGATCTTAGGAGCACCAGTTTTGATCCTATTATCACGACGTGTGATTTAAAAGATTTAGATGTCTAGGATTTATAGATTCCGTTTTGTATTGTTTACAGGCGAGTCTCAGGACAGAGGATTTGATCTGGGAGAAAGTTCGACCCCAGGTTGATCATATCATTTGGCCGAGCAAAAAGAGAATTGTTTTGCTTGCTGAGGTTTGTTTATTTAGTGTTGTTGTTAAAACTTTAATTAAATATGAATTATTAACGGAATGTGGTTTTTCCAATGATGGGATTAAATTCGTATTTTGTAAGAAGTGTTTAAAGAAAATTCGTTACATTGGAATTTTGACTTCGTTTTTTCATGTTGTAAAATGATAATGTTCACTGTAACTTAGCTATATGGCGTTAATTTTGATCAAATTTCTTGTCCACTCTGCCGTTTTCTTGGAGTGTGTGTGTGTGGGGGGGGGGTGGTTTGAAACGCTTTACTTTCAGTATTATCGTAATTAAAACATAGAGAAAAACATTGCAATGCTAAGATAACGGTAGAATGTTGCAAGAAAGAAAATCATCTCGAATTTAAATAAAGTTCATTGAATCTTAGATATTTTTCAATCGCAACAAGTTCAAAAATTATGCACAAATAAAGGTATTTTTACTCTTTTCATCCTCAAGGGTCGCCTGGTAAACCTTAGTTGTTCCAGCGTACCATCTTTTGTTGTTTCCATTACGACAACGACGCAGGCCATTGCTTTAATTGAGCTCTACAAGGCTCCTTCAGGCCGCTACAAACAAGATGTTTATTTGCTTCCAAAGAAAATGGGTGTGTGCAATTTTAGTAATGAAAAGTCGTGGAATTCTTGATTAGTTTGAGTAATTAACTCCTGATAAATTATTAAAATGTTTTACCTATTTTTCATCCTATAGATGAGTACGTTGCTTTGCTTCATCTTCAGACGTTCGACGCTCATCTTACTGAATTGACTGACGAGCAGGCGAAATATTTAGGTGTTGCCAAATCTGGCCCTTATAAACCGAATTATTATAGGTAAGAATGAACTAACTGAATTTTCAATATGAACATAATAGCCCATCATAAGACTTTTAAGAAAGCCATCACAACAATAATATACGAAAGATAGATAAAAGGTTCTTATGTTGGGCTATTATGTTCATATTGAAAATTCGCTTTCCGCCTGGCAAATCTCTGGTCACGATTTTGAATCAACTGACTACTTGTTTAACCCAACATAACGTTTTAACTCGATATTTTTCGTCCAGTGTTGGAAAAAAGAATGTAGTTTGAAACCACTGTCGTTCCGATTATAAAACATGAAGTATGATCTGTTACAAGTTTATTGGAATGGGTTGATTTCTTTTGTCAATCTCGATTTCTACTTGTTTTGGAATAGCATTTTAATGTAGACTATGTTAAATTATGCTGTACACAGGGAATACTAAATTTGGCTATATACAGGTTGTACAAACAAAAGACGTATTTTTATGATTTCAATGCCTATCACTATGCTAAACCTATGAATGCGTAAATATTGTGAGTATATATAACATTGCCACAAACATAAATGCTTTTCTCGTAGTAATTTGACATTATTTGAATGTATCAATGTTAGAATGTTTATTTGTTCCATGGGGAGAGGGGGGTCGAGCTTTAGTCAAAATATATTACAAAAGCTTATCTGTTCATTTGATTTTATTCTTCGGAAATTCATAAGCAATTGTATTGTAAAAAAAGGTATTATGAGCTTTAATTTCTTCTTAACCATGGATCCCCTACTGCCGAATGTTGACTATATTGGGGTTTCAATATTATAGAAATTTAAATATGAAAATATTTGAGCATTTGAATATATGGGCGTTCGTTTGAATACTGAAATGTTTCTATGTTAAAATAAACTTTGAATAAACTTTGTGAAGAAATATTTAGGAATTTGTTGCGATATATGAACGCCATCACCAATGTGACTATGCCTACTTTTTCAAAATTCGGTGTACAATGTTTATTTTTTTCTTCTAATGTATCGTTATAGGTATTAAATTTTCTACTAATGTATCGTTATAGGTATTAAATTCAACCAATACATACAAAAAAAAGTGGACGATGGTGAAATGGTATTGAACTAAGGAGACGATGGATATTTATTGGACTTACTGAACGATGTAAAGGAGACATACATATGATGTGTTCTCGTTTAAATTCACTCGAAATCCAGTGGTGGATTAACCGGGGGGAAGGCGCAGGAGTGATAAATTTGGTGCCAAAATTTAATATTCTTATAATTAGCTTTTATGCAATGAATAAAATGAAAGATGTTCAGTTATGTCTCACCATTAAAGTTATAGAAGCTGGTTTCTTTTGAAGCTTTGAGCTTGACTTTGTTTAGCTGCTCACCAAGCGCCCTCCCCCCTGATATACTCTGTTTTATCCACTGCGCCCTCCTCCCCCTGATATACTCTGCTTGATCCACCACTGGCTGGCATAACCTCCGGTTATTTTTCGCCATTGTTCTTGATAATTAAGTAAATTAAAAGCTACAGCTATCTGCGGTGTTCATATTTATATACTCAATTATAACTAATCAGTTTATCAAATGGTTCCAATTGTGCACTATGCTGACTCATTTGAAATGAGAACGATTTCATTTGGTTAAATTTAGTAGAGGAGCTTTTAAAATAAAACAATATATCGTTTGTTTAAGTTTTTGAATAACTATAGTGGGCCACCTCTCTTGTATATCCCAGCTTGAAAATGCAAATCATTGAACATCCTACATTCATTAGCTTACGGAGCGCGGTGAATACCGTACCTCACTGTCACCCAGAGTTTGAAATAGCCGTTGTTCGGTTTAGGTAAATGGCTGAGATTTAGGAAAGCGGTAAGATTGTCTCGATTCATTTTAAAACTTAAGCGTTACGTCTTTTAACGCCAAAAACTCACTTTGAGTTAGTTTTTGTGCTTCGTCATACATGAGGGGACAAGATGGTATTCAGCTTTTTTCTTACATGACTGACTGGTCAAACGAGAATATATACAATATAAAATCCGAACAACACCACTTGACATGTCTGGCGGAGTGGGCCTGAGCTTTAGTATAAGTGCGGCGTTTGCTCGTTCAATCCCACCTGGGTTCAAGATGCTTGGGACACATCGGTAAGCAAATTTTGAATCGTCCTTATCTATTTTTTCATTTTCTATAGACGTCAAAAGTTGGAAAAAGTCGTTTGAAATAATCGTTTTATTAGCAACGTTTCAAAAAATCGTCGTTTTTATAACAGACGTCATGAATAACATTAAAAAAGAGTAGTCATGCACTCTATAAAATCATGTTTGATAAAGTCGTGTGATCAACTTTTTATCCTGATATTTTGATACTTTTCTACAGTTGAAAATCCTGTGATGATCCAGTAGCTAAGTTGACAGAGACTTCGTTTTTCATTCACAAGTACATGGTTTGAGTAGAGGAAAGTAGACAAAAAATTTAGACAAAAGATTACTCAAATGTAGACACAAAGGTAGACAAAAAGGTAAACACAAAGGTAGGCATAAAGGTAGACATAGAGGTAGAGAAAGATAGACACAAAGGTAGGCATAACTGTAAACACAAAGGTAGACATAAAGGTAAACATAAAGGTAGACATAAAGGAAGACACAAATGTAGACATAAAGGTAAACATAAAGGTAGACACAAAGGTAGGCATAAATGTAAACACAAAGGTATACATAAAGGTAGACACAAAGGTAGACATAAAGGTTAACACAAAGGTAGACGCAAAGGTAGACATAAAGGTAAACACAAAGGTAGACATAAAGGTAGGCATAAATGTAAACACAAAGGTAGACATAAAGGTAAACATAAAGGTGAACAAAGGTGCATAAATGTAAACACAAAGGTATACATAAAGGTAGACACAAAGGTAGACATAAAGGTTAACACAAAGGTAGACGCAAAGGTAGACATAAAGGAAGACACAAATGCAGACATAAAGGTAAACATAAAGGTAGACACAAAGGTAAACACAAAGGTATAAATAGACATAAAGGTAAACATAAAGGTAACATAAAGGTGAACAAACATAAATGTAAACACAAAGGTATACATAAAGGTAGACATAAAGGTAGACATAAAGGTAAACATAAAGGTAGACATAAAGGAAGACACAAATGTAGACACAAAGGTAAACATAAAGGTAGACACAAAGGTAAACATAAAGGTAGACACAAAAGTAAACAGAAAGGTAAACACAAAGGTAAACACAAAAATAGAAACTGGTGTAGACAAAAAAGTAGACACAAAAGAAGACAAAACGACAGGCGAAAAGTTAGACACAAAGATAGTCATAAAGAAAGGCAAAAAAGGTGGACAAAAAGACAGTCATAAAGAAAGGCAAAAAAGGTGGACACAAAGATAGTCATAAAGAAAGGCAAAAAAGGTGGACAAAAAGGTACACACAATGTTTTAATGCTTGTTTTCTGATCAATCCTCCTGGTTTCAGTGCTTGCACACGTCTAACAGTTGAGCAAACTCTACAGTTCTTTGGAGAAGAGATCAGATGATTACAGACAGAATTATTCCTGTTTTGACTTTACAAAGAGTGTAGTCAAAGTTCGTTTCAAGATACTTATCGAAGTGGAGTTCAATTGAAAGCTAATACTAACGCGAAACTTATATTTGTCTGTTTATACTACAGCGTTTGCTCTATGAGAGGAGCTAAAGACAAAGTTCCAACATGGTACACATGCTAAATTTGACTAGATGATAAACATCAAACTAATTAATGCATTTTCAGTTTATTGACGAATGTACTGCATGTTTTGTGTAATCAAATATTGGGTTAACAGTCTTCTCTATATGTTACTTGTAAGAAACTTTGTCTACTTTCGTTGAGTTGAAGCAAGCATTCGATATACGTTATGTACGTCACTACATGACATAGCCTGCATCGCAGAATGTATATTTGTTACATGCACAGTCTGCGATGCAGCTCAGTTATGATTTACTTTTGTAGCTGACTTGTTTGCTAAATTATTATCTGACATTGCGAATCATACTTAAACTCGTGATGTAATATATGTCACAATCCTTATGTTAGCAAGCAATTTTTATGAGCTATTTTTTAAAGAAAGTTCTCACTGGATAAATTGGCAAAGAAAAAGTGCTTTTTACATGGCTTGTATGATCACTTGGCTTGATCCTTCATGTTCATACGACACTTCGTTGTAGAAATGACATTCACATTATATTTGTGTTGTTAAGGTAAAGTTCACGTATTTTTCGTTTTATACATAACAAGTTGACTAGAAAATCGTTAATTTGATAAGAGACAACCTCAAAGACATTTTAAGAGTCTTTGATTGGATGTCTGATTACTAAACAAGTTAGTTTAAAACGCAAAACCTGTATCTGACGATAAATTGCTGCCTCGAATTAGAAATTTGAGCAAGCTAACTACCCCCCCCCCACACACACACACATATACACATCAACACACCCACCAAAAATAGAATATGCATTTGTACATTTTAATGAGCCTGCAAACCAAGAAGTGAATATTACACTAAGATGCAAGGAAGCAAAGCTGAGGGCTTTTTGTTCTGGTCCTCTTGGTTTCCCACAATGCATTTCTTTGTTCTATCTATTGTCTACTTTACGCTCTTCCAACATTGCATAACAAGTTAATGTTCCTATTGCGCCAATTAAAATAGAATCTTTTTTGATGCATGCAAATTTACGACAATTTAAACGTATAAAGATGCTTGCACATCTCCAACATTACAGTGAACAGTACAGTCCTTCGGCGAAAAGAAGAAGATTATTTTAGTGTGGAAATTATTCCGACTTCAACTTCACAGGAAGTGTTGTTAAAGTTCTTTCCAAGATACGTTATCGAAGTGGAGTTGAAATGAAAGCGAATCCTATCGTGGATCATATCTTTGTGTGTTTATAACACAGCTTTGCTCGTTGCGAGAAGCTAAAGACAAAGTTCTCACATGGTACGCATATTCTAAATTTGACTAAACATGATATACATCAGAGAGTGTTAGCTTCATCGACAATGTCATGCGCGTCTTGTATAATCATATACTACGTTAATAATCTTCTCTATATGTTGCTTGTAGGTGTAACTTAGTTGTCTATTTTCGTTGAGTTAAAGTAAGCACTTGATGTGATATGGTGCTGGAAGATACTGATCGTTCTTATAAAATGTTGTCTTGCAAAGCTTTATTTCAGCGAACGGCTCTTACTTTTACACTAACCATTTCAATGAAACTCTAACGGCTTATATTGCCATATTAAGTATGTTTTTTAAATGGCTTATGTATAATCAGTGGACTTGATCGCTCGTGTTTTAAGTACAGTAAAAAGTACAGATTATTGGCGGTTACTTTGCGTTTGTAGGATGTTAATTGTTGATACTTCTTTAATAGAAAAAAATGGTTGGAACGAGTCCATCCAATGGAACAACCGTCTTGAGACATGGGATAATTTGTCTGTAGTTGAGATTCTTCTTGTATGCCTGTTGTTCATGCATACAACATTGAAGGGCCCCAATGTTGTATGTGAGGCCTGCAGTCATGCATATTGAATCAATTCTTCAACAAATTTTCTATGGCGCGAGCATTCTCTGCGAATGGTAGCCAAGATCACCGGTATGCCGTGAATGGATAAAAACTTTATTATGGACATTTTTATGGCGGGACGTTCGTAATGATGGTTCTCGAAAGTGCTACCTGTTAAGGAAGGTGTCTACATGTACATTGTAAAGTAAAACAATTATCGATAATGGATAAAGTACAGAAAAACGGACGACACAGGTATGGATAGTGGAGGTAAAATACATGGTGACAGTGATTTATTGTTGGCATCATGGTGTGTAAACATCATCTGAACGATGGAGATATACTTGAAGGAAGTTTTGGAAGCAAAATCAGGTTTATTGTTATAGTTTATTGAAATGTATATATGCTTGCTTCATATTGTTAAGAAGTTGATCCCGATGGTCTTCAAGTAAGTGTTTGACTGCTAAATACAAAGGAAATTGCATGGTCCGTTTTGTTAGGCAATCCACTTATTTCCAAACCGGAAGTACTTGTGGATTAATCTTTTCAACGAACGTGCGTCGTGTGCACCTATGCGCTTGTATTGTTGATTACGGAAAGTTATTTTTCGTTCTATTCATATTTTGCATGCACTAAATTGTGAAATAGGCGGACGTGAAAAATGCTCAAAGTTATGGGCTAAATAGCGTTATAAGATATCCATTTGTCTTCATAATACAGCTAAGTTTTTCGGCTACCTAAAATGCTTGCAAGATTAAACAAAAAAATCGGTATTTTTTACGCTACTATCGTGTTCGAAGGCTGTCTTTGAAATGGGAAATAGGACGTTTTTTAGTTATCAATAAGTCAACTAGGTTAGGCAAAATATTACTTTTTATGCCAGCACGTAGAAGAATGCATTCAACCCACAAACTCCTTAGGAATAAGAATGGCTTGTTTTCACTCGAGTTCCCAGTATATATGATTTTCATTAATGAATGGTTTCTTGAAAATATTAGATTTTTTTCTAGAGCAAGTCAAGGAGATCATGCGCATTCCTGGCACTATAGATGATCGCATATGAACTCGCGACAAAGGATTGTGAATGTTGTGAGAAATTCCACTTGTTGCCTGTTGAATTAAAGAGCACGACATAGGAAAATAAAGACGTTGGACCTTGTTGTTTAATGAAGAACTAACAATCATGTACCACCATCTGTACCTAAATGAACATGTACCTGCATCTTTCTGCTACTCCACCCTCAAAATTGTAGACCCATCTGCAACGTTTCCTCGACTTTCTCGTTGGTTGAGAATAGCTATTTCATCGTATTCAGGGATGTATAGTCTTTTCATTATTTTATATAACAGTCTAGCATAGAAACCTTTAAGTGTTTACGCAATTATTATTTCAAATTCTCCCGGTTTCCCATTTCGAAGACAGTCTAACACCTCAAGAAAATTGAAACACTAAAGTTTTCGTTTGGTTCGACATAGCTACATTTCATTTGTTATGTAACAGGAGTAATCAAGATCGTTTAAGCCACTCCTAAGGATAATCTAGGATACTTGTCTGTGAATGTCTGGAAAACACTTTTGCGCATGCTCAAGATCGTCGGGATCAACAAAATCGGTCTTAAAACTTCAAATTGTTGCAAAACATGCAAAATTTCTAAAAATTTGTTCATAATTTAACTTTCAAAAAATTTTGTTTTCGGTCGGAAGGTTTTTCACCACATTTTATGGTTTTCCTTCCATTTCGTTTTGTCGTAAAAAAATAGTGTCCATGTTTTGGGGCCAAATATTTTTGTTTATGTTAGATCAAGTGCAGTAAAAAACGAGTTTGTAATGGTTGAAACTTTTGATCATTGAAATGAGAAAATTTTAACTTTTCAGTTTCAAAGAATTTGATTGAAAAAACGTTGAGATATTACCGTGCTAAGTATGTTGGTTTGATTTTATTTAAATTTAAATGTTGGGCCTCTGGGTTAGTATCCCAGAACACTATTTGAATATCAAACGATTGCTTCCAAGGCATGCGCAGCGATCACTTATATTGAATACGAGTTACTGGATACACGTTTCATGTTTTCAACAATCAAATATCGAAGCCAGTGCTTAGCTCGCCAGCCAATGTACTTCTGCTATCAATATTTTTCTGTTCCCCATTGCAAAAACAATAGCTTTCTAAACAGATGAATAATGTTAATTGATGATCGTAAATTTACATAGCTAGTAGAACGAAAACACGTGGGAAGGCATCTTTCGGTCTTTATGTGTCGTAAGTCGATAGCATGTTATGTAACAGCTGGGCGATAAAATCAAGCCTCGGAAATAATATCAGTCGCGTCTTGGACGAGTGATCAATCTAAGCTGTACCGATTTTGAAGTTGAAACTTCTTTTTTAGACAGAAATATAAGTTGCTAATGGCAAAACTTCTATCTTATTTTCGTATGAAGCTTCCTGAACATGTCTGGAACATCTTAGTTCTTCAAAGTAATTGTTTGTTCAAGGCGTTGCAATGTTTGTATTCCAAATTAAAAGACAAAATTTAATGTTTTTTTTTCTCATTAAAATTTAATGATCATTACTTTGTATGCATAGTAACATGTTTTCGAGTGCCGAATTTGAAAAAACGTGCACGATTGAGTTTTCTAAAGACAATTATTGCCGCTAATAATATACTTTGATATATTTGGCAAAAACGCCGTTCACCTTGGTCTTGCTTCGTAACTCTTTATCGCCACAGAAAGTCTTGTTGCGGAGCCCAACTTTGAAAATATTCACCCCCAAAAAAGTACGTTTTGCGTTTTTATTCTTTGGATTCTTTTGAATTCTTGAATTGCACACAAATGCAATTGTGAAAATCCGATTGTATGCTTCAACGGTTTACTGACAACTGCCCCATGTTTGAATTGATAAGAAGCTTGTTTGGATTTAACTTCTTTTTAGGCATTCAGATTACGATATTTACTATGCAATTAAACTTGTATTATTTACTCCTAGTATTACTCTTTTACAGTTTAACACTTTTTTACTACACTTCTAGTATTACACTGTAAGTTCTACACTTTTTCACTTTTAGTATTACACTGTCATTTTATTTGTAGTATTTACTTTGCCAGAGCACTCTTTGTAGGGGAGATGCAGCTTTTTCTTTGTAGTGGAATTACAGCTTCTCTAAAGTGCAATAAATTACATCTTTTGCAGTGAATTACAGATAAACTGGTAAACTATTAATGCAGTTATATAATGTGTTTTGTTCATCTTTAAATATATCTAACGCCAGAAGTATGTTCAGTGCGTCATAGTTGCATGGACACTGTAAACATGGTTACAATGCTGACTAATTTTCTCAGTGCGTTTGTCGAAGAGCCAATTAAATACGCTGTTTAACCAGTTCTCAAAGGACTGTATAGTGTATGAAACCCTAGAACTTTTAAATAAGGTATAATTTGTGAGACTAGTTGCGTGCTGTAATGTAAAAAATTTCCTAATGATATTTGATAATTGCTATAATTCAAAAACCACGACAATTAAAATATATGAACAAGAAGCAGATTCCGAAGAATAACGGCATCATAAAATTCAATATTTGAAACATGAGACGTAAAATTGAGTGTAAATTTTCGATTCAGACACAAAATTTTACACCCAGTTTTACTCTCTTGTTTTGAATTCAAATATTGAATTTCAAGATGTCTATTTTCTTCGGGTCTGCTTCCTTTTATATTAATTTAATGAAGGTTGTCAAGTCATTTGTTTTCAATACAAGAATGTTTTCTCAACACCTGCTGTCATTTTTAATTTCCTTGTGACGTGTGGCATACTAATTGTCATACTAATGTTACCAATGAAATACGATTACCTGTTGAAGGGGCTGGCTTGTACACCCTCTTACAGAACGACGAGAAACACGAGAAGGCGTGCGTAGTGAAGCCTTTTCGGAATCACGGAGCAGAAGAAAAGCAAATTTGCCATCGCGCAACTCAAGAAATTAGAGCTGTCTGCGCACAGTCAGAAAACATAAAGTCTTCCCAACAAACTGGAAGTAAGTGACTTATGTAGCCATTACTACTTACTTGATTTTGCTGTAAATATAGTCGTGCCAAGACAACGCTTTATAATCGCAAGTGCAGGTGGTTTAGTTTTACGAAGTAAAGATGAATCTTGTCGAAACGAAACTAATTTTTTTCTCGATTTTGACAATAAATGGTAAGATTATTGTTTGGGCAACTAATGTGGATATGTTACATATAAAATGCGATATTAAGATGCGAATGAACGTTTGATGTATGTCGAAATTGGTATAGACTACTACTGTTTACTGTTAATGCGATTCACTGTCCGGCAGCCATGACGTGTATTGACATACGATTATTTAAAACATTGCTATTTTATTGTCTCACCGGTCAGAAAGACTTCAAGGAGACAGTATTAGTTATAAATTGCGTCAGTTGAAGAAATAAATGCTTGCAAATCTATAAAATCGTCAGGCCAATTTTTTTTATTTTATATTGTTATATGTGGCAAACAAAGTCACGTACGTTGCATCTTTCATCACCTTAATTTGTTTGTTATGACTCTTATTTCAGGGCGACATGGCACATGTTGGTCATGTGGTTAGCATGCATCATGATGGTTCGCACTCTCCTGAAATAGTCACCATGCATGAAACCGCAGATCATTTTCAGAATATCCCTCAGGATACATCAACAATGTCAGAACCATCATCACCTGAATCGGCTACATTCGATGACTCAGATCTTTTGAATTCCTCTGTAACAGATGTTGTAACCAATCAACTTGCAGCGGCCGGTCCAATTGGTGTTGCAGCTGCCGCAGCTGTTGCAACTGGCCGAAAGAGAAAACGACCGCATTCTTTTGAAACAAATCCCTCTATCCGCAAACGTCAACAAACAAGGTTGCTTCGAAAACTGAAAGGAACAGTTGATGAGTATGCAACACGTGTCGGTCAGCAAGCTGTTGTTGTTTGTGCATGCCCTGGGCGACCAAATCCATTATTCAAGGTAATCTTATATTTGGGACTTTGTGTTTTGTATGATGGATTTTGAAATGCCTTCAATAGTTTTTCATAATTTCAGGTATTTGGGGCAGCACCACTGGAAAATTGTGTGAAAAGCCTTAAACCTCACATCTTGCAAAGTCTCGAGGCAGCCTTAGCACAACAAACACCCACGCCTAGTCAAGACAATACAGGGCTACACGAGTTGCCACCTTTATATATTGATGGCATACCAACACCAGTGGACAAGATGACTCAAGCTCAACTTAGAGCATTCATCCCATTGATGTTGAAGTATTCAACTGGTCGGGGAAAACCTGGTTGGGGTAGGGATGCGACTAAACCTCCTTGGTGGCCTGGGGAGATCCCATGGCAGAATGTCCGTAGCGATACACGCTCAGAAGAACAGAAAGCAAAGCTTTCTTGGACAAATGCTCTCAAAATGATTGTAAAGAATTGTTATGAATATCATGGCCGTTCTGACCTACTACCCGATTTTCAAGATGCTGATGCTTTCTCTGGTGTACAAAGTACACATCCAATTGTGCATACACTAACTAATGCTGATGGCACCCTTTCACTGGTGCAAGTAGATGCAAATGGTGCTATTGTTGGTTCATATACTGATAACTCAACCCAGGCTGAGTCAACTCAAGCAGTTGCTACCCTCTCTGAGGTATCGGCAACAACTCAGGGTGCTCCAGTTTCAATAAGTATCAGTGAGATGTCTCAGGGGGAGGCGGCTGCCCAAGCTGCAGTTGCTACCCTTGCTGAGGCAACATTATCGGATGGTGGGCAGCTAGTGATACCAGAACACACAGCTTCAGCTTTAGCTAGTGTTGGTAATTCTGCCTTGAATACATCGACCATGGTGACCATACCAGTTCATGCCGCGGCAGCCATGATGCAGATCCAAAACAACCAACTGGGTAATGGTCAAACACAATACATCACGACCAGCGTGCCACAGGTTGCTATGGCACCCCATACAAATCTTCATACCGTAAACTCTGCTCAAAACATTCAAACACAACTAGCTGAATCTTCAGGTAGTGAAAACACTGTTCCTGGTGCTAGTCAGGCTGTGGAGGTTGTCACCTATTCCTCTTAGTTTGATGGTAGTTTGTCTATGTGTTGTAAAGCATTTGTGTTTATTAGTTTTTGTTTGATTTTAACAAATAGAGAAACAGCATTGAGACTTTCTTGTATTATTGTTCGACTTTATTAAATAGAGAAACAACATTGCATCTTTCTTGTATGATTGTTTGATTTCAGTAAATAGTGAAACAATAAGGGGACTTTCTTGTACGTTATTGTACAGTCAAACAAAGATTTTCCAACTGAAAAAATACTACCCTGAAGTTTTCACAAGCTTTAACTTAAATCAGATGCAATTTTTTATCACAATTTAAACTTTAAATTTGCCTTTAATAGGAAGTACTTTTTATCGCAATATAAACTTTAATGCAATAATTTATTTTTTATATAATAATAACTGTGATTATTCGATTTATTAGAGTCTTTAAAATTAGCGATGAAGATGTTTAATGATTTTAACTCATGCTGAACTTTAATATGGTTTCAAAGATGGTGATTTTAGTCAGTTTACTGCAAGTCATCACCATATTTTCTTTTGGTTCCAAATTCAAATACTAAGGGAGTATTTCTGAGTTATGAGTCAATTCAAATGCTAAGAGAGTATTTCTGCTTGTTAATAAATGTTAGGAACATTTTTGTTGATCAGGGATAAGTTTACGGGGGGAGAGCAGGAGGGGTGCTAACTAAATTCTCTTAAAATATGAAATTACCCAGAAATTAGGCATAAACTTTTGTGATTTATGCTTATGGAGCGCACTTTCAAGAAATATATCCCAGTCATGGCACAAAAGTGACAAAATTGAACAAAGTAGCCACTTAAACAAAGTAGCCACTAGCCACCAACATTTAATCCAAACGGACCTCCCCGTACAAATCATCATGGTCCTGGGAGCTGAATGTTGACATTGTCATTGTTGTAGAGATTAGAGAAGTTTACCGCCGTTGTCTTGGTTTTGTTTTGAAAGTTGTACTTATCCATCGTGCGCTCACATAGTAAACTGTATTCGTGAAACGCTTCATTAAAAGTTCTTGCTCGTTAATGTACTAGTCGACTAGATCGAACCTTGAGTGCATCTTTCTTGGCATTGGAGAATGATTGAATTAGCTCTTTAAAAATGGTAGGAGTTAATCTTTTCTTTTGTAAATATTGTTTTTGAGTAGAAGTGGTGTTTCGAAATAATGAAATGAGTGGCTATGCATTCATGACATGTTTGTAAATGTAGATCGTCCAGGTTGGTATAGTCCTGAGAAGGACTGTTTTTGCTGTTGTTGACTGTTGTTGTTGACTGGACGATCTACATTTACAAACATGTAACGATCCCCCGGGTTCAAACCATTTACTTTATGCATTCATGATTTAGTTATCAAATAGCCAAGTTCATTTGTGTAAGAATTAGCTTTGTGTTATCTTAGAAATGTTTGGAAACGTTTTTTGATGTATGATGGTATTGATAAAAATAATATGTTGCAGGAGCTTTGAGAGCTGTTAAAAGTTGTTGGGTACTACATGCTTACTAAATTTTCACCCATAAGTTGATCTATTTAATTATTCTTATTGTCATAAACTATATATCTTGTTGTGTTTTCATTTAACCGCATCATGTCAGTTGAGTGAAAGGTTGTTTCCGTGATTTGAAAACATGCTCAGGCAAGAAGATAATTTTGTGGATGTCTGCACATCCAGACCTCTATGTTCCCCAATCTCCAAAGTTTTTGAATTGCACAATGTAATTCAAGTTTTTTTTACTAGCCGGATAAAAAGAAACCTTCCCACTCAGCGAAGGTGCCTGCCAAAAAAAGTGGTAGGAGCACTAGTCCATCGAAGAAGAAAGGCTCAAAGAAAGGTAAACGAAAAAAATCAAGGTCTCGCTCTTTATCCCCTCCTAAAACCAACATTGACCTCATGAGCAAACCAGCTATGGAGAATGCTTACTATATAGCCCATAATGCACCACAGTTCTTAGCCATGCGCGGGTTTGGTTGGCAGGGATCAACCGGTAAAACAAAAAAGAAAGGGAAGAAAAAGGGAAAAAAGAAGTAGTTGCTATCAGATTGATGCATTTCTTTGCACAACATTGTGTATGAGTGAAAAAAGTTATTTGTACTTTAGATTTTAAGAAAATTTCTATTAGATTTATAGATTATAGATTTTTATTGAAAACATGTTAGGTTTTATTGTTTGTTCTGCTGGTATTTGTTGTTTTGTATTGACAGTTCCACTTCAAGTACCTAATCGTAGGTTAATGAGCCATGTTATGGCATTATTTTTTATTAATATATTTCTGATAAACACATTTTTACATAAAAGAACATATGTAATATGATAGTTTTTAATGTATACAGAATTTATTCTAGAAACAATATATCTACTTTAAGTTGATATAAAGATAAAACTAAATTGTTTATTGATTTATCTTGCCTCACCACTCTCAATGTCACCAGGGCTAATCAGAACTTCAAAGCTAAGTAACACAAAGGGTCATCCTTTGTGATGACCTCTGATGGAATTTACCATCGACTTGGTGTTATGTTTTTCTAAGTGTTCACGTCAATGTGTACACCCAGAAGTAGTTTCAGTTATGAGATAAGTCGGAGAGGATTAGGAGATTGGTACTAGAAACATGGCACTCAAGCACATTGATTTACTTTGAATAGCTCAGGTGCTTGAGTCAATATGTGCTCATGCATGCGCAGAGTCTGTTGGCCTATGATTCTTTAAGCAAAAAAACTCTGAAATTTTGCAGTCTTTCATTAAGCAATTGTATTCTTAGCCAATCAAAAATGTTTTTTTATTATTTATCAATCGTTTTTGCTGTACAAGTGTTACAATTAAATTGGAACACCAAAGGCGCAGGTGTTGCAAGTTTGTTCGTGTTATGTCGACTTTGGATCATGGCACTGATTATAGCATAATTAATTTCTTTGTGAATCTAACGCTTTTATAGCTAGTGAACACTTAAATATTTACGTAAAGCGACCACACTTACAGTCCGTTTACACCACGGCAACAACGCGTAAACCCTTCAAAAACAATACAATGTAAACGAGACTGTAGAAAAACGCGTGCGCTTATATGAAGCGCGCAGCTGGATCTGTCCGTGCGTTGATTTATGCAACTTGAAAGCCCTGCATTGCATGAATTATGTAACTAAAATTTTGAAAACTATTCCCACTACCTCTCAGCCTCGTTTTTGTACTCATAATAAACGCGGTTTCCACAAGGGTGAGGTGGGTGGGTGGGTGAACGGGAATGGTTGTTGATCTCGTCTTGGTTTCTGCATGAGAGGCCCTTATAGATAACATTTCCCGCAGATGTATTGAAAATATATAGACATATAGCTAATAGTTTTACGGACTTAATAATTGTTCATTGGCTAGCGCGTCGGGTTGCCTCGCAATTTGAGGGCAACTTTCAACACCAAATTTATTGTCAAGCAGACAATTTTAAATAAAACAAAACAAAACAGATTCTGAAAAGACTAGTCTGACAATGTCTTTGGAATAAAGACAAAATATTACACAATCTGTTGTCTAAAACTCTTGTATCATCTTGAATATCAAGAAAACGAGACATCTGTTTTCGGAATCTCTTTTATTTTGTTTTAATTTATTATCGAAATGTAAATTTTGCACTAAACATGATTTATATATTCTGTTTGATTTATGTATAAATTTTCAATGTCTAGATTCGTTGTTAGAATAGTCAGTATTTATTTTTATGTACTACTTTTGTTCCATCAGTACGAAATGTTGTTCTCATTTGCCTCTTTTGGCGTTGCGCCTGCAGCTGGTTTTTGAATCTTATTCCTCAGTGATCGGTCCACGATGCACTGATTGTGTTGTCATTTCGATAATGACTTGTTAAAATCTAGTTACATTATCAAAAAGAAACTTTGGCATTTGTGAAACAGTGCTTCGTAGTATTTGTTTTGAAGTTTAAATTGTGGCTTTATGCTTTTAATATGTGTTCTGAATGATTAGTATAAATATGTGCAAGCTCGGCTCTTACGCATTGAAATATGAATTTATTTCTGAACCGGATACATTTGATTTAAAGCGTCAACTATGAAGGGATGCTCCTGTAACTCCACAATTCCAAACTTCATGAATTTTCTCATCAAGCAATCAAGTGACTTTTATTGATGTGGACTATGAAATTGCGCTAAGAGTCATTCAAAACGTCACCTGCAAATATTAGATGTAATCGTACTGAATGACTTCTAAATGTTCAGCTCATTCTCTATAAAAAATACAGAACACCTGCAGTATATAGAGTTGCTCGCCATTGGATGGTTCGAACGAGAACGGCACATCTAGGCTATGATTATGACTTCAACATCTACCCCATTTATTTTCAAATTTTTTCCTTAATTTGTTGCATGAATAACTTATGAACTTCAATTTATGTGGAACCCCAAATTCTATCTTTTCGCGCTCATACAAAGCGATGGGACAATTTTGCGGTCGAATTTTATCAACCATGGCTAGCGATTGTCAAATTTGAAACTTGTCGGCACAGTGCAAGATCTTTTTTTGGCATTCTTCAAGGTTCTTCCGACGTAGTAGGTCAGTTTGAAAACGTACTGTTTGTTTAATGTCGTCTTGAAGATTTCTTATATTCAATTAATTCGGTATATAGCTACTGTGCAACAATAGACTTGTGTTCTATTCTCATGTTTAATTTAGAGGATGTGTCCCACTCGAAAGCAGCCGTCAAAAGGTTAAATTGCAACATCTGGTCTGAGAAATGTGATGAAATAGTTTGTCCAAACTGTTGAAAGCCGCTGAAAATGGTTTGAATGAAAGAAAATTCGAGGTAAATGTTTCTCGTTGCTTAATTCGGTATTTTTGAACGCAGATCACGATAAATGATGATTTTTTTGAAAACGTGCACGGAACATGAGTTTTTTCCGTTTTTGCCATTTAAAAAAAAATCCTACGTGCAGTACGCAAGCAAAGCTGAAAATTTTTGTTTTTTGAAGCAGTCCTACCGAGAAAGCAATGTGTATTAAAATCTCTCCTGCTTGGATATCATTATAAATTAACGAGGTTTCTTTTGCGATTATCTTTGCGTACGCGCTCGCTGTTGTCCGATTTATGATCTTTGTCTTCATTTTGACTAATCTTCTTTGGGCATTTTCGATGATTTTATTTGTACATGAAAGCAAAGAGTATGATAATGGGTTGACTTGAGATCGAATTTAGGAAATAAATATGATTGCTGTATAAGGAAATTACGAAGAACGACTATTCAAAAATTTTTAAAGTCATTTGAACTGAACTCTTATAGCTATCTACATAAGATTCAAAAACATTACGTATGATCACTTTCAAATCGACTGATAATGGACTGTATATTTTATGGACTCTCCTTAAGTGTGAAAAAAACTGAAAGAAATTTACACAATACATGTAAATTCCATGTTTCTAATTTCACATGTTTTGTATAACAATTCAAAGTAACTGGCGAAAACAACAAAATACTAAGTAATCCAATATGAACGCTTTGCTAGGGATTTTGCACTAAAAATCATTCAATTTTAGAAGATCAAGACTAATATGTTCACTCCCCGCGGCTACAAAGCGTTGCCACAAGAAGATACCTCACAGGAGGAAGAAGAGCTTTTAAATGACCACAAAAACAGCATACTTAAAAGGAGTTATGACAAACGAAAAACATGGCGTGATTTAAGGCATACGACGGATATGTCGAGCCCGCAAACGTCGAGGGAAAATGAGGAAGGCGCTAGCAACAATCAATCAAGGCCGAAGGATTCCTTGAAAGTAGAACCGACGAAAGAAAAGCGAGCAAAGCGGAGTGTAAGATTTGCGTCTCGTAGCTTGGAAGATAAACAAGAGACCATATCGAACTCAAGACGTTTCTGTTTTGTCATATCATTGATGATCTGTACCTTAACTATATTTGTGTTTGCTTTCACAGTGCCATGTGAAGACTCTTCGTGTAACGTCGCCAATATGATAGAAAATGTTAAGCGGAATTTAGGATATCTTCACAAGAATTGGACCGTATCGTTGGACGGTTATTATACCGGAATAGGGTTTCTTTTGCCTGTCAATAAAACTCGGGCAATAGTTGTCAGTTTTAACGATGAAAGACGAATGAAAGTTAATAAGAATGCAAGAGAGTCGGGCCTTGTTTGCATGCATGAAAACAATGGGCAAAAATTATGGTTGTACAATGCGTCCGATGTCTTGAGATTAATTGAATGTCGAAATGACGGAGGATTCGAGACTTGTCTTATACTAAGCTCGTTTGGCCGTTTGCAGTTGATTAATCCCAGCAAAAACGAGATCATTTGGTCGACACGTATCTTAATTGGATCTCTATTACCCAGTGTATTTCTTGTCATCAACGATTGTGACGGTGATAAAGGAAGAGATATACTACTTAGCTATGACCGTTTCAACGCAACGTGTCAACGCGAAAACATCGAGATGTCCTGTAAACATCCGGGTATTTTGCAGCTTATATCAGGTGGTACAGGCTACCCAATCGGTAGTAGTTTGAATATTCCTCAAAACCATCTTATCAAGCGGGTTTCGTTTCATTCTTCAAAAACATCAGAGCATTTGATTTTTGTGTTGATGGTCGGTGACAAAGGTCACGTCAAGGTGATTTCCATTCAAGATCTTTATCGCAAAATTCTGGACGGCAAACATGGCGAGACACCGCATTTGTTCGATGAAGCAACGAGCGTTGGTGTTTCTGATGTTGTATCGGCCAAGCACGAGCCCGTTGTGACAGATCTGAATGAGGATTCCGTGCAAGATATTGTGCTGGTTACTGTGGCCGGAAATAGACATTCGTTGACTGCGGTGGATGGCGGGAAGCTCAAGAAGATGTGGAAAATTGATTTCAGATCGAGAAAAATGCTAAAGTAAGTTGCTTTAAATGTTTCGTGTTATTTCCTATGCAATTTTTCTTTGTTTCCCTTTCCATTTGTATAGTCAACCCGTGATTGGACATTTCAATGATGACAAAGTCCCGGATATTCTAGTCATTCTCCAGGATTCTCTGTTGTCCATGTTTAACCAGTCGTTGGTGCAGGTTCTTGACGGTCAAAATGGCGACATTCTTTGGAGCAGTAAACTGCGCCTTGTGAAAAACACAACACCGTTGTCGGCGAGTGTTGGATATAAAAGTGATGTCTTTTATCTGTGGATAGAGAAGCAAAATAATCGCAGATATAGAAAAATATTCCCTACAAGAGCGAGCAAATCAAAGAAAGTAGCAACTACTTCATTTGACGATGTTTTTAAAAAGCAGAACGTGAGTGAGCATGCGCGTCATCGTCGCTCACCACATGCGATCAAGTCACGCTCAAAAACCTCATCACCTCCGCGGATGGTTGTTAAGGAGTTCGACTCCTTTATCGATAAGGCTTTTGCAAATGATTTGAGAAACCTTTCCAGCAAAAAATTACTCCAGAAAGATGGTGTTATGCCAAACGAAAAATCTGAATCGCTTTTGGAAATCAAGAAAAACACTCACAATGTACTTGAAGATATTTTAAAAAATGAAAGAGAAGCAACTTTTAGTGTGTCGAGTCTTCAAAAACTCGAACCAACTAAGGTTCCTGGCGCTGCATCAAATCTACAAACCTTGTCAAATGATGCTATTCTCCAGTCCACTGTCAAATATCCAGGTACACAAAAATTGCATGGACCGTTAATAAATTTTTTAAATAGCAGAACCTCTGTCCACAATGAATCAACGAAGGACATACTTGCTTCGCCAACTAATTTTTTGAATGACAAGGAGAGTTCAGAAAGCTACAAGGATATTTCTGCAACGTCTGCTACCCGTATGAATCAAGATTGGAGACCCATAGTTAACGAGACGACGGACACCGGTTCAATTAGCAGTCAAATGCGACTTTTAACTGAGAAAATTGACAAGAAATTGATAAAGAGCAGCAACAGCACAACAATACTTACAAACGACACTCACAAACAGTCCATGAGGGATATTGTGCAAAGGCAGCCGAGTAAAAGAAGAGGCGAACAAAATAAACAGAATTCCAGCAGCGAAAGCAAAACAGCAAAAGTTAGCTATCGGCAAAAGAGTCCTTATCATTTTATCGTCTTCAATATCAGCAAGATGAGTGAATTTCGTAAGAGAGAAAAAGAATTGAACATCAGCATCATAGGCAAGGAAAAAACGGCAGTTCTCGAAAAAACTGAGCGAGAAGTTAGTCCCTCACTACGTATGAACGTGAGCGGTTTAGAGAGCAGCAAGAAAGCGAGTGACTTTTCCCCCCTTCATTTAATTAAAAGTGGAGGTTGGACCAACGAAACTAAGATCAATGATAATGATGAACATGATCTCAATAAAAATGGTCATTTTGATCGAAATTTGTCACACAGGTTTAGTGAAAACACGTCTTTACAAAGTCCTGAATTTAAAGGTAACTATTCCATGGATCATGTGAAGAAAGACTCGATTGGATCGAATCAAAGCGCTCTTTTAAACATTTCGTACGTTGACCAAGCAAATGTAAGCTCTGTGTATGAAGATAGTGAAGAAAGGAAAAAAATATTGGAAGTAAATGTTCAAGATAAAAATATTAGTGAAGTCGAAATAGTACCCGCAAAAAAAGCCTTCAATGGTACCATCGGAAACACCCGTGACAGCATCGGAGATTTTGTTCATACTTATAACACAACAAAAACAACTATTTCCAGTGTAGTTCTAAAAGCTCTATTATCAAATACTTCTAAAAACAAGAAAACGTCTCTCTCCTCCAGTTCCTTACTTGGTAGAGTTTTGAGTCGCGGTATTTCTGTTCTAAAACCTGCAAGTTTTGAGGAAAATGTTACCGATGTCGGGTTAAATGTAAACATTAAGAAGGAAACTTTGGGGAAAAGAAAAGATTTTAACGCGAAAAACAAATGGACGCGTTTTGACAAGAATGTTACTTCACTATCAACAGAAAGGGTAGAGCAAAATCAGCAATCACAAAATAATGAACTGCGTGCACTAGAACTAGGTCAGCAAGAGCAAGAAAAGAACAACGAAGGACAACGAAAAGAAGAAATGGCAAAAATAAACCCTTTAGGAATTCAACAACGACAACATGTACAGCAGAAGCAACAAGAACAACAAGGAATAAGACAATTGCAAGATGTAGAACAAGTACAACGAGAAAAACAACATGTAAAGCAGCAACAGCAAAACTTAATGCAACAACAGCAACACCAAAAACATGCAATGAAACAGCAAGAAGAACAAGAACAACAAGCCATGATACAACAGCAAAATGTAAACCGACAACAACAAGAACAGCAAGGAGTGCGACAATTGCAAAATGCGAAGCAACAACGACGTGAACAGGATCAAAAAGAAATGAAAAAACAGCAAAATGAAAATCATAAAGAGGAAGAAGGACAAGAGAGCAAAGTTAAAAAAAGCAACGTGAACACAATGAAAAACAAGCGACGCCACAACAACAACAACAACATCTTCAAGAACAACAAAAACATGAAAGACATCAACAAGAACACAGCATAAAACAAGAGCAACAAAAACATGAAAGACATCAACAAAAACTCAGCAAAAAACAAGAACAACAAAAACATGAAAGACATCAACAAGAACACAGCAAAAAAAAACAAGAACAACAATACTCGCATCAAATACATCACCATGACAGACAAAAACTAGAAAGCAACAATAAACACACAAAGAAGCAGTTTGCGACGAGGCTAAAATTAACGACCAAAGCGTTTCCTACTTCCGTATTTAAAATAACAGAAAAACAAATGAAAATGAACACAGCAGAACAAAAGCACGATTCCTTGTCATCGGAAGGATTTCAATTAGCGCTTATTGCAATATTTCCCAACAGCCCAATGAATTCATTTTCCATTGTGTCAGAAGAGAAAGGCATCAAAGGAAAAACTGGAGGTATCGTTGCCGTGTAAAGTTAATTTATATATTTCCAGTTTGGCAATAATTGATTTATTTAATCGATATTGTGAATGGAAAACTTTTCTACTGACGATTAAGAAATGAGAGATGCTTTCTGTAGTGGTAGCTATCGAACTAGAGTACAAACGAATTTTTGACAAGTTTGAACTGTTCTTATTTTAAGCACGCTAAACTTTTGCTTCTGCTCTTCTTTTTAATCTCTTTAAACTTTTGGTAAATTTCTCAACCAACGATTAAGAAACGAGAACTGTTTTCTGATGGAATTATTATCGAATAAAGTACAAACAAATTTCGACAAGTTTTGAGCTTTCAAGAATTTGGTTGGTTTTTGAGCTTTCAAGGATCGAGTGCATGTATATATTTTAATACTTTTGATTAATCGATTGTATTAATTCATGTTTCAGTGTAACCAATAAAACCATATCTGCTTTTTTATAAGGTATAACTATTATTGTGTTTTATAGGCGATACTCTATGGCCGAAGCTTGTTTCCAATACCCTTGTCCGCGACGTGGACAGTGAGGGATTTGCAGAGATAATCTACGTCGTTAATTACGGCGATAAGGCACAAAGTACAATGGAGATGAAAGTAAAAAAATTCAGCTTTAAAATTGACACAAACAAATGAAATTTTTAAGTACTGTGTTTGTATCAATAGCTACAGTTTATCTAAATGTTTGTTGTGTTAACTCGCTCCACATTTTCTTCTTTATGATTTATTTATTTAATGATAAAAATGGTACAACTTTTATAACTACAGCATACAAATATAAAAAAGTTAACTAAAATCAATGTTTAAAATATCCATGATAGTTTTCAAATTACTAGCTTGAAAAAGAAAAAGAAAGAAAAAAAAGAAAAGGGAAAGTCAGGTGTAAAGACAACTTTCCCAATAACCTAGGTCAATATTTAAAGTGTGTTCGCGAGTTGAGGCAGATCGACTTCCTCGTATCGCAGTAATTGCGGACCTAATCAGTGCGAAAGACAGTTCACAACGCATCCACGCTAGCGTGATGCCATATTGCAGCTTTCTCTTTTGTGCCAGCAGATCAGCTAGCCGTTTATAAGCAATTGCGGTCTCTTTCCCCATACCACCTGATGTTGAAAAGACCAGTGGTGTAAAAGCAGCATATTCAATCTCTCTTACTCGATCACCATATTCCCTTTTCTTAGTCATTTCATGCTGACGATAGAGTGCAGGTAGATTGGTGTTTTGGTAGCTCGACGCGTCTGGGTGAAATACCCTTACATCAAAAAATGCATCTTGCTGTCTAGACCAAAAACCTTTAGCACGAATATCTAGTCTCGCTTCTTCTTGTCTATTGGCTGTACGAGGTAATATCACTTCCCCAGAAAGAGGTTGTAGTTGTGGCTCTTTCTCAACTGTCGAGCAAACTTATGCCATCCACTGTGCTTTTATATCTCGAACTTCATTATGTCTCACTATTGGTAAACCACCATGAGGACATATCATCGCGTGATCGGTTGCAAAAGCCTTTCCACAAATGCAGTGCTGAGGGTATTTTTCAATCGCCATCCATAACGTAAACTTAATGCATCTCGAAATTCCCCTTTGTTCAAATTAAAGCCTTGATCGTGTGATGAAAGTACACTTAACCATTTTCTTCTTTATTGTTGCTTTTCGCAACGCGTATCTATTTTAATAATCTTAAAGTGCGTGACCACGCGCGTGACCCGTCACGCGACTTACGTGATCACGTTTTGAGTTCCACGTGTTGTCTTCATTTCGCGTTATGAAATCATGAAAGTGAAAAGGCAAAAGACGGTTAAAAAGTATATCAAGTTTTTTAAGAATTCTTTCGGGATTTTTGAGCCGTATCAGGTAATAGGTAAGTGCGCGTGTTTTTTGTTTCTTTCGTCCTTCTCTGTTGCCATAAAACTATAATATCTGCAGGTTAAACATCGTTTAATTTCATTGCTGATTGATTTAAATTTCTTTAGTTGATGGGACCTTTTGCCAAGCCGCATTGCTAAATAAAATCAACATAAAGGAGCAGTTACCAAAGTACCTTGATGCCAATGTTCAACTATGTATCCTTGCGGAAAATGTATTTGTGTTTTATAATAGAAATAGAATATTATGACTAAAGCCCCCTGGCTGCTACTCCTCATACAAAACACTCAAAATTTCGAGTTCAAATTCATACAAAAGGTGGGGGAAATACTAGTTAAGAAGAACTTAAACCTTGACAAAATCACAGTGACAACAGATTGTGTTGTGAACGAGTTGCAAAACCTTGGAGGATCGCTCTATGGTGCTTTTGTTATAGCTAAAAGATTTAAAAGCCGAAACTGTGGTCATCAAGATCAGCATGTTTCAGCAACAGAGTGTGTTACTCATTTAGTGGGTATGTTAAAAGTAGGTTAATATAGTTGATGTTGTTGTGACCTACATGAAGTTTCATGATGTATACATGAAGTATTTGAGTACCTAAAGTAAAAGGTAATAGTTTAGTCTTCTGATACTCCAGTCTTCTCCACATATATGGAAAAATGATCCTTTACCCAAACCTTACACTTGCTCTTGAGTACAAGACTTGGTAAAATGATCCCTTACCCAAACCTTACACTTACTCTTGAGTACAAGACTTGGTAAAATGATCCCTTACCCAAACCCTACACTTACTCTTGAGTACAAGACTGGGAAAATGAACCCTTACCCAAACCCTACACTTACTCTTGAGTACAAGACTGGGTAAAATGATCCCTTACCCAAACCCTACACTTACTCTTGAGTACAAGACTGGGTAAAATGAACCCTTACCCAAACCCTACACTTACTCTTGAGTACAAGACTGGGTAAAATGAACCCTTACCCAAACCCTACACTTACTCTTGAGTACAACACTGGGTAAACTGATCCCTTACCCAAACCCTACTCTTACTCTTGAGTACAACACTGGGTAAACTGATCCCTTACCCAAACCCTACACTTACTCTTGAGTACAACACTGGGTAAACTGATCCCTTACCCAAACCCTACTCTTACTCTTGAGTACAACACTGGGTAAACTGATCCCTTACCCAAACCCTACTCTTACTCTTGAGTACAACACTGGGTAAACTGATCCCATACCCAAACCCTACACTTACTCTTGAGTACAAGACTTGGTAAAATGATCCCTTACCCAAACCTTACACTTACTCTTGAGTACAAGACTTGGTAAAATGATCCCTTACCCAAACCCTACACTTACTCTTGAGTACAAGACTGGGAAAAATGAACCCTTACCCAAACCCTAAACTTACTCTTGAGTACAAGGCTGGGTAAAATGATCCCTTACCCAAACCCTACACTTACTCTTGAGTACAAGACTGGGTAAAATGAACCCTTACCCAAACCCTACACTTACTCTTGAGTACAAGACTGGGTAAAATGATCCCTTACCCAAACCCTACACTTACTCTTGAGTACAACACTGGGTAAACTGATCCCTTACCCAAACCCTACACTTACTCTTGAGTACAAGACTGGGTAAACTGATCCCTTACCCAAACCCTCACTTACTCTTGAGTACAAGACTGGGTAAACTGATCCCTTACCCAAACCCTACACTTACTCTTGAGTACAAGACTAGGTATTGCTTTTGTTGAAAACTGCACTTATTAGCATGGCATGCAAAATTCTGAAACATTTGGTTGTCTTTAGACAGGTAACACTGAAAACATTGGTTCCCCCAGACCTTTTTTTTGACTTGCCCATGGTATATGCTACAAAATGAGATAAGAAATGAACAACAAGGAAAGACTGACAAGTATTTATTTAGGTGTGATGAAATTTCAAAATCACAATTTTTGTATTAAAACTTGTAAGTGTGGCTGTCTGTTGGGACATTTGTCAAAGGATTTTAGTTGCCCAACACAAATTTTGTCTGCCCTGGGATGCGTCAGGCACGCGATTATGCGAGTTCTGCTTATAAGAGTATTGTAGAACACGGAAGTAAAACCAACTTAAATCACTGCATATTTTTTCAATAACATCACTGAAAGCTTAACTTTTTACTGACTCAATATAAATATTACAGCCCAACAAATAATTTTAAACATAGTCATAAACAATTTGGTTTTATGAAATTTATTAAAAGAGTGACGTTTCATCTTTACTGAAGACATCTTCAAACTAATTACGAAGTTAACAAGAATATAGATATATATAGAGCTTCTTGTTAACTTCCTAATTAGTCTGAAGATGTCTTGAGTAAAGATGAAATGTCACTCTTTTAATAAATTTCATAAAACAAATTTTATGACTATGTTTAAAATTATTTGTTGGGCTCTAATATTTATCTTGTAACTAGTGAAACACACTTCATTGCCAAACTTGCGTGATCTTTCTGGCAGTGTAAAATATATGTTGACTTGTTCTCAAAATAAATATTTGAGCCCAACAAATAATTTTGAACATAGTCTTGAACCTTATATTGGGAATCCGTTTCCCGCCTGGCACCTGATTGACAACAATATTTTTACTGACTGGTCAAGAAATGTTCAAGCTATATCTCATTGTTGGATGAGGTTTGCTACATTATTCAAAATTTAGGGAAAACAACGAGAAGAGGTATTTTATTGCCACTCAAGATAAAGAACTTCGAAATGCATTGAGAAAAATTCCTGGTCAGTATGAATTTAGTTTATTTCATTAATTTGGAATGCATGGGTGTAGGAAGCATGGGGCAGGGGTTTATGGACTCGGCACTATTATGGCATATTTTGTCGATCATTTCCCACGTATTCTTCACAAAGGTTGAATTAAAAATTGACAAGATTTTAATATTTCATGATCCTAATATTTTGTTGTAAAACATAAGATAAATGAAACTGCTGAGTGGTAAGTACAGCAAAAGTTCACGTAAAGAGTTCAAATCTTCAAAGACTTACATCTTTGTGATCACTGTTGATCCCCCTGACTTCAAACATAATGGAATGTCATAAATTACAAAATGGTTAAATGCCTTGGTTTCTAATTGTATCATTAGTTTGAAATGCTCAGACTGTTTAAGACATAAGGTCAAAGGTGGATTCAGGATTTTTTATTCAAGGGGTATGTCACATTAAAATGGTGAAGTACAATGACTTCTTCTCAGTAACAAACAAACAAATTATAAGTGGTCAGAGAGGGTGTGCACTCCTGTGTTGATCACCTCCTGTTTTCAGAGAGGGTGTGCACTCCTGTGTTGATCACCCCCTGTTTTCAGAGAAGGTGTGCACTCCTATGTTGATCACCTCCTGTTTTCAGAGAGGGCGTGTACTCCTGTGTTGATCACCTCCTGTTTTCAGAGAGGGTGTGCACTCCTGTGTTGATCACCCTCTGTTTTCATTGCTATTATTGATGTCATATATGGGTCATAGAAAATTGTATTTTACAGATACTTCTTCAAATTGTGTTTTATTTATTTGTATAACTTTGCCAACAACATACTATAAATACAAGGGAACATACATTAACACTAATTACAGAAAACATGCTACAGCTTTTGCCAATTCCACCAAAGCCCTTAAATAAAAAATTACGAACATCAAAAACAAACCAGCTTTTCACTAGACACTTCACGAGATTGGATAGAACAGACATATAGATTTCCTTGCTCTTTGTTCACCCTTCTTTATTCGTAAATGAAATTAATTTTACTCATCTTTCCATGTGCAAAAACCCTACACCAGAAAATGCAAAATATTTCATTCTGCAGGTTCTTGGTCTAAATGTTATTCAAGTATTTTATAACTTATCATCGATACCCCAAATTAGTCACGTGACATACATCAAGTCACGTGGAAGATCAAGACACGTTTTTTTACTTTAGGAGTTCCATTATTATATATCAACTATAACTGTATAGTTATGGAAAGACCATCATTTGTCTGTCAGAAAAGAGCAACCGAGGTAAAGGCTTGGAAGGAGAAAAGGCATTTATTTTGGTTTAGTTACGTTATCAATTCACAGCCTTGTTCATTCAACGTTGATTTTTCGATTCCATAAAATATTTTTGAAAGAAAAATTTGTCAATCTCGCGAAGTATGTGAAAAGCCAAAGTACAAGACATATGAAAATTTGTCACTTTGCGCTACGTACATCAACAAACAGTCAAACAATACTCCAAATCATAATTAGCTGTGACTTCGTTTCAAATTTCGCAAATTGTGAACACGTTTCTTTGTTCGAAAGAACAGAACGAATTCAGTTTGTGTTCCGAAAAACCTGTGTATGCTTTTGTATTTATTATAATGGATGAACTTGGAGTAAACTTTGATTCCGTTATCATACACAAAGTATTCTGTTTAGATGGTTTAATTCGTCCATTGACAGCTAAATTTCTACTTGGGTGTTGGCCATTTTACCATTTGAGAATATTTTAAAAAACATCTGACTGATACATTTGTGACATTGTCGTAAGCACGTTACAAAGTCAAATACGAAAATCATTTGCTTCGAAATTATTTTACGTTTTTAGTGCAAATTATGTGCATTAGAGATCGTTCGAAAAACCGACTTCAACCCGAGCTAAAACGAAGTTGACCGGTTGTCTTGACTGGACTGATGTCGGCCATTATTTTGTGTTGAGCCTCGAAAACTGAGCCCAATTAGGTTAATGCGTTTGATAAATTCAATGTAGAAACAATTACGCGAGCCGTGGTTATGGTTTTAATTATAAATTATGTGTTTTTATGCGAAAAGAAATCTGGGTCAGTTGCATTGTAATGTAGCTATGAAAATTTGAATTCATCGAAATAGGTTCAGACTGCTCGAATAGAACTAATAGAATAGAATAGAACGAATAGGATCAAATAAACTTATGATAATTTGAATTCATTGCAATAGGTTCAGACTGCTCGAATAGAACCGACAGATCGTGAAATGGGAACATTGGAACAATTGAAATCCAGCGAACTTAAACAACCTGAAATCATCAGACGCAAACGTAAACGAGCTAAAGGACCAAATCCCCTATCGTGTAAGAAAAAGAAGAGAGGTGTATCTTCAAGTTCTTCGCATTTTATTCAAGTTCCTACGAACGTGAGTATAGCCTTTGAACCGTATTTTAGCTAACAGTTTAACAAAAGATACGGGATCGTCCCGTCTATAGAGAATATATTAAAACTTTTGCACTTTCCTGTCATATTAAACTGTTCCGTACGCTCAACGTTATGATGTTTATTTCAGTGTTTTGATTACGATGGTTTTAAGGAAAAGGCGTCAGTTGTTAATCTTCGTCACCAACCCCTCCCTCCCGATTGCCTATTCTCATTGATACAAAGTGGCAGAGACCACGGAATATTTTTATTGGGGGAGGGGTGCAGAGACCACGGAATATTTTTTATGGGGGGGGGGTGGTGTGCAGAGACCATGAAGTATGTAAATTTTTTTGTTGGGAGGGCATAGCAGAAAGGATTCTTTTGCCCTCTGCATTTACCGTGTAAGTTAAGGTGGAAAATATTGAGGTGCTTGTAGCCCCCAGTCCCCTGCTCCACTGTCCCTGATGTATTGACATCTGAAAAACAGGGCAATTTTCAAACACTTTCTACTATCTCCATACGATAGTAAATACTTAATCGTAAATGTATGCGGCTGAAACGTCTGAAAATGTATATTATACGTTTTTCGGAACAACTACGCAATTTTTGTGCGTTCATTTAATTTTGGCCATCCAATAATTCTAGACTTCGGTTGTTATTTCATTCCTTATGTCTGTCGCACTCTGCTCTTTACTTTTTACGCTTTCTAGCAACGACATTTGTGTCGGAGACTTAAGGTAGGAAGTTAGAACCGTAGCTCTGGTTTTGGAACGAAGCTTCCCCCATGTCCACAAACATGGCAATCGTGTTTCTAAGACCATTATCTTCTGTTTATTAACTGAACTTTATTCTAATATTCCAAAATTCCTTGCCAGTTGCCACCTTCGAATGTTTGCTGCCAAGTTCTCACGTTAATTTTGAATGTATAAAAAGATTTGAAATTCCAGAGTCCAATTGGAGGCTTTGTTTACAATGTCTATTCTGAATTCGTTTGGGAACGTTCCATTTTGGCGACGAAATTTTTTAATGTTCTTAACGAAGCCAGCCGGTGGGTGGCTCTTCATTGAAAAGCTATTTTTGAAAATTTGAAAATTTTTGTAACGCTAATAATTGGTTATGTTTAGTTTATGTACATGGCAAGGCTATTGTCCTTGTATTATTTTTTTCAGCAAGATGTTTTCTAAGTGCTTGGACTTTGTTTACAATTTCCTACCTGGCGTTCTTAATTTACTTGTCCTGTTATAATTTCCTGGCGGTTATTTTGCTCCCTGTGTTATAGTTAACTTCCTACGTCGCTCGATAAGTATCTAAACAAAGCCGAAATTGCTCTAAATACACAGAATAATTCTAGACATTTCGATTTAATGATATTCGCCTGGGAATTGATAGGAAAAGAAATATTGAAAAACACATGTTTTTGTGCAAAACGAACGACTTTATTACACCAATTGAAAAGAAGAACGAAAATCTGCGATTGGTTGACATTTATCTGTCAAGTTTCTAATTTTGTATTGGTTTTTCTTTTCATTAGTTTTATAATCTGTAAAACATGTTTTTTTATGTTTCTGTTTATACCAAGTTCGTTGAGGTCGCAATTTTCTGATTTTTCTCGGGATGCGTTCGATTATTTGACGAATCGCTTTGGTTAAATATTGTTCCCTATAAATTTGTTTAGTTAGCTCGTCTGTTTTGTACACCAAACCGCGTTTTGTTGTTTATGCTTTTGTTTATTTCGTCGTTGTAGTTTCCAATAATTTATGCTTATCCGAAAATTTACTTAATTTTATCTGTTCATTTGATTATGTGATTTGATGATCACACAACGCATCAAATTAAAAGGCGAATTTCGTGCGAGCGAGGGCGAGCTCGCTGATAAATTCATAATTGTGCAAGAATGTACAAAAACGAAATACGTACAATTATAGACGTTATAGTTCCTTGTTTAATGTGCACATCTTGGCTCGTTTGCAACTTTATGCGTGTGTGTAACACGCAGCGTGCGTACGGATGTTGAAGGTTTCCAACGCGTTCACCGCAGTAGAACTCAGCATAAAAGAACAAGCAGACAAAAAAATCCGTCATGTGCAATTTTCATTTTTAATTACGAGGATGAGGGGTTTTTGTTCTACGTAAAAAATTTTCCCTTTTAGAAATGCTCAAGAAAACGCAGAAGAAGAAAAATGGCGGCTCACATTTTACACGAATTGAAGCAGAATGCCTGAAGAGAGAAAGTCAGATATCTTGCAAGGTACATTGTCACGAGCCTTCAAAACAAATACATTCGTAAAACACTATGTTTAGCTTGCTACTTGGGATTTACATAAGAATGTCGCTTGCCATCATCGGCTGTTGCCAACTGTGTCATTGACAAAACATTCCTTTGTATTGGACCGCCAAATTATCATGTTAAAAAAATACGTATTTTCTAATGCTTCAGTAATTTCAATCGTCGTAGCTAAATGTAAAACAAATAAAACATCCGTTGGTTTCGTGGTGAAATAAATAAATGATATTTTTATTTAATCTTGATAACTTCATTGCTTGTTGATTTAGGATTTTTGTACCCGCTACTTTGACATTTGCCTTAAAAAATTGAGATAACTCACTTACTGCCACTTTATTGACTTAAAATTGTTTATTTAGAACGAGATTAGCTTACAATTTGCATTTTCAACGCGCTCTATTGGGAAAATACGTAAAAGATCTTCCTCGTTCGATCGAGTCATTCGCTTCAACGATTCCATTATATTTTATTTCCTTTTTTCGTGAAAATCATTCTTAGAACATTTAGAATATTACAAACTCTTACCGATTTCCTGCCACGTTTGCAGCTCAAGCAGGTCTCAGATTCTTGGCAAGGACACGCTAATTTGAAAACATGAACCTTTCTCAAATGATCATCAGTAATTATCATTTGAAAGTCATGGCTAAATTTACGATACAATAAGATACAATTACCATGACGATGTTGTGTTATTACCAAATTGTTTTTTTCCCACAAAGCAACCTTTGTGCTTTCTTTCATTTTTTTTGTAGATTGTATGCAAAGCGAGAGGGTACCTAGTAACGGTGTGTTTTACTTGGCAGTCAGGAGGCGAGCCATGTCGCTACTTGCTAGTGGTTATGAAGCCGGTAAATTCGTTTATCACGAACGAATTTGATGATTTGACAATATTCAACTGCACCCTATGGTCATGTAGCAACAATGGACAATAGGTATATGCAAATTAGTGCTTTGTGCATTAACACCTGCCATTGATAACCCCTTTAATAAAGTCAACTGAACACACTGATATTCCAATATCCGTCTTCACATTTCAAAACAACGTTAAATTGTACACATTTTATAAGTGCGATACATCTTCGCATCTTAGTAAAGATATTGCTATAGCCTTGAATGATTGCATTAATTTATTCCGCTTATAAGATATTTTGATTTCCATTTACAACTATACATATATATATTTATAAATATCAGACCATCCATCTATTTACAATCGTGTTTCAATTTTAATGCAGCACAAGTTTCATGCATAAAAACAGTACCTCTGCGCTCCTATATACAACGCAACATAAAATATGGCGCATTTCTTCTCCAAACCGTTCTCGTTTTACCATAGAAGCAAAATTGCCATTGCTTCGGGACATTCATGTTTATAGTAAACCACTGTTCGTGTCTTATCACACGTTTATAAGAGTTCCAATTTGATTTTATTACAACACCTCTCTTACGAAAGCGTGACTTAACTTGTGCAAATCTCACTAACCGTATAGATTAAATATAAAGTCTTTGCTGTAAATATTTCTTATCCCATTTGAAATCATCTTAACGAAGTGTTGACGTGATTCATTCCACCAAAATCAACTGCACTTCGCACCATGGACATTGAACTATTGAGTATATTATTATTCATCATAAAATTATAACACCCTTGATACGTTACATTTATTTGTTCGTCGGATGACATACATCTTGTTTTGTCAATATTTTTCTCGCGTTCATGCTTATTTTTCCATAAGTCACGTATGGCAATCACTTGCGCTGTTTCCAAAGCATCGCACTCAAGAGAATCAATCCAAGACAGACGACTGCGATTCCTTGATTTCTCGTTTGCCTTCGTTGTGTGTTTTGTTCGTTATGTTCCATTTCCAAAGCATCACCAATTTCTCTCAATTTCGCTCCCACCGACGAAGTATTCTCCAACAGAATCGTGTATCGAAAGAACGACATTCCTTATACGTTTGATTAATCACTTTCCTCTTTCCTTTTCTGTTGCAAAGATATGACGAATTGATGGCTGATTACTTGGACCGGTTTTCGATATTCAACCACCATGAAGAGATTGTTTTCATTTGACCGTATTCCTCTAGTTGACCACTGTTATATAAGCTCTGGGCAAGCTGTATTTTGATTGGTTGGCTAATTAAAAGAGTTTAGGGGAAGTCCTTTTTCCCGCCTTTCATCAAATAAGGCTTACTTTTTCCCCTGCCACTTTTTACATCGGGCCAGTCCCTCTGGTACTCCTTCGCAAAACTCTTCGTTGACTCGAGGAAGCCGATGCAATTTTTGTCCATATCTTTCGACAAGTTATTCGAGGATTTAAGTCGACGCCAAGTCTTGTGATTCTATTTAGAGCGACATGAAGTGTCCACGTGTCATTTTGAACGAGGAATTGTTGAAGTGTTTGTTATCTAATCGCAAGACTTTGTTCTAAAACAAAGAACATTCTTTGTTACTCAACCTAAGTTTGAGTGATCAATTGACGTTTATTGTTGTTACGACATAGGTCTTAGCTTTAAAATATCAGGGTATGGTTTTTGAGTTTCGTCTTTATAACTGAAACCATGGGGTGTATTGTAGTGAGTGTTAAAAAACAAGCCTTTTGACGCAAATGAAATACCGATATTTCTTAAACGTGTTCATCGTATATAAACAGAAATAGAACAGGCGCATCTTTGAAGTTTCGCACTTCATAAGTGCTATTCGAAGTTTCCATTTCCCGTGTTTACATTGGCGTCAATTTGTAGAAATATTTTTCCTCTGATTGGAAATGATATCCTCATTATTTTGCTCTTTGCCGGTCGCAAAAGGAATGCTTCAATATTTTTTTTGGTGTTCAAATTTTTTGGTGTCCCATTTTTTGAAAGATAATTTGCTGGTGGTGGTTGCTTTCAAGGTATGGTATACAGTCGCTCTTGATTATTATCTTTTTCCAGTGTTTTCTTTTGGGTTTGTTTTGAAAACTCGTGCCTTATCAAGCATTTGGCATTCATATGACTCCTCTTGCTATTTCACTCACGAGCGTGATCGAACATCTTAAAATACCTCAGCACATTGAAAATGCATGATTTTAAGAGGACACTCCTTGTTTAATTACATTGTTCCTTGGTCGATATAAAACAGATAACACTTTCGTGCTGTATGTTTGCGCATACTACCGCGAGAAATGTGACCAGTTTTCATCTAAAACGGTCAGATTCGAAACAGTCTATTGTTATTTAAAAAGGCCAAGGTTATAATCTTATTATTAGTAACGCTTGTCTTGATTAGCCCACGCTGTCAGTGTTGCTGCGCGCTAAGCTTACACGAATAAATACTTTCACGTCGAATTATCTGCGTGTGTAGCCTTATTGGTGATAATTGTCTTATTGACCAACTTTACATGTGTAGAGTTGATGTTTCAACAGCTACCTACTGCTGAACGATTATTTTAATTTCTGCTGATATGAGGCCTGTTTTAAACGTCCATCGTTTCTCACGTATCAAATGCATTTAAGACAAACGATAACATATGCGGATTATTGTTAGCTTTGTTTCTAATGCGTTTCGCACACAAACAAGCTTGACGTTTTTTACAATTTTTTACATCATTGTTTCTTGGACATTGATGCTAGCCTCGTGATATATTATATATATTTTTAACTAGCTCTACATTTTTGTTATGAAATGAAAGTCAAAAGTTTAGTCAAACGTCATTGTGATGTGATGTATATCTTCCTGACATTCAAAATTCGTCGCACTGGTGGTCTTCCTATCAGTTTTGCTAACTCATTGTGGACTTTAAGAATTAGTTTAAAGTGCAATAGCTTATGTCAAGTCTTTCGACTCAGCAGGCGTTTGCTTTTCCGATGTTTTTTATTACATAATTGATTGACTCACTGTTAAAGTTCACTCCGTAAATTTGTAGTCATGCCTCTCTGAAGGTGTTATTCAAAATGTACGTTCTTGATAGATACGCAAAAATGCTTTACGTATAATCATCACAGTTTTGAGAATTCACATCTCGACTTAAATTTTCTCGTGTAGTTGTGAGCTACTGCGTGCGTGCTTGCATTCCCAGTTTTTCTTGCAGGGAAGCTTCTGTGTTTATTGACAGCATCTTCGGGGGAAACTTTTTAGCTTGTAGCCTGTTACGTTTTGTCATTAATCTTTCCACAAAACCGAAATACAATTTCCTATGCGTTGCTTCTCTCATAAATTTCCTTTTTGTTTTTGTGGAATGGATAAGTTGACTTGTCTTGTTATTTTATTTGCCAAGTTTATAAGTTAGACCACACAGGAAGAAATTGCATAAAAAGTTTTGCAGTAGAGTTAGTTATCCCCCTCGTTCTTTTACATGTGTAAAATCCCGATTTTTCTGACACCAGTGTAAAACCTGTACAATATCAACTAATATCCATTCTCAATCAGTTGTCTTCAAAAATCACGAAAAAAGTACTGTTCGAACATAGAATATTATGGCAAACAACTCTTTATAATGACGTTTTCACAGCCATCCTCACAGCATGATTGGAGTCAGCCGTAAGGGGTGTGTATGACCTTATTTGTGTTTCTCCTCCATCGTTTTTGCCTATGTAATGTTTTCCTGTTTCTACATGGATCTCGATAAAGCGTCACTGGTTTTCTGTCAACGTGCTTGGAAACGAACAATATCTTTAGGTCGTACACCTTACTGAGATTATAACGTACGAAAATTATGATATTTGTTCTTGTACAGTTCGCTCTTATAATCAATATCGACAAGAGTGCCTTCAGAGCTTGTGTCGACATTTCTTTTGTCGACACAGTGCGATCATGAAAATGCTTAAAATTGGAAGTTTTGCTTAGAGTGACATACATTTTGTTTACATTATCAGTATATAAATCACTTTGACTGTCTTGTGATTTTAATGCACATTTAAAGAAATTTTTCGTTGAAGAATTAGGTACGCCAGCTGCGAATAACTATTGCTTCATGAAACCGTGTTAATATTTAAAATTATTTCCCCGTAGTACGTTCTCACGACCCCTATTAGCACTTTTGAATAATATTCGTTGATTCTTGATGTGTCAACTGATCCCGCATTGTGCGTCACGCGATCTCTATTTTAAGATCAAAAAAGTACATATTGTTTGCAATGAATGGTGAACGTTATGTAATCAAGAAAAAACATTGACTTCTACAGACAATATTTGCTCATTAATCAAACAATTGGACAAATACGTGAAAGGTTTTCATTTTGTGTTTTCCAGTCTCCCATGGCGTGGCGTGTCACGTGTTATTGTGTGACACGTGGTCGTCGCGCGCCACCTTTCGTCATGAAAATTCAAGTGATGAATAAAATGACGATGGGGATCCTAGAGTGTTTAGGTTTCAACCCTTTCCTTCCCGTCAGGACTTTTGGGTCTTGAACATGAAGCTTGCTGAAGTTGGACTCACTCATTCCATGGCCAAATCACACCATTTTCACGTCTTTACGTCATGTCGTGTTTGCTATATGACGTCATTCAAAACGTTCTTTGTGTTTTTTTTTTGAGCATTTAAATTAAGAAATTTTAATAAGCAATTAATTTTGATACGTTTTTAAACGTTTGAATCGTGACGAGTGTTTACTTCAAACTTTTCGATTGCAATATCTTACTGATACATTTAAATTGTGCTAAACTTTTCAACGTTTAAATTGTTATCTCTTTTGACGCAGCGTTTAGCTTTCGTACCTTTTCATTGTTTTGAAAATGATTTAAGTATTAAAATTGCCGGAAACGTTTCAATTTAAATTGCAAAAGTTTTCACGTCCATCCAAGGTTCTATTACAAATTAAAAATACTTTAGCTATTTAAAACCGTCATTGACACGAAGTCAAAAAGAAAAATTGTTTAACTGCTTGTAAACTTTTCAAATGTGCACGAATTAATGTCTCATTAACTATAAATTTACTTCTCATTAAAAAAAACAACTCTAATTACTTGCACGTACGATATTGAACATCACGATCACAAAGTTTTTATGTAGAGTGCTGTAGTGCGCGGTAAGTCTTTTTATTTGCAAACTCTACACATTCTATGACTAATAGTAAACTTTGTCAAAAACAAAACTGCACTTGCTAAAGAACCTGACGTTAGTCTAACGAATCCATCAAGCAATGCTTCTTAAAAGGAATAAGTTGCCTATATTTTTGGCTACATTTCGTGACATCAAAATACCAAAAATTTTTCTGTTTTAAGCTCACATCCTTTCAGTTGCCCAATTCACACCTCTTTTTCGTACAAACGTGCATGTTCACGAGAGCATCGTGTGCAAGGATTAAGGCAAACTTGAGAAAGAATGAAAATTAGTCAAGACAAATCTTCGCGATGAAAGATTCAGACAAATCCTTCACGATGAAAGATTTCTCAAGTGGTCATCTAGCTATTTTAGTTTTGTCATGTTTTTTGGATTTGTCGATTTTGTAATTCTTTACCGGATTAAGGGTGCTTGTTTACACAATTTTTTAGTAATCTTTTCACCTGACTGTCTCACAGCTTCACGAGGGAATTTGTAGCTACTGAGACACAGGTAATCCTTGTCCTCTTGTGTTGAAATAGGTCGACAAAGATTAATCTGCACGTTGTTTTTGTACTTTACGAAACATTTCAAATTTTCTTAATTTTCCCATTTGATTATTGCCATTGAGGTTTTTTCATCATCACATTTGGAGTATTGGTGGACAAAAATTCTAATCAATCCTTTTCTTGGTTTCAAGGACCACTTGTGTTCCTTACAAATAATTTCTGTCACCTTTTTTCTGACCTACACAAACGTAACAATTAAAACAAATTTCACTAGGATTTTCTTTGATCAGCTGCAAAGAGAAATATGAGAGTTTTAAAGACCTATATATTTGAGATATTTTTCGTTTTCAATAGAGCTATATAAATAAATTAAATGCAAGGTATAGCATTCGTCAATCCACTTCATAATGTCATGAGTCAGGTCAAGGACCGCGAAGTTGGAGCGTTGAGACACCCCTTCCCAACTAATGTTGAAGCCATTTTCAATTATTAAAATTTGTCCCAGATCCTCTGGGTTTAGCTTCGCGTTCAAAGGCCCACCAACAAGTCAAAAAATGCTCCGCCGTCTTTAACTTGGAATTTTATTGCTATTTTTACGAAGAAAGAAAAAAGTTGGATAAAATGACAGCAAAGTAAAATTATACTGTTGTGGTTTTTTTAGGTTTTTTACGTTTGTAATAACCAGATGACTCCGTGGCGCAATGGTAGCGCGTCTGACTCCAGATCAGAAGGTTGCGAGTTCAATTCTCGTCGGGGTCATTGAATTTTTATCGACTTCATTACAACGATCGAGAAATAGCTACGCTTTCATTTGTTATTAATGATCGAGTTACGCTTCATTTTTTGCTCTCAGTAGAAGTGAAAGCACTAAAAACACAAGATACATCGAAAAAATTAATAAAGCAAGTTGTAAAATAGGCCGTATTCTATGGTGGATTATTGTTCAGGTTGAGATGCAGAAATTCATGACTAAGTAAAAACAACATAGATGTACTGATATGTACTCACTTAATATAAATCTGCCTGTTTACATTCCGAAAACTTGCAATCAAGAGAGCTAGAGCCATCAAAAATTCGACATTTATTTTCTATATCCGCCTTATTGTTTTGTGTGAAATTCGCTAAATTTGCTGGTTCATATTCAAAAGAACGGTGCTAAATAATGATTAAGGATCAATCTTTCTAAGTTAATTTGAAATGATATGTTTAGCTATAAATCTTCCATAGCAATTTCTATGGTACTTTAACTCTCCACGGTACTCAGCCAAAGGACTTTTCATGGACTGAATTTTTTTCATCAAATTTTTGTTCTTTTCAGCGATGTCTCTCTGCTCACCATTGTATAGTAACCAAAGCTCGTGACAATGTAAAACTTTTTTCAAAGATGTCTCGGTAAAATCAGTCAATGGCCCATTTTCACCTTTAAAATGGATTACACATCCCCGCAAGCTCGCCTTTTTGTTGTTTTGATCATTGTGCAAGTTACGTGCGTGGTCCCGAAAGAATAACTATTAATTTTGGTTCTATTTCCACACGCAACAAAGATAGTGTGAACCAGTTATATTTATCAAACAATTTATTAATCAACGCGTAAATATTAAAGTAGATAAGTGTCTTAATAATAATATCAATAAGTATGAGTAAACTTATCTCCTCTGTCTGAGTACAACCGTAAGTCTTTATTCTTGAGCGTTCGTGAGTCCAACAATGACTCACAATAGTTTTCCAAATTGATTAAAGGCACAAAAGCCAAAAGATAGTTATGGCACAAAAGCCAAGATAGTTGTCTGGTAGATTATAGCTTGTCAACCTACTTCGGTAGGCTATGCCTCCTAAGTTTATCTCCTCGTAGCTTGTGCTCGTAGGTTGTTCTCGTAGGTTGTTCTCAGTGGTGTAAACTACTCATATATATATAATATCTAATGGGAAGTATTGTGGTTTTGTGACCTACATCCCATACGCAATACAGTATGTTACAGCAAGATATAGTTAACCACAATAACAACAACGCGGTTGGGGTTTTTAAAATATGTTTACGCATGTAAGCAAACTTCTAGCGCATGCAAGCAAGCATGCAAGCAAGCTTCTAGATAATGTCCTAATTAGTAATGACATTGCAAAATGGATTTTAAAGTTAAAATATAAAAATATGGAATGCTTAGTAATATAATATAATATAATATAATAATAGGTCATAAATGATATTACATGATAGCAACTACTATCATGTACAGTGCACCCGCAATTTTTGCTATATTGTCAGCAGTTTCACAAATAAAACAAGATCGCGACAGGTAAAACTTTAAACGAATATTATGAAACTTTGGAGTACTGAAACACCAAAGATTGCAATTTCAAGAGATGCAAACAACTTAAATCATATTCAGTCAGTAAAAATAAGTAGTTTTCTGTGATTTTTATGTAGTCATGAATTTCGGCATTTAGAAATCATTTTTTAGCACATTTTCTTGATACAGAATACGGCCTAAAAAGATTGTTTTATTTATGATTGTTTTATTTATCATCTATTTTGCGAGCAATTGGCGGGTGTTTGCCGCCATTCAGGTTACATTTGAAAATTGAAATTTTCAACATACCACTCCAATTTGAACTCCATTGCCTCATGGTCGTCGTATGGTCCAAATTTTAGCTGTTTTTTTTATTATTTGACCTTCGTTTCTGCTTTTAGGAAATTTTTATGAAGGTTAACAATTTTTTCTTTCCATTGTGCATGTTTTTGGTAAACTTTCATGGCTATTAGTTCAGTTATTTCAACAGAAAACTAATCGAAAGTCTTCAGGTCAACAGCCAAAATGAAATTGGGCGTATCGTCCACAACATTATCCTGACGTTGAAACTTTGCTTTACAGGTCTCCCGTAATATTTCATGTGATCAATCAACAAGCAAGCAAAACCCCTTGCATCTCCAAGTAAGTATTCTCCTATATTGTCTGAAAATTTACAATTTGCTTGCCTTTCGTTGCTAGCTCATTGACCTACATCTCATACATAATTGCAAATAACTTTAGCTAGAAAACTCAGGTTTATATTTATGTTAGTTAAAATAGGCGTTCTTGTTAATACATGTTGAAAGGAAGATTGTTTGATGGCAATAAAGAAATATTAAATTTATCAAGTTAGGATAAACTGGCTGAAAATTTAGCTGAGAGACAATGTCATCTTTGTCCAGATATTTGTAGACCAACAAAGGTGGTGCAGAAAACTTAAAAACAAAACCTTTTGTGAAATTTGTAGATATATATTATATTTACTCAAATATTTTCAAACTCAGTTAAAAAGAATTTGCCAAAGTGTTTTCTTATATCATTTTTTGTTGATTATCATTATTACCTCATCATCATTTAAATATAAGTGATAGCTACCTATCTTTCTTGAAGACAATGTACCAAAATTCCATTTTTCTATGGCTGAGCCTTCTTGTTTCCTTCTTGTTCCAATCCTTTGGCACATTCGAAAAAAATATTTGTAATATTAATTGTTAAGTCCCAGATTTGTGTTATGTTCAATCTTAGAGTTACATTTTGTTCAATTTCAGAGATATCCTCTGTTCATTGTTGAAGTTATCTTTTTTTCAATTGCAGAGTTATTTTTTATTCGTATTCTGAGAGTTATCTGTTTTTCATTCTCAGAGTTATATTTTGTTCAATTTCAGAGATGTTTTCTTCAATTCCAAGCTTGGGTATTTTTCATTCAATTTCAGAATCATCTATTGTTCATTCTCAGAGTTATCATTTGTTCTGCTTCAAAACTATCTTTTGTTCAAATTCAGAATTATCTTTTGTTCATTATCAGGGTGTAAATTGTTGCATATCGGAGTTATTATACTTTAAGATAACAAGTTCTTATCTTTGCATTGATTAAAATTAAAGCCTTTTTTTGCCTTTGTGATTTTCATCATTCATCAAAGTGTAAAATAGTAGTTCCCAGTCTTTTGTTGATTGATCATGTTCGACATGATATTAGCACAATTTGCTTGTACGCATGAAGTATCCTAAGGATTAGGAAGGTGTTTATGGCTAATGAATGTTTAGATGATTATTTAGCAAATGGTAGCTATGTTAGCATGTAGAATAATTAAACAGTTGACTTCCTTACTTTGTTACAATGCAAATCTTCATTTGTGTTGTGCATAAAATTATCTAGCATTTTCTTTGGTATCATATTGACGGCATTACCAAGGAATTTTTTAGGGCCATGGTTTGCATGTTTTGCCACATTTTTATCAGAAAGCTATTTTGGTTTTCCATTTTCAACAGCAAGTTATGTGAACTTAATCCTTTCTATAACTTATTTAATCGTTTGTAGATGCAAAGTACACAAAAAATGTGAATCACACTTTGCAAATTGAATGCATTATAGCTGTTTCATTACTATTGATGCTTTGAATGTTTGTTGGGTAGTGATAAAAATGTAATGAACACAAAATGATAAGAAATGATAATGAAAATGAGAAAGGGAGCATGGGGTGGAGAACATGCTAAAAATGTGTTCTGTAAGGACAATGAAATGGAGAGAGACGGGGGGGTGTAGGATTGCAAGGTAAAAATATGTTTTATTTAGATAATAGAAAGGGAAGACATAGGGGGGTTGTTGGAGAGCAAGGTAAAATCTTATTTTAAATAATGGAAAGGGAAAGCATGGGTGTTGGAGGGATTTATATTTAGAAATATAGGAGGGGGTGTTTGAGAGCAAGGTAAAATCTTGTTTTATTTAGACAATGGAAAGGGAAAGCATGGGGGTGTTGGAGAGCAAGATAAAATGAGAATAGAGCATGCTCTATGGGGAGAGGGAAAGGGAAGACACAAGGGGGGCTGGGTTTGCAGAGCAGAGTGAAAACTTGTTCTATTATCATTGAGGCATAGATCGATTCATATTTTGAATTGTTTTTTGCTTTATTTACATCTTCACACATAAATATGTTACGTTACTATATATTATAAATACGTATAAAATTAAGCTAAGACTCATTGTGAATGCATGGGATTTTTGATGTAGTGTACGAGTTCACGATTTTACATTCATTCACTTTTATCAGTCAGCGTGCTGGCACCATTTTTCATAAATACTCGGAAATTGTAGATTCGTTGGATGAAAAACAGTTCGTGGTAATGACAAACACCGCAGTTATTATAGTTGTCCAGCTACCGTAGTTGAAATGTTTTCTTGTTCTGATGTTTTTGTCGAGATCATCTCCGATTGTTTGCAGTGTCTTAGCAATGATTGCCAAACGTTGTTGTTGTGCTGTTAATTCTTCAATGTTCTGTTCTCCATGTTGTTCTTCCATTTTTTCGCGGGATTGTCTTTTAATGCGGTGTCTTCCTATGCAACGAGCTTTTCGTTTGTTTTTTTTTATAGTTTTTCCTCAAATTTGTAATCCTCCTCAATTATAGTTGCTTTATTGTATACTGTTATCAAACTAGTTTTCAACGTTGTATTATATCTTCTTTTTTCTGCAGGAATGAAGCTCAACCTAAAGATAATAAAGCCAAATGTCAACTTTTTTACACGACTTTAAAAAGGTAAGCGAAAATGCCTACGTCACTATTGTTGGACAACTGCCGTTTCCTCGTGCTCGACATGCTGGTAATGATGAAATCAGTAGCGGATATCCAGGGTTAGGCAAAATCACATAACAGCCAGTACTTTTTAAATCCAAAAACTTTGTGACCGTGCTATTGGTTTTGAATGTCCAAAGAATAAGATCTAACCAATCATAGAGCTTTATTCCCCTAAAATATATTTTGCCTAACGCTGGAGCCGCCCAGATTCATGTCTAAGAGGAGATGTTAAAACTGTCGTGAAAGGGTGACCTTAAAATTTCCCGTTTATCATTCCTGGTTCAGTGCCAGTACTTATAGTAAGCTAATAATAGGAACGCCCATGTCGAAATGAAATGAACGCGGTATTAATCATCAAGCAGGTCACGCATACTTTTGTTTTGTCACATGTGTAATTATGCGGCTTTATTTAATATCGAAAAGAGATTCACTTCTGCAAACTGCTTACAGATAACCGCTATGGCGTTTGAGTTCAATATCATTGATCGAGCTCTTGCGTATATATTTATGTAAATTTGACGATCTTTTAATGGCGTGTAATAATTACGGCAATGCGCTGTTTGCATCACGTTTTTGCTGTTTAATATTGTTTGTTCCTTGAAAACAGTTCATTCTCCTAAATTGATTTTGTACATGTTAAGATCCAAACAAATGCTATCACCATTCAGTTCGACATGCATTGTTGAAGCAAAACACGATTGCATTAAAAAAAATCAATTTTCACGAGTTGAGTCAAAGTTGTGAAATGTTGAAGTTATAACTCCACGAGGATAATATCAAAGTTGATTGTTAGCTCCCACATACACGGCTTCACTTGCTGTGCGAGGAGTTCACATTCCTTGTTTTTTATTCATCGATATTATGCTAACGAAGTCAAAATGTATTTTTATACCGAGCTCCCACGTATTTTGGCAAAAGCATCTCAAGTTCGCGATGCATAAAATAGCTACAGGCTACGTCGTGATGTGGTTTGAATATATTGGAAACCAAAGCGACGCATATTTTTTCTTCGAATGAATAAAACCATTTCTCTCATTTGCATATTTTCATTATTTGCGTTCGTTGGAGGGAAAAACAATCACTTAAAAAGGAAATTGTCTTGACATCCCTATGAAAGCAATAGAAATACCAATATTACTTTACTTTACCTTATGATTAAAGTTCTTTTATTGTTTAAAGAACGAATAATTTCTTTCGTAGTAGCTTTCCTCTCTTAGTGCTGTAAGTTTCGTGTTTATAGTTGATTTCAAGTGATACCCAAATGCCGAGTGCACTATTCTTATACATTTGCTACGTCAATGTCAAAGGGAAATGGCCCCAGTTTGACGCGCAAAGTTCGCAAACAATACCTTTGCTTGAAAAGGAAACACGCATACACAAGGCTATCCACAAGACTATTTGCACGCCTGAAATGTCTTCGAAAGGGGTCATTGGTCGTTTTAGAGCGTCCGGTTCACTTGGAAATGCAACAAATATTGCGTATGTGAATGTTTTGTCATTGCAGTGAGAAAAATGATCGCAAATATTGGCGGTGCCAGCTGTATATGCGCTAGATAAAAGTTGCAGTTTTCACGAATCGTTATTGGATGAAATGACGTCAAACACACTGCGGTTGTGCGTCATCCGGCAACTTAAAACATAAATCGTATTCAATTTGGGTTGGTTTGGCTCGAGGCATCCACATGTGTATTTTTTGTCACATTTCACTTTTGCATTTCCTTCTACCGTAAATCCTAGCTTTCCCGAATGTGGATTTACGGTTCCGCAATTTTCCATCGGTTTTTCTCAAAGTCCTTGGAACTTTCTGGTTGGTATTTACGTGACGGCATACCTTACACTCTCATTTTTGTTTTCTCTTTTCCAAAAAGCCAATTATTATTTACACAACATTGTGTAGCGTGCTTGTTCCTGTGCGTTATTAACTTTACAGGTGTTTTAGTTATCGATATTAGGAGTTAGATACGTGCCTTCCTTGCTGTTTTTTTCCCTTTCGAATGTGTGGCCTTCAATGTGTATAGCAAATGTTATTATGTAAGTGCTTTCGAAAGCGCATTTTCTTTAATAGTGCAGCAACTTCAAAGCGCAGTCCCGTTTCTACTAATGATAATTTTACAACTGACGACATTGTATGATTTTCTTCATCAATATATTCATGGATGCGGAAACATTCAGGAACTTTGAGTGTAGATTCTCATAAATTACTTCCCCAATTGCTCTAATTCAAGTCTTAAAGAGTGGGCAAATGTACGAAATTGTGACTTTGTGGGTTAACTTTTGTAATATGTTCGTTGCCGTCTGATGCAGTTTAATGGAGAAGACCGGCTACTTTATTACATGCTAATTATATCGCATGTATCGATTAAATACGTTTATGCGTTTCCACTATAAAATTGGGATATTGTATTTAACCGCCATAATGTTGTTCAAATCAGTAATTCTAACATCACTGACACCTCCATCTCTCTTTTTTTGTTTTGGCCGACATTTTTTCGGCTTTTGCATTCATTGCATTCGAAATCTACCCTGGAAATTGTGCTTGAATTTAGAGTTGGTTAATGAAACAAGCGAGAAAGGTCCTTGTTCTTATCAATTTGTTGGCCTATCAAACTTGCGGTTTGTAAGAAGTTTGCCGAAGGTGAGAGCGCGTAAATTGTACGTGCTCAAGATGGATTTTGAACACAAGATGGTAACGTCATGGCGTCTGTGTAAAGTTCGCTTCTGCGCTTCATCAACCGACAAGCACGCCGCATAATATAAGTTTAGTTGTAAATTGGTAGCGCTGAACTTATTATGGAACGTATTATAAACAGAAACCGCGTCAAATCAATGGACAACGAAGATTGAACTATTAGACATCTCCAATCATTGGAAAATTTTTAAAAAATCCAACATTGTTGTTTTTCATGGAATTTATTGCGTAATTCCCATGTTGAATAACTGTAGTGGAAAAGAGGAATTAAATCCAATCATGGATAGAGAGTGTTGATTTAAGAAAAACCATTATGGATTTTACATAACACATTAAAGGCGTTTAGGAAAAATTTTCTGTGAATAGAACTTGTGAACTACTCGTACGAGCCCAGTAAAGATTTCACGTGAAGCCAGTGAAGATTTCACATGAAGCCTAAGAAGAACTCACGTGAAGCCAGTGAAGAACTCACGTGAATCCAGGAAAGAACTTACATGAAGCCTTGGAATAACTCACATGAAGTCAGTGAATAACTGACATAAAGCCAGTAGACTACTAAACATAGAGCCTGTGAACAACTCGCATGAAATCTTTGAACAACTGACATCAAGCCTTGAAGAACTTACATCTGGTATTCATATTAAGCAGCACAAGGCTTGTTATTGCTAAACCGATGCAAACGCATGTTCATTAGATGAGTGAAAGTTTCTATCAGTCTTTTTATAAAGTTGATGAATCTTGTGTTTTTGGCTGCTCAAGTAAGTACTATGTTCTTGTTTACCCTATTTCAAACAGAGTTAAGTTATCGACGACAGGACGAGCTTTCTAGAAATTCTTCCATATTTTTACATAATTATGTATATTTGCAATCATGGATATATATTTAATCTGCTTGGATAAACAGATAAAAATGGCAAATAATGATGGGCGTTGCTTCATTCAATAGATTATGCCATCAATTGTAGATAAATTACTAACACTTCAAACAGTGTTCGCCCATGGATTATACTGATGCTTTATTAAACTATTAACACTACTGTGAGTATAAAAGTGTTTCTCTTCCTTCAGGTACACTATAAAGGTTTCAGAAATGCATATATGTAATGATGATCGACGATCGATTTTATTCTAAAACCTTTTTGAAATGTGTATAATATGTTTAGCTACGTATAAAATGTCTGTAAAGCATTAAATCGCTTGATATCGTGCACACATGGTAATATAACCGAATTATATTTCAAAACTTCTTTGATATGAAACACTGTTTTATTATCTTCATTTATCGGAAGAGGAATTGCATCAAAATGTTTTTTTAAATACAACTCAACATTATGTGCATAGCTTATACCAACATACAATTGATGGTCAGCGCCGTTGTTGTTAAAATTCTATGTCAAGAAGTCGGTAATGACAATGTATATCTCTAAGTGTCCACTTTGTGAAAGTTTTGTTAATACATCTGGAAAAAATGCATATGCAACTAGTTGACTGTTTGCACGTGGTTCACGAACATCGATTTTTTATCAAGGATTAAAAACAACCTGTATACAGCAAAATTTTTTTAATCAATACTATTGTCGTAATACAAGAGCAAACAATGATGTATGATCATGTTGTAGTTTGACTGACCTTTATTTTAGTTCGTTGTTGTGACAGCGTGTTATATTACACGAAGGCAATATAATAACAATAAAATTGCCGTCACTAAACTTGGCTGTCTTTCAGTCATTCTATATATATATGTATAAAATTTCATCCCCCGCGATATCCTATTCCAGGGTACGAAACAAACAAAAATAGAATTTTCTGGTCAATTCAAATAGAAGCTCTTTAAAACAAATCTCTTTTGACTTTAACACTGTGTATTTTTAACACACACGCGCGCTTTTGTTTTGTCATGACTCAGCAATGATATCGTTAGTTGGAACTGTTTTATTATTTTACATTTCCTATTTTATTCCCTTGCTTACAAGAATGACGGTTTATCTTCTTGTTTCTTAGTTTCCTTTGTTACATTAAAACAGCGATGATGTTCTTGTAATATTTCGCTAACACAAGTACTCCTGGGGCTTTAATAACGCGCTACACGATGTATATAAAACAACAACGTTTTCGTGTTAATTGATTTTATAACGTCATTGCATGCGCTTCCCGTATTATTTCTTAGATTAAAGGATGACATTTTAAAGATCTTTGGCATAACGTAAATATTGACTAAACGTGTATGGGCAAGGCTTTCTTTATCCCGTGCATGTTATAGAATTGTTTTCAACGTCATCGAACATTTTAGTCATATATTTTGAACTGCGTGCGATTTTTCATTTTTTATACATATATATAATAATCACCAGCGGCGATAGAGCCCATGACTCACAGCATCTCATGAACGGTTTCTTTTTTACGTCAAATTTTTTCCTTGTGATGTGGGTGGGTGGTATAATTTTTTCTCTCCTACTGAAATATATTGTCTCATGCATAAATATCGTTTGGTTTTGACAAATTAAAATTTCATTGTATAATCATCAAACGCATTAACGCCGTGCACAATAAACTTGGCGCTATGTTTATTTGTACTTTTAAAGCATTTGTGGTTTCTAGAAGGTTCCTCGACCCCATTCTTGCGTACAAAGACGTTCTTCAGACACGTCGTTGGTTTTTTTAAAATAAAGTACTGTTGAAAATACCTGACCGTATGAGATGATGCGATCATGGCTGGGATAACCTATGTTAATAACGAAGAGAAATACATTTAGATAAAGTTAATATGCATTGCTATAGATCAAGTAAGTAAACAAAACATGATGAGAAGATGAATGTACACCACTAATTGATATCTTCCTTCGTGTGAATCAGCTTTTCCGCTTTAAAATTGTCGTTTTGTGGTTGTATTGTATTGGAAAAAGGAAAGAATTTATCGTAGCAACATGTAGTATGATTCTAGAAATGTGCTAAAAGTATTAGAAAACAATAAACTGTATTTTTGAATTCGGGCTCATGAAATAGTTTAATTCTATACGCATATCTTCAGCGAAGTGTGTAATGTATCGTGAAACTGCATCGATTTTTTGATCCTTAACGCCCTCATTATAGAAAGTAGAAATTTGTGTGTATAATCGTCGATGTATTATACAATCTGGGTACTGATGATGTTCTAGCACTGTCTACTGACAAAGGCTATTAATGAAAAAGCATCGCGTCACTTGAGGGATGTATCCTTTTTATAAGTAGAATTTAGAAGGAGGTTTTGTTTATCTTTCAATTTCTCTATTGGTCTCAACACGTTTTTCCTGCCGCAATTTAATATTTGATAACACTTAACGTAATTCCCCCTAATAGATTATTATAAAAGCAGTTATAAAAATTGTTAAAGCTCGTCCGATTTTTGTTTTTTCGCAGCTTCATCTCGTTTCATGATTAAAAATATCATGACCGATTTTTAAATACGTGTTACATATACTTGTGTTATCGATCACGCAACGATCACGTGAATGGACACGAACAGTTAAACATTTCAACGTAATATCTTGATTGTTATTTTATCAGAGTTTTTCATTGTCTTCGATCATTTGCAGCTCGTTAATTATATTAACTTGCTAGAAGTGATGTATCCAGATAATATACTTTTGTGTTTAAATGATAACAATCAATATACATTCATTATGTCTCCACAAAGAAACTTTATCATCTTTCATGTGTTTGACATTGAGAAGCACTTATTAACTTTTTAAAAAAAAATTCTTTCCCCGTATCGCTTTCATGTAGAAGAATGGATGCTGAAGCTATAAACGTATTGTTGTGACTAGAGTTATATTGATCGTGTTTCTGAAAATGTGTAATGAAAACCACGGAGATTTTTAATTTTATGTTCCAGTTTGAATCCCCTGTTTTATTATTGAATGCGTGCGCTGCGTGTTATAAATTTAAATATTACATTTTACAATCGTGACTTTTTGTTTGTATTTCTTTTAATTTATCATTGTTCATATTGACGTATGTGTGCATAGTGCATTGACAAACACATTACTCATTATTTACATACAAAGGAAATTTCGCATTTTGAGTGAATTTCTCTGTATATTACGCAGAAACATACTTTAACAAACGCAGCAAACATTTGCTGCAATAACTAAAGTCCTTCTCTTATGTGCTTCACCGAAATTTTAATATTCCAAGTCGCTTAACAAATTTAATATTCATAATGTACAAAATTCTCTCTACTTTATACATTTATACTATATGCAGTCTAACTCTATACATAAGGAGAATATTATGTACAAAAAAGTTTATATATTACAACGTTATCAGTAATGTTACGACTATATTATAACTAGGCTCACACAGCGTTCATTGTCATTGTGTTGGTGTTTGATCTTTTCGGTGCTCGACTTTTGATTTCAAGATCAAACGTTGACGACGCTAATGCTAACGTTTTCATAATTTGCGTTTGTATTTGCATCAAAAATGGCCGAAAATTTAGGAGGTTGATGGACGAAAAGCACGATTCAGTTAATAGCTTGTCAAAGTGGGGTAATATTTGGTGATATCGACTCAGATGAAATATTATGAATATTGTCTACAAAGCAATTTTTTTTGTCATTAAATATTAATATTTTAAAAGACAATTGCTTGTTCATCGAGGGGAAACGTTACCAAATTTGGTGTTGAAACTTCCCAAAGATGTTTGCCTTGTACTTGGAATTGCTGTTAAATAATGTGAAGACACCTTCGTATGAATTATCGAACAGTTCAAAGTTTGAACACTGCTAAAATTTGCAAGTCTCGCCAAATTTGGTCATTGAAATGTCTAGCTTTGATCCTTGCGCGTAATCGTCCTCTTTATCCTTTGAAATGTTTTAACAGCTGACACCTAGTGAAGATTGCGTTGAAGGAGAGTAATCATTTGTTAAGAAACCAAGCCTGTCTGTAGAATCATGTTATGTAGCTTTTTGAGAGTAATTCTTCAACATTTCGAGCGGTTGCTCTTCTTCAGTCCTTGCAAAAGTGACCATTTATCGCATATTTTCAATAAAATACAGTTCACCGTTATAATATGTACAATTCCCTTAATTTTATCCATCCACATTAATTAATGTATACATATATATACAGATTCGGCGAAACACCGAAATATCCATGTACAAATGTCCTCGATCAAATCGCCAATGTTCATTCATTACGAAGAAGTTTCTTTTGTATGAATCTGCAGAGCAGATATACTGCAAAACAACTGATAGATGCACAGCCGGTCAATTGCAGTATCTGTTCAACTTCGATATTGTTATTTTGTTCACCCCCGCCGTTTTGTTGGGTGTTCATAACATCGCCAATGCGAGCCAGTTCATGACCAAAATATGCCAGGTTAGGATCCATGTTCTCAGCCATTTCGCCGCTTTGAATTCTCAAGAGCGTATGAAAAACCAACATGCACCAATAGAAACAGACCGCAAATTATCAGCTCGAAACACTGCTCTCTCTTCAGTAGCAAGCGTGTCGACCGATGAGAGTCTTTGAATGAAGTGTTGCCAAGCCAGGCGTACGAATGACTATATCAAATTTAAAAATAAATCATGTTTAAATATATAACGCATTTGCATATCCGACGCGTGTTAAAGATACAATTATTATGCCCACTGATCTATATGCTGCCCAAATTTTATTTGAGTATAGTCATTTGAAACAAAGACCGTGCAATATAATGTCGGAAACATCTATTGATGGTCAAATTCATCATATGAAGGATATATTAAAGATTTCGTTTTTTTATTGGTAATCTAAATTGCCAGTTAAAAGTTATTTTCGGTGATTTTGCCGTGTCATTCAGTAACCGATACGTGTCGGTGACTAAAATTGTAAATTGTTTATGAAAAGTTTTCTTTCTCTCTCCACGGGGCGACAAAAGATCTTTAATGCTCACGTTGAGTCATACAATATTGAGAAAAAACAGGAGACAGTGTCGTCGCTGATTAAGTCACGATTTATGACATTCTATTCGTTTTCCGACCTTTTGTGTCTTTTTAATTGATTTATAATTATAATTTCTTTGCCTCCAATGTTATTAAAAGAACATATAATGCATGAATATTCTTAATGGTTAATGTTGCAAATTTCTTTCTTTTAATTGATTTATAATTAGAATTTCTTTGCCTCCAATGTTATTAAAAGAACATATAATGCATGAATATTCCTAATGGTTGATGTTGCAAATTTCTCTCAATATTCTCTACTCGTTTCGAAGTTGTAGATGATTGCAAACACGAGATATTTTTACACATCCTAATACATTCTATGTAATAAAATCTATTTAATGCTATTATCTACAGAATAAGCACATTAAAAAATAAGAAACATCAAAATCAAAAATATACTGTCGATCGGATGATATAATTTTAATTCTAATAGAATTAGCGCAGTAAATGCTGGTTTTCGTATAATCTTTCAAGTGACGTCATTCGTGTAAACGAATTTTATGGAACTCTGTTCAATAACGAGAAACAGCAATAAAAATAACTATTTTTGTAATTTGATCATTCATAAAAGTTTTTTAATTCATACTCAAAACCGGAAAAAAGACTTTTTTGTGATCGATGTCTAAAAGTGTTAGTGGAAGGAAGTTGTAATGATACGACAAAAGATATCATGAAGAGACAACTAAATTGACCGGCGATAAAAATTATTCTTGCTCCGCCTCAACAATCATTACGCCGTTGTTGTTATCCTTATTATGTGTATTTTATCACAGTATCTTTTCATTGGAACAAGGGCCACCGCAATTGTTCGTAAACTGCTTAAGTATATTGTTCCAAAGAATAGAGCATGCCGAGTAACTTTTTAAACATGTCAAAGCGCGTCAATTGTGTGTTGTTTATTTATTATTTAGCAGCATAGTTACTGTCCTCTTGAGGCATGTACCATTATAGTTATTATCAAATAGCACAAAGTTCCTAATGCCCTCCAAATTGTAGTTGTGTTAAAGTACGTCAATTGTGTGTTTTATTTATTTGTCAGCATAATTACTGTCCACTAGAGGCACGTCCAATTCTTGAGAATAAAAAGTTTCGAATATCCTCAAAATTGAAATTCTTAAATCTTAGAATTCTTCCTAATTCTGGTTAGAATTTTCCATTTTTACTGTAAGGTATTAATGTGTGATACAGCAGTTTTTGTCAATTTTGTCGTTTCCACATATGCGAAATTTTTGTCGTACTTTATGTCAACTTAACAATTGACACGTTACGTTCAATAATAAACATTTACGTGAAAATGTGGCAGCATTTTCAAAAAAGCAACTCGATAGTTGCTTTGACATTTTGAATGCCTCATTGACATTTTGAATGCTAGTAGATATAAATGACTACAAGATGGGCTCCGGAATACTTTTTACATTTTAATTAGCAACATCATCGACGAAACACGGATAATGATATTTCAATCGATTCAAAGATATTTTCAAAGGCAAAAAGCTACACTTTAAACCGGATAATCTATAGGATAAAACGTCAACTCGACGACACCGTGATGTTTCATTTTCGTGAACGAAATATAATTATCTTTTCAAACGCTTGCTTGAAAGCTTCGCAATTCGGCGGAAAGCGTTTGGTATGCTTCGTGCAACCGGCTCCAACACTTAATGTTTATAGTACGCCTACGCTTGCTTGTGTTATTTTTGAACGGATTGAATTCTCACTAATATGAAGTTGTGGTACTGTATCATAGCGTACCTTTGAATGCTGTCAAACTCACAGATGAACTGCTTGTGTTAATGGTGTACCATTACCACACAACACCACTCTTTACACCATACAAATTGCTACACGCGATGCACGAGAATGAACTGCTGTATCTTTCAATGAATGTGGTGACTCCAATCGAAATTTTTCTATGCAAATGCTTCTCGACTTCTTGCCAACACGTTAGTCGCGAAACTGCATTAAAAAAGAAGATGATACTATGTTATATACGAGAACACTCGTGATTTAATCGCACTATGGTGTTCGATCGATATGGGGTTTTTATATCTGCGTTTGCATGTCATAACACAATGCGGTCATAAATTTGGTGCTCCGCCTACTTTAATTATTATAAATATCAAGATGTTTTCAATCAAAATCATATAATTTTGCCTCGAAATTACGTGGTTTTTTGCGTAGACGAAGAGTCGCTTCGCTACATACGGCTATGTATTGCGAGAACTCGGTCGTTTGTGCGCGAGGATACGAATCGAAACATTCGAACATAAAATATTTTTTTTCAACACAATAGCTGGATAATTACTGCGTTGTCTTTGTTAACTGTTTTCATTTGTTTGCATTGTAAACGTTCAATGGAATATTGCGAATGACAGTCGACAAACATGCCCATGCTTGTTTTTTAACAATACTTCTGTTTATAAACTGTACAACCATCCCATCGCTGCGTTTAGTAAACTTGGCATTAGGAATTACAAACGAATAACATAACAAATGAATAAAACACCTCCACCTGCTTTTCCTACTGCGACAGTTACAAGTCGCGAGCACTAAATTTGATCTGTTGACGTTATTGTAATATTATGCCTTGCGATGACGTTTCGCGATTTCCCGCCAAAAAACAACGACTTGTATATTTAACCTTGAATTTCCTGAGCCTAGCGATGCTAACGACGAAGAATTGCTCTTCAGTGCGTACAATGATCGAAAGCTACTGTATATGGGTTGGCAATATGCTCAGCTTAAGCGTCACAGTAGCGGTGTTTTCTGTGAGGCCAAACTACGGGGGCGCCTTATCGTCTATTCGTGTCATCAAATTTTTCGTATAGGTTAGCCAACGTTAATAAAATCGAAAGTTGAAGTCACGCGATGAGAAAACGACGTTTTTTTAAAGTGAAGGACGGAAGGATCGACGACGCCTGTTTCCTAAGACAATTAATACCCTAATATGGCGCCAAGAACTTATCTATGAAACTTTATTTTGTTTGAACGCAATTATGCTCATCCACGCAAGCGACAAGACTTTTTGTTTCTATTTGCTGCGTCATCAAGTCTTTGAAGGCAACAAGTATGATACATGTTATCATGAGGTCTCTTCATTGATTTCGATTCTTGAAAGCGCGCTCATGTCGTGCGATTTGTAACTGACAAAGATCTACTGGCTGATAAAATATACTGTGTTGATCCATTTTTTTGTCCCTAATGGGAGATTTCAAGTGCGATTTGCGTTATTAAAAAATGCTTCAAATTTACATGAATTACAGGCTTTGTCAAACTTCGTGACATTGAAACGCCTTGCCTAATCAAGTAGCTCGCTCCACATCATTTGAAAATGCTCTACAGCGCAACAACAAAGTAAAAATATATGTTGCGAAGTTGGCTTCTTTTCTGTGTGCTAAGTTAACTGTACCTCAAAGTTACGTGTTTAGCAAACACAAGAATGCGTTGCGGTTTTGGTTCATAGCGGGCTAATAATAGCATAAATAATAGATACGTACAAAGAAAATAATGCCAATAAAACGCACAAGTAATTGTGTATGTCCATTACAAAATCGCCATATATGAGCCGAGCTCTATTTATAAAGTGTGACATTCCATTGAGTAAGTCTCCCGCGAGTCGCTTTTACCAGCTCGTGCCAGCTTTCCTGGAGGTGACAATAAATTATGGCATTGATTGTCACCCTGATAGCATAATGCCATTGTTATTCAAGTGACGATAATTCGTATGTCAAACAGTGAGAATACAATTTTAAATGAAACAGGATATCTCGGTGAGCATAGCACAATTAGGAACCTGTGTTGTTGACATTTTGGGGGAAACGCGTATCGAGATGACTGCATGACGTTGTTTTTGTCTTTGATAGCTAGCTGTTGTTAATCTATTAATTGTATTTCCAGTGTCGTGCGTAGAAAGAACTGTAGTCGCGGTAAAATGTATATACGATATTTGTAAATGTTGCATATCCATACTTAAAATATACTATTTCACGTTCCTTGGAAACAATAGTGTTTGTACACTTTTACATGTAATCCAGAAACATTTACTTCACTATCGAGTATTTTAATTGGCTCTTCAACAACACATCTGACTCTACTCGAAATAGCAACCCTGTGATACTTTAACTTTTCCTAAATTAATATTACCATCGTGGTATGTAATGAAGTTTTACGTTTTATATAACTTTATATGGATATATGTGTTAGTTAATCGACTAGTTGCCCTTGGCCTCGATGCTTGTAAGGTCGTATTATTGGATCCGGTGAATTACGTTAAATATCAGAATATGAAGCAATTGCAATTTGTATCGAATACATTTTATTGATATTGCAATTATTATATTGTAGTTACTATATGCGTATATATTTGTAAACGATCAATTTTTTAAAACTTCTATTATCTAATTTATATGACGTTAATTGCAATCAAAACATCTCTGAGCAAGCGCTAATTTGATAAAACTATTTTATAGGCTTTGGTTGTGTAAGAGAGTTGCAGCTTTTTGTACGCTCACTTGACATTACCCCACGAACAGGTAAGCGATTATTTTAATATGAGAAAGTAAATGCTATGACGCATATATAGACAATTCTAAATTCTAACAGATCAAAGCCCATAAAGAATTTATATCTTTATAAAGAAGAGTCGACATTTTAGTTCGACGAATTTGTACGTAGTAGTAAATATATATTTATGAGTACAAATACCTTAGTTTTTCAATGCGCTCAAAGCAATACGTTTATGCGATCAAAATTTCTAGCGTCGTATGTAGACGGCCGCCGACTTGAATAAACATCTGTTATGTTGGACGAGGCGCTTTTATATGACTGAGGTAATCAGCGTTCTTCCTGTATTGTTATATGACGTATAGGCGGAAACGGTCTAAAAAGTCAGCACAAGCTGCATGATAACCGGTTTCAAGGGGTGGGAAAAATTTACGGATTAAATTTCTTTTGTTTGATGGGGGTGTTTGGTTTGAGATGTTGCGGAAGGGGATAAAACAGATGTAAAATTCCTAAGTATTAATGGAAATTTGTATAAAGTCAGTATATAATTGTTATCGAAAATGATATGTATTACTTAACATATATCCACTGGCAATATTTGTATGGTAAAGGAAGGGAAAATTCATTATGATGTTTAGGATACATATACGTTGTTTTAGAACCACGAAGAAAAACATTTAGATTAAAGCAATTAAATAAGGCAACATGCACTATACGCTTTGTGTGCTGTATATGTTGTAACATGCAACTGTGACATCGCGATATGATGCTGCTTTGAAACGAAAGTTTTCGTGATTTCCTTTCATAAATCTAATCATAAATGATTACTTCATCAAAGACTTCTTTGATTCATGTAGCTTCTTTATGTCAAATATTAATCGTTTTCTTTCAACGGTTTTTACATTAAATTTGATCGAGAACACTTCATAATTATATTAGTTAAATTACATCCTGAACTTTAAAGAAGCGTTTTCAAATCCTTAAAATCGCGATCTATCAAAATAATAGCTTTAACTTGGACATGTATTTAATAGCTTTTAGCTTGGCTTTGAGGCCCTGCGGGTATGGCAGAGACTGTGCATGAAAGGCTAAAGAAAACAATTTTTTTACAAGCTTCTCTAAATGGACCCCGGTGGTCTACGAGCGAATGTAGAAAATGACAACTCTCTCTGTTGAGTTAGTCAATTTATATCCGTGCGTCAGTAGTCTAATTCAAAATTCTTTGTTCATTTTGTTGAAATTGTGGTTGCTTGTAGTTAACATTAAAATCTTTTGTTAGACGAAATTGATTTAGAAAACATGTTCTTATTTACCCCCCAGCTTGGTACGACGTTATTCATCATAATCTTATTTATTATAATAATATTGAACAAATTTGTATTGTAATTACAAGTGCTCAGTGCTTTCTTTAGCAAAGATCAGCGATGCAGGTTTTTCTCCATATAAATGGTACATATATATCCAAATATGTAGAAGTATGCATTAACCTAAATCATTAAAAGCTTTGCATAAGATATATGATTATCGTTTTCTTTTTTTTTTGATGGGGGATTTTTATCTGGAGGTCTTTCAACCACGGTGGACATCGTTATTAAATCCATCAGAAAACATCATTATAATCTCAGAATAATGTAAAGAGCATTAATGAAGCTTAGACATGTGAGCAAAAATAACCTACTGAATACAAAACTTATTGTTCAACAAGGTTTTAACGTGACAGCGGGATTATAACTTGGCATCGTACCTGGATTAAAAGCATAAAGGATTAATGCGCGGGTTTTGGTTGTTTGTATGTTTTTTAACACATACGTATCAAAGCATGTTTTGCTGTAAGTTCTGTGAAATCCATGTCTGTGGGCCCCAAAATGCACGTAAGCTAGGCTGATTTAAGACATTCCTTTGTATGTTCATGAATATATAAATGTGGAAATGTATAATACGTAATATGGATGTGTTATTCTTTGTGTAAAAATTAGAAATTGATAAATATACGGTAGCGGGCACAATAAAGTACAAGGTGCTGATTTGAATTTCAAAATATATAGTTATGCTATTTGTTATGAATTTCCGTTAAGAAAATATCGTTCGAATCGAACAGAAAGAAAATCTGTTTTTGCAGTTTCATTTAGTAGTTCCTATTGTCGCTTGACTTCATGACAGCATGCACCCCATTAGAATGACATTCTATTTTAGTAAATGACTTTATGATTTAAAGAATTTGGACAATTACCTTGGCTCAATCCATACGTGATTAATTACCTGTCGTGCCGATTCCTACGTAAACGTTTGCCAACCGAACATACGATTGATTTGAATACAATGAACTGAAAGGCGCTATCTGTATATACTTGGGCGCGCATACGTGTGATGTTATGTACAAGCGTATCTTTGAAAAGCAGCGTGTTTATGAAAATTGCTGACGCATAAATTTTTGCAAAAATATATATCTCATTAAAAGCAATTTCATAATTGGAATATATTGCAACACAATATTCTTTAATCTGACATAAATTAAGAGCAGATGAGCATAGAGCTTTTTTAATCGGTTTTTGACAGTTTCTCTCAAAAGATGTACAAGTCGATTCGCTTGTGAATTAAAAGTAAAATATTTCATTTCCACTTTACCGCCGCTCTTAATTTACTTATTCTTACGTCATTGTCGAAAGTTTTAGGTAAATACTGTATCACGCAATCATTCGAATAAACTTGTCATAAAGATCTGAAATCCACGACGTTTATAAACTTTTATTGTAGTAAATTTGATTTCAAATAAAAATTTGTATTCACTCCAACTTTCATGACGTTAGCAGTTTATTTTCCTAATTTTTATTTTGTATTGTAGTAAATTTGATTTCAAATAAAAATTTGTATTCACTCCAACTTTCATGACGTTAGCAGTTTATTTTCCTAATTTTTATTTTGTATTGTAGTAAATTTGATTTCAAATAAAAATTTGTATTCACTCCAACTTTCATGACGTTAGCAGTTTATTTTCCTAATTTTTATTTTGTTTCGTTTGTTTCCACGGCAACGGTAGTTGATAAAGATTTTCATTTTTCAAACAAACTACGCAACGTGGTAATTTTGCCGAATAAAGATTATTGTTGTATAAGTTGACACATGAATCCGACCACATATTAATAAAACAAACTTGTTGTAAACTTTGCTTGTAAACTAATTTAAACAGTTTAACACGTCCGTCCATTACAATAGAAAAAGACTATTACGGTTCTGTATCGTGCAAGTTATGTATAGTGCAAGTTCGACTTAATATTGTTATAAAATACTTAAAATCATCGTGAATAATTATAATTCCCCTTCCCGAATATATAGCAAATGTAGAAAATCAAATAGTGTGCATGATGTCATGACAAACTGAGCAATTTTGAATAATTTATGTTCGTTCCCAAGTGTGTGATTGACATGTGTTACGAAAAAATGCGTGATCCGATATTAGGATTATATACATAATACAGTCAAACGTTCACTGATATAAAATTTTATTAAACAATCTTTCGGCAGAATAATAAAATTGAAAGAAATTTTTTTCAATATTGAGTCTGCACGATCATTATAATTTGTTACTAAATACTAAATTTTAAACGTCATAAATTTTAAACTTTCTTTGTTAATTGTGTTAATTACGTGGCTTTTGCCGCGTGTGCCGTTTGAAGTAAACGTTATACAATGTTTTTACAAACACTACCGATGAACAGCTATTTGTGAAAAGTAAACCAAGTGCTTTCCCGTACTTTGTTTAACTGGCGTAAATTCATATTTTGAAGCATGAATCGTCAAGTGCTTAAGATTACGAATCTTGAACTTACGTAATTAAAATAAGTTTAACATCCAAATGACCTGTCGTAATTTTACTTTCTTTTGTATGGAGAAAAAAGGTTCGTGTAATCTTTAATGTAAAATTCAACGTGACAAAAAAAAAGGACACTTGTGGGAAATTACGGTGAATTGAATTGTGTCTTGAAATATTTTCATGAATTATCCTGCTCGTTTTATGAAATATTTCACCTGCTACATGTACATGTATTAGTTCATGTTCATTTGCATCCTGTGTATTTTGCATACATAATTAATGATTTGTTTATTTTGCTCAATCAAACCCATCAAACCTGACGGTAATATGCAAGAGTTGAAGTCATATGATGAATATGTAATGCTTGGAACATGATAACAAGCGAGTACTGGCGCTAAGGATTCATTGCGTTTCGTGTTTTTTTTTCTCATGAATGCATAAAAGTGAACTTATATTCATATGTGCATCATGATGTAATACATAAAATGCTTCTTATAAATACATGTGGAAAAACTGGCTTGTCTACCAGAACATGTGCTTTGTCATTGGGTATTTTTAGGTAAACGCGGTTACTTAATATGAATTTATTTGTATCTTAAGCTATACGCTGTATTGAAATCAACGCAAGCAGCGTATGTTATTTTATGTTCATTGATCTATACATCAAACTGTAGTGAGTTCTATTTAAAACTTACCAAACACAAGGTTCCTTTGTCTATGGTTTTGTAAGCGTTCACATTAAGGAGTATTTCGATGTATTTCCTGTAAAATCATCTATCCGTATGCTTCATGTACCGTAGAGCACCTTAGGTATCTCACTGTGTATCACACCCGAAATTCCCTCTTTATATATTGTGCAGAATCCAAAATGATCTCATCATGTACAGCAGGACACCGCAATGGGTAATGTTTCCATATCCTACAGTGATCCTTTGTAACCCTGTATAATATACTTTCGTGAATAATAATCATCCATTTTCTAGTGGTTGCCAAGAAAACATTTCGTTGTATGGATCTAAAAAAATAATTATACATAGTTTATTGAATATAACCTACGGTAGAAACTAAGACACTCGGGCTATACACCGTAAGATGATTTATTTGATTGTCTGCAAAATCTCCTAAAATGCGAAAACCTAAGATGTGCAATAGAATTAAACATTGATTCAAGACTGACAAAGTTTCTTGAAGAAAAAATGGCTAATCATCTTTTTAAAACGTTTGAAAAAATCACTATCTAATGCCATGCCGCTATATATAGCCACCAATAATTTCAAACATGTCGTCTGATCATTGGCTTTTGTATCAGTTATTGAATCGCGCAAGCTCATTAGCGTGTATTGTTCTACGTGGCTTTTGTTTCAAGATTCGGAGGGATATATTATATATATATATATATATATAAAGCCAAGGTCACCTTCTACTGTGATGATTGATGGTAAAGGAGTTCAGGAATTAATAATTCTTACTACAGGAAATTCATAACTACATGATCGTATTTTAGTTGGCAGACATTTCGTGTGTCCGTTATTCAATAGCATTTGCCACGCGCAACTAAAGTAAAGTGGAAAGTAGCAGCCACAAACAGTTCTCCACAAACCTCTCGTTTGTATGCGTGCGTGCAAAAATCACCCGAACTAGCGAACTAAAACTGTTTTTGAAAGGCTCAGCCATTCAACGAAATCCCGTTGATTATTTGACAGACATTCTGTTGAGAAATTCTATAATCGCATTTAATACCTCTAGTTCATCCGTGATAAGCGCTGTGTTTTTTACATAAACGGCTTTGGTAGTTCTCCTTGGTTTAGGAGAACTAAATTCGTGCAGCGTTTTTGCAATGCATTAAGGCAACCTTTATCAGCAGTTGACCTGCACTAAATCGGCGTTTAATGTCGAACTAGAGTAAACAAATAATATTTTTAAATGACATGATTGCTTTGTTAATACACACAATCATTTCTATACATGACGAATTATTGTACAATAATGACGAAATACATTTCGTTTCCGAATACTTTGTGCACTGTTGTGATTTGTTTGTTTGTGAATGAAGATGGTAATTGAACGGGCAATATTGTCAGTAATTGTTTTACCACATTTGTGATTTTCAATAAAAGACAAACAATGGTTTTTATCTTGAATTTCCGAGCATTTCTAATTTTTTTATTCGTTCGGTGAACGAGGAACTTGAAGTGCTTCCTTTCACTTTCTTTTCAGACAAAGACGATGTGAATAACAAAATATAATTATGATTCAACATGGTCTAGGAGACGGTGAGGGGAATGACCTTTCGTCGGGAAACCACCAGTGTTTGTTAAAGTGTCTTTGCTTTCCCCTCTTCCACATTACCCAGCGTGGGTAGTATTTCGCTGAGTAAAAAAGCCAAGACAGTTTGTGATACTCTAGATATTGGTTTTGTCATCGACGCCGTCGGTGAGTGCATTTCAATTGTGTATATTGCTTTGCAGTCGATTCGACATATCACGCTATTGTTTGCTGTTGCGTGCCCAAACACGCACGCTCGTCAACTTATCTTTGTTGGTGTCACAAGAAAAATATTACATACAAGGCCATTTTCATTTAATTGCGCATAAATGACATCTTTATGTTCTGTACACATGTATTTTACGTAATATTCGTACACTCATATCGCGACGAACATGCGTGTGACGCTTCTAATGTGTATTTTTGGAAAATATATATTATTTCCTAATATATAATTTTCGACAATCGTGCGGGCATGCGTATTCGCGATGTAACTGCTGACCACTGACATATACGCGAAATCACAATAACACCATCTCGTCGTGTAAAGAAACAGTCGCCTACGAGGTCTGTGCTGGTTAACATTTCATTTCTACCTTTGAAAGACTGTTGGCTCGAAACCGTGTCAAAAGGGAGCGAAGCTTGCCTAAAGTGAAGATCATTTTGCCGCTGTACCTCAACATTATTTTTGTTTGACCGTAAACATTAATATCGGACAAACGTAGCTCATTTGGAAGTGCGCGTAATATCTCTCTTGTTTTCGCGATTGTGAACGGAATCGTGTGATATCCAGTCAACTAGCATGATAAATATGTGCAATACACACTTGTTAAACAACAATAAAACGCTCAGAGCTAAAGACGATGATGAAAACGAGAATGAGTTAATGGCCGCCAACGCAATCAGCGAAATCGGGCTTACACTTGCTGAAATTGGGGACAAACTTAACGAAGACGCTTTGAACAAATCTTTGTACTTTAAAATTACGATTATTGGATGTGCCGTGACTTTAACTGCTATCTTGGCGTTAAATCGCATGTAACAATTTCGGTGTATTGTATGTTATACATCGATGTTTTGTATATATATATAGTATACGCTATAGCGTGATTGTATTTCGTGGGTTTTGGTCATAGCAAGCATATAAGGTTATAGAACTATCTTGAGATAGAAGTATGTTGATTTATGTATTCCATGTTATGGGAAATCATTTTAGTGTCAGTTCTTCGTTTGTTGTATAATAATTTAGTCGATTAGTTGAGAGTATATACAGTATATCAATAGTGACTATTGAACTTTATAGTTAGAAAAATAGTCGTGATTTATATCTAAAAGGACTTTTGTTGTATTTAAAAGTTTTGGTTTGTATATAATATGTAAGGTAAAGCTTAAGAAATTGTATAGTTTATTGTGCTCTTTTTGATTTTTGCCTACACACCGAAGTTTAAGATGAAGCAAAATTGTCGCTTGCTGACATTTCCCGCTTGCGTATTTATTCTTACTTGCACAAACTTAACTGTTATGTCTCTTTTCCCATAGTTTATGATGCATTGTTTAGCGAGTAGCTCAATTGGATATCAACGATCATTTTTTGCTTTACATTTTCCTTACATCTTAACATTTGCGACAAAGTTTATTGAAACGCACGAACATCGTTGAAAATTTGTTCGGGTTGTGTTCGATGACGCGACACGTATAGCTGTAAATCTTTTTTAAAGGTCCAAACAAATCACAAGAGAAATAGTAAATCCTTCCAGTACATTATTAAATCTGCATTCATGTGATGTTAAGGGGCTTTATAAGCTCTGCTGCATTCTTCACCCATTTGCAACAACAGCGATCTTTACAATCGCTGGGGTTCCATTTCAATATTGTGTCGTGCTACGCCGGCCGGTGCGTTTGTATTTAAAAATAATCAAAGAAATAGTGTTAGTTTGAATGTATTGTTCTCTATAACACTTTAACGAGATATTTGGGATTATAAAAATATATTATGTGAGAGAATATTGCAGCAATAACCTTTCGAAAACCGAGTTCAACTGCGAAATCAACATGGCGCTTGTTTCATGCCTGGCCTTCTTGACTCTCGCTTTAAGTTAGAACACTAAGTTATTCAAACATTATTTCATTATGGAAAAAAAAGATTACGTATTACAGTAAAAATTCGTCAGAGTCTTATTGAATTATAAAATTCTTGTCGGACGCTTGAAAATTTACATTGCATCTGACCGTACAACTTTTCGGCCTGGCGTCATATTAATTGTTGTGCGGCCATATTTTGTGTGCTTCATACACAATCATGCTCTTTCCATTTCAATTACTCGCAAATTTGACATTTAAATATAACCATAAGGTTGCTTTGAATGTGCCTAGTTGAATGTGTTGTGTATTTTCAATGGAACTCGTGTTATGCTTCTGTGAAAACACAAAATTCATTTCATTCAGCAGTTACGTTCTTCACTTTGAAACATGTTTGACATTCACATGAAATCTTCAGGTTTTCATATCGTTCAATTGTTTATGCATAAGTAAGTTTTCGTATGTGCACATAGATATAATACTGATGTAGTAAAAGTAGTACTTTCAATTGAAAAAGCTGTACTGCCTCATTTCTAAAGGATTATATTTTATGTATACCAAGTACAAACTGAATATGTTAAGAACATAAAACATTTTAAGTAACACTGTAAATTATATACTGTAATCAGTTTCAAATGTACAATATAACATATTGTCGCATCATTTGTCTTTATAGTGATGTGCGAACTGAGGTTTTGTACCTTAACTTAATTTGACATAATAATCAGAAATATTCTTTTTATTTAGTGAATAATTAAAATCAACGTATAGTTGTTGTTGTCAATCAGGGATCTAAATGATCTTTTTACATATATGTAATGCGATATGTTTTTGAGTCTGTCTTTAACCATATAGTTTGAAGAGACCTTGGTTCTCGTTGATAGCGTTTTCTCAATTATAGTCATCCGCAAGTCTTGTGACTTCAAGACTTCAGATGAGAGCGCCTATGCGTGACGTTTTTCTTCGTTGTTAGGCTGAGCATTGTGACGAACCAAATGAAAAATATTTCAAAAATAAAGCTTACGTAGCTGTTACAACAAGTCGATATGATCTTATGTGTTGTAGCAACGAAATACGATCAAGGTATACTTTCCTTTTTTTTCTTTGTGTATGCATACATTTGTACGTATGATTGTAATATATTAGTAGTTGTCGCGGTGCATTCATTGGTTTTGAGATTTATCGCCAAAAAATAGTCTATGTTATGAAAAGTGAAGAGTGTTAATGTAGTATATATAGATACCAAATCCACAATCTAACTCCCATGCATTTTTGAATATTTAATTATTTGCTATCCACAATGAAATGTTTGTGTATTGAAAACATAACATCGCAGCATGCTTGTTGTATGCAATAAAATACTTCAACAAGTTTTTTTGCTATCATATCTCTGCTTAAAGCATATTCAGGTACTTATTGAATTTTTTTAACAACTCAAACTTTTTGAGTATATATGGCCGTGTTTCATATGGCGTACTTATTTCAAACGACAATTTATGGCATCTCCTGTTTTATAAAATGTCAAAGATGTGCAAAACATATGTTTGTATGCCGGTATTTCAGCCAGTTGCTTTAGCAGCTCATGAGAATGCGAGAGTGCACTTTAACTGTCATGTTTACATTGTGCCATAATTTATGAAGTTTTCAAGCACTTAACTTGTGCTTTATTGCACATTGCATTCATTTACGTCTTGGATATTTTTAAAACCGGCTTACAAAACCCAGGGATCGTTCGATCAACTAAAAATGCATTGTTTGCACTTCTCTTGTGGTTCTTCCTATTTACTCAAATACGTAAATCATTTACCGGGTAAAAGCCTCATGATATTACAGAAAGTATAAATTTTCTTTCGCCAAAGAACCTTGCACAATGTCAACTGACAAATAGATGTGAAAATTTGACAATGCAAAGTATCTATGTATTTTTACTGTTCAAAAAGCTGTCAAAATGTTTGAAGATCAACTTGAGTAGTTGAGTTGTAATGACAGCGTGTACTTAATGTATTTTTAGTGAAGGATAAGACAATAGTCTGGTTAGTATTTATATTCCTGTATCGTTTACTTCCTTTCTTCCCCTTTACAAAAACCTACTGCGAACTTATATTGAAAGCGGTGTTGCGCCAGTATTTGAACGACAGCGATATTTCAATTTTAACCACCCATCCATACATATCCCATAACACTCCTAATTTACGCGAACGTTCTACCGAATACCCTAAAGTTCCCGATTATGAATATCAAAATGATATTTTTAAATTTGCAATTTGCTTGCAATATACATAATTTATTTGCGCGAACAAGAAATTCTTAATACCATGAATGCATGTATAGTTTTACGGCATACTTCAGCATTTCAAGATCCAGTGATTTTTTTCAAATTGTCGTATCTTGTTTCAAGTGCATTTGCCATTACGTTACAAAATCCAAAGTCCAGCAGTAATCTTAGGCTGCGTTGTATTATATGTTTAGCTTTGCTTAAAGAAACATTAACACTCGATTGTATAACCTGCCTTGGTTTCTGGTGTTTAAAACGCATTTCCTCGCATGCATCGCACAACACGAAATATTTTGATTACACCGACGCGCTAAGTTTTCTCTATGTATTTATAATTGTACCTGCTGAAACCATGCACGAAAACATTCGCAATCTATCATAAATTAAGTGCTGTGCATAGCTATAATATACTCAGTATTCAAACTTTATAAGCTGTTTTGTAAACTTTTTTGTGATTTTTTCATTTTTAAAATATTGCCTGAATAAAGTTAGAATCAAACACAAGAATAGCCAATGTGTTCCTCGGTTTGTTTCGTGTTTTATTAATGGCTAGGTTTTCATAACTTTTATCTTTAAATAAATTATGAAAGTATTTCCTGATCAGGTTGATAAATATCAAATAAAAATCATACGTGAGCATTTATGTAAAATGTATTCAGTGTACATGAACAAGTGGTGATAAACTATAACAATGGGAAACCATCATATATATATATATATCTATTGCCTTGTCTTGTGTTTTAAAAATCAGCGACGACGGATGTAATTTTGATTAATCGCTGAATAAGATATTGATTTCTATATGTGTTTGACACCAACATGTTTAACCAGAATTGAGCAATAAAAGTTCAAAAATAAGTTAAAAACTACATACATGCCTATTACTTTATACATACCTAGCATGAGATATATGAGAATACAACGTGAAACTCCAGTGCTTACTGAATAGGAGCAAGTTTACATGGTTGCTTCCTTAAACTTCTATGACACAATATATAATGTTTGAAAACCCACCCACTTACCTAAGACTGAAAAGAATGTGATTATTTGGATTATTCTATAAGTAAAAGGATGTGCTACCCATATTTGGCAAGAGCAATCATAACACGTATTGCTTTTGCATTGGTTCAAAAGCATTTTGTTAATATTTATAGAGATAGTTAACTAACAGGTCGATTAATTTATATCCTCTTTATTGTGATTCGGTCGACAACATTTTGGTCGTAGCGCACTGCAAAGTAATTACATGTGAACGGCATCGACTTTGTATGTTTCAAGAGGTTCGTTCATTTTCTCTGATTTTCCAAATTATATAACATATTCATATATGCCATCTAGTCTGAACTATAATTAGTCAATTACGGTAGCTGGAGAAATCAAAACTACAATGATTTTTATTCCTATTGCAGTAGTCAGTTGGCATACAGCATATCTTTGTAGAAAGTATTGTGCCTTTCACTGCAGTTGTTTATTGAAAATTGTTCACATTAGGGGGTAATTGTGGCAATCGAGTATTCTTTAATCGAATACATGCCCGGACAGGATTATGTGTTAAACACACTAGCGCACGAACGGTCATCCAAAAGCAAAGCTTCTCATGTTGCATGTTAATATAGTTTTCTGTTATACCTACGAGGTCGACTTTGTCTTGTCTATACTTTAATTGTAAACATTTCAAAGTTTTTACTGTTCGTGCGTATATTGTTGTACATTCATGCATGTGAAAGTATCTATGAGTTAAAATTCCTGCATATATTTTCCTGTTTTTAAAGATTGATACATGGTTATAGTTGGTTATCATTCATCTCACAACTGTTACTCTTGGATACCTTTGCCTTTCTTTTATTTTGCAGAAATTCGGCAATGAATAATATCTCACTCAAACGGCAAAAATTTTTACATCGCGTGTGCACACCTTATGAAATAGACCGAAGGAATGTATGAGAAATTTGAAATAGTTTCCAAACAAGATTTGTTAAGGTTTTTCATCAAGTTTTTTTTGGCACTTTTGAAGCATTCGACTGTTTCTTTTCAGATTAAAAGTTGTGAACTTTGTTTGAAACTTTTTCAACTTCATTTTGTATTCTACTAATAAAACCTTTGTCTATTTTCATGTTATTAATACTCAAATTCTCATGTGGCACAAATCTATCTATTTCAGCCGTGCGGCATATTTATCAAAAAAAATTAAAATCAATTATCATTGTTATCTGTCATGCGTTGACAAAGAATTCTTCATGATCGAAGATGGTGTTTGCGTGTTTCTATAATCGGTCACATTTTTGTCTTAGAAGAAATACAATATGCGACACAGCATCCTCAACATCCATTAAAAGTAAAACCTTAAGCCAATGGAAGTGGATTTGAAATTTAATCCTCTTCAACCTGGAGAATAGGATGTGGTACAAGCGTGGGCAAAATTAAATGAAAACTCGGAAATTTTTGCATTTTTAGTAAAATGATAATTATCGCCCAAAGCTTCACACATTCCTTGTTTTACTCGATTCTTCTGGACTGTTGTCATAACAGAAGATTAGAAGATTTTACGTACATTTTTTAAATATCGACATGTTAAAATAAAAGGTTTCGGTGATAAATTGCTGCATGAATTTTTGTCTTTGCTCAGCGCTTAATAATAATGCATGGGTGTTTGTGAGTAAGTGCGCTTAATACCCGTATATATAACTTTGGCATACAGAACGCATACATAATTTAGATCGCGAAATTTTTTGTATGTATAAGACTAATTTGCGCTAGTATCGATTTACTTTAGCTTCAATTTTACTGGTGTCTATGCAATTTTATGGAAATATAATTATTCTCAGCTCAAGCAGCTGCAGTTCGTGTCAACTAAAGATAAATTACGACGGCGATATTATTTCTTCGATTAAATTTAACGCGTTTCTTTTTCAATCATAAATATCAGGTCGTTATTATTTCTCATAAAGCTCGCGATAATGAATGGATTTGTGAAAATTAAACGCTCTAAAACCTATTTACTTTCTGTATTAGCATCTATCTTGTCTAGACAGCATGCAAATAATTTATTAATGTATTTCAGCAAGCATCTTTTAACGAAAGATTTACAGACTGTTTAAAACTTGCAAAAATTTTAGCTTTCGAAACAAACCGCTTTTATTTGACTGGGTGGGTCGGTACCTTTGACTAGGAGGTCAAGGATTGTATGACCTCTCTGGAATTTCAGATCAGTTTACTTTAGGCTCATCGTCAAAGTCTGTCGTGAAAATTTTAAAAGCGCGCTTGAAAACTGTCCATGAATTGCCAACATTTCGAGCATATTAAGTTTAAATTAGAAATTTATGTCTATGTTGGTATTCTGCTCTAAAACACGTTCGCTTTACTTCACATGATTGACTTTCTGTTTATCACATTACAAAGGCTTTTTATGGCACATTCGCTCGTTTGTTTGAAATAAGTATTTTTTGTATACCTGATTGGTTGACGTTTCATTCGTTCTGAATATTTTTCCTTTCCGTGTTCAATACATCCAAACATAAGTTATATATTCATAGTCAATGTAGTGACCTTCATAAATAGTAGACGGCTGCTCATACTGTTGACGGCATACTGTTGTAATGATCTCTGAAACCTACCGAACGTGGGTTTATGTATGGCTTTTATTTGGAGCCTTTTCGCGCGTGTTGCCACGCGGGACAATTTCGTGGATAATTGAAATCGTGTTATTTTGATAACGGAACGCGCGTTGCGTTATATGTTACATTAGTGCTAGTACGTTCTTACTTTTTCGATCTCTTGCTCGCAAGGCTTCTGAGAAAAACACATTATTGTATGTTTTACTCTAACGCTGGCGTGATCAATGAAAATCGGTAAAAATTTTGCCGGAAATAGTTCGTGAATAATTGACGGCATTAAAAAAACGTCCGCAAATTGTTCTCACCCAATCATACGTGTTTTTGGTGTTAGTCGGAAGCCATCTGTCTATGAGTTAGCAACATTTCAGTTCATTTAAAGTGCCAAATAAGTATGTATGTTAAGACACGTTGATGAAACAGTTTTCCACGGTCTTTTCAAAAATTTCCAATAGATTTATATGAAATCGATGTTTTTGTCTTATATTTCTTCATTATGAAGTGATTTCAGTTGTCATTAAAAGTCTATAAAAATATGCCGCGCTATCATTAGCAAAGGGCGATTACTGATTAAACGCATTTCATCCTACTGTTTCTAATACCCCCCACGCTAATCCCTTGCTTTATATTATTAATGATTTCTATTCACTACTTATTGAACGTGTTGGTAAAAGTTTGGAGTTTAAATCTACGCGACTGTAGAACATAGAAGAATATATAGCATGACACAGTGAAATTATACATACAACTCTAAAATATAAACTTTCTTTTACTGTAAATAAAAAAACAAAGCCTCGTTAAATACAAAGCGGCCATTATATCAACAGTACGGAGTCTCTTGGCTTGGCTCCCACAGTCTATTGAGCTAGTGCATGTACGATGAATAATGGTATATAGATACGTGCTAGATGATAAGGAAATTTACCCTTGATATTAGTTGATGTTTTGTTCACTAAAGAGGGATGACCAGCGCAAATGCTAAGAACTTCGAGGCGATCCTCAATTTTGTGGGATGCACACGCATGCGTAGAAAAGACCTAGAAAAAATGTTGATCGTAATTGGTTGAAATTGCACATGGAGTAATGTTCCATATGAAATTTCTGTCTTCAATACATTCAAAAATCATTTGATGATGCTTAATAGCCTGAACGTATCATAAACATAATATTATTCGTTTCTTACACACCGTTTTCATGAAATTTGCATTTTGTTTTGCAGTTTACAAAATGTTTACTGAACTCGTTAAAAAAATGGGTAGTTAATCTTGTTTATTACATGGGCTCATTTCTAAATTAGAATAATAAAAATATATTCACGGTTGTAGCGAAATGAAAGAATTTAATATTTGGTCGTCAGATAATGGCTTTCGGGAACCAAGAAATTTATGAAAGTTTTAAAGCGAGGAACCTGACTGTTATGATTCGGCCTGGATCAACGCTTATCGTCATGAAACGTCTTTAGGATTAATTATATGTCTTTCTCCATCAGTTTGCGTGGTTCAAACTTGGTTAGCAACAGTTAACGTGGATTTGGACCGATCTGTTTTACCACCTCTCTATATTTTGTTATCTGTTTACTATCAACGCTTGGAAACCTACTCATTTAGAAGACACATTTCATAGGCCAATATTCATTTTCAATTTATTTATATTCTTCTTGTTTATCGATTAGTACATATATGTTTCCATTGCGAATTTTTCACTAGTTCTATTTATACAGACTAGTTATAGACTTATAGTATTCAACGAAGTTCACTGATCCTGCAGTGTCACACATTGTCACATATGACGAAATTATTTTAAACAATTTTACTCATAATTTGGACAATCTTCATGAAGTTAAGCAATATTGTTTCATATACAAAAATGTATCCTTAAATATAACATATAATAATTTTAATAAACTTGCCACGTCTAGCCTGCTTGCTTTGTCAACAAAACGAAATTTCTCACGGCTAAATCCCCTAAGCTTGTGCTTCATGGCTAAGCTTTGACGACAGAATAATTACATTAATCTGCTTCTCGCATAACTTAGATAATTATTCATTATCTTCGTACTTACACATCATTTTATTTCAATAAGAAAAATTAACTACTCTTATGTACAGAAAACTTACTTTCCTTTCGTGCTTTTGGTATGTTTTACATGCAACGTTTTCGTAATTGACTTTTAAAGCAATTAATTCCTCCAAAACTCGGGGTGATTATTTTGAAAGTAAACGAATGTTATATTTACTCCAACCAATCTAAAACAAACACTATTTTGGTGAACTGGGCCATGTGCTTTTGCGCTATCGTAGAATATCCCAGCATCCGCTAATAACGGTTACGAACACGATGACTGTCAAGTCGTTAAGTACATCTTTTGGAAGTGTATCTCGTCTTGTTTCACGCCATGTTTGAAAATGTCCGGCGTATAATCTGTCTCCAATTTTGGCTAACGTCTGCCCAATTTCCTTGATAATTTTTTCGTTATTTTGATTATTTGTTGAAAGCCTTTTATCATCTAAAAGACGTTCATTTTTCGTCAAACGCTTGGTGTTTGATGTGTCATTTCCCAGGAGTTTCATCCTCGGGTTTGGTCGTCCAGTCATAGTACAGCTGCTTTGTTTAATTCCACTACGTTGTAAGAAGTTCTCGAACGATGATGGGAGAGGCGTTTTTCTTAGCGACATGTTGTGGACTTCTGTTTGGTCTTGTTTGTATATTTTCAAATCTTTTCAGCAAAACGATTATTGTATTTGATAAACTGTTGTTGCTCCCCTTTCGTCTTGCGATATTTCAATTATGTTTTACGTTTTTTTTTTCAATTTTTTTTTATAAAAGACGAATATCCTAGTTTATGTTTCCAAAGTTTGATCTTTCAATCGTATCTACACATCCACGCGTCCTTCTAAAATGTGAGTTCTACGTTGGTGTGCTGCGTTTTATTTAAGACGAGCGGCGAAAGAACTATCGTTGCGTGAGCGTTTGTGGGCACCAGGGAGACGAGTCTTCCCAATATAGAAGACTGTATTCTATGCATCGCTCATCTATTGTGCAGAGCCGACGTGTTGCGTCAAGCATCAGATTTTGGTTTCGTAAACATGGTTTGATATTGGTTAAGAAGTGGTTTTTTCTCACGTTTAGCTTTCTATTTTTTCATAACTGAAAGGAGAATTGCCAGCAGAAAACCTATAAAGTTGAAAATGTCTCTTGATTTACAATATTGTGACTAATTCAAAGAAATTTTTATTGCTGTAATACTTTTAACTGTTATTGAACTTCATAGAATGACGTTTCAGAACAGTGTTAGTAAGGGGTTCCCCACGAAAAATGTCCCCATGTAAAAAATATTTTCGTCTCTTATGCTATTATTGTACCATATATGGAAATTAAATGGGAATTTACATGAGCAAAAACTGGCAGGAAACAATTAGTCATTAAAATAATTGACTGCGACAATCGAAGCAGAACATTTTATTTTTAACAACTTGTATTTGCCAGCATTGAAGGAGAGTTTTTTTTGAACATCATTTACATATAAACTCGACTAAAAAGGCAATGTGCTTATTAGTAACCTAAATATTACATAGTGCAGAAAACCGATTCATTGTGCGCTTGAACTATTTTTATTTTACTTTTGTAATTGGTAGTTAACAAATGATTTGGTTTTACATCACACATGCATAATTGCAAATCTTTTGTTCTACATGAAGTTGTTAGATATGGATACGAAATAATTTTATTGCGTGTTTCACGTTCAACGAGAGCAACATTCCTTGCGCAAAGTTTCTCGACGGAATGTTTATAAACTATTTGTTTTATGATACTCCAAAATATTGTCTCTTCCCGTGAATCTATTCAATTAAAGTTTCCGCGCGGAATTGTCGCATCTTGATCAGTCGTTGACCAATCAAAAGCCATGTTTTGTTGTTTTTACGTAATTCTTATTTTGAATCAGCATTTTTACTGTCTTGTTACTAAATATTGACCATTGTAAGAAAGCATGGTCATAATGGCATATCGACGATTCCATTACACAAACGGCGAAGAATGCACTAGATGTCTGAAAGCTGGAATTCTTCCTCTAAATAAGGCAAGTTTTAGTGTCGGCGCCTGTGCTACGCTCGCTGAACCATTTTGTCTACTCACGCGATCTGTTAAAAATTCTTCGTTCTCTTAAAATAGAATAATGATTTATGACTCATTGCAACAGGATCGGTGATGAAATACGTCAACGAACCCGTTGTCTCCATTTCAGTCACCATTTATTCAATCAAACTTAATATCTTTTCTTCTTCACACAATTCTCTAAGACTATTAAAGACTATTTTAGTATTTAAGACTATTAATGACTATTTAAGACTATTATAGTATGGTGGGTTATTTAAATATGAAACAGATGGGCGTATTTTTAGTAATTTAGTACTAAAATTTAAACGATAAATCCTTGCCCAATTATACAACTACCCTGCCGTAAAGATGGCCAACAAAAATCAGGCTACGATAGGATTGGGGAAAGGTTAGGGCTCGGGTCAGTCCTGCAGGTGTAATTATGTGACAGGGATTCTTTAAGTATAATTTCTACCAAATTCTTCACTTGTGAAATATTATTCATCTTGATGTCCTACATAAATGCTTACATTCTATTCAGACTTTTTTACTGGGTTGTAATCTCACAAAGTTCATGTTTGTATATAGTTGTTGTTGACATTGATGAATAACAGTTTGGACTATGTATCCATTATTACCCCAAGCTGTCCACGAAGACCCACGTTGTTTAAATGTTTGGTAAAAATATGGCATAATGTACCGAATGCGCCATGTAAGAATGACGTAGATTATAAAACAAGAGAATTAGTCATGTTAATACATAGTAGATGAGGGTGAAAGCGAATGCACTATAGGTAGAAACCAAAGTCCAGCAATTAATTCCTTTTTCCACAATTCATTGAGAGATCAGAAAAAAAGGTTTATAAAGACTTTCATTTTCACTTCGCAAAATATATATATTTCAGTTAATTTAATACCTACACAATACTTACAAGACAATTATATTTACAGGATGTAAAAGACATTTTTTTCTACAGCATACCGTAGCCTACAAATGAAACATGTACCTTCTGTTGGAAGTCTGACATTGTTAGATAGAATTGCTATTCTATCATATCAATCATTAGAAATCCATTTCGTCTTATCCACACAACTACTGTATTTATAAAATCTTTGCATTTGACTTGTAGCTGAATGCCAATAATTATGGAATGTTGTACTAAGACAAACTATTCATTTTGCTAGAATCACTAACCAACATAGAACAAATGTCTTTAACAGAAATAACATATCCACATGTTTTCTCATTCGTGTTCATTTCCTTGTTTTCCTACTTTGATGTCGCCATTGTGCATTCTCCTATCTTGTTACAACTATCATTTGATCGTTTACTCAAATGTGAAGTGTCATTTAACTGTAAACATTCTATGTGAATGCTATTGAACAAATCCTCAGTTCTTTCAATTGTAACTTTGAAAACAGAAACTCCAGTATAAGAGGAATCCCAGTTTGAACGGAGACCTGATCTTCGAGGCAATTGACAGCCAAGCTCACAACTGAAGTAGCGTAGCATTTCTCTTATCAATCCTTTGTGACTCACAACAAGCACATGATCTTCACCAAGGCCATTCTGTATAGTTTCTGTTATATCCACATCACAACTATTTCTACTAGTACTTTCACAATGTTCATCATCTTTATCAAGGCTCTGAGCATGCTCACTACGATGCAACATTGCATCGCAAATCTCTAAGAAGAAGTCCTCAGCTCTATGACGTATATCCTCTAAAGTCTCAAGTTTATTAAGCAAGGAGCTGTTAATGCTTTCTTCACTGCAGCATAATGATCTCTAAAAAAGAAAGTTTCTCTATTATGAGTGAAAATTGTGAATAAAGGACTAAGGAATTACATAGCAAATATAACACTTAAGAAAGGGAATTGCCTTTTCTTGTACCATAAGGTTATGGTACATGGAAATTTTGCGAAGACCACATGCCAGGTACACTTTACACATGGTCAATCTGCAAACAGGTTGAGAACACACAAATATTTTTTTCAAGACATGTCACCAACAAAACCCACCCAACTAAGTTTCAAAATTAAACTCACCAACTCCTCAAGACGTGGATCTTCATGTATAGGTAAAGATGCGCATGTCGTATTTTGCTTTGCAATAACCATTGCTGTCTACAAAAGATAAAAAATTTCTATTAAGTCTTGCAAACAACACATAAAGATCGAATCTTTTATTAGTCTAAGTAATGTTGCTCCACTTTAATCTTTATAAATATTCATAAAATATTCACCTCTTTAGCTTTTGTGATGTCACTGCAATAGATGTGAGTAAATTTTTCAGATTTCAGCTTCTGGGCAAGTAAGTTTGCTTGGTAGTAACCTTTTCTTGATAAACTATTGTCTTGATTTCCTAGTAGGATGATGGAAATAGCAAATTACTACGAGTGATATTAACAAAAGAACTGGCTAAGTCAAAAGTACAAGTTGAGGTGTAAGTTTCACGAGATATTTTATAGGCTCCAATGAATTTTTTTTATCTAATTTTAGTTACGAAGCATTTCAACATAACAAAGTTCACGTTTACATGATTTTGTGATCGCGTGCGATCGCGTGAAGTGGTGAAGGCAAAGTTTGTCTTTTACCCGATGTGTGTGTGTGTGTGTCATACACGTGAACACATCGTGCATGCTGAGTTTGCACTTTGTCACATATCAATATTGCCCGTGAAACACTTCTGAGTTTCTTCAAAAAGTGAAGAATTCTCTAAACGATGCAACGACAAATTGAAAGCCGTTTGTGTGAGGAGTTTGGCAACGGATTCCCAACTGTATTTTGTATAGATTTCCCCAACAGTCGTTTAATATACAAGTAAGGACAAATATGCTGACTTGTACAAGAACCTTTATAACTTGAATTTAAACTTACCTAATGTCTTGGGAATCCTTCGCTTTGCATTTGGAGTTCCACTAAAAAAATTCAAAGAATTGTCGGTCATCATTTAAGACATGAAAAATAAACCAATGTTGAACGCGTTGAGCCTCGAGAGCCGAGACAAAATTCAAAGTTTGTTTTCGTAAAAATGATACATAATGAATCGATAAAGTCTTATATACTTACTGTCGCACTAATGTCATATGAAAGCTTGTCATATTTTTGTAAAACTAAAAGAAGCAGGATAAAATCGCCGTTCGTATCTCTGCACTGCGTTGATGATTGTTTATGTAACTGCGTTCTTTCCTGTGTTTGTCTTAGTAATTGTCCCGTAGTTTCACATTACGCATGCGTTTTACGGTTTTGTATGACGTCATTGTGCTACGCTGTTCCTATTGGCTCCATTGACCGACCTGTATTAAAAATATTTTAGGTTAATTGACCAATGGAATCTTCTCGTTTTATTTTATGAATACTGTACTGAATACTGACGTAAGGATTATTATTATGAATAATTTCTCCAAACACATTTTCTTAAATCTATAAATTTTGAAAATTTTCGCCAATTTTCATTGAATTCGAGATGCTTTTAATTCCATCGTGAAGCGAGAGAATTTTAGTTTTAAATTTTATTTGATGTGGGAATAAAGACAACTGCTACTCGCGTCGACTTGTCCTATTAACCGATCTTGTTCTGACATGTCTCCGAACATGTATACTTCATAGGGATTTTTTGTGTGGATTGAATCGTTTCTTAATTTCTTTGTCAGAAGTTTAACTTTACCTGTTTGTGAAGTACAGTGACGTTTTCTTTATAATCACACAACATAAAGTAGTCGTTAAGTAACTAGTGTACGCTGATCGTTAGATATCGGGCGAGCCAAGTTTAAAATTTTCATGTGTGTGAAGTTCTTCTGTTCTGATCGTTCTAATACATATCTCCGAAGCACGAGTTGTAGTAAACAATTACATCTAAGTTAGTGAAAGAAATGTAAAGTAAGTAGATATTTTGGTACATGGTAGTTGCTTCATCTTTAGAAAATCACGATGAAATTTATTTGAACTTAAATAAATGGTTGCGAACCACTGCCGTGCTGGCAACAACTTCCCCGGGGATGGGGGCTAACCACTGAAATAAAAAAATATAGCACTTCAAGAACGAGGTCCAAAGATCTGTACTAGGCACTGAAGGTGCAAGTCGTGTTTGGGGCATGCTCCTCGGGAATTTTAAACTTAAGGAGCCCAAAAATGCCATTTCCTGGACTCTGAAGAGGGAAACCATATTAACCGTATAGTTTCAAATGTATTTCTCCAACACAATGCCCCTTAAAAATCAACAGCTTGGGGGCCCCTGGCTCCCCCTGCTAGCACGCCACTGTTGTAAACAACCAAATACTGTAATACACTTCATTACTGAACAGTGAATACTTCCTTGGATTCCATAGGACAGGAAATAATAAATAATTTAAATAAATATGTTTCTTCCAAATGCAAGTTTAGTTTACCATAATCACAGGTGGCCAAAGCAAATTTTTTATGAGATAAGGGGGTAATGGCAAGGAAACAAATGGGTTGATGTGAAAGAACTCCATACTTAACATTAGAAAAGTAAAAAATTATGTCGTTTCTCTTTATGACACAGTAATAAGTTATTAAACTTTAAAGCAATTTGTACAATCAATGAAATTATTGGGATGGCAGGCTTAACCTTAATTATTTGGAGGGCCAGCATCCCTATGGCCTTTTTAAGGTTTGCCACAACAGTTAATAGAAATTTGCAAATAGCTTTTTCTTGTTGGTGCGGTAAGACATTTCTAGAAAGTGTTCTAATGGCATTCTTATGTATATGCCTAATTTAATTATTTGCTTCTTATCTTGAAAATTTCTAGTTATGTTGATCAATGAAAATGTGTCTTTTGAGGTGTATTAATTTTTACTTTGAACTTAAAAGTCAGAGCAATCTGATCAACTTAACACATAAGTTGTGGTTTTCTAGTCAATCTTAAGATCATGGCATTATCTCTTTTAACCAAAGTGCTTAATTAATTTGTGAACATGAGAAAACAAAGTGCAAAGTGTGCCTGTATCAGCATTTACTTCATAAAGTTTAAATTGCTTATGTTTTAGTATTTAATCCTATGTTTGTATTCTTTGTTTTCAGGTATTTCTTCACAAGTGTTATCTACAGGGAAAATATGAATGTGTTGTTTTATTTCTGATATGACAGCATTTAGTAAGCAATGTACAATATGCTGTTGTACTTGTATGGATTGCTGTGTATTGTTGTGCTGTACATTATCTTATCAATAACAGTCAAGGACAGATTGTTTGGTAGAGCAGAGCCAAAAAGGAAAAAATCAAAGTAATTAGCAATTTTACTATTGGATATTGTGTCAAACCTATTTCCTTATCTACTCAAGGGCATTATTAATTACTGTTTTCTGAATAATTCATAGCAACCAGTTTGTAGTATTTTCCTTAATTATTAATCTTTCTGCACCCACATGCCATAGTTGACTTGTGTATTTACTAAACTACAAGATATAGACTATTTTCCACCAAAGTGTCCCATTTTGTGGGAAAAAAACATAAAGTGATAAGCATTCACTTGCATTTCACAACCTTTTGGCTGTTGTGTACCAGGCATGGTTTAGTACTGTTGCGTTTCAATGAAATCAATCATGCTCTTTCAGTGAACTTTTAATGAACATTGACCTCCACGTGCTTGACGCCCACGTGACTGCGTTCTTGTAACTAGTGAAACACACTTCATTGCCAAACTTGCACGTGATCTTTCTGGCAGTGTAAAATATATGTTGACTTGTTCTCAAAATAAATATTTGAGCCCAACAAATAATTTTGAACATAGTCATAAAACCAAATTGTTTATGACTATATTCAAAATTATTTGTTGGACTCTAATATTTATTTTGAGAATCCGTTTCCCGCCTGGCACTTCATTGGCAACAATATGTTGACTTGTGAACAGAATTCTTAACAGTTAGGCAACCAAATTTTTCTTTGTTCCAAATTATATAGAAAATGTTGTTGATACGTAATTTTTAATTGAATTGCTACAATATATTTTTCTTAACACTAAATACGCTTCTGAATCGTCTTTATCAAAAACGTTTTGCACCTTTGCAACGTCGGGCGTCATTGCATGGCACAACTAAATTTCTCGCTAATTTCTGTGGTACTGTTAGAAATTAATTTGATTTTTTCCTTACCAGAAAAGTGGCCTTCAGATGTGAAAACAATGAAGAGACAGATCAGAATATAGAGGATCAAAAACACCCTTACCCAAATGGAAAGTTGAAAGTGAGCCATTTATGAAAGATAAATGTTAACCTTGTGCTTGTTTTTATGTAAAAGTTGAACGTTCTCTCAGTTGCCGGAAGAGCTTGACGAACTGGAGGAGACCTGGGAAGATGGAGTAAAATTGATGAAAGTATCAACAGTTTATCTCTTGGTTCTGGCTCTGTTCACAAGAGAAAAAGTTTCAGTCGAAATGGTTAGTACCTTTTTTGGTTTCATTTGCTAATTGCATCTACACATCGAGATAATAACTTTTCTTCCTTTTGACTTCTCCTCTCTGCCCTTTGGTCGGAGGGGGAGAGGAGGGGTTTGTGCTAGCTAATCTTATTTTCTTCATCGAGGCTCATGGTTCAAGAAAGATCTCAAGTGCAATGCTTTTGCGAAATCAATGAATTGCGAAGGTCTCATCTGGCCAGCAAGATTTACTTTAAATGGTACAAACGGCGATAACGTAGTTGCTGAGAATGGGATTGGAGACGAGTCTAAAACTTCCTACAATCTTGATGGTAAATGAGTGTTGCTAAATTATATAATTTCAATCGCCATATATCACTACATCTCGAATGCCATTAACCACAGTAGTTTTATTTACAAGTTATATTTACGTAAAATTGAATTTTCCAGACTTTTCCGATGGCGAGAGCAGTGATTTTCGGGCAGCGATTCATAAGGTTAAGGTGAGTGTATAAGCTGCTGTCGTGGTAGCGATTCTCACTTATTGAATTTTTCTATTTTACATGATACCTATTCCAGATTTCTATTTTACATTTGCACGATCGACATTTACATGATCACCATTTTAGGTCTATATTATATTTAAATGATCAACATTTTAGGTCTATATTATATTTACATGATCAACATTTTAGGTCTATATTATATTTACATGATCAACATTTTAGGTCTATATTATATTTACATGATCGATATTCCAGGTCTCTGTGTCATATTTGCAGGTCGACGCTCCTGACCCGATTGCACGAAGCCTGGATAGCGTTATCTATTGGATAACGATTTTTTAAACTTTTACGAAACCTTTTGAAAAACAATAAATATGAGATTCGTACTGAGCAATCACTGAAATATAATATCGTTTTGAAGATTTTACCAAATTTCTTTGTCGTAAGAAAAATATAAACACCTTTTTTACAAGTTTGAAAATTTTTGCTATCCAATGGAAGCCTATCCAGGCTTCGTGCAACCGGCCCCAGGTCTCTGTCATATTTACATAGTCGACATTCCAGGTTTCTCTTTAACACTTTCCTTTTTACTATTCACCTTCTAGAACGGTATCGTGGATAATGGAAACGGGGAATTGCAATTAATTGATTCGAGGAATTTCGGCAACACTAAAAACTTAATGCTAATTTTAAGTTTCGCTCTGAATCTTGTACTTTTGTATCTTTTGTGGAGGTTTACCTATAGTTGTGGTATCATTTTGTGAAATCGTTTGATGACACGAGATTCAAATGCATTGACTGAAACGAGAAAAAAATTATTTATTCCCTTATTGAAGGCAGGAAGGCAGGTTACAATTATATGTAGTTAGTGGCTGAATAGTGGGAAGTTACTTTTTACTGGATTATTTCTGGGAGATCACCTATAAATAATTGAATGGATTAAGTTATTTGTTGTCTTATTGAGGGCATATTGTTTAGTTAATGTCTGAATTAGGGGGATCACCTTTTGACTGGATCAATTTAAGGGACTTCACCTAATGTCACCTAATGACTGGATTGAAAGCTAGTTATTTGTTGTCTTATTGTAGGCATGTTGCTTAGTTAATGTCTGAATTATTGGGACCACCTTTTGACTTGATCAATTTAAGGGAGTTCACCTAATGACTGGATTGAAAGCTAGCTATTTGTTGTCTTATTGTAGGCATGTTGCTTAGTTAATGTCTGAATTAGGGGACCACCTTTTGACTTGATCAATTTAAGGGAGATCACCTAATGACTGGGTTAAATGCAAGTTATTTGTTGGCTTATTGAGGAAAGTTTCCTTAAATTTGTTGACTGAATGAAGGGAGGCTAGTTCTTGCAGTTTCTCTTAAAAACAATTTTGATTTAAGTGCCTGGTGACGCAAAAAAATTTGTAAAACTTTTATGAACAGTCTTCTTAATATTGGTGATCGCATTCTTACTTTATTATTGAAGTATTGACACTTTGGTAACGTATGTAGTATAGAGAACTTGTGGCTTTTTTACGTGTCTTCAAAATAAAGCTCTTGTTCATTAATTTAACTCTTAATTATCTCAAATTGTTTTTAAGTAAATCGAAGATATCTTTCACCCACAAGCTTTGTTCTGTCACCGCCAAGGGAGGCGGAAGCTTGATAATTGATGGGATGGGGGTTTTATTCATATTTAGATTTCAACAGAAACTAATAAAGCAGGACATGCAATTATGAAAATTGCTTCCCCCAATTATCGACCTTCCCGCCACCCATGTCACGTGGACAGGGCCGTTAACGGGGGGTGTGAGTGGTGGCGTTTATTCTTCAGTTTTTAAGATGTATCCGACTGATTTCTTGAATGTACGAATAAACACTCTCCCACCCCCCTCTACAAAAGAATCGTGTACAGGCCGGTGTATCAATAAAGAAGACCTTCAGAAATTGACCTATCGTGATAATTTTCATGCCTGTCACTATGCTAAGCCCAAGGGTGCGTAAAGTATTCTCAGCTACGTGCATGTATTTCAAAAGCTCTTCTGCTCGTGAGACTTCGACGTATCTTCTAACGTCAAAACATACACAGCAATGCACCCGTGCAATGAACATAGTCTCATGAGGCATTAAATATCACAATAGGTTAGTTTGTTAAGGTCTTCTTTTTGATACACCCTCATTGTACCATATTCATTTATGCATGTTAAAATCCGTGTAAAACAATGGATTTAAAAGTGTCGATATAAATATTGACACACCCATTGTCGATCTTTCTGCGCCTCTGTTCTGTCACATTTAGATTACGAGCAAACTTTGGCATGTAAAAGATTTGCGAGGAATTGGTTTTAAAGCCTCAATGCACAGGTTAAATTTTCCTGTACGTGAAGAATATTTGAACAATGCCAGACTTTAAAGTTCGAGTAAACTGGAGTGTCGTTCTTACCAATCGATTTCACGTACCTCAAATGTAAGTTGTTTGAATGTTTCTTTATAACATTTGATTGTCAAAAACGCCAGTCCATGTTTAATTTAAAGTTCATTATTATTTTTCTCATATGCGAGCCGTACTCATGCAGTTCGTCTTTATTCTAAAAGCTCACTCACACTCAATGACTGTACCTCAGAAATCGCGCTCTCGTTAATCAATTTGCGAACGCAAAATTTTTGTCAGAATATTTTAAATCGAACTATCAGTGGAGTGACTCCCGACTCGGCGAATGTGAATATGAGTGAGATCTTCAAATACAGGCCTTAGTTTTGAGCTTTGATGTTATTGGTTAGAGTCTTAATTCTAGGACTAGAGTGAATAGCAAAGCTTACGAAAATTTAATTGTGATTGTAAGTGGGTTTTTTTTGTGACTTGTGTAGTGTTTACGATTTGGCCATATGTCCTGACATGTCCAAAATCTTAGCTACAGCTGACAAATATATTATGGTAAGTTGTTAATGGTTTTCATTTGCTGTAATGGAAGTCTGTTTAAGTGTTCTGTCTATGGAGCTTAAAAATTGGCTTTTTCCGAGTAGGTTTACGATCCTCGAACTGGTATGTCTATTGACTATCTGAAAGGGCACAAATCCACAGTTTTCTGTCTTCAATATGCTTGGGATGGTAAGTATCGAGTCTTTGTTCAATCCTTATGAAACTTTGCGATATATTTACCGTCGGGAACATTCGTCTGTATTCGTATTGTTGTCGGATAAGAGCATTGTAAAATGAGGTCGATTGCTTCGTGGGTCGATAAGGTACAGCATAAAGAGAGGCAAGATCATTGGTAAACTATTATTTTTCACGGTCTTATAACTTTTTTTGCGATGTTTGAGTTTTGTTGCTATGTGTTGCTGAATTTTCCAGCATTCACGACATCTCATTTCGACCGGACGGCAGCCAAATTATTGTCGCGTCTGGATTACTTGTTTTGGTAAGAATGCTTCCAAGTAAAGGTCAGAAAAAGTTTTATAGCGAAAAATGTCAAAACGGTTTTTCTCAAATATCCTAGGTGTACAACACCAGTGACGGAACCTAATACAGCCTCTAAAAGGCCATAAGGATACTGTTTATTGTGTTGACTTCGCGAAAGACGGTGGGTCGGTGTGCTAGTAAAATATTTTTTAATGTGCGTGAATGAATTCTTAAAATGAATGTTTTAGCTTTTGCAATGGTCTTTGTAAAGTATCATAAGTTTTTTATATGTTATAGTTCGTTTTTTTTCGCAAAGAAATTGCTTTGTTAAAATTGTTTATCGTAACTTAGGTAACAGATTCCAATTCCAAGATGGCGGCAAATTTCAAAATTTTTATATTTTTTTCTCGATTTCAAATTTATATCAGTGCAGAAAACGGAGTAGCGAATCTTGATAAATCAAAATATCTTACAAAGCTGAATCTTTTACTGAGCCACTATTTAATGACAAGCGTTGTGTTACATAGAAATGATCTTGTTTCTGCTTTCTGCATATGCTGTTGTTACGTAGCTGAGGACAATAGGCAGATGTTCAAGCTTAATGCTCTATTCAAATTCAAATCATAATCATTAATTTTTCAGGAAAAAGATTTGCATCAGGCAGTGCTGATAAATGTGTAATCATTTGGACAAATAAACTGGAAGGAATCTTAAAGTATACGTATGTACACTTTATGTATTATGTTAAAATTGGTTTGAGGAAGATGCACAAGGCATATCTTCCATGTAAATAACTGCTGTAAATTTCATTAATGAAGTCTAGTACTTATCCTTCTTTGTAGTACTATGATAAATTCTTGCATATGACAATAATACATTACCACAGTTAGTACAATAACAGTAAGATATGAATGGGTTTCTGATTGGGTCAATCCGGTGATGGCTATAAGCATTAACAGCAATTCCCTTGTTAGATTCATTAATTCTATGTATTGTGTATTGTATTTCAATGTACTTAAAACCAATAATATGATAACCTTTGATGAGGTTAGCATCAAGTTCAATATTTTATTTTTCATTTTCATTTAGACACAATGATGCCATTCAATGTTTATCATATAATCCTGTTTCACATCAACTTGCAAGTTGCACAGCCAATGATTTTGGTAGGTAAACTTATTTCTGTAGTCTTACATGGCATGGCAGTGAGGAATTTTAATTTTTAAATTTTAAATATGGGCAAAACTTCAAGAGATGACAAATAGTGTTTACTTAACAATTGGCGTATCCTCATACTTTTTTTTAGCATCAGTATTTTTATTTGATTTTAATTCTTCAAACATTACCTTCATATACATTATACATTTTGGTCATTAACCTTTCTCTTAACACTATTACCACATGATAACCTATAACTAGAAAAACTCTGCAAAACATCTGAATATTAGCCATAGTTTTGGCACAAAAATCAGTGGTTAATACCTATAAATCATTAATCCTAGGATGTATATTTGTCCTGGGTTGCTTTTTTTCAGCAAGATGTATATATGGTACCATAATGATATTGCTTTTTAGGTCTTTGGTCAGCTGAACAGAAATCTGTTGCCAAGCACAAAGTTTCATCTCGAATAACTTGCTGCAGGTCAATTTGCATTATAAACAGTTGTGGCGTTTATGACATTGTTTTAAATGATATTTGAAGTTAAATTATCATAGCTCTGCATGCTTCAATTAAGAAATAAAAGATGTTTACTGTTTTTGCACAGGCTTATGCAAACTGAGGAGACCTTTGAGAGAACTCAAGAGCAGATCAGTGCAAGCCCAAGACCGAATGTTGAGAGTTGCACATGCTCAAGAGTTTCTTCAAATGTCTCTGAGGTCCAAAATGTATTAAATGATTGATTTTCAAATTCTCTTTGACTTAATGACTGTTTTGATTTATTTGATTGGTTGAGCTCAGTTGTGTTTTGCACATGTTAATGCAAACACTGCTCTAGACCAATCACTGCACCCGTTTTATTGTTTGTTTTTTTAAATGGCTATTATTTACAAAACATGCATCTTTTATTAAATACTTTGATAATTGCCACTATGATTATGTACTATTACTATAGTCAATGCTATTACCCCAATTATTACTATAATTAGTATGGTATTATAGTCCCTTCTACTACTATAATTATTGCCAGAATTGACTGTGATAATTGGCTGCTACGACCAGTTACTTTTAATTACTACTGCAAGATACTTGACTGTCCCTATTAAAGCATAATATCTGGCATTGGTGGTGGGGGGAATTATTCTATTATCACCTTGTCTCATTGCAATTTTATGTGCAATTGAATAAGCTCAGACTTTTTACCATTTTTATAGTTGGACCAATGATGGGCAATATCTTGCACTTGGTCTGTTCAATGGAGTTGTGAGCATTCGTAGTAAGGTTTGTGCATCACCATTTACTTGATGTTTCTGTTAAAGTAAACTGTGACCTTATGTGACCTTATAATTATGAAATGTAGGCTGGAGAGGAAAAAGTTAGAATTGACAGACCATCCAATCAACCTGTGTGGACAATCTCATGGAACCCATCAAAGTATGAACCATTTTAATAACTTTGATCAAGCTTTTCTAAACCAAGTCAATTTAGTGTACGAACCATGTGACTGCTGTAGGGCTGTTATTTGATTTGCCTGCTTTTTTGTAATTTCTATAAAAACAGTGGGGTGACGCTGAATATATAATTTCTAAACTTTTAGGGACGAACCTTACGATGTATTGGCAGTGGGTGACTGGAACCAAAAGTTATCATTCTATCAACTGAGTGGCAAGCAGGTGCTGTTTAATGAATTATTAAACCCTAAATAACCGAGCGCGAGGTCATTACGGAGAAACATCGGAACGATGTTTTTTGTACAGACCGATCCCGTAGGAGGAGGTTTGTACAAAAAGACAGAGGTCCGGTATTTCTCTGTAAAGACCGAGAAAGCGAGGTTATTAAAAAGTTTGTTATATGGCATAATTTGACCTGAAATGAAGCTTGCTTTCTTTCTCGTCCTTGCTGTTTTTTACCTGTCAGTAAAAAAGAAATCGTTTCAAATTGTATCGTCTGGGTAGTTTAACTGTTTTCTGAGTGTTTTTCCTTTGACTGACATTCGTAAATGGTTTTTTGTTTCGTCTTTTTTTGCGTTTTGCTGTTTGCATTACGAAATTTGTTTATATTTGACTGTAAAATTTCACGTTTTGGACCGTGGTCTATTACGGAAAATAATGGATCGGCAAAAATTTTTCTGAGCCAATCAAAGCGCGCCATTTAGCTGGAAGTGACGCTTGCCATATAAGACAATCATAATGTTGAGTTTTTTCACTGCCACCGATAGATTGGTAAAGATCGACACCTTGGCTTTGATCCATGTAGCCTAAATTTCTTTTCCCACGGGGAGTATTTAGTGATTGGAGGGTCGAACAAAGAGGTAAGTAGAATGATCGTCCATCATCATCGTTTGCTAAATCTTTCATCAAAATATGTTATGTGCGCATGACCGCTTTCGGTCGTAGCTGTTTTTTTCACATTGTTCACTATAATGAACTTAAATTTTGCTTTAACAGTGTATTTGCCATGGTAAATGACACTTGAGTAGTTCTTAAATGAACTTTTGTAGACCAAAATAAAGATAACTATAAATCCAACGACAGGTTGCATTTCAGCAGACTTCTCGTTTTGACGATAGAGCGAGGGATTATTTGAAAAATTATACGGATTCCAAAACGCGTAACTGGGATAGTCTTTTAGTTTTCATTCACCATTACAAATATGTTGTTCAAAGAAATATTTAATATAATTTCTACAACCAAGCCTTAGTTTATATATGCTTACTCCGTATTTTGTAACGAATTTTGGGATTCGTGAGCGAATCCATTCTAGGAAATTGATCGTTATGAAAGGTGCTTGGTTTGGGTATGCATATTTTTTCATCGTATATAGATGCATGTGCTGTAAGTACGTGTACTTACTCTGTTTGCAATGTTCAACTACCATCCCTAACAACCATCTTACGTGTACTTACTCTGTTTGCAATGTTCAACTACCATCCCTAACAACCATCTTACGTGTACATACTCTTTGCAATGTTCAACTACCATCCCTAACAACTATCTTACGTGTACTTACTTTGTCTAAATGTTCAGTTACGATCCCTAACAACCATCTTACGTGTACATACTCTGTTTGCAATGTTCAAATAAGATCCCCGAGAACCATTTTCTGTCTACTATGATTTTGTTATAGTGTTTGCTATATACCAAAGAAGGTGTGAAGTTGGGAGCAATTGGAGAACACGATAGTTGGCTGTGGTCATGCAAACCCACACCGGGACAAAATTATGTAGTAAGTGCAATAATTCATCACCAGGCTCTTTGATGTACAATGTAGACCTGTGTGCCCTTTGTCATGTTGTTATGAAATTGTTTTAAGGTAACTGGCTGTCAAGACGGGACTGTCTCATATCATCAACTCGTGTTTAGTACTGTTCATAGCCTCTACCAGGATAGGTAATAATTTGCTAACTTGTTCACTTTAAGCTTCTCTGCTATCCTACGGCTATTAGGTTATCAAGATTCGTTGGACTATACTTTTTTTACATGTATAGTTGCTTAATTGCGTATAATGATCGTTAGCTCTCCATATAGTCGTTACATTGGATCGTTATTGTCTATCTGCCACGAATTAAACCAAGATAAAACGTAGCAGCCACATTCAATCATAATCGTCAATTCCTCCCATCAGATTAGTCTGTATAATAACTGTATGAGACGCATTATCTTAACTACCCTGACTCTTCAATGATTTTTTCATAGTCCATAAACATGGTAGCTGATAAACGTGTTATACATTTGAATGTGTATTGTAATTATGTTGTTTAGGTACGCCTATCGTGACAGCATGACGGATGTGATCGTTCAACATTTGACCACTGAAAGCAAAGGTAAATGTTTAAATTCATAGAAATTGTCCATTAACTCCACGCAACCTTAGTGTAGCTATATGGAATCAAATTCGCTGTCTGTTTTAAAAATTACCAAGTCTGTTGTTTTGTTTTTTAGTAAGGATTAAATGTCGTGATCTTGTAAAGAAAATTGCAGTTTATCGTGGACGTTTAGCTGTAAGTAATCCTTTCTCATTTTGATAGATTTTCTCCGGGCATTGCATATTTGCTAGGCCTTATATATCCTAATGGATGTTTTTTAGTCGCATTGCTATTCCTGTTCTTACAATTTTCCTTTAGATGCAACTCCCTGAAAGAATAATTGTATACGAACTGTCTGGTGATGATCCAACGGACATGCGTTATCGCGTCAAGGTATTTAATGGGATCATATGTTGGTCGGTACTAGCACAGTTGCATTAGACATTCCTGTTTTTCCCTTGATCGAAGCTACATCAGGGGCCGGTTGCACGAATCCTAGATAGCATTATCCATTGGTTAGCTAATTTTTTTAAACTTTATAAAACCTTTCAAAAAGCAAAAAGTATAAGATTCGAACTGAGTAATCACTGAAAAAATATTGTTTCGAAGTTTACGAAATTTCTTTGTCGTATGAAAAATATAAGCACCTTTTTTATAAGTTTGAAAATTTTTGCTCTCCAATGATAACGCTATCCAGGGCAACCGTTCCCAGTGATTAACGAAAAGGTTTCAAACAAGACTTGCATGGAGACTGTGGTAGTATGCATTGGATGAAGAAAGTAATTTCCCGCTTGATTTGACGCTCACAATCTCGTTTCATTCAGCGTAATAATACGTGGTTGCAAGGCAATTAAATTGTTTGGTAAAATAGGCATATGTTTTTTTGCATAATGAAACAGTAATTACTGCTTCGTTTGCGCAAAGAAATCTCCATGTGGAAAATTGTTTTTGTTATTACGTAATAACCTTATGTCAGTTTCAGTTTGATACTACTCTATATGATGAGCTTAAATGAATAATGTTCTTTATGTGTAGGAGAAAATCGAAAAGAAATATGATTGTAGTTTGCTCGTGGTTTGTGCAAATAACGTGGTATTATGTCAGGTATTATGTTTATGGAAAATATTCAATGAACTTAATAGAATTAGGGCTCTTTTGCTTTTTTTTACTTTCACACTCCCGTATTGTTAATGTTATTATTGTTATTTATATACTTTAATTTGGTTATGCTTAACCCAAAACCAGTCCTGTACTAAAGCATATTGTTGTTTCTAAATTTGAATGTGGTAATCCTTATCCCAAAACCAGTCCTGTTCTTAAATTTCGCCATTCGTGGGAGGACCAGCTTCAAGTCGTTGACGAAATATGACTAAAAAGAGGATTTAAAGCTTTTATTTGTTTTCGTTTGAAACAGGGAAAGTTTGAAGAATTATGTTTTCATTTAGGGTAAAAAACTTCAATGTCTTAGTTTTCGTGGAGAGAAAGAAAGGTAAGTCACAACGCAAATGTCTTTCCAAATAAACGAAGGTCTAAAAATAATGATAATGTATGATGTTAACATAGTCTTCAGCTTGCAATATTACGGACAACTTTAACGCTCTGTAATGTCGTTCAATGCTTTATTTTTGTAATTCAATTGCAATTATTCTGTCTTATCATAAACGCATGCAAAAAAATTGTGGAATGGTTTACCTCCATGATACATTTTCAATGACTAGCTATGAAGAAGCAATCAATCGGCAGTATGTATGATTCCATGTTGAATGGATCATCTTCTATCTCGAATGGTACAATTTGTATGTTAAGATGCAACATCTATCTAAAATGCTCCAACTTCTATCTCAAATAATGCAGCATCTATCTCAAACTGTGCAATATCCATTTTAAGCGGTGCAATTGCCATTATTGTGCGTCATTTCATTACTTTTCCAGTGATTTATTTGCATGATAAAAGATATCACTGCACCAATGAAAGAAACCAACGATAAATTCAATTGCACGGCATACCCATTCGATACCAGGCCCAACGTGCGACCTTCCAAGAATCGTCGAAAATTCTGGAATTCTTCTCCGCGTTTCATAAACGTGTACTCATAATAATTAACGACTTTATGAGTAGAACTGGTGGCACAATCATTGTTATTTTGCAAACAGCTCTTGTTGTTTTCCTGACCCAATAGTGGTTGAAACTCGTTGCAAGTCTCTGTTCCAGGATCATTCGTCACATATGATTCATCTTGTTTGTGGACCTCAAGTAACCATGGCGATATATTGTTTATTCTTTCCGAAAATTTACATTCGCGGCTCTTGAATAGCTGTCCAATAAAAATTGGTGTGAACCAAATTGTCATGGTAAACACCAGGTAACAGATGAACTCAGGAAGGTGTTTCGAATGATAAGCACGTCCAGTGATAGCTTGAGCCAAACTATAGCCGTACAGCGGTAAAACCAGCAAGACAATGTTATGGACGAGGAACCATAGCGAGATTCGTTTCCAGGAACTTTGTACGGGATGTGCATACACACGAATGAACAGCGAAACTGCGGCAACCGTTGAGTCATTCCACTTCAAAAAGACATTTTCCAGTATTTTTAAGCGTGCTGCATAAGAACAATATAAAAGTCCTAACGTCCATGATAAAGCCAAGCCAATGCCGAGATCATAGAAAACTGAAAATGGAACTAAAGCATACACGATACGGTCCATAACGCCGTGTATGTGAGGTATCTGCGAAGAAAATCTTTCATCGCCTTTGTACCAAAGAAGTTGTGTTGTAAAGAATAACGTCAACAGCATTATTGTAAAAAATGTTATCGACAACACAACGACGATGTTAAGTCTTTTGATCATGCGATATAAGGGTTTCTTTACTCCAACCAACAAGACGTTTTTTGTCTTTAATACGTTTGTTTCAAGGTCTCGTGTGGAAAAGTAGCGGTTGCCTAGGATGTGACCAAGCCATACGGCCACCTCATGACCGACAAACAGTGTCTCCATGTTAATCCATGATGTTTTTTCTGTTGACCGAAGAGCATTGCGTATCGGTCCAGTCACGAGAAGAAGCAGATTGACAAGCATTGGATAGATATAGCATTCCACGAAGCTTGCTGATGCTGGTCGCCATAATGATAAAAGGCGCAGGAAAAAGCGAATAGTCTGAAATTCTCTTGAATTGAATAATAGATTTTCTGTCCCCTCGTTTTGCATTTCAACCAACTCAACTGACATCCTTTTGTTTTCCTTTAATTTCAAGACATAAAAACATCGTAAAGCGGTAAAGGGCGATTATTTTATGCTTGTCGTTTGCTTTAAACCTTGAGTGATTATAAAATACCGTTCGTGTATTATTGAGATACTTTATTTACTATATTGAGGTTTTAGTATAAAATTATAAGATGCGCATCATTAGTACAAAGATTGAGCTGTCTATCCTTTCAAAAAATAAGGTGATAAAAGCTTTCTTGGCAGTATTGATGTAGTGTTTCAAAATTATGCTAACTTTGGTATCCTCGTCACGATTAAATAGTTTCGTTGTACATCATTGAGTTGTAGACACGCGTATCTTCAGTGTGTTCGCTTTTATCATTTTCACATAAGTTTAAGCGTTCGTGTTTATCATAGCCATGTAATCGACGTATTAAGGCGTTCGTGTTTATCATACCCAAATAATCATTTCATGTATTTATTCGTATCATACATATGTAAAGAATTTCTAGCGGTATTGTACATGGTGTTTAAGAAGGTCCGTGGATATTTTATACGTCAGCACATAAACGATGGCAACCGTGTCACGGCGAATTTGATACTGTTAGAAAGAATTACTGTAATGAAAGAATTACTGTAATGATAAAAATTTGGTCTATTTTGTATCCAAGAGTCTTCTTGGAAGAATTGCACGAATATTCACGATCAAGTGTTTGAGCTATAATTTGTTTTTGTTATTATTTATGTGCCGTTAAAATGTAAACCACCACATACCTGTATTCTTACAATAATGAATAAATATTAATTCCCATTAAATAATACATACACAATATATTTATTGCCTTTAGTGGAAACTCATACACCATCCACTATAGATTTTACTGTAATATTTAACAAAAAGAACATGAAAGAAATACATATTTACTAACAAACAAACAAAACCTTTACCGTCAAACTTTGCATAGTTTGTCTTCCGTCAGCTTTATGAAAGTAAAGTTGTCGGCTATAATAAATTCAGTTATAATTCCGTGTTTCTGATCGATTAACGCTGTGTAAATATGTCTGTTATGATGACAACGTGTATAAAATTGAAACTTTGCATTTAAATAATTTAGAAAACATATTAAATGACTTTTGAAATGGCTGACTGCATACAGTAATAACTCAACAAACTGAACCTACTCTTTATTCATTATTCTTTTGCTATGACGTTCTCAACCAGAGACTTTGGAAGCATTCGAAAGTTGTGGGTGCTCCATGTTCGCGATTTGAGAATGCAAGAAACTTAAAATAGTAATGAAACTACTTCATATTAGATATTTTTTAAGAAATAAAAGATGTTTACTGTGTTTGCACGGGCTTTTGCAAACCGAAGAGACCTTTGGGAGAACTTGAGAGCAGGTCAGTACAAGCCCGAGACCGAAGTTCGAGGGTTGCACATGCTCGAGAGTTCTCACAAACGTCTCCGAGGTTTGCATAAGCCAGTGCAAACACGAAAAATATATTAGTTTTTTATAAAATAAAATAATGCGAAAAGAAAAACATTTTAATTTTTCTTCTAAAATGTATTCATGATCGATTTGCAAATTCTCTTTGACTGATTGATTGTTTTGATTGATTTGATTGGTTGAGCTCAGATGTGTTTGCACAGGCTAATGCAAACACAACTCTAGACCAATCAGCGCACGCGTTTCGTTGTGTTTATTTTATAATGATAGTTTATAGCATATATTACAAAAATTGTCCAAAATGCATTACATACAAATGATTTGCATATATTGGCAATGCTCAACCCATTTGAAATTTCCTACTTGCTAGTGCTCGTTCCTTAATTTGAAAATTCAGTGTGCTTGCAAAAACTCAGCGTGCAATATGTCATATATTTTCAAGCAAGAAGCTGAATTTGTGGGTGTCCTTATATGGAACGCCCACGCTCTAAAAGTTGTGGATGCACTGGCACCCAGACCCCCATGGCTTCCCAAGCCCTGTCACAGAATAAGAATGTACAGAAGAGTCACTCGTGTCGGAACCTTTGACATTTTTGTCCTCGCGCATGTCGTGCCGCGCATGATGGCCGCCATTATTTCAGACAGATGATTAGGGTTTTTGACTTTTTCCAAACTATCAAAATGATCCGAAGTCATTTCTTGAGTCAAAATATACTTGAATTCATTATTAAGTATTGACGTCATGTAATTTTAATGCTTTGAAACAAGTGAGAAATCCAAATCATCTGGCTGGAATAATGGCCGACATGAGGACGCGTTGTACACCTGAGTGACCATTCTGTATAATCTTTATTCCGTGCCCCTGTACTCAACAAACAACAAATTTAAAGCCTGTATGCAGTCTAGTCTATTTATAAATTTATGAAGATAACTGTAAATACTTGTTATAGCAAAATGATTAAAGCACAGTACATTCCCATGTAAAGTAAACGAAACATCCAGGCAGAAAAGTCGATGTCATAAAATAAGGCCTATTCACCGTACAATCTATATGTAAATTTATGAAAATATCTGTGAATACTTGTTATCCTAATGTGATCAAAGTACTGTACATCAACAGTGAACGAAACATGCCAGAACAATCGTTATATTTGAAAAAAAGTCCGACATTCCAACACGAGGTTTATGCTGTTGCTTTGAGAATATTTTTAAAAGCAGTTATATTTCGCTTTAGTCAATGATCTTGGATTATTGAAAATATTGAGAAGGACTTGCTCTAATTTTTGGATGATCCTTACCGAAGATTTCGTTGTTGCTGTACCAAATTGGTGCGAAATCTACATATGACATCTATGTCAAATAGTGCTATTGCAAGTATGGTGCTTCATTTCACTATTCCCCCAGTGATTTATTTGCATGAGAAAAGATATCACTGCACCAATGAAAGAAACCAACGATAAATTCAATTGCACGGCATAGCCATTCGATACCAGGCCCAACGTGCGACCTTTCAAGAATCGTCGAAAATTCTGGAATTCTTCTCCGCGTTTCATAAACGTGTACTCATCATAATTAACAACTTTATGAGTAGAACTGGTGGCACAATCATTGTTATTTTGCCAATAGCTCGCTCTTTTTTCCTGACCTAATGCAGATTGAAAGTCGTTGCAAGTCTTTGTGCCACAATTGTCCGTCACAAGTGATTCATCTTGTTCGTGAACCTCAAGTAACCATGGTGATATGTTGTTTATTCTTTCCGAAAATTTACATTCGCGGCTCTTGAATAGCTGTCCAATAAAAATTGGTGTGAACCAAATTGTCATGGTAAACACGAGGTAACAGATGAACTTAGGAAGATGTTTAGATTGATAAGCACGTCCTGTAATAGCTTGAGCCAAACTACAGCCGTACAGCGGTAAAACCAGCAAGACAATGTTATGGACGAGGAACCATAGCGAGATTCGTTTCCAGGAACGTTGTACTGGATGGGCATATACATGAATAAACAGCGAAACTGCGTTATCCGTTGAGTCCTTCCACTTCAAAAAGACATTTTCCAGTATTTTTAAGCGTGCTGCATAAGAACAATATAAAAGTCCTAACGTCCATGATAAAGCCAAGCCAATACCGAGATCGTAGAAAACCAAAAATGGAATTAAGGCATACAAGATACGGTCCATAACGCCGTGTATGTGAGGTGTCTGCGAAGAAAATCTTTCATCGCCTTTGTACCAAAGAAGCTGTGTTGTAAAAAATAACGTCAACAGCATTATAGTAAAAAATGTTATCGACAACACAACGACGATGTTAAGTCTTTTGATCATGCGATATAAGGGTTTCTTTACTCCAACCAACAAGACGTTTTTTGTCTTAAATACATTTGTTTCAAGGTCTCGTGTGGAAAAGTAGCGGTTGCCTAGGATGTGACCAAGCCATATGGCCACCTCATGACCGACAAACACTGTCTCCGTGTTAAGCCATGATGGTTTTTCTGTTGACCGAAGAGCATTGCGTATCGGTCCAGTCACGAGAAGAAGCAAATTGACAAGCATTGGATAGATATAGCATTCCACGAAGCTTGCTGATGCTGGTCGCCATAATGATAAAAGGCGCAGGAAAAAGCGAATAATTCGAAATTCTCTTGAATTGAATGATAGATTTTCTATCCCCTCGTTTTGCATTTCAACCAACTCAACTGACATCCTTTTGTTTTCCTTTAATTTCAAGATATAGAAATATCGTAATGGGCAACTATTTTGTGATGGTCGTTTGCTTGAAAACTTGAGTGATAATAAAATACCGTTTATAACTTGTTGAGATACCTTGTTGAGATACTCGTAAAATCATTGTATATAGGCGTTCGGGTTAATCACACTCGTATAATCATTGAGTATGTTTGTTCGTATCATGCGCGTAACCTATGCATGTAAAGAATTTCTAGAGATATTGTACGAAGTGTTTAGGAAGATGCGTGTACACATTTTGCATTTCAGCACTTAGACGATATTTACGATGTCATGGCAGTTTAGCTCCTGTTAGAAAGGATTACTGTTATGAAACAAATATCTCAATGAAAGAAATGTTGTCTATTTTGTATTCAACAGTCTTAGTTGAAGAACTGCAAATTTGCTAGCTATTATTTGTTGACGTCTCTATGCTGTTGAATTATTCCTATAAACTGCGAATAGAAATGTTGCTGTGAAGTTGTACGGTAGACGGATGTAAATGTAGTAAACAAGCAAAATTAACGTAAAAGAAATAGTTATTTACTTACAGAAATACCTTGACTGTCAAACCCTACGAAGTTTTGTCTTCTGTCTGCTTAAGGAAAGTGAAGTTTTCAATAAGCATGTTATCATTTTCAAGTTCGTGTTTCCGATCATTTATTACGATTATGAGATCTGTCACAACAATGACAAGAAATATAGGAGTCTAAGTGTGCATTTAGATAAATTATAAAACCTAAAATTTTAGTGCTGTTCTAAAATATATTACATGGTATTTGAAATGGCCAACCACATCCAGTAACAATGCTCAGCGAAGTGCACCTACTCTTTATTGCTTTGTTTTAATACGATATTACTCAACAAACAATGTAAGGCCTGCATACAGTCCAATATATGTAAATTTATGCAGAAAATGTGAATATAATAGTTACACCAAACCTGCGAGTATTTTTCTATCAAATAAATGGTTTTAAATTATCGGAAAGTTGAAGCACAAGCTCGAGTTTTTATATTAATGCTACAACGAATAGGGCGTGTTAATGCAAGGCTTATGTTGAATGGTGCAGCTTTAAATATTGCCATATTTATATCAAATGGTGCAGTTTCATCAAATGGTACGAATATCATTAAAATGGTTTAACTTCTATGTTAAACAGTACGACATATAATTGTGTTGAATTGGTGCAACATCCATGTTAAAATGGTGCAAGATTTATCTAGAATGGTGCAACATCTATGTCAAAAGGTATAACATCTACCTCTAATGGTAACATCTGTGTTAAAATGGTGCAAGATTTATCTCAAATGGTGCAACATCTATGTCAAAAGGTGTAACATCTACCTCTAATGGTGTAACATCTGTGTTAAAATGGTGCAAAATTTATCTCAAATGGTGCAACATCTATGTCAAAGGGTGCATAATCTATCTCTAATGGTGCAACATCAATCTTATATGGTGTAACATCTATGTCCAAACTGTGTAACATCTTTCTCAAATTGTGCAATATCCATGTTAAGCGGTGCAATTGCCAATATTGCGCGTCATTTCACCACTTTTCCAGTGATTTATTTGCAAGATGAAAGATATCACTGCACCAATGAAAGAAACCAACGATAAATTCAATTGCACGGCATAGCCATATGATACCAGGCCCAACGTGCGACCTTTCAAGAAGCGTCGAAAATTCTGGAATTCTTTTCCGCGTTTTACAAAAGTGTACTCGTCATAATTAGCGACGTTATCAGTTGAGGTGGTGGCACAATCATTGTTATTCTGCAAATTTCCCTTGGTGTTTTCATGACTTGATGAAGATTGAAAGTCGTTGCAAATCTTTGTTCCACAATTGGCCGTCACACGTGGTACATCGTGTTCATGGACTTCAAGTAACCATGGTGATATATTGTTTATTCTTTCCGAAAATTTACATTCGCGGCTCTTGAAAAGCTGTCCAATAAAGATTGGTGTGAGCCAAATTGTCATGGTAAATACAAAGTAACAGATGAATTCAGGAAGATGTTTCGAATGATAAGCACGTCCTGTAATAGCTTGAGCCAAACTATAGCCGTACAACGGTAAAACTAGCACGACAATGTTATGGACGAGGAACCATAGCGAGATTCGTTTCCAGGAACGTTGTACTGGATGGGCATATACATGAATAAACAGCGAAACTGCGTTATCTGCTGAGTCCTTCCACTTCAAAAAGACATTTTCCAGTATTTTTAAGCGTGCTGCATAAGAACAATATAAAAGTCCTAACGTCCATGATAAAGCCAAGCCAATGCCAAGATCGTAGAAAATTAAAAATGGAACTAAGGCATACAAGATACGGTCCATAACGCCGTGTATGTGAGGTGTCTGCGAAGAAAATCTTTCATCGCCTTTTACAGAAAGAGTTCGTGTTGTATAGAACAGTGTCCACAGCATTATTGTGAAAAATGTTGTGGAAAACACAACGGCGATGTTAAGTCTCTTGATCATGCGATATAAAGGTTTCTGCACTTCAACCAACAAGACGTTTTTTGGCTTTAATACATTTGTTTCAAGGTCTCGTGTGGAAAAATAGCGGTTGCCCAGGATGTGACCAAGCCATACTGCTATCTCATGACCCATAAACACTATCTCCACGTTTGGCCATGATGGTTCTTTTAATGTCCGAAGTAAATTGCGTATCGGTCCAGTCGTTATAAGGAGCAGATTAACAAGCATCGGATACACATAGCATTCCACAAAACTAGCTGATGCTGGTCGCCACAATGAAAGAAGGCGCAGAAAAAAGCGAATGATCTGAAATTGCCTTGAATTGAACGAGAGATTTTCTGTCCCTACGTTTTCCATTTCAACAAAGTCCACCGCCATCCTTTTCTTATCCTTCAATTTCAAGAGATGAAAATATCGTAAAGGCAGAGATATTTTGCTAGTGTTGTATTGAAACGTGTTCTACTAATACTATATTGTTGTTGATCTGTTGCATTTAATAATGCAGTTGAAAATGGCATTGCAGAATTAATGTACCTTTTAGGATTCATATTATTATGATGTTTTACTGATAATGGCTTGGGAGTATATTCATGTATGTAGTCGTTGTTTGTTCGTAAGTAGGTTCGATATAATTTATGAAAAATTTTCCGAAGCTAAAGAATCGATAAAAGACTTAATTTATCTTATTAATGTGATTGTTTAATGCTTGTATTGTGTTCACTGTATCACTATAGCAAAGGGACTGTTGTCTAACATGTCGCATGATAGAAGTTCAATATCTATTTCACGTATAGCAGTATTTGTAGGCGAAATGTGATGACTTTCTCAAGCAAATTTTGTTGATGTCGTTATAATCTCTACTTCATTTCAAAAAGCTGTCATATGAGGATCAAAAATCAGATCATAAATTCTGAATATGAATGAGAATACAAATTCTGGGAATTAAGCCAGAGTTCATATTCTGGCCTTGACTTACACATCTCTTCACAAAATGCGATTTCAATAGCCATTGTAATGTTCCGATGAACAGGGAATTGTAGTTTCAATTTTGTGAATGCTATAAACAAAAAGAATGGAAAAGGAATAGATATGTATACTTACTTACAACAAAAATGCCTTGATTCTGAAACTTTACGAAGTTAGTCTACCAGAACGTGTCTACCCGTTTCCCATTTCTCAGCTAGCTCGCACGTTTTTATTTTTCCATTTCGGCGACGAAGAGTATGAAATCAGTATCATTATTGACATTCTTACGTTGCTAAATATTACATATAGCCGTGTCTGCCCTTGAAGTGGTGATCTTCACACTCGATGCTCATTAATAAACGTATTGTAGTCTGACAAACACTTGATACGCAGCTGCATACTCATTAAAGCCTGTTTTCCACTAGCCACGTATCGTAACGTATCGTAGCAAAACGTAACATGGCGCATGCGTGCTTGTGAATTTGACGGTCAATTGGCACAGTCACGCATGCGCCATGTTACGTTTTGCTACGATACGTTACGATACGTGGCTAGTGGAAAACAGGCTTAAGCCTGGTCTGGCAGTCGTACGAGCTAAAATTTCATGTTCATAAATTGTGGAAATATCTCCGATACTAAGAAATGTGAAAAAAGATCGTGGTTTCTGTTAGAGTTGTATTGACTCATATGGTGTTGTATGTTTTGTTCGTTTATCTAGAGAATGGAACATGGAATCGTTAATCAGATATATTAGAGTAATAGGAGGCCCTCCTGGTCGAGAGGGTTTACTCGTTGGATTGAAGAATGGACAGGTATTATTAGATTATCCAGTGGCTAGTATTCATATATACATTTTATAATTTATAAGAATAATAATTGATTTCAAAGAAACTTGATGGTTACTTTTTCAATATCGATAGTTAAGGCTGAACTAACATCCAACCATTACTCCCAAATGTCCTCCTAGTTTATAGAAAATTAAATTTAGATAGTAGTTCATTTTTTTGTACCTTGTACTTTTTTATCATACATATATATCAAGTATTTTTTATCGATATTCACAACGCAATTTACGGGTATAACTTATAGCCAAAAATTTCTCCCCTGTAACGGCAAAAATATCATTTCAATTCGTGTATGTTGATGTACAGATCTTGAAAATTTTCATGGACAACCCTTTTCCTGTGATGTTATTGAAACACGAAACCGGCATTCGCTGTTTAGATTTAAGTTGCAGGTAACAATGATTAAATTGTGATAGAGAGAAAGTTTATGTCATAATGTGAAGTAAGTCTTTCAATTTTTATTGAAAGAAGCTGTCAACCTTTCTCGTCTTGTTAGTCGTACTAAGATAGCTGTCGTTGGCGAAAATAACACTTGCCTCGTGTTTAATCTGAAGAATAAAGAGTTGCTCTTCCAGGAGCCTGGTGCCAATAGTGTTGTTTGGAACACCCAAAACGAGGTGTGTCGCCGACGATGTAAAATCCCATTCTATAGTGTAATGTTGTATTTGGGACATGTTGAATATATTAACGCATGCTTATTTGGTATTTCAGTACGGATTTTCAATCACGTTTTGTCTTTGAACTTTGAGAAATTCAAGTTTTCAAGTCCGAGCTTAAAATAGGCCAAATAAATTCTCTTAGCGTCACATTTCTGCCATGTCAGCATTTCCAGTTCTTCATTTCCAATCTTCATATAAATCACTGCAAAGCAACTCCCTATACGAATTACTCAAGTAATGATATCAATATAATTAATCTTTAACTTGGATAATCTTTAACTTGGATAATCTTTAACTTGGATAATCTTCTTTTGTTGCATTCAATTTTGCCGTGTGTTTCACAGGATATGCTGTGTTTTTCTGGAAATGGATTCTTAAACATAAAGTCCAGCAACTTTCCTGTACATCGACAAAAATTACGGGTACGATATCGCAGATGCATCTCAACATTGTAAAATCGAACGCATTTATGGAGACAAACTGAATATTCCATTTTTTACGTCATAGGGTTTTGTAGTTGGTTTTACTGGATCCAAAATCTTTTGCCTTAATATGTATGAAATGAAGACGGTCGATGTTCCTCAGGTAAATATAACAATAAAATGTTTTTTCTTCTACAAGGTATTAAAGCTGAGTAGTTCCACCACTTAGCTTTTTCTTATAGTTTTTTTTTATGAATGGAAAGGTTGTATTTATGGTATTCTCATGCATGAAGTTTCTATTTTCACTAAGTGTGTATCTTTGCTTGTTTCTATGTTCACATTCTTTTCGAGAATATTTTCGCAAGATTTTAATCTTTATTTTGTCAATTTACTTGTCATGCAACACAATGAAAACTCGCCCAAATCGTGCACACATATCTCTCATCGCTCAACAGTTATGTTCATTCGAGTCCATCATGATGAGAATATTTGTGATTGATATAACGTTGAACGAGCTCCAACCATTGAACTAAAATACATGGAACGCTACCTGAAGCAAATAATTGAAGCCAAATCTTACACTCAGACTCGCGAGACTTTACCCCCAGACGCGCGTGTGTAGTGTTTCGAGATTCTCTCGCAGAGTAATAATTGTTTGACTACACACGCGTGTCTGGGGTAAAATCACGGCTTCAAAAAATTATTAGGGTTTTGTATTACAGGTAGCGTTCCATGTATTTGAGTACAATAGTTCATCCATAGTTTCTCATTTACAACAGGAGGGAATTGACATTAAACAAAATAAATATTTTATTTTTTCCACGTCTTCAGTCAGCTTCTATGTATCAATACTTGGAAACGAAGATGTTCAAAGAGGCATACAAGGTTGCGTGTCTTGGAGTTACTGATGGGGATTGGAGATCACTTGCAATGAGTGCTATGGAGGTAGCATCAAGCTTTGTATCATTTTAGGATCAAATATAGGAAATAGAACGATTGTTTTAATGGTGTGACTAAAGGCTGATTCCCATGTAGTTTATCATCGTTGAAGTGTTTCTGATTGATTAAAATAGTGGTTAGATTAAATTGGTTAGATTTACTCTAAACAATTGTCGTCAGTGGTATAAAAATAGATAACTTAATTTTCAGACTGCCAATGTACCTTTTCATCTTGGGTTACTGCTAATGTATGTTATCATCTTGGGTTACTGCTAATGTACCTTATCATCTTGGGTTACTGCTAATGTACCTTTTCTTGTTGGAGTACAACTAATGAACCTTTAATTGTTCAATCAATCTTAATTTTACTTAAAATTATTTACATTGCTTTTCTAGGGATTAAATTTTGACATAGCCAAGAAGGTAATATTTCATAAATTATTTGTGTTTACATGCATACACTTTTCTCTCAATCTAAAACATTTTGGTATTTGTTGACCGAACCATGAAAAACTTATACGTTGAACAGGCGTTTATAAGAGTTCGTGATTTAAGATACTTGGAGTTGCTTCAAAACATCGAGGTTTGTACTCCTGGTCATTTTGCTTTGCATGTGCACGTACTATTGATTGTTGTTTGCATGCAATTTGAGCAACTCAGGTGCTGTAATTTTGATGATTTTCTATTTTTCATAAACTGGGCCATTTGCTTATTTAGGAAAGAAAGAGGCGCGGCGAATCGGATGGCCTAGCTTTCTTAGCAGATATATATGCTTATCAAGGAAAATTTCAAGAAGCTGCCAAGCTATATAAGAAGACAGGAAAGGAGGAAAAGGTTCTGTTTTGTTGTGCCATCTGATGTTCTGTTTTTCAAATCAGAAGTTTTGTATTTTAAATTATTTCAGGCTTTGTCAATGTTCTCCGATCTTCGTCAGTTTGAATATGCTAAAGTATGTAGACACGTTAGAATTGAAGACTTGCATTAGTTTGTAGTGAAATTTTAATACCATTATCCTTTGTTGGAGGTACTGTTTTACACTTGAATGTTCAGCTCTGTGTGTAACTAAATATGTGTACCTTCAGGAATTTATTGGTTCTGGTGATGCTAAAAACGTGAAACAATTAATCAAACAACAGGCAGAATGGGCTAAATCTAGTAACGATCCCAGAGCGGCTGCGTAAGTAATGTCCAATTTTTTATCTTATTTAAAAATCATGTGACCGATGATGAAATTTCTTTTCGTCATTTTCAGTGATATGTATTTGACTGCTGGTGAACATATGAAAGCTATTGATTTGATAGGAGAAAACGGTTGGGCTGACAAGTAAGTCGTTTTCATTATTTTTGTATTGTTCGAATGAGGTAATTGACAAATACTTGCAAATTTGTCAAGGTTGTTTACTACTAGAAAAAGTAAACAGGGGAGTTCTGAACTGTTGGAATGGAAAGATCCATTTTCCTTCCCAAGTATACTTGTCATTTTTGGGGTCTTTACCATCGACTGGAATGTGTTTTTAATGACTTTAAGGTTGCTGGAAGTGGGAAGAAATCTTAATAAGGCCGAAGTTGAAGCTTTAAAGAAATGCGCTCAATATTTCGTCAAACTGGATCAGGTAGCAATCTCTTTTTTCCTATTACTTTTTTCATATAACCAATGCTTTATTGAGAGTAGTTTGCCAAGGGTGCCGGCGGCAAGCCTGCTTTTTAAGGTTCTGGCGACAAGTGTGTAAAAAGCTTGAATTGTTTCCTTGTTTAGCACGATTATGCAAGTGAAATGTTTATAAAAATTGGTGATGTAAAATCTTTAATGAAGTTACACGTGGACACTCGGCATTGGGATGAGGTAAATAACAACGTCAAACTCTAGCCATAGTTTTTTATCTCGATCTCATCAACACTTGTTGGTCTCGATGTCATCATTAACTTATTTGATTTTTCGTCATAAATACTTCTTTGATCTCTACATAATCATCAGTTTTCGATCTAGACATCTTCATCACTTGTTTTATCTAGGCGTCAATATCAAATTTTTTAAGTAAGCAACTCGTTTTGTTTACAATCATTTAGGCTTTTCATCTTTTGAAAAAGGAACCTGACTTGAAGGTACGAAATAGAAACCTCTAGTTTGGTGTAGGTTGTAAATATTTTCTGAGCTTAAGATGTAGCTTCAATATAATGCTCACTAGTTATTCTTCTCTTAAATATACGTTACTCATTAAGAACATAATAACGTTGAATATGCTTAAATCGTCGAGACACACGACGACATTTTCTCACTCAAGGATACTATCCCAAGTGTATTTTTCGCATGCTATACTCACGAACAACATCCTAAGTTTATTATTACTCCCATATTGTCACTCTTTAGACTGTCTTGGAAATATCTTTGTTGCAAACAATAAAATATTTGTAACAATGAATTGCGACCATAACGTTAGAATAATTACGTGACTCTAAATATTACGACAGGCCACACATATATGGCATGATAGTCGCCATTTACCAATGAAATTTTTAATTACTCACCACTACTTCGTTCTGATTTTTCAACCACAGAAAGTGCTTATTTGATTAAAAAATTTTCTCAGGACGATGTCTACATACCGTACGCTAACTGGCTTGCCGAAAACGATAGGTTCGACGAAGCCCAAGAAGGTGAGAACGTAGTGTAAGCCTGGCAAAAAGTACTGGAAACACGGCGTTATTTCGCATGGCTCATCCCTAAGGTTCTTATTTTTTTGTACTTTTTTTGTAGCATTTCATAATTCAGGTCAACAACATAAAGCCATTAAGGTTTTGGAAGAGCTGACACATAACGCTGTCAGCGAGAAGAGGTTTGATCATCAGATCGACATCATGATAGAAAAGATCATTAAGTTCCCATGTGTTTTCATCCCTCAAGGTTCAACGACGCTGGTTATTATTACTGGAAATTATCAATGCAATGCTTACATGTTGCTGTCGATAAAGGTTTGAATATCATTTTCCTTAAGGTTGTTCATTTAATATCACTTCCTCAGTAAAATGTTTATTAGTTTATGTTATAAAATAGACACAGTAAAACTCGTGCGCTGATTGGTCTAGAGCTGAGTTAGCATTAGCCTGAGCAAACCGATCTGAACTAAATCAATTAAATCAATCAAAGAAAATTTTAAAATCAATAAACATCTTTTTTCTTAAACAATGGATTTAGGTAATAGGTGCTTGATAGAAGTAAACATCTGAAAATTATGTTGAGTCCATTTATATATTTTAAAATATGAAAGATGCACAGCATTTGCTAATGGTTTTGGACGGTCCACATGATTTATCCAGTATTTGAATCTCGATGATTATGTTTCTTATTTTAAATCTTCAAAGTGATTTTAATTGCCTTAAAATGGCGACTACAAGCGAGATCATACTTACATTTTATCTGTTTCCATGTCCTGTTTACAAAGTCAAGACTTGATTTTTATAGGGTATGTGTATTGCTTATATGGTATGATATGTTACATTCACTTCCGGTTAACGTTGCAAATTTTTTTTCTATAAGATTATTATTAAATTGCTAATTTGCTATACTGTAGTAAATACGTTAAAAATTTCGTTCCAGACGGTGAAACGAGTCCTGCAATGTTGACGAAATTTTACGAATATCAAACGAAAGCGGAAATTTATCATCTCTACCATTCCATACAAAGATACACGGTATAAGAGAAATTTAGAATGTTTATGTCCTTTTAAAGGATGTCAAAATTCTTCCTAAACACGTTAAAAAATTTTATTCTAAAGTTTACTCATTGCTATATAGGAACTGCTTGTAACAATTAACTTATGAACTAACTTTCTATGTCTGTTGTTCTATGACGTTCATCTTTTTATTTAGTGTTGCCTTTTGGTTTTAATCCGCTCAATGCTTGTAGCAATTAACTTATGACTAACTTTCTATGTCTGTTGTTCTATGACGTTCATCTTTTTATTTAGTGTTGCCTTTTGGTTTTAATCCGGTCATATTTACCAACGGATTTAACGAGCTGCCGTTTGTTCAAAGTGATTATTATTAAAAGGGCTTATGTTGATTTTTCATTTTGTTTGTGGTTCGAGTTGCCGAATTCGACGATTTTAGCTGTTTTGACCACCGACGTCTTTCAGAAGTACATTTCCAAGCAGTATAGTATGTCTGTCATTTGCTTAAAAATGTTCAACAATTATTTCAGGACGAACCATTCACGGACCATTTACCAGAAGCGTTATTCAACATTGCTCGTTATCTGCTTCATCTAATTTTAAAAGAAACTCCATCAGGGATCTCTAGAGTGTATCCTTTAATTTGGTTGTAGAGTGGCTTCAATGTGTGTGTCTCGGACAGACAGACAGTCAGTCAGTCTCGTTCATTGTCACAAAATGATCACTTAGCTAACTGCAGCAGGTGTCTGAGACTATTGCTCACTGTCGACGGACATTGGTTGTTTCTTCAACTGTGTGTATTTGTATAAATGCTTACAAGAAAGTGTTTTACATTTGCAAAGAGAGCTTTGTGAATCAATTATTTGATTTTGTGTTTTCATAAAGTTTTTTTGTTTTTGAAAGAGGATTTTGGGAAACAGTTTGTGTTTGCACTGATATGTGACCTTTTGCCATGTTGGTGTGTCTGCATAGTGCATGGAAAACGATTCAAACAAAGCAATCGTCAGTTTTTTCCTTAAATCTTTCCAGTGCAACCCTGTTTACTCTTGCTAAGCAGGGAAGACATCTCGGTGCTTACAAAATGGCTCGTTATGCTTACGATAAATTACAGGTTGGTCGGAGTTCTTGCAAATATATATTTATTTTCATCGCATATAATACAGTGAATGCAAAGAAGCTTAGTTAAAACTTGCGATTGGCAAATCAAAAATCAACATCTCACATTTATCAAAGCTCATCAACCTTGGAATTTGATCTGTCTCATCTTCACTTTTTCTTTTTTTAGTCTTTGAGGATTCCGGCCAAGTTTCAAGAATATATAGATATTGGATGTATCACTATCCGAGCCAAGCCTTTCCTCGATAATGAAGTTAGTATGTTTACATCAGTGGCGGATCTAGGGTTACTCAAAATAAATTACTGCTGCACATTTTGCAATATATTTTCATTTCTAAAACCTTCAGAGAAAAGTCCATTGGTGAAATTATATTCTTTAAAAATTCAAAACCAATAGTGCTTTTCTGAAAGTACTTTGAATTTAAAATTAAGCAGCTTTAATTTTATTTTGCTCGCCGCTCCTCGCTGTGACTACCCCAAGACCGCTACTGATTTACATACATCGATTGTACTTTAGAAAGAAAAACATATAAAAATTGTTTTGTACGAAATCATTTTTATTTAGGAAATTCTTCCAATGTGTTATCGTTGTTCCACTACAAATCCATTACTGAACAATAAAGGCAATCATTGCATCAACTGTCGACAGCCCTTTGTCTATTCTTTTTCCTCGTTTGGTAAGAAATTTCCAACAAGTCTGGGTTACATTACAAGTCTGGAATGTAAAATTATATAATGACATATTTATTGAAACTGAAAATGACACTTTCATCCGTTTTTTCAGATGTTTTACCGTTGGTGGAATTTGTTCTTGAGGATGGTATAAGGTTGGCACTTAACCTTTTCTTATACTCATAATCTTATTGCGTTGGGTATTCATATGAACTTTTTTCACAGTGACGAAGAGGCTGCAAAATTAATCGATGCTGACGTTGGCATGAAACGCAAGAAAAAATGGGACGAGACTAGCACGGGCAGTATCCTTGATCTATGTCAATGGGCTCCACAGTTAGCCATTGATTCTCAATTTTTTTTGTATGATTTTGCAGTGTTCTTTGACATTTTCTCATCAGATATTCAGTCCCTTCAGCTTTTAGATGAGTCAAGTAACATGGATGATGACGATCCCTTTACGGAGAAATTGATGAGTTTTGAAGTGAGGGCAATCGTGCTGCACGAGTGAAAAAGTTTAAGTAGTTTACTATACGTTTGTGTGGACTTTCCATCAATAAAACTTTCCAAAAATAATTTTTTGACTTCTTCCTATTAGCAAGGGGGCACCGAATTTATCCCCGTCACAGTTGGCCGTGCAGTCCTTCAATCTATGAATCGTCTTGAAGTATTTGTTAAGAAATGGCCTAAACCATTGAAATGCAATTACTATAAATCGATCATGCCAGAAGTTGCCATAACATTATGCGATTCTTGCAATAGAGTGAGTATAATCTTAAGATTTGCACAGAGTGCCCTGCAGTGATCAGTTAAAATACGATCTGCCACGTTATACATAGGTTTTCTTTTAAGTGACTAGTTTTCTCTTGTTAATTGTTTTCATTTAATTGCTTTCTTTTATACTGTTTTGGTATTTCCTTCTAACGTGCTTGTAAATCTTGCTTGTGTTCTCAACTTTAAATATCCATGAGAAGTTTTGATATTTGAAAATTCTTTTTTAGGTTTTTAAAATAGATTTACGTCGAATTTATTTCTCTTCAATGTTTCTTTAGATGTTTCACTCGGAAGATTATGATCTTTTGGTTTTGCAGAAAGGACACTGTCCATTTTGTAGAAAAAGGGCTGATAATATTTAAGTGTCTTCGGAAGAGAGGAAGCTGAATATGTCCTACAAAACTCATGTAAATAATGTACAATGCCACTTAGGAAATATAGCTGCACCTAGAAGTTTGTCTCTTTTTTGATGAGTATGTTTAATTCCGTTTGCAAGTTTGGAACATGGTGCTAGGTTTAGTGTTTGTGTTTATCGAACTGCATTATCATTGAACGATAAACATAGTAAAGCAGATTTAGCAACGCCAAATTTTATCTATTGTATTTCTGTTTGTTTGTCCAGCAAAAATCTTTAAAGACGCAACTATTTACATGCTATTTATTAGTTATTGTTACTGAAACATGCTTGAGTTCAACTCAAATTATCAACCATTTTATCTTTCTTTATATTTATATATACATCACACAGTGTTTTGAACATCAGCACATACCGTCTGCACTGTGCACTTTATGAACGATCGGCTAATTAAAAAATCTTGTCAAATATGTGATCTCAAATTGATCACCAACGAGTGAAAGAACCCGTCCAATATCTTTACATCTTTTTTTATTTTCATCTGACGTCGTTGAAGCCTCGACGATTGCACTTTCCTCGTTAGTCGACATTGCGTTTTTGTCGAACTGTGTTTGATTTTCTTTGGCGTCCATTTCTGTTTTCGTTTTTCTTGGCCAAGTATTTGAAGACAAGATGGCAAGAAATAACACGAGAACTGCAGATCAGAAAACAAGCATTCAGTTGAAAAATCTCGCTAAATACTTGGCTTTATATCAAGTCATTGTAACAATCAACCTCTTTCATGTCCGTGCTTTTGAACATGGCTATACTTGCCTGCAATGATTACATTGCGTTTTTATCCTCTAATCTTATTTTTAAGTATTTTTCAAAGGAAACTGAAAAATTTTAAAGTAGAAACTTACCTCGTATCTAAAAAGAAGACTATGATCGCTTTGTTTTATGAAAACTAACGGCCAACTCGGCAGCAACAGAACTGTATGTTTATCTTACGTTTACTATTGTTAACTGAAGTCAATGGTAGGTTTTTACGTTCATTTCTGTTTGTTGCGCGCGAAAAAATGTAGTTCGCACTTCCGGAAAATGGCTTCCAATTGTTTTAACATTTACACCTCACCAATCAAATTCAATCTTACGTCTTGACGTAAAAGCTCAATGTTCAATAAAACGCCATGTTTATATATATTTATAGGACGAAAAACTTCTTTACTAAGAAACTTTCTATTGAATAAAAACAATTCATAGTTAAATGGCGTTGAATGAGTTACTATCGTATAATATATTAATATATTATATGTATTCTCTGATGATGGCTTTGGAATAGAGTTACTATCGCGTTAATTAATATTTACTTAAACCGGAAATGTCGGCTTTCTTTCATTTGATATAAGCTTTCACTTTCATTCATTTTGAAATTTGTTTTAAGTTACATTTATGATATTCGTAATACAAAAATGTATGAAATTAACACCTCAATCATAATTTTTAAATTCCCCAGTCTCTAGAGATGTTTATAGTCTCTTTTATTGAGTTTTAGTTTTAAAGTACAAATAAATTTTGAATACGCTTGTCGCGACACGCAAGAAGTCTGAGAAGCCAGATGTTTTTTGAACCAATCACAATTGATTTAGTTAATGATACGAAACTCGTGATTGGCTGGTGCTAAGAAAAAAATGCCAATTGTTAAGAAGTTGTTATTGCCACCAGCATCGTCCTTCGCGTTACGATTCCTTCTTCTAGTACACTATCACATTATTTTTGTGATTGCTAAAGCTTGATATCTTGTTCTATCATTTTTTTACAGCTCAAACTGATCTAAGTACTTTTCCCGCTTACAAGACAAACTAGTAAGTGAAAGCGGTCGATCAAACAACATACGTTTGTTCTATATTATATTTTAGGAGTTTACGTTATTGAATATGAATACGTTTATTCATTTGTTTGTGTGAATCTAATGACTGAATTTGCCTTAAAATTTATGTCGTATGTAATACTTTCTTTATTTTAAACGAACTTAGACATTGCTTTGTTTTAGGGAACGTTCGGGGAGGAAACCGTGGTAACCAAACGACCTACAACGACGTTATTTTGTTGAAGTTGTTGTTCAAGTAGACGCCATTAAATTTGTCAAACACGGAATTTAGAAAATGTCGCTCGATTCTTGTGATAGTGATTTTTCTTCGTCAGATGGTCCCGCCAGCCCTACAGAGGAAATTCCCAATATTTTTGAACCGTTTGTAAAGGAAACCGAAGATTTGTTGGTCGATTACTTTGGTTTTCGTTTAAGATCGAAACTAAGGCAGTCGTCTTTGCGTGGACTTCCTCGAGAGTATTTAATTCCGCCTGTGAATCCAAGCAACAAGGCTATTAAACTCAGAAATTTAGCTCTCAATTTGGAAAATCAGCACGAGCATCTTTTTAAGCAAATCTGTTTGAAGGTGGATTTGTCGGAGTTCCAAGCGAAGAGAAGCTTTGATCTTATCGCTGAAGAAATCTTTTCAAATGAAATTCATTGGGGAAGAATCGTATCGCTTATAACATTCACTGGTGTAGTTGCCCATTATTTAATCGAGCAAGAGCGCCCAGAAATGGTGGAGGAATTGATGAACTGGCTTTTAAGTTTTGTGCGTGCTAATCTTATGACTTGGATCATTGCAAACGGTGGCTGGGTAGGTTTAGTTTTTTCTACATCTAGAATGAAGCCCTTAACACTAACCCAAAGAAAATATTTAGCAGGCTAAAAAAATATTTGTTCAATTATTCACAAGGTTTTTTCTGTCGCGAAGGGGTAAACACCTTTTGAAAGGACATGTGTTTTCAAAACGTCCCTTTGGCAGAATGCGCATGAATATTGATGAATATTTAAAGTGTCATGCTGCAAAATATTTTCCAGGCTTGACAAGAATGACCATGTCAAGTCATTGGACCTTGGTACCCAAGGAACTTGTGGTATTCTGATGAATCATGTGATGAAGGTCATATATATGGCTGACTTTTTGGAAGTCAGCCATTATCCTGGCTGTGCTCTCATTCAAAAATTGTGTTGCTTGCAGTTTTCTAAGGATATTATTGTTCGAATGATTTGCCTTGGCAACATGAATTGACCAATGTTTAGTTGTCAACGAGTTTTTCATTCATTCTTCAGTGACACCCATCAAGTAGATTCCTTTTATAATGTGTGATCTTTTAACTTACTAGATGCATTTAAAAATCTGTTTTATAGAATGGATTTCTTGTTCATTTTAATGGCCAAGAACAACAGAAGTCATTCTGGACCGGGGTATTTGCAATGGGTGCAATAGGTGCAGCTGGTATAACTCTATTGGCAATGTCAAAATAATAAATGTTGCAACAGCTGCAAACCATTGATGTGTTTGTACAAAATGAGTAATTTGTAAAGAAATTAATCCACTAACTTATGCTGTTACCTAACCCCTGTTAACATTCACCATGTGAATATTTTACTAACTTGGTTTCTCTAAACTGCTGCTATTTTCCTTTGTGAATTAAATTCTCTGATATATTTAAGGTAAGTTGCATCATGTATAAGTCTTTCTAACACTGTGTGTTTTTGGTTTACAAATCGGTTTTCTCAAGCCCTTATCTTATAACAATTAACCCAATGCGTATTTGTCTAATTATTCAAAAGTACAACATATTGCTTGTATGAAATATTCACTCATATTTCATATGCTTAATTTGACGCAATTACTAATTTAGTGAGTTACAACAAACAGATAATTTTCATGTTGCTCAATTAGAGCCTGACAGGGTGCAGCAGCTTGTATGAAATACTTGCGTAGTTTGTGCTATTGCATTTTGAAATAAAGTTTTGAGTTTATTCAAAATCAATGTGACTGCGTCTCTTCTTTCCTACCAAGAGAAAAGAGTTTATATTGGCTGTTTAATACGATGTGATCTTCAGAGTGTACGTATCGGATGTTTCACGTCACACGTCATATGCCTTTACTGCTGTCTTCATTGTCTGTATCTTGATAATTAAGTAGTGCTGCTTACTACGAGCTTCCACATATTAACCTTATCTTACCAAAAAACATTACTCCACGACTAGCAAAGTTCGACAGCTTTCTGCAATTGGTCGAAATTTTTATGTTAAATAATATCTCTGTTGTAAATATTTCTTAACCTCGAGGCATGATTTGTACTTAAACCTATATAAAGATGAGTGTGCCTTTGTTTCCCAAATCCGTCAACAACGCTCAGTCATGTATATGTCGTCGAGTGTGTTCATAAATTGGGGGAGGGGTGGATGTTAAAAAAAGATGGCCAAGAAATTTTTATTTGCCAAGAGAATATTATTAAGAATAATCAAGCAGACAACTCATAATATGTTGGGGAGTTTGTGTTATGCCATTCAACAAGTTATTGTACTCTTCGCTTGAAAAGACAAGTGTTATACGAATTGATTGGTGTTGAAAATGAGCATTGCAGGCAAATTTTTTCTTCTCTTGTCCTATGGAAATAGAAAGTATTAACTCTTCACCGCGCATGATTCATATCACGTAACTATAACCAAAGTGAAAGCATTCAAATATTTCTTAAAATCGTAAATTTTGAGAATGGAGAGTGATTTCTATGATTATATTAGTGACGCTTCCTAAGTAAAAACATGTATAAATTCACTTTTTGGTAGTGTAGAAATTATGTTTGGGTGTTCGCCAATATTATAATATCTTTAAGAATTTGCGTTTAGAATTAACCTTGGAATAAGCAACACGAAAGAATTTTGATAACCTGATGAGTTCACTGGAGTTTGTCTACAAAGTTGTACGGTCTGGGGGGGCAGCCCCCTTAAAACATGGCAGGTGAGATGGTCATTAGGATGAGCCAGTACAATATGCGAAAGTTTGAGATATCTCATTGTTTAACCGTGAATTTTCTTTCAAGGAAAAGTGTACAACTCTGAATGAATTCTATGAAGAGACAAAGTCGGTCGGGAACGAACGCCTTAACTTTCAGTGGATGGAAATATGTGGGTTTGGAAATATCGTCAGTGATACTAAATTTGAAAAGTTAAAGTTTGTCATCTAAGTGACATACGAAGCGATGCAAGTAAATGGTATAGCACGAAGCGAATCTGATGTTATTCAGACGTCGTTTGAAAAGTTTAATTCTAGTAAAAGAGTGCGAGTTGGTTTTTTATGGGCGCTTATAAATTTTATGTTAGCTGCTTTCGCCATCACAGAAATGTATGTAAAATGTATATCAATGTACACCAAAAACATTTATTTTCATAATTAACATGTTAACGTTCGTATAGTTTGTCTAAGCATTGCTATGTTTATTATACACCCAAGTCATTCTGACATACGTAGGAAAGTAGTACGAAATTAATCCAAAGGTATATTTAAAGATTTTTTGGATCAGTCTTGGAAGTTGGCGTGATTTACCAAGAACCTCTGTGGTATATTGGTAAGTTAATAGGAATGTTCTTTACACACCATTATGCAGTTTGGTGAGACTCAATGGCAAAACAACCTTTTAAAGACTGACTACTAAAGACTGTAAACTACTTGCTTACACTGTAATATGAAACAAACTAAGAAGATTATTCCTACTAGTGCCTCCTCTTTTCCATTAATTACTATCTCTTCATTAATGTTGCCATCCAATCATATTTTTATTGTAGAGGTATGCGTTGCCATATGGTGCACAATACGATTCATTTCAGAGACTTTCTTGATTCTAACTTGGCTTTTGGAAAATCCTGTAATACTGACAGCCAAACAGTATCAACTTCTGGCAGTGAATTCAAAAGGTATCTTGTGGATAATTATTTTAAGTTAATGTGAAGTGAAACCTTGTTTATATTATTTTGTAGATTCTCGTTTTTCACCAATGAAGCCAATATCACCTAATGAATTCTTCACTGATGACAGCCCATCTATCTATTCTCAAAAAAGAACTCCAGTGTTCCCTATTTCAGATGCTCAAATCAACTTATCTCCTTTACAGTCTGGCATCAATTCCTTTGGTGTGATGTCATATGGTGGTGTGGATTGCACTTCTAGTTTGCTTTATGATAATGAAAGATCTATGTATCAAACATCTCCCGGAAGCATGTCATTTCGAAAGAGGGTAAGAAGCATGAAGATCTTACGTCCTTTTAGCTAATTAGTTTATGTTTTTTAAACTAATCACAATGAAGTGGCCAGATAGTCACAATGTAGTGGCCAGATAGTCACAATGTAGTGTTCAGGTAGTCACAATGTAGTGGCCAGATAGTCACAATTTAGTGTTCAGGTAGTGACAATGTAGTGGCCATGTAGTTACAATGTAGTGGCCAGGTAGTTACAATGTAGTGACCAGGTAGTTACAATGTAGTGGCCAGGTAGTTACAATGTAGTGGCCAGTTAGTTACAATGTAGTGGCCAGGTAGTTACAATGTAGTGGCCAGGTAGTTACAATGTAGTGGCCAAATAGTCACAATCTAGTGGCCAGATAGTCACGATGTAGTGGCCAGATAGTCACAATGTAGTGGCCAGATAGTCACGATGTAGTGGCCAGGTAGTCATACATTACCAGGTAGTCACAAAATGTAATTGCTATTTAGTTAAAAAAAATATGATGCAATTTTTATAGAAAAAAATTAAACCCTGTTTGAAAATTAAACAAAAAGTTTGAATTTATTCTAACTTTCATGTGTTTGTTGATTATATCAGTTTGTTGGAAGTGGTAGCCCATCATTTACTACAAGGACGTCCCCTGTTCTCTATAATGATTTCTCTATGAATCAAGAAAAGAACAGGTATATTGTGTTATTAATTCTGTGAGAGTTAATGCTGTTTTCACTTTATCTTTATTCTCAATTTCTTTTCTTATTTTAGTTCCATTCTGAGTTCCACGCCACCAAGAGCCATCTCTAGTGTGTTACATATGTTCTTTGTTTTAACAACACATTTACCTTCTTTTGTTTATTGCTTCATGAAGGTTTTGATTTGACAAGTTTCAGTTTCAGATGATCGTCTTCGAAATGCTGATGCATTGAATAGTTTTTTACAGTTTGAAGAAGATAGAAGGGAGGTTTACCAAGGTGAATACTGTTGTGAAAAGCCTATTTTTCTCCATTCCTTTATTGATTTCACTAGTGGATGAGAGGAAATTGTCAAGTGTCAGAATGTCTGATATTTTGGGAATAAAGGTTGTCGAGATAACATGGATAATTCAACATTGCTTCACAAGTTGTTTCTTTTAAAGGAAATAGAGGAATTATTGTATTTATAGGAATTATATTGCTGAGATGTTATGATTTCACTCGTCCTTGCAAATATCTCTTCACTAGATGTTTTTTTTAAACTCAGGTGGATTGAAAACCTCACCACATGGTCTTTATCAGTGGTCTTCATTTGGATCTCATGTTGAATACAACACTCCACTCTCTGTTTACAAAATTGGAACTCGGTGAGGCAACCATCAAATGTTTACAGGCACTGTGGTTCCTGTTCATTTTTTGTGCACATGGGGGACAGCATAGAATGAGAACATACTTAATAGATGGGATGCTAAATTGTACTCAATAGATTCCTTGCTCATGGAGAAAGTGCTAGCCCATGTCTTCCCAGTGGGGATTATGCTTCCTTCTACCCCCTCCCACCTGCTCTGCAATCACTGGTGTATTGTTAACACAATGCTTATTAGGCATTCACTAAGGCTACTCAAGAACAGTGTTTGATTATATTTGCGTATTATAATGGTTTCAATCTTACATGTGACAATATTTTATGTCAGTAAGTCATGTTTCATAATACGCGTCGTTTCCAACACTCACGCGTTTAACGTTCCAAGGAAGATTTTGATTGGTTCAGGGACACCTCAACTACATGGATCTTACAAATAATGACAATTTTTCAGAAGCCCATTAAGTGCGACAGCCAAAGATGAGGATGAATATGGTCATATGAGCCCACAAGCTGAAGAGGTGTGTTTGCAGTTTATGTTGATGTAAATCTTGATGTAAATATCACATTGACCCAATGCTAATTTTCATCATTTGCATTTTTTTTTATTGCAGCTTTGGTCAAAGTTTGGTATCTCTAGACAGGATCTTGATATTTGGACTGAAAATCTTAGAAAAGTATGAATTCTAGTTGTCTAAAACAATTGCTTTCAAACCAAGACGTGTAAAAACATTCTCAATCGTGGGATAGGGGCGAAACGACAAGAATTTGCTCCTCTAGATCCTTTAGTTATTTTTACCTAATCTTTCATATGAGACGACATTTCAAAAAGTGTTATTTTATCGTGCATAAGCAGCATTTATAAAAAGTTGTAATTTTCCTAAACGGCCGTCTTTTCAACGTTCTATGTCTACCTTTGTGTTTACCATTATGTCTACCTTCGTGTCTACCTTTGTGTCTACCTTTATGTCTACCTTTATGCCTACCTTTGTGTCTACCTTTATGCTTACCTTTATTTTTACCTTTATATCTACCTTGATGTCTACCTTTATGTTTATCTTTATGTCTACATTTATGTCTACCTTTATGTCTACTACCTTTATATCTACCTTTATGTCTACTACCTTTTGTCTACCTTTATGTCAAACTTTATGTCTACCTTAGCACTACGTAAAGCACCTAATTTGGCATATTTTTGAATTCTTTCCAAGTCAATGTAGTATGGTTTAGATTTTAATAGAATTTAGTGTCTTGGTCAACGCTTGTTATTGAACGATGATATTCCGGGATCATCAAAGATTTCTGTTGTTTTAGTATCTTTCGTTTGTGTATTTTATTTCAGTGGATTAGTCAAACTGTTGTCTGTGAGCTTGTCAGGGAAATTGACGACATTAATCTGAGCTTACAGAAAATGGGTTCATCTGAACTTCAAATTGGATGTAAGTATGTCTCTGGCTTAAATTAGAATACTGCATTTGTTTTTCTCGCCAGTTAAAGGATCGAAGGGAGTGCTTAGGGGTAATGTTTTTGTCCGTAGACAATTCTATGGTAAATATAACGGTGCTGTTTCTTCCTATTTCTAGCAATTAATTTAGGAAGTTTAAGACTTGTTTCGACCAACAAAGCTGAACATCTACCGACATTGGCAGCTGTTTTACCTTACTTAGAACTTAGTTATAATCAGGAATATCTTGTGGAAAGAATCAAAGGTTTCCTTGAAGCAGTCGTTCTGTACTATGACAGCCTAGTCCAATAATTGTAGCTAATTGCGTTACTTTCATCCTGTAGAGTTGGGCGAAGACAGTTGTATGGGCGTATACCGCTGGAAATCTGGTAGTCATTACCGTGGACGCAACTGGGATCAGGATCTACCAACTGACGCACAAATTGTTATGCATATGTTTTGTACGTACATGGATTCCAGGCTCCCTACTGATGCTCGTTATCAAGATGGCAGATCTTTCACTGGACTTTATTTCTTGAAAGATCTCGATAAATTAGGTGAGTATTAAACACTGAGGATTTGACCCGAGAGAAGACTACAACGTTGGCATTTAACTGTTCCTTAGCATTAAGGTATTGATTTCTTGTCATTTTTGTTTCTGATGATGACGTTTGTCTTCCAGATTCCAAAAAACGAGATCTAGCAATCCACAGATTTCAACAGAACCCACCACATTTCAAGGTACATAGGTTGCCAGTTCTTTTGCGAACGCCAAATGAAATTTTTTACTCTTTTATAGTGGTCTTTATTCTTCATAATCAATGGATTTCATCTTTTCACTGTTGTCTTTAGTTCATAATCACTGGATTTCATCTTTTCACTGTCGTCTTTAGTTCATAATCACTGGATGTCATCTTTTCACTGTCGTCTTTAGTTCATAATCACTGGATTTCATCTTTTCACTGTCGTCTTTAGTTCATAATCAATGGATTTCATCTTTTCACTGTCGTCTTTAGTTCATAATTAATGGACTTCATCTTCTTGCTTAAGGTTTTTTTTTTATCATTGTTTGAATTTTATTTATTTGAGCAGTATCTTTATATGTTTCATTTAATTTATCCAAAGGTTATCTCTGGTGATGAAGTATATGATGTGGGAAAGGTATATTATAGTAAATATTGTGCGAGACACATTACCGTCTATTTCACCTTGCTTTTGAAAAAAGTTTCGAACATTCATTTGGACATTGAAATAGTCGTACAAATTTTCAAATGTTTGGTAGTTTGCATCTTCAAAGTTACAGAAAATGATCTGATTGATAAATAAAAAGATGGACCAATCAAATTGTCTTCCGTAAGTTTTAGCTACATTTAAATGTTTTCAGGAATATCTCAAAGCTCCAAACTTTTTTTTCAAAAGGAAGCTGAAATCGACATTATCGTTTGTGCGGATTTTAAATAACTGTGAATTTTTAAATAGTCGCAATTCTGTTCTTCGCTCTTTTTAGGGACGGAATAACTTGTTCCACACGATTATTTTATTCTTAATTCTCGTCAAACGACGACAACACGGCATGCTTGGGTAGGTGTTCTAACAAATGATTCTTACTTGAGTTAGTTATTGCTTCGATATGTTATGTCTTTCCCCTTGAATTTCTATATTCTTTCTTTGTCTTTTATAAGTCCGGCTTTGAATACTTCACATGCTTGGCCAATGTAAATACAACACACCTTCAATCACTTACTTTGTTGAAAGGGGGGTGGGTTACGTTTTATTGAAATAAATATCTTATTAAATCCCACATCGAGATATCATAATTTTATAAAAGCTGAGAGACTTTCTTTGTTTAATCGTTCATCTCATGGTTTTGTCTCAACATTTTCCACGACTTGTGTGTTTTTTCCTACGAAGGGGTCTATAAATAGCGATTGTGTTGTTAATGATTTTTTTATGATCTTTCTAGACGTGTTAATCTTGGTCCGTCCGGCGTGAACATACTAGGGATTTTCAACAAACGATAATGATAATATTGAGGTAGCTACTGCATTTTGACGATTAATGACTTTTTGCGCGCTACAACCGTTATTAAATTGATCATTTATAAAGAACTAAAGTATCTCATCGTAAAATGATTAATAATATGAAAAAGATGCTTATCGACTCGTGCGGTTTGCGTTGGAAAAATGCCTGGAAATATTTTTGTTTGAAAATGCTGATAATTGACCTGAAGTAAAATGTTTGTATGGCATGGCGGAGAATCGCTGCGTGTGTTCAAAGTTTCTCTTATCGGCTATTTTTTTTGTTTACATAGCTGCAGATTAGTTAATTGATTGGATTATGATGTCATTTGAGTCAACAAAGACATATATTTTCCGCATTTTTTTGTCTTCGAGAGGATTTGCGTTTTCACCGTAGCTACGATGTAATTTGTAGAACAACTTTGCAACAGTTGTTTTAACGTGATTGTTGTGGAAAATTTTCAAGGATGTTGTGAAACATAAATTTTTGTAGTTTTTGAACAAAATATTTTTAAGGTTTTGAGCAAAAAAAAAATACACTAAATGATGCTACTATATATTCGTTATATCGTTCGATTGATTGCTCTATTGTCCATCATTTTTTTCTTCTTGAGTCGACCTGCGCTAAGTATGAACATCAAATAATGCGATACTCGTTCTCAGTTTGTGTTTATCTACTTCGCGGTGATTCTTTAGTTGAAGGCGTTTCAATAACTCATTATCCTTAGAACTCTTAGGTAAGTAAACACGTAAACACGTGCACGCAGCGTATGGAATAAAAACAAGGGACTTGCGTAGAGCTAGAAATGATTTTCGGAAGTCTTCGCAAGAATTAAGTTAAAATAAGAGTTTACACTTTTAGCAATTGGAATTATAATTGCGGTGTGTTATTTTCGTTTTGTGGCCTGAAAAGTATGCAAGTAATCATTTATATTTCATGTCGAGAATGCACGGACGAAATAATTTAATGTTTTGTAACTGGCTACGATCTTTTTTAATCTTGGCGTAGCTATGTTATCTTACGCTTGATAACATTTTATTAGCTTATCGTGCCAGGGTTTTCATTCAAGTCGTTATCGCTATCTATTTGAGTGTATACGTTATGCTTGAATTTTTTTTCCTAGTTCTATAAAGTTGCGTTGTTGATCAGTTAGTTTCATAAGTGGTTTCTTATTAGATGCGGTCGAAATCAAAAGAATTGAAAATAAAGACAGCTTGCTCTTTCATTGAGTTTTACAAAAAGCTTGGTAGAATATTTGTAGAATATTTACATTTAGGTAAAATTATACTTTTATTAATTCACTCATATGCCGTCTAACGAGACGTATGGCTGTTTCGCTTTTGCACTTTGTAGCCACCGCTTTTCGATCTTTTCGTCTGAGCCGCGTTACATTTCAAGACCCCCTTGGTAAACAGCGGCGTCAACTTTTTAAGAGAGCCGCAAAAGGCAGTTCACGAACCGCGCGTCGTGCGAGTTAGTTTGCCTACATTCAGCTGGTGAAGTGAGGTATTAACAAAAAAGTGTTTTCAAATTGCTTTTAAACGCACGCAAATGTTATGTTTTCAAGAGCAACATAGCTAACTACTCAAGTTTTTGCTGAAGTGAAAAAGTATAAGTCGTAATTGTCGTAAAGAAGGTATAACCTTTATAATTATTTCACCATTTTAAATCTGACTAATCGTGTATATTATGTATAATATGAAACAAATTCCGAAGTAGCAAGACATCTTGAGATTGCAAAATATGAATCAAAACAAGACGAGAAGTAAACTGTAAATTTACGACTTTATTTCAAAGTCATCCTCAGACAGAATAAAAGTCAAAGTCATTCTGTCTGAGGATGACTTTGAATAAAGTCGAAAATTTACAGTTTACTTCTCGTCTTGTTTTGATTCATATTTTGCAATCTCAAGATGTCTTGCTTCTTCGGAATTTGTTTTATATTATACTTCTTTAAATTGTCGGCTGGTCATGGTTTTTGGTGTATATTATGAATGTATTTAAACAACCTGACGTTATAATTTTATAATTACTTTGCTATATACTTGCATTGAAACATTTTTCCTAAGTGTTCAGCCAGTTTCTTCATATTGTAGCCACACATTGTCGCATCAATAACTATTTCTCGAAATATTGTCGTCCAAACAATTATTACAATACATATGTTATGTATAGAACAAGTGTAAGTGTGTGTGTATGTGTGTTACGTATTATCAATGTTGTGCTGCGGAGGTGTTAACTAGCTATATCTTAAAAGCAGTGCAAAAAAATTGACCCGGGCTCTTTGTTCTTCCTTTAAGAACTGTGTGCATATACCGTATAAAAGAGAAGCGCACATTTTTGTCGTGAAATAAATTTTAGTAGCTACACTATATTACTACACGAGTTATCAACAAAAGCGAGTATTTTAGAAACTGATAGCTATTCGAATTCACAAAGAGATGAATTTTATATTTTTTTGGGCTAGCTGTAAGCCTTTCCTTTTTTTGTAAAAATTAGTCGTGTGCGCATTTCAAGGGCTTGTATTTTCTGACAAGTTGTCGCGAGCTGATTATCGGGCAAGTTAAATCATGTTATCAATGTGCTTCGGTTATTACTCAAAGCAATTATTCTTATCGGGCAATAAACAATTACATTTAGGTACTTGTTAAAAAACATCTATATGAGGGCTTAAATAAAACATCAGTTGGTGCTTTCTAACTATACGTTCATTATTTTTAAATTACTACTCTATAGCGTGTCTTAAAACGGAGCAGTTCAGTCGGCTTTCTGACTTGTGTATAATTGTTTTTCAAAGAAAAAAATTAAAGTTTGCTTGTCAAAGTACCTTGTACACAGACTACATGCGCGTAATAGAATCTGACAAGCGCTACTTGTGCTTGTGTCATCTCATAATAGTGTGCTTGAAATATACACCAATTTCATTAGGTCTATAATTTAGACCTAATGAAATACCGGTTCTACACTTTATATAAACTACAGACTTTATTAATAGATGGGGAAGTCGGGAAAACGAAAAAAACCCAAGTAAACATATTTCCGGTGGCCGTTGCTTGTCTAATTATGTCGCGGTATCGACATTAAGGAGAAAGACAATTAATTCGTCTTTTAATACTCGTAATTCTAACCTCATGCATTTTGTTTTTTTTATATTCTGTGTGGTGTTATATATGATGCGAGCATCTGACGGTCTCTGTGCAATATAGTTCTAAAAATATTTTTCCCACTATGATTTTTGAACACAACTTCTATGTTTTTCAAACAACTTACTGTACTGTGTCATATGTTTCTCAGAATATTTTCATTCTTGTAAGTATTAAACAAACTTTCGTATTTTCGATTTGTAGAACGCTTGTTTGGAAGTATTTTTCCTGACTTTATCTACGTGATTGTTTTTAATTAAAAGAAAACTTTTAATTTCAAGAAGACATTACGGGAAATGTCGAGCGCGAGAAGATTAAATGGTGCTATGCACGCAAGTACCAATGGGAACGAGAACAACGACCAGGAATCTTTTGCTGAAATAGTGTCTCAATTAAGACAGGCTGGTGATGAGCTCAACATAAGATACGCCAACGATCGTCATCATGTTCCTGCTGTACAAGTTGATGAATTGGAACGGATTGCAATTGATGTAGTTGTGTTCGTTTTTCGTTTAGTACGTTTTTTGGCGCATTACTGATTTCGTGTTTTTTGTTTTTAATTGATTTTGTAGAAAATTGAAATTGTATACGTACCAAATAACCTTGTAAATTAGTAATTTTAGTTTAATTGTTATAACGGTGAACAGCCCAAGCGCGGGTGTCTCCATTAATTTCCGTGTATGAGACCATTTTTGATCTACAAAATGTGTTTACCATTGATGGAAGTGATGTGTTGAAGTAGCGCGACCTGCTGAGATAATTTATCATAATATATACAGCTAAGTTACTTCTGAAATAGACATGGCTGCTTCATCAATGATTACGTCATATACAATGTTCAACATTAATTTTTAATTATTAAACGTCCAACTGTTCACGAGACAATTTGTTTGAACTAATAAAGATACTTGGTAAAATGTGCCTCAGAGAGCAAAGAGAAACTTAAAATAGCTACGTTTAAAAACCTAATATAATAAAAGTTTCACTGTCACTCAAACCTTGGCTGGTTTGATTAAAAATTTTCTCACGAAACTGGCAACGGCATTTTTAACTGTTCGTTTTGTTGGTTGCAACAACTTGACTCCTTTAGACGGCTTTTTGTCTTTTGAGTAGTGAAGTTTGTCACCAAGGCTTGCCAATTTTTTACTCAACTCTCTCAACTCTTCTGCGATGCTCTTTCTACTATTTCGCTTGCTCTGTATGGGTGCCTTAAGTGTACCTTTGGCTATGGCGTGTCTTTCAACTAAACTATCGCCAATCTTTACCAGAAGTTGAGCAAGGCGTCTCAAATCTTTTTTTGAATTCATCAATTGAAGATTTCAATTTAGGTATTTAGAGAGTCTTCTTCAATATGTATGGAAATTTTTCTTTCAAACTATTGACTGTGGCTAAATACAAATTTGTGCCAACTGTTGATGTTTTTGCGGCTTTGCTTCTTGTGTTTCACTTCTGAACAAAATGATATTAGCGTCCTTCTGTATCGATGAACTCTTCGAAGGTTGTGGCTGTTTTTTCTGTCTTGTTTTCTGTCTTCAATATCCAATACCTTTTGAAACTACGCAAGTTGGCGTTTTTAAAGCTGTGTGGCTGGTGGTAAAACTTGCTAATTTATGACGTCTATTCCACGTTCATAACTTCCTTCGTCTAGAGTCGTCTTTTTTACGTCCATTCTGCTGGTAGCTACCTTAATTGATTCTTGCTCATCTATTTTGTGGTTTTATGGATACGATTTTTTGCAATGTGTATTATATATCGACTCTGTTCTTCTAGCGTTATGTTTTCTATCGACGTTGGAGAATTCCATGTCATTAGAGAAATGGGAAAAATTTGCTGCGCGCGCAATAATCATCTCTGGTCTATTTGTGTTTCGTCATGGTAACGAACTAGATAACGCACAAGGAATCTCTGGTGGCATTTTACGTCATTTAAATTTTAAAATGCTCAATTATTTACTGTTTTAATCATCAATGTTACGTGTTATTGTTACCATGACAATTAGAAAACAGTCAAGGTACCAATTAAACATGTAAAAATCAGAGACGTAGTCAAGCGGAAACGTTTGCGATATTGGGGAGGGGGGATTATGTTTACCCTCGTGTCGTGTTTACCTTTGTGTCTACCATTTTTTCGTCATTTCATAACCATAGGCGGCATTTGAAAAAGTCGTCTTTTTCCTGCTTGGCCTCGTTGCCCCGCCCCCAAGTTTGTACGTTTCAGGTATAAAATTATCTAATCGAGATAAAATGTGGCTTTGGTTCGGTGTATTTCGAACCTTTTCCCAAGTTCCAAATTTCTCTCGATGTTATTAAGAACTAGAACCACTTGGCTGCACCATTTGGTGTTTACATTGCTAAGAAACTCTTGTTGACTGACTGAAATTTTCTCTTTCACATACATTTCTGTAGCAACTTTCTGGTTGGAGACTAAGGTATGACAACACATGGAAAGCGATTGCAGACGACACGTTTTGGCAAAAATTTAATTTTCAGTTTTAAAACTTTCGTTTTACACAATTACATAAATTCTTTAACTTAGTGTTCATTCCATTAAAACACATTATTCATCTTTTATTGTATTTCATTGTATGAGTTTACAAGATTAAAAATATAAAATCACATAACTTAACCCATAGACAGATCAGATCTCACCATAGATTACATATCAAAAATTGTAACTTAGGAAATAGATTTGGGGCTATCATCTTCATTATCAGGATGGGTAGTCTTGAAAGCTTCAACATCTTTTAAATTCTCCCATATTTTACAAATGGTTGGGAACTGAGTAAGATCACACTCATATCCTTTTGCTTGATAGACCTGTGGTACAAGACACACATCAGCAATGGTGACCATGTCATCTATGGCAAACTTCCCAGCAGTTGTTAGCAAAATTTTCTCAACTGCACTAAATCCTCTTTCTATGACAACTCTGCACTGCTTTTTGTACTCATTTAAGTCATCTTTGTACTGACGGTAGAAATGATTGCATACTGGCTGAATACCTAAAACAATTGACAAATATTTAAAGAACATGTCTTTCAGGCAAACAAAACATTGTGTGTGGCCTGTAAACATTAAGTAAAACACAACCTTGTAAACTACCTGAATTGATAAGTTCAGCAATTTCTCTAGCTTTGGCTCGTTTGATCAAATCCTCAGGTAGTAAGCTTGGCTTTGGATATCTCTCATTCAAGAAATCAATAATCGCCAAAGATTGAGTAATGACTTGCTCATTGACTAGCATGGTAGGTACTTGTACAAGTGGATTGACTTTGTTGTAATCCTTTTGGACTGGTTTATCAAATGAATAGAATATTCTTTCATATTTTATTCCCTTTATTGCCAGGGCTATTCGAACTCGCCAACTGGGGGAGCTATCATAGTTGGTATACAATGCAATTTTGTCTACAGAAGATGCCATGACTGGTATATGTATAATTTGGTATTTGGTAGATTGCTATTGGTAGCTTCCGAGTTTAAAAATACGTTTTTCCTGTCTTGTTGCGTAATTGCCCAAATCACGCGTGACGGGCAAGAAATGCTCGAACCAATCATAACATAATGCCTCTCTCTTCAGCACTGCAGAGACTTCGAGTTTCACGACCACAAAACACAAGCTTTATTATTGCCACAAATTGAATTGCGTTGCCGTGAATGTCGTTATGCAATTTGGCAAGTATTATGACACGCAAATGTAGCAAAACCCTGCTTTTGAGAAGCCTGAGCTGACAGGCGTCTCGTTGTACAACTACAAATGAGTCAACCATTTCATTCATGACTTCACGCCTGTTTTTTGATTACAATTAGAAATTATAGAAAACAAAGCATTGTAACCACAGTGATTGTAACAAAGTTTACTCCAGTTAACGACTAGAGATCAGTATTAAAATGGAGTTTTTGTAAATAATATATATATATATAAATTAAACCGAGATGTTTATAGTATAAAGATTTTGTATTTTTATTATCTGAACTTTAAAAAATTATAGCAAGATCGTTGAGAAATAAGATTGGTTGTTATTGTTATACTTTTAACAGCTTGTTATGTGAATTCTTATATAGAGAGGTATAACAATTTAACATGAGTTTTGGCGATTTACAAGATTCTCATACACCTGGGCACTCAGCCCAGATTCTGAGCTCTATCAACTTGCTAAGAAAGCGAGGTTTGTTTTGTGATGCCGTCTTAAATGTGGACAATCGAGACTTTCCCATCCATCGAGTCATCCTTGCTGCCTGCAGTGACTACTTCGCTGCAATGTTTACCAATGGATTGAGCGAGAGTTATGATGTGGAAAAGAAAATAAAAATTAAAGGCTTGTCAGCTGAAACTATGGAGATTTTGCTTGACTTTATTTACACAGAAAACCTGAAAGTTAGCGTTACTAATGTGCAGGCATTATTGCCAGCCGCTTGCCTTCTTCAGTTAAACGGTAAGTCAAACCCGGGAGTTGTAATAGCTTGACCATATTGATTTACAGAGGTTAATCGTTCATTTGCAAAAAAGCACCTTTACTTTCAAGTTTCAAAAGAATAAACCTGGGAAAATTTCTGTAGGGGCAAAGAATGTTTGCTCTGAGTTCATGAAAAGCCAACTAGAACCTGCCAATTGCCTTGGTGTGAAGAATTTTGCTGAGATTCATCATTGTGAACCGTTGAGAAAAGCTGCCAATCAATTCATTCACAAGCACTTTGTCAATGTCATACAATGTGAAGAGTTTCTTCAACTTGAAAGTCACGATCTTGAAGAACTTATTCAAAATGACAACATCATGGTGAGAATTTTTTCAAGATTCGATGTCTCGGTGAATGTTGTGTGTAACATGATGTTTTTCAACTGCAGATTCCTTCAGAGGAAATTGTATTTGAAGCTGTAATGAAATGGGTTAAGAATAATGTTGATGATCGTAAAGAGTATTTACCAAGTTTACTTGAGCATGTCAGACTGTCATTGCTGACTCCACGTTATCTCACAGACATTGTTGACAACGAAGTAGCTATCTTTGCCTTTTTTGCTGTGTATATTTAGTCATGTTCATGCTTTTTTTGGCATGACTGTTAGCATGACTTTTAACACAAGCTTGGCTTCTTTTAATAGGTTTTGATCCATCGAAGTTTTGCCTGCCGAGATCTTGTTGATGAAGCAAAAAAGTTCCATCTCAGACCTGAATGTCGTTGTGAATTGCAAAATGAGAGGTCTAAAGCACGATTAGGTACTGGTCAAGTCATGTATATTTTGGGAGGATTTGGTAGCATTCAAAGGCCTGTTGATATTGTGGAAAAATATGATTCTCGAACAGATCAAACCATCATTGTTCAGGTAAGCAAAAAAAACAAGATTTCTGTAAAGGTTTTTGTGTAGGGAATATCACCACGATTTACTGAACAATGCCTTTCTTTTTTTGTATTTCTTTGTTGATGTCAATCAAATGTTTTAGTTGCCATTAGGTAGCATATGTGTTTATTGATAGAAATTATAAGATAGTTGAATGAAACAAATAGCTTCTGATGAATGTATAAAGTTAATTATGTCTTAGTTTTCTTCTGCAATAACCTCTTTAACAATTAATAATAAGAAGAAAAGATCGGATATGCAATTCTTAGGATCCTTCTTAGCCTTAGGTGATTGAACAACAAAAGCTAAAACAGCATGAACTTATTCCAAGAGTAGCAATTTACCAATGAACTTATTCCAACTGTAGCCCAGTAGCTATACATCATGAACTTATTCCAACAGTAGCTATACACCATGAACTTATTCCAACAGTAGCTATACCCCATGAACTTATTCCAACAGTAGCTATACACCATGAACTTATTCCAACAGTAGCTATACACCATGAATTTATTCCAACAGTAGCTATACATCATGAACTTATTCCAACAGTAGCTATACACCATGAACTTATTCCAACAGTAGCTATACCCCATGAACTTATTCCAACAGTAGCTATACATCATGAACTTATTCCAACAGTAGCTATACCCCATGAACTTATTCCAACAGTAGCTATACACCATGAACTTATTCCAACAGTAGCTATACATCATGAACTTATTCCAACAGTAGCTATACACCATGAACTTATTCCAACAGTAGCTATACACCATGAACTTATTCCAACAGTAGCTATACCCCATGAACTTATTCCAACAGTAGCTATACACCATGAACTTATTCCAACAGTAGCTATACACCATGAACTTATTCCAACAGTAGCTATACACCATGAACTTATTCCAACAGTAGCTATACACCATGAACTTATTCCAACAGTAGCTATACACCATGAACTTATTCCAACAGTAGCTATTCCAATTTCTTCTGTACCAATATCTTACTTAAGTATCTTTCTTACTTCAGTTTTCATACATTCAATTAATCTTTCTTAAAGCCCATGCAAAAGAAGGCGATATTTATGCTCAGTAGCTCTTGGCACAAAGGTTTATGCAATTGGTGGTTATGATGGTTCCCAAAGACTTAATTCTGTGGAATGTTTTGACACTGTCACTCAAAGTTGGACAAATGCTGTACCTATGAGGCATCGTCGAGGACTTGCTGGTGCTGCTATTTTAAATGGTAACTAAAATAATTGTGTTACATTTTTGAATTGTTGGAACCTTTATCTCATTTCAGATTCTCAATTCTTCTATTCTGGGTTTTATGCTGAATTGGGTTTCTTGAAACTTGTTAGTTTCTTTTAGGTAAAATTTATGTGGCAGGAGGGTTTGATGGTACAGTACGACACACAGCTGTTGAATGTTATGACCCCACCATTGATCGTTGGACAACTGTTGGTGAGACGAACACAGGAAGAGAGGGAGCAGGACTTGTGAATGTTGATAATACATTATACTACCTTGGGGGATATGATGGAAATACTATATTGAACAGTGTTGAGCGGTTTGATCCAAGGACTGGTGACTGGTTATCAGTTGCTCCTATGCTGACTCCACGTTCCGGTAGATGATTATATTTTGTTTGAGATAAGTGACAGAACAATCTGAAGCTTTTATGGTTTTAGGTGCGGGTGTTGCAGGTTTGGATAGCCAGCTTTATACTATCGGTGGCTATGATGGTACGCATCATTTGAAATCTACTGAGTGTTATAGCGCATGTGCGGATCGTTGGATGTCTTTGAAAGATATGAATTGCAAGCGATGTTATGTAGGTAAGACTACTGTCAATATTATTGTCGAACATAAATGAAGAGCCATTTTCTTGATGGTAATTCATCACAAGGAATTTGAAAAACTCGTTACTAAACGATGTACTTTTTGGCTTGAGAGACGATGACGAAAAAGAGTTGCTTGTTCAATGATAGCCAAAAACATTATGAATAGTTCATTAAAATACATGTCTGTTTCTTAGGTACGGCAGTATTTTGTGGCCAACTACACGCAGTTGGTGGATATGATGGTACAAACTTACTAGATACAATGGAGAAGTTAAACAATGTTCTAGGGGAATGGGAAGTAGTTTCGAAATTTGAACTTAGCCGTTGTGATATGGGTGTCTCGGTTGTGCAGGAAACTTAATCGGATTGACGGATAAGCTGACCAACCCCTGGGGCCTGGACCCAGGGTGTTTGATTCAATCTTTAATTTCACTGCACTGGATTAATTGGTGATCTATTCTGTGGATTAATAATGGACGAAAATGTCCCAGTTCTTTCGTATGAAGCGCAGTTGGCGAAATGTTTGGTATTTAAGATATTTTTTCAGTATTTTACTTGTTAAGATTATTGTACGACTATGCATTGAGCTCTGACCTTTTATAGCAGCGCACAGTTTTTCTACCTGCAGCTCTACTGAGCTTTGTGGAGTACGACTGTTTGCGAGCAGACTAGTGAATCCTGCGGAGGCTAAGATTTGTCAATATACCGCTATGTATATTGTTTTTCGTCTCGTTTTCACGCCGTTTCATTGAGCGTGTCGTTTCTATCGCCATTTAAATCGCCATTTCAACATTTTATTTTAATATAATGCATGAAACATTTAATTTAGTCTGTGGTTTTGTTTTAGTTTCACCGCTGCAATACATTTTCTGTGCTGTTAAAACAAGTTGGCGGGAATATTTTCCAGCTTTTTCGTACGCATCTCTCTGAATAAGGGTTTCCCATCTTGTCAGAAAGAATATCATGTTTTTTCAAACTAAAGCTTTTCACAATTGTCATGCCAAAGTTTTTCTAGTTAACGCGCGTTCAAACTAAAATTTTCATTGAAAATTGAAGCTCTTCTTCTCAAACGTACCTTCTTTTTTCATTGTCGTCGTATGGTGAAATTTTTGTTGCTACGTCTTTCGCGTTAGAAGAGACCAAAATCTTCCACGACGACATCCATGGTGACATTTTTCAAACTGTCTAAATTTAAAGAGTACAAGTAACGTTTTTTTTTCAGTTATATCTTTCAGACTAGAACAGTCAAAAACACTTCGCTTGTCAGCAGTGTTTGTTTCAGCGGAAAAAAATCGTAACAAAAACCAGGAAAAAGAAGCGTGTCCCTATCCAACCCCATACCTTTTTACTGCTTACATTATAACTTCACTTGAATTTGAGCGGAACGAAATTCTTTGTTCTACGTCCATGTAAACTGCTTTCTTCTCTATAATGGTGGGAAACATACTTTGGCCTTTGGCCCAGAATTGTTTTAGCGACATTCACACTCTCCAGGGACCAAACCATTTCCTAATATGGGCAAGCATAGAGGAGCCGTACCGGATTTCTTTGTTTCTCTAAACAGTAAACATGAGTATATTTTAACTTTCATAGAGAAACATCTCAATTCAATCAGTTGAAAAGTAATGAGTATATTTAAAATTTGTGTGTGTATTAAAATTTGTGTGCAATAGTTGTAATAGAAAGTAAAGTTGATATGATTCATGCATAGGACTTGTTGTTGCTTCATCTTTAAATTCTAGACACTTCGTCTGTTCTTCAACCTAAAAAATTATTATATGATTTGCACGATTAAAGTGATGTCATCCTTTAGTCAGCAGTTCCTATTGGTAATCTAATTCCTCTTTAAAACATCGTTATTGAATGTATTGTGGTATTGGCGTCATTGAACAATGCGAAGAATGCTAAACACCGACGCAGGCTGACCAACCGAAGACGCCGACGATCACCGGTTCTGAGAATTTAGCTTTGATTGAGAAAGTTATAACCAGTAATTTATTGTTTTGTTTTGAAAAATACTTTGGGAATGTTCTTTTAGTTTTTTGTCTTCTTTTCTTCGTCGTTTATGTGTTTTTTGTAACTGTTTCTGGGTTTTTGTACCTTTTTGTAATGAAACAGGATGTATTTATGTTTTGATGAAATATTCAATTCTCTTTAGTATCAATGTTGCAAAGCGCATGCCCAGTTCGTTCGTTGACATTCCAAATGGTTTTATCAATAACTCATAATTTCAATTTTTTAGAGTACAAACTTGGTTGTGTTTACGGGAGAATTTACGTGGTTAAAGATTAATTTGTGGCAAAAGAAACTCGCTTGTATATACTCGTACGCTAGGTGGATTAATAAGTCTTTATTGTCGTCGGCTCGCGATGTCGAAAAGAGGAACATTAGGACGTAAAGGAAGACATTGGTCGCAAAATTTAGGGAGGTTGTCGTAGCCAAATCATCTAATGGTAGTTTCAACGTGTGTATCGAAGGCGGAGCGGAAAATGGCGAGTTTGCTCGCATCGGCAGCTTTAAACAGGATAAAGTTAAATACAAGCATGGCAAACTTCAAGTCAACGACATCATTTTAGAAGTAAGCGAAGTTGCGATCGCTGGATACACACTGCCAGATGTTGTTAGCTTAATCAAAAAGACTGGAGATCTTTTGGAGATGAAAGTTGTCAAGCCAGGTGAGTCTTTGTTTAAAATATATACCAGGATCATTTCATTACAATCTTGTGTCGACGAATGTTGTAAATTTTGTTTTGCTATTTGAATAATTTTCTGTCAGAATTAGTCAATTTCAGACACGATCATTGTGTTTGTTTACGTATGTTGTATATTTTACAAGTGTGTATTATACATGCAGACGAACGAATTTGTTTGAAAGGTGTTTTAAAAAATAATCCCAAAAAGTTCTAGCCCAAGTCTTTCCCACTGGTGATCGTTTCTCTTTCAATAACTGAAACTATTTGGATTTTCTTATGTATAATGTCGGATGTCTCCAATTCCTTCCCAAGGATTTCGTTACATAATTAAAGAAATTTATTTGGTAAAATTAATCGAGTTTTCGATGGGTATTTTTACGAGTTTGAATGTCCTTTTTAAGGTTATGGCATTACTAGCAACCTAAAGGAATATCTGGCCGGAAGATTTGAGGAAAACAGCGTCGATTCTCATCTTCAAAAGACAATTCGGGATAATCTATACGAGCGCACCGTTCCATGTAAGTGCTTGTGCTTTATTTGAATTTAATAGTACATTAAGAGGGTGTAGGCCGTCACGGTTTCTGTAATATGGCCTTAAACAAAATCTGTGTGGGAATTTAACACCCATTTGCTGCATTACAAAGCAGGAATCTGCGTGAAATAAGAAGATTAAAATATCTTTTCGAAACCATGCGTATTTTACGCCTATCTAGTTGTCGGCGTCACATTACATTGGTTAGCTCAAATTTCCATCTCAAAAGAATTCCATTCGTAATACAAATTTATCTTCTCTGTTTCGTTTTGACGCTTACGAGAAGATTCCTTAAACAAAAACAATGTGCTGTTCCTGCTGATTGAGATTTATGACTTTAAAATTTTTCCCCAGCGTGTGGTTCGTTGCTTCTAAGGATAGATGTATGCGCTGAAAGGACAATAATAAAATTAAATGCAGCTTGACATCTTAGCAGCAAATTTGCTATTTTTAAGGTTTATGTTGGATTAACTTTTCTATCAGTCAGAAATAGTTTGCTGTCGCACTGTGTGTTTTAATAAACAACATTGCAAATGTTCATCAAAAGGCGCGTTATGCAAGGATTGGTTTAGATAATAAATCGATAACATTGGAATTTGGTTTATTGCCTTGGTTTATTGACCTGCTTTTTTTTTAACACTCCACAAAAGAAAGACCTTCTGTTCAAGACTTGTTACTACGTAATGACTACTGTTATTTCATACTATTAATGTTGAACAAGTTAACCTTTTCGTATATATTATGCATGACTGGATAAGATACATCGCAGTTTAACAAGCGTGTTTAATTTTGCAAAGTTTTGCAGGTAAAAGCATTGACATATTGTGATAGCTAAATTTACTTTGACCACAAGAGTGTAAGAGAGGTCAAATTCTTAATACTTATATTTTATGATACAATAAAGCATGTTTGGTATGTTGAATTTTGCCTGCATTGGACGATCTAAAAGATAAAAAGTGGATGAGCGTCAAACTAGTGTTAAACTAAAAGATTATTATGCTTTTGGAGCTAGAATATTTACCAATGCAAGAAGTGGCAGATTGTTGATGTTCAAATATTCATTACATATTATGTTTGGTGACAAGTATTGCAGCTCAGTTGAATCAAACATGTTGAATATTAATTTTAAGTATAACAACTCTTCTTGTCATTTATGTTCATCTTGTCTTGATCAACTCTATAAACTGTAGTAATTTTTGTGTAAGAAATGTCTACAATGTTTTTTTTCAACATATCAATAATCATAATAACAATATCAGATCACAACAGTGATAGCACTTCAAGAATGTATATTAAAGAGTACACTTGTCCAATCAGCAATCAATGTTGTTATAACATACTATAGAGTCTCAAAATATTGGCCTCAAGGGGCATCTACTTTGGGAGGGGTGCTCAGTTGCAAGTTTTTGTTAAGCATAGTTGACTTTTAATGGCTGACTCTTAGTTGACGCTGTGTTAAAAGTATTTTTTAAGGGCATTTAAAGTTGTATAAGGTTGTGGTAGTTGTCACAAATGTACATAAAATGTTCTGATTGGATTAAAGTGTCGATGTATTAAAGCTCCATAAGATTTATATAGAGGGTGATTTCTTTGTTACTTTTGCATTCCTTTAGTAAATGTCAAAAAGCAGCTACTTTTCAGGGGGTTGCTTTCAAGGGAGGTTCATTTTGGACTTTACAGTAATAAAGTATGTAAAACACTAAATTAAAACATTTCAAGGGAAGATTCACTAAATACTCAACGTGATACCAAATATTTTACACTACTATCATTTTATTCTAAGAGGGTAGAATACCTATTTTACATGTATAATGATATTCAAAAAGTCTGTTTGGCTATGTTTTCTAAAGGTACGACTAGGTACGTGGAAATGAAAAACATGGAAAAGACTACATATTTGTCACAATTGAACAGTTCAGGGAAATGGAAGAAAATGGGGAGCTGCTTGAAAGTGGTGTTTTTGAGGACAATTATTATGGCACACCAAAGCCTTCCAAAGATCCAAGCAAACCAAGATTTCCACCAAATAATCAACGGGTGATCAAGGATCTGATACTTCCTCTCGTGGGCCATCTCGGTCAAACAGCATAGAAAGTGCTGGCAACATGTCAAAGATAAATAAGCAAAGTAAACTTAGCAAATCATACCATACTGCCTTGCATATGGGTCATATGGATAATCTTGGACCATTGCCTGCCAACTGGGAGATAGCATACACTGAAGATAATGAGATGTATTTTATAGAGTGAGTACATACATTCAAAGAACTCTTCTCTGTCAATTGTTGCTTGTTGAAGGCATTGGAAAAGTCAATCTGTTTTACCAAACAAAATTCCAAATTTTAACGATTAGTCATTAAATTTACTACATTCCCAGTTGCATGTTTACCAAACCACTCAAAAAGCTTTTGCCACATTACTATTAAAGGAATTCTTATCATGGTTATCAATATTTGAGTACATTCGACTGCATCATGATCACTATAGTTCAAAAAGTAGGTATACACAAGGCTTCATCCAGAGAGAGATGCAGAGAATGCACCCTCTTTCCAAGCTCAGATTTGTTAATAATTATAGCAAATGTTGTGTTATTGCAACATTTTTCAATTGTTGCCCCCAGCCTGGAGAAAATCCCGGATCTACCTCTGATACAAACATTAACTGTTTTAAGAAATCTCTCAGAAAAAAAAATAAAAATTTTACTTTGATAATTTTAAGTGTACATACACAGTGCATATTGGGAAAACTTGTGTTTCATTGTGTTTCATATTTTCAGTCACAACACTGGAACAACACACTGGCATGATCCACGGCTTGCTGATGATCAAAATGATGATCATAATGACTATGATGATGAAGGTCAGTTGAATCTGCTTGAAGAAACATTTTTATACTCGATTTGCTTTGACAAACATGAGCAGCTGAGATGTATAAGGTGATGCACAGATGCAGTTGAGGAATTTAATCAGAAACTGTGTAGGAATGTTTGAGAAAACGAGGTTCTACATGTTTTGTGGGCATGCACGTTATTTACAACCTACTCAGAGTTTTTCAAATGAGTTTGAATTGGTGAATCAAAGCAAGAAATTTGGTAGCTTTGAATGGGAGTTTTGGAAATGTTTTTCTTTACTTGATTGAAGACAAACAGCCGGCTCTAGAACGTGATGTAGCCGTCGGAAATTTTTCTGCTTGCAGCTTATTTTAAAAACCCCTACCTTCTTAGGAATGCAAATGTAAATTTTTTTCCCTCTGTTACTATCTTTCCTCCGTCATTCGAAATTGAATTGATTATGTGAGGCAGGCGTCGTTGAACTTCGCTGAACGTTATTTAAAAGTTTTTATTTCATTAAACGTTTGCCTTAACTGAGTCTCACTTGTATTTATTCAACTGGTAATTTTATATTTCCCGCAAACAATTTCTCGCCAACTTTGGAGTCACTCTTATGCCTATTTTCCATAAATACATTTTCTGCATTTTATTCACACAACTCTAATTTTCCATCATCCATTTCTCACAAGTACCACTCAGATCTAACTTACAATCTGCTCCACCGTCATCTGTTCTACTTACATTTCATCATCCATTTCTCACAAGTACCACTCAGATCTAACTTACAATCTGCTCCACCGTCATCTGCTCTACTTACTTTCATTCTTGTCTTCTCGTTTTTGCTTGAACAACTGTTGTCCAACTCTGAGTCTTGTCTTTACACCAAACTCATCACTGGCACTGGCATATTTCTCGCCGATAACTTTCTCGTTCTGTCTAATACCATCTCTTATACAACAGCTTCTTTATACACTCCATGATACGCTACTGATAATGAACACAAAGTCCACAGCATTTGTAATTAGCTGATCTCCTACTATTCAAGGCGGTCTCTGATTAACTTCCTATTTTCCTCCCACGAGTTTATACTCAGTCTCCGGTTCATTTCCATCCACGCTATCCATCACTTTTCCTTACATCTTCACATCCATAAGTCATGTGCTCTTTGTCCTCTTCATCTCACATCTTACAAGCAGCACACATCCTCTGTACTTTTCAGATCATATTTCCTACATTCCAAGACCTCACGCCAAGACCTCTACCTTACCCCTAATCGTTCATGAGACATCCCGTCATTTTGCAGGCAGTGTGTTACCAGTGTTGGGTATTGCACCCTCCTGTTTGTCTTTGTGCCCGCCCCAGTTTTTGGCTCGCCGTGCTTTTATTTCCAAGTTTGAGGAATTCCGCCTTTGTCATCTATACGACTGTACTTTGCCGTATATACCGCTTACTTTGCATTGAAAGCATTTTGTGTGGGTGCTGTTACGTAACAATTACTTGGAACTAAATGTGTTGTCGCTCGTCTCATCTATTGTGTAACCAATAGAGGAAGATGTAGACTCGGTTAGTTTTGGAATGTTGCCTTAGATGTGAATGTTTTTTCTTATAAACAATCACTGAAAGCTTCGGCTCCAGGCTCCTAAAACTGAAAGTATGCGTGCATGTTTAATTGTTTATGCAAATATGCATGTGACCTTTATCTTGCATGCTAATTTATTAATAATTAGCACTCATATTTTGTATACATAATATTGTACATAAAAGCTCTCCTTTACGAAGTACCGTATCACAAAGTGTTTTCACTCTTATTGCTCGGTCATGAACGTGTTATGTATTAAACGCTTCTTTTTCGACATTTAGAACTGCCGCGTGGTTGGGAAAAGGTTGAAGATCCTAAATTTGGTACCTACTATATCGAGTAAGTTTTTCGCTTTCTTTGTTACTTCATTGTAGATCTGTGATCGACGCAAGGTATTTGCTATTGGCTCGTCATTATGTTAATTCCTAACTTTTTACTAAACGATCGACTGTTTTATCTATCTTAAGTTGAATGCACAATTACTTTTTGAATGGATCGTGTGGTTTTCACTCTTTAAATCTACAGCTCGCCACAGTGAAGTTGATGATGTTTGATTGGAATACCACATTTTTAATGTTTGATTGTAGACAATTAATAACTTTTATTGTTTGTTGATTAACCCCATCGACTTATTTTGAATATTTTTTTATGAACAGTATCTCTATAATGTACTGATTTCACTTTGTATACATGTTTATTTCGCACATTTCCATGTCCTTTATTACGCGGGAATCGTTTGCGGGTATGTTCAAAGCAATGTTGTTTACTGGGATTAAGTTGAAAATGCATCATTTGGTAAAATAATTTATAGCAAGCCCTATTTAAGATTGGAAACACTTTCATAACAATCCTGTTGCTTTTGAGTTTCCGAAATTTAAAATCATATCGATTGAACGTTTTTTCCGAGCTATCGAAATGTTCTTCAATCTTTTTCTCAACATTTGCTGCTTTTGTTGTGTGAGTGAATATTGTCCACTCCTCTTTTCAAGTTTACAATTGTAAGTCACATATAAAACGTTGCCAAGTGAGTAATAAGTTTGTCGAATATTTCTTCTTTTTTTTTGTCGAATATTGTTAAGTTTTATATCTCGGAGTAATCACGAGTCAAATTTCTAACATATTTGATATTTGACGCACGGTTGATGAGGGCGGACAACTCAGTGAAATTCTCGTTAACACGATGAATAACGTGCTGAGCAAATATGTTAACAACAATAAATTTTTACATCAGTGGGTAGCTATTGTGTTCAACAGTCTCTTGTAGCGAAGTAATTAAAATCAATATATTGTAACGTTCAACATCGTTTGTGCAAAAACTCTTTTAGTTCTTATTGATATGTTCTTTTAAGTTTTAAACTTATGGGCGGAGCGATATGCATTCACTTGCCTGAAAGAAAAACACTATGTAACTGATTACATAAATTTTTTTACGCTTACCTTAATTCCCGTCGACGCGTCGTGTGATTCCGTGCGGCGTATTTAGCTGAACCATGCAATTCAGCATGATCTTGTTACCAGATTATATAAGCATTTTTAGAATAACTTACAGCGGTTGAAACTTGCTCTTCTTCTATAGGCACAGCATTTGCTTTATTTGTACCACGAATTCAACGTAGAGAACCTACTAATATGTTTTTGTGATGCATGTGACGTGTCATTACAGTTTTTTTACTTTTGCGTTACCTAAAGAAATGTAAAAGGGGAGAAACAAGTTGAAATCAATTTTCTATTCAGTTCTGTAAACAGATCAAATGCAGTTAGTTATGGTAAAAACTACTGTTGATTACGGGTGTACATAAATCAGCTTTTTTCTCATGAATATTTTTCTGCTATGACTACGTCAATAACGTAGACAAAGGGGGAGGGTCTTGGCTTCTCTATTGGCTGAAAGGTCATGAATATTTTTTGCTATGTCTACGACAGTAACGTAGCAAAGGAAGGGACTCTGCTATGGTTACCCCTGTGACTTAAGCAAAGGGGGGTCCCAGAAGGACTCGTAGAAATAAGAAAGAGGCGATTGTGAATGTTATTACCATTTTTACAAAATCTAACCCTATGAACAAAGCTAATCGCTATTAAGGTTTTATGAAGAAGTTTCACGTTATAACACCCTCCCCTCCCTTGTATGAAATGCTACCCCCTAACTTACGCCACTGATCTATATACGTATGTCATGTGTAAATATTAGTAATCTATTTTAGGGTTATTCCTTTGTTTAATCGATATGTATTCATCTTCATCGTTTTCTAGTCACGTGAATCGTACGACACAATTTGAAAACCCTTTATTGTCCAATAAACGAGGTGATAAGAAAATAAACAGCATGAATCAGGAACCACCATCCATGTTGCCATCCAGGGTAAAGAATGATGACGTTGAACCTTCAGCAAGGTATGAGAACTCTTCATCAAATTTTGAAGTGTTCTTCATTGTCCCTCGCACTATAATCCTTGTTTTTCGCTATTTACCATCTACTGTAGCGATGTCTGTTTGGTCAAAATGTCTTTACGTCATGTTGACTTTGAACTGTTTTGTCGTATCGGTTTCTAGATGGCAAAATGCTGGGTTTGGTACGGATGACCTGGGACCAAACTACTACAACTATCATGTAAAAGAACAGAGAATTACAACTGTGTTGCAGAAGGGTCTTAGGGATTTGGGTTCACCATTGTTGGTGGTGATCACCCTGATGAACCCTCAAGTAAAAGTATTGTACCTGGAGGTCCCGCAAGTGTTGATGGTAAAATAAGGATTGGCGATACACTTACTAAAGTCAATGGTATGTTATTGACTCTTATGTCTGGACTACCATGCAATTTTGTGTCGCTTATTTGCATATATATTTTATGTTAAGTTTTGGGAATTTTCATCTTTGATTTCATCAATGAAAAGTATTTTTTCGGTTGATTTTTTAAACGTTTAGGAATGTCCTTAGCGGGTCATAATCACAGATATGTGGTGGGTATGTTTCAGTCGATGTCACAAGGTGATGAGGTGGAGCTGGACTTGATACGAGGTCATCCTCTATCATTTGACTCAGACGATGCAAGCGTCCACAGTAACGGTGTACCAAAATATCACCATGATGATATGAGACCACCTCCATCCATTGATGATGGATACACAAATGGTAAATTTGGAAATGGTCAATACAAAGATACTTTACAGATAAATAAATACAACAAGGTCAATTCGTTTGTTCCAAGTGGGAATTCTGCGTTTAATGAACCAAAGCGCGAATGGTCCAACCAATCAAGCAATGGTAGGTTATGAAAATGTTTATTATTTGTAAATTACAAATTAAATTATCGTTGCAAACCCTTCAATTCTGAGTTAGCACTGATTTTGCTTCGAAGTACAATGAAATACAGCAAATAAATCTAAAGAGTATAATATTTTAATATTCATTATTATTATGTGATCAAAATCCCGCTCGTTTAAGTATTTTTGGAGATTTTTAAGAGTTTCATAAGCATGTGCAAACTCCGAAAAGCATGTTTCATTTCTGAAGTGGTTTTGATGCAAATGTTTACTGTGTACATGACATGTACTGTACTTTTTTTTAGATAAATACTATGATCAAGTTGATAACGTTCCACTTCAATCGTCAACTCTCCCCAGGACATCAACTCAGCGCGTGTCATCGTCTCAAGCTCCTCGAGTTGCGAGGGAGACGTTAAATGTCCACGTAGTCAAAGGCTCGAACGGATTTGGGTTCACGATCGCAGACAGCCACCAAGGACAACGCATTAAGCAGATCATGGATGCCGGTCGTTGTCAGGATTTGCAAGAAGGCGATTTGTTAATCGAGATCAACGGATTTAATGTACAAAGATATTCCCACAATGAGGTTGTGAATATGTTGAAGTCATGTCCACGTGACACGGAAGCTGCGATCATTGTTCAACGAGGAGGTATGTCACGTGTAAATAAATTGCAACTTCGCGATTGTCATTTCAAACTTCACGTTCAAAAGCGTTTTATTTTTTTGATGCGTAAGGCATTTGTGCGTTTAATTGTTCATCTCATATTCTTTAGTGGTAAAGCCCAGCATAAAATGCGTAAAACAGCCATAAAAAGAAAAAGAAAATAATATATATTTATTACAAAATGTTGACAGCTGACGTTTGGTCTTTATCATAAGGCATTCTCAAAGCAATTTGCGAAGTGAGTTAAATCGTTATATATAATTAATATATAATTAATTCATATTAACTCACATCGCAAATTGCTTTGAGAATGGCTTATGATAAAGACCAAACGTCAGCTGTTAACATTTTGTAATAAATATATATTATTTTCGTTTTCTTTTTATGGCTGTTCTACACATTTTATGCTGGGCTTTACTATTTATATTTAGAATACGATTCCAGCCTGGTTTATGATCGCATCTTCTTTTGTAATATTTTGTCTATGTTCTCTTCCTCGCTTAGTCTAATCAAATTCATAATTTCGATGTTTAGTGCCTGAGGAATCAAGTCCAATTCCTAATAGACGATCTTTGGTAAGCTTGCCTAGAGGAATTTGCCTTTTTTCTCCACCGATATAAATTTAGAAGTATTTCCTTTTGTAATATAAAAATTTAGGAGCCTACAAAAGCGCGAGCACCTCGTGCCCAGTCCACTCCGCCAATGAAATCGTCGCAGTACAATACGAACGTGACCATGGCAACGGAAGGACAGCCTACGAAGAATTATGAAACAGGTTCTCTCCAGCGTCCATCTCGACAGGCAAGAGTTTCAAGTTCTGGTGATTCGACCAGTTATCAATCATTGAAACGTGCTGTCGCCTCGCAATTAAGGTATGTAACTTAATGATCGATTGGAAAATGCGCAGTAAGTTTTCTGCTATTTTTTTAAGGTGTTTTACTCGACAAAGACCATCTTTGTAAAATCACATGAAAAATTTATGGCGTTGCTTAAATACAACCGGCGTTGTAATATAGTCATATATTCGGTTATATAGTAACATAGCAATATATACTTTAATTAGCAATATAGTAATATAAGTTTAATTTATAACTTCAGTTTTGCTGCCGCCTAATTATTGAAATATGCAGTCAATATTACAATGTATGACAAAACGTATAAAAACAGCCTAATATATAATTAATAATGCAATATATAGCATCTCTTTTATTATAATATTTTAGTAATTTTGCATAATATAATACCGTTCATTTGCTTAAGTAATAATACTAACGACGAAAGTGTTCGTCTTAAAAAATTCTGATTTCTGACACGGTAATACGCACGTGAAGAACATGTGTCTTTCAAGTGATTTGAAGTATGTGTGTGCGGGTGTCGTGAAGACTGCTATCGCGGTGAGAATATTTTTCCAACTTGATGTTCATCGCCTCCAATTGTTTATTTGATTGCTTTACACGTTGACTTGTCCCGAAGATGCGAGTTCATGTCTCGCCTAAGCTGTATGATTATCATGTGTGTATAATAATAATCCTTTCATGAGATATCAATTTCTGATTCTCTGATAATGGCTTTGGATAAAGTGTTAAGTTGGGAATTTTCCATATGAAAATTGCACCATATTTTGCTAATAGACCTGTGCGAAATCTCAAATCTCATTCTATTTATGTTCTTTCAGGGCGAATGGTGCAGACAATATTAGTATTGGCGGAGGATCAATGGGGACTGGTGATGATTATCTGGAAATGACGTTGTTGCTGAAGCGTGGTGAGAGTGGTTTTGGATTTCGTGTGATCGGAGGAGATGAAGAAGGATCACAGGTTAGGGCTTGTTTTTGATGTGCAGTTTGATTGAATATCATTTGGGTACTGCTGTACATAATGTGACAATGAGGGGTATTGCTTTACATGTGATAATGGGGTGTTTTAGAATTTCCTTCAAATTTGTATTTTGTGTATCGCTTACTGTACAATACATATCAGACGCCATTTTTGCTTTTATCAATGTTAAGTATAACCTAGACATTTAAGCCAAAATAAAGATTACTTGCATACACTGGAAACATCCACACACTTGCAACATGCATACACTGTGAAATTTATGACAGCCAATCAACGTCTGAAGCTGTTTACTGTTCAGTTGAATAACCAGCCCACTAACGTTGTCGTTCTTCACTTCATTAGAAACATTTTGTTTTTGCGGAGAAAGCTTGACTATATGAATGAATTGACTAAGTCTTGGATATGTTATTGTAGATCTCTGTGGGAAGATTGTCCCAAAGAGTTCAGCTCACAAGGACGGTCGATTACGTCGTGGTGATGAAATATTGTCCATAAATGATACAAGTGTGGTTGGATCGACACATCGTCAAGCTATAAGCCTGTTGAGTTCAGCTGCTGCAAATAATAAAGTGAAACTAACAATACGAAGATGGAAAACTGGCGTCCAATCAGGAAGTAAGATGGACGATCTTGTGTATTCATTCATGTTTTGAAATACGTTTTCCGGTCATGTCGCGAGATTGCACAAATACATGCGCCATGCACGAAGTTCTTGAACCAATCAAAATCTTTCTTGTGTCTTTTCACGCGCGAGTGTCACGAATGACACATAAAATGAAGCGTGGTCGGCATAATATAAAGATAAATATACGATTTCATTGCCACGAATATTTTGCTATTCGCTTAAGTAAACGCTTGATAGACATCTTGTTCTATTTAATTTGTGCACAGTGTTTAATTGACGATAAATAAGTCATATTCGAACGGTTGAACGGGTAAATTATGATACTAAATTAGCATGGTCTACTTATGAATATGGTTCAAAGTAACCACTTCGGTTTACTTGATGTCATCTTTTCATCATTTATATTCCCTAGGATCCACTCCAGTCGGTTCTTTGCGTCGCAGTGTGTCCCAGGCCTCTCAACTCTCTGAGATTAGTCAGAATTCAATGCGTTTTCAAGATCTGCAGGGAACCTTGCCGGCGGGTACATCAGTGACGGTCTATCCTCAGCCCGTAGTGCACCGGCTGTCAACAAACCCCGGTATTATGACGTCAGCCACCACAATAGTGAAGGACAGTTGTCACAGCGTGTGGATGACAACATCGACATGACAAACCAAAAAGATGTCCTGGTAGAAAGGCGCGAAGAGGAAGGCTTTGGTTTTGTGATCTTGTCTACCGAGAATAGCATTGGATCAACTATTGGTCGTATTATAGATGGCAGTCCAGCTTATCGTTGCGGTCAGTTGCGTGTCGGTGATCGTATTGTGGCAGTGAATGGGCTTAAAATTATTGGCATGAATCATAGTGATATTGTGAGCATGATAAAGACGTCTGGAACTAGTCTCACTTTGAAAATTATTTCCCAAACTGGTAAGTCGCAGATCCGTTCTCGGAACTACTATTCATCTTTAAAGGAAATGTTAATATAATTTTACCGATTTATGAAGACAATTGTAGGTGTGTTCACTGTATTTTTAAAAATAAGCTAGAACTGGGATGTTTTATTTACTTAAATGTACTCAAAACTTCTTTAAGCGATGACGAGCTAAATATTACATCAATGCCAAAAGCAAAATATCTGTTTTTGTTTTATTTGTTTTCGTTGAAGTCAACGACAACTGAAGCACATTTTCTTTTTAGATAAAGAGCCTGACAATCCTCGGGATCGTCCCACCAGAAAGGTGAGGTGGAAATTGAGTTTAAATCTATTCCTACTTAAATTTGTCGAATAAAGACGGGGGGAGTAGACAAATGAAAGTAGCCATGACTATTGTGTTGGATAGAGGCAAAAAGTCATCCATGATTTAAAACTTGGAATAGAAATTACTTCTATCAATGGAAATGAATTTTCCTCATATTTTATAATTATGTTGATTGTGCTCAAAAGGAGGGAAAGCTGATGTTTCTGTTTTACACTAAAACTGTTATTTATAAAACATCTTCAATTTGGAATCACCTACAGTACATATCTATTCCTTTGACTTTGATTGTGATGCTGGTTTCTTCGACTGCCATGTTGTTGTTTTTTTATTCTTAATTTTATCAATAATGTTTTTTCTGTTTGATTAGAGTACCGGAGATGTGTACGGGTACGACGAACCCGATAGCGGCCGTAACTATCGTAGTGGAAGTATGGGCGTATTGCAAGACAAAGGATCTCAAAACAAATTTGGTGAATTCAAACCCCTTGCTCAGGTAAAATACAAAACAATTTCTTACACATTGTGTTGTACGATTACAAAAGACAAATATGCATGTGTAATAGTTCAGTGAATCTGGAGTGATGTATTTCCACCCTTTTTTTCTAGAATGGCTACGATTATGGTAGTGGAGACAGGAAAAACAGAGGAGAAAAGCCTCCTATTATGCCAAAGCCAAAACGCCCTAACTCGGAGATGAATGTGAACCAAATTAAAGTATTGTCTATTACTCTCTTATATTATCTTCAGGCGTGTATTGACTTTATTTTTTCTATGTAGTCGGTTGCCCAGCAACAACCCAACTACAAGCCAGTTCCAGCTCCCCGACGTAGCTTTAGTACAAACGGTACAATGGATCGCGTTAACAGTCGCGGCGAAGATGAGACGATATCGGTCCAGTTGAAACGAGGTCAACAGGGCTATGGATTCAGCTTACGCGGTGGTCTGGATTTGGGAATTCCTTTATTTGTGTTGCGAATGGCTGATGGTGGAACAGCACATAGAGATGGCCGATTGATGGTAAGTTGTTTTGTTATTTGACGTTCTCTCATCATTATTACAAAATCAGCATTTATTCTTTGTGCTTTGGTAACATGGGGTGAAATCACACATGCACACATTTATTCAAAACATGATGATTTGAATTTGCACTTTTTAAACTTGAATTCATTTGCAAACGATATGGTTAAATACAAAGGTTCTAAGAGATAAACGCGAAATAACTAACTACATGTATATTCTTATACAAATATAATTACATTGTAATTGTTACTTTGATTATGTTGCTATTGATTTCATTTGTCACTTGAATTGTTTCAGGTTGGAGATGAACTTATTGAGATCAATGGCCAGCCTACGTTCAATATGAATCATAGTGACGCCATTGATGCCATCAAACATGGTGGAAACACGCTCGAAGTTGTTGTGAGGCGTTCTGGAAAACAAAGCTACATGAGTACGTATCGAGTATTGGCATAGCCTAACAAAAATCTTGTTTGCCCTTACAGAATTGCATTCGGGGGGGTGGGGTGGGGGGAAGGAAGGTAATTTTGTAAAAGAAGAACCGTATTTTATGTTTGTTTGTTTACACACGGCGATGTTTCATAAATGTGAAAAGCGTTGGAGACTTCATTCCATTGAGTAAATATGCTAAACTGCTTTTGCTTTAGACTAACAATGTGTTATTTGATGTGAATTGGTTGGCTGGGAGATATTTTTAAATTGCTCTTTTGATATCGAAGTGTTTCTTGTTTCAGGTAATACATTACCAAACGGTGGATCCAGCAATACCGGAGTCCGTCGACAGCAAAGATTCTACTATTAAGAGAGCCCCTTCATATTGCTGGCACAAGTAAGCTGAAATTTTATTGAAACATCAACAAATTGGATTGTCAACAGCTTGATAAATCATCCAATTTCAATATTCTTATACATGGATTATTGAGTTTTGGCAATTTTAAACTCGACGCTAGATTTCGTGAAAGATCGTGTTTAATTTCTTTAAAAAATTTTATGTGAAGTGTATTGCATTCTTCGATTCATGATGTAGGGATAACTAGGGATGATTAATATCAATGAGAGTTTTTCTCGGACAATACGTCGGATATAAAAATGAAAATTGTTGCACGCATGTATGTTATATGAAGATATATATATTAACGGAGTATTGTTTTAATCATTATACAATTTTAATTCATATATTTTTTGGATTGATCCTTGTGGTATCTCTTGTTTCGATGGTTTGAATAATCGCCAATTGATGGCCACTGGGCTTTTACTTTAAATAGTGATTTCAGCCTTCGTTTTTTAGCTATTAAATTTCTGTAATAACAAATATTATGCAGTAAATATAGTTGAAAAAATTTCGTCTTTGATTGTTTTTTTGAAGAGCTATTTCGTAATCCCTGTCAGAAAATATATTGCCCTTGCCTCTGGTAGTCAACGCCATTGTGCATTGGCGCCTGAATCGGGGCCTAACTTTTTATAAACAAAAAGTTGAGCCATAGCAAAAGTATTTCCAATTTTGTTAATATTTTCAGTTACTACTTACGGTAGCAAAGGAGAAAACGTCTCTAGGCTTTTGATGTAAGTGTATCTTAAAGTTGAAGATATGGTTTTTGTAGCTTAAAATTTTGATTGAGGTTGAAGAGTGAGAAGATTAAAGTTTTATTGTGTTGTTTCTGAAAGGCGAAAGAGGTTTTTGGGTCCCTGGAGCATTGCAATATTATGCAGTTGGAATTCTCTGATACCTGTATTTATATTTCGAGTGTGTTAAGACCGTGCATTTTTAACTGTTTGATGGGAAACACTCTAACGGTCACGCCATCCTTGAGGCTGTTTGTGCATTCGAACCATTCGAACCCATCTACACTAACTTAATTGACATTAAAGTCTTCTATAAACTGCTTAAATTTAAAACACGTAAAAATGTTGGTGGAAATTTTAATAAACTGTTAGAAACCAGACTAACGGGCCGAGGTATGAAAAAACACGAGCAAGTACAGCTTAATACAATAAAATTTCTCTCAACCGATGTTCATATTCTCAATTAATTCCATTTAATTTTCACATAATCGATAATCGATCATTTTCTAAATATTTTATTTACACATCCTCTAATTACAATCGCTCAAGAATCCATCATACTTTTGAGCGATCCAATTTGAGTTCGGGCAGGAAAAGCATGTTGAAAGTTGAAAGACACGTGGAGACTAATTTTTTGGTCCGACTTCATGTACGGCGGCTACCTATTACAAGAAAGGGAATTGGATTTTCAAGACTTATACTACTATGGTAAGAGTTTATTTTGCGTTTGAGCGAGTTAATACTGCTTTTCAGAAGATCTAGTTGTACTGCTGTTGTACGTAAATTTGAAGTTTTGTACCTTACACTATTCACTGTTTTCGCGAAATTTGTGAGGTGTTTTATGTGATTGCTAACCGCGATATGCCTCGCAGTATTAAAAGCAATATTGCATTTGTTGTTTCATGAAATGAGTCGAGTCTGGACTTGTCTGGTGTTCAAACTAACTGGTGCTGTGTAGTTTTGGTTGCCTTTTATGCTATGTCACCCTTTTTTTTGTGCATTAAAAGCACTTAGATGAAAACGAAATTAATCATTTTTTTATTCTGCCGAACCAGTAGCATTTTACTGTTGATAGTTTCTGCCTAATGTCTAGCAAAGATTATTGAAGCAATAAATCTACCATTGTCTGAACAAGGCCAAATCAACGTTGGAAAATGTCTGAAACTCTGTTCTCATATTCATCAGTTTTCATCACGAGTGTTGTGATGGGAAAGTCAAATTCTTATGTACTCCTGTGTGATGTGATCTTATGTTAGACTTTTTAATCTATAAGAATGTCGCATTAGATTAGGGAATCATAATCATTAAAATTGGAATCATAAATGTTAATTCCCCTATTAATGTAGTTGTGTGAAAAGAATTGTTTATTTTGATTACCAAGTGGTATATCCACACATGTTCTTCTCAAACATACTGCAAACACATCAGATTTCAAGCATTCTCGATGGCTGTCACAGGCACGTCCAAGCTTTGATAGTGACTTTTTCTCCATTTCTAAAAATGCACCACCATGAAGCACATTGTTTGCGAAAGTTAAGGCGTATTTTTGCACTCCTGACTGAAAACATTACATACTAACCAATCATTACTGTGCATGTACCAAGTCCTGTTGATGGTTTTATAAGGCATGTTTCAAATATTGATTGGCAGTCCGAGTTTGTCAAACATTCATTTCCTCCAAATATGTGTCGTTTCTCAAAATCTAAAGTATATCAGTTTTGTCAGTGGTTATTCCTAAGAGATGTAAAGGAGTTGTCCATTTGGTGCAAACTCAAAATTCTCTCATTTTAACCCCGCCCTTCATTTTGTACACAAATGTGCAATATTTGGCTACTTTGCACTACCCCCTTGCTGAGTGCACCTCCAACCTGGGGAAATATTCATCTTTTATGTTTGAAAACAATTTTCAATTGATTATGATTGCTTAATGATTTCTTTTAGCCCCCTCTTTCTGTATACACACCCTCTCTCTTTTTCTACATACTTGCGAAGTGGGTACCCTAAATGTTCCCTACACTGCCTTAAGTATTTCTTTATTATTGCAAGATGGATTAGGGATGAAAAAAAGAAATTTTCTTTAAAATAGCCGTGGTCCTTCTTTTAATTTTGTGTCTAGCTGCTTAAATTTCCATGTTTGCTTCTAATTAGAAATACTATTCTAATTGTATTTCTTAAGGCCTCTCACACTCAGTACTCTAGCCAGCCTGCAGATTTGGTCTTGCCTTACTATTGTATTTTATAAAGCACGGGGGGGGGAGGGGGGTATCACATCCGGTAGCATAGCCTGCATGCAGGTTTAGTCTTATGCAAATATTGAACATTAGCATTATTCATTTCTTTAGAAATCAATTGTTTTTACCATCAGTGAACAGCAAGACAAGTAAAAGGTCGTCCTTGCTCGTCTTGTGGCCCCCACTTGTCCTGCATTTTATGTTTACCTTTGCTAATATCTTTGTCGTTTTCTTTAACGTAAAATCCATGAATTCCAGCTAAACACACGAGCAACAAAAGCGTTGCACTTTTTCCTATCATCTTGTTTTCTGTTTAAAGATGAAATAATTAATATGTTACATTTTGCGTTATAAATTAAATGGTTTGAACCCGGGTGTATCGTTACATGTTTGTAGATGTAGATCGTCCAGGTTAGTATAGTCCTGAGAAGGACTGTTTTTGTTGTTGTTGACTGACGTTTCGACAACCTTAGCGGGAGTCATTTTCAGAGTCACGTGACTACTGCTAAGGTTGTCAAAATGAACACTATGTGAACAATAGTGAACACTATTTTCTGTTTCGACAATCCTTGGTTTTTATCACTAAGGCTTAGTTCAAACGTCGAACTTTACATGCACCGTACGTATTTAAAACAAAAGATAATGTGGAATTTTATCTTTTGTTTTAAATTTTATAAATCATATTTTTGAAATATTTTTCATGTCTCTCCATTTAATTATGTACTATTGTTTCTTAAATTAACACCTTATGTGTCAAACCTTGTATTGAATTTGAGTCGGGGTGTTTTGTGGCCAAAGTAATTTTAGTTCATTGGAAATGTATCTCACAGCTACATCCCCTTACTGACTTTCATTTTATTTGCCGCGAGACTTGAATCTTTATTTACTTTAAATATAGATTTTCTTTCATTGAGAAAGTTCTAATTTTGAATTTAGTTATAAATGATGCAGTGAGCTGTATAATATAAACTGGAACGCTTGCTGTTTTCGATGTATTAAAATCTGAGTTTTTCTGTTTATTATCAAATGTCATGTGGTAACAGTTATCATGGCAATTTGCTATATGCTATGTTTTATTTTATATATCGTTGTTGATTTTTCAAAATAACATCATAAAATTTCTGAAAACTTTAAAACTAGTTTTATTTTCGGCTTTTGCACCAAAAACTCAACACGGTTAAAAACTATTTCACACAACAAACACCACGCGCCGTTCTTCTTTATCATTTCTTGTCGTTTTCGCTCAACTTTTTTCGTGTCTTCTAATTTTAAAATTTTATATCAACATCTTTTTATAGTTTGAGACAACATAGTTGGAAAATACAAACATTGATGGAAGCAAGAATATGAAAATGGACAACAAAGACGAAACGTAATAAATGGTAGGAACTTTGCTGAGAATTTTTTGTGTAAAACCTATTGATAACCAGGTTTTTTATCTGTTAGGATCTCGAGTTGAGTTGGTTTTTTTTTTCATGATACAAGTGGCGAAAAAATATAATTTATTATTGTACTAAATAACGGTCTTACCTTGAGATCTTACGAATATGAATCTATTTGAGCTTGAGTGAATTTGCGCTGTAAATATTTTCCTCTTCGTCCTCCGTGATTCAAAGTTAATAAACTAGTGAAAGATGCTCAATCTGCACTCCTATTTTATACATCGCTGCTGGGATGAATTGAATATAATTGTCAATTGAAACAACATGTTAGCCGCATGCCGCCTACATTTGCTTTAATTACAAACAACGGACCGTGCTATTGTTGGCGGCCAACGCATTTCGAACTGCCTTTGAAATGTCTTGAATCAATTGGACTCAAACCCGTTAATTGCACGGTATGTGGCGATCAAAAGATAAATATATTAAATTCTGACGTAAATTCTTTAAAATCTTAATTTATTAATGTATAATCAGTGCACGCTTGTGCAATGGAAAGTGCACCTTTCAAAGGAAATTTTTTTCTGCTTTTCGCGAGAATTTCTGCATAATTCTTGGGATTAGGTTTAGAAGACTATTTTCGTATTACCATTGAATAGAACGTTGTGTACGTTGGGGGATTGAGACGAACTTGTGTAGCAGCTGTCCTACGTCATCGCATACGTGTTTGTGTTCCATCAACGGCGAAAAATCTTTTGAATTTGATGAATTGTTGCTCTTCAACAATGTTGCGTAGAACTCCAAAAGTTCTAAACAGCAATCATAGGAAGTAATCCAGAAGCGTGGAGTTTTGTTATTCTTTGAAAATCCTAACCCTAAATTTCACACCACGTTTTCAATATATTTTCGCTTTTTTTACACAGATTATAAATTCATTATGTTTTGCAGTTATATCGACTTTTCAACTTTGCCTTAGTAATTATTTATGTTATTCCAAAACTTGCATTCTCGCGATGAAAAGGCTTTAATAACGTTTTAATGAAGTACTTTATTTTAACCGCAAGTTCTGTTTCCTTTGTGTCACTTCGAAAAACAGCAATCTCATGCCGCTTTCGTCTTCACTATTATTTAAACCTCGATTTACACTTAGGCGTTTTCGCAAAATTTTATCATGGAGAAATTTTGCTGTTGAGAAATTAAGACTTTAAAGAACTATTTTCATATTGAATTAGTAATACCAGTATTATATATGTAGATTTTACCTATTCGTGTATAAATATGAAACATAAAGCCAAGTTTCGTTTGAATTCGAAAAAATGTATTGTGATTATGTGATATCGAACTATTAGTGGATTCGATATTTTTTAACTAAACGTTTTCACTTAAATAAATGTCTCCCACATTGGATTGCTGTATGTCATTACAGTTGACTCTAGGCACTAATTTAAGTTTTGAGGAAAAGTTATTAATAGAAATTTTCTTAAACACTCGACAAATGTTTACCTACTCTCTATTCAGGCAGTGCTCAAAGTTATTTTAAGTTACAGAAACAGTTTGATAATTTACATGAAGTTTAAATTTAACCTCAATCTAGTTCAAAAATATTTTTATGTGAAAGTTAATGAAGTCTGTCGATGTCTCTAGCTCTTAGTTAGACTACCTGATTAACGTATCACAGGGATTTAGGTGACTCCGTTTGATAATTCTTGATAGTTTACAGATTCAAATTTACTGTTATACTAATAGAGCCATAACTCCCAATATACATAATGATATTCTATCAATTTGTTGACCTTGTGAAGTAAACGTCAGCACAATGTTCTGTCTATTATGATACATGCTAAGCCAAAATAAACACTGGACGGTTTATTGACGATAGGGGAACTGTCAGTGATAAACCCTCGGGGATTGACCTCTATCGGTTCAGGTCTTTTCAAAAATTCAGGTAAATACGACTTAACTATTGCAGATCAATGCCATTGTCGACTTTTCGGATTTTTTAGGCAGTCAAGGAATGGGTCGTTTGATCTTCTTCTTTGTATTGTAAATTATATCTTGCAAACTTTAGCCCTCTCGTAAAATATGTCATGGCTTCAAATGTTTTCTATAATCAAAGCAATCCGTTGATTTGGACACAACTTTGTCGTTGTCTGCGACTGATTAATTATTAAAATTACACGTAATGTCTTGCGCAATAAATCTGAACTTTCGAAATCAAAGATAGACAAAATTAATCGCTTAAATCGACATGTCGGAAAATCAAAAATACTGGAATTTAAAACCATTAAAATAGCTACGTGTAAACTATTTTGAAGGTCAATTATTGGTGAATTGTTCCTCAGTCGACTGCGAGAGATACCAAGGCTTGTGTTTTTTTTGGATAAGTATGCCGTTTTCGTACCTCTAGTGTTGTTCAAATTATTATAGTTTATTTAAAAATAGGTGCACTCCGTACACCTATTGTGCTCATTCGTCTATGCATTAGCTGATAGGGAAGCCTTTTCTCCAGATTTCAATCGAATTAAGATCTAGCTGATAGTTACAATTGAAGAACAAGCGCTGCCTTTCAACAAAAAAATACATTGGCATTGTCATCAACACAGAAAATACTCGACCCTCAGATATCGAGAGATTTCGAATGGAATACTCGTAATATCGAAATATATCGTAAAGATATATATATCGTTGCCAGAAATATACCAGGCCGAATTTTCATTACGAATATAATAGCCCAAGACAAGAATTTCAATATAGCCATTACAAAAAAATAATAGAGATGAAGGTTTTTCTTTTTCAATAACTTAAAACATAACACAGATACTTTGAAAGATATTTATGCGAGCATTCAAATGTAAGCTCAATTTGTATTCTATTCGTGTTCTTTATACAATTGTATTTGTAGTTCTAATCGATGTATATAATTATCTGCTTTTATAATTATATTTGAAGCTTCGTGTAAATATCTTTCATAGTATCTGAACTTAAGTTAAAAATGAGACATCGTCTCATTAAAAAATCTTCTACACATTTTTTTTGTAATGGCTTTATTAAGAATTAAGTCTTATGCTGGGCTATCATATTCATAATGTAAATAAATATCTAGTAAAGTTTTTTATCATTCCAGACATGTGCTCACTTGTCTTGTGACGAGTGTGTCATATTTCAGTAATTTTTATTCGTTAAACCCTAATCCAATTCGCAATGAAAAATTTTTCATTGGAAGTTTTGTTGAATCGTCGGAAAGATATAATTAGAACTGCGTTCATTATATAAATGAAGCTGTGACACTTTCCATTTTCAGCGTAAATGTAATTTTTAGATTTTTGTCATATTGATTTTCAACAATGTTGTTACACTATTAGTTCGCGCCTTTGAGCATTTTGCGAATTATTTCATGCATCATCTTCAGCTTCTCGAAATAATTTTAGACGTAAGTCGAGGAATCCATTCACTCAGTTCACTGATTTGTTTTCAGATATTTTTCAACAATGCAGTAATTTCACTTGCACAAAATCATCGATCATTCTGTTTATTGTTTCGATAAAGTGTTAAAGCTAAATTCATAGATACATAATTTTGATATCACCTAATAAAATTTAGTCATTTTAAAAGTTGAACTCGTAGTATGATGATGAAACAAAACACGAAACTTAATAAAACATAACAAAATATGAACTTAACTTAACTTCCATCATAAGATTTATTTTGATAAAGCGACGTAATGTCTTGAGTATTATTTTGCAACAATAAATGTCAATCATCATTTTTAGTGATAACATGCCAGATATAGTCAATGCTACGATCATATACATGTCCTATTTGTCACGGCTATAGATTTCGTTTTTTTTATTTTCAGTTGTTGCTAAATTTGGTTACAATTTGAAACTGTTAAAGTTTTTAGGGATGATCAAACTTACATTTGCATGTGTCCATAATTAATTTACTCTGTAGAGAAGCTCATTTACGCACAAGACTCGCAGACAATGAATGAAACAGGTGAATCTATGAAGCCTCCCGTCACATGAATATGCGTCTTGCTAGAAAATTAGAGCCACTTTGTTAACGCCGGATGGCAGAAACAAAAAAATTCTCATTAGGATGTTGTATTTCACAGTTTGAAGTAGATTGATTCCGCTCTTAGATACGAGATACGCTTCATTATTCATATGACTTCGTTTCACCTGTTGAATTTTGTTACGTTAAAAATAGATTAATAAATGCAAGCATGACTACATTCTCTCTTCGAATGTATTTGAACACGACGCATGAATAATGTCCGGAAAGGTGTGTTTTGTTTTGAAAAAACACGTCAATAAAATGACTGGAGTTTTTTCCTGTGAGCATCGACAGAGATTAATATGCTTTTCTAAAATTTCTCACTTTAACTAAAATCAAAACGTCCCATGCACTTCATGTCAAGTGATTCCAACACTTATCTCTAGAGTGACAGTGTTTGCCACAATGTCCTTTTTGAAATACACCGACTAACGAGATAGTTAGCATCTGAATGTTTGGTTCGAATGCCTTTCATGAAGAGAGGGGGGAAGGCATTTCATTATGGAGGGGCAGGACAGTGGGTCCGAAGTGTTTTAATGTTATATTTTACCGTAAGAAGTAAGCGTAAGTGTGGGGGTGAAGTATTGGACGTTATAAATTACCTTCAAATTTTGAGGGTTCTTATAATCACGACGTTTGTATACAGTGTGCGACTATTTGTATTGAACTGATATTTTTGTAGTGATGCTATATTGTTTTCATTAAATTAATGTAGTGCCTCTTTCATTCACGTTTTTGCTTGCGGATGTTATTATTTTTAAAATCGACTGCACGTGCTGTTAGCTTTATTTTGTTATTGCTTAAAGAATAAAATAGATAATAAGATTGCTCTGCAACCGTTGATAAAAAGTATGATCGTTTTGAAAATCAGCTGAATTCTTTCATAGCAAATTTTTCCGATTTTTTCCGAATTCATACTGTTTTTCTTTGAATCTTCGATTTTTTCCTCTTTTTTACACTGCTGCAGGCTGAAACTATTTTGTATTGTGCTATGAGGGGTCCAATCGTGGGCCTGTATATTAAATGACTTATTTGCATGTAAACCAGCACAGATTGTGGACATTTTCAGGAAATCATTTGATTTTTGGTGTCTTGTTTGATGCTTTAATGAAGGGTCATCAGGATATTATAGGAAATAATGCACTTTATTTCCCCATCCTCCGTAATTGTTTCCTGTGCTTCAGTGCATGGTTCTTAAATTCCCATGGAAATTTGAGCCAATAATAATAAATAGATTTGTTCTTTGCATTGCTATACGTGCAATAGCGTTTTCTTGATGGTGTATTAATTGAATATATATCACGAGTCATTGACAGCTTAAAGCGACGATGTGGATGGAGGATTGGAGATTATAGATTTTATGCTAGGTCGTAGATATTACATAGAGTTTTATCCTTTGGTCAATGTGACCAATCAGTTACTTCCCATGTTGACTGCAAATTCGTTTCCCCCAAGAAAAATCTCGTCTTTCGTGAAAAAATGTTTTTTGTTTCAAAAACTTAAGTAAACATCCTTGTGAAATTGTCAAATTAGATGGCGAAGCTAAATTGCTTTAGCTCGATATTATCGTATTACGACTCAAAGAATTCAAATCAACTCGCTAATAAAACAACAAACACACGATCAATGAAAGTAAATAACTCCATATTTTGCGTAATGGAGACATTACCTAAAGGAATTATACCCCACGGCTTTGCCCAAGAATGTAGCAAAATAAGGTTCAGATGTCACAATCTCCAGCTATGAGATATACTTAAAGAGCTGGTGTTTGTCGTCAAGAATCATTTTGAAAGTCCGTTGGCATTCAGCTGTTCGTTAGAAAAAAATATTTTTTGAAAGCATTTATTTTCACGCTGTAAGCTCAACTCCATGATGTATTCCAAAAAGAGTGGTTTAAGTTTATTGATCTTATCCTGGCTGTACGTGGTACTTGAAGTGAGCTCGATGCCACTTCGTGAATTGCTGAGGCTTGATTCGACCCGTATTCAGGTGTGCCATTGAATATTCTTTATTATGATATGATGTTATTGTGACAATGATTTTTTTAAAATTGGTCATCCTTGCATGGTTGGCAGTGCAGCCAGCCACGTATTTATTCGTGTTATGTACATTTAACTGTGTGAAAATACAATTGATTTCGTTTTAGTTATTTTTTTTGTATTGAGTGGTATCCAAATATTTGCACATACTAGGCTATATCACTATTCATTACTGTCGCGGCCACTTTTTGTGCAATTTCTTCATTTTTTTTTCACAATACATGTGAAACCGTCTGGAGTATAATCCAAAAGGAATTTTTCAGTGAATAGACCTTTCTTGAAAATCGTTTTCATATGATAAAAGTACGTTTTCTGTTGTATGAATGATCGAAATTCAAATGCAGATTTACAAGAAAGTTAAAACAAGAATTTTTATGTTTATCCGCACTTAAGAAAACAGAATTTGTTGTTGTTGAACTTAGAGTGTAGTGAGGATGATTAATCTATAAAAAATGTTGTGATTCATACGGTATGATTATTTTCTTAACGACTTTGATTAGGGGTTCTACATTTACTCAATCGTTTCACTATTCTCTAGAGTGAAGGGCGTAAATGTCATTCGTTACAAGATTGTCCCGTTGGTTACTGCTGCACAGGATTGCTAAAGGCAGCGAACGAACCAAATTTACAAAATGTAACCGGAACATGTAAAATGTACAAAGGAATCGGTGAGCGATGCTCACCCAAAATTTTTGTAAGTTATGAAGCCTTTGCCTTTCTTTTGAGGTGATTAATTTTTGTATCGTGTTACTCGTCTTTTGAATTTCAATAATTCATTTTTTTAGCCTGGAGATTATACCTGTCCTTGTTCTCGAGGGCTTACGTGCACAACTGATCTGTTTTCGGAGGAGAAAGGTTTCTTTTGTGAAACAGTTGGATGGTATTACGCATCCTGGGGAACGTTTGGGGAGAGACTGTAATCCTGTCTTTACGTATAATCTCTCTCTTATTTATAAGGTATGTCTTTATTGGTCAGCATTCCAGTTATTCGCACTAACGTGTGTGCGCTCAGCGTGTAACCTGAAACAATATAAAATTTATGTTTTGGCTTAAATAACAATCTTTTCAAGCGTAAATCATAATAAAGGTCAAAAATTTTTAGACAAGGTGCAGTGCTTTATTGTACCTTCTAAAGAATTCAATTGCTTTAGATTCGCTCTAAGTATTTTATTGTAATTTTATTGTACAAACATTCATTCCATTAATTCTAATTATAAATATTTTTCTAATTTTGATTAGGAAAACTGTTCTTGAAGCTGATGAAATTGGAATATGTAAGACAGTCAAGTGAAAGAAAATAGATCTGTTTTGTAATGGTTTTCATCATTATGCGATGTCAATATGAGTTAATTTGGTTCACTTTATACAAGAATGCATCAAGCTTTAAATGTTTTTCAATAAATTTTGTAAATAGCACGTGTATATAGCCAGTATTTCATGCGAAAATTTCATTATTGCCTGGAAACAAGAAATTTCGTGTGAACTACTCCAAGTTTCTCTATGAACTCGAGAAAACAAAGTAAACTTTCTATTTGCTAATTCTTCTTTCGCTGAACAGTAAAGCGAAATAAAAATATTTAAATACATCTCGTCTTTTGATTGATTTTTCTAAGCAATTTCTTGTCGGATAGATAATTTTCATGATAATTTTGATTGAAATTTTGACTTATGTTTCGGTGAATTATCATGTCCTATGAGAGAGAGAGCAAAGCGTTTATATCTTACTAAGGTATATATGTTCAATTTTCTGGATTGAATTTCCAAATTAATTACGTTCGACTTTTTGTAAAATTAGACAAAATATACCAGCGCCTTTTTCATAAAGTAGCCAGTGTTTTGACATTTGGCTGTATTCGGATCAAATAGTCATTGATGCTAGAAGCAGTCCTTCTTATTGCTTAATGATTTCATATGATTTTATTAGAGGTCAGGTGTGAACAGTTTTTTAATAATACTGTATTTACTCTAAAGAATAGAGGCATTTTTCGGTGTGGGCGCTGTTATATATTAGAATGTAAGGAAAGTTGAAATTAGCATTCTTTTTTTCGTTCCAAGATTATCCATGTGCATAGCACATAACAAGTGAAAGGTTTATGAGAAAATATTGTTTAAAAATCATTTCAACTTTATTTTGAATGGCAAAATAGATGAGCACGCTCAACAACTTTATTTGATCTTGAGTTCGTGTAAACAGTTACGTCATAAGATACGTTAGAGTGAAATCATTGGGTGAAATACACCAATTAGAAACCTTGTACATTTTAAGCCATGGTTGGCAATAACAGCAATTTCAACGTTTGCTTCCTTTCGACAAGTAAAATCATCACATGAACGGAAGTAAAAAAACGTAGAAATTTCTAAAATATTTTTTTTTGTTTTCACTTTTCAATTGCGAAGCTACAGGTTTTAAATGTACTCTTTAAGTTACATATCGGCCATTTTTACCCGTGGGAGAAGGGGTGACAGAAGGGGTCCTGCACAAAAAATTTTTGGAGAATGGAAACCCTTGGATAGCTCGTCTCAGTCTCTCTTTATAATCTATATCACGGACGGTTTCATATCATACATTTGATGTTTCACATTTATATATTCAGTTGTGCAGCATATATATATTGTACACTATAACCTATTTTCTTTATCATAGCGTATATTTTCAACTAAATTTTCACTTTATATTTTTAGCCATGCTCTGTTTTGTCCTGTTTTGCGTCCCCATAATGAATTGTAAAATTGAAAATGAACTACTGACAAATATCCGGCCCATTTTTCCGACCATTGCCGATTGACAGCGATGATTTCCCGCCAAAATTACACAAACAAGACTTGTTTTATATTTTCGCATACCATTTCTGTACTGAAAAATATTTGAGCTTTGCTTTAAATAAAACTTCACTTGTAGAAGAAGTCCAATATTTAATGATTTCGTATCTGTGATAGAAGACGTTCCTTAAGGTTAGTATTGTCCATTCCTGTTTTTATCGTCTGTCGAAAGTTGAGTATTCTCGATAAGACTCGTTGACTTTTTCACAGAAAAACTGTATTAACTGTAGTCTTTATTTTGAGTTGGAAACACCATGTATAAATGGTAATATGTCTATTTTTGAAAGAAGAACGCATCTTTGTCTTGTGGTCGTCGGTTTGACAGAAAACGGTATGTTTGGAAAATGTCTCGCGGACTAAATTGAGTTTTTTGAGTCGTTTGTTTACGTGTTTATATGGCTTGCACTGAAACAATGTCCCCCCCCCCCTCCCCACTTCGTTGGTTCTTTTGGCGTTTTTTTTTGTAAGTGCTATTTCAAATATTTCATTGTGGATAGTATATTTCTCATTTGAAGTAAGAATATCAGTTCTTAAAACCTCACTGGAAGGGTATTTCAGGATTTTCCAGTGTCACTTGGCTTGTGGTCCTTTTGAGTTTAATGGCCTTCCAGTGTTAAATCCTTAAACCTTTTCCATACATCTTGTTTTCGGACCATTTTTGCTTTCTCTGTTTTGAACTCTTATATAGTTATAATAGTCTATACTCTTATATAGTTTGAATAGTTACACTGTATTTTGTATAGAAATTTAGGTTTATCAAAATTAATGAAAATACTTATGATAATTAATGATAATACTATGGAAAACGTGCGTGCGCAAACAATGGAGGCGTGTCTTCATTTGTGTATGCGTAGAAAAGAGTGAGGAATCCCAAAGGTGCTTGGCTTTATTCAGCTTTATTTAAAATTCATATTTTGCTTGGCGTTTTCAAGCTAGCTTTGCTTCTATGCACTTGTGTTTTATTCGAGCTTTGTTGTTTTTTGTTGCGATATCTGAGAAATAATGATTGGACACGAAAACTTCAAACATTTCTGGACACGATTGAGGCTTTAATGAAGCGCTCACAACCTAAGATATTGATGCAAATGTAAAGCAAGCTTAAACCTTTCACCGTTAGGTATGAAATTTAAATTCTAGAGCTTAAAGTCGCTTTGGGATCTTTTTCCACGGCGCTATTAAATGCGATGGTGTTTCTATTCGGCAAGTTTGCTTTTCGGAGTGGACAAGAGCACAGAAATCTAAAGTAAATGGTTTGAGCCCGGGAGTATCGTTACATGTTTGTCATCCAGTCAGTTGACATTAAAACTGGCATTTGACGAGCAGCCTGATAAGCTGGTGGGGCGTGTGAAATACTTTGTCGTGGAACTGAGGAATGATGATTGTAATTGAAACGTGAGTGAAATATGAATGTAAACTAGGTACATGTTTAAAGCGTGATCTACAATTTAAAATGGTCCTTATGAACTGCGTCCATATACTGCCATGACAATAAAGGTTGTATCTGAATACAGCTCGTGACTTCATGAAGTTTAATGCAGCCTGCAGAACATAAAAGAACAGCGACTCAATCATACAAAAAAAAATACATTACACGAACACACAAACATGCAATATTTTGATATACACCTGTTTTAAGATTTCAATATAATTGTAATATGCACAAACAAGTTTATCATCATTTAAACGTATACTGCAATCCTATTTTTAAAATGAACTTTGCCTGTATTATAAGTTCTACCTAGTCATTGCACTTGGAAAATTTTGTGAACACCTAGTGAGCATATGGAACAACCAAAACTTTTAAAAGCTTCCAAAGTATGTTGTAAAATATCTAACTTTGTCTCCTATACACATATTTATCAACATGCACGTATTTATTAAACCATTTTGTTTTGTACATGTGCAAACCAGGGTGCATTCCGTGTAAACACCACGCCGAACGTTTTAAAATAACTTTTTTTTACGCCGAAATGTTGAAGTTTCACGCCAACCCAATATAAGCCGAATTAAGAAATAATATAAACTCAAGTATTCATGTTTAGTTTAACCATTACAACAAATGTGAATAATCAATAGTAATAACTAATTTCGCCCTTTACGCCAAGACGATAATTTCTCCACGTCGGAGATCTCGGAATTTTTGTGCAAAGAATGTTTTCATGATGTCACAGTGACGTTATTTGCTAAACGAACAAAGTCTAATATCTCTGTTACGATGTTAACCACTATGTTGTGCTGCAAAAAAAGTGGAAAAGTACTGACCGGTTTCTATTCATATTATTGATCTCTATGTTTGGACTGAATGTAGAAGTAAAGAATGAACTTACATAATTTAGCTACTTTTAACCCTTTCAACAAAGATGTACTAAGGAAACTTACCTAGTTACGATAATTTTAATGCCATGACTAAAGGAATTGTAAAGAAATCGTACAATTGTAAGCTTCGCAAGGGATTGAAAACGTCAGCTACGTCTCGTTGTCAATTACGCTCTGCGTATCTATTTCTATATACTTTATACGCATGTTTAGCTTGACAGAGAGAAGTTGACAGAAGGATTTACGTTGAATTTTTCATTGCCTAAAAATGTCTTTAATTTTATAACGATGATGATGGGAACTTTATTCAAATATTTTTTAAAAATAACAATAATGATAAATTTGTTCGATTAGTATGCCAGTAAAACATTTCAAACAGTCATGAAATCCTAGAACATCGAGAAAAAGAGATTTCAGGAAGGTAACTTGATGAATAATGGAATTATTCTTGTAAGAAAACGGTGGTTAACGGAGCGCTAATTTTAGGAATCGGATAGTGACCGGTAGTCACGTGGTCTTAGTTGAATACTTAAGGTTATCAAGAGCACATAACATCAAGACAATTGCCAGAAGTTTAGCGTTAATGCGGCTTTTGAAACTTCGATAATGGAGTTTTCACAAACGCGTCAAATTTTGGCCAACTTAAACAAGGACGTAAAGCACAAAAGTAGCGTTTTTTCTCCCAATGTGACGAATTGTGTTGAGAAAACTTGCCGCGACATGCTGAAGCAACGAAATTGCTCATGTAGTATAAATACAACTGACACTCCAGTCTGCATTCATGGCTTGGATGTAACCATTCCCAGAGTCTTATGGAGTATTTCTGCTGCGATATTGTTTATTTTCTTTTTGGAATTGTTCTTGATCATGTAAGTGTTCATGGTTATGTCAATTTATTAGCAGTATATTCAGAATACGTTATGACCATTGCAATATTTACTCGTGAACATTCGAGTTTCTAATATAAATTTATATTCGCTAGCAGGTCATTGTGTGTGACTATACGGTTTTTGTTGTATATATTGTTATTATAGGGTTATCTTTGCACTATGGAGCCGTCATTCCAGGCTGGCTGTCCAATGTTGGGCTTTATGAAAGCGAAACATTCAGATACGATTACTTAGTAAAATATATGTTTACATTGTGCGACTAACGAATCGAATCTGACGTGTCCAATTATAGATGCCGGAAGCCATTGCTGGACAATATTCTTGGAAGGGTAATGTTCACCATGGCCATCGTCAGCAGCGTTGTGTCGGAGTTGTGCACCATGCAATATTTACGCAATAATAGTGATGACATCACTCTATGGTATAACGTTGTGATGACCTTTGTCGCAACGATCTTCATGCTGGTTGGCTTTTGCTACCTGTTTGAAAGAAGATTAAGCGCCAACATTGGCACGCATGACCGTGGCATGGGCTTGGTCGTCTTTGTTATATTGATTATTCTCTTATGCTTTGAGTCCGTTTTAGTTGGGATGATATTCAAACGACTGACTGTTTCCGTTGCATTCCAAATATACCTTATAATCTGGCCCATTCAAAAGATCTTCCAATTTGTTTTCTACCTTATGCTGCGTCGTTGCGTCCCTCGCCCCAACTTCAAAACTGGAGCTATTTATTATTTGAAGTTTCTGTCTTATTTGAATTTCACGTATTGGGTTTCCAGCGTTCCTTTCACTAACATTCGACTTTACGAAGAAGTCGCCAACTCTCTTAGTTTGCAATTGGTGAAAGAGGCGTTTAATGCTATGCTCATTGATTATAGATTACTCTGTGCTTTTCTGTATTTTGAGCACGCCATATCAATTGAGAATAGCGATCTTGCAGAACCCGCCGTGAAGAAGACCAGCAATTTGATTTGCCTCGCCATCGATACAAAGTTACCATTGGTGGCTTGGTGCTTGGTTGTGTTTTTTTTGCGTTTGAGATCGTTAACGGTTTACAGTTTATCAATAAAAACCACCCCTTGCCCGACTTTGTGAAATTATTTCCAATTCTTGTTGATTTCATTGTAGTATGCCTCGTCATAGCCTTAGCAGTAAATGTAAAAAGCAAGCTGATGCATAATCAGAGCGGAAATCTTGTTGTTGTTATGGTAACGTCCATGGGTGTTGCGAGTATCCTGTACTTGTTAACATTCTCCATACTTTCCTTCGTCTCCTTCAAAGACAGTCCAAAATCTTACGTTACATGGTCTGCATTTGTATGTCTGTCAAGAGGCTTCAGTCTTTTCGTTCTTCTTCTTGTTTATTCTGGTGTTTCCATCAACAAGATGAAGATGAAGGAGAATTTACTTTTGAAGAATTACTTCATTGTTGCGGCGCTGTTCAGCGGTTTGATTGCACGGTTTGTCGGTTGTGTCTTGGATGAAAGTATTGGGAAAATGCACGAAATTGCTCATCATCACATGGAATCGAAAGAACTTCGACCGCTTAGCGATCTCTTTGCATTGGGGCCTCTATTTCAGCTCGCTGCAACACTACATATTTGCCTGCATTTTCTGTTGATGCTTGTTCGCTCACACGAGAAACCTTTTCTTGTTGACGAAGACAAGGACGATCGTTCCAGTCATATAAGCCATGACGGAGATTCATCGATTCAAGAGCCTAGTTTTGTTAGATTGAAGGAACCAGTTGAAGAAATACGTGGAAATGATTCAGGAATTACATCGTCCGCTGATCATCTTATTGATGAGAATTATGCTGATGACAAGGCTCCGCTGTTGAAAGACCCTCGCGCAAAACAAAATGGTGTCTAGAAAATTTTGAACACTATTAATTAATTGGATGTTTTGAAAATAGAAATTCGAGTCTATCGATCTATTTTTATTAAATGTGCTCTGTAGGTATGTTGCAGGGTCCCTCCAAAAATTTGCATAAAATAATTCTGGTTGATTTAGTTACACCCTAGTTTGTACATATTCGTTGTAACTTGTTCAATGGAAAACATGATTACGTTTTTCTGCCTGTTATTTTACCTTGATTTTACAAAGCTTTAGCGTAATAAATTTATGATGAAAATCAGTGTATGACGGTATTAATAACTTGCTTCGCCTTAAATAATGTAGGCAAACCCTATAAAATCCCACTGGCATAGCAAACTTTTGTCAACAATTGCTTAGGTCACCTTGGGAGTGACGTTATCATTTGTTCTCGTTGCGTAGAATTTTAGCTAATATGATTGACAGTTTAAGAGGATCATTTCCTATATCAGTATGTTTTCGATGATGTTTTCTTTCTGTTGATTTCTTTAGAGAGTCGATATCTATTTTATCATATCTACTTCTAGGTAGAGCATTGAAAATTAGATGTACAAAATTCTTATGAATTACTTTATTGGCTACTACTTCTGTTTTTGAAATATTACATTTTACTGATTTGCAAAGCAAATTTCATCGTCTGTGTAAAGGGTAAGACATTATTACACATAGATAAATCATACACATAAATAAAACATTTTGTCAACTATTCTGACCTGATTGTGGGAATTAAATTCTGTTTAGTGCTTAATATACGATCTCTCAAGATGAGGAGCAATGGGAAATAGTGCTGAAATCACAAAGTGAAGTTGGTGTTTCCATTTCAAATAATGCTGTTGCTTTGGTGACCATCTACTTGTTCAACTATCATATAATATTTTTTTCTTTCAAAAATACTAAACTATCTTCAGATTCTTCAACATTACTATTGACTGGAGAATTATGTTTATTATTAGTGATTATAATTATGATTATTTGTTGTACAATTTTGAAATGCTAATTAAACTATGAATTTAGCCAAACATCTCACGGATTCGTGCTCGTATGAGTTCTTTAACATTTCCTGTTTAATCTAACAATAAAAATAAACAGGAAATTCAACCTTGAAAATGGAAGAGCGGTTTGCAGCAACCACATTTTGAAAGGTGCAAGCATAAATGCACGAGCTGTTAAAAATGTATTTTTATTTCATGGGATGAAAGTTTGGGTCTTGGTTTAATAAGTAGCAAAATTTCTGGAAATATGATGAAAAATGTCCCCCAGGTCGATGTCTAATCTTATGATGTTTTCTATTTTGACTCGAAGCTTGCATCTCAGCTTGCATGACTGATTTCATGCACAATTTTATTCTTTCGTTTACTTTTAAAAACGCTATTTTGATTTAATTACAGTTGGAACATAAGCAATCATCTACGCATGAAAACGTAAACATATGTTCATGCAAGATGTGATGCAAAATTGTCTACTTTTTTCTCATAAACGTATACGTCAGAAATTTTTTTGTGGAAATTGTAAGTTTTAGATAATTATAAACATAATTAAGATTCTGATCATAAATAATTATAAGCGACTAGACATTTACGTTCAAACAACTCAAAAATTCTTCCACTCTCATCGAGTGTCTATTTTTTACTTAAAGTGATGATGTTCTCAACGTATTAAATTAGCTAATTCTACTTATTTGACGCGTGTATAGGATAGGCTGTGCTCGTGATGTACAAGGTTCATGTTTTCACGAATTAAGCACCTAAGCATTATTCCTATAGCGAACATGCACTCAAGTCGTGACACACATTATCTTCTGGAGGAGAGAATAACACCATTTTGCATTCTTTTGTATTTATTTTACATGGTTTCTCTTCCTGAGTTACGTAAGAAATGACAGCAAAAATTTTTGTTGTAATTGATAAGTTTTTTAATCGCCCATGGTTTTAAAAATCTTACTGCAATCTGTTTCATCAAGATAAAATTTCAAAATGTTATGCCTCATGTAATTCATTGTGTAATACGTCACAATGGTAGAGAATGCGGAACGACAAGCAGGAATTCGTTCATCACATTTCAAAGCGTTTTGATGAAACATATTTTCCATATATTTTATCAAACATGATGGAAACGAGATATATGAAATGTTTTCGATCTAAAGTCATCCACGCCTATAAAAGTTATAATAATCTACGCGTGTTTTATCACATAATTGCGCACATGTTCTTATGTCAGTTACGCAACTATTGGTGATTGCAAAATAGTGCTATTAATTCGACTTTTTAAGTGCTACTAAGGCCACTAATGCTAAATATTCCCGATTTGTAGCATTTCAGGAAAGGATGTATTGAATCATACAAATTTATATTGGTTGATGAAAATATTTATATTGAATAATACATTATAAATTAATTGTTACAATGTAGCTATATTTATAGATACAACATATTGATTGACACTATATATAACGGAAGACATACAAATTTATACTGCCATTCATGTTTTAGAACACTATTACGATAAAACTCGATTATTAGTATATGCAGATATTAACATTTTATAATATAAGGGCGCTCCCTTTCCCCCCAAACTTTCTTTCGAACCTTAGTCTTATTAAAGGCTATCACCAATAGAGAGAAGAAAGTTCTCTAGCTCTACACTAAAATTTTATGTTGTAGAACTTTCTAATGGTTACAATTTGATGCTACACCCTGCCATTTACAACTTGTAATACACTTACAAAAAATATACTCATGTTTTTCATCGTTTCACTAACAACAAGTAAGAAAAGTATCCTAAAAGCAGGCTCCTTTCCGTGCTCTCTTCAGGAAAGATCGCAAAGCGACGCGGAAATCTTGCTTATAGTACGAATAAAGTATTGGATTAGTTAGTGGTGGAAGAAACACCAAAAGCTGTAGCATGTGGTTTGTATAGTTGGGATGCGTTTCGAAATATCCGAGAATTTCAAATAAAGAAAAATTCCGAGATACCAAACAAGCCAACACATTATGAATGATCCTAGCATCAGTTCAAATGCCTTCAAAACTCTGCGATTCTGAAAGATGGCTATCTTTAAATGGCCATCGTCTTGCGCTTTGTATGTGTTTGCTGGATTCGGAGTCCATGGATGTAAGATGAGCATTTTCATTGGTTGTTTGATTGGAACTTTGACTTAATCTTGCGTTGAACGAACTGCTAATCTCTTGATAGATGCGCACTTTGGCGTAGAAGATTGCCACCAACGGTGCTAGAAACAACACAACGAAGGAGATAAGAAAGTACAAGAAGTCTTTCTTGTCGATGTCAGGATCTTTGGGGTAGATGAAAGGCAGCCAGAGTAATGGTACCAGTGCGACTATAGTGTACTTCGACCAAATACACCCACTGGCGAAGCAAAGGCTTTTCTTTTCCAACAAGTAAAACGGATAGTGAGAATGCTCAAAAAAGTATACAACACCATTTGAAACTTGAATATCGTTATAAAACCGATAAAAGATAGTTAAGTTGACCTCAAATATCTTAAATATCTCTGAGGCTGTTTTGGTTGCCTAGTTAGTTAATTGGGTGTGCACTTGAATGAAAGATTGTCATATTCTACTGTCCTACTCTTACTTAGCACTTTGTGCGGAGGAAGAGGAAGGGCAATAATATTTCTTCCAATGGCCTGGGGGCGAATAAAAAACGTATATATTGAATAGTGTTCATTGTAATATATATGAAATGAACACTATTATTTGTTCTAACATTAAGTTCACGAATATTTTTTTCGCATAATTATTATTTGGAATTGCTTTTAAATCATATTTTCTATATGACAATCGCGAAAATGGAGGACATTTATCGTTGCAACAGCCGGTGACCTGTTTGAATTATATCGTCGATATCTGCATCTTTTAAAAATATTCTACTGAAAGCATTCGGTCTTTTACATCTTTGCCGACACTTCAATGATCGTGGAGACTGTTCAAAAGTGTGTGAAAAGGGGGTAGGGATGCGGAAAATGGTTCAAGAACATATTCAATATGTATAACACCATACTTTACCCAAATAAATTGCTTGTCCATGGAAAAAACGAGGACTATGACCCCCTTCCCCTTTGCTTTGCGCCTCCTCGCTCCGCTGTCCATGTACTTTAATGTGTGTTAGCATACTCGTATATTTTAATGAATGAAAAGTACACATAAAGAATAAAATAGCATACAATAATATTTTTGCTAATTTTTATCAGCTTTATACATTTCTATAATTAATTGGTTTGATTTTAATGGTGTGGTCTTCTTCACATTGTCTTCTCTTTATAATAGTACCAAGGGTTGTGTCCAATTCTAATTATGATTATTGGTGCCCAACACAAATCTTTAAGTAGAGCCATTAAAAAAAACAGAAACTTCACATTGCTATCAATTTTTACAACACTCCACTATTTAGTTTATTTTTATGCCTCTACTTAAAGATTTATGTTGGGTACTAATATTCACTATCAAAGTTCTTCTTTTATATTGTTTCTTACATATGTAGCAAACAAGTTCGATAGGAATTAACAAACTAACTGTGCTTGCTTTTGGCTTCTTGCAATACTTACTTAAAATTTCCTAATATTCGCAGCTGCATATTTTTGCAATTTTGCATATTTTGCGTTTATTATGGTTTTACCTAAACCTTATAAATATATTTAGACGTTTTCCCCAGTCAAGGGTGACTGAAGGCCAGACATCTCTGAAACATGACTTAAGTGAAAAATCTGAGGTAAAACGTGTGAAGTGCGAGCAGGAAGAGACTTCATGTAGTAATAGTGAATTTGAAAATTCCATGCTTGGTGAATCTCCGGATTCCTCGCAAGGGCAATTGCTTCAAGGAAAAGAAAATATGAAAAGTTTTCAAACATCTCAGCTTGCAAGTAGTTCGGAAGAACCTGAGCAGAAAAAGTCAAATAAAACTATAGAGAAGGGTATTAAGACTACGGATAAGTCAAAACATTTAATGATAAAGTTTAAACTGGACCGATCTAAAAATTCCTGGGTGATTGCTCATCCCGAAATCGAAAAAAGTAAACCTTCTGGATCACGTGCTCCACTTCAGCCTCGATTGTCCCTACATGAACGCCAGAACGCCAGAAAATTTTTTCTCAAACGAAAATTTTGGTGATATGCCTTATATTACTAAGGTATTTTCACTCTCGAGCAATTTCTATGAAGAAAATGTATGTCAGAAAAACATGGCCAAGCACGGAATCTTCCCAGAATGCAACATTCAACAATCAGGTGAAAATTGTTGTAAACCATTTTACCCCGGTAGTATTGATAATTTCAACGAGAAATACGATGGAATTGGGAAAATTGCAAAACACAGTGAAGAAGCACAATCAAAAAGTGATTATCAAATTACTGAAACATGGAGTCATTCAAATCACACAAAACCTTTGATGTTTTATAATAAGCCAAGTAACAGTGTTTCTCAAATGAGTACGAATGTGTTAACATGGGATGGGAACTGGCTTAATAAACAATCAAAACTGCCTGGAATAGATCCAATACTCTACTGGTTCTTCGTTAAATACTATGAATAATCCAGTCACATTACAAGGACTTGCGTATTCTCCGTTATTACTTATTTCTCATAATGTTGCTAAGGAGGGATTGATGGTGAACGGTCAATTAATAAATCAAACTGGATTTTCACATCTTGAGGCGTTGAAGAGCGTTGAAACCGGCAATTTTACAAGCAATGCCTCAGTAAATCCATATTTGTGCAAACCTTTATTGAGTGCTTCAATACTTCATAATATCAAGTTTAAGAAGACCGTGAGCAATGATGAAGATGTAAAAACAAAGTCTTTGAATAGTTTGGACGAAAGTAGATGATAAGTTGAATCCCTTTGAAGAATATGCACTGGGAAAATTTTGTGAACACCTAGTGAGCATATGGAACAACCAAAACTTTTAAAAGCTTCCAAAGTATGTTGTAAAATATCTAACTTTGTCTCCTATACACATATTTATCAACATGCACGTATTTATTAAAGGGGTAGTCTGACCTTAACACAACTTTCGCTCATATGAAAGTATATATTGTTCTTACCTCTCTCGCGAAATCCTAGGTTTCCAATTCAAATTTAACTCGAGAAATACTGCCTTAAATGTGTGTATTTTTCGATCGCCATTGTGTACATGCAAGCGAAGCTGCAGTCCAGCAGCGGTTTTTCGTCGTGACGTCACTGCGCGGTGATCGTTGTCAACATAAGACAAAATATACTAGCAAAAGTAGAAATTACGCATAAGCATATTCATCGTTGCATTTTATTTTCTAAGTTTTTAAATTATTTTGCGCAATGGATACGGATTACTCAAACGATTCCTCTAATAATTATTCTGGAAGCAGTGTTTCAAACTACGAAGAAATGATTAACGATCAAAACATGATTCAACCATATGCTTATGAGCCGATTGAAACAGACTCTAGCGACGAGCCTATGGACGACTCCGACGAAGTTCAGCTGTTGTAACAATAAATGAAGACTCAGCACAATTTGAGGGAATAGATACTCCGGACTGTATTACAGATAATCCTGTTTTTTCGAAATCTTTGTTTAAATTATTGGGTATTACGACTGGCATGGAGTGAGTACAAACAACACTATGGTTCAAGAGCTGAAGAAGGACCTGAACACAAAAGACAAAGACATGTGGCTTACAGGCAACTGGTTCGATGGTGTTGGAATGTATTGGGCAAGGAAATTAGAGTACCACTACCATCTTTTGCTGTTAGCTACATTCGAGCACATTTCCAACCACCAGGTCTAGAAGAGGACTTTGTCTAAGAGGGTTTTAAATTCGCTGATGAATAATGGTAAGGTAAGCTATTATAGCCATATTTATAAGTATCGTTAATGATGAATTATTAATAAATAAAAATATAAATTGGATTTAGTAAATGAACAATAAATACAAATTATAATGGCCAAGCCAAACCAATTCTTTATTTGTGCTATGCAAGGATTTTGGTGTACATAATTAAAAAGTGCCTTTGCTAATGAATTTGCATAGCAAAACAAAAAAATTTTGCTACTTTACTATTAGAGATTCTCTTATTATTAATTATAAATATTGGTATATATAACTATTTTTGGGGACTGTTTACCCATTCTTGATTTGTGTGCTTGTAAAACACTTTCTTTGTTTGGCTTTTCTATAGATGCAATATTTTTGGAATGTTTGCTGGTAAAGAAATCTTGTTATGTACATTTTACATTAAAACAGCAGACATCTTCCATCATACCTTGCACAAAAGAATGTGACTTACTCACCATAATTGGCTTGGCTACCCAATTTTTCTACTTTTGGGAACATGATAAGCACAAGAGGAAGGAGGAAAATACTTTATTAAAAGTGCTTTTAGTATAAAGGTATGCTTGCAAGAACCAAGTTGGCAGTGATAGACCACAATGTAAACACTGGCAGAAAACAAGCACAAGTTCAATGTGGAAAGCAGCAAGGGGAAAAGGGATATAATATCGTGTTCCCAAAAGTGAGAAAATTGGTAGCCAAGCCAATTATGGTGAGTAAGTCATATTCTTTTGTGCAAGGTATGATGGAAGATGTCTGCTGTTTTAATGTAAAATGTACATAACAAGATTTCTTTACCAGCAAACATTCCAAGAAATATTGCATCTATAGAAAAGCCAAACAAAGAAAGTGTTTTACAAGCACACAAATCAAGAATGGGTAAACAGTCCCCAAAAAATAGTTATGTATATACCAATATTTATAATTAATAATAAGAGAATCTCTAATAGTAAAGTAGCAAAATTTTTTGTTTTGCTATGCAAATTCATTAGCAAAGGCACTTTTTAATTATGTACACCAAAATCCTTGCATAGCACAAATAAAGAATTGGTTTGGCTTGGCCATTATAATTTGTATTTATTGTTCATTTACTAAATCCAATTTATATTTTTATTTATTAATAATTCATCATTAACGATACTTATAAATATGGCTATAATAGCTTACCTTACCATTATTCATCAGCGAATTTAAAACCCTCATAGACAAAGTCCTCTTCTAGACCTGGTGGTTGGAAATGTGCTCGAATGTAGCTAACAGCAAAAGATGGTAGTGGTACTCTAATTTCCTTGCCCAATACATTCCAACACCATCGAACCAGTTGCCTGTAAGCCACATGTCTTTGTCTTTTGTGTTCAGGTCCTTCTTCAGCTCTTGAACCATAGTGTTGTTTGTACTCACTCCATGCCAGTCGTAATACCCAATAATTTAAACAAAGATTTCGAAAAACAGGATTATCTGTAATACAGTCCGGAGTATCTATTCCCTCAAATTGTGCTGAGTCTTCATTTATTGTTACAACAGCTGAACTTCGTCGGAGTCGTCCATAGGCTCGTCGCTAGAGTCTGTTTCAATCGGCTCATAAGCATATGGTTGAATCATGTTTTGATCGTTAATCATTTCTTCGTAGTTTGAAACACTGCTTCCAGAATAATTATTAGAGGAATCGTTTGAGTAATCCGTATCCATTGCGCAAAATAATTTAAAAACTTAGAAAATAAAATGCAACGATGAATATGCTTATGCGTAATTTCTACTTTTGCTAGTATATTTTGTCTTATGTTGACAACGATTACCGCGCAGTGACGTCACGACGAAAAACCGCTGTTGGACTGCGGCTTCGCTTGCATGTACACAATGGCGATCGAACAAGAGGCAAAAATACACACATTTAAGGCATTATTTCTCGAGTTAAATTTGAATTGGAAACCTAGGATTTCGTGAGAGAGGTAAGAACAATATACACTTTCATATGAGCGAAAGTTGTGTTAAGGTCAGACTACCCCTTTAAACCATTTTGTTTTGTACATGTGCAAACCAGGGTGCATTCCGTGTAAACACCACGCCGAAGGTTTTAAAATAACTTTTTTTTACGCCGAAATGTTGAAGTTTCACGCCAACCCAATGTAAGCCGAATTAAGAAATAATATAAACTCAAGTATTCATGTTTAGTTTAACCATTACAACAAATGTGAATAATCAATAGTAATAACTAATTTCGCCCTTTACGCCAAGACGATAATTTCTCCACGCCGGAGATCTCTGAATTTTTGTACAAAGAATGTTTTCATGATGTCACAGTGTCACTGTGACGTTATTAGCTAAACGAACAAAGTCTAATATCTCTGTTACGATGTTAACCACTATGTTATGCTGCAAAATAAGTGGAAAAGTACTGACCGGTTTCTATTCATATTATTGATCATATTAAGATTAACCACTTTCAACAAAGATGTACTAACGAAAACTTACTTAGTTACGATAATTTTAATGCCATGACTAAAGGAATGCCACAAAACACATCTGTTTCACTGACAGTAGTCGAGATCAAACACGTCAAGATGTCGTACAATTGTGAGCTTCGCAAGGGATTGAAAACGTCAGCTACGTCTCGTTGTCGATTACGCTCTGCGTATTTATTTCTATATACTTTATACGCATGTTTAGCTTGACAGAGAGAAGTTGACAGCAGGATTTACGTTGAATTTTTCATTGCCTAAAAATGTCTTTAATTTTATAACGATGATGATGGGAACGTTATTCAAATATTTTTTAAAAATAACAATAATGATAAATTTGTTCGATTAGTATGCCAGTAAAACATTTCAAACAGTCATGAAATCCTAGAACATCGAGAAAAAGGGATTTCAGGAAAGTAACTTGATGAATAATGGAATTATTCTTCTAAGAAAACGATCTCTTTTTTCTGTGGTTCAAGGAACGCAATTTTAGGAATCGGATAGTGACCGGTAGTCACGTGGTCTTAGTTGAATACTAGAGGTTATCAAGAGCACATAACCTCAAGACAATTGCCAGAAGTCTAGCGTTAATGCGGCTTTTGAAACTTCGATAATGGAGTTTTCACAAACGCGTCAAATTTTGGCCAACTTAAACAAGGACGTAAAGCACAAAAGTAGCGTTTTTTCTCCCAATGTGACGAATTGTATTGAGAAAACTTGCCGCGACATGCTGAAGCAACGAAATTGCTCATGTGGTATAAATACAACTGACATTCCAGTCTGCATTCATGGCTTGGATGTAACCATTCCCAGAGTCTTATGGATTATTTCTGCTGCGATATTGTTTATTTTCTTTTTGGAATTGTTCTTGATCATGTAAGTGTTCATGGTTATGTCGATTTATTAGCAGTATATTCAGAATACGTTATGACCATTGCAATATTTACTCGTGAAAAGTCGAGTTTCTAATATAAATTTATATTCGCTAGCAGGTCATTGTGTGTGACTATACGGTTTTTGTTGTATATTTTGTTATTTTAAGGTTATCTTTGAACTATAGAGCCGTCATTCCAGGCTGGCTGTCCAATGTTGCGCTTTATGAAAGCGAAACATTCAGATACGATTACTTAGTGAAATATATGTTTACATTGCGCGACTAACGAATCGAATCTGACGTATCCAATTATAGATTCCGGAAGCCAGTGCTGGACAATATTCTTGGAAGGGTAATGTTCACCATGGCCATTGTCAGCAGCGTTGTGACGGAGTTGTGCACCATGCAATATTTACGCGATAATAGCGATGACATCACTATATGGTATAACGTTGTGATGACCTTTGTCACAACGATCTTCATGCTGGTTGGCTTTTGCTACCTGTTTGAAAGAAGATTAAGCGCCAACATTGGCACGCATGACCGTGGCATGGGCTTGGTCGTCTTTGTTACATCGATGACTCTCTCATGCTTAGAGATCGTTATACTTGTGATGATATACAAGCGACCGACTGTTTCCGTTGCATTCCGAATGTACCTTATATTCATGGCCTTTCAAAAGATCGTCCAACTTGTTGTCTACCTTGCGCTGCGTCGTTGTGTTCCTCACGCTGACTTCAAAAATGGAGCTATTTATTATTTGAAGTTTCTGTCTTATTTAAATTTCACGTATTGGGTTTCCAGCGTTCCTTTCACTAACATTCGACTTTACGAAGAAGTTGCCAACTCTCTTAGTTTGCAATTGGTGAAAGAGGTGTTTAATGCTATGCTCATTGATTATAGATTACTCTGTGCTTTTCTGTTTTTTGAGCACGCCATATCAATTGAGGATAGCGATCTTGCAGAACCCCACCGTGAAGAAGACCTGCAATTTGATTTGCCTCGCCATCGATGCAAAGCTACCATTCTTGGCTTGGTGATTGGTTGCGTTTTGTTGGCCCTTGAGATCGTTAACGGTTTACAGTTTTTCAATAAAAACTATCCCTTGCCCGACTTTGTGAATTTATTTCCAATTCTTGTTGATTTCATTGTAGTATGCCTCGCCATAGCCTTAGCAGTAAATGTAAAAAGCAAGCTGATGCATAATCAGAGCGGAAATCTCGTTGTTGTTATGGTAACGTCTATGGGTGTTGCGAGTATCCTGTACTTGTTTACATTCTCCATGCTTTCCTTCGTCTCCTTCAAAGACAGTCCAAAATCTTACGTTACATGGTCTGCATTTGTATGTCTGTCAAGAGGCTTCAGTCTTTTCGTTCTTCTTCTTGTTTATTCTGGTGTTTCCATCAACAAGATGAAGATGAAGGAGAATTTACTTTTGAAGAATTACTTCATTGTTGCGGCGCTGTTCAGCGGTTTGATTGCACGGTTTGTCGGTTGTGTCCTGGATGAAAGTATTGGGAAGATGCACGAAATTGCTCATCATCACATGGAATCGAAAGAACTTCGACCGCTTAACGATCTCTTTGCATTGGGGCCTCTATTTCAGCTCGCTGCAACTCTACATATTTGCCTGCATTTTCTGTTGATGCTCGTTCGCTCACACGAGAAACCTTTTCTTGTTAACGAAGACGAGGACGATCGTTCCAGTCATATAAGCCAAGGCGGAGATTCGTCGATTCAAGGGCCTAGTTCTGTTATATTGAAGGAAACAGTAGAAGAAATACGTAAAAATGATTCAGGAATTACATCGTCCGCTGTTTATCTTAATGATGAGAATCATGCTGATGACAAGGCTTCGCTGTTGAAAGACCCTCGCGCAAAGCAAAATGGTGTCTAGAAAATTTTGAATACTATTAATTAATTGGATGTTTTTGAATGCGAATCTATCGATCTATTTATATTAAATGTACTCTATAGGTATTGTGCAGGGGTCCCTCCAAAAAAAACAGAACCCGCAAAAATAATTATGTATACGTTAAAATGAAATTTGCATGAAATAATTCTGGTTGATTTAGTTACACGCTAGTTTGTACATGCTCGTTGTAACTTGTTCAATGGAAAACATGATTACGTTTTTCTGCCTGTTATTTTACCTTGATTTTACAAAGCTTTAGCGTAATAAATTTATGATGAAAATCAGTGTATGACGGTATTATTAACTTGCTTCGCCTTAAATAATGTAGGCAAACCCTATAAAATCCCACAGGCATAGCAAACTTTTGTCAACAATTGCTTAGCTCACTTTGGGAGTGACGTTATCATTTGTTCTCGTTGCGTAGAATTTTAGCTAATGTGATTGACAGTTTAAGAGGATCATTTCCTATATCAGTTTGTTTTCGATGATGTTTTCTTTCTGTTGATTTCTTTAGAGAGTCGATATCTATTTTATCATATCTACTTCTAGGTAGAGCATTGAAAATTAGATATACAAAATTCTTATGAATTACTTTATTGGCTACTACTTCTGTTTTTGAAATATTACATTTTACTGATTTGCAAAGCAAATTTCATCGTCTGTGTAAAGGGTAAGACATTATTACACATAGATAAATCATACACATAAATAAAACATTTTGTCAATTATTCTGACCTGATTGTGGGAATTAAATTCTGTTTAGTGCTTTGATATACGATCTCTCAAGATGAGGAGAAATGGGAAATAGTGCTGAAATCACAAAGTGAAGTTGGTGTTTCCATTTCAAATAATGCTGTTGCTTTGGTGACCATCTACTTGTCAAAATAAGGTATTATTTGTTTATCATAATATAATATTTTTTTCTTTCAAAAATACTAAACTATCTTCAGATTCTTTAACATTACTATTGACTGGAAAATTATTTTTATTATTGCTGATTATAATTATGATTATTTGTTATACAATTTTGAAATGCTAATTAAACTATGAATTTAGCCAAACATCTCACGGATTCGTGCTCGTATGAGTTCTTTAACATCTTCTGTTTAATCTAACAATACAAATAAATAGGAAATTAAACCTTGAAAATGGAAGAGCGGTTCAAATTTCTGGAAATATGATGAAAAAAAGTCCCCCAGGTCGATGTCTAATCTTATGATGTTTTCTATTTTGACTCGAAGCTTGCATCTCAGCTTGCATGACGGATTTCATGCACAATTTTATTCTTTCGTTTACTTTTAAAAACGCTATTTTGATTTAATTACAGTTGGAACATAAGCAATCATCTACGCATGAAAACGTAAACATATGGCCATGCAAGATGTGAGTTAGTTGAACTTGAAAGCTACAAATAAAAACACGAAATCTATGAGGTGTTTAGCCAAATTTATACCATTTCAAAATTGTCTACTTTTTTCTCATAAACGTATACGTCAGAAATTTTTTTGTGGAAATTGTAAATTTTAGATAATTATAAACATAATTACGATTCTGATCATAAATAATTATAAGCGACTAGACATTTACGTTCAAACAACTCAAAAATTCTTCCACTCTCATCGAGTGTCTATTTTTTACTTAAAGTGATGATGTTCTCAACGTATTAAATTAGCTAATTCTACTTATTTGACGCGTGTATAGGATAGGCTGTGCTCGTGATATACAAGGTTCATGTTTTCACGAATTAAGCACCTAAGCATTATTCCTATAGCGAACATTCACTCAAGTCGTGACACACATTATCTTCTGGAGGGGAGAATAACACCATTTATTTTGTATTCTTTTGTATTTATTTTACATGGTCTCTCTTCCTGAGTTACGTAAGAAATGACAGTAAAAAATTTTTGTTGTAGCTGATGGGGTTTTTAATCGCCCATGATTTTAAAAATCTTACTGCAATCTGTTTCATCAAGATAAAATTTCAAAATGTTATGCCTCATGTAATTCATTGTGTAATTACGTCACAATAGTAGAGAATGCGGAACGACAAGCAGGAATTCGTTCATCACATTTCAAAGCGTTTGATGAAACATATTTTCCATATATTTTATCAAAGATGATGAAATGTTTTCGATCTAAAGTCATCCACGCCTGTAAAAGTTAAAATAATCTAGGCGTGTTTTATCACATAACTGCGCACATGTTCTTATGTCAGTTACGCAACTATTGGTGATTGCAAATAGTGCTATTAATTCGACTTTTTATGTCCTACTAAGGCCACTAATGCCACTAATGCTAAATATTCCCGATTTGTGGCATTTAAGGAAAGGATGTATTGATTCATACAAATTTATATTGGTTGATGCAAGTATTTATATTGAATAATACATTATAAATTAATTGTTACAATGTAGCTATATTTATCGATACAACATATTGATTGACACTCTATATAACGGAAGACATACAAATTTATACTGCCATTCATGTTTTAGAACACTATTACGATAAAACTCGATTATTAGTATATGCAGATATTTACATTTTATAATATGAGGGCGCTCCCTTCCCCCTAAACTTTCTTTCGAACCTTAGTCTTATTAAAGGCTATCGCCAATAGAGAGAAGAAAGTTCTAGCTCTACACTAAAATTTTATGTTGTAGAACTTTCTAATGGTTACAATTTGACGCTACACCCTGCCATTTACAACTTGTAATACACTTACAAAAAATGTACTCGTGTTTTTCATCGTTTCACTAACAACAAGTAAGAAAAGTATCCTAAGAGCAGGCTCCTTTCCGTGCTCTCTTCAGGAAAGATCGCAAAGCGACGCGGAAATCTTGCTTATAGTACGAATAAAGTATTGGATTGGTTAATGGTGGAAGAAAAACCAAAAGCTGTAGCATGTGGTTTGTATCGTTGGAGATGCGTTTCGAAATATCCGGGAATTTCAAATGAAGAAAAATTCCGAGATACCAAACAAGCCAACACATTATGAATGATCCTAGCATCAGTGCAAATGCCTTCAAAACTCTGCGATTCTGAAAGATGGCCATCTTCACATGACCATCGTCTTGCGCTTTGTATGTGTTGCTTTTTTTGCTGGATTCGGAGTCTATGGATGTAAGATGAGCATTTTCGTTGGTTGTTTGATTGGAACTTTGACTTAATCTTGCGTTGAACGAACTGCTAATCTCTTGATACATGCGCACTTGGGCGTAGAAGATCGCCACCAACGGTGCTAGAAACAACACAACAAAGGCGATAAGAAAGTATAAGAAGTCTTTCTTGTCGATGTCAGGATCTTTGGGTGGGATGAAAGGCAGCCAAAGTAATGGTACCAGTGCGACTATAGTGGACGTCGACCAAATACACCCACTGGCGAAGCGAAGGCTTTTCTTTTCCAACAAGTAAAACGGATGTATTATGCTCATGTATTTCTCGTACATAATTCCCAATATGTGTAGAATCGTAGAGAAAGCCAACAGACGAAAAAGTACCCCAGATGCAGTACAAACATTCAAATCGCTCACTGCATAGCAGTTCATTGTCACTGGTATGACAACAATTCCTGCTAAAAGATCGGAAAATGCAAGACTTGCGAGAAAGATATTCCTTGTCGATTGCATTCTTGGGTTATTTTGGTACAACAATAACACGATGCCATTGTTCACCGTTATCCCTATTGACAGCAGGATGAACGCTGTTTTATAAATTATAGCGTGTTCCAGCGATACACTGGCTGTAAAATTGAAGTTACTTGCGTTACCATTTGATTCGGGCATTTTTCTTGTCTTGTTGACACCGTTTGATTTATTTCATCAATTATACCAGAGACGTTTACGATCCGTTCATTATCTCAATGATGAATTCAATTTGTTCATCGTGATTACTTTCTCCTGCGTAAATATGCAAAGAGCCGACTTCAAACATAGCAAGTTATGAAATTCATGGCGTGGGCAGCTGTTCTAAATGAGACGCTGCAAATGATTTAATATCATTTGATATACACGCTATGTTTATATCTGTCAGCAGTTACAGATATGCTTACGAAATTAAGACGTATCTATATGCGAATGTCTACTACCACGTCTTCGTATTTCTCAATAAAAAGCACTAGCGAATATTGAATGATAATTAATGACTAAAGAAATGTCTGGGTTTTTTTTTAAAAAAATTGTTTTTATTAGTAGAGCAATATTTATATTTTTAGTGTACACAAAGTTGGTATTTTACTTAGGAGTTCGCATTTATTGTCCTTTTTATATATACCCATTTGTTTTAAGCAAGTACTGTTCTTAGTTGTTTACGATCATATTTTTCATGCATACTCAGAAATACAGCTGTGCTTGCAAAGCGCTAGAACGTTACCTATAATTACGTTTCATCGTAACTGATTATTGCATAATTATGATTATTCAAACAATTTTTAATACACTCACGCGATGTTTTTTTAAATCATAATTACTTTCTGGCTCGTGCAAGCATTGTTTGATTTGTTGCATTTCAAAACAAGAAAAACTTTTCTCCTTTTGAGAAGGATTAAAGATGTTATCGCTTTCTTTTTATGTTTATATAAAAAAAGCCGGATAGCAATTGTCAAGTTTGAGTCTTGAATGTAATGATAACAAAATTATTTGATTTGCGATCTGCTTGTACGGTCCTTAAATGATTGCAAGCGCCTTTTAGGTTGAATAACTATGGATGTAGTGATTATCCTTTTCTTTCAAAAGCTTGACCATTTTTTAAAACTCAATTTATATTATTTTAAGCTTATCATTCATTATCAGTAAGGCAGACAGTTCATTCTAAATATGTATGAAAATGACTTTGCGATAACTAGAGAAATGAAAAAATCAATGTTTACTCTAGTTGTGATTGCATTTGCTGGAGGACCGATACCACCATGTATTGTTTCGTTGTTATTTTTCGTTCAAAACATTTTTTTAAAGTTTTTGACGCCACAATAGAAAACAATCTATCAATTGTATTAAATTTTACTTTTCAAATGCCATAATTTCACTCTCATGAAGAAAAATATAATCACCTTTTTGATAAACTTGTCTCTTGACTTCATGCAGCCTCCCGTAAGTTGTGTTTCGATTTTAGTCACCAGTCTTCTTGAATCAAAAATAAAAACGCAAAACATAGTGAAGAAAATATTCTCAAGTGTCTATTAAGATTTATGCTATACTAATAACTAAACATAAATGTTATATTTTATGATATATGAATAACATGTTTAAGTGCAGTTCAATGTGCCTCTCTATAGGACTATAATAGAAAATAATGCCAGATTTATACGCTTTCGACTTTTGATGTTTAACTAATTCACTTTTTTAGTGGTGTTTGATAATTAATAGCGTTTTAAAAGCGCAGGATATGCCTTTATCCATCAAAGAAATTGACGGAAACATATTTTTAGTGAAATTCACTAATTCGATAGGTCTGTTTTTCATCACTATTTAATCTAAAACAAACTTTACAGGAAGATAGCATCGTCTTACATACAGCTCTCGGCCTATGACAGAGGTCAACTTCTAACATCCTATAAAATACGGATTGCGGACAAAAAGAATAAAATGAGTATTGCCTGTTTCAAACGTCCTTTTCATTCGTTTAAAGGGGGTAGGTATAAAATGCGGAACGGAATGGCGCAAAAAGGAATAAAATGCAGAAAATGAGATACGTAAAACGTGAAAATGGAAAAAAAGAAGCAAAACATCTAAAATTAAAATTGAAATTGAAATATATTCACTTCATCCAATAATTCGTCATTTATATTTTCACCAACCTTCGCATATGGAATATGAAATCGCAAATAAGTTCGTCAGCGAAGACGTACTCATAGAATGCTTCTATATCGCCCAGACAAATTCTGTCCCTGCCAAGGAAATTACGATAAACATTGTTCACGACGCATCTCTAATAATATTATTTTCCTATCGAGAGTGAAGTGTTGATCGATATTATACACCACTTATCACCCTGATAAAGCTGCTTTATTCTCTTAGTTGACCTATTTACGTTTCTATTGTTGCGTTTTACAGGCCATTTGGAGTAAATGTACCAACTGTTCGTTCTGCTTATACCAGTGGCATAACTCATTAAGGTTGATGCAGACGTTAATTGATGTTTAAACAACAAACATTGCAAGCACATTTTTATATTTGTGTTATGTTTTTGGTTTTGTTTTGAAATGATTGAGTGTTATTTGCTGGTGATAACTCAATGAAGAATATTATTGATTAGAAAAATAGTTGCACTTCATTCAATGTCATTAAAAGGAAAAGAGTAAAAATATGCAATATAAATAATGATCACAAATGAGCTTTGCGCAGGAAATGATTATATGTTTGCAGTGTTACCATTTTAATAACATAAGTTGGAAATAATTTATTGTAGTTAGATTTTGTCAGTGTGTGTTTGTTGAAACATACATTCTCCAGAGTGCTATCGAACCAGCAACTTGAGAGAAGTTAGTCTTGTTTATCGGATGTTAAGTTCTGTATAATTGCTCTTCACTGGAAAATTATATTTTTTAGAGATGCTCACCATATACAGATAATACTATCATAGTAAAAAATTGTTTATAATATTTGTTTAATGGAGATAAAATCGCAAGAAAATAAAATTTTTGTTGCAATTACGTTGTTCAAACCTTTCAGGATGTACTTCGGTACAATTCGCGGTTTTAAAAACGTTTTCATTTCGCTATTCTTTCGCTTATTCAGACGGCGTTCTTGATGGAAAAACCGGACAAATGTTACTTTGACGGATGCAAACTGTATATTGCTAAGCGATGATCAAATGTCAATGTTAAGATACGCTTTCAAATTCTTCCTGTCATTAGTAGAAATTACTAACTCAAGTGTAAGTAGTTGAAGGACTATTTTTGAGAGATACTTATGTGTAATCATGACAATATTTTTTATGGCTCCTTGTAGTTTAGTTTCCGTTATTGTAAATAAACCATATTTCATAAAGGAACAAATACATCCTTATACGCAAAACACTGTATAAATAGAAGTGTAGCGCAGCCATTGTAAAATAGACGTTGAACATTAAATGTGATCGTATTCGTATTGATATCTCTACTTCTTGGTGTACGTCAAATTATACGAAAGGAAGTAGATGAGCTACATCACAAAACCTAGCATGTGCAACAGAAAAATTCCTGTGAAACGCGCCATGCAGTCTGCACTGATTAACAAAGGTGTTAAATCAACGAACATAAATCATTTCCTTTTTTGTTTGTGAAGTGAAAGTCTGCAATTTTTTACCATTTTACTTGTTGATTTGTTATGTTTGATCTGAATTTATAAGTGATTGTATTTGTTAGATGAGTAGCATGAAATATTCTGTAGTTGTTGAGAACAAGGTTTTCAAAATGAAAGGAGTTTTATAAGTCAAGGGAAGATTGTTGAGTGGCGTGAACTTCTTCTTGTAGAGTGGCTAGGAAATGGGCATTTTCACACTCAGAAAAAATTTGCCCGACCACACTTAAAGAAAGCGCAAATTTGCATGCTCTTTTCAATTAACATTGACACTCGCTCGACCAAGTCGAGACTGTCTCTCTTCTTGCACTTTTAATTAGAAATATAAACAAAGTTTTTCTGATCCACTACCCACAATTTTTTCTCATGACCCGCGAGCATCAGACAGAGTCTATATAATCCGGACAGTTTGATACACAAATCATAAACTTCTCTCAATTAGCTATTAGAAAAGATGGAAGAATCTTGATTAGTAAAATTGTAATACGCTAAGATATAAACGATATTATTGCCTGGAAAAGGTATGTTCGATTGTCCGCAATCCGCATTTCATTCTTTTTGTCCGTCCGTCCGCATGTCCGTCGGTGCGTCCGCATTTTATCCCAACCCTCTGTGATCTTCCCTCTCTTCCTGAAGGAACTTGAGCCACCAACCCCGCTGATAGGTTTTCGCCTTTTATGGACTTCCTTATCAAATTTTCTTAAAATTCGACTTATCTCTCATCGTTGTTGACACGAAGAATAAGAAATGTTTGCGTGTGCTGCGGCAGGCTAACACACAAAAGTTGTAAAAGTTTCACTGCTGTGAATGCAATTGCCTGCGTGCATGCTGTGAAAGGTGGGCAAATAACAGTTGCGATATTTATAGCAGAAAATCGACGAGGAAGATATTATTGAAAACCGTGTTATTAAAACAAACACGTCGTGCATAATTTTGATACGTTTGACTGTTAACTTTAAATTATTCATCGGTTTATCCTCTATTTTATCAAGCGCTCTTTTTTTATAACAAAGTGGGAGGAATTTTAGAATCCAGTGCAATGTATTTGAGTAGTTTTTCTGTAAGAAAATGCTGTATTAAAATTGTGTATGATTTCTGTTTTGTTTAGTTAAGTCAAGACTTGCGATTACATATATTTGGTGAAATGTAGTCTGGAATAAAACAGCGGACATGTTTTAAAGACAAGTTCACCCGTCTGTTTGAAATGAAACGCAAGCAGAAATTACCAAGGTTTGTGTATTTTCAAAGCATGTAATGTTAACTTCCTATTTTAACGCACGCGTTGTTTGTCGCACTTCGCGAAGGCGAGAATGCTCAAAAAAATATACAACACCATCTGAAACTTGAATATCGTTATAAAACCGATGAAAGATAGTTTAGTTGACCCGAAATATTTTAAATATCTCCGAGGCTGCTTTGGTTGCCTAGTAAGTTAATTGGCTGTGCACTTGAATGAAAGATTGTCATATTCTACTGTCCTACTCTTACTTGGGCACTTTGTGCGGAGAAAGAGGAAGGGCAACAATATTTCTTCCAATGGCCTGGGGGCGAATAAAAACGTATATTTTGAAAAGTGTTCATTGTAATATATATAAAATGAACACTATTATTTGTTCTAACATTAAGTTCACGGATATTTTTTTGCATAATTATTTTTTGGAATTACTTTTAAATCATATTTTCTATATGACAATCGTGAAAATGGAGGACATTTATCGTTGCAACAGCCGGTGACCTGTTTGAATTATATCGTCGATATCTGCATCTTTAAAAAATATTCTACTGAAAGCATTCGGTCTTTTACATCTTTGCCGACACTTCAATGACCGTGAAGACTGTTCAAAAGTGCGTGAAAAGGGGGTAGGGATGGGGAAAATAGTAGAAGAGCATACTCAATATGTATAACACCAAACTTTATCCAAATAAATTACTTGTCCATGGAAAAAGTGGGGACTATGACCCCCTTCCCCTTTGCGCCTCCTTGCTCCACTGTCCATGTTCTTTAATGTGTGTTAGCATACTCGTATATTTTAATGAATGAAAAGTACACATAAAGAATAAAATAACATACAATAATATTTTTGCTAATTTTTATCAGCTTTATACACTTCTATAATTAATTGGTTTGATTTTAATGGTGTGGTCTTCTTCACATTGTCTTCTCTTTATAATAGTACCAAGGGTTGTGTCCAATTCTGATTATGAATATTGGTGCCCAACACAAATCTTTAAGTAGAGCCATTAAAAAAACAGAAACTTCACATTGCTATCAATTTTTACAACACTCCACTATTTAGTTTATTTTCATGCCTCTACTTAAAGATTTATGTTCGGTACTAATATTCACAATCAAAGTTCTTCTTTTATATTGTTACTTACATATCGAGCAAACAAGTTCGATAGGAATTAACAAACTAACTGTGTTTGCTTTTGGCTTCTTGCAATACTTACTTAAAATTTCCTAATATTCGCAGCTGCATATTTTTGCAATTTTGCATATTTTTGCGTTTATTATGGTTTTACCTAAACCTTATAAATATATTTAGACGTTTTCCCCAGTCAAGGGTGACTGAAGGCCAGACATCTCTGAAACATGACTTAAGTGAAAAATCTGAGGTAAAACGTGTGAAGCGCGAACAGGAAAAGACTTCATGTTGTAATAGTGAACTTGAAAATTCCATGCTTGGTGAATCTCCGGATTCCTCGCAAGGGCAATTGCTTCAAGGAAAAGAAAATATGAGAAATTGTCAAACATCTCAGCCTGCAAGTAGTTCGGAAGAACCTGAGCAGAAAAAGTCAAATAAAACTATAGAGAAGGGAGTTAAGACTATGGATAAGCCAAAACATTTAATGATAAAGTTTAAACTGGACCGATCTAAAAATTCCTGGGTGATTGCTCATCCCGAAATCGAAAAAGGTAAATCTTCTGTATCAAGTGCTCCACTTCAGCCTCGATTGTCCTTACATGAACGCCAGACGTCGAGAAATCACGAAGATATCCGAGCTTTTGAAAGGCATGTGCCGTACGCTGGTGAAAATTTTTTCTCAAACGAAAATTTTGGTGATATGCCTTATATTACTAAGGTATTTTCACTCTCGAGCAATTTCTATGAAGAAAATGTAGGTCAGAAAAACATGGTAAAGCACGGATTCTTTCCAGAATGCAACATTCAACAATCAGGTGAAAATTGTTGTAAACCATTTTACCCCGGTAGTATTGATGATTTCAACGAGAAATACGATGGAATTGGAAAAATCGCAAAACACAGTGAAGAAGCACAATCACAAAGTGATTATCAAATTACTGAAACATGGAGTCATTCAAATCACACAAAACCTTTGATGTTTTATAATAAGCCAAATAACAGTGTTTCTCAAATGAGTACGAATGTGTTAACATGGGATGGGAACTGGCTTAATAAACAATCAAAACTGACTGGAATAGATCAACACTCTACTGGTTCTTCGTTAAATACCATGAATAATCCAGTCACTTTACAAGGACTTGCGTATTCTCCGTTATTACTTATTTCTCATAAGGTTGCTAAGGAGGGATTGATGGTGAACGGTCAATTAATAAATCAAACTGGATTTTCACATCTTGAGGCGTTAAAGAGCGTTGAAACCGGCAATTTTACAAGCAACGCCTCAGTAAGTCCATATTTATGTAAACCTTTATTGAGTGCTTCAATACTCCATAATATGAAGTTTAAGAAGACCGTGAGCAATGATGATGATGTAAAACAAAGTCTTTGAGTAGTTTGGACGAAAGTCGATCTGATGTTATTTTAGATGATTTTCTACCAGAGTTCTTCAAATCACAAAGCAAGTACAATGGACTCGTTTGCAATTCTTCATTGTCCACTGAAGCTAGAGTGAGTAGTTTGGATAAGAGTGTCTCTATCTCACGTCGTCCCAATAGAATTTACAATACTAGCTCCGCCATGTCAGAAAATTCGGGTTTTGTTCACGATGGAGGTTATGGCTCCAACGGAATTTTTTCAAACTGCAGCAGTTGCTTGATGGTAAATGATTCCTCGCAATCAGAACTTGGTGAAAAATGCTCCACAACGATTACCAAGAAACGTTTGGTTGTTTCCGACGACCAATTGTCCAAGAAACGTTTGGTTGTTTCCGACGACCAATTGTCCAAGAAACGTTTGGTTGTTTCCGACGACCAATTGTTGTTTTCTGAGAATAACTTGATATGTTCCGAAGATGATCCTGTATTTTACGATGATGAATTGAATCCCTTTGAAGAATCCTGCACAAATCCCAAAGATCACTCAGTTTGTTCCAACAATCAGTTGATGTCTCCCACTGTGCAGATAAATCGTCCAGAAGGAGAATTGTTTTGTCCATCGTCAGTCCATAACAGTGAATTTTCCAAGATGTCGCCACATGAAGATAATCTAAATTTTCAAAAATTTTCGTACCGTGATGCTAATGTTCAGCGGTTAAAGCAAAAACTGGCGCACTACGAGGCAACTATTGTGAAACTACGAGCAAACCATCGAATTGTTCCTCTCGTTTGACACACAAAGGAAGTATATCTTATCTCTTTGATCATCCAGTTTAACTTACTTGGTACGTGGTACGTGTTGAAGCGTCTACGCTGACATTTAAAACCGTATGCTCATTTTAAGGCTCCTTTCAATTAGTTTATCGAATTGAATGGTTTGATGTTTTTGTCAATGACGTTATGTGGTAGCTAATTAGCTGGGATTGTGCGCAATTTGACTGCCCCAACGTTTTCCTATTGACTCGCTTTCCGGATTATTTTCTGAGTGGAATGAAATCATGAAAGTTTATTTTGTCACTGACGTTTTTTGAAAAGTTTTTTTGTATTGTTTAGAAGCTAGAGTATCACCTATTTTGTTATCGACACTTGAACCAATTTGAGGTTCAAAAAAAACGTTTTTTATACATATTTTTAATATTATCGATAATTACGCAACATTTTAATGAGTCGTATATTTAAAACTGACTCTTATAATTGTATACATTTCACATTTAAGGAAGAAGAGGTTTTATATATTTTTTTATACACATTAAATGCTTATTAAATCCATGCACCATTAAACATCCGTCTGCAATATTCATTATCTGTGATTGTATCCCCTAAGACGTCTATTGATTTTCTTGACGATTATACGAACACCAGTGAGTTAATATTTAATAAAATTCAAAACGTGTCACCTGTTCCAATGTTAAATCTGTTATTATTAGAGAATGGATAGCTTTCCGCGAAACAAGCATTTGCTCTGTTATCTCTTTATTTTAAGTTCTTCTTACCTGCGATACTACTCTTCTCAGCATAGTTTAAAACATTCTCTGATTAATATATTCCCACCTCTAAGAGTGGAATGCAAAGGTGACAATAATTGAGAACATTGTTAGCTACATTTTGAAATCTTAAATTATTTAATGTATTTCTAAGGATTTTTGTCGGAGTCAGATTAGGAAAAGGTGTGTTGAAAATTGTTTTGAAAGCACATGCTTTTAATTTAAAGGACAGTATCAACAAACGACTAACATTCATGTTGAATATGTATTGTAGATCTTTGATATGTTGAATTTTGGTATTTTGGTAAAAGTAATTACACTCGACTAACTTTAAAATGTCTGTAAAACGATCTTCGTTTTCTATGACCTTGAAAGTGAAAGGTTTTCAAATGGTAATTGGGACAGCTGAATGTTGTCCACATCTTTCACAATATCGCCTTAAAGAGAGCGATTGCTACGGTAAATGGACTAAAACCAAATAAAAACAACGAAACCCAAGATGAAACCGAGAAAAAAATCAAGAGTTCTGAAAAGGACTGTTTTTAGCATAAGAGTTTGATTTTTTCTTTGTTTTCTCTGGTTAGTTTTTTCTCCGTTTTATCTTGGGTTTCGTGGTTTTTATTTAATTTCAATCCATTCACCATGGCAATTGCTCTCTTTAAGGCGATATTCAAATATGTCACCACGACAAAGACTCTATTTTATCTTTCACAATACTCTATCTTGTAATATCGGTAATGGTAGAGCTATGATAATTATCCCAAATAGACAGCTAAATGCACCCATGATTTTGCCAACAACCGTTACAGGTACCGTGTCACCATACCTATTGAAAGTAAATACGCATTTTTGCAATTTTGTATCAAATACATAAAGGGGAGGGTAGCATGTTCACGCTTGTATCAGTTAATTTTTTCTTATAGAGTTTTACATGGAAATGCATGTTTGATTTGTTAGATATTATTTGGCAATTGTTATCAATCAATAAATGCTTAAAATGAATAGCAGAAACTTTGCTAAGAGGAGACCTTGGGGGGGCACCGTTTAATAAAAAAGTTCGCTTTGCCTTTGCAAGTGTCCCTCCACCCAGTTGAATACATCAAAAAGACCGTTTTTAGAAAGCTCATTTTAGATTTCTAGCCTCGAAAAATCTGTTTGCGTCATTGGTCAATGGTGGAGCAGTTTGATATCTTATGATAAACTGCTTCATCCTTCAAATATTAATGTGATATTAGTAATATTATGGTGATCTATACCTATTTCCACTTACCCTAATGTCATCATAGTTACCACGGTGTACCACATGGTATCTGGTATACTTTTGTATGTTGGTTTTCCATGTAGCGTCTCAATAGTGTACAGACAACAGCCAAAGAAGATATTTGCCAACAAGAATGCGAAATACAAAAATCCCAAGTCAGTGAGCGCTTTCTTTAAACGCCTACCAAACTTTCTCATGAATGTCGAGTGTCTCGCGAGTTTAAAGATGCGAATCACGCGCAACACACGAAGCATTTCCCAAAAGTGATTGTTGCTCAACCCATCGATGGTGAATCTACGTATGATGAGATCGATGTAAAATGGTGATATGGCAGCAAGGTCGATGAGATTGAATTTATTTTTAAAAAATTCAACGTAGCGTGGTGTGGAAAATAATCTCAGTGCGCATTCAATTGTGAAGACCCACATAAATATCATATCTAATGTTTCAAATACGTTGCTGTAACACTGTTCCCATGTTTCTGTATTGCCATGGCAACGTAGGGTTGCTGCGACTGCGCAAATGATGCTCAGGAATATCATAAGACCAACAAAGTATTGGAATAATCTTTCGAAGAAGGTGTTATTTTTTCCTTCTAAGAAGCAAGCAATCTTTTTGCGAATTCTACGCACTGTATTATGTCTTGTTTTCCCCCATTCTATCTTCTCTACTTTCCTTTGTTTAGTGTTTTTAGACATTTCATAAGACATCTCATAGCAATCGCCCCAGCAACATTTGTGAAGAGAATGAGCGGAAATTTTGTAGAATTTCAACTCATCATAGAACAAGTCGCGGCAGTCCATGTGAGAAACATGTAGTTTACCCGCTTGGTAGTAATTAAGTATGTGACGAAACAGCTCAGGATCTCTATCAAAAAAATATTCGTTGTTCTTCTTGTCGTAGAAAGTTGTCAGTATTTTTTGATCGCCAAGCAAGGTGTTCGGATGTTTTTGTAATGTACTTCGTCGCGTCTGAAATCGTCGTCCGCTCACGTTGATTATTACTTTTTCGCTTTTCTTCATTCTCATGATGGCTTTTTCATCTGTGGTGTGCAAACAAGTCATCGAAATGATGACGAGTGCTTTTCAAACCTAAAATCCAAATAAAATATTTTGTCATTGTATTTTGTGAACGAATGCCTGGTTTGAAAAAGAAATGTGTAACTGTCTCTACAACTCAGAAAAGGAAAAGTCTTCGAATAAATTTTTTCGACCAGTAGCGTATCCAGCGTTCGCCAGAATAAATAACAGCTCCTTAATTTTAAATTCAAAGTACTTTCAGAAAAACGCTATTGGTTTTGAATTTCTAAAGCCACTGTTTTCGACAGTTGGTCAAGTTTGCTGCAAATGAATAGCAAGAATCCTGCGAACTGCATAAGTATACAATCAAGCAAACTTCATTTGTACAAGCCTTGTTGTGCTTAAGCATTGGACGAAATAAAGCGCCCAGTGAAAATTATCGATGCGAGAGATTGATTTGAGTTTGATATTTGCTATTGTTTCATAATTCTTTGAAATACTATTCACAGTATCGACTCATGAATGAGTAATATATTAACCATAGAATTGATCAAGTCAATGATTGATCGTCCATTTTAATCTTCTCTGTTTGTCTTGTGGACGGAAGATTTGTACGTCAATTATTGAACATATAATAGATTTTTATTCACTATATTGCTCTTTGAAATAAATGTGTCTAAGCATCGATGATAAAAGGGGGAAATTTTCATTTACGAATAAAAGAACTAAGCACAATATCTTGAACTTCGATAGCAATGCCAACTAATACAAAATGTTTTTGCTTGGAAAATCCGTACGTCCTATACATTGTGCATGTGCATGCGTATTACTCCCTATGTAGTCCTTGAACTCCGGAAAGTACTGCATATAGTTTGTTTCACGCAAGGTACTGCATGTAGTTTGTTTCACGCAACGTACTGCATATAGTTTGTTTCACCCAACGTACTGCGTATAGTTTGTTTCACGCAACGTACTGCGTATAGTTTGTTTCACGCAACGTACTGCATATAGTTTGTTTCACGCAACGTACTGTATATAGTTTGTTTCACGCAACGTACTGCATATATTTCACTATTAACAAGCAGGTGATATCAAAGAGCATCTGCGTAGTTTGAAACGATGAATTGTTCATTTTATTGAACGAAATATTGTTTTCCTTTGACAAGAATTCTTTCCTTCTCATTTCTGGTAGCAAACTTTCATTTCAATAAAACAGCCATCGGTTTAGTATGTTGAATAGTGGTGAAAGGTAGATCCAAATCATACACAATGTATCTTCGATATACCTGTTCAATATGCCTGTTGTGCTCATCTGCAACATCTTTTCTATTTATGCGATCTAAACTTTATGTTTCAATATAGATATACAAACCTTTGTTTTAATAGATTAGAGAAATAGCCACTGTTATCGTTTTGTCATAGTATATACTTGATATGAAAACCGAAGGTTTATGATAGTTTTACCTCCATACATATGTAATACAAATTAGCAACGTTCCATATGTTGTTAGTATTGTGGGACTAAGTTCTTTTAGTTTCTCCGGATAATCTATGACGCGTTTCCATTTTAGCATCATGTACGTCAGTGTCATTGAATGCTGTATGATTTTTAATTACCTACCTTTTCTAAAATGAACTCTTTACATTGATTAATACTGTTTGGATTATCATTGCAAAGTATGTCCTTTCTCGGTGCTTTTATTTTCATTGCCTTCGTGCTTACAAGTCTCTGTTAAATTTTCCTTTGAGTAAGGAAAGTTATTGTTTTCTTTAAAGACATTCCAAACAAACTTCCTACTGTTAATGCTCCGTAGTTATAACGTAAGGGCCATGAGCAATTAATATTATATGATAATATTGCTCTAATTTTCCACTTGTAATCTACTCTGCAGGTGTTGGCGTTATACGTCGGGCATATGTTAGTGTCCTATCCTATATATGATGAAGTCAAACAAGGAATGTCGATATTTTGATTCGTATACAGCATCTGCTTGCTGGAATATGCCCTATGGGCCTGTGAAAGTTTAGCTCACTTGTTTGTTAAATGGATTTTTCTATTCACTTTTTATATTTAAATGCAACCTGTCTTCCTTATATATGAATAGAAATATCGTATTATAATTTTGAAGAAATTTTTAAAAAACTGTATGTTTCTGTTACTGTTGGATGAAATTCATTTTTCAGTAAGTCGTAGAAAATGAATTCATTCATTGCGAAGTAAATAATCAAAACTGGCGAACCGATTTATAATTTAGCGCTTTTCTCCATTTCCTGTGTTTTTTTTGTCGAATGAAATGAGCATATGTTTTTACAATTATTTCTGAGTTTCACTACCTGCTTGTAAATTCTCTTTCAAATTAAAAGTTTTATTGATTGTAACCATAACATCAAATTTCATTGTCCTATATCAAAAGGTCTTGGAAAATCCTGGCGATAACTGCTGTTCGCTAGCATCGGTTCATATCTTGACGATAATCATTTTTATGTTTATTCAATTTTTTCGCATAGTTATGACAATGTAAGCAGCAACCGCCATTCTGATAATTACTGTTTTCATTACGTTTTTCCGTTCAATACGTCACGGCTATCAACGGAATATTTGTAACTAAAAGCAAGCCAGACCGACGATAGTCTTATCATTAAAGTCAATAAAATGAATGATGGAAGTAAAGCCCAGTTTACACGAACAGTTTTCATGTGACACTAGAATACATTTTTCGAAAAACTGGTCGCGTTTCTGCCAATTTTCAATTTTCCCCTACATATTTGTTGTGCCTTTAGCAAGATCATTGAAAATTGCCGTTTTAATATTGTTATATTAATATTGCTACTAAACGAGGCTTAAATGTCTTAAATATTTATTGTGAGGTTTTAAAACTTGTTTGCTATTAATTATTGGCTTCGCAATTTCATAGCTATATGCATGTTATAATCCCTATAAAAAACTGATTTCAAAACAATTTTATACAGCAAAACATGTTTATGTGAATATTACACTCTTCCCAATTATTTTTAAATAATAGTGTGTGTTTTAGTAATACGTAGTGTAAGACCACTTTTAAAAGATATACTAAAGAGTTTAAGTTCAATAGTAAATACAATAACCACTGAATAACACGTTATTTGAAAGATAAAATAGTTTTCTTGTTTCCAATGGACAGCGGTATGCGGGCTGCATGCAACTGACCATACACCTTGGTAGTACCGTCTGCATTAGTTCCATGGAAAAGGTGTTCATCATAAGAAGCCTTCGTATTCTCTGGTTTTCTTTTTTGAGTATTGAGTTCAATTTTTAGGCTTCTGGCTTTTTGGTTTCGATAAATGAACTTGTACGTTTCGACAAAGCTTTTCATTGACGTCACTTTTAACATATTTGCATAACGTCATTTCTGTCAATGTAACTTGCTGATTCAGTTTTTGACAATTTTTCGTAAATGCACCTCCGTTGTAAAACCATTAAACAAGTTCTTGAAGAGGATCATAGACGCTGCATTATCATTATTGTGTAGTTGTTCGTATATTCTAACATATTTATCATGGTCTTGTTTACCTACTGCTTTCCCATCGACAGAAATACGAATAGCATTCCGTTGTACTTTATCTCGTAGCAATACCCAAATACGTTTTTCCTGGCTTTGCATGTAGTATAGCTCTTCCTCTCTAGCGTCATGAGATGTTCTAAGTTTGCGCGTAGAATTGAAGTTCATTTGCGGAAAACTTATACCTATTGCAAGTCTAGTGTTTCCATATTCGACCATGAGTATGCATGGATCACCTACGCTCCGTAGAGGTCCTGGAAGAACTACGTTTGATTTGAAGATGGAGTAATAATAAGTAGTAAGCCCAACACGAGGCGAATTTAACAATTCAACAACATGTGCGCGATAATCTTGATTTAAGATTCTATAACGAGGTTGTCTACCTGTTCTTCGTTGCTTTTGTGCCATCCTTAAAACATTCCTGTAGGAGCAGTTCACTAATATTGCGTATTCATAATTTACACCCCGGGGGTTTGTACCGTGACGTATCACTGCAGTTGCGTAGTAAGCTTTCGCTTTCATATCGGGTGAAGTTTGATTGAGCAGCCACACGTTTAGATTTTGTTTGCCGGCATGCGGAATGTAATAACCATTCTGATTGATATCCATCAACATTCCTGGCGAATTTTACCCCAAGTTAACCACCTGGAAGGCTGATTCAGGCCCAGTGGAATGTTGTATCCATTTGCTTTGATAAACGTCATTTTATCTCCAGGAGTATTTTGAAACAGGGTTGTTTCAACATCATAAAGCTTCAGCCCTAAGCTTTTAGACCGTATGTTGCTTCCTAAACACAAAACCAGATTTTCGTAGAAAAATACGGACTTCTTGAACCAAAATCTTGCAACTTCATCTTCATACGTAGGCCTCTCAAAATCCATTGTAAAAGCTCCATTCCTGTAACGACTAGTCCCTTGAAAATTGATGCCTCCACAAAGGCTTTTGGGATTGTAGTATCGCGACTTTTTTGTTTTTAGTTGTCTTGCAGGCATGCGCAAACTGGTCGTACCTGGAAGTCTGTTCCAGTCCCAGCCGCGCTCAATATCATGTGCCTTTAATCCTTGATCAGTATTTACAATCAAAAGTTGTCCATAGCTTTGATAGCGGCCATATTTGTTTTGATCAACTGCTGATTCAGATCCCCACACGAAATTATTGAACCCTTTTACCGTTATGACCCAGGCCTCGCGACGGTGGATGGACAAAGCGGCAAAGTTCTTTGCCCAGTTTCCTTGTGGGGTGACTTCCGCCTGTATCCCGAGCTCCTTTGCACGCTTTTCAATTCATACAAAATTGAAAGTGAACCAAGGGTGTGCATATAAGATGTCTTCCAAGAGCAACCTCTACCACGACCTAAATATCGTTGAACGTTGTCATCGCTCTCGTTTAGCAAACGTAAAAATGCTCGAAGGCTTTCTTTATTTTGTGTATTTCTCAGAAATGGATTATCTTTGTGGTAGTCTAAAATCTGATGTGGATAGGCAACTACTTCACTGTATATTCTTGGCCTATTTGATAAGATCATATTCACTAAGTATGGCTTGTACATGTTTCTAGACGATAATCTAACGTTTCGTTCTTGTTCTTGCTTCAGACGTAAATCGTGAAGATCCTCGGGGATTTTCTCCCACAATGCAGCATAAGCGAAGGCTGGTATTAAACAAATCAATTCTGGTTTAGCTGTCGTAGGCGATGCATTGGTGACTGTGTTTGGAATGACGTATTTTTCAGATAAGAGTCGCATAAAATTGATTGCATTTCTTAAATTTTCACGACTTTGTGTTGATAGCTCGTATGTAGTTCCCCTTAGCAAATATACTACGTGTGCTGCCGTTAAAAGACCTGGCAATACGTAGTCGTTAGGATAAAAGGATTTGTGATGATATCCGGTAAAATCTGGTTTTATTGTGCCACCCAAAGCTGGATTTATCGTCAATGCGTTTTCGTACCAGGCTTTCAGCGCTTTCATGTCGTGCAACTTTTGCATTACTTCTTGGAGTGTCGTTTCTGGCATGACCAATACGCACATGAGACGATATAAAAACAACGTCCTTAATCGGTCAGCGGTCGTTCCAGTGAACTTAAAGGGCTTTTGGTACAATTCACCAAATTCCAGATACCATTTCATGATTTTTATAACGCGTGGTAGCAATCCAGCTTTGTACAGCGGTTTCCGTAGCAAGAATATAGACGTCACAAAACCTTTACTGCTTCGATTCATTTCATGATCTAGAGATCCCAAGGCACTTCCTTCGTCCCATCCTTGATCTACTATGTACTCAAAGATTCTCAATATTCGTGAAAGTCTTTTTTCATTCATTTTCTTTAAAGCTGTGCTTAGTTTGTTCTCACTGAGTAAATGACCGAACATTTCAACGAATTTATTCATAAACTCCTCGTCGTCATAAGTTAGCATTTTTAGTGTCGCTTTTTGTGTTTTTTGCTTCTTGTAAGTGGACATTGTTAATTTGATTGCTTTGTGAATTTCCTCTTTCCTTATGGCAAAAAAATACTCAAACGAAAGCGGCAACAAAATGTCTCGAAACACAAAACCAAACTTTATCTCTGTGGAGGATGCAGATAATTTACCAAAAGCTGAGTTGTGGGAGAATAATCCGGGACCTTTAATGAAACCACGTGCATCTTTCGTGATATTTAATGCTAGCAAGTTTTTTCGTGCTCGTTTTATGCTTTTGCGGATTCCTTCCAACGCTTCTTGTATTTTCCAGTCAATTCAAAGGTTGACTTTCCTGGAACTACATACCAGTCTCTTAGCCGTTTGCTTATCAAACGAATTTCCTTTAGGCGATATAATTGATCATCGCTCAATTCAAGGTCGTTGAATACTTCAGTTCTTGATTTTACCTGACTCCAGTAATAAGTTTGTTGCCAAACATTAGATGGCATCTGCGTGCTTCTGATTGGAGGAACGATACTGTCACGTGATTGCCGTATAAAGTTACTCCGTACAATGTGCAATAAGTCAAAATATAACACACCCACGTGTTGGTTGGGAGCTTGAAATTGAAGTCGGTATAATGGATGCAAGCGTTGCCCTCGCCGGCATTCTTGAAAGCTTACCCACACGGCACGCCAGCCTGTAAATTTCAAGGACATGGTAAAGGTGCATTCGGGCTTTATAAATTTATAAGTATAAACGTGCGGGTAAAACGATACGGTTATTTCTCCGGAAATAGTTTTCCGTTGATAAATCCAAACTTTCACTCCTCCTTTGGAAAGATGTCTTCCCTTGATAGGGTGATGAGATAAGTCCAGTGTAAGAATATCTCTTCGAGACCAAAACCATTTGAGTGCACGGTGATTATGCTTGTAAACGTCATCTGACGAAATCAATTTCGACGAAGGAGAAACTTTGAAGTAAGAAAGACTCCGTTCATCTGTTGATACAATGGGATAAGTATGGGTTACCCATGAGTTTGTTTATATGTTTTGTACGGATAAATTTCTTCAACATACCGTATATTTCACCAGCAATAAGAATAACGACAGTTGTCATCACAATGATGTGTTTCTGCTTCTTTCTGTACTTCATAACACACTGAAACAAATTCCAGTATAAATGAATGAATGTTAATATTTTTTCAATGAAGACTTTTGTTGATCTTCGCTATAGCAGTTACTCATTTTCCATCGATAAGATTTACTTCGACATGGTTGTCTTGTGATTATTTTTGTGATTCCAACGACGATATACTTATCACAAATTTACAGGTTTTCGTTCTAATGTTATTGAGATCATATCTTGTTATTTGATAACAGCCGTTTCCATTACTCTGCCGCCACTTGGCTGAAAAAAATTACTTCATGTTGAGATAAACTGTCGACAATTGAGTTTAAAGTGTGCACGTGGAAGCTATTACAGACAAAAAGTCTTTAATATCTATCCGATTGCTTGACTATATTCATGACTATCTTTTACCATCGTGATAGTTGAATATTTGTTGGTTGTTGGTTAAATTTGCCTGTTGCAAGTTATCGTTATTATTTTAAAATGTATCAATGCTAATTAACATAATCTGCGTTTGCGGGTGGTGTCTATTTCTAACTCAAGATGATTGATGAGCACTTTGTGCATTTGAAATTGTGTTCCGATAAACATTTGTTAAAACAGTTAGTTTGACGATACTTTTTTGTGTATCCACACCATTGAGCTCTATAAGACCTGGAGGGGCAAAGGGGCCTGGACCCCGTGGTCAAAAACATGGCGGTAATGGCGGATTTTGGTTGTCAAAACTTCCACTTTGAGAAAAGTTTTTAACATTCGCTCCCTCCCGAATCCGGAACTCTATTACTGCTTATATCAATGACAACCAGCGAAAACAACCACGATACCGTAAGCATAAAATATTGAAAATAATGCTTCAGATTTTTGTGAAATAGACACACACATTTAAATGAGGTAAATCTACTGTAAAATAGCGTATATGTTGTCAAGTAATGCTTTAGCTATGTTAGAAATAAATATCAAACGGCATTCTTTACACTGTCAATGTGTCGTTAAGCTTTAATGCATAATCCCATGCGCAATACTTGTGTTTTTGACTATTTTTAACAGCTTCGTGCAACTGTCTTTCTTGAATAGATGGGTAAATATTAGTTAAAATGTCCAAAAGGAGTTAGAAAAAGTTAGCTTACCCTACGACTTAAGTCGACTGGAAATATATTATAAGTAGGTATGTATTTTTTGAGTTTTTGGTAGGATTGATTCTGGGTGTCTTATAAGGTATTATGATATTCTGATAAATCTACTGAGAACTTATGAAGAAAATATCTCGAACTAGGAGAGCAAAAGAACGAAATTCAAAATTCTATAATCATGTTGCTGGTTCTGTTTTGAGCCAAGATATTAGTAACTGGATTGTCATTGACAACCATGGATCTACTATTGAACAGAACTACATTAATTTCCCATTGAAAATACGATTTTTTAAATTAAAGTGCATTGGTTTCTCTGACATAACACTTTTCTTATTGCTGCATGAAGGCAAACCTGTTTAAATAATTATAATGTAGGTGAAGATATTTAGCATGTTGTATAATTGTTATTATACAGACATTATTTATAATATTATGGCCTTGTGTAATGTATGTCAAGAACTTATTAATTCTCAAAATGCTAACCTTCTTGCACTACTTTTCTCTTGTGTCCTTACAAATTACAGTTACCTATACTAATTTTTTCTAGGTTCAAACAACTTGACAAATTTTTGAATTTTACATTATGCCTTGGAATTTTTCTTTTTGTCTTTTGGTAAAAATATCAGTAAATGACTTAAAAATCAAGTTTATCTAAAATAGTATTTTGTACAAAATAACTATACATAATTGGAAAAGTCTCATGTTGAAGGCCGATGTGGCTTCTTTTACTAGATTGCTACTCTTATTCTTTTAAATGATATCGTAATTCTTCAAAAGACATAAAAAGTTCTTTGTCATCAATTTTTGCTTCTTCCACATTCAACTTCATTGCAACCAATGCATCTTATGTGAATTTTTAATCACCTGGAATTGAAAAACATATGGACTTTGTCAGATGATGCAGTACTGTATTTAATGTTTCATGCATGTCATTATAAGCTTTGCTTGAGCAAATATTTCAAGGTAGGAGCAAAATTTGGCACATTATTGAACAAAGTAGTTTTTATCTTGATTTTGATGTACTAACCTGTTTACTACACTGTGTAACAAACAATTCATTTACAGAAACACCAGATGGCATTTATAAAACTTTTAGCATAAAGCAAACCATTACACACCATCATCATGATTGTCCATAATCTGTCAAATTGTCCAGGCTAGCTGTTTAATACAGGTATTTTTATTGTCGACATGTACCAAAGAGCTCATTAATTAATCTTGCACTGCATTTGATTTCAATACAGCTCTGTCCTTAATATTTGCTTCATATTTTCAGAAAAATATCATGAAAAAATCCTCCATTTCAACTCAGTTGAAACAAGGAGTTTTAAGATATGCATATCTCGATAAGAACTGGTTGCTTTGCCTCGTCTAGCAAGCGATTAAGTAAAGAACAAATAAGAATGGATAAACATAACTTAAATTATAACTTAGGAGTAAAAACATTCACAAAATATATACAATCACACTTCAAGTATTGACTTAAAACAAAACACTGAACACTTTAAATGGTAAACAATCTTACGTTGCTTACCGGTATCATGAAATGTTTCCTTTTCTGGCATTACTTCAGCATCCGTCTACCAAACAAGTTTGCAACAAGTTTTAAAGATAAAATTTCTAAAAGTTTTTGTGTTTGGCATTGATATTTTATATAATCGCTATTGTGGTTGTCAAATCCGGGTGGGCGAAAAAAATTTCATTTTATGAGCCCGCGTCTTTCCGCTGACTTTGACAACCAAAATCCGCCATGTTTTTGACCACGCGGCCGCGCGCTGATAATTTATAGTAATTTTGTTTACGTTTCCCCTCCAGGTCTTATAGAACTCAATGATCCACACGCATTCATGAAATCGACATCTATTCATTCATATAATATTTAACTTTGAAGTGCCGCAGTATTTTTATCTGGGGTTTTAAGTTACAACTTTTTTTCTTAAAGCTTTCGTTCCACAAATTTACTGTGTAAAACAATACCATTTGAAATCGTTTTTCTGTTTTCAGAGTCGCTCACATCTGGGATTATCTGCGTATGTGAAATGTCATTTTCAAGTTTTGTACGGCCAAGTCGTCATTCTATGTTAAAATGAGTCTGAAATAAATCCCTGTTGAGCACGAGGTGAGAAAGGTCAATCTATAAATACAACCTTGATAATTAATTAGTCGTCGTATCCTTATAATGGACAAATAATTTTATTGCTTATACTAGCAGGTAAGTTGCTCCATCAAATAGATAGCGCATTCATTTGAAGTGACATGCGCAGTAACTCGATTTCTGTTGTGTGATGATTGCTTACCTTAATCTCTATTTATATATATCTATTTATGATTCATGTTATGATCTTCAAGCCTATTGAGTTCTTTGCTTGGTTTTACACCAATTTGTAATGGTAGCACACTAAGATAAACTGCGGGTGTCTCTCGTGTCAGGCTGCAGTAACTAAATCTGATTAAAAAAAAGTTTCATTTTAAAAAATTTCTTTCGAAAATATTTCGGCTAGAAAACACTTTATTCTGAAAAATTTCGGCGGAAACAAAATAATTCATTTGCTGAAAATTTCTAGTCTAAAACTTTGCGCTGTAATAAATGATAGTAATGATTTTCATAAAATAATAAAAGTTTTTACTGTCCTTTTAAATAAATTATGGTTGGCATTGTGGCCCAAGTATTAGATTGTGCATGGTAAACAGCCAGATGTGGATAGTACCTGTTTTGGGTGTTATCATTTTAAGGGACTGGGATCTAGTTGCTTTAGTTCCAACAAAAAATACAAAGCAAAGATGGCTGTATGGCGATTTCAAATTTATTTTGAACACTATTGGGAATAGTAAGCTGTATATACAGAACAAAGAAAATTTAGAACAAAAAATGTTAAAATATTGCTGTAGCAGAGCAAAAATCAGTGAATAGCCTTTAATATTGAGTAATTTCATATTTTAGAAAATTTTGCCTATCAAACCAAAAAACTATATTTCAGCATTTGTTATTTTATTGAAGTAAACTACCCGTATCGTAACGGTTGACATATAATAAGTAAGAAAATATAGAATATTATTTGATACACTTGAGAAAGAATTGCCGCAGGGCAACTTTGTCTTATTGACATTAGAAGTAATTCTCTCCAAATGTTTGTACTCATATCAAGACATTCAACAGAATGAAGATATGATTCACCATCATGTCCACCAACCACAACAATAATATTTCCAATGATAACTGCTGAACATGAATACCTTCTATAATTAAGTGAAGGAAGCATTTTAGTTTCTCCTGTTTTTATATCATACATCAAAACTTCACGTAATCTTTCTTTTTTATTATTTAAACCTCCAATCAAGATTGCATTACCTTTATAACTTACTATACCCATATTTCGTATATGTTCTTCAATCTCGTTTTTATTGATGACTTCGTCACAACCTTCATTTCTACAAGGTGTAAGTGAATAACCACAGTTCTTCTCATGACTTTGGAGAAATTGAAGCTTCACTATTTCAGGACAACCACGGTTAACATTCACACAGCGAATATCACAGTCGTTTAAACTTTCCGTAATGAACCACGGTGTCTTCAATGTCTCTTTGGTGAGATGGAATCCACATTTGAGGCAGTTGTTTGATCAAGTATTTTTCGATAAAAGAGCGACAGAAATAATGTTCGTTTGTACATTGAACAGGATCTTTAAAACATATGGGCATTCAACTCTTGAATGAACTTTATCAACAAATCTTTCCTGTTCATATCCACCATATGAGTCATTAGTAGCCATAGTTGATGACTTTATTTACTTGCCAAGCTTACATTGTATGTACGTGTTTCTGTTTCAAGAAATAATGCTTTCATTTTCTTACATTAAAGAAATGGTTGTTTTGATTTAAGTTGTAATCAAATCACTTTCAGATTGCGATCTTTTGTACATTCAATGTATATTTTATTAATAAAACAGTTTTCCATAACTGTGCATAAAATGTTTTTTAATCATTACCGAGAACTGGTATTTAAAAAAATCAATTGTTACGGTTTTTAACGTTGGGTGCGATCATGACCTAGGTAGCTATATCTGTGTACATGTGTGACAGTTATTAAAAATAATTAACATGCTGTTACAAAATATGTTTTTAGAAACTTTCAGGTAATTGTTTACATTGCATTATAGGTTACGTACATGTTAACAGTTTATCAGTAATATAAATCTCATCATGAAAATTGACATTTCTTAAAATGGCTACGATAAAAGAGGTAGGCGGCCTATTCGAGCAAAAACGTTGTATTTTAAACTACAGACTTAAGTTTCTAAAATGATTGTTTCATATTACGACTGCCAAATTTATTTTTGTAAAACATAAAACATGTATGTTTTAGTAACGAAATTTTTAATAAATTGGAGAAACAATTGCGGCAGGAAAACTTCGTTTGGTCAACATAGGAGGTAGTTCTCTCCAAACGTTTGTACTCATATCAAGACATTCAATAGAATCAAGATACGATTCCTTGTCATACCCACCAACCACAACAATAATATTTCCAATGATAACTGCTGAACATCCACATCTTTTATGATTAAGTGAAGGAAGAATTTTAGTTTGTCCTGTTTTTACATCATACATCAAAACTTTATCTAAGTATTCACCTTTCTCATTTACACCTCCAATCAAAATTACATTACCTTTATAACTGACTATAGCCATGGCTCTTACAGGATATGGAAGTGGAGCCAAGGTTTTACATTCGTTTTTACTGAGACTGTATGAATAAACAGTGTTTTTAATATCTTTCCATTTTTCAGATGTTGCCCCACCAAATACCAAAACATCGTCTTCAATGATAATTGAGCCATGGTAACGTCTTAGCTCTGGTATTTGCGCCAATAATTTTGTCGTATGTGGAGGATTTAGTTGAATACTGTAGATTGTATCAAAGGTTTCGTTATTATCATGTCCACCAATCATAATCACATTATCATTATGATAAATCATACTATGTCCATGACACTTTCTTGGTAACATGACAGGAGATATTTTCCATTGCAATTTTCCATCCACGTTTAAACTTTCAATATTTCCAAACTGTTGTTTCCCATTCCAACCACCACAGACAAATATTTCTCGGCCATAAACAAATGCAGTTGCTGCAGATCGTTCTTCATTCATTTTAGGTTCCTGTTGCCAACAATTTGAATTCCAGTTGAAAGACTCGACAAAATTCAAACGATTCTCTCCATCTCTTCCTCCACAAACAAAAATCTTTACTTTTCCCGTAAGAAAATTATATCTTTCTGTCGTTTCTGTTGTAAGAAATGTCATTTCATTATGATTTAATGTCACTTGCTCTTCAACATGTTTCACCATTTCATCACGATTCAACTTCATTTGCTTTTCAAACATCTTTTGAAACATCTCCAATCTTCTGGTCAAATCGTCAATCTCTTTCTTCAAGAAACATGAATGAGATCGTCTGTATCTGAACACAAGCATCATTTTGCATTCTTCACAATCGATGAGACGGAACTCACATCGTTCTCTTTCATGTTCTTCAATTTCGTTTTATTAAGGACTTCGTTACAACCTTTATTTCTGCAAGGTGTAGGTGAATAACCACAGTTCTTCTCATGACGTTCGAGAAATTGAAGCTTCATAATTTCAGGACAACCACGGTTAACATTCTTACAGCGAATATCAAGATCTTCTAACATTTCGGTGACAATTCTAGGTACATCCTGTAATGTCTCCGACGTGATTTTACAATTACATTGAGGACATTTATTAGAAGAAAGTAAACATCTTTCGATGCAAGAACGACAGAAATGATGCTGATTTGGACATTGAACAGGATCCTTAAATATTTTAAAACATATAGGACATTCAAATCTTGGATGAACTTTATCGGCAAATCTCTCCTGTTCATATCCACCATACGAGTCATTTGTAGCCATTGTTGAAGACTTTTATAATTTACTGACCAAGTTTACATTGTATGTTCGTATTTCTATTTAATGAAATAATGTTTCCATTTTTTTATATATATCTTCCATCTGTTTATCGATTCTTGAATGTCTTTGACAAGATGACTTCCTCGGGTTTTTATTTTCTCAAAACATGTCTTGCTTTCTAAAACTATAGATGTCTACGATTTTATGTTCTGTTATGGAAAGAAAATGGGTGGATGATTCATCACAAAGTTGTTGCCAAAGTTGTTTTCAAGCTGTGATTTTTGTACAGCTTGATGCATGATTTCGGCTGGACAATAGTTCATTTTGATACATTCATGCATAAAATTACACTTAAAAGATAATAATTGTTTGTTTGACATCAGTTAAGAAGAGAAAATTGCTTCATATTTTATCATAAACTTGTCAAGTTATTATGGCTTTATGATATTTTTTATTTAAGATTATTGTTATTCAGTTATATTCATTTCTTTGTACAATCGTCGCCAAATTTTTAGTAAATCAGTTCAAACTGTGATCTTTTCAACCCTTTAATGTAATCAAAATCTATTTTATCGCTTCCGCTTAATCAAAACAAATCGAAAGTCAAGGAGGTTCTTGGGCTGATGAGCTCTGTTTTCTGTGCGCATAACATTGAAGAGTACTCTCTTTTTGGGTAAAAATTGGCAATGTGTGAAAGCACATGCCGATTTATTAAAATAGAAATAACAAGTATAACATAATATAAATTAATTATTTTACACAATTTAAACCAAAATCTTTACGAATAAAGTTTTTCTGTATAGCACAGAAAAGGTGGGGTGATAAAAACGCCACCTCTGAAACAAGTCTAAATAGTACATGCAAAATCACAGAGAGAAAGGGAGGGAGGGAAGGGTGGATTTTTCGATAAATTTCACCTGGAGATGGCCACCTACTGAATGATATGTGATTTGTTTGTGCATAACCTATAAGGCTAATACCTGTGCACGTGAATCACACTACGTGCATGTGAACAAAATGCAAATAACTGTAGCCAACATCCTGTTTGCTCTTGTAGCGTCCACAATGAACCTTGGACTCCATGACCTTAGCACGCGGAATTCTTTGAGTAAAAGTAACAAACTTTCCCAGTACTTTTTCTATGTTAGAGTGTGTCCCACCCTCTCTTTGTTTCCCTTTGATTAACATAACTCTTATTTACAATTTAAACTACAAAATAACCCGCGGAAGCAATAAAATTATTATTCGCTTATGCAAATAACTCCTAAAGTAATAAAAGTTTATTTTACAATAGTTGTATGGAGAATGTTTAATTATTACCAAGAATTCGTATTCAAAGAGTCTAATGTTTCGATAATTAAGTTGGGTGAAGACCGAGGGGTTGGGTCCAGTTGGGTCACACTTTCTCTGAATGTATAAAATAGGTACGTTGTGCGTACAAAAATTATTGATGATGTTACAAAACATGTTTTGGTTGTGGTAAGAATTTCTGAGAACTGAAGGATATTAGAAGTTTTTCGGTAAAAAAGTCAACGTGACGTCAATTTTTAACATCTCAAGAATTATAAAGACTTTATAAACTCACTTTACTTTTGTTGAAGAAACTAGTTGTTGGAAAAACATCGATTTCAATATTACTAGTTCAGAGAACGAATTCTTTAATATATACAAAAAATTAACCAACATTTGCCGTATAAGATATTAGCATATATTTAAAAAAGTATGAATTTGATTTTGTCTGGGATGGAGAACTGGGAGGAACACATCCAGTAATAAGCATACAGGTCAGTGATATCAATGTATCAATGTACACTCAACAAATTTTGTCATAGAAAGTTTGAACATTTTTAGAGAAAATGCACCGTAGAGTTATTGCACATCGTTTAAGTGCAAAACGTCGCACAGCAGACGTTTTAATCAATGAGAAAGTCGATTTCTCAGGGTTAATTTTATCCAAAGATGTCCTCAAAGGGTTGAAAAGTGCTGGATTTGAAAGACCATCACCAATTCAAATGAAAGCTATTCCTATTGGTCGTTGTGGTGTAGGTGAGTGGATTGTATATAATGCTTGTTTTTCTGTTGGATGTTTCTTTGTTGACAACAGTTCATACATTCAGCTAAATTTTGCCATGTGTCATGTGAACAGTGAGCATGCTACAAGCCTTAGCAACTTGGAAATGTCACTGCATTGATAGTTAGATTTTATTGATAATAGTCAACCTATTGTAAACTTTTCCTTATTGAGTTTTTCATCAAACAATCCATTAAGATAAACAGAGGTACTTTAGAGCATCATTTCACCATCATTCAGTTCACCAATGTACATGTTACAAAGGGTCACTACCAAGATTGGATGAAATTGCACACTTAGTAGTTTTGAATTGGATGGCTTCTTATAGCTTTTGGTGTTAAGGAAATGTAGTCTTAATGTAGGAAAAGCACTCACTACCAGAAAAGTAAAGGAACTCAAAATTTTTAGTTTGATAGTTCATGCAAAGGTTTTCATTTAAAATGACTTTGCATTTAAGTCTTGTAAAGTATGTTTTCTAAAAAATTACAAATTTTTGACTTTCTTTATAGATTTGATTGCACAAGCAAAATCTGGCACAGGGAAAACATGTGTCTTTAGTGTGATTGCTTTGGAAAGCATCATTCTTACAATGATGTCAATTCAAGTGTTGGTTCTTGTGCCGACTCGAGAGATAGCTGTTCAAATCAAGGATGTAATGAACTCTATTGGTCAACATATGCAAGGACTTCATGTAAATGTTTTTATTGGTGGTTTGTCTATTGAAGATGACAAGAACAAGTTGAAACTTTGTCAAATTGCTATTGGTACACCAGGTAGGTGGAGCAGTTAAATATTTAACAATTGCATATCATTTGGGAATGAATACGTATAGCTTTGGGCAGAAATATATATTATAATTTAGAATGTCAGTGCCAAGCAAAGTACTATACATAAGCAATCATACAAAAAAAATTACATTTAATATCATCAAGTAAGGTACAAGCTAGTGTTTCTTCTTAAACTCTTAGGATACTTATGTGAAATCAGTTTTTCAATCATTCTTTACGACGGGTCAAACATCTAATTGACAGCAAACTTTTGTCTACTTCTTCCATTCGATTGCTTATTCTTGATGAGGCTGATAAACTATTGGTGGAAAACTTTCAAGATCAGATCAAGTAAGATCATTAAATATATGGATAATTTAAATATCATTGATTTTTTTCTTTCATAATTTAAGGGTCGAGTTCAATTTTTGTACTTCTGGCTTTTTGGTTTCGATAAATGAACTTGTACGTTTCGACAAAGCTTTTCAATGACGTCACTTTTAACACATTTGCATAACGTCATTTCTGTCAATGTAACTTGCTGATTCAGTTTTTTACAATTTTTCGTAAATGCACCTCAGTTGTAAAACCATTAAACAAGTTCTTGAAGAGGATCATAGACGCTGCATTATCATTATCGTGTAGTTGTTCGTATATTCTAACATATTTATCATGGTCTTGTTTACCTACTGCTTTCCCATCGACAGAAATACGAATAGCATTCCGTTGTACTTTATCTCGTAGCAATACCCAAATACGTTTTTCCTGGCTTTGCATGTAGTATAGCTCTTCCTCTCTAGCGTCATGAGATGTTCTAAGTTTGCGCGTAGAATTGAAGTTCAATTGTGGAAAACTTATACCTATTGCAAGTCTAGTGTTTCCATATTCTACCATGAGTATGCATGGATCACCTACGCTCCGTAGAGGTCCTGGAAGAACTACGTTTGATTTGAAGATGGAGTAATAATAAGTAGTAAGCCCAACACGAGGCGAATTTAACAATTCAACAACATGTGCGCGATAATCTTGATTTAAGATTCTATAACGAGGTTGCCTACCTGTTCTTCGTTGCTTTTGTGCCATCCTTAAAACATTCCTGTAGGAGCAGTTCACTAATATTGCGTATTCATAATTTACACCCTTGGGGTTTGTACCGTGACATAACACTGCAGTTGCGTAGTAAGCTTTCGCTTTCGTATCGGGTGAAGTTTGATTGAGCAGCCACACGTTTAGATTTTGTTTGCCGGCATGCGGAATGTAATAACCATTCTGATTGATATCCATCAACATTCCTGGCGAATTTTTACCCCAAGTCAACCACCTGGAAGGCTGATTCAGGCCCAGTGGAATGTTGTATCCATTTGCTTTGATAAACATCATTTTATCCCCAGGAGTATTTTGAAACTGGGTTGTTTCAACATCATAAAGCTTCAGTCCTAAGCTTTTAGACCGTATGTCGCTTCCTAAACACACAACCAGATTTTCGTAGAAAAATACGGACTTCTTGAACCAAAATCTTGCAACTTCATCTTCATACGTAGGCCTCTCAAAATCCATTGTAAAAGCTCCATTCCTGTAACGACTAGTCCCTTGAAAATTGATGCCTCCACAAAGGCTTTTGGGACTGTAGTATCGCGACTTTTTTGTTTTTAGTTGTCTTGCAGACATGCGCAAACTGGTCGTACCTGGAAGTCTGTTCCAGTCCCAGCCGCGCTCAATATCATGTGTCTTTAATCCTTGATCAGTATTTACAATCAAAAGCTGTCCATAGCTTTGATAGCGGCCATATTTGTTTTGATCAACTGCTGATTCAGATCCCCACACGAAATTATTGAACCCTTTTACCGTTATGACCCAGGTCTCGCGACGGTGGACGGACAAAGCGGCAAAGTTCTTTGCCCAGTTTCCTTGTGGGGTGACTTCTGCCTGTATCCCGAGCTCTTTTGCACGCTTTTTCAATTCATACAAAATTGAAAGTGAACCAAGGGTGTGCATATAAGATGTCTTCCAAGAGCAACCTCTACCACGACCTAAATATCGTTGAACGTTGTCATCGCTCTCGTTTAGCAAACGTAAAAATGCTCGAAGGCTTTCTTTATTTTGTGTATTTCTCAAAAATGGATTATCTTTGTGGTGGTCTAAAATCTGATGTGGATAGGCAACTACTTCACTGTATATTCTTGGCCTATTTGATAAGATCATATTCACTAGGTATGGCTTGTACATATTGCTAAACGATAATCTAGCGTTTCGTTCTTGTTCTTGCTTCAGACGTAAATCGTGAAGATCCTTGGGGATTTTCTCCCACAATGCAGCATAAGCAAAGGCTGGTATTAGACAAATCAATTCTGGTTTAGCTGTCGTAGGCGATGCATTGGTGACTGTGTTTGGAATGACGTATTTTTCAGATAAAAGTCGCATAAAGTTGATTGCATTTCTTAAATTTTCACGACTTTGTGTTGATAACTCGTATGTAGTTCCCCTGAGCAAATATATTACGTGTGCTGCCGTTAAAAGACCGTAAAATCTGGTTTTATTGTGTCACCCAAAGCTGGATTTATCGTCAATGCGTTTTCGTACCAGGCTTTCAGCGCTTTCATGTCGTGCAACTTTTGCATTACTTCTTGGAGTGTCGTTTCTGCCATGACCAATACGCACATGAGACGATATAAAAACAACGTCCTTAATCGGTCAGCGGTCGTTCCAGGAAACTTAAAGGGCTTTTGGTACAATTCACCAAATTCCAGATACCATTTCATGATTTTTATAAGTCGTGGTAGCAATCCAGCTTTGTACAACGGTTTCAGCAGCAAGAATATAGACGTCACCAAACCTTTACTGCTTCGATTCATTTCATGATCTAGAGATCCCAAGGCACTTCCTTCGTCCCATCCTTGATCTACTATGTACTCAAAGATTCTCAATATTCGTGAAAGTCTTTTTTCATTCATTTTCTTTAAAGCTGTGCTTAGTTTGTTCTCACTGAGTAAATGACCGAACATTTCAACGAATTTATTCATAAACTCCTCGTCGTCATAAGTTATCATTTTCAGTGTCGCTTTTTGTGTTTTTTGCTTCTTGTAAGTGGAAATTGTTAATTTGATTGCTTTGTGAATTTCCTCTTTACTTATGGCAAAAAAATACTCAAACGAAAGCGGCAACAATATGTCTCGAAACACAAAACCAAACTTTATCTCTGTGGAGGATGCGGATAATTTACCAAACTCTGAGTTGTGGGAGAATAATCCGGGACATTTAATGAAACCACGTGCATCTTTCGTGATATTTAATGCTAGCAAGTTTTTTCGTGCTCGTTTTATGCTTTTACGGATTCCCTTCCAACGCTTCTTGTATTTTCCAGTCAATTCAAAGGTTGACTTTCCTGGAACTACGTACCAGTCTCTTAGCCGTTTACTTATCAAACGAATTTCTTTTAGGCGATATAATTGATCATCGTTCATTTGAAGGTCGTTGAATACTTCAGTTTTTGATTTTACCTGACTCCAGTAATAAGTTTGTTGCCAAACATTAAATGGCATCTGCTTGCTTATGATTGGAGGAACGATACTGTCACGTGATTGCCGCATAAAGTTACTCCGTACAATGTGCAATAAGTCAAAATATAACACACCCACGTGTAGATTGGGAGCTTGAAATTGAAGTCGGTATAATGGATGCAAGCGTTGCCCTCGCCGGCATTCTTGAAAGCTTACCCACACGGCACGCCAGCCTGTAAATTTCAAGGACATGGTAAATGTGCATTCGGGCTTTATAAATTTATAAGTATAAACGTGCGGGTAAAACGATACGTTTATTTCTCCGGAAATAGTTGTCCGTTGTTTTGTACGGCCAAGTCGTCATTCTATGTTAAAATAAGTCTGAAATAAATCCCTGTTGAGCACGAGGTGAGAAAGGTCAATAAATAAATACAACCTAGATAATTAATGAGTCTTCGTATCCTTATGATGTACACGGTAAACAGCACGATGCGAATAGTGCCTGTTTTGGATGTTATCATTTTAAGGGAATGGGATCTAGATGCTTTAGTTCTGACAAAAATACAAAGCAAAGATGGCTGTATGGCGATGTTAAATTTATTTTGAACACTATCGAGAATAGTAAGCTGTATATACTGAAAAAAGAAAATTTAGAAGAAAAAATGTTAAAATATTGCTGTTACAGAGCAAAAAATTACTGAAAAGCCTTGCATTGACTACTTTCATATTTTAGAAAATTTAGCCTATCAACCCAAAAAACTGTAATTTGGCATTTGTCCTTTTATTGAAGTAAACAACCTGTATCATGACGATTGACATATAATAAGGAAGAAAATGTAGAATATTATTTGATAACATATTAGTACACTGGAAAAACAATTGCCTCAGGGCAACTTCGCTAGATTGGCATAAGAAGAAATTCTCTACAGATGTTCGTACTCATATCAAGACATTCAACAGAATCAAAAAATGATTCACCATCATGGCCACGAACCAGAACAATAATATTTCCAATGATGATTGCTGAACATGCACATCTTTTAAGTGAAGAACGCATTTTGTTTTTTTAACATCGATTAAGTTGTTCTGTTTTTCACATTATTTTCTCTTAAATGCTTTTTTGAACTGAAGACAGTTTAAATTTAATGAAGAGAATTTACTAGAAACAAACCGTAAAACGATGGCTGTATAACAGAGTAAAAAGAAAATGAAAATATATTTCAGTAACATAGCGTTAATATATTGGTGAAACAACAGCAGCAGCAAAACTTCGTTTGGTCAACATAGGAGGTAGTTATATGTTTGTAAATGATGATCGTCCAGGTTAATAAAGTCCTGAGAAGGACTGTTTTTGATGTTGTTGACTGACGTTTCGACAACCTTAGCGGTAGTCATCTTCAGAGTCAAATGAGGAGTAAACGTCAGGTTAGCCGTATTTATTGTCTGGTTCTTACGTCATTGTATTGTGTGTACAGGAAATGTGCAGGAAATGTTTATTGTCATTGTGGATTAGTGTGAAGTGAAATATTTTATTTTTAGTTGTGATGTGTGATTTAGGTGTGACGTTTTTAGTTGTAATGTGTGGTGTCAATTGTGTATTGTCATTGTGAATTAGTTTGAAGTGTAATGTTTTTAGTTGATCGTTTGTTTGTATTGTGAATAAGTCGTTTGTAAGGTGCCGGTAATTGCTGTGATCTGTTCAGGGGGGTTTGTTCCAAGTTGGTATACCAACTTTCTAATGTAAGCCGTTGTCTATAGTCAGTACTGTAAGTGATGCATTTTGCCGAGTCCCAGTCAATGTTGTGCTTTGTGATTCGGTGATGTTCGGCAATGTGATTAGTTTTGTCTTGTTTCTTAGTAGCTCGTTTGTGCTCAGTAAGTCTTATGTTTAAGTTCCTGCCAGTTTCCCCGATATAGAGGCGTGGCAGTCGGAGCAATTTATTTTGTAAACTGCACCTTGTCGTTCGTTGGGTTGTTCTTTGTCCTTTATGTTCGTTAGTACTTGTCGTAATGTTGTGATTGGTTTATGTGCGACACGTATGTTGTATGGTCGTAAGATACGCGAGATAGTCTCAGACGTACCTTTGATGTAAGGTATCGTTGCTGTTGTCACTGAGTTGTTCGTTTCGTTGGGTTCGTTGGGTTTGTAAGTGTTGCGTTTGATAAAGTCAGAGTTATAGTTGTTTTTGTCAAAAACACGTTTGAGATAGTTGTTTTCGTTTTGTAGAGCGTCCGGTGAATCACATATGATTTGTGCACGTCTTGTTAATGTTCTGATTGTGGTGGCTTTGTGTGATGTAGGTTGTAAGATGATTGGTCTAGTAGTCGGTCAGTATGTGTTGGCTTGCGATAAACTGTTGTTCCCAGTTTTTGATTGTCATGTTTTACCAAACAGTCGAGAAAAGGAAGAGTTCCGTTTTCTTCGACATCTTTGGTAAATTGTATGTGGCTGTTCTGTTTGTTGATGTGAGTATGGAAGTCATCAATCTCGTCTGCATGTAGTGCTGTAATTGTGTCATCTACGTAGCGAAACCAAAAAGGTAGTGCATGTTTGTAAGTCATGAGTGCCCGTTCCTCTATAGATTGCATTACAATTTCAGCCTACAACAGAAACGGCAGCCCATTGCTGTCCCATGTAATTGTTTGTAGTGTGTTCCTTTGTATTGGAAGTAAGTCGAGGTGAGCAGAGCTGTAACTCCATAATGTCTTCTGTCGGTAATGGCAGTACGTCCGTGGTGTTTGTAATGAGGGTTTTGTCGTATGTGGAGATTTAGTTGAATACTGGTGAACAGTGATTTCATCAAAACACTAATATATATAGTTGTCTGGTATTTGATAGTCACAGTTTTTAATGAAACTTTCTTGTAACTTGACATTTGATTTGTTTGTGAGTTTCCATATGTTAAACTCAATACTTTCAAAGTTGTAAGTATTCCAACCACCACTGACAAATAATTCTCGACCATGAACATATGCAGCTGCTCCAGATCGTTCTTCATTCATTTCAGGTTCTTGTTGCCAACAATTTAAAACCCAGTTGAAAGACTCAACAGAATTCAAACGATGCATTCTATCTCTTCCTCCGCCAACAAAAATCTTTATTTTTCCCGTGAGAAAATTATATCTTTCTGTCGTTTCTGTTGTAAGAAACGTCATTTCATTATGACTTAATCTCATTTGCTCTTCTACATGACTAGCCATTTCAATACGAGCCATTTTCACTTGCTCTTCAACATGAGTCACCATTTCATTACGATTCAACTTCATTTGCTCTTCAACTTGAGTCACCATTTCATTACGATTCAACCTCACTTGCTCTTCAACATGCTTTGACCTATCATTTTGACTTTTTTCAAACATGTCCAATCTTTTGGTCAACTCGTCAATCTCTTTCCTCAAGAAACATGAATGAGATCGTCTGTATCTGAACACAAGCATCATTTTGCATTCTTCACAATCGATGAGTCGGAACTCACATCGTTCTCTTTCATGTTCTTCAATCTCGTTTTCATTAAGGACTTCGTCACAACCTTTATTTCTACAAAGTGTAGGTGAATAACCACAGTTCTTCTCATGACGTTCTAGAAATTGAAGCTTCATAATTTCAGGACAACCACGGTTAACATTCTTACAGCGAATATCATGATCTTCTAACATTTCGGTGACAATTCTAGGTACATCCTGCAATGTCTCCGACGTGATTGGACAATTACATTGAGGACATTTGTTAGAAGAAAGTAAACATTTTTCGATGCAAGAACGGCAGAAATGATGCTGATTTGGACATTGAAGAGGATCCTTAATTATTTTGAAACATATGGGGCATTCAAATCTTGGATGAACTTTATCGAGAAATCTCTCTTGTTCATATCCACCATAAGAGTCATTTGTAGCCATTGTCGAAGACTTTTATAATTTACTGACCAAGTTTCATTGTATGTTCGTATTTCTATTTAATGAAATAATGTTTTCATTTTCTTGATGTATATCTTCCATCTTTTTATCGATTCTTTAATGTCTTTGACAAGATGACCTCCTCGGGTTTTTATTTTCTCAAAACATGTCTTGCTTTCTAAAACGATAGATGTCTACGATTTTATGTTATGCTATGGAAAGAAAATGGGTGGATGATTCAACACAAAGTTGTTGCCCCAAATTGTTTTCAAGCTGTGATCTTTTGTAAAGTTTGATGCATGATTTCGGCTGGACAATAGTTCATTATGATTCATTCCTGCATAAAGTGTTTGTTTGTAATCAGTTGAGAAGAGAAAATTGTTTCATATATTATCATAAACTTGTCAAGTTATTATGGCTTTATGATATTTTTTATTTAAGATTATTGTTATTCAGTTATATTCATTTCTTTGTACAATCGTCGCCAAATTTTTAGTAAATCAGTTTAAACTGTGATCTTTTCAACCCTTTAATGTATTCAACATTTTATCAAAGTAATAAAAGTTTCTTTTACAATAATTGTATCGAGAATGTTTAATTATTACCAAGAATTCGTATTCAAAGAGTCTAATGTTTCGATGTTTTAAGTTGGGTGAAGACCGTGGGGCTGGGTCCAGTTGGGTCACACTTTCTCTGACTGTGTAAAATAGGTACGTTGCGTACAAAAATTATTGATGATGTTACAAAACATGTTTTGGTTGTGGTAAAAATTTCCGTCCACGTATTTTATCCAAAACATGCCTGAGAACTGAAGGATATTAGAAATTTTTCGGTAAAAAAAGTCAACGGGACGTCAATTTTTAATATCTCAAGAATTATGAAGACTGTATATAGTCACTTTACTGTTGTTAAAAAAAATAGTCGGTTGAAAAAACATACATTCCAATATTACTAGTTCAGAGAATGAAATCTTTAATAAATACAAAAAATTAACCAGCATTTCCCGTATAAGATATTAACATATGTTTAAAAAAGTATGAATTTAATTTTGTTTGCGGTGGAGGGACCCATCCAGCTAATTGTATACAGGTCAGTGGTCAATGTATCAATGTTCACTCAACAAATTTTCTAATAGAAACTTTGAACATTATTAGGGAAAATGCACCGTAGAGTTATAGCACATCGTTTAAATGCAAAACGTCGCACAGCTGACGTTTTAATCAATGAGAAAGTCGATTTCTCTGGGTTAATTTTATCCAAAGATGTCCTCAAAGGGTTGAAAAGTGCTGGATTTGAAAGACCATCACCAATTCAAATGAAAGCTATTCCTATTGGTCGTTGTGGTGTAGGTGAGTGGATTGTATATAATGCTTGTTTTTCTGTAGGATGTTTCTTTGTTTACAACACTTTCATACATTCAGCTAAATTTTGCCATGTGTCATGCGGGCAGTGAGTTTGCTACAAGCCTTAGCAACTTCGAAATGTCACTGCATTGATAGTTAGATTTCATTGATAATAGTCAACCTATTATAAACTTTTCCTTATTGAGTTTTTCATCAAACAATCCATTAAGATAAACAGAGGTACTTTAAAACATCATTTCACTATCATTCAGTTCACCAATGTACATGTTACAAAGGGTCACTACCAAGCTTGGATGAAATTGCACACTTAGTAGTTTTGAATTGGATGGCTTCTTATAGCTTTTGGTGTTAAGGAAATGTAGTCTTAATGTAGGAAAAGCACTCACTATCAGAAAAGTAAAGGAACTCAAAATTTTTAGTTTGATAGTTCATGCAAAGGTTTTCATTTAAAATGACTTTGCATTTAAGTCTTGTAAAGTATGTTTTCTAAAAAATTACAAATTTGTAACTTTCTTTATAGATTTGATTGCACAAGCAAAATCTGGCACAGGGAAAACATGTGTCTTTAGTGTGATTGCTTTGGAAAGCATCATTCTTACAATGATGTCAATACAAGTGTTGGTTCTTGTGCCGACTCGAGAGATAGCTGTTCAAATCAAGGATGTAACGAACTCTATTGGTCAACATATGCAAGGACTTCATGTAAATGTTTTTATTGGTGGTTTGTCTATTGAAGATGACAAAAACAAGTTGAAACTTTGTCAAATTGCTATTGGTACACCAGGTAGGTGGAGCAGTTAAATATTTATCAATTGCATATCATTTGGGAATGTATACGTATAGCTTTGGGCAGAAATATATTTTCTAATTTGGAATGTCAGCGCCAAGCAAAGTACTATAGATAAGCAATCATACAAAAAAATACATTTAATATCATCAAGTAAGGTACAAGCTAGTGTTTCTTCTTAACCTCGTCAGATACATTTGCGAAATCAATTTTTCAATCATCATTTAGGACGGGTCAAACATCTAATTGACAGCAAACTTTTGTCTACTTCTTCCATTCGATTGCTTATTCTTGATGAGGCTGATAAACTTTTGGAGGAAAACTTTCAAGATCAGATCAAGTAAGACCATTAAATATATGGATAATTTGATTTTCCATATATGATCATTGATTTTTTCTTTCATAATATGATGGTTGAAACTTGTTTTATAATTTGTAGTTGGATATTTTCAACACTTCCTGAAAGCAAGCAAGTGTTGGCTTTGTCTGCAACCTATCCAAACTATCTTAGCAAGCATTTACAGAAATATATGAGAAATCCAACTTTTGTTTGTTTAAATGCCATGGACCCTGCACTAGAAGGTGAGTGTTGTAAGTCATATGTATAGTTTAAGTTTAGTGAAAATGAACATTTATATTGTATGTACTGATTTTTAAAAGTACATGAATATGTTTTAAGGGATTCATCATTATTTTTGCACAATACCAAGTCATTCTCTCCCACATAAAACATTTGATGAAAAGGTTGGTAGTATTGGTCATACCTAGTTGGCTATAGGCCTACACATACATGCAAACACTGGACTGTTGGTCTAGACATATTATCTAAATATTTATTCTGTATGTTACCACTCAATGTATGTTACTCATTCTATTAACTTGTGAAACTGCTGTCCAGTGTGTTGCATGTTTGCAGGCTTATTTGATATGTCATTTATAATTTACCTTAATCTGTGCATTTGTTAAATTGTTGAATATTCTACTGTAGGTTAATCATTTACTGGTTATGTTGTCACAGATATCTTTCCATCAATGCCTTATCTTTTCTAACTATCAAATAAGGTATGTATCTAACAAAAAACTACATTGTGTTCATTGCTGTCACAATTTGTATGGTGGTTCTTAATTTTTATGTATAAATTTATTTCATAGAGCAAAGAATTTGAGTGAAACTTTGGCTAAAAATGGATTTCCTTCTACACATATTTCAGGTAGTGTTTGCTATGTAATTTATAGATCTTGGTCAATTATCTTAGCTCAATTTGTCATTTAAAGTAATTTTCCTTATTTTGTTTTTGTATTCATGAACACCTAGATGCTTTCTGGGTATTTTCTAATAAAAATATTTATCAAAGTAAATAACAAAGTAGAGAGGTCATGCCACTGTGTTTTAGAAACATGATGTTTTGTCATACTTTGTTTAGTGTTAGTTTATAAAACAAGTTTCTCTGCTTTTGTACTGGCTGGTCTGTTAATTGTCATCACTATGTTAATTTTGTTCTCTGTCATTGGATAAAACAAGATTGAAATACAGTCATGTTTATTTTTTTATGTTTATTTTTTTGAGAAAGGTGGTCAAGGCCAAAATGAACGTCTTGATGCAATGAGGAAGTTGAAGGAGTTCAAATGTCGTATTTTGATATCAACAGATCTTGTAAGTGACGTTAACTGATTTCTATATTTTCTTGCTTGGATACTTGGACGTCAGTTAAAGTAGAAATATTCTTAATTTTAAAGAAATCATCTGTATTCCATCTAGGGTAACTTTTCAATGTTGTGATTACATTAGTATTAAAGCTAGCATCTTGTATTACTAACAAGGGTAACTTGTCAATACTGTGATACGGAAGCATTATGTATAACAACCAAGGGGTAACTCGTTAATATTTTGATTTATGTTAAAGATAGCATCTTGTATTATTTCTAAGAGTAACTCGTCAATGTTGTGATAAATTTTATTAATGATAACATTCAGTATACCGCGTTACAACGTCACTCGTTAATGTTATGATTAATATTAGAGATAACATCCCGAGAGATTGCATCTTGAATTATAGTGTAGTGTGAATCTCCCATTGAATCTTTTCTACCATTATAAATAATTATAAGTAGTACTGGTATTATTAGAATGATTTGTTTGATTTTAAATTATCTTTAAACAGGAGCATTAACATTCAAAAATTTATGTGGAAATTCATTTATACTGAGACGATCCCTTCGTTGCACCATCTCTCCCCTCGTTGCACCATCTCTCCCCTCATCACATCACAACATTTATTCCTTGATCAAAACATCTATCCATACTTTATCTTCTGTATCTATAGATGTCTCGTGGCATCGATGCTGAACGTGTGAACCTTGTGATTAACATGGATCTTCCACGTGACTCTGAGACATATTTACATAGAGTTGGGAGGGCTGGACGTTACGGTAGGTCACCATTTAAATTTTTTATAGATAGCCAATTGCAACAGTTGTCCATTATTTTTTTTGGCGAGGATGGCGTTGCTGAAAATGGCGATTTTACATACTGCTAAAATATTTGCGGATAGTAGATCTCAAGGTAGAAAGGTTTAAACCTGGTTGGCTATTTTTACTTGCACATAGTCATGTTTCGATGTTTGACAATGATATTATTTTTTTGTGCACGACGTAACACGTTTTTACACAACAAGAAAAAAGACAAATTTTGATCAATACGTATAAAATGACGTCGATAAAATGATAAATAAGCTTATGCTTGTACCCTATGTACCCTTATATCAACCCATGCCACCAATCCATTCTACTTACATTCCTATAAAATCCATCGTTACCTACCTAACCCATCCGTCTGTTAAAGAATAATTTGGTATCATGATGGCTCATCAGAAATACATTTGCCATTATCAAAGCCACGTATCGTATGATAATAAGTCATCGATTATGGGAACCAACTTCGCATCTATTTTTTCATAATTTTTAATGCGTACGCCAAACATCTTCCCAACGGAGGAAAAATTTCATTCATTAATGGGGATTATGTTTAGTTTTGAACGTTAAACAGGATCGTATGGCGTGGCCATAAATTTCGTGGCCGCAGGAAAAGAAGAATCAAGTTTGAAAGACATCGAAATTAAATGTGCAATAAACTTCGATCCTTTGCCAGGTAATGTTTATGTTTTAAAGAATAATATCATAGCATGATAGCATGATATGAATTTTTTATAATAATCTAAAATATATTTGCTTTCATATTTAGTATTTATATTATTAGTATTTAGAATTATTACTATCATTGTCATTATCATAATTATTATTAATATTTAGAAGATTTATCTGAGCTCATATGTAAAGATGCGTTTGCCGAATGTAGTTTGATGAAGTCAAAAGGCGAGATACTTTCATTTACTTCTACGGCTGTTACAACCATAGTTGGAGAAGGGAAGGTGAAAGAAGATGATGTCCTTTGCTGTGAAACTACAAACCTTGTTCATAATGGCGAAACTAGTTCCACAATGACGAAAGAAAATTTAGTTGAAGGTTTGAATGAAGGAGCGAAGAATAAAATTCACGAGATTGTAGCTTTCACTGACATTGTTGTTGATAAAAGTTTTAAATGTGGTAACAATAATGAACAAAAGAAAAATAAAGAAAGGTTAACGCGAGTAATTGAAAATAATTCAGACAATAGCGAAAGTTCCACAACGGAAATCATGAACTATGGCATTATTAAAGATGATGAGTTGGCTGAAAACAACAACATTTACACATCTCAAGCTTCTGTCGTTGCTGACGTTTGTCGTCAAGGAAACGGACAGACTGTCGAGGATCCAGGAATTATGGGTAATGTAAAAAACGAATTTATTGACGTTAAGAGTGAAAATGTTGCTGTTAAAAATCAGGAAGCTACGACATCCAAAGTGAACAGTGTAGAAGGAAAAGAAATCAAAAGTCAACACAACATTGAAACAATATACGATACAGAAAACAAACTAAATAACTTTAAAAGTGCTATGATTTATCCTTCAACGTCACAAGTCATCTTTCATAAACAATGGGGTAATGGATTTTTTACTGAGAAAAACAAATTGGATGAATGTAAGATGTCGGAATCCTCTGTTTGTGATGATTGCGAATTGTCAAGCGAAAATTGCGTCGGGCGTGAAGAGTCACGTGATTCCCTTGAAGAGTCATGTGATTCTACTGAAGAGTCATGTGATTCTACTGAAGAGTCTTGTGATTTAAGTGAAGAGTCAAGTAGTGCGTGTGAAGAGTCTTATGAATCGTATGAAAATTTGCGTGGTTCGTTTAAAGACTCGCGTGATTCGTGTGAAGTAGCACACGATTTGTGTGTAAAGCTGCGCGATTTGTGTGAAAAATCGAGCGATTTGCACGCGCCTATCTCATGCAGGTATTTTGATGATATGTTTGTAAAACATTTAAACGATCATGCAAACACAGGCCTTCATAAAGATTTCGAAAATGAAAAACCATTATCCTGTTTGGCAAAGAGAACAAGCTTGCTCAACGAGGTTAATGAATTTGGCTCAACAGAATTCGTCTCTGGTTATGAGAGAGAAGTTGTAGAAATGAGAACTTCTGCTCCACAAGAATGTGTTGGTGCACAATCCTGCAATTTAGAAACTAATAAAACAAATACGACAGTCAATTCCACCGATTCCCGCAACGTATGGAACCATGGCAACGAAGTCATGTTTTATGGTGCCACCACTGATGACGTCACAGCTTACATGGCGAGGTTGCCCGTTGATTGGACAAACATGTGGTATAGAGCCTACGATAAACAAACCAATCACATAATGAAATACACGAAGTTTTATCATGAAAGTTATTGATGAGCTAAAATATTTAGCTCATCATGAGCTAAAATATTTAGCTCATCATGAGCTAAAATATTTAGCTCATCATGAGCTAATATTTTAATCGGCTAAAATACCTACTCTGTTCTTAGTAGATTCCGTGAAGATTTTGTAAGGATGAAGATGGAAAAATTAAATTTATATTTATGTTTCTTAAATATAACATGAATGTCAAATGAACTTGCTTGCCATTACGTCATTGACGAAGTGAAAACTTTGCGACGTCAGTAATGTTGTGTCCCCCCCCTGTTGCTGTGTGTGATGCAGGCTGTGACAAGTCACAAGATGTTGTTTTCCTTTTATTGAAAGATTTTCAAAAAAAGTCATATTTGCGTATTGTTGTTTGTGTCACAATTTTAGAAAATAATTATAAGATAGCTAAACAAAAGAATATATTCATTATGTACATCAATTTATACTTATATATCGACAAACTACAAAAAAGAATCAAATGACGATTTTATTTTAAATGAAATCGGAATCAACTCCAGTAAACAGTATACAAAATATTTGAGAATAATATTGAACTTCTAAGCAGGATTGTTTTAAAGTAATACTTTTGAGCATTAAAAAGAACCTGTCTTTTTTCTTCAATAATCTTGTTTTAGCTTTATCTACATCTTAGTATAAAAGTCTTCATTTTACATTACATTGTATCCTTTTAAAGATAAAGTTCTTTCATTTGACTTATTTCGCACGATAGAATTGATTTCGCACCATTCTTAATTTATTTTGAAATTCAAATACCACGAAGGTTCAACTGACGATTGCACTTTAGCACATGTCTTTGTAATTTACCTTGTCTCATTTTTCCTAATTTTTTATGATTACATATCGTATTATGTCCTTATTGTCGTGTTTCTTGGTATTATCAGATTCAACAGTATAGGAGTTACAATATAAATGAGACAAGACATATAAAGAAATTTCTAAGAACTACGCTCGATACTCAAATACGAAATCAGGGTCCATGATAAGTAATTCGACCAAACGAATCAACCAAATCATTTTCTGTTCATTTGCAACAGCTGCTGATCTTACATAGTCTGGAATACGAACGCTTTTTCTTAGTAAGTGTTACATCGATATTGTACCTAAGTTAGGCATTTATTAGTGCGACGATGATTATGTGTAGTTCTTTCTTACTCTGTATATTGAACGAGTTTCTAATAAACATTCGTTCTCGCTTGTCAATTTTCTATGAAAATGTCTGTCAAACAGATTCAAGCCAATACAAGAATAACAACTTTTAGCAAAAAGAATAAGTCCTTTTTTGCGTTGTCGTCTGTGGAGTTTTTGGTAATGCAGTGCTTCATAACCGTATTTTAATAACACAGAATTAAATCTCGCCATTAAATAGTGAGTCAATTTAACTTTGAAGAAAATTCCACGAAATCCACTATGTCCGGATAATGCGATGCTAACTTACTCTCCTGTTCTTCGGGAACTTCTCGCCTGTTCTTCGGTAACTTCTCGTTGTCCCACGGCGACGTCATTTATAACATTTTATCGTAAAATAAAAAAAACTTGTCATGCTACTTGGGGCCACATGAAACAAATGGTTGTTTTCATTTAAGTTGTAATCAAATCACTTTCAGATTGCCATCTTTTGTACATTTAATGTATATTTTATTAATAATACAGTTTTCCATAACTGTGCATAAAATGTTTTTAATCATTACCGAGAACTGATATTCAAAGAAATCAATTGTTACGGTTTTTAACGTTGGGTGCGATCATGACCTAGGTAGCTATGTCTGTGTACTTGTGTAACGATCATGACCTAGGTAGCTATATCTATGTACATGTGTGACGATCATGACCTAGGTAGCTATATCTATGTACTTGTGTGACGATTATGACCTAGGTAGCTATATCTGTGTACATGTGTGACGATCATGACCTAGGTAGCTATGTCTGTGTACATGTGTGACGATCATGACCTAGGTAGCTATGTCTGTGTACATGTGTGACGATCATGACCTAGGTAGCTATATCTGTGTACTTGTGTGACGATCATGACCTAGGTAGCTATATCTGTGTACTTGTGTGACGATCATAACCTAAGTAGCTCTATCTGTGTACATGTGTGACGATCATGACCTAGGTAGCTATATCTGTGTACATGTGTGACGATCATGATCTAGGTAGCTATATCTCTGTAGATGTGTGACGATCATGACCTAGGTAGCTATATCTGTGTACATGTGTGAGGATCATGACCTAGGTAGCTATATCTGTGTACATGTGTGACGATCATGACCTAGGTAGCTATATCTGTGTACTTGTGTGACGATCATGACCTAGGTAGCTATATCTGTGTACATGTGTGACGTTCATGACCTAGGTAGCTATATCTGTGTACATGTGTGACGATCATGACCTAGGTAGCTATATCTGTGTACATGTGTGACGATCATGACCTAGGTAGCTATATCTATGTACATGTGTGACGATCATAACCTAGATAGCTATATCTGTGTACATGTGTGACGATCATGACCTAGGTAGCTATATCTGTGTACATGTTTGACGATCATGACCTAGGTAGCTATATCTGTGTACATGTGTGAGGATCATGACCTAGGTAGCTATATCTGTGTACATGTGTGACGATCATGACCTGGGTAGCTATATCTGTGTACATGTGTGACGATCATGACCTAGGTAGCTATATCTCTGTAGATGTGTGACGATCATGACCTAGGTAGCTATATCTGTGTACATGTGTGAGGATCATGACCTAGGTAGCTATATCTGTGTACATGTGTGACGATCATGACCTAGGTAGCTATATCTGTGTACTTGTGTGACGATCATGACCTAGGTAGCTATATCTGTGTACATGTGTGACGATCGTGATCTAGGTAGCTATATCTGTGTACATGTGTGACGATCATGACCTAGGTAGCTAAATCTGTGTACTTGTGTGACGATCATGACCTAGGTAGCTATATCTGTGTACATGTGTGACGATCATGATCTAGGTAGCTATATCTGTGTACATGTGGGACGATCATGACCTAGGTAGCTAAATCTGTGTACTTGTGTGACAATCATGACCTAGGTAGCTATGTCTGTGTACATGTGTGACAATCATGACCTAGGTAGCTATATCTGTGTACTTGTGTGACGATCATGACCTAGGTAGCTAAATCTTTGTACTTGTGTGACAATCATGACCTAGGTAGCTATGTCTGTGTACATGTGTGACAATCATGACCTAGGTAGCTATGTCTGTGTACTTGTGTGACAATCATGACCTAGGTAGCTATGTCTGTGTACATGTGTGACGATCATGACCTAGGTAGCTATATCTGTGTACATGTGTGACGATCATGACCTAGGTAGCTATATCTGTGTACATGTGTGACAATCATGACCTAGGTAGCTATATCTGTGTACATGTGTGACAATCATGACCTAGGTAGCTATATCTGTGTACATGTGTGACGATCATGACCTAGGTAGCTATATCTGTGTACATGTGTGACGATCATGACCTAGGTAGCTATATCTGTGTACATGTGTGACAATCATGACCTAGGTAGCTATATCTGTGTACTTGTGTGACAGTTATTAAGAATAATTAACATGCTGTTGCAAAATATGTTTTTAGAAACTTTCAGGTAATTATTTACATTGCATTATAGGTTACGTACATGTTAACAGTTTATCAGTAATATAAATCTCATCATGAAAATTGACATTTCTTAAAATGGCTACGATAAAAGAGGTAGGCGCCCTATTCGAGCAAAAACGTTGTACTTTAAACTACAGACTTAAGTTTCTAAAATGGTTGTTTCATTTTACGACTGCCAAAAATTATTTTAGTAAAACATAAAACATGTATGTTTTAGTAATGAAATTTTTAATAAATTGGTGAAACAGCTGCAACAGGAGCGCTTCGTTTGGTCAACATAGGAGGTAGCTCTCTCCAAACGTTTGTACTCATATCAAGACATTCAACTGAATCAAGATACGATTCAACGTTACACCCACCAACCACAAGAATAATATTTCCAATGATAACTGCTGAACATGAAAGTCTTTTATGATTAAGTGAAGGAAGCATTTTAGTTTGTCCTGTTTTCACATCATACATCAAAACTTTATCCAATATTTCACCTTTACCATTTAAACCCCCAATCAAAATTGCATTACTTTTATAGCTGACAATACCCATTTCACTTACAGAATATGGAAGTGGAGCCAAGGTTTTACATTCCTTTTTACTGAGACTGTATGAATAAACAGTGTTTTTTATGTCTTCCAATTCTTCAGATATTTCCCCACCAAATACTAAAACATCGTCGTCAATGATAATTGAGCCATGGCTATGTCTTGGCTCTGGCATTCGCGCCAATAACTTTGTCGTATGTGGAGGATTTAATTGAATACTGTAGATTGTATCAAATGCTGCGTTTTCATTATATCCACCAATCATAATCACATTATTATTATGATAAATCATACTATGTCCATTACACTTTCTTGGTAACATGAGATGAGATATTTTCCATTGCAATTTTCCATCCACATTTAAACTTTCAATATTTCCTAAGAATTGTTTTCCATTCCAACCACCACTGACGTATATTTCTCTACCATGAACAAATGCAGCTGCTGCAGATCGGTTTTGTTTCATTTTTGGTTCCTGTTGCCAACAATTTGAATTCCATTTGAAAGACTCCACAGAATTCAAACGATGCATGCCATCATAACCTCCGCAAACAAAAATCTTTATTTTTCCCGTAAGAAAATTATATCTTTCTGTCGTTTCTGTTGTAAGAAACGTCATTTCATTACGACTTAACCTCACTTGCTCTTCAACATGCTTCGCCATTTCATCACGATTCATCTTCATTTGCTTTTCAACATGATTCACCCTGTCATATTGAGTCTTTTGAAGCCTTTCCAATCTTTTGGTCAACTCGTCAATCTCCTTCCTCAAGAAACATGAATGAGAACGCCTATGCTTGAATACGAGAATCTTTTTGCATTCTTTACAATCGATGAGACGGAACTCACATCGTTCTCTTTCATGTTCTTCAATCTCGTTTTTATTAAGGATTTCGTCACAACCTTTATTTCTACAAGGTGTAGGTGAATAACCACAGTTCTTCTCATGACGTTGAAGAAATTGAAGCTTCATAATTTGAGGACAACCACGGTTGGCATTCACACAGCGAATATCAAGATCTTCCAACATTTCCCTAATGAACCTCGCTGTCTTTAATGTCTCCTTAGTGAGATGACATCGACATTCAGGACATTTATCAGAAGTTAACAAGTATCTTTCGATACAAGTGCGACAGAAATAATGTTCATTTGGACATTGAACAGGATCTTTAAATATTTTAAAACATATAGGACATTCAAATCTTGGATGAACTTTATCGGCAAATCTCTCTTGTTCATATCCACCATACGAGTCATTTGTAGCCATTGTCGAAGACTTTTATAATTTACTGACCAAGTTTACATTGTATGTTCGTATTTCTATTTCATGAAATAATGTTTCCATTTCTTTATGCATATCTTCCATCTTTTTATCGATTCTTGAATGTCTTTGACAAGATGACCTCCTCGGGTTTTTATTTTCTCAAAACATGTCTTGCTTTCTAAAACGATAGATGTCTACGATTTTATGTTCTGATATGGAAAGAAAATAGGTGGATGATTCAACACAAAGTTGTTGCCCCAAGTTGTTTTCAAGCTGTGATCTTTTGTAAAGTTTGATGCATGATTTCGGCTGGACAATAGTTCATTATGATAAGTTCCTGCATAAAATTATACTTAAAGGATAATAATTGTTTGTTTATAATCAGTTGAGAGAAAATTCTTTCATATTTTATCATAAACTTGTCAAGTTATTATGGCTTTATGATATTTTTTATTTAAGATTATTGTTATTCAGTTATATTCAATTCTTTACACAATCGTCGCCAAATTTTTAGTAAATCAGTTGAAACTGTGATCTTTTCAACCCTTTAATGTATTCAACATTTTATCAAAGTAATAAAAGTTTCTTTTACAATAATTGTATCGAGAATGTTTAATTATTACCAAGAATTCGTATGCAAAGAGTCAAATGTTTTGGGTGAAGACCGTGGGGCTGGGTCCAGTTGGGTCACACTTTTTCTGACTGTGTAAAATAGGTACGTGTGCGTACAAAAATTATTGATGATGTCACAAAACATGTTTTGGTTGTGGTAAAAATTTCCGTCCACGTATTTTATCCAAAACATGCCTGAAACCTGAAGGATATTAGAAATTTTTCGGTAAAAAAAGTCAACGGGACGTCAATTTTTAATATCTCAAGAATTATGAAGACTGTATATAGTCACTTTACTGTTGTTAAAAAAAATAGTCGGTTGAAAAAACATACATTCCAATATTACTAGTTCAGAGAATGAAATCTTTAATAAATACAAAAAATTAACCAGCATTTCCCGTATAAGATATTAACATATGTTTAAAAAAGTATGAATTTAATTTTGTTTGCGGTGGAGGACCCATCCAGCTAATTGTATACAGGTCAGTGGTCAATGTATCAATGTTCACTCAACAAATTTTGTAATAGAAACTTTGAACATTTTAGGAAAATGCACCGTAGAGTTATTGCACATCGTTTAAATGCAAAACGTCGCACAGCAGACGTCTTAATCAATGAGAAAGTCGATTTCTCAGGGTTAATTTTATCCAAAGATGTCCTCAAAGGGTTGAAAAGTGCTGGATTTGAAAGACCATCACCAATTCAAATGAAAGCTATTCCTATTGGTCGTTGTGGTGTAGGTGAGTGGATTGTATATAATGCTTGTTTTTCTGTAGGATGTTTCTTTGTTGACAACAGTTTCATACATTCAGCTAAATTTTGCCATGTGTCATGTGGGCAGTGAGTGTGCTACAAGTCTTAGCAACTTGGAAATGGCACTGCATTGATAGTTAGATTTCATTGATAATCATTGATAATAGTCAACCTATTGGAAACTTTTCCTTATCGAGTTTTTCATCAAACAATCCATTAAGATAACAGAAGTACTTTTAAACATCATTTCACCATCAATCAATTCACCAATGTACATGTTACAAAGGGTCACTACCAAGCTTGGATGAAATTGCATGCTTAGTAGTTTTAAATTGGATGGCTTCTTATAGCTTTTGATGTTAAGGATATGTAGTTTTAATGTAGGAAAACCACTCAATATCAGAAAAGTAAAGTGAACTCAAAATTTCTAGTTTGATAGTTCATGCAAAGGGTTTCAAATAAAATGACTTTGCATTTAAGCCTTGTAAAGTCTGTTTTCTAAAAAATTACAAATTTTTGACTTTCTTTATAGATTTGATTGCACAAGCAAAATCTGGCACAGGGAAAACATGTGTCTTTAGTGTGATTGCTTTGGAAAACATCATTCTTACAAAGATGTCTCAACAAGTGTTGGTTCTTGTACCGACTCGAGAGATAGCTGTTCAAATCAAGGATGTAATGAACTCTATTGGTCAACATATGCAAGGACTTCATGTAAATGTTTTTATTGGTGGTTTGTCTATTTAAGATGACAAGAACAAGTTGAAACTTTGTCAAATTGCTATTGGTACACCAGGTAGGTGGAGCAGTTAAATATTGATCAATTGCATATCATTTGGGAATGAATATGTATAGCTTTGGGCAGAAATATATATTATAATTTGGAATGTCAGTGCCAAGCAAAGTACTATACATAGGCAATCATACAAAAAAAAATACATTTAAAATCATCAAGTAAGGTACAAGCTAGTGTTTTTTCTTAAACTTGTAGGATACATTTGTGAAATCAGTTTTTCAATCATTCTTTAGGACGGGTCAAACATCTAATTGACAGCAAACTTTTGTCTACTTCTTCCATTCGATTGCTTATTCTTGATGAGGCTGATAAACTATTGGAGGAAAACTTTCAAGATCAGATCAAGTAAGACCATTAAATATATGGATAATTTGAATATCATTGATTTTTTTCTTTCATAATATGAGGATTGAAACTTGTTTTATACTTTGTAGTTGGATATTTTCAACACTTCCTGAAAGCAAGCAAGTGTTGGCTTTGTCTGCAACCTATCCAAACTATCTTAGCAAGCATTTACAGAAATATATGAGAAATCCAACTTTTGTTTGTTTAAATGCCATGGACCCTGCACTAGAAGGTGAGTGTTGTAAGTCATATGTATAGTTTAAGTTTAGTGAAAATGAACATTTATATGGTATGTACTTGTTTTTAAAAGTACATGAATATGTTTTTAGGGATTCATCATTATTTTGTACAATACCAAGTCATTCTCTCCCACATAAAACATTTGATGAAAAGGTTGGTAGTATTGGTCATACCTAGTTGGCTATAGGCTCACACATGCATGCAAACACTGGACTGTTGGTCTAGACATATTATCTAAATCTTTATTCTGTATGTTACCACTCAATGTATGTTACTCATTCTATCAACTTGTGAAACTGCTGTCCAGTCTGTTGCATGTTTGCAGGCTTATTTGATATGACATTTATAATTAACTTTATCTGTGCATTTGTTGAAGTGTTGAATATTTTACTGTAGGTTAATAATTTACTGGTTATGTTGTCACAGATATCTTTCCATCAATGCCTTATCTTTTCTAACTATCAAATAAGGTACGTATCTAACAAAAAACTACATGGTGTTCATTGCCGTCACAATTTGTATGGTGGTTCTTAATTTTTATGTATAAATTTATTTCATAGAGCAAAGAATTTGAGTGAAACTTTGGCTAAAAATGGATTTCTTTCTACACATATTTCAGGTAGTGTTTGCTATGTAATTTATAAATCTTGGTCAATTATCTTAGCTCAATTTGTCATTTAAAGTAATTTTCCTTATTTTGTTTTTCGTGTTCATGAACACCAAGATGCTTTCTGGGTATTTTCTAATAAAAATATTTACCAAAGTAAATAACAAAGTAGAGAGGTCATGCCACTGTGTTTTAGAAACATGATGCTTTGTCATACTTTGGTTAGTGTTAGTTTATAAAACAAGTTTCTCTGCCTTTGTACTGGCTGGTCTGTTAATTGTCATCACTTTGTTAATTTTGTTCTCTTTCATTGGATAAAACAAGATTGAAATACAGTCATGGTTATTATTTTTGATTATTTTTTGAGAAAGGTGGTCAAGGGCAAAATGAACGTCTTGATGCAATGAGGAAGTTGAAGGAGTTCAAATGTCGTATTTTGATATCAACAGATCTTGTAAGTGACGTTAACTGATTTCTATATTTTCTTGCTTGGATACTTGGACGTCAGTTATAGTAGAAATATTCTTCATTTTAAAGAAATCATCTGTTTTTCATTTAGGGTAACTTGTCATTGTTATGATTACATTAGTATTAGAGCTAGCATCTTGTATTACTAACAGGCGCAACTTGTCAATATTATGATACGGTAGCATTACGTACAACAACCAAGGGATGACTCAATAATATTTTGATTTATATTAAAGATAGCATCTTGTATTATTTCCAAGAGTAACTCGTCAATATTGTGGTAAATTTTATTAATAATAGTATCCAGTATACCGCGTTACAACGTCACTCGTTAATGTTATGATTGATGTCAGAGGTACAGTACCGACCTCGAGTAACATGACATGACTCGCGAGTATCGAGTGGCGAGTGGGCGAGTGACTCGCGAGTCAATTGCGAGTGACTCGCGAGTGACGAGTGGCAAGTGGGCGAGTGACTCGCGAGTCAATGCAGTGACTCGCAGTGACAGTGGCGAGTGGGCGAGTGACTCGCGAGTCAATGCGAGTCACTCTCGAGTGTGAGAAGTTTGCGAGTGAATAAGTGACTTGCTGTTTGCGAGTGAATAAAATAACTCGCAAAAATTTTCGACAACGACTATTCATTTGAAGCAATATCTCGGTACCTAATGACGTTAAAATCTTTTGAATTTTTTTACAAAAGCATTTTAATAACTTCACATTTCTCATGGCACAAACGTTATTTGTTAAGCGGTAGAGACCATAGAGAAATTAGTGAGAAAATCATAGAAACTCTCAAGGATTTTCTTCTAACAGTCTTAGATTGTTGACATATATTATCTTAAGATAGAATACATTCAAAAACGAATATTGTTTGAGGTCAAATATTTAAGGAATGTAGCTATAAGATGAGTGTGCGTATAATCTTTTAAATTTGGTTTTGAAATTTGGTACAGTCATAAATTAGCCATATTTATTAAATTTTGAAGCTAATCGTTGCTTGCTATTAATTAAATGTGTATAGTGCTGTGAAGTCAATGAAATTGTTTCCGAAACTAATCTCATTTTTAAACATTTCTACTGGTAAGTGAATCGCAAAAGCTATCATCTAGCCATTAACTATACACGTGGTTTTATTTCATTGATTGCTATTAAATGTCTATGGCCTTTATCAATATCGTCTGTGTAACACATGGAAAATGTGAAGTCAATGAAGTCCTTTCAGAACCAAATTTAAAAGATTATACGCACACTCATCTCATAGCTACATTCCTTAGATATTTGACCTCAAACAATATTCGTTTTTGAATGTATTCTATCTTAAGATAATATATGTCAACAATCTAAGACTGTTAGAAGAAAATCTTTGAGAGTTGCTGATTTTCTCACTAATTTTCTATGGTCTCTACCGCTTTACAAATAACGTTTGTGCCATGGAAATGTGAAGTTATTAAAATACTTTGTAAAAATTCAAAAGATTTTAACATTACCGAGATATTGCTTCAAATGAATAGTCATTGTCGGAAATTTTTGCGAGTTATTTTATTCACTCGCAAACAGCGAGTCACTTATTCACTCGCAAACTTCTCACACTCGAGAGTGACTCGCAATTGACTCACGAGTCACTCGCCCTCGCCACTGTCACTCGCGAGTCACTCTTGACTCGCGAGTCACTCGCCTACTCGCCACTCGTCACTCGCGAGTCACTCGCAATTGACTCGCGAGTCACTCGCCCACTCGCCACTCGATACTCGCGAGTCATGTCATGTTACTCGAGGTCGGTACTGTAACATCCCGAGGGATTGAATCTTTAATTATAGTGTAGAGTGAATCTCCCATTGAATCTTCTCTACCATTATAAGTAATTATAAGTAGTACTGGTATTATTAGAATGATTGCTTTGATTTAAAATTATCTTTAAACAGGAGCATTAACATTCAAAAATTTATGTGGAAATTCATTTTTTACTGCGATGATCCCCTCGTCGCAACATCTCTCCCCTCATCACAACATTTATGCCCTCATCACAACATTTATCCCTTGATCAAAACATCTATCCATATATTATCTTCTGTATCTATAGATGTCTCGTGGCATCGATGCTGAACGTGTGAACCTTGTGATTAACATGGATCTTCCACGTGACTCTGAGACATATTTACATAGAGTTGGGAGGGCTGGACGTTACGGTAGGTCATCATTTTCTATAAAATAGCCAATTGCAACAGTTGTACATTTTTTTTTTGACGAGGACGGCGTTATTGAAAATGGCGATTTTACATACTATTAAAATATTTGCGGATAGTAGATCTCAAGGTAGTATGATTTGAACCTGGTTGGCTATTTTTACTTGCACAATGTCATGTTTCGATGTTTGCCAATGATATTATTTTTTTGTGCACGACATAACACGTTTTTACACAACAAGAAAAAAGACAAATATTGATCAATACGTAATAGCTCATCAGAAATACATTTGCCATTATCAAAGCCATGTATCGTATGATAAGTCATCGATTATGGGAACCAACTTCTCATCTATTTTTTCATACTTTTTTAATGCGTACGTCAAACATCTTCCCAACAGAGGAAAAATTTCATTCATTATTGGGGATTATGTTTAGTTTTGAACGTTAAACAGGATCGTATGGCGTGGCCATAAATTTCGTGGCCGCAGGAAAAGAGGAATCAAGTTTGAAAGACATCGAAATTAAATGTGGAATAAACTTCGATCCTATGCCAGGTAATGTTTATGTTTTAAAGAGTAATATCATAGCATGATATGAATTTTTTATAATAATCTAAAATATATTTGCTTCCACATTTAGTATTTATATTATTAGTATTTAGAAATATTACTATCATTGTCATTATCATAATTATTATTAATATTTAGAAGATTTATCTGAGCTCATATGTGAAGATGCGTTTGCTGAATGTAGTTTGATGAAGTCAAAAGGTGAGATACCTTCATTAACTTCTACGGCTGCTACAACCATAGTTGGAGAAGGGAAGGCGAAAGAAGATGATGTCGTTTGCAGTGAAACTACAAACCTTGTTCATAATGGCGAAACGAGTTCCACAATGACGAAAGAAAATTTAGTTGAAGGCTTGAATGGAGGAGCGAAGAATAAAATTCATGAGATTGTAGCTTTCACTGACATTGTTGTTGATAAAAGTTTTGAATGTGTTCACATTAATGAACAAAAGAAAAATAAAGAAATGTTAACGGGAGCAATTGAAAATAATTCAGACAATAGCGAAAGTTCCACAACGGAAATCTTGAACTATGGCATTATTAAAGATGATGAGTTGGCTGAAAACAAGAACATTTACACATCTCAAGCTTCTGTTGTTGCTGGCGTTTGTCGTCAAGGAAACGGACAGACTGTCGAGGATCCAGGAATTATGGGTAATGTGAAAAACGAATTTGTTGACGTTAAGAGTGAAAATGTTGCTGTTGAAAATCAGGAAGGTACGACATCCAAAGTGAACAGTGTAGAAGGAAAAGAAATCAAAAGTGAACACAACATTGAAACAATGTACGATACACAAAACAAACTAAATAACTTTAAAAGTGCTATGATTTATCCTTCAACGTCACAAGTCATCTTTCATAAACAATGGGGTAATGGATTTTTTACTGAGAAAAACAAATTGGATGAATGTAAGATGTCGGAATCCTCCGTTTGTGATGATTGTGTATTATCAAGCCAAAATTGCGAAGAGTCATGTGATTCTACTGAAGAGTCATGTGATTCTACTGAAGAATCATGTGATTTGAGTGAAGAGTCAAGTAGTGCGTGTGAAGAGTCGTATGAATCGTATGAAAATTTGCGTGGTTCGTGTAAAGACTCGCGTGTTTCGTGTGAAGTAGCACACGATTTGTGTGTAAAGCTGCGCGATTTGTGTGAAAAATCGAGCGATTTGCACGCGCCTATCTCATGCAGGTATTTTGATGATATGTTTGTAAAACATTTAAACTATCATGCAAACACAGGCCTTCATAAAGATTTAGAAAATGAAAAACCATTATCCTGTTTGGCAAAGAGAACAAGCTTGCTCAATGAGGTTAATGAATTTGGCTCAACAGAATTCGTCTCTGGTTATGGAAGAGAAGTTTTTGAAATGAGAACTTCTGCTCCACAAGAATGTGTTGGTGCACAATCCTGCAATTTAGAAACTAATAAAACAAATACGACAGTCAATTCCACCGATTCCCTCAACATATGGAACCATGGCAACGAAGCCATGTTTTATGGTGCCACCACTGATGACGTCACAGCTTACATGGCGCAGTTGCCCGTTGATTGGACAAGCATGTGGTATAGAGCCTACGATAAACAAACCAATCACATAATGAAATACACGAAGTTTTATCATGAAAGTTATTGATGAGGGATATCTGGTATTTTAATCGGCTAAAATACCTACTCTGTTTTTAATAGGTTCCGTGAGGATTTTGTAAGGATGAAGATGGAAAAATTAAATTTATATTTATGTTACTTAAATGGAAAAATTAAAATTATTTATGTTACTTAAATATAACATGAATGTCAAATGAACTTGCTTGCTATTACGTCATTGACGAAGTGAAAACGAAGTCAGTAATGTTGTGTCCCCCCCTGTCGCTGTGTGTGATGCAGGCTGTGACAAGTCACAAGATGTTGTTTCCCTTTTATTGAAAGATTTTCAAAAAAAAACTCATATTTGCGTATTGTTGTTTGTGTCACAATTTTAGAAAATAATTATAAGATAGCTAAACAAAAGAATATATTCATTTTGTACATCAATTTATACTTATATATCGACAAACTACAAAAAAGAATCAAATGACGATCTTATTTTAAATGAAATCGGAATCAACTCCAGCAAACAGTATACAAAATATTTGAGAATAATATTGAACTTCTAAGTAGGATTGTTTTAAAGTAATACTTGGGAGCATTAAAAAGAGCCTGTCTTTTTTCTTCAATAATCTTGTTTTAGCTTTATCTACATTTTAGTATAAAAGTCTTCATTTTACATTTACGTTGTATCTTGTTAAAGATAAAGTTCTTTCATTTGACTTATTTCGTACGATAGAATTGAGTTCGCACCATTCTTAGTTTATTTTGAAATTTAAACACCACGAAGGTTCAACAGACGATTGCACTTTAGCACCTGTCCTTGTTAACCTTGTCTCGTTTTTCCTAATATTTTATGCTTACATATCGTATTATGTCCTTATTGTCCTGTTTTTTGGTACTATCAGATCCAACAGTATAGGAGTTTTAATATATTGTGAGATGAGGCATATAATGAAATTTCTAAGAACTACACTTGATACTCAAATACGAAATCAGAGTCCATGATAAGTAATTCGACTAAACGAATCAACCAAATCATTTTCTGTTCATTTGCAACAGCTGCTGATCTTACATAGTCTGGAATACGAACGCTTTTTCTTAGTAAGTGCCCAGAGACACATAATGGCCTTTATAGATATAAGCCATCCCTTCAGTGATTTGATTCTGCCTGTTATGTTTTTACCATCTTTTACCACTTTGATTCCCTGGATAAAGGACATTGCTTCTTTGAGAAAAGCAATGTGATTATTGCTGTTGCTTATTGCACTTCTTTGTTCTTTTGCTGATTTCAGTGTGGAACTATTGACGCAATCGAAAAGTGAATCAAATTTGAAAAGCAACTCAGCTGTACCCAAGGCTGATGGTGGTAGTGCTCCAATTGATGAATATGTGTAAATTGATGCAGCAATGGTGTGGCTGAATATTTGTGCAGCATATTTAACTTGAAAATTAATCTGAAAATTAATGCAGCGACAGCGATGTAACGAAAATAACAATAAATATATATTAATAGAAGCAAGAGGACAATTTTATTTCCTTACAACGGAATCAATACTTTAAATTATCTAAAACATGACAAATATAAGGAACATATAGTTAAGAGCATCTGGAAGTTAGCTACAACCATACAATATAAGAATTTTCCCAACACAATATGGCATTGGCATTAAATACAATTGCACAAGTTTGCAATTTCTCAATGAACATTTATCGAATGTTCGGGATATGACTAAATTTGTCTGAATTCTAAAGCACCAAATCCAATGTCATACGAAATATCTTTTTTAGTGTAGCCCGTTCGTTGATATATTTCACATTGTTCCTTCTTGTTTCTGATTTAAAGACGTTCGTTAAGCGCTTTTCCGCTCCCGTTCTTTACAAATAAATAAATACGAATAACCTTGACCACACGGCCACGGCACAGCATTTCTCATACAGGTCTCGATAGAATTGCACACATTGGTTGTACATGAAAAAGCATAAAAATATGTTGATTGTATGTTCCCATTTCAGCACAGCTTTCATTTGGTCGTCTCAGGATAAATATTTCAACTTTTCAAGTAATAACGCCAAGATTTTTGAGTTGTACATTGCTACCCTTATTTAGTGTAGCAAGTTTATCTTGCTGCCAACATGGCGGAAGTGGCGCATGCGCATTAAAATTTAGGACCGCATTTTTCGCGAAGTGGCCCTTCTGTATGTTATCTATTCTGTGGTAAGTGTTACATCGTTAAAGTTCATTGTACCTGTTGCAGTCACGTCATGTTCTTCCTTCAACGCCTGAAACAGTTTTATGAATACCATGTCAACGTTTGTATTATTCTGTAGATGAAAGATAAGTTAGTGATCGATCGTTTAGAAAAGTTGCTCTTCAAAAAAACATTATATTTTGTATCTCTAAGGCGAAAAGTCTTTTTGTAAGTATTTCGGACCTTTCCATTTTGTTATTCCATTAATAATCAGAGTGAAAAATAATGGGGAATAGTCGAAATAGAAAGAGAAAAGCTGTTAGAACTCCGCCATCAAAAATGACAAAGAAGTCAAAACATGGCGGAAACGATGACGCAAACCCAGGACCTTCTGGAAAGAAAATAAGTTATCAAACGAGGAGCATTGGCGAAACTTTTAATAATCTACACACTGCAAAAGAAGGCACCGTGTTTATGGACTTGTCTTTGCTGTTTGGTGTTTTTGATGAAATTTTAAAATGCCCTGGTTGCGAAAGCAGTTGGAATCCCATGTTGACTTGAGGAAAAGGAAAGGCTATGCACATTATATTGTTCTTCAATGTAAGAATAAAGAATGTGAGTGGAAGTATAGTTTCAACACATTTAAAAAGCAAGGCTGTTCACACGAAGTTAATGTCCGAGCAGTCCTAGTCCTAGCATTTCGAGAATTTGGTCGAGGGCAAGCTGCAATGGTCACATTCAGCAAGGTCATGAATATGGCTCCACCACCAACTTGCCGAAGCTTTACAATAATCCAAAATGGTAAGCTGTTACCAGTTGTTCAACAATTGCCCAATGACAGAATAATTAACATGCTGTTGCAAAATATGTTTTTAGAAACTTTCAGGTAATTATTTACATTGCATTATAGGTTGCGTACATGTTAACAGTTTATCAGTAATCTCATCATGAAAATTGACATTTCTTAAAATGGCTACGATAAAAGAGGTAGGCGCCCTATTCGAGTAAAAACGTTGTACTTTAAACTACAGACTTAAGTTTCTAAAATGATTGTTTCATATTACGACTGCCAAAGTTTATTTTTGTAAAACATAAAACATGTATGTTTTAGTAATGAAATTTTTAATAAATTGGAGAAACAACTGTAGCAGGATAACTTCGTTTGGTCAACATAGGAGGTAGTTCTCTCCAGACGTTTGTACTCATATCAAGACATTCAACTGAATCAAGATCTGGTTCACCATCACACCCACCAACCACAACAATAATATTTCCAATGATAACTGCTGAACATCCAGATCTTTTATGATTAAGTGAAGGAAGCGTTTTAGTTTGTCCTGTTTTCACATCATACATCAAAACTTTATCTAGACTTTCATCTTTATCATTTAAACCTCCAATCAAAATTGCATTTCCTTTATAACTGACTATACCCATTTCACTTACAGGATATGGAAGTGGAGTCAAGGTTTTACATTCCTTTTTACTGAGACTGTATGAATAAACAGTGTTTTTGATAACTTCGAAATCGTTAGATGTTGCCCCACCAAATACCAAAACATCGTCGTCAATGACAATTGAGCCATGGTAAACTCTTAGCTCTGGTATTCGCGCCAATAATTTTGTCGTATGTGGAGGATTTAATTGAATACTGTAGATTGTATCAAATGCTTCGTTTTCATTACATCCACCAATCATAATCACATTATCATTATGATAAACCATACTATGTCCAGCACAATTTCTTGGTAACATGACATGAGATATTTTCCATTCTGATTTTCCATCCACATTTAAACTTTCCATATTTGCGATGCATTTCTCGTCATTCAAACCACCACTAACAAATAATTCTCGACCATGAGCAAATGCAGCTGCTGCAAATCGTTCTCCTTTCATTTCTGGTTCCTGTTGCCAGCAATTTACATCCCAGTTAAAAGACTCGACAGAATTTAGAGCATCTTCGTCATCACAACCTCCAAAAACAAATATCTTTAGTTTTCCCGTAAGAAAATTACATCTTTGTCTCGTTTCTGTTGTAAGAAACGTCATTTCATTACGACTTAACCTCACTTGCTCTTCTACATGCTTAACCCTGTCATCTTGACTCTTTTGAAACATCTCTAATCTTTTGGTCAACTCGTCAATCTCCTTCCTCAAGAAACATGAATGAGAACGCCTATGCTTAAATACGAGAATCTTTTTGCATTCTTCACAATCGATGAGACGGAACTCACATCGTTCCCTTTCATGTTCTTCAATCTCGTTTTTATTAAGGATTTTGTCACAACCTTCATTTCTACAAGGTGTAGGTGAATAACCATAGTTCTTCTCATGACGTTGAAGAAATTGAAGCTTTAGTCTTTGAAGACAACCACGGTTGGCATTCACACAGCAAATATGAAGATCTTCTAACATTTCCCTAAAGAACCTCGCGGTCTTTAATGTCTCCTTAGTGAGATGACATCGACATTCAGGACATTTATCAGAAGTTAACAAGTATCTTTCGATACAAGTGCGACAGAAATAATGTTTGTTTGGACATTGAACAGGATCTTTAAATATTTTGAAACATGTGGGACATGCAAATCTTGGATGAACTTTATCGGCAAATCTCTCTTGTTCATATCCACCATACGAGTCATTTGTAGCCATTGTTGAAGACTTTTATAATTTACTTACCAAGTTTACATTGTATGTTCGTATTTCTATTTCATGAAATAACGTGTCCATTTTCTTTATGCTTATCTTCCATCTTTTATCGATTCTTGAATGTGTTTGAAAAGATGACCTCCTCGGGTTTTTATTTTCTCAAAACATGTCTTGCTTTCTAAAACGATAGATGTCTACGATTTTGTGTTCTGCTATGGAAAGAAAATGGGTGGATGATTCAACATAAAGTTGTTGCCCCAAGTTGTTTTCAAGCTGTGATCTTTTGTAAAGTTAGTTGCATGATTTCGGCTGGACAAAAGTTCATTTTGACACATTCCTGCATAAAATTATACTTCAATGATAATAATTGCTTGCTTGAAATCAGTTGAGAGAATTTCATATTTTATTATAAACTTGTCAAGCTATTATGATATTTTTTATTTAAGATTATTGTTATTCAGTTATATTCATTTCTTTGTACAATCGTCGCCAAATTTTTAGTAAATCAGTTCAAACTGTGATGTTTTCAACCGTTTAATGTATTCAACATTTTATCATCATGTATTCAACATTTTATCAACACATTATATAATAGCTGTTTATTTTTAAATAGTTGGGTGAAGAATGTTTAATTATTACCAAGAATTCGTATTCAAAAAGTCTAAAGTTTCGAAGTTTAACGTTGGCTGGGGACCGTGGGGCTGGGTCGAGTTGGAAAACCTTCAGTCCACGTATTTTATCCAAAACCTGCCTGAGAGCTGAAGGATTTTAGACGTTTTTCGTTAATAAAAAGTCAACAGGACATCAATTTTTAATATCTCAAGAATTATAAAGACTCTATATAGTCCCTTTACTGTGGTTATATGAAAGAAAGTGTAGTTTTGATTTAAGAAAATCTTTATTAAATTAATTTCATTTCATAAAACGACTAATGCTAAATTGTTGTTCAATCAGGTTTAAATAATTCGCTTTGTGTGTTAGAGGTCAGTTGACCAGTGATGACCAACCATAATTCTAATAAATTAACATGCTCAATAATTGAAACTGTAGGCTGATTTATAAATAAAAATTTTCAATATTACTATTTCAGAGAATGAATTCTTTAAAAAGTTAAAAAAATTAAGATATTATCATATATTTTAGAAAAGTATAAATTTAATTTTTTATGAGGTGGAGGATCCATCCAGCTAATTAGTACACAGGTCAGTGGTCAAAGTATCAATGTTCACTCAACAAATTTTGTAATAGAAAGTTTGAACGATTTTAGGGAAAATGCACCGTAGAGTTATTGCACATCGTTTAAATGCAAAACGTCGCACAGCAGTCGTTTTAATCAATGAGAAAGTCGATTTCTCAGGGTTAATTTTATCCAAAGATGTCCTCAAAGGGTTGAGAAGTGCTGGATTTGAAAGACCATCACCAATTCAACTGAAAGCTATTCCTATTGGTCGTTGTGGTGTAGGTGTGTGGATTGTATAAAATGCTTTGTTTTCTGTAGGATGTTTCTTTGTTTACAACAGTTTCATACATTCAGCTAAATTTTGCCATGTGTCATGTGGGCAGAGAGTGTGCTACAGGCCTTAGCAACTTGGAAATGGCACTGCATTGATAGTTAGATTTCATTGATAATAGTCAACATATTGGAAACTTTTCCTTATCAAGCTTTTCATCAAACAATCCATTAAGATAACAGAAGTACTTTAAAACATCATTTCACCATCATTCAGTTCACCAATGTACATGTTACAAAGGGTCACTACCAAGCTTTGATGAAATTGCACACTTAGTAGTTTTGAATTGGATGGCTTCTTATAGCTTTTGGTGTTAAGGAAATGTAGTCTTAATGTAGGAAAAGCACTCACTATGAGAAAAGTAAAGTGAACTCAAAATTTCTAGTTTGATAGTTCATGCAAACTTTTTCCATTAAAATGATAATTAACGTGCTGTTGCAAAATATGTTTTTAGAAACTTTCAGGTAATTGTTTACATTGCATTTAGGTTACGTACATGTTAACAGTTTATCAGTAATATAAATCTCATCATGAAAGTTGACATTTCTTAAAATATCTAGGATAAAAGAGGTAGGCAACCTATTCCCAGCAAAAACGTTGTACTTTAAACTACAGACTTAAGTTTCTAAAATGGTTGTTTCATTTTACGACTGCCAAAAATTATTTTAGTAAAACATAAAACATGTATGTTTTAGTAATGAAATTTTTAACAAATTGGAGAAACAATTGGGGCAGGAAAATTTCGTTTTGTCAACATAGGAGGTAGATCTCTCCAAAGGTTTGTACTCATATCAAGACATTCAACAGAATCAAGATACGATTCACCATTATATCCTCCCACCACAACAATAATATTTCCAATGATAACTGCTGAACATGAACATCTTTTATGATTAAGTGAGGGAAGCATTTTAGTTTGTCCTGTTTTCACATCATACATCAAAACTTTATCTAGTCTTTCACCTTTATCATTTAAACCTCCAATCAAGATTGCATTACCTTTATAACTGACTATACCCATGTTACTTACAGGATATGGAAGTGGAGCCAAGGTTTTACATTCGTTTTTACTAAGACTGTATGAATAAACAGTGTTTTTGACATCTTTGAATTGTGCAGATGTTGCCCCACCAAATACTAAAACATCGTCGCCAATGATAATTGAGCCATGGTAACATCTTGGCTCTGGTATTAGCCTCAATAATTTTGTCGTATGTGGAGGATTTAGTTGAATACTGTAGATTGTATCAAAGGCTTCCTTACTAGTACATCCACCAATCATAATCACCTTATCATTATGATAAACCATACTATGTCCAAGACAATTTCTTCGTAACATGACAGGAGATATTTTCCATTGCAATTTTCCATCCACATTTAAACTTTCAATATTTCCTAACTCTTGTTTCCCATTCCAACCACCACTGACGAATATATCTCGACCATGAACAAATGCAGCTGCTGAAGATCGTTTTTCTTTCATTTGTGGTTCCTGCTGCCAACAATTTAAATCCCAGTTGAAAGACTCGACTGAATTTAAACAATTCTTGCCATCATAACCTCCACAAACAAAAATCTTTACTTTTCCCGTGAGAAAATTACATCTTTCTCTCGTTTCTGTTGTAAGAAACGTCATTTCATTACGACTTAACCTCACTTGCTCTTCAACATGTGTCACCATTTCATCACGAGCCAACTTCACTTGCTCTTCTACATGCTTTGCCCTGTCATCTTGACTCTTTTGAAACATCTCCAATCTTTTGGTCAACTCGTCAATCTCCTTCCTCAAGAAACATGAATGAGAACGCCTATGCTTGAATACGAGAATCTTTTTGCATTCTTCACAATCGATGAGACGGAACTCACATCGTTCCTTTTCATGTTTTTCAATCTCGTTTTTATTGATGATTTCATCACAACCTTTATTTCTACAAGGTGTAGGTGAATAACCACAGTTCTTCTCATGACGTTGGAGAAATTTAAGCTTTAGAGTTTGAGGACAACCACGGTTGGCATTCACACAGCGAATATCAACATTTTCTAACATTTCCCTCATTAACCTCGCTGTCTTTAATGTCTCCCTAGTGAGATGACATCGACATTCAGGACATTTATCAGAAGTTAACAAGTATCTTTCGATACAAGTGCGACAGAAATAATGTTCGTTTAGACATTGAACAGGATCTTTAAATATTGTAAAACATATAGGACATTCAAATATTGGATCAACTTTATCGAGAAATCTCTCTTTGTTCATATCCACCATACGAGTCATTTGTAGCCATTGTCGAAGACTTTTATAATTGATTGACCAAGTTTACATTGTGTGTTCGTATTTCTGTTTAATGAAATAATGTTTCCATTTTCTTTATGCATATCTTCCATCTTTTTATCGATTCTTGAATGTCTTTGATAAGATGACTTCCTCGGGTTTTTATTTTCTCAAAACATATCTTACTTTCTAAAACGATACATATCTACGATTTTATGTTCTGCTATGGAAAGAAAATGGGTGGATGATTCAACACAAAGTTGTTGCCCCAAGTTGTTTTCAAGCTGTGATCTTTTGTAAAGTTTGTTGCATGATTTCGGCTGGACAATAGTTCATTATGATAAGTTCCTGCATAAAATTATACTTAAAGGATAATAATTGTTTGTTTATAATCAGTTGAGAGAAAATTGTTTCATATATTATCATAAACTTGTCAAGTTATTATGGCTTTATGATATTTTTTATTTAAGATTATTGTTATTCAGTTATATTCATTTCTTTACACAATCGTCGCCAAATTTTTAGTAAATCAGTTAAAACTGTGATCTTTTCAACCGTTTAATGTATTCCACATTTTATAAAAGCAATAAAAGTCTATTTTACAAAAATTGTATCGAGAACGTTTAAGTATTACCAAGAATTCGTATTCAAAGAGTGTAATGTTTCGATGTTTTAAGTTGGGTGGAGACCGTGGGGTTGGGTCCAGTTGGGTCACACTTTCTCTGACTGTGTAAAATAGGTACGTTGTGCGTACAAAAATTATTAATGATGTTACAAAGCATGTTTTGGTTGTGGTAAGAATTTCCGTCCACGTATTTTATCCAAAACTTGCCTGAGAACTGAAGGATATTAGAAATTTTTCGGTAAAAAAAGTCAACGGGACGTCAATTTTTAATCTCTCAAGAATTATAAAGACTTTATATAGTCACTTTACTGTTGTTAAAAAAATAGTCGGTTGAAAAAACATACATTCCAATATTACTAGTTCAGAGAATGAATTCTTTAATAAATACAAAAAATTAACCAACATTTGCTGTATAAGATGTTAACATATGTTTAAAAAAGTATGAATTTAATTTTCTTTGGGGTGGAGGAACCCATCCAGCTAATCAGTATACAGGTCAGTGGTCAATGTATCAATGTTCACTCAACAAATTTTGTAACAGAAAGTTTGAACATTTTTAGGGAAAATGCACCGTAGAGTTATTGCACATCGTTTAAATGCAAAACGTCGCACAGCAGACGTTTTAATCGATGAGAAAGTCGATTTCTCAGGGTTAATTTTATCCAAAGATGTCCTCAAAGGGTTGAAAAGTGCTGGATTTGAAAGACCATCACCAATTCAACTGAAAGCTATTCCTATTGGTCGTTGTGGTGTAGGTGAGTGGATTGTATATAATGCTTGTTTTTCTGTGGGATGTTTCTTTGTTGACAACAGTTTCATACATTCAGCTAAATTTTGCCATGTGTCATGCTGGCAGTGAGTGTGCTACAAGCCTTAGCAACTTGGAAATGGCACTGCATTGATAGTTAGATTTCATTGATAATAGTCAACATATTGTAAACTTTTCCTTATTGAGCTTTTCATCAAACAATCCATTAAGATAACAGAAGTACTTTTAAACGTCATTTCACCATCATTCAGTTCACCAATGTACATGTTACAAAGGGTCACCACCAAGCTTTGATGAAATTGCACGCTTAGTAGTTTTGAATTGGATGGCTTCTTATAGCTTTTGGTGTTAAGGAAATGTAGTCTTAATGTAGGAAAAGCACTCACTATGAGAAAAGTAAAGTGAACTCAAAATTTCTAGTTTGATAGTTCATGCAAACTTTTTCCATTAAAATGATAATTAACGTGCTGTTGCAAAATATGTTTTTAGAAACTTTCAGGTAATTGTTTACATTGCATTTAGGTTACGTACATGTTAACAGTTTATCAGTAATATAAATCTCATCATGAAAGTTGACATTTCTTAAAATATCTAGGATAAAAGAGGTAGGCAACCTATTCCCAGCAAAAACGTTGTACTTTAAACTACAGACTTAAGTTTCTAAAATGGTTGTTTCATTTTACGACTGCCAAAAATTATTTTAGTAAAACATAAAACATGTATGTTTTAGTAATGAAATTTTTAACAAATTGGAGAAACAATTGGGGCAGGAAAATTTCGTTTTGTCAACATAGGAGGTAGATCTCTCCAAAGGTTTGTACTCATATCAAGACATTCAACAGAATCAAGATACGATTCACCATTATATCCTCCCACCACAACAATAATATTTCCAATGATAACTGCTGAACATGAACATCTTTTATGATTAAGTGAGGGAAGCATTTTAGTTTGTCCTGTTTTCACATCATACATCAAAACTTTATCTAGTCTTTCACCTTTATCATTTAAACCTCCAATCAAGATTGCATTACCTTTATAACTGACTATACCCATGTTACTTACAGGATATGGAAGTGGAGCCAAGGTTTTACATTCGTTTTTACTAAGACTGTATGAATAAACAGTGTTTTTGACATCTTTGAATTGTGCAGATGTTGCCCCACCAAATACTAAAACATCGTCGCCAATGATAATTGAGCCATGGTAACATCTTGGCTCTGGTATTAGCCTCAATAATTTTGTCGTATGTGGAGGATTTAGTTGAATACTGTAGATTGTATCAAAGGCTTCCTTACTAGTACATCCACCAATCATAATCACCTTATCATTATGATAAACCATACTATGTCCAAGACAATTTCTTCGTAACATGACAGGAGATATTTTCCATTGCAATTTTCCATCCACATTTAAACTTTCAATATTTCCTAACTCTTGTTTCCCATTCCAACCACCACTGACGAATATATCTCGACCATGAACAAATGCAGCTGCTGAAGATCGTTTTTCTTTCATTTGTGGTTCCTGCTGCCAACAATTTAAATCCCAGTTGAAAGACTCGACTGAATTTAAACAATTCTTGCCATCATAACCTCCACAAACAAAAATCTTTACTTTTCCCGTGAGAAAATTACATCTTTCTCTCGTTTCTGTTGTAAGAAACGTCATTTCATTACGACTTAACCTCACTTGCTCTTCAACATGTGTCACCATTTCATCACGAGCCAACTTCACTTGCTCTTCTACATGCTTTGCCCTGTCATCTTGACTCTTTTGAAACATCTCCAATCTTTTGGTCAACTCGTCAATCTCCTTCCTCAAGAAACATGAATGAGAACGCCTATGCTTGAATACGAGAATCTTTTTGCATTCTTCACAATCGATGAGACGGAACTCACATCGTTCCTTTTCATGTTTTTCAATCTCGTTTTTATTGATGATTTCATCACAACCTTTATTTCTACAAGGTGTAGGTGAATAACCACAGTTCTTCTCATGACGTTGGAGAAATTTAAGCTTTAGAGTTTGAGGACAACCACGGTTGGCATTCACACAGCGAATATCAACATTTTCTAACATTTCCCTCATTAACCTCGCTGTCTTTAATGTCTCCCTAGTGAGATGACATCGACATTCAGGACATTTATCAGAAGTTAACAAGTATCTTTCGATACAAGTGCGACAGAAATAATGTTCGTTTAGACATTGAACAGGATCTTTAAATATTGTAAAACATATAGGACATTCAAATATTGGATCAACTTTATCGAGAAATCTCTCTTGTTCATATCCACCATACGAGTCATTTGTAGCCATTGTCGAAGACTTTTATAATTGATTGACCAAGTTTACATTGTGTGTTCGTATTTCTGTTTCATGAAATAATGTTTCCATTTTCTTTATGTATATCTTCCATCTTTTATCGATTCTTGAATGTCTTTGACAAGATGACGTCCTCGGGTTTTTATTTTCTCAAAACATATCTTACTTTCTAAAACGATACATGTCTACGATTTTATGTTCTGCTATGGAAAGAAAATGGGTGGATGATTCAACACAAAGTTGTTGCTCCAAGTTGTTTTCAAGCTGTGATCTTTTGTAAAGTTTGATGCATGATTTCGGCTGGACAATAGTTCATTATGATAAGTTCCTGCATAAAATTATACTTAAAGATAATAATTGTTTGTTTGTAATCAGTTGAGAGAAAATTGTTTCATATATTATCATGAACTTGTCAAGTTATTATGACTTTATGATATTTTTTATTTAAGATTATTGTTATTCAGTTATAGTCATTTCTTTACCCAATCGTCGCCAAATTTTTAGTAAATCAGTTCAAACTGCGATCTTTTCAACCGTTTAATGTATTCCACATTTTATAAAAGCAATAAAAGTCTATTTTACAAAAATTGTATCGAGAACGTTTAAGTATTACCAAGAATTCGTATTCAAAGAGTGTAATGTTTCGATGTTTTAAGTTGGGTGGAGACCGTGGGGTTGGGTCCAGTTGGGTCACACTTTCTCTGACTGTGTAAAATAGGTACGTTGTGCGTACAAAAATTATTAATGATGTTACAAAGCATGTTTTGGTTGTGGTAAGAATTTCCGTCCACGTATTTTATCCAAAACTTGCCTGAGAACTGAAGGATATTAGAAATTTTTCGGTAAAAAAAGTCAACGGGACGTCAATTTTTAATCTCTCAAGAATTATAAAGACTTTATATAGTCACTTTACTGTTGTTAAAAAAATAGTCGGTTGAAAAAACATACATTCCAATATTACTAGTTCAGAGAATGAATTCTTTAATAAATACAAAAAATTAACCAACATTTGCTGTATAAGATGTTAACATATGTTTAAAAAAGTATAAATTAAATTTTTTATGAGGTGGTGGAATCCACCCTGCTAATTAGTATACAGCTCAGTGGTCAAAGTATCAATGTTCACTCAACAAATTTTGTAATAGAAAGTTTGAACATTTTTAAGGAAAATGCACCGTAGAGTTATTGCACATCGTTTAAGTGCAAAACGTCGCACAGCAGACGTCTTAATCAATGAGAAAGTCGATTTCTCAGGGTTAATTTTATCCAAAGATGTCCTCAAAGGGTTGAAAAGTGCTGGATTTGAAAGACCATCACCAATTCAACTAAAAGCTATTCCTATTGGTCGTTGTGGTGTAGTTAAGTGGGTTGTATATAATGCTTGTTTTTCTTTAGGATGTTTCTTTGTTGACAACAGTTTCATACATTCAGCTAAATTTTGCCATGTGTCATGTGGGCAGTGAGTGTGCTACAAGCCTTAGCAACTTGGAAATGGCACTGCATTGATAGTTAGATTTCATTGATAATAGTCAACATATTGTAAACTTTTCCTTATTGAGCTTTTCATCAAACAATCCATTAAGATAACAGAAGTACTTTTAAACGTCATTTCACCATCATTCAGTTCACCAATGTACATGTTACAAAGGGTCACCACCAAGCTTTGATGAAATTGCACGCTTAGTAGTTTTGAATTGGATGGCTTCTTATAGCTTTTGGTGTTAAGGAAATGTAGTCTTAATGTAGGAAAAGCACTCACTAAAAGAAAAGTAAAGTGAACTCAAAATTTTTAGTTTGATAGTTCATGCAAAGGTTTTCCATTAAAATGACATTCCATTTAAGCCTTGTAAAGTCTGTTGTCTAAAAAATTAAAAATTTAAAAAACACTTTCTTTATAGATTTGATTGCACAAGCAAAATCAGGCACAGGGAAAACATGTGTCTTTAGTGTGATTGCTTTGGAAAGCATCATTCTTACAATGATGTCAATACAAGTGTTGGTTCTTGTGCCGACTCGAGAGATAGCTGTTCAAATCAAGGATGTAATGAACTCTATTGGTCAACATATGCAAGGACTTCATGTAAATGTTTTTATTGGTGGTTTGTCTATTGAAGATGACAAGAACAAGTTGAAACTTTGTCAAATTGCTATTGGTACACCAGGTAGGTGGAGCAGTTAAATATTGATCAATTGCATATCATTTGGGAATGAATACGTATAGTTTGTGCAGAAATATATATTATAATTTGGAATGTCAGCGCCAAGCAAAGTACTATACATAAGCAATCGTACAAAAAAATACATTTAATATCATCAAGTAAGGTACAAGCTACTGTTTCTTCCTAAACTCGTAGGATACATTTGCGAAATCAATTTTTCAATCATCATTTAGGACGGGTCAAACATCTAATTGACAGCAAACTTTTGTCTACTATATCTGTGTACATGTGTGACGATCATGACCTAGGTAGCTATATCTGTGTACATGTGTGACGATCATGACCTAGGTAGCTATATCTGTGTACATGTGTGACGATCATGACCTAGGTAGCTATATCTGTGTACATGTGTGACAATCATGACCTAGGTAGCTATATCTGTGTACTTGTGTGACAATCATGACCTAGGTAGCTATATCTATGTACATGTGTGATAGTTATTAAGAATAATTAACATGCTGTTGCAAAATATGTTTTTAGAAACTTTAAGGTAATTATTTACATTGCATTATAGGTTACGTACATGTTAACAGTTTATCAGTAATATAAATCTCATCATGAAAATTGACATTTCTTAAAATGGCTACGATAAAAGAGGTAGACGACCTATTCGAGTAAAAACGTTGTACTTTAAACTACAGACTTAAGTTTCTAAAATGATTGTTTCATATTACGACTGCCAAAATTTATTTTTGTAAAACATAAAACATGTATGTTTTAGTAATGAAATTTTTAATAAATTGGAGAAACAACTGCGGCAGGACAAGTTCGTTTGGTAAACATAGGAGGTAGTTCTCTCCAAACGTTTGTACTCATATCAAGACATTCAACAGAACGAAGAAATGATTCACCATCATGTCCACCAACCACAACAATAATATTTCCAATGATAACTGCTGAACATCCACATCTTTTATGATTAAGTGAAGGAAGCATTTTAGTTTGTCCTGTTTTCACATCATACGTCAAAACTTTTTTCAATATTTCTCCTCCATCACTAAAACCTCCAATCAAGATTGCATTACCTTTATAACTGACTATACCCATGGAACTTACAGGATATGGAAGTGGAGCCAAGGTTTTGCATTCCTTTTTACTGAGACTGTATGAATAAACAGTGTTTTTGTTGTCTTCGCATTTCTTAGATATTTCCCCACCAAATACTAAAACATCGCCGCCAATGAGAATTGAGCCAGGGTAACATCTTGGCTCTGGTATTTGTGCCAATGATTTTGTCGTATGTGGTGGATTTAGTTGAATGCTGTAGATTGTATCAAAGACTTCGTTACTAGTATGTCCACCAATCATAATCACATTATCATTATGATAAACCATATTATGTCCAAGACAATTTCTTGGTAACACGACATGAGATATTTTCCATTGCAATTTTCCATCCACATTTAAACTTTCAACATTTCCTAACTGTTGTTTCCCATTCCAACCACCACTGACAAATATTTCTCGACCATGAACAAATGCAGCTGCTGCAGATCGTTTTTCTTTCATTTTTGGTTCCAGTTGCCAACAATTTAAATCCCAGTTGAAAGACTCGACAGAATTAAGACGATTCTTGCCATCATTTCCTCCGCAAACAAAAATCTTTACTTTTCCCGTAAGAAAATTACATCTTTCTGTCGTTTCTGTTGTAAGAAACGCCATTTCATCACGATTCAACCTCACTCGCTCTTCAACATGCTTAACTCTGTCATCTTGACTCTTTTGAAACATCTCCAATCTTTTGGTCAACTCATTAATCTCTTTCCACAAGAAACATGAATGAGATCGTCTGTATCTGAACACAAGTATCATTTTGCATTCTTCACAATCGATGAGACGGAACTCACATCGTTCCCTTTCATGTTCTTCAATCTCGTTTTTATTGATGACTTCGTCACAACCTTTATTTCTACAAGGTGTAGGCGAATAACCACAGTTCTCCTCATGACGTTCGAGAAATTGAAGCTTCATAATTTCAGGACAACCACGGTTAACATTCTTACAGCGAATATCAAGATCTTCCAATATTTCGCTGACAATTCTAGGTATATCCTGCAATGTCTCCGACGTGATTTGACAATTACATTGAGGACATTTATTCGAAGTATGCAGACATCTTTCAATGCAAGAACGACAGAAATAATGCTGATTTGGACATTGAACAGGATCCTTAAATATTTTGAAACATATGGGACATTCAAATCTTGGATGAACTTTATCGAGAAATCTCTCCTGTTCATATCCACCTTTCGAGTCATTTGTAGCCATTGTTGAAGACTTTTATAATTTACTGACAAAGTTTACATTGTATGTTCGTATTTCTGTTTCATGAAATAATGTTTCCATTTTCTTCATGCATATCTTCCATTTTTTTATCGATTCTATAATGTCTTTGACAAGATGACGTCCTTGGGTTTTTATTTTCTCAAAACATGTCTTGCTTTCTAAAACGATAGATGTCTACGATTTGTCACAGAATATGGAAAGCCGTTCCGGCCAAAAGGGTATCGAGTTTAAAAAAGCGTATCGAGTTTAAAAAAGGGTATCGAGTCGCAAATGTGCTACCAAGAATCACGTGCAACATGGTCGAGTTTTGGAAGATGAAAAACACTGTTTCGAGAAATTTTACTACCCAGAATATTTGAACAAAAATAACCTATCGAGAATATTTCAACAAGAAATAACCTATCGAGAATAAGACACAGAGAAAAGGTGGAAAGGATCTCTTACACTCTCTCTCACAAACAGCAGGTGACAATAACTGCAATCCTTAAACAAAATGGCGGTCAATAAGCAATCGTCAACAATTGTTTCCGAAATTAAAAGCAATTTTTCAATGCTTTCCGTTGTTTTACAAAACTCCTCCCCGAGCACTTCAGCAACCTCAAGCAATACTGTGGAGGAAGAAGTCCAAAGCATATTTCATCCAGGATCAGTACGTTTTTAATAAATTTAGCATAAACAGCGAACATTTTAGTGATTTTACATTTAATACTCTTTGCCATTTGCGAAAAATTTGCCATGTTGTTGTTACTATTAATTCAGTTCAACTAACACATTTCTTGGGCAACATGGATGGATTTGAATTTTTGCGTCAATTATTTTAAATTTGTGCAACTAGTTATGAATTTTATCAGATATATCAATAATATCTTACAGTACAAAGATGACAGATATACAATTTTTGACAACTGTATCTTTCTTGTGAGCAAAACATGTGCTGCATATGTTTTTAGTTTCTGTGCTTGTTTACTGTATTTGTGCTTCAGCACTTTGAAAAACTCTATCTTATTAAATTTTTATTGTATGTGAGAAATTTGAGGCTTTGTGTTAATAAACTTGATATGTTACAATTTTTATCTACATACAGCGGAATGAAAGGAAAAGATGTTCCTTACTGCCTTTTCAAAACAACCAACTAGTTCCACAAGTCACAAACAAGAATAACCAACTAATTCGAGGAAAAGATGTAATGCATAGCCAGGTGAATGGGAAAATGGGAAATCTCTATGTAAATGTTTGTGATGATGAGGTAAATGAGCAAAAGCAAGAAAGCAATTGTGGAGTGACAGAAAGAAATATGTCTCAGCAAGCTATCACAGAATCTCAGGTTATCGGCAAAGTTCAGTGAGCATTCAAAAGCCGAACAATCTCAGGCAAACACAGGTAAATTAGCAAAATCAAAAATTATCTAGTGGAAGTTCAAATAGTCAATACTGTCTTGACCAGCTTAACTTAACCAGAAAAAGGAAATGGCAATCTTCCAAGAAAAAAAACTTCGAAGGTTAAACTAAATACCTTCTATTTTAAAAAGATTGTTCTTCTTACTGGCCCCTGTGATCATTGTGTCCCTAGACAAGGAACTGAATTGTATTTAAAAGAGCACCAAAATATTGTCTGTGGAGTACAATTTAGCAAAGAGTGGTCTGAACAACAAGTGGTAAAGAAAGTAAAAAGTTTATTTGGGTTAAAGTTCATGCATTGCAACTTTGAATTTCTTGAATCAGTCTATACACTCACTCTCTAAAAGCACTCACTCTCAGAAAAGTAAAGTGAACTCAAAATTTCTAGTTTAATAGTTCATGCAAAGGTTTTCCATTAAAATGACTTTCCATTTAAGTCTGGTAAAGTCTATTGTCGAAAAACGTATATTAAAGTATGTTTTCTAAAAAATTAAAAATTTTGGACTTTCTTTATAGATTTGATTGCACAAGCAAAATCTGGCACAGGGAAAACATGTGTCTTTAGTGTGATTGCTTTGGAAAGCATCATTCTTACAATGATGTCTATACAAGTGTTGGTTCTTGTGCCGACTCGAGAGATAGCTGTTCAAATCAAGGATGTAATGAACTCTATTGGTCAACATATGCAAGGACTTCATGTAAATGTTTTTATTGGTGGTTTGTCTATTGAAGATGACAAGAACAAGTTGAAACTTTGTCAAATTGCTATTGGTACACCAGGTAGGTGGAGCAGTTAAATATTTATCAATTGCATATCATTTGGGAATGAATACGTATAGCTTTGGGCAGAAATATTTTTATAATTTGGAATGTCAGTGCCAAGCAAAGTACTATACATAAGCAATCATACCAAAAAATACATTTAATATCATCAGGTAAGGTACAAGTTAGTGTTTCTTCTTAACCTCGTCAGATACATTTGCGAAATCAATTTTTCAATCATCATTTAGGACGGGTCAAACATCTAATTGACAGCAAACTTTTGTCTACTTCTTCCATTCGATTGCTTATTCTTGATGAGGCTGATAAACTTTTGGAGGAAAACTTTCAAGATCAGATCAAGTAAGACCATTAAATATATGGATAATTTGAATATCATTGATTTTTTCTTTCATAATATGAAACATGGTTGAAACTTGTTTTATAATTTGTAGTTGGATATTTTCAACACTTCCTGAAAGCAAGCAAGTGTTGGCTTTGTCTGCAACCTATCCAAACTATCTTAGCGAGCATTTACAGAAATATATGAGAAATCCAACTTTTGTTTGTTTAAATGCCATGGACCCTGCACTAGAAGGTGAGTGTTGTAAGTCATATGTATAGTTTAAGTTTAGTGAAAATGAACATTTATATTGTATGTACTGATTTTTAAAAGTACATGAATATGTTTTAAGGGATTCATCATTATTTTTGCACAATACCAAGTCATTCTCTCCCACATAAAACATTTGATGAAAAGGTTGGTAGTATTGGTCATACCTAGTTGGCTATAGGCCTACACATACATGGACTGTTGGTCTAGACATATTATCTAAATCTTTATTCTGTATGTTACCACTCAATGTATGTTACTCATTCTATTAACTTGTGAAACTGCTGTCCAGTGTGTTGCATGTTTGCAGGCTTATTTGATATGTCATTTATAATTTACCTTAATCTGTGCATTTGTTAAATTGTTGAATATTCTACTGTAGGTTAATCATTTACTGGTTATGTTGTCACAGATTTCTTTCCATCAATGCCTTATCTTTTCTAACTATCAAATAAGGTATTTATCTAACAAAAAACTACATTGTGTTCATTGCTGTCACAATTTGTATGGTGGTTCTTAATTTTTATGTATAAATTTATTTCATAGAGCAAAGAATTTGAGTGAAACTTTGGCTAAAAATGGATTTCCTTCTACACATATTTCAGGTAGTTTTTGCTATGTAATTTATAAATCTTGGTCAATTATCTTTGTTCAATTTGTCATTTAGGGTAATTTTCCTTATTTTGTTTTTGTAATCATGAACACCAAGATGCTTTCTGGGTATTTTCTAATAAAAATATTTATCAAAGTAAATAACAAAGTAGAGAGGTCATGCCACTGTGTTTTAGAAACATGATGTTTTGTCATACTTTGTTTAGTGTTAGTTTATAAAACAAGTTTCTCTGCTTTTGTACTGGCTGGTCTGTTAATTGTCATCACTATGTTAATTTTGTTCTCTGTCATTGGATAAAACAAGATTGAAATACAGTCATGTTTATTTTTTTATGTTTATTTTTTTGAGAAAGGTGGTCAAGGCCAAAATGAACGTCTTGATGCAATGAGGAAGTTGAAGGAGTTCAAATGTCGTATTTTGATATCAACAGATCTTGTAAGTGACGTTAACTGATTTCTATATTTTCTTGCTTGGATACTTGGACGTCAGTTAAAGTAGAAATATTCTTAATTTTAAAGAAATCATCTGTATTCCATCTAGGGTAACTTTTCAATGTTGTGCTTACATTAGTATTAAAGCTAGCATCTTGTATTACTAACAAGGGTAACTTGTCAATACTGTGATACGGAAGCATTATGTATAACAAGCAAGGAGTAACTCGTTAATATTTTGATTTATGTTAAAGATAGCATCTTGTATTATTTCTAAGAGTAACTCGTCAATGTTGTGATAAATTTTATTAATGATAGCATCCGGTATACCGTGTTACAACGTCACTCGTTAATGTTATGATTAATATCAGAGGTAACATCCCGAGAGATTGAGTCTTGAATTATAGTGTAGAGTGAATGTCCCATTGAATCTTCTCTACCATTATAAGTAATTATAAGTAGTACTGGTATTATTAGAATGATTTGTTGGATTTTAAATTATCTTTAAACAGGAGCATTAACATTAAAAAATATATGTGGAAATTCATTTGTACTGAGATGATCCCATCGTTGCACCGTCTCTCCCCTTATCACAACATCTATCCCCTCATCCCAACATCTCTCCCCTCATCCCAACATCTCTCCCCTCATCACAACATTTATCCCTTGATCAAAACATCTATCCATACTTTATCTTCTGTATCTATAGATGTCTCGTGGCATTGATGCTGAGCGTGTGAACCTTGTGATTAACATGGATCTTCCACGTGACTCTGAGACATATTTACATAGAGTTGGGAGGGCTGGACGTTACGGTAGGTCACCATTTAAATTATTTATAGATAGCTAATTACAACAGTTGTCCATTTTTTTTTTTTTGACGAGGATGGCGTTATTGAAAATGGCGATTTTACATACTGCTAAAATATTTGCGGATAGTACATCTCAAGGTAGAAAGATTTGAACCTGGTTGGCTATTTTTACTTGCACAATGTCATGTTTCGATGTTTGACAATGATATTATTTTTTTGTTCACGACGTAACACGTTTTTACACAAGAAGAAAAAAGACAAATGTTGATCAATACGTATAAAATGACGTCGATAAAATGACAAATAAGCTTATGCTTGTACCCTATGCACCCTTATATCAACCCATGCCACCAATCCATTCTACTTACATTCCTATAAAATCCATCGTTACCTACCTAACCCATCCATCTATTAAAGAATAATTTGTTATCATGATGGCTCATCAGAAATACATTTGCAATTATCAAAGCCATGTATCGTATGATAAGCCTTCGGTTATGGGAACCAACTTCTCATATATTTTTTCGTACTTTTTTAATGCGTACGTCAAACATCTTCCCAACAGAGGAAAATTTTCATTCATTATTGGGGATTATGTTTAGTTTTGAACGTTAAACAGGATCGTATGGCGTGGCCATAAATTTCGTGGCCGCAGGAAAAGAGGAATCAAGTTTGAAAGACATCGAAATTAAATGTGGAATAAACTTCGATCCTTTGCCAGGTAATGTTTATGTTTTAAAGAATAATATCATAGCATGATATGAATTTTTTATAATAATCTAAAATATATTTGCTTCCACATTTAGTATTTATATTATTAGTATTTAGAATTATTACTATCATTGTCATTATCATAATTATTATTAATATTTAGAAGATTTATCTGAGCTCATATGTGAAGATGCGTTTGCCGAATGTAGTTTGATGAAGACAAAAGGCGAGATGCCTTCATTAACTTCTACGGCTGCTACAACCATAGTTGGAGAAGGGAAGGTGAAAGAAGATGATGTCCTTTGCTGTGAAACTACAAACCTTGTTCATAATGGCGAAACGAGTTCCACAATGACGAAAGAAAATTTAGTTGAAGGTTTGAATGAAGGAGCGAAGAATAAAATTCACGAGATTGTAGCTTTCACTGACATTGTGGTTGATAAAAGTTTTGAATGTGTTAACAATAATGAACAAAGGAAAAATAAAGAAAAGTTAACGCGAGTAATTGAAAATAATTCAGACAATAGCGAAAGTTCCACAACGGAAATCTTAAACTATGGCATTATTAAAGATGTTGAGTTGGCTGAAAACAAGAGCATTTACACATCTCAAGCTTCCGTCGTTGCTGACGTTTGTCGTCAAGGAAACGGACAGACTGTCGAGGATCCAGGAATTATGGGTAATGTGAAAAACGAATTTGTTGACGTTAAAAGTGAAAATGTTGCTGTTGAAAATCAGGAAGCTATGACATCCAAAGTGAACAGTGTAGAAGGAAAAGAGATCAAAAGTCATCACAACATTGAAACAATATACGATACAGAAAACAAACTAAATAACTTTAAAAGTGCTATGATTTATCCTTCAACGTCACAAGTCATCTTTCCTAAACAATGGGATAATGGATTTTTTACTGAGAAAAACAAATTGGATGAATTTGAGTTGTCGGAATCCTCCGTTTGTGATGATTGCGAATCGTCAAGCCAAAATTGCGACTGGCGTGAAGAGTCACGTGATTCTTGTGAAGGGTCAAATGATTCTACTGAAGAGTCATGTGATTCTACTGAAGAGTCATGTGATTTGAGTGAAGAGTCAAGTAGTGCGTGTGAAGAGTCGTATGAATCGTATGAAAATTTGCGTGGTTCGTTTAAAGACTCGCGTGATTCGTGTGAAGTAGCACACGATTTGTGTGCAAAGCTGCGCGATTTGTGTGAAAAATCAAGCGAGTTGCACGCGCCTATCTCATGCAGGTATTTTGATGATATGTTTGTAAAACATTTAAACGATCATGCAAACACAGGCCTTCATAAAGATTTAGAAAACGAAAAACCATTATCCTGTTTGGCAAAGAGAACAAGCTTCCTCGATGAGTTTAATGAATTTGGCTCAACAGAATTCGTCTCTGGTTATGAGAGAGAAGTTTTAGAAATGAGAACTTCTGCTCCACAAGATTGTGTTGGTGCACAGTCCTGCAATTTAGAAACTAATAAAACAAATACGACAGTCAATTCGACCGATTCCCGCAACGTATGGAACCATGGCATGGAAGCCATGTTTTATGGTGCCACCACTGATGACGTCACAGCCTACATGGCGCAGTTGCCCGTTGATTGGACAAACATGTGGTATAGAGCCTACGATAAACAAACCAATCACATAATGAAATACACGAAGTTTTATCATGAAAGTTATTGATGAGAGATATCTGGTATTTTAATCGGCTAAAATACCTACTCTGTTCTTAATAGGTTCCGTGAGGATTTTGTACGGATGAAGATGGAAAAATTAAATTTATATTTATGTTACTTAAATATAACATGAATTTCAAATGAACTTGCTTGCTATTACGTCATTGACGAAGTGAGAACGACGTCAGTAATGTTGTGTCCCCCATCCCCTGTTGCTGTGTTTGATGCAGGCTCTGACGAGTCACAAGATGTTGTTTCCTTTTATTGAAAGATTTTCAAAAAAGTCATATTTGCGTATTGTTGTTTGTGTCACATTTTAGAAAATAATTATAAGATAGCTAAACAAAAGAATATATTCATTATGTACATCAATTTATACTTATATATCGACAAACTACAAAAAGAATCAAATGACGATTTTATTTTAAATGAAATCGGAATCAACTCCAACAGTATACAAAATATTTGAGAATAATATTGAACTTCTAAGCAGGATTGTTTTAAAGTAATACTTGGGAGCATTAAAAAGAACCTGTCTTTTTTCTTCAATAATCTTGTTTTAGCTTTATCTACATTTTAGTATAAAAGTCTTCATTTTACATTTACATTGTATCTTGTTAAAGATAAAGTTCTTTCATTTGACTTATTTCGTACGATAGAATTGAGTTCGCACCATTCTTAGTTTATTTTGAAATTTAAATACCACGAAGGTTCAACTGACGATTACACTTTAGCACGTGTCCTTGTTATTTTACCTTGTCTCATTTTTCCTAATTTTTTATGCTTACATATCGTATTATGTCCATATTGTCGTGTTTTTTGGTACTATCAGATTCAACAGTATAGGAGTTACAATATGATGAGACGAGACATATAGAGAAATTTCTAAGAACTACGCTTGATACTCCAATACGAAATCAGGGTTCATGATAAGTAATTCGTCCAAACGAATCAACCAAATCATTTTCTGTTCATTTGCAACAGCTGCTGATCTTACATAGTCTGCAATACGAACGCTTTTTCTTAGTAAGTGTTACATCGTTAAAGTTCATTGTACCTGTTGCAGTCACGTCATGTTCTTCCTTCAACGCCTGACACAGTTTTGTGAATACCATGTTAACGTTTGTATTATTCTGGAAATGAAAGATAAGTTAGTGATGGATCGTTTAGGGATGAAGGTTGTGAACGGGTTTCTCTTGGAAAATAAATCTTTTAGAAATAATAGATAAGGTTGTGCAAGGGTTTCTTTCGGTATCTAAATCTCTTCGCTGCCATTTATAGTGTACCTAAGTTAGGCATTCATTAGTGCGATGATGATTATGTGAACTTCTTTCTTACTCTGTATATTGAGCGGGTTTCTAATAAACATTCATTCTCGCTCAAAATAAAAAAAAGTTGGGCTACATGAAAGAAATGGTTTTTTGATTTAAGTTGTAATCAAATCACTTTCAGATTGCGATCTTTTGTACATTTAATGTATATTTTATTAATAATACAGTTTTCCATAACTGTGCATAAAATGTTTTTTAATCATTACCGAGAACTGGTTATTCAAAGAAACAATTGTTACGGTTTTTAACGTTGGGTGCGATCATGACCTATGTAGCTATATCTGTGTACATGTGTGACGATCATGACGTAGGTAGCTATATCTGTGTACATGTGTGACGATCATGACCTAGGTAGCTATATCTGTGTACATGTGTGACGATCATGACCTAGGTAGCTATATCTGTGTACATGTGTGACGATCATGACCTAGGTAGCTATATCTGTGTACATGTGTGACAATCATGACCTAGGTAGCTATATCTGTGTACATGTGTGACAGTTATTAAGAATAATTAACATGCTGTTGCAAAATATGTTTTTAGAAACTTTAAGGTAATTATTTACATTGCATTATAAGTTACGTACATGTTAACAGTTTATCAGTAATATAAATCTCATCATGAAAATTGACATTTCTTTAAATGGCTTTAATAAAAAAGGTAGGCGCCCTATTCGAGGAAAAACGTTGTACTTTAAACTGTAGACTTATGTTTTTAAAATGGTTGTTTCATTTTATGACTACCAAAAATTATTTTAGTAAAACATAAAACCTGTATGTTTTAGTAATGAAATTTTTAATAAATTGGTGAAACAACAGCAGCAGCAAAACTTCGTTTGGTCATCATAGGAGGTAGTTCTCTCCAAACGTTTGTACTCATATCAAGACATTCAACTGAATTAAGATACAATTCACCATCATGTCCCCCAACCACAACAATAATATTTCCAATGATAACTGCTGAACATCCAGATCTTTTATGATTAAGTGAAGGAAGCATTGTAGTTTGTCCTGTTTTCACATCGTACATAAAAGATTTATCCAATATTTCACCTTTATCATTTGCACCTCCAATCAAAATTGCATTACCTCTATAACTTACTATACCCATGGCACTTACAGCATATGGAAGTGGAGCCAAGGTTTTACATTCTTTTTTACTGAGACTGTATGAATAAACAGAGTTTTTGATTTTATTCCATTGTGCAGATGTTTCCCCACCAAATACTAAAACATCGTCGCCAATGATAATTGAGCCATGGAAACATCTTATCTTTGGCATTCGCGCCAGTAATTTTGTTGTAGGTGGAGGATTTAGTTGAATACTATAGAGTGTATCAAAGTCTTCGTTTTCATTACATCCACCAATCATAATCACATTATCATTATGATAAACCAAACTATGTCCATTACACTTTCTTGGTAACATGACAGGAGATATTTGCCATTCCAATTTTCCATCCACATTTAAACTCTCGATGTTTCCAAAGAATTGTTTCCTATTGCAACCACCACTGATAAATATTTCTCGACCATGAACAAATGCAGCTGCTACAGATCGTTCTTCATTCATTTTTGGTTCCTGTTGCCAACAATTTAAATCCCAGTTGAAAGACTCGACTGAATTCAAAATATTCTTGCCATCATAACCTCCGCAAACAAAAATCTTTACTTTTCCTGTAAGAAAATTATATCTTTCTGTCGTTTCTGTTGTAAGAAACGTCATTTCGTTACGACTCAACCTCAATTGCTCTTCTACATGACTCGCCATTTCATCACGATTCAACCTCACTTGTTCTTCGACATGAGTCACCATTTCATGATTCAACCTAACTCGCTCTTCAACATGCTTTGCCCTGTCATCTTGACTCTTTTGAAACATCTCCAATCTTTTGGTCAACTCGTCAATCTCTTTCCTCATAAAACATGGATGAGATCTTCGATACTTAAATACGAGAATCATTTTGCATTCTTCACAATCGATGAGACGGAACTCACATCGTTCCCTTTCATGTTCTTCAATCTCGTTTTTATTGATGACTTCGTCACAACCTTCATTTCTACAAGGTGTAGGTGAATAACCACAGTTCTTCTCATGACGTTCGAGAAATTGAAGCTTCATAATTTCAGGACAACCACGGTTGGCATTCGCACAGCGAATATCAAGATCTTCTAACATTTCCCTAATGAACCTCGCTGTCTTTAATGTCTCCTTAGTGAGATGACATCGACATTCAGGACATTTATCAGAAGTTAACAAGTATCTTTCGATACAAGTGCGACAGAAATAATGTTCGTTTGGACATTGAACAGGATCTTTAAATATCGTAAAACATATAGGACATTCAAATCTTGGATGAACTTTATCGGCAAATCTTTCTTGTTCATATCCACCATACGAGTCATTTGTAGCCATTGTCGAAGACTTTTATAATTTACTGACCAAGTTTACATTGTATGTTCGTATTTCTGTTTCATTAAATAATGTTTCCATTTTGTTTATGTATATCTTTCATCTTTTTATCGATTCTTGAATGTCTTTGTCAAGATATGACCTTCTCGGGTTTTTATTTTCTCAAAACATGTCTTGCTTTCTAAAACGATAGATGTCTACGATTTTGTGACAGAATATTGAAAGCCGTTCCGGCCAAAAGGGTATCGAGTTTAAAAGAGGGTATCGAGTCGCAAATGTGCTTCAGAGGATCACGTGCAACATGGTCGAGTTTTGGAAGATGAAAAACACTGTTCTGAGAAATTTTACTACCCAGACTATTTCAAGAAAAAATAACCTATCGTGAATATTTCAAGAAAAAATAACCTATCGTGAATATTTCAAGAAAAAATAACCTGCACATTTAATATAAACGACAACTTTTTTGAAAATAGACATGTTTCGACATCTCATGATGCCATCTTCAGTATGAGTGAAATAATAGGTGATACAAGGTTTATATAAAAGAAATATGATAGATAAATTACAACAAGAAAAAGGAAATAAGATAAATTAATGAGGAGCATCCGAGCGTATTATAAACTAAATATTGTATTGAATTTAAAAACTTGAACATTGAGGTCAGGGTTAGTTTTGTTAATGTGGAGTGCTTCTTTGATTTTAAGGGTGAATAAGGTGTCGGCAGTGTCGATGATTTTGAAGCAAGAGGGTGAATAGTTGGTTTTACATGAGTGAGATTTAAGAAGGTGTCGGTAGATATGAGAGTTTTTGTCTGTTGTGGTATGTTCCCTGATTCTGGTGGATAAATGGCGCGAAGTTTCGCCAATGTATCGGGAATTACATCCCACGCAATTGAATTCATATACCACCATAGATTTAATTGAATCAGGGATTGGGTCTTTGAATGAGAAAAGGTTTTTGATTTTGAATGATGTGAAAATTAGTCGAATGTCAATATCTGTACAGAAGCGTTTCATAATGTTTGTAAGTCTGCGTTGTGTGTGTCGTGAGTAATGTCCGATGTATGGTAGTTTTAAGTATAGAGTTGTTATTTTGGAATTTTCATTTGTGTTGGTTGTGATCGTCGTGTCAGGAGTTTCGGTGTCTAGTTTGAGGTTGTTGCTTTGTTTGTTGTCGAGATATCGTTTTACGGTTCTGTTAATAAAGTGAAGTGGGAAAGAGTTTCGTAAAAGAGTGGATGTGATGTTTTTTATGTCTCGTTGAAAGCCATTGTTCGTATTGTTAAGTTTGTATGCTCTGTCGATTAGTGTGCGTATAAGTCCGGTTTTGTATGAAAGTGGTGTGAAACTAAAATAGTTCTTCAGAAGTCCTGTGTATGTTGGTTTGTGGTATGCAGATGTTGTGCAGCTGTCGTGAGATTTTGTTAGTAAAATGTCAAGAAATGGCAGTTGATCTTGTTGTTCAGTTTCAAATGAAAATCTAATGTTTGCGTGCTGTGTGTTAATGTAATTATAAAACTTCATGGCCTCAGTTTCGTTAGTAAAAACACAAAAAATATCGTCAACGTATCTGCGGTAAAATAGTGGTTTAGTGTCGTTGTAGTTGTTTAGCCAGTTTCGTTCATGTGAGCCCATGAAAATGTTAGCAAGTATGGGTGCTAAGGGAAAGCCCATCGCAACACCGTCCGTCTGGTCATAAAATTTTCCATTAAATAAAAAATGCGTCTGTGCTGTTGCTATTAAAAACAGTTGTGTGAGGTCTGTCCAGTTTATAATGAACCTAGGGTTGTGAGTGAATATTAGTCGATTGCTAGGTTGATGGTTTCAGTAAGTGGTATGTTAGTAAATAGGCTTTCAACGTCGTAAGAGATGAAGAATTTGTGACAAGAAGTTGATGAGTTGAAAGATGAGAAGTCGTCGAGGAAAGTGAAAGAATCTTTAGTGGAGTGGTCATCTGGTATGAGTGGTGTAAGTAGAGAACTAAGATACTTAGCTAAATTATAATTGTATGCGTTGATTGATGAAACTAAACTTTGCTGTATTGTTAGTGATTTTAAGGCAGGAGTTGCGATCCATGATTACAACGCCGTTGCCTTTGTCCGGTTTGAGAATGATAATGTTTGGATTGTTGCGAATGTTTTTAAGGATGTGATGTTTTTTGAAGTCAGCTGGTGTTGGGTGATAAGATGAGATGTACGAGTGAGCGATGTGTGCCAGCTCTGTTTTGAGATGCGTGTAGTCTTCTTGATTGTGAATGTTGTGTTTAAAAATAACCTATGGAGAATATTTCAACAAAAAATAACTTATCGAGAATAAGACACAGAGAAAAAGTGGAAAGGATCTCTCACATTGTCTCTCACAAACAGCAGGTGACAATAACTGCAGTCCTTAAACAAAATGGCGGTCAATAAGCAAGCGTCAACAATTGTTTCCGAAATTATAAGCAATGTTTCAATGCTTTCAATTGCGATGTTTTACAAAACTCCTCCACGAGCACTTCAACAAGTTAGATTGTTGACATATATTATCTTAGGATAGAATACATTCAAAAACGAATATTGTTTGAGGTCAAATATCTTTCTACTGGAGAAAACACTTTTTCTGCCAGAACTTGGCGAAGTGACCAACAGACAAGGCATTCTGTCTCACTACAAGGCAAAACTTGTCAAGTTCGGTGCTGCTTGTCGATTCGTCGATTTCTTTCAGAGAGGAATATTTATATGAAAAAATAATTGATACACTAAAAGTTTAAAAAAGTCACCTCGTGGTAAAAGGATTATCGTTCGAGTAATGACTTCCGTTTTCCATATTTCATGCAAACTCTATTCATAAAAGCTATAGACACTTAAAGTCAGCAATTAATGAAATCATGTCCTATAAATAGTTACATATACGCAGAATGACTCATACATATAACGCAAGCCAACTAAAGTGCATGGAAATATTATCGATAGGTGTATGTCACTAGAGTCACCCGACAGTGACGAGTTGCTCTAGTCGTTTTTGAATGTATTCTATCCTAAGATAATATATGTCAACAATCTAAAACTGTTAGAAGAAAATCTTTGAGAGTTACTTTGATTTTCTCAGTAATTTCTCTATGGTCTCTACCGCTTTACGAATAACGTTTGTGCCATGAAAAATGTGAAGATATTAAAAAGCTTTTGTAAAAAAATTCAAAAGATTTTAACGTCATTAGATCCCGAGATATTGCTTCAGATGAATAGTCGTTTTGCTCCCATGTTTCATAAAAAGATATAAAACCGTTGCCTTCAAAATGTTGAAGGAATTTTACTTGTCACTACACTTAAGATTATGTTTGTCAATTTCAAATACTGGAGAAAGAAATTTTTGCAAGTTATTTCGATTCACTCGCAAACAGCGAGTCACTTATTCACTCGCAAACTTCTCGCACTCGAGAGTGACTCGCGAGTCACTCGCCCACTCGCCATTCGATACTCGCGAGTCATGTCGTGTTACTCGAGGTCGGTGCTGTATGTTACTCATTCTATTATCTTGTAAAACTGCTGTCCAGTGTGTTGCATGTTTGCAGGTCTATATGATATGACATTTATAATTTACCTTATCTGTGCATTTGTTAAAGTGTTGAATATTGTACTGTAGGTTAATCATTTACTGGTTATGCTGTCACAGATATCTTTCCATCAATGCCTTATCTTTTCTAACTATCAAGTAAGGTATGTATCTAACAAAAAACTACATGGTGCTCATTACCGTCACAATTTGTATGCTTGTTCTTAATTTTTATGTATAAATTTATTTCATAGAGCAAAGAATTTGAGTGAAACTTTAGCTAAAAATGGATTCCCTTCTACACATATTTCAGGTAGTGTTTGCTATGTAATTTATAAATCTTGGTCAGTTATCTTAGCTCAACTTGTCATTTAGGTTAATTTTCCTTATTTTGTTTTTCGTATTCATGAACACCAAGATGCTTTCTGGGTATTTTCTAATAAAAATATTTACCAAAGTAAATAACAAAGTAGGTCATGCCACTGTGTTTCAGAAACATGATGTTTTGTCATACTTTGGTTAGTGTTAGTTTATAAAACAAGTTTCGCCGCTTTTGTACTGGCTGGTCTGTTAATTCTCATCACTATGTTAATTTTCTTCTCTGTCATTGGATAAGCCAAGAATGAAATACAGTCATGTTTATTTTTTTATGTTTATTTTTTTGAGAAAGGTGGTCAAGGGCAAAATGAACGTCTTGATGCAATGAGGAAGTTGAAGGAGCTCAAATGTCGTATTTTGATATCAACAGATCTTGTAAGTGACGTTAACTGATTTCTATATTTTCTTGCTAGGATACTTGGACGACAGTTAAAGTAGAAATATTCTTAGTATTAAAGATAGCATCTGTATTCCATCTAGGGTAACTTTTCGATGTTATGATTACATTAGTATTAAAGATAGCATCTTGTATTACTTCCAAGAGTAACTCGTCAATGTTATGATAAATTTTATTAATAATAGCATCCAGTATACAGTGTTACAACGTCACTCGTTAATGTTATGATTAATATCAGAGGTAACATCTCGAGAGATTGTATCTTGAATTATAGTGTAGAGTGAATCTCCCATTGAATCTTCTCTACCATTATAAGTAGTACTGGTATTATTAGAATGATTTGTTTGATTTAAAATTATCTTTAAACAGGAGCATTAACATTCAAAAATTTATGTGGAAATTCATTTGTACTGCGATGATCCCCTCGTCGCAACATCTCTCCCCTCATCACAACATCTCTCCCCTCATAACAACTTTTATCCCCTCATCACAACATTTATCCCTTGATCAAAACATTTATCCCTTGTTCAATACATCTATCCATACTTTATCTTCTGTATCTATAGATGTCTCGTGGCATCGACGCTGAACGTGTGAACCTTGTGATTAACATGGATCTTCCACGTGACTCTGAGACATATTTACATAGAGTTGGGAGGGCTGGACGTTACGGTAGGTCACCATTTAAATTTTTTATAGATAGCCAATTACAACAATTTTCGCACAATCTGCGCGAAGTGCTGGTTCACTGTTCTAAAACTTCACACTAACGATGGGACTGTATTTTGAATATATAATTTTAACACTTCAATAAGATATTTACAGTGTTGTGCACGATTTTCCGTTCCAAGCGTTGGTTCTTCGCGATGCGGAATGATTAAATTTGACCTCGTTTAGATTACGGACAACCGTCAATCCTACAACTGCGTTTTCGAAATTTATTGCCTTCTGCAATACAACTCTAATTCATCAAATTTGTATGACCAGTTCATACACCAACAACTACAACTTTTCCGAACTCCCGAACCAACGCTTGCAAGCTATATTTATGTATAATTATTAGGATATAATTTTTGGGCGTTTGCATGACTTGCAATTACGCCATTCCGTTCATAGAGTACCTACATCCTACCGCAATGCCTACATCCTACCGCAATGCCACATTGGGTAGAAAAAGTGTTGCTAAGTATTTTGAATTTACGTACAGGATTTCCACTGAAACCACAGTTTAGTAACTATATACGTATTTTTCTAGTAATATATGACTTAACATTTTACAGTTTATATCATACGGTATATTCACACACTACACAACATAACATGACAATTTACAACAACAGTTGTCCATTATTTTTTTGACGAGGATGGCGTTGCTGAAAGTGGCGATTTTACATACTGTTAAAATATTTGCGGATAGTAGATCTCAAGGTAGAAAGATTTGAACATGGTTGGCTATTTTTACTTGCACAATGTCATGTTTCGATGTTGGACAATGATATTATTTTTTTGTTCACGACGTAACACGTTTTTACACAACAAGAAAAAAGACAAATGTTGATCAATACGTATAAAATGACGTCGATAAAATGACAAATAAGCTTATGGTTGTACTCTATGTACCCTTATATCAACCCATGCCACCAATCCATTCTACTTACATTCCTATAAAATCCATCGTTACCTACCTAACCTATCCGTCTATTAAAGAATAATTTGGTATCATGATGGCTCATCAGAAATACATTTGCCATTATCAAAGCCACATATCGTATGATAAGTCATCGAGTATGGGAACCAACTTCTCATCTATTTTTTCATAATTTTTAATGCGTACGTCAAACATCTTCCCAACAGAGGAAAAATTTCATTCATTATTGGGGATTATGTTTAGTTTTGAACGTTAAACAGGATCGTATGGCGTGGCCATAAATTTCGTAGCCGCAGGAAAAGAGGAATCAAGTTTGAAAGACATCGAAATTAAATGTGGAATAAACTTCGATCCTTTGCCAGGTAATGTTTATGTTTTAAAGAATAATATCATAGCATGATATGAATTTTTTATAATAATCTAAAATATATTTCCTTCCATATTTAGTATTTATATTATTAGTATTTAGAATTATTACTATCATTGTCATTATCATAATTATTATTAATATTTAGAAGATTTATCTGAGCTCATATGTGAAGATGCGTTTGCCGAATGTAGTTTGATGAAGACAAAAGGCGAGATACCTTCATTAACTTCTACGGCTGCTACAACCATAGTTGGAGAAGGGAAGGTGAAAGAAGATGATATCCTTTGCTGTGAAACTACAAACCTTGTTCATAATGGCGAAACGAGTTCCACAATGACAATGGAAAATTTAGTTGAAGGTTTGAATGAAGGAGCGAAGAATAAAATTCACGAAACTGTAGCTTTCACTGACATTGTTGTTGATAAAAGCTTGAAATGTGTTAACAATAATGAACAAAAGAAAAATGAAGAAAGTTTAACGGGAGTAATTGAAAATAATTCAGACAATAGCGAAAGTTCCACAACAAATCTTGAACTATGGCATATTAAAATTTTGGTAAAAGAAAACAAGAACATTTTACACATCTCAAGAATTCTGTCGTTGCTGACGTTTGTCGTCAAAAAAATAGACAGACTGTCGAGGATCCAGGAATTATGGGTAATGTGAAAAACAAAAAATTAACCAACATTTGCCGTATAAGATATTAACATATGTTTAAAAAAAAATGAATTTAATTTTGAAAGAATGTTATATGCAGTGTAATTTTGTTTGCAGTGGAGGAATCCATCCAGCTCATTAGTATACAGGTCAGTGGTCAATGTATCAATGTTCACTCAACAAATTTTGTAATAGAAAGTTTGAACGTTTTTAGGAAAAATGCACCGTAGAGTTATTGCACATCGTTTAAATGCAAAACGTCGCACAGCAGACGTGTTAATCAATGAGAAAGTCGATTTCTCAGGGTTAATTTTATCAAAAGATGTCCTCAAAGGGTTGAAAAGTGCTGGATTTGAAAGACCATCACCAATTCAACTGGAAGCTATTCCACTTGGTCGTTGTGGTGTAAGTGATGTGGATTGTATATAATGTTTTTTTTTCTGTTTCTTTGTTGACAACAGTTTCATACATTCAGCTAAATTTTGCCATGTGTCATGTGGGCAGTGTGTGTGCTACAAGTCTTAGCAACTTGGAAATGGCACTGCATTGATAGTTAGATTTCATTGATAATAGTCAACATATTCGAAACTTTTCCTTATTGAGCTTTTCATCAAACAATCCATTAAGATAACAGAAGTACTTTTAAACATCATTTCACCATCATTCAGTTCACCAATGTACATGTTTCAAAGGGTCACTGCCAAGCTTTGATGAAATTGCACACTTAGTAGTTTTGAATTGGATGGCTTCTTATAGCTCTTGGCGTTAAAGAAATGTAGTCTTAATGTAGGAAAAGCACTCACTATCAGAAAAGTAAAGTGAACTCAAAATTTTTAGTTTGATAGTTCATGCAAAGGTTTTCAATTAAAATGACTTTCCATTTAAGCATTGTAAAGTCTGTTGTGTAAAAAATTAAAAATTTAATAAAGACTTTCTTTATAGATTTGATTGCACAAGCAAAATCTGGCACAGGGAAAACATGTGTCTTTAGTGTGATTGCTTTGGAAAGCATCATTCTTACAATGATGTCAATACAAGTGTTGGTTCTTGTGCCGACTTGAGAGATAGCTGTTCAAATCAAGGATGTAATGAACTCTATTGGTCAACATATGCAAGAACATCTAATTGACAGCAAACTTTTGTCTACTTCTTCCATTCGATTGCTTATTCTTGATGAGGCTGATAAACTTTTGGAGGAAAACTTTCAAGATGAGATTAAGTAAGACCATTAAATATATGGATAAGTTGAATATCATTTTTTTCTTTCATCATATGAGGATTGAATCTTGTTTTTTACTTTGTAGTTGGATATTTTCAACACTTCCTGAAAGCAAGCAAGTGTTGGCTTTGTCTGCAACCTATCCATACTATCTTAGCGAGCATTTACAGAAATATATGAGAAATCCAACTTTTGTTTGTTTAAATGCCATGAACCCTGCACTAGAAGGTGAGTGTTGTAAGTCATATGTATAGTTTAAGTTTAGTGAAAATGAACATTTATATTGTATGTACTGACTTTTAAAAGTACATGAATATGTTTTTATGGATTCATCATTATTTTTGCACTATACCAAGTCATTCTCTCCCACATAAAACATTTGATGAAAAGGTTGGTAGTATTATTCATACCTAGTTGGCTATAGGCTCACACACACACATGCAAACACTGGACTGTTGGTCTAGACATATTATCTAAATCTTTATTCTGTATGTTACCACTCAATGTATGTTACTCATTCTATTAACTTGTGAAACTGCTGTCCAGTGTGTTACATGTTTGCAGGCTTATATGATATGTCATTTATAATTTACCTTAATCTGTGGATTTGTTAAAGTGTTGAATATTCCACTGTAGGTTAATCATTTACTGGTTATGTTGTCACAGATATCTTTCCATCAATTCCTTGTCTTTTCTAACTATCAAGTAAGGTACGTATCTAACAGAAAACTACATTGTGTTTATAGTTTAGCGCTTTTCTCCATTTCCTGAGTTTTTTTGTCGAGTGAAATGAGTATATGTTTTTACAATTATTTCTGAGTTTCACTACCTACTCGTAAATTCTTTTTCAAATTAAACGTTTTGTTGATTGGTAACCATGACATCTTTTATTGATTGGTAACCATGATTGGTTCATATCTTGACGATAATCATTTTTATGTTTATTCAATTCTTTCGCATAGCCATAACAATGTAAGCAGCAACCGCCATTCTGATAATTACTGTTTTCATTAAGTTTTTCCGTTCAATACGTCACGGTTATCAACGGAACGTTTGTGACTAAAAGCAAGCCAGACCGACGAATGTCTTATCATTAAAGTCAATAAAATGAATGATGGAAGTAAAGCCCAGTTTACACGAACAGTTTTCATGTGACACTAGAATACATTTTTCGAAAAACTGGTCGCGTTTCTGCCAATTTTCAATTTTCCCCTACATATTTGTTGTGCCTTTAGCAAGATCATTGAAAATTGCCGTTTTAATATTGTTATATTAATATTGCTACTAAACGAGGCTTAAATGTCTTAAATATTTATTGTGAGGTTTTAAAACTTGTTTGCTATTAATTATTGGCTTCGCAATTTCATAGCTATATGCATGTTATAATCCCTATAAAAAACTGATTTCAAAAGAATTTTATACAGCAAAACATGCTTATTTGAATATTACCCTCTTCCCAATTATTTTTAAATAATAGTGTGTGTTTTAGTAATACGTAGTGTAAGACCACTTTTAAAAGATATACTAAAGAGTTTAAGTTCAACAGTAAATACAATAACCACTGAATAACACGTTATTTGAAAGATAAAATAGTTTTCTTGTTTCCAATGGACAGCGGTATGCGGGCGGCGTGCAACTGACCCTACACCTTGGTAGTACCGTCTGCATTAGTTCCATGGAAAAGGTGTTCATCATAAGAAGCCTTCGTTTTCTCTGGTTTTCTTTTTTGAGTATTGAGTTCAATTTTTGGTTTCGATAAATGAACTTGTACGTTTCGACAAAGCTTTTCATTGACGTCACTTTTAACACATTTGCATAACGTCATTTCTGTCAATGTAACTTGCTGATTCAGTTTTTGACAATTTTTCGTAAATGCACCTCCGTTGTAAAACCATTAAACAATTTCTTGAAGAGGATCATAGACGCTGCATTATCATTATCGTGTAGTTGCTCGTATATTCTAACATATTTATCATAGTCTTGTTTACCTACTGCTTTCCCATCGACAGAAATACGAATAGCATTCCGTTGTACTTTATCTCGTAGCAATACCCAAATACGTTTTTCCTGGCTTTGCATGTAGTATAGCTCTTCCTCTCTAGCGTCATGAGATGTTCTAAGTTTGCGCGTAGAATTGAAGTTCAATTGTGGAAAACTTATACCTATTGCAAGTCTAGTGTTTCCATATTCTACCATGAGTATGCATGGATCACCTACGCTCCGTAGAGGTCCTGGAAGAACTACGTTTGATTTGAAGATGGAGTAATAATAAGTAGTAAGCCCAACACGAGGCGAATTTAACAATTCAACAACATGTGCGCGATAATCTTGATTTAAGATTCTATAACGAGGTTGTCTACCTGTTCTTCGTTGCTTTTGTGCCATCCTTAAAACATTCCTGTAGGAGCAGTTCACTAATATTGCGTATTCATAATTTACACCCTTGGGGTTTGTACCGTGACGTATTACTGCAGTTGCGTAGTAAGCTTTCGCTTTCGTATCGGGTGAAGTTTGATTGAGCAGCCACACGTTTAGATTTTGTTTGCCGGCATGCGGAATGTAATAACCATTCTGATTGATATCCATCAACATTCCTGGCGAATTTTTACCCCAAGTTAACCACCTGGAAGGCTGATTCAGGCCCAGTGGAATGTTGTATCCATTTGCTTTGATAAACATCATTTTATCCCCAGGAGTATTTTGAAACAGGGTTGTTTCAACATCATAAAGCTTCAGCCCTAAGCTTTTAGACCGTATGTCGCTTCCTAAACACACAACCAGATTTTCGTAGAAAAATACGGACTTCTTGAACCAAAATCTTGCAACTTCATCTTCATACGTAGGCCTCTCAAAATCCATTGTAAAAGCTCCATTCCTGTAACGACTAGTCCCTTGAAAATTGATTCCTCCACAAAGGCTTTTGGGATTGTAATATCGCGACTTTTTTGTTTTTAGTTGTCTTGCAGGCATGCGCAAACTGGTCGTACCTGGAAGTCTGTTCCAGTCCCAGCCGCGCTCAATATCATGTGCCTTTAATCCTTGATCAGTATTTACAATCAAAAGTTGTCCATAGCTTTGATAGCGGCCATATTTGTTTTGATCAACTGCTGATTCAGATCCCCACACGAAATTATTGAACCCTTTTACCGTTATGACCCAGACCTCGCGACGGTGGATGGACAAAGCGGCAAAGTTCTTTGCCCAATTTCCTTGTGGGGTGACTTCCGCCTGTATCCCGAGCTCTTTTGCACGCTTTTTCAATTCATACAAAATTGAAAGTGAACCAAGGGTGTGCATATAAGATGTCTTCCAAGAGCAACCTCTACCACGACCTAAATATCGTTGAACGTTGTCATCGCTCTCGTTTAGCAAGCGTAAAAATGCTCGAAGGCTTTCTTTATTTTGTGTATTTCTCAGAAATGGATTATCTTTGTGGTAGTCTAAAATCTGATGTGGATAGGCAACTACTTCACTGTATTTTCTTGGCCTATTTGATAAGATCATATTCACTAAGTATGGCTTGTACATGTTGCTAGACGATAATCTAACGTTTCGTTCTTGTTCTTGCTTCAAACGTAAATCGTGAAGATCCTCGGGGATTTTCTCCCACAATGCAGCATAAGCAAAGGCTGGTATTAAACAAATCAATTCTGGTTTAGCTGTCGTAGGCGATGCATTGGTGACTGTGTTTGGAATGACGTATTTTTCAGATAAGAGTCGCATAAAGTTGATTGCATTTCTTAAATTTTCACGACTTTGTGTTGATAGCTCGTATGTAGTTCCCCTGAGCAAATATACTACGTGTGCTGCCGTTAAAAGACCTGGCAATACGTAGTCGTTAGGATAAAAGGATTTGTGATGATATCCTGTAAAATCTGGTTTTATTGTGCCACCCAAAGCTGGATTTATCGTCAATGCGTTTTCGTACCAGGCTTTCAGCGCTTTCATGTCGTGCAACTTTTGCATTACTTCGTGGAGTGTCGTTTCTGGCATGACCAATACGCACATGAGACGATATAAAAACAACGTCCTTAATCGGTCAGCGGTCGTTCCAGTGAACTTAAAGGGCTTTTGGTACAATTCACCAAATTCCAGATACCATTTCATGATTTTTATAAGTAGTGGTAGCAATCCAGCTTTGTACAGCGGTTTCCTTAGCAAGAATATAGACGTCACAAAACCTTTACTGCTTCGATTCATTTCATGATCTAGAGATCCCAAGGCACTTCCTTCGTCCCATCCCTGATCTATTATGTACTCAAAGATTCTCAATATTCGTGAAAGTCTTTTTTCATTCATTTTCTTTAAAGCTGTGCTTAGTTTGTTCTCACTGAGTAAATGACCAAACATTTCAACGAATTTATTCATAAACTCCTCGTCGTCATAAGTTATCATTTTCAGTGTCGCTTTTTGTGTTTTTTGTTTCTTGTAAGTGGACATTGTTAATTTGATTGCTTTGTGAATTTCCTCTTTCCTTGTGGCAAAAAAATATTCAAACGAAAGCGGCAACAATATTTCTCGAAACACAAAACCAAACTTTATCTCCGTGGAGGATGCGGATAATTTACCAAACGCTGAGTTGTGTGAGAATAATCCGGGACCTTTAATGAAACCACGTGCATCTTTCGTGATATTTAATGCTAGCAAGTTTTTCCGTGCTCGTTTTATGCTTTTACGGATTCCCTTCCAACGCTTCTTGTATTTTCCAGTCAATTCAAAGGTTGACTTTCCTGGAACTACGTACCAGTCTCTTAGCCGTTTACTAATCAACCGAATTTCTTTTAGGCGATATAATTGATCATCGTTCAATTCAAGGTCGTTGAATACTTCAGTTTTTGATTTTACCTGACTCCAGTAATAAGTTTGTTGCCAAACACTAAATGGCATGTGCGTGCTTATGATTGGAGGAACGATACTGTCACGTGATTGCCGCATAAAGTTACTCCGTACAATGTGCAATAAGTCAAAATATAACACACCCACGTGTAGGTTGGGAGCCTGAAATTGAAGTCGGTATAATGGATGTAAGCGTTGCCCTCGCCGGCATTCTTGAAAGCTTACCCACACGGCACGCCAGCCTGTAAATTTCAAGGACATGGTAAAGATGCATTCGGGCTTTATAAATTTGTAAGTATAAACGTGCGGGTAAAACGATACGGTTATTTCTCCGGAAATAGTTTTCCGTTGATAAATCCAAACTTTCACTCCTCCTTTGAAAAGATGTCTTCCCTTGATAGGGTGATGAGATAAGTCCAGTGTAAGAATATCTCTTCGAGACCAAAACCATTTGAGTGCACGGTGATTATGCTTGTAAACGTCATCTGACGAAATCAATTTCGACGAAGGAGAAACTTTGAAATAAGGAAGACTCCGTTCATCTGTTGATACAATGGGATAAGTATGGGTTACCCAGGGGTTTGTTTATATGTATTGTATGGATGAATCTCTTCAACATACCGTATATTTCACCAGCAATAAGAATAACGAGAGTTGTCATCACAATGATGTGTTTCTGCTTCTTTCTGTACTTCATAACACACAGTATAAATGAATGAATGTTAATATTTTGTCAATGAAGACATTTGTTGATCTTTGCTATGGAAGTTACTGATTTTCGAGCTATAAGATTTACTTCGACATGGTAGTCTTGTGGTTATTTTGTGATTCCAACGACGATAGACTTATCACAAATTTACAGGTTTTCGTTTTAATGTTATTGAGATCATATCTTGTTATTTGATAACAGCCGTTTCCATTACTCTGCCGCAACTTGGCTGAAAAAATTACTTCATGTTGAGATAAACTGTCGACAATTGACTTTAAAGTGCGCACGTGGAAGCTATTACAGACAAAAAGTCTTTAATATCAATCTGATTGTTTGACTTTATTCATGACTATCTTTTACCATTGTGATAGTTGAATATTTGTTGGTTGTTGGTTAAATTTGCCTGTTGCAAGTTATCGTTATTATTTTAAAATGTATCAATGCTAATTAACATAATCTGCGTTTGCGGGTGGTGTCTATTTCTAACTCAAGATGATTGATGAGCACTTTGTGCATTTGAAATTGTGTTCCGATAAACATTTGTTAAAACAGTTAGTTTGACGATACTTTTTTGTGTATCCACACGCATTCATGAAATCGACATCTATTCATTCATATAATATTTAACTTTGAAGTGCCGCAGTATTTTTATCTGGGGTTTTCAGTTACAACTTTTTTTCTTAAAGCTTTCGTTCCACAAATTTACTGTGTAAAACAATACCATTTGAAATCGTTTTTCTGTTTTCAGAGTCGCTCACATCTGGGATTATCTGCGTATGTGAAGTGTCATTTTGACGTTTTGTATGGCCAAGTCGTCATTCTATGTTAAAATGAGTCTGAAATAAATCCCTGTTGAGCACGAGGTGAGAAAGGTCAATCTATAAATACAACCTTGATAATTAATGAGTCTTCGTATCCTTATAATGTACAAATAATTTTATTGCTTATACTATCAGGTAAGTTGCTTCATCAAATAGATATCGCATTCATTTGAAGTGACATGCGCAGTAACTCGATGTCTGTTGTGTGATGATTGCTTACCTTAATCTCTATTTATGTATATCTATTTATGATTCATGTTATGATCTTCAAACCTATTGAGTTCTTTGCTTGGCTTTCCACACATTTGTAATGGTAGCACACTAAGATAAACTGTGGGTGTCTCTCGTGTCAGACTGCACTAACTAAATCTGATGAAAACAAGTTTCATTTTAAAAAATATCTTTCGAAAATATTTCGGCTAAAAACCAAATAATTCATTTGCTGAAAATTTCTTGTCTAAAACTTTGCGTCGTAATAAATGATAGTAATGGTTTTCATAAAATAATTAAAGTTTTTTTACTGTCCTTTATAAATTTACGGTTTGCATTGTTGCCCAAGTATTAGATTGTGCACGGTAAACAGCACGATGTGAATAGTGCCTGTTTTGGGTGTTATCAATGGGAATGGGATCTTGTTATTTTAGTTCTGACGAAAAATACAAAGCAAAGATGGCTGTATGGCGATGTTAAATTTATTTTGAACACTATCACGAATAGTAAGCTGTACATACAGAACAAAGAAAATTTAGAACAAAAAATGTTAAAATATTGCTGTAGCAGAGCAAAAAATTACTGAAAAGCTTTGCATTGACTACTTTCCTATTTTAGAAAATTTTTGCCTATCAAACCAAAAAACTATATTTCGGCATTTGTGATTTTATTCAAGTAAACTACCCGTATCATGACGGTTGACATAAAATATGTAAGAAAATGTAGAATATTATTTGATACACTGGAAAAACAATTGCCACAGGCCAACTTCGTTTTTATTGACATCAGAAGTAATTCTCTACAGATGTTTGTGCTCATATCAAGACATTCAACTGAATCAAGATATGATTCACCATCATGGCCACCAACCGCAACAATAATATTTCCAATGATAACTGCTGAACATAAATACCTTCCATGATTAAGAGAAGGAAGCATTTTAGTTTGTCCTGTTTTTATATCATACATCAAAACTTCACGTAATCTTTCTTTTTTATCATTTAAACCTCCAATCAAGATTGCATTACCTTTATAACTTACTATACCCATATTTCGTATAGGATATGGAAGTGGAGCCAAGGTTTTACATTCCTTTTTCTTGAGATTGTATGAGTAAACAGTTTTTTTTGATATCTTTCAATTGCGCAGATGCTGCCCCACCAAATACCAAAACATCGTCGTCATTAATAAGCGAGCTATAGTAACATCTTGGTTCTGGTATTCGTGCCAGTAATTTCAGTGTATGTGGAGGATTTAGTTGAATGCTGTGGATTATATCAGAGGCTTGGTTATTTATAGTGCGTCCACCAATCATAATCACAATTTCATCATGATAAACAATACCATTTCCCCCACATTGTGTTGGCATCATGACATTAAATATTTTCCATTGTAGTTTCCATCCACATTCAAACTTTCCATATTTCCAAAGCTTTGGTTCCCATTGAAACCACAGCTGACGAATAATTCTCGACCGTGAACAAATGCAGCTGCTGCAGATCGTTTTTCTTTCATTTTTGGTTCCAGTTGCCAACAATTTGAATCCCAGTCGAAAGGCTCAACAGAATTTAGAGGATTTTCGCCATCAAAACCTCCTCAAACAAAAATCTTTATTTTTCCCGTTAGAAAATTGCATCGTTGTGTCGATTCTGCTGTAAGAAACGTCATTTCATTACGACTTAACCTCACTTGCTCTTCAACATGAGTCACCATTTCATTGCAAGCCAACTTCACTTTTTCTTCAACATGAGTCACCGTTTCAGTACGAGTCAAATTCACCCGCTCTTCAACATTCTTTACCCTGTCATCTTGACTCTTTTGAAACATTTCCAATCTTTTCGTTAACTCGTCGATTTCCTTCCTCATGAAACATAAATGAGATCTTCGATACTTAAATATGAGAATCATTTTACATTCTTCATAATCGATAAGACGGAACTCACATCGTTCCTGTTCATGTTCTTCAATCTCGTTTTTATTAAAGACTTCGTTACAACCTTTATTTCTACAAGGTGTAGGTGAATAACCACAGTTCTTCTCATGACGTTGAAGAAATTGAAGGTTCATAATTTCAGGACAACCACGGTTGGCATTCACACAGCGACTATCATGATCTTCTAACATTTCCCTAATGAACCTCGCGGTCTTTAATGTCTCCTTAGTGAGATGACATCGACATTTAGGGGGGATGTTAGATCTTTGCAAATATATTTCGATACAAGCACGACAGAAATAATGTTCGTTTGGACATTGAACAGGATCCTTAAATATTTTAAAACGTATAGGATATTCAAATCTTCGATGAACTTTATTGGTAAATCTCTCCAGTTCATATCCACCTTTCGAGTCATTTGTAGCCATTGTTGAAGACTTTTATAATTTACTGACCAAGTCTACATTGTATGTTCGTATTTCTATTTCATGAAATAATGTTTCCATTTTCTTTATGCATATCTTCCATCTTTTGATCGATTTTTGAATGTCTTTGACAAGATGACTTCCTCGGGTTTTTATTTTCTCAAAACATGTCTCGCTTTCTAAAACGATAGATGTCTACGATCCTTTATTTTATGTTTCGTCGTTAAAAGAAAATTGATGGATGATTTGTAGTAAGCTTACGACAAAACTGTTGTCTTGTTTTCAAGCTGTGATCTTTTGTACAATTTCATGCATGATTACGGCAGAGCGAAAATTCATTTGATACAGTTATGCAGAAAATTATACTTTAATGCTAATCATTTCTTGGTTGAAATAAATTCAGGCAAAACTGTTTCATAACATACCATATTATGACAGTTTTATGTTGTTGTTATTTAGCATATTTTAAGAAAGATGATTTGTTTACTCTGCTTTAATTTTATACAACAAAACAGTTTTAATTTGAAAGCTTAACGATAAACATTTTTTTGATGTTGATGCACAATTTATTTGATAAAGTTAACATTTTATCGTGAAATAAAAAAAACTTGGTATGCTTCTTGGGGCTACATGAAAGAAATGGTTGTTTTGATTTAAGTTGTAATCAAATCACTTTTAGCTTGCGATCTTTTGTACATTTAATGTATATTTTATTAATAATACAGTTTTCCATAACTGTGCATAAAATGTTTTTTAATCATTACCGAGGACAGGTATTCAAAGAAATCAGTTGTTACGGTTTTTAATGTTGGGTACGATCATGACCTAGGTAGCTATATCTGTGTACTTGTGTGACGACTATGACCTAGGTAGCTATATCTGTGTACATGTGTGACGATTATGACCTAGGTAGCTATATCTGTGTACATGTGTGACAATCATGACCTAGGTAGCTATATCTGTGTACATGTGTGACGATCATGACCTAGGTAGCTATATCTGTGTACATGTGTGATCATGACCTAGGTAGCTATATCTGTGTACATGTGTGACAATCATGACCTAGGTAGCTATATCTGTGTACATGTGTGACAATCATGACCTAGGTAGCTATATCTGTGTACTTGTGTGACGATCATGACCTTGGTAGATATATCTGTGTACTTGTGTGACGATCATGACCTAGGTAGCTATATCTGTGTACATGTGTGACGATCATGACCTAGGTAGCTATATCTTTGTACTTGTGTGACGACCATGACCTAGGTAGCTATATCTGTGTACTTGTGTGACAATCATGACGTAGGTAGCTATATCTGTGTACATGTGTGACAAACATGACCTAGGTAGCTATATCTGTGTACTTGTGTGAGGATCATGACCTAGGTAGATATATCTATGTACATGTGTGACGATCATGACCTATGTAGCTATATCTTTGTATTTGTGTGACGATCATGACCTATGTAGCTATATCTGTGTACATGTGTGATGATCATGACCTATGTAGCTATATCTTTGTACTTGTGTGACGATCATGACCTAGGTAGCTATATCTGTGTACTTGTGTGACAATCATGACCTAGGTAGCTATATCTGTGTACATGTGTGACGATCATGACCTAGGTAGCTATTTCTGTGTACATGTGTGACGATCATGACCTAGGTAGCTATATCTTTGTACATGTGTGACAATCATGACCTAGGTAGCTATATCTGTGTACATGTGTGACGATCATGACCTAGGTAGCTATTTCTGTGTACATGTGTGACGATCATGACCCAGGTAGCTATATCTTTGTACATGTGTGACAATCATGACCTAGGTAGCTATATCTGTGTACTTGTGTGACGATCATGACCTAGGTAGATATATCTGTGTACTTGTGTGACGATCATGACCTAGGTAGCTATATCTTTGTACTTGTGTGACGATCATGACCTAGGTAGCTATATCTGTGTACATGTGTGACGATTATGACCTAGGTAGCTATATCTGCGTACATGTGTGACAATCATGACCTAGGTAGCTATATCTGTGTACATGTGTGACAATCATGACCTAGGTAGCTATATCTGTGTACATGTGTGACGATCATGACCTAGGTAGCTATATCTGTGTACATGTGTGACAATCAAGACCTAGGTAGCTATATCTGTGTACATATGTGACAATCAAGACCTAGGTAGCTATATCTGTGTACATGTGTGACAATCATGACCTAGGTAGCTATATCTGTGTACATGTGTGACAATCATGACCTAGGTAGCTATATCTGTGTACATATGTGACAATCATGACCTAGGTAGCTATATCTGTGTACATGTGTGACAATCAAGACCTAGGTAGCTATATCTGTGTACATATGTGACAATCAAGACCTAGGTAGCTATATCTTTGTACATATGTGACAACAAAGACCTAGGTAGCTATATCTGTGTACATGTGTGACAATCATGACCTTGGTAGCTATGTCTGTGTACATGTGTGACAATCATGACCTAGGTAGCTATATCTGTGTACATGTGTGACAATCATGACCTAGGTAGCTATATCTGTGTACATGTGTGACAATCATGACCTAGGTAGCTATATCTGTGTACATGTGTGACAATCATGACCTAGGTAGCTATATCTGTGTACATATGTGACAATCAAGACCTAGGTAGCTATATCTTTGTACATGTGACAATAAAGACCTAGGTAGCTATATCTGTGTACATGTGTGACAATCATGACCTAGTAGCTATATCTGTGTACATGTGTGACAATCAATGGTAGCTATATCTGTGCTATATCTGTGTACATGTGTGACAATCATGACCTAGGTAGCTATATCTGTGTACATGTGTGACGATCATGACCTAGGTAGCTATATCTGTGTACTTATGTGACAATTATTAAGAATAATTAACATGCTGTTGCAAAATATGTTTTTAGAAACTTTAAGGTAATTATTTACATTGCATTGTAAGTTACGTACATGTTAACGGTTTATCAGTAATACAAATCTCATCATGAAAATTGACATTTCTTAAAATGGCTACGATAAAAGAGGTAGGCGCCCTATTCGAGCAAAAACGTACTTTAAACTACAGATTTAAGTTTGTAAAATGACTGTTTCATTTTACGACTGCAAAAAATTGTTTTAGTAAAACATAAAACATGTATGTTTTGGTAATGAAATTTTTAATATATTGGTGAAACAACTGCGGCAGGAAAACTTCGTTTGGTCGTCATAGGAGGTAGTTCTCTCCAAACGTTTGTACTCATATCAAGACATTCAACAGAATCAAGAAATGATTCACCATCATCTCCACCAACCACAACAATAATATTTCCAATGATAACTGCTGAACATCCTGCTCTTTTATGATTAAGTGAAGGAAGTATTTTAGTTTGTTCTGTTTTTACATCATACATCAAAACTTTATCTAGTCTTTCACCTTTATCATTTAAACCTCCAATCAAAATTACATTACCTTTATAACTGACTATACCCATGGCTTTTACAGGATATGGAAGTGGAGCCAAGGTTTTACATTCCTTTTTACTGAGACTGTATGAATAAACAGTGTTTTTGATATCTTTCAATTGTGCAGATGTTTCCCCACCAAATACTAAAACATCGTCGCCAATGAGAATTGAGCCATGGTAAAATCTTGGCTCTGGTATTCGCGCCAATAATTTTGTCGTATGTGGAGGATTTAGTTGAATACTGTAGATTGTATCAAAGACTTCGTTACTATTACATCCACCAATCATAATCACATTATCATTATGATAAATCATACTATGTCCATTACACTTTCTTGGTAACATGACATGAGATATTTTCCATTGCAATTTTCCATCCACATTTAAACTTTCAATATTTCCAAACTGTTGTTTCCCATTCCAACCACCACAGACAAATATTTCTCGATTATGAACAAATGCAGTTGCTCCAGATCGTTCTTCATTCATTTTTGGTACCTGTTGCCAACAATTTGAATCCCAGTTGAAAGACTCGACAGAATTCAAACGATGCATTCCATCTCTTCCTCCGCCAACAAAAATCTTTATTTTTCCCGTAAGAAAATTATATCTTTCTGTCGTTTCTGTTGTAAGAAACGTCATTTCATTATGACTTAATCTCATTTGCTCTTCAACATGAGTCACCATTTCATTACGATTCAACTTCATTTGCTTTTCAACATGAGTCACCATTTCATTACGATTCAACTTCATTTGCTTTTCAACATGAGTCACCATTTCATCACGATTCAACTTCATTTGCTCTTCAACACGATTTGCCGTTTCATCACGATTCAACTTCATTTGCTTTTCAAATATCTTTTGAAACATCTCCAATCTTTTGGTCAACTCGTTAATCTCTTTCCTCAAGAAACATGAATGAGATCGTCTGTATCTGAACACAAGCATCATTTTGCATTCTTCACAATCGATGAGACGGAACTCACATCGTTTCCTTTCGTGTTCTTCAATCTCGTTTTTATTAAGGACTTCGTCACAACCTTTATTTGTACAAGGTTTAGGTGAATAACCACAGTTCTTCTCATGACGTTCGAGAAATTGAAGCTTCATAATTTGAGGACAACCGCGCTTGGCATTCACACAGCGAATATCAAGATCTTCTAACATTTCGGTGACAATTCTAGGTATATCCTGCAATGTCTCCGACGTGATTTGACAGTTACATTGAGGACATTTATTAGAAGAAAGTAAACATCTTTCTATGCAAGAACGACAGAAATGATGCTGATTTGGACATTGAACAGGATCCTTAATTATTTTGAAACATATGGGACATTCAAATCTTGGATGAACTTTATCGAGAAATCTCTCTTGTTCATATCCACCATACGAGTCATTTGTAGCCATTGTTGAAGACTTTTATAATTTACTGACCAAGTCTACATTGTATGTTCGTATTTCTATTTAATGAAATAATGTTTTCATTTTCTATATGCATATCTTCCATCTTTTTATCGATTCTTGAATGACTTTGACAAGATGACCTCCTCGGGTTTTTATTTTCTCAAAACATGTCTTGCTTTCTAAAACGATAGATGTCTACGATTTTATGTTCTGCTATGGAAAGAAAATGGGTGGATGATTCAACACAAAGTTTTTGCCAAAGTTGTTTTCAAGCTGTGATCTTTTGTAAAGTTTGATGCATGATTTCGGCTGGACAATAGTTTATTATGATAAGTTCCTGCATAAAATTATACTTAAAGGATAATAATTGTTTCTTTATAATCAGTTGAGAGAAAATTGTTTCATATATTATCATAAACTTGTCAAGTTATTATGGCTTTATGATATTTTTTATTTAAGTTTATTGTTATTCAGTTATATTCATTTCTTTAATTGTACAATCGTCGCCAAATTTTTAGTAAATCAGTTCAAACTGTGATCTTTTCAACCGTTTAATGTATTCAACATTTTATCAAAGTAATAAAAGTTTATTTTACAATAATGTATCGAGAATGTTTAATTATTACCAAGAATTCGTGTTCAAAGAGTCTAATGTTTCGATGTTTTAAGTTGGGTGAAGACCGTGGGCTTGGGGTTGGGTCCAGTTGGGTCACACTTTCTCTGACTGTGTAAAATAGGTACGTTGTGCGTACAAAAATTGTTGATGATGTTACAAAACATGTTTTGGTTGTGGTAAAAATTTCCGTCCACGTATTTTATCCAAAACTGTCCTAAGAACTGAAGGATATTAGAAGTTTTTCGGTAAAAAAGTCAACGGGACGTCAATTTTTAATATCTCAAGGATTATGAAGACTTTATATAGTCACTTTACTGTTGTTAAAAAAAATAGTCGGTTGAAAAACATACATTCCAATATTACTAGTTCAGAAAATGAATTCTTTAATAAATACAAAAAATTAAGCCATCATTTGCCGTATAAGATATTAACATATGTTTAAAAAGGTATGAATTTAATTTTGTTTGCGTTGTAGGAACCCATCCAGCTAATTAGTAAACAGGTCAGTGGTCAATGTATCAATGTTCACTCAACAAATTTTCTAATAGAAACTTCGAACATTTTTAGGGAAAATGCACCGTAGAGTTATAGCACATCGTTTAAATGCAAAACGTCGCACAGCAGATGTCTTAATCAATGAGAAAGTCGATTTCTCAGGGTTAATTTTATCCAAAGATGTCCTCAATGGGTTGAAAAGTGCTGGATTTGAAAGACCATCCCCAATTCTACTGAAAGCTATTCCTATTGGTCGTTGTGGTGTAGGTGAGCAGATTGTATATAATGCTTGTTTTTCTGTAGGATGTTTCTTTGTTGACAACATTTTCATACATTCAGCTAAATTTTGCCATGTGTCATGTGGGCAGTGAGTTTGCTACAAGCCTTAGCAACTTGGAAATGGCACTGCATTGATAGTTAGATTTCATTGATAATAGTCAACATATTGGAAACTTTTCCTTATTGAGCTTTTCATCAAAAAATCCATTAAGATAACAGAATTACGTTTAAACATCATTTCACCATCATTCAGTTCACCAATGTACTTGTTACAAAGGGTTACCACCAAGCTTTGATGAAATTGCACACTTAGTAGTTTTGAATTGTATGGCTTCTTATAGCTTTTGGTGTTAAGGAAATGTAGTCTTAATGTAGGAAAACCACTCACTATTAGAAAAGTAAAGTGAACTCAAAATTTTTAGTTTGATAGTTCATGCAAAGGTTTTCAATTAAAATGACTTTCCATTTAAGCCTTGTAAAGTCTGTTGTCTAAAAAATTAAAAATTTAAAAAAGATTTTTTTATAGATTTGATTGCACAAGCCAAATCTGGCACAGGGAAAACATGTGTCTTTAGTGTGATTGCTTTGGAAAGCATCATTCTTACAATGATGTCAATACAAGTGTTGGTTCTTGTGCTGACTTGAGAGATAGCTGTTCAAATCAAGGATGTAATGAACTCTATTGGTCAACATATGCAAGGACTTCATGTAAATGTTTTTATTGGTGGTTTGTCTATTGAAGATGACAAGAACAAGTTGAAACTTTGTCAAATTGCTATTGGTACACCAGGTAGGTGGAGCAGTTGAATATTGATCAATTGCATATCATTTGGGAATGAATACGTATAGCTTTGGGCAGAAATATATATTATAATTTGAATGTCAGTGCCAAGCAAAGTACTATACAAACTTGTAGGATACATTTGTGAAATCAATTTTTCAATCATTCTTTAGGACTGGTGAAACATCTAATTGACAGCAAACTTTTGTGTACTTCCTCCATTCGATTGCTTATTCTTGATGAGGCTGATTAACTATTGGAGGAAAACTTTCAAGATCAGATCAAGTAAGACCATTAAATTTATACATTATTTGAATATCTTTGATTTTTTTCTTTAATAATATGAGGGTTGAAACTTGTTTTATACTTTGTAGTTGGATATTTTCAACACTTCCTGAAAGCAAGCAAGTGTTAGCTTTGTTTGCAACCTATCCAAACTATCTTAGCAAGCATTTACAGAAATATATGAGAAATCCAACTTTTGTTTGTTTAAATACTATGGACCCTGCACTAGAAGGTGAGTGTTGTAAGTCATATTTATAGTTTAAGTTTAGTGAAAATGAACATTTATATTGTATGTAATGACTTGTAAAAGTACATGAATATGTTTTTAGGGATTCATCATTATTTTTGCACAATACCAAGTCATTCTCTCCCACATAAAACATTTGATGAAAAGGTTGGTAGTATTGGTCATACCTAATTGGCTAAAGGCTTACACATGCATGCAAACACTGGACTGTTGGTCTAGACATATCATCTAAATCTTTATTCTGTATGTTATCACTCAATGTATGTTACTCATTCTATTAACTTGTGAAACTGCTGTCCAGTGTGTTGCATGTTTGCAGGCTTAATTTATATGACATTTATAATTTACTTTTTCTATGCATTTGTTAAAGTGTTGAATATTCTTCTGTAGGTTAATCATTTACTGGTTATGTTGTCACAGATATCTTTCCATCAATGCCTTATCTTTTCTAACTATCAAGTAAGGTACGTATCTAACAAAAAACTACATTGTGTTCATTGCTGTCACAATTTGTATGGTGGTTCTTAATTTTTATGTATAAATTTATTTCATAGAGCAAAGAATTTGAGTGAAACTTTGGCTAAAAATGGATTTCCTTCTACACATATTTCAGGTTGTGTTTGCTATGTAATTTGTAGATCTTAGTTAATTATCTTTGTTCAGTTTCTTTAGGGTAATTTTCCTTATTTTGTTTTTTGTATTCATGAACACCAAGATGCTTTCTGGGTATTTTCTAATAAAAGTATTTACTAAAGTAAATTACCAAGTAGAGAGGTCATGCCACTGTGTTTTAGAAACATGATGTTTTGTCATACTTTGGTTAGTGTTAGTTTATAAAACAAGTTTCTCCGCTTTTGTACTGGCTGGTCTGTTAATTATTATCATTATGTTAATGTTGTTCTCTGTCATTGGATAAACGAAGAATGAAATACAGTCATGTTTATTTTTTTATGTTTATATTTTTGAGAAAGGTGGTCAAGGCCAAAATGAACGTCTTGATGCAATTAGGAAGTTGAAGGAGTTCAAATGTCGTATTTTGATATCAACAGATCTTGTAAGTGACGTTAACTGATTTCTATATTTTCTTGTTTGGATACTTGGACATCAGTTATAGTAGAAATATTCTTCATTTTAAAGAAATCATCTGTATTCCATCTAGGGTAACTTTTCAATGTTGTTATTACATTAGTATTAAAGATAGCATTTTGTATTACTAAAAAGCGCAACTTGTCAATATTGTGATACGGAAGCATAATGTACAACAACCAAGGGGTACCTCGTTAATATTTTGATTTATATTAAAGATAGCATCTTGTATTATTTCCAAAAAAGTAACTCGTCAATGTTGTGATAAATTTTATTAATGATAGCATCCAGTATACCGTGTTACAACGTCACTCGTTAATGTTATGATTAATATCAGAGGTAACATCCCGAGAGATTGTATCTTGAATTATAGTGTAGAGTGAATCTCCCATTGAATCTTCTCTACCATTATAAGTAATTATAAGTAGTACTGGTATTATTAGAATGATTTGTTTGATTTAAAATTATCTTTAAACAGGAGCATTAACATTCAAAAATTTATGTGGAAATTCATTTGTACTGAGATGATCTCTTCGTTGCACCATCTCTCCCCTCATCACATCACAACATATATCCCTTGATCAAAACATCTATCCATACTTTATCTTCTGTATCTATAGATGTCTCGTGGCATCGATGCTGAACGTGTGAACCTTGTGATTAACATGGATCTTCCACGTGACTCTGAGACATATTTACATAGAGTTGGGAGGGCTGGACGTTACGGTAGGTCACCATTTAAATTATTTATAGATAGCTAATTGCAACAGTCGTCCATTATTTTTTTGACGAGGATGGCGTTACTGAAAATGGCGATTTTACATACTGCTAAAATATTTGCGTATAGTAGATCTCAAAGTAGAAAGATTTGAACATGGTTGGCTATTTTTACTTGCACAATGTCATGTTTCGATGTTTGACAATGATATTATTTTTTTGTTCACGACGTAACACGTTTTTACACAACAAGAAAAAAGACAAATGTTGATCAATACGTATAAAATGACGTCGATAAAATGACAAATAAGCTTATGCTTGTACCTTATGTATCCTTATATCAACCCATGCCACCAATCCATTCTACTTACATTCCTATAAAATCCATCGTTACCTACCTAACCCATCCGTCTATTAAAGAATAATTTGTTATCATGATGGCTCATCAGAAATACATTTGCAATTATCAAAGCCATGTATCGTATGATAAGCCTTCGGTTATGGGAACCAACTTCTCATCTATTTTTTCATACTTTTTAATGCGTACGTCAAACATCTTCCCAACAGAGGAAAAATTTCATTCATTATTGGGGATTATGTTTAGTTTTGAACGTTAAACAGGATCGTATGGCGTGGCCATAAATTTCGTGGCCGCAGGAAAAGAGGAATCAAGTTTGAAAGACATCGAAATTAAATGTGGAATAAACTTCGATCCTTTGCCAGGTAATGTTTATGTTTTAAAGAATAATATCATAGCATGATATGAATTTTTATAATAATCTAAAATATATTTGCTTCCACATTTAGTATTTATATTATTAGTATTTAGAATTATTACTATCATTGTCATTATCATAATTATTATTAATATTTAGAAGATTTATCTGAGCTCATATGTGAAGATGCGTTTGCCGAATGTAGTTTGATGAAGTCAAAAGGCGAGATACCTTCATTAACTTCTACGGCTGCTACAACCATAGTTGGAGAAGGGAAGGTGAAAGAAGATGATGTCCTTTGCTGTGAAACTACAAACCTTGTTCATAATGGCGAAACGAGTTCCACAATGACGAAAGAAAATTTAGTTGAAGGTTTGAATGGAGGAGCGAAGAATAAAATTCACGAGATTGTAGCTTTCACTGACATTGTTGTTGATAAAAGTTTTAAATGTGTTAACAATAATGAACAAAAGAAAAATGAAGAAAGTTTAACGGGAGTAATTGAAAATAATTCAGACAATAGCGAAAGTTCCACAACGGAAATCTTGAACTATGGCATTATTAAAGATGATGAGTTGGCTGAAAACAAGAACATTTACACATCTCAAGCTTCTGTCGTTGCTGACGTTTGTCGTCAAGGAAACGGACAGACTGTCGAGGATCCAGGAATTATGGGTAATGTGAAAAAATTTGTTGACGTTAAGAGTGAAAATGTTGCTGTTGAAAATCAGGAAGCTACGACATCCAAAGTGAACAGTGTAGAAGGAAAAGAAATCAAAAGTCAACACAACATTGAAACAATATACGATACAGAAAACAAACTAAATAACTTTAAAAGTGCTATGATTTATCCTTCAACGTCACAAGTCATCTTTCATAAACAATGGGGTAATGGATTTTTTACTGAGAAAAACAAATTGGATGAATGTAAGATGTCGGAATCCTCCGTTTGTGATGATTGTGTATTATTAAGCCAAAATTGCGACTGGCGTGAAGAGTCACGTGATTCTTGTGAAGAGTCATGTGATTCTACTGAAGAGTTATGTGATTCTACTGAAGAATCATGTGATTCTACTGAAGAGTCTTGTGATTTGAGTGAAGAGTCAAGTAGTGCGTGTGAAGAGTCGTATGAATCGTATGAAAATTTGCGTGGTTCGTGTGAAGTAGCACACGATTTGTGTGTAAAGCTGCGCGATTTGCGTGAAAAATCGAGAGATTTGCACGCGCATATCTCATGCAGGTATTTTGATGATATGTTTGTAAAACATTTAAACGATCATGCAAACACAGTCCTTCATAAAGATTTAGAAAATGAAAAACTATTATCCTGTTTGGCAAAGAGAACAAGCTTGCTCGATGAGGTTAATGAATTTGGTTCAACAGAATTCGTCTCTGGTTATGAGAGAGAAGATGTTGAAATGAGAACTTCTGCTCCACAAGAATGTGTTGGTGCACAGTCCTGCAATTTAGAAACTAATAAAACAAATACGACAGTCAATTCCACCGATTCCCGCAACGTATGGAACCATGGCATGGAAGCCATGTTTTATGGTGCCACCACTGATGACGTCACAGCCTACATGGCGCAGTTGCCCGTTGATTGGACAAACATGTGGTATAGAGCCTACGATAAACAAACCAATCACATAATGAAATACACGAAGTTTTATCATGAAAGTTATTGATGAGAGATATCTGGTATTTTAATCGGCTAAAATACCTACTCTGTTCTTAGTAGGTTCCGTGAGGATTTTGTATGGATGAAGATGGAAAAATTAAATTTATATTTATGTTACTTAAATATAACATGAATGTCAAATGAACTTGCTTGCCATTACGTCATTGACGAAGTGAAAACGAAGTCAGTAATGTTGTGTCCCCCCCTGTTGCTGTGTGTGATGCTGGCTGTGACAAGTCACAAGATGTTGTTTCACTTTTATTGAAAGATTTTCAAGAAAAAGTCATATTTGCGTATTGTTGTTTGTGTCACAATTTTAGAAAATAATTATAAGATAGCTAAACAAAAGAATATATTCATTATGTACATCAATTTATACTTATATATCGACAAACTACAAAAAAGAATCAAATGACGATTTTATTTTAAATGAAATCGGAATCAACTCCAGCAAACAGTATACAAAATATTTGAGAATAATATTGAACTTCTAAGCAGGATTGTTTTAAAGTAATACTTGGGAGCATTAAAAAGAACCTGTCTTTTTTCTTCAATAATCTTGTTTTAGCTTTATCTACATTTTAGTATAAAAGTCTTCATTTTACATTTACGTTGTATCTTGTTAAAGATAAAGTTCTTTCATTTGACTTATTTCGTACGATAGAATTGAGTTCGCACCATTCTTAGTTTATTTTGAAATTTAAATACCACGAAGGTTCAACAGACGATTGCACTTTAGCACGTGTCCTTGTTTTTACCTTGTCTCATTTTTCCTAATTTTTATGCTTACATATCGTATTATGTCCTTATTGTCGTGTTTTTGGTACTATCAGATCCAACAGTATAGGAGTTACAATATGATGAGACGAGACATATAGAGAAATTTCTAAGAACTACGCTTGATACTCCAATACGAAATCAGGGTCCATGATAAGAAATCGACCAAACGAATCAACCAAATCATTTTCTGTTCATTTGCAACAGCTGCTGATTTTACATAGTCTGGAATACGAACGCTTTTTGTTAGTAAGTGTTACATCGTTAAAGTTCATTGTACCTGTTGCAGTCACGTCATGTTCTTCCTTCAACGCTTGACACAGTTTTATGAATACCATGTCAACGTTTGTATTATTCTGGAAATGAAAGATAAGTTAGTGATGGATCGTTTAGAGATGAAGGTTATGAACGGGTTTCTCTTGGTAAATAAATCTTTTAGAAATAATAGATAAGGTTGTGCAAGGGTTTCTTTCGGTAAATCTCTTTTTGCCATGTTATAGTGTTCCTTAAGTTACATCATTCATTAGTGCAATGACCATGAACTGAATTTCATGTCAAATATGATCGCTGTATTGTTCGACAAGTTTCTTCAAAAACATTATATTTTGTCTCTTGAGAAAAGTGTTTGTTAAATTTGGATTTCCTTTTGTTATTCCGTAATATCAAGAAAATAATGAAATAAAATAGAAGAAAATTTTAGAAGCCATCAAAATGGCAAAGAAGTCAAAACATAAACGATGACGCAAACCTGGACCTTCAAGAAAATAAGTCATCAAACAATTAAACTTTAATAATCTATGCAAAAACGTGTTTATGGACTTGTCTTTGCTGTTTGGTGTTTTATGAAATTTTAAAATGCCCTGGTAAAGCATTGCAATCATGTTGACTTAGAAAAGGAAAATACACATTATATTGTTCTTCAATGTAATAAAGAATGTAGTAAGTATAGTTTCAACACATTTAAAGCATGTTGAAGTTAATGAGCAGTGCATTTCGAGAATTAAGACAAGCTGCAATGGTACATTCAAAGTTAATGAATATGTTACCAACTTGCCGAAGGTTCAATGATCAAAATGGGCTGTTACCAGTTGTTCAACAATTGTAATGACAGAATAATTAACATGCTGTTGCAAAATATGTTTTTAGAAACTTTCAGGTAATTATTTACATTGCATTATAAGTTACGTACATGTTAACAGTTTATCAGTAATATAAATCTTATCATGAAAATTGACATTTCTTAAAATGGCTACGATAAAAGAGGTAGGCGCCCTATTCAAGTAAAAACGTTGTATTTTAAACTACAGACTTAAGTTTCTAAAATGGTTGTTTCATTTTACGACTGCCAAAAATTATTTTAGTAAAACATAAAACATGTATGTTTTAGTAATAAATTTTTAATATATTGGTGAAACAACTGCGGCAGGAAAACTTCGTTTGGTCAACATAGGAGGTAGTTCTCTCCAAACGTTTGTACTCATATCAAGACATTCAACAGAATCAAGAAATGATTCACCATCATGTCCACCAACCACAACAATAATATTTCCAATGATAACTGCTGAACATCCATATCTTTTATGATTAAGTGAAGGAAGCATTTTAGTTTGTCCTGTTTTCACATCATACATCAAAACTTTATCTAATATTTCACCTTTATCATTTTGACCTCCAATCAAAATTGCATTACCTTTATAACTGACTATACCCATGTCACTTACAGGATATGGAAGTGGAGCCAAGGTTTTACATTCCTTTTTACTGAGACTGTATGAATAAACAGTGTTTTTGATATCTTCGAATTTCCTAGATATTCCCCCACCAAATACTAAAAAATTGTCGTCAATGAGAATTGAGCCATGGTAACATCTTGGCTCTGGTATTCGCGCCAATAATTTTGTCGTATGTGGAGGATTTAGTTGAATACTGTAGATTGTATCAAAGGCTTCGTTACTAGTACGTCCACCAATCATAATCACATTATCATTATGATAAACCATACTATGTCCACCACAATTTCTTGGTAACATGACATGAGATATTTTCCATTGCAATTTTCCATCCACATTTAAACTCTCGATGTTTCTAAAGAATTGTTTCCCATTCCAACCACCACAGAGAAATATTTCCCGACCATGAACAAATGCAGTTGCTCCAGATCGTTCTTCATTCATTTCAGGTTCCTGTTGCCAACAATTTGAATCCCAGTTGAAAGACTCGACAGAATTCAAACGATTCTCTCCATCTCTTCCTCCAAAAACATTAAATCTTTATTTTTCCCGTAAGAAAATTACATCTTTCTGTCGTTTCTGTTGTAAGAAACGTCATTTCATTACGACTTAACCTCATTTGCTCTTCAACATGAGTCACCATTTCATCACGATTCAGCTTCATTTGCTTTTGAAACATCTTTTGAAACATCTCCAATCTTTTGGTCAAATCGTCAATCTCTTTCTTCAAGAAACATGAATGAGATCGTCTGTATCTGAACACAAGCATCATTTTGCATTCTTCACAATCGATGAGACGGAACTCACATCGTTCTATTTCATGTTCTTCAATCTCGTTTTTATTAAGGACTTCGTCACAACCTTCATTTCTACAAGGTGTTGGTGAATAACCACAGTTCTCCTCATGACGTTGGAGAAATTGAAGCTTCACTATTTCAGGACAACCACGGTTGGCATTCACACAACGAATATCAAGATCTTCTAACATTTTGGTGACAAATCTAGCTATATCCTGTAATGTCTCCTTAGTGAGATGACATCGACATTCAGGACATTTATCAGAAGTTAACAAGTATCTTTCGATACAAGTGCGACAGAAATAATGTTCGTTTGGACATTGAACAGGATCTTTAAATATTTTAAAACATATAGGACATTCAAATCTTGGATGAACTTTATCGGCAAATCTCTCTTGTTCATATCCACCATACGAGTCATTTGTAGCCATTGTTGAAGACTTTTATAATTTACTGACCAAGTTTACATTGTATGTTCGTATTTTTAATGAAATAATGTTTCCATTTTCTTTATGCATATCTTCCATCTTTTTATCGATTCTTGAATGTCTTTGACAAGATGACCTCCTCGGGTTTTTATTTTCTCAAAACATGTCTTGCTTTCTAAAACGATAGATGTCTACGATTTTATGTTCTGATATGGAAAGAAAATGGGTGGATGATTCATCACAAAGTTGTTGCCAAAGTTGTTTTCAAGCTGTGATCTTTTGTAAAGTTTGATGCATGATTTCGGCTGGACAAAAGTTCATTTTGATACATTCCTGCATAAAATTATACTTAAAGGATAATAATTGTTTGTTTGAAATCAGTTGAGAGAAAATTGTTTCATATTTTATCATAAACTTGTCAAGTTATTATGGCTTTATGATATTTTTTATTTAAGATTATTGTTATTCAGTTATATTCATTTCTTTGTACAATCGTCGCCAAATTTTTAGTAAATCAGTTCAAATTGCGATGTTTTCAACCGTTTAATGTATTCAACATTTTATCAAAGTAATAAAAGTTTCTTTTACAATAATTGTATCGAGAATGTTTAATTATTACCAAGAATTCGTATTCAAAGAGTCTAATGTTTCGATGTTTTAAGTTGGGTGAAGACCGTGGGGCTGGGTCCAGTTGGGTCACACTTTTTCTGACTGTGTAAAATAGGTACGTTGTGCCTGCAAAAATTATTGATGATGTTACAAAACATGTTTTGGTTGTGGTAAAAATTTCCGTCCACGTATTTTATCCAAAACATGCCTGAGAACTGAAGAATATTAGAAATTTTTCGGTAAAAAAAAGTCAACGGGACGTCAATTTTTAATATCTCAAGAATTATAAAGACTTTATATAGACACTTTACTGTTGTTGAAAAAAATAGTCGGTTGAAAAAACATACATTCCAATACTACTAGTTCAGAGAATGAATTCTTTAATAAATACAAAAAATTAACCAACATTTGCCGTATAAGATATTAACATATGTTTAAAAAAGTATGAATTTAATTTTGTTTGCGGTGGAGGAACCCATCCAGCTAATTAGTAAACAGGTCAGTGGTCAATGTATCAATGTTCACTCAACAATTTTGTAATAGAAACTTTGAACATTTTTAGGGAAAATGCACCGTAGAGTTATTGCGCATCGTTTAAATGCAAAACGTCGTACAGCAGATGTCTTAATCAATGACAAAGTCGATTTCTCAGGGTTAATTTTATCCAAAGATGAAATCAAAGGGTTGAAAAGTGCTGGATTTGAAAGACCATCACCAATTCAACTGAAAGCTATTCCTATTGGTCGTTGTGGTGTGGGTGAGTGGATTGTATATAATGCTTGTTTTTCTGTAGGATGTTTCTTTGTTGACAACAGTTTCATACATTCAGCTAAATTTTACCATGTGTCATGTGAGCAGTGAGAGTGCTACAAGCTTAGCAACTTGGAAATGTCACTGCATTGATAGTTAGATTTCATTGATAATACTATACATATTGGAAACTTTTCCTTAATGAGCTTTTTATCAAACAAACCATTTAGATAAACAGAAGTACTTTTAAACATCATTTCACCATCATTCAGTTCACCAATGTACATGTTTCAAAGGGTCACCACCAAGCTTTGATGAAATTGCATGCTTAGTAGTTTTAAATTGGATGGCTTCTTAAAGCTTTTGGTGTTAAGGAAATGTAGTTTTAATGTAGGAAAAGCACTCACTATCAGAAAAGTAAAGGAACTCAAAATTTTTAGTTTGATAGTTCATGCAAAGGTTTTCAATTAAAATGACTTTCCATTTAAGCCTTGTAAAGTCTGTTGTCTAAAAAATTAAAAATTTAAAAAGACTTTCTTTATAGATTTGATTGCACAAGCAAAATCTGGCACAGGGAAAACATGTGTCTTTAGTGTGATTGCTTTGGAAAGCATCATTCTTACAATGATGTCAATACAAGTGTTGGTTCTTGTGCCGACTCGAGAGATAGCTGTTCAAATCAAGGATGTAATGAACTCTATTGGTCAACATATGCAAGGACTTCATGTAAATGTTTTTATTGGTGGTTTGTCTATTGAAGATGACAAGAACAAGTTGAAACTTTGTCAAATTGCTATTGGTACACCAGGTAGGTGGAGCAGTTAAATATTGATCAATTGCATATCATTTGGGAATGAATACATATAGCTTTGGGCAGAAATATATATTATAATTTGGAATGTCAGTGCCAAGCAAAGTACTATACATAAGCAATCATACAAAAAAATACATTTAATATCATCAAGTAAGGTACAAGCTACTGTTTCTTCCTAAACTCGTAGGATACATTTGCGAAATCAATTTTTCAATCATCATTTAGGACGGGTGAAACATCTAATTGACAGCAAACTTTTGTCTACTTCTTCCATTCGATTGCTTATTCTTGATGAGGCTGATAAACTTTTGGAGGAAAACTTTCAAGATCAGATCAAGTAAGACCATTAAATAAATGGATAATTTGAATATCATTGATTTTTTCTTTCATAATATGAAGGTTGAAACTTGTTTTATACTTTGTAGTTGGATATTTTCAACACTTCCTGAAAGCAAGCAAGTGTTGGCTTTGTCTGCAACCTATCCAAACTATCTCAGCGAGCATTTACAGAAATATATGAGAAATCCAACTTTTGTTTGTTTAAATGCCATGGACCCTACACTAGAAGGTGAGTGTTGTAAGTCATATTTATAGTTTAAGTTTAGTGAAAATGAACATTTATATTGTATGTACTGACTATTAAAAGTACATGAATATGTTTTTAGGGATTCATCATTATTTTTGCACAATACCAAGTCATTCTCTCCCACATAAAACATTTGATGAAAAGGTTGGTAGTATTGGTCATACCGAGTAGGCTATAGGCTCGCACACACATGCAAACACTGGACTGTTGGTCTAGACAAATCATCTAAATCTTTATTCTGTATGTTACCACTCAATGTATGTTACTCATTCTATTAACTTGTGAAACTGTTGTCCAGTGTGTTGCATGTTTGCAGGCTTATTTGATATGTCATTTATAATTTACCTTAATCTGTGCATTTGTTAAATTGTTGAATATTCTACTGTAGGTTAATCATTTACTGGTTATGTTGTCACAGATATCTTTCCATCAATGCCTTATCTTTTCTAACTATCAAATAAGGTATGTATCTAACAAAAAACTACATTGTGTTCATTGCCGTCACAATTTGTATGGTGGTTCTTAATTTTTATGTATAAATTTATTTCATAGAGCAAAGAATTTGAGTGAAACTTTGGCTAAAAATGGATTTCCTTCTACACATATTTCAGGTAGTGTTTGCTATGTAATTTATAAATCTTGGTCAATTATCTTTGTTTGATTTGTCATTTAGGGTAATTTTCCTTATTTTCTTTTTTGTATTCATGAACACCGAGATGCTTTCTGGGTATTTTCTAATAAAAATATTTACAAAAGTAAATAACAAAGTAGAGAGGTCACTGTGTTTTAGAAACATGATGCTTTGTCATACTTTGGTTAGTGTTAGTTTATAAAACAAGTTTCTCTGCTTTTGTACTGACTGGTCTGTTAATTGTCATCACTATGTTAATTTTGTTCTCTGTCATTGGATAAAACAAGAATAAAATACAGTCATGTTTATTTTTTTATGTTTATTTTTTTGAGAAAGGTGGTCAAGGCCAAAATGAACGTCTTGATGCAATGAGGAAGTTGAAGGAGTTCAAATGTCGTATTTTGATATCAACAGATCTTGTAAGTGACGTTAACTGATTTCTATATTTTCTTGTTTGGATACTTGGACATCAGTTAAAGTAGAAATATTCTTAATTTAAAGAAATCATCTGTATTCCATTTAGGGTAACTTGTCGATGTTATGATTACAGTAGTATTAGAGCTAGCATCTTGTATTACTAACAAGCGCAACTTGTCAATATTGTGATACGGTAGCATTACGTATAACAACCAAGGGATAACTCGTTAATATTTTGATTTATATTAAAGATAGCATCTTGTATTATTTCCAAGGGTAACTTGTCAATGTTATGATAAATATTATTAATGATAGCATCCAGTATACCGTGTTACAACGTCACTCGTTAATGTTATGATTAATATCAGAGGTAACATCCCGAGGGATTAAATCTTTAATTATAGTGTAGAGTGAATCTCCCATTGAATCTTCTCTACTATTATAAGTAATTATAGGTAGTACTGGTATTATTAGAATGATTGCTTTGATTTAAAATTATCTTTAAACAGGAGCATTAACATTCAAAAATTTATGTGGAAATTCATTTATACTGAGATGATCCCCTCACCATCTCTCCATCCATCTCTCATCCTCATCACAATATCTCATCCCTCATCACAACATCTCTCCCTCATCACCATGATCAAAACATCTATCCATACTTTATCTTCTGTATCTATAGATGTCTCATCGATGCTGAACGTGTGAACCTTGTGATTAACATGGATCTTCCACGTGACTCTGAGACATATTTACATAGAGTTGGGAGGGCTGGACGTTACGGTAGGTCACCATTTAAATTATTTATAGATAGCTAATTGCAACAGTCGTCCATTATTTTTTTGACGAGGATGGCGTTACTGAAAATGGCGATTTTACATACTGCTAAAATATTTGCGTATAGTAGATCTCAAGGTAGAAAGATTTGAACCTGGTTGGCTATTTTTACTTGCACAATGTCATGTTTCAATGTTTGACAATGATATTATTTTTTTGTTCACGACGTAACACGTTTTTACACAACAAGAAAAAAGACAAATGTTGATCAATACGTATAAAATGACGTCGATAAAATGACAAATAAGCTTATGCTTGTACCCTATGTACCCTTATATCAACCCATGCCACCAATCCATTCTACTTACATTCCTATAAAATCCATCGTTACCTACCTAACCCATCCGTCTATTAAAGAATAATTTGGTATCATGATGGCTCATCAGAAATACATTTGCCATTATCAAAGCCATGTATCGTATGATAAGTCATCGATTATGGGAACCAACTTCTCATCTATTTTTTCATACTTTTTAATGCGTACGCCAAACATCTTCCCAACAGAGGAAAAATTTCATTCATTATTGGGGATTATGTTTAGTTTTGAACGTTAAACAGGGTCGTATGGCGTGGCCATAAATTTCGTGGCCGCAGGAAAAGAAGAATCAAGTTTGAAAGACATCGAAATTAAATGTGGAATAAATTTCGATCCTTTGCCAGGTAATGTTTATGTTTTAAAGAATAATATCACAGCATCATACGAATTTTTTATAATAATATAAAATATATTTGCTTCCACATTTAGTATTTATATTATTAGTATTTAGAATTATTACTATCATTGTCATTATCATAATTATTATTAATATTTAGAAGATTTATCTGAGCTCATATGTGAAGATGCGTTTGTCGAATGTAGTTTGATGAAGTCAAAAGGCGAGATACCTTCATTAACTTCTACGGCTGCTACAACCATAGTTGGAGAAGGGAAGGTGAAAGAAGATGATGTCCTTTGCTGTGAAACTACAAACCTTGTTCATAATGGCGAAACGAGCTCCACAATGACGAAAGAAAATTTAGTTGAAGGTTTGAATGGAGGAGCGAAGAATAAAATTCACGAGATTGTAGCTTTCACTGACATTGTGGTTGATAAAAGTTTTAAATGTGGTAACAATAATGAACAAAAGAAAAATAAAGAAAGGTTAACGCGAGTAATTGAAAATAATTCAGACAATAGCGAAAGTTCCACAACGGAAATCTTGAAATATGGCATTATTAAAGATGATGAGTTGGCTGAAAACAAGAACATTTACACATCTCAAGCTTCTGTCGTTGCTGACGTTTGTCGTCAAGGAAACGGACAGACTGTCGAGGATCCAGGAATTATGGGTAATGTTAAAAACGAATTTGTTGACATTAAGAGTGAAAATGTTGCTGTTGAAAATCAGGAAGCTACGACATCCAAAGTGAACAGTGTAGAAGTAAAAGAAATCAAAAGTCATCACAACATTGAAACAATATACGATACAGAAAACAAACTAAATAACTTTAAAAGTGCTATGATTTATCCTTCAACGTCACAAGTCATCTTTCATAAACAATGGGGTAATGCATTTATTACTGAGAAAAACAAATTGGATGAATGTGAGATGTCGGAATCCTCCGTTTGTGATGATTGCGAATCATCAAGCCAAAATTGCGACTGGCGTGAAGAGTCACGTGATTCTTGTGAAGAGTCATGTGATTCTACTGAAGAGTCATGTGATTCTACTGAAGAATCATGTGATTTGAGTGAAGAGTCAAGTAGTGCGTGCGAAGAGTCGTATGAATCGTATGAAAATTTGCGTGGTTCGTGTAAAGACTCGCGTGTTTCGTGTGATTAGCACGAGATGAAAGATAAGTTGTGATGATGTCGAGCGATGAACGGTTATGAACAGGTTTCTGATGATATGTAAATCTTTGAAATAATACATAAGGTTGTAAAACATTTAAAATCTCTTCGATGCCATTTATAGCTTAAGTTAGATTCATTAGAAATGATGATTATGAGAACTTTTTCTCCTGTATGTTGAGCAATAAACATTCATTTTCGCTCAAAATAAAAACTTGGGGAACATGAAAAAAATCTTGTTTTATGATTTAGTTGTAATCAAATCACTTTCACATTGCGATGTTTGTACATTTAATGTATATTTTATTAATAAACAATTTACCATAACTGTGCATAAAATGTTTTAATTATTACCGGGAACTGGTATTCAAGAAATCCCGGTTTTAACGTTGGTACGATCATGACGGTAGCTATATCTTGTACATGTGTGACGATCATGACCTAGGTATATCTTACATGTGTGACAATCATGACCTAGGTAGCTACAAACATGTGTGACGATATGACCTAGGTAGCTATATCTGTGTACATGTGTGACGATCATGACCTAGGTAGCTATGTCTGTGTACATGTGTGACAATCATTACCTAGGTAGCTATATCTGTGTACATTTGTGACAATCATTACCTAGGTAGCTATATCTGTGTACATGTGTGACGATCATGACCTAGTTAGCTATATCTGTGTACATGTGTAACAGTTATTAAGAATAATTAACATGCTGTTGCAAAACATGTTTTTAAACACTTTCAGGTAATTATTTACATTGCATTATAAGTTACGTACATGTTAACAGTTTATCAGTAATATAAATCTCATCATGAAAATTGACATTTCTTAAAATGGCTACGATAAAAGAGGTAGGCGCCCTATTCGAGTAAAAATGTTGTATTTTAAACTACAGACTTAAGTTTCTAAAATGATTGTTTCATTTTACGACTCCCAAAAACTATTTTAGTAAAATATAAAACTTATATGTTTTAGTAATGATATTTTTAATATATTGGTGAAACAACAGCAGCAGCCCAATTTCGTTTGGTCATTATGGGAGGTAGTTCTCTCCAAACGTTTGTACTCATATCAAGACATTCAACTGAATCAAGATAAGATTCACCATTATAGCCACCAACCACAACAATAATATTTCCAATGATAACTGCTGAACAACCATATCTTTTATGATTAAGTGAAGGTAGCATTTTTGTTTGTCCTGCTTTCACATCATACATCAAAACTTTATCTAATGTTTCATTTTTATCATTCACACCTCCAATCAAAATTGCATTACCTTTATAACTGACTATACCCGTATTTCGTATTGGATATGGAAGTGGAGCCAAGGTTTTACATTCGTTTCTACTGAGACTGTATGAATAAACAGTGTTTTTCATACCTTTTAATTCTTCAGACATTCCTCCACCAAATACTAAAACATCGTCGCCAATAATAATTGAGCCATGGCAAAATCTTCGCTCTGGTATTTGCGCCAATAATTTTGTCGTATGTGGAGGATTTAATTGAATACTGTAGATTGTATCAAAGGTTTCTCCACTATTAAATCCACCAATCATAATCACATTATCATTATCATAAATCATACTATGTCCATGACAATTTCTTGGTAACATGACATGAGATATTTTCCATTGCAATTTTCCATCTACATTTAAACTCTCGATGTTTCCAATGAATTGTTTACTATTGCAACCACCACTGACAAATATTTCTCGACCATGAACAAATGCAGCTGCTGCAGATCGTTCTTCATTCATTTTTGGTTCCAGTTGCCAACAATTTAAATCCCAGTTGAAAGACTCGACAGAATTCAAAAAATTCTTGCCATCATAACCTCCGCAAACAAAAATCTTAACTTTTCCTGTAAGAAAATTACACCTTTCTGTCGTTTCTGTTGTAAGAAACGTCATTTCATTACGACTTAACCTCACTTGATTCGCCATTTCATCACAATTCACTTTCATTTGCTTTTCAACATGAGTCACCATTTCATGATTCAACTTCACTAGCTCTTCAACATGCTTAACTCTGTCATCTTGACTCTTTTGAAACATCTCCACTCTTTTGGTCAACTCGTCAATCTCTTTCCTCATAAAACATGGATGAGATCTTCGATACTTAAATACAAGAATCATTTTGCATTCTTCACAATCGATGAGACGGAACTCACATTGTTCCCTTTCATGTTCTTCAATCTCGTTTTTATTGATGATTTCGTCACAACCTTCATTTCTACAAGATGTAGGTGAATAATCACAGTTTTCTTCATGACGTTGAAGAAATTGAAGCTTCATAATTTCAGGACAACCACGGTTGGCATTCACACAGCAAATATCAAAATCTTCTAACATTTCCCTAATGAACCTCACTGTCTTTAATGTCTCCTTAATGAGATGACATCGACATTCAGGACATTTATCAGAAGTTAACAAGTATCTTTCGATACAAGTGCGACAGAAATAATGTTCGTTTGGACATTGAACAGGATCTTTAAATATTTTAAAACATATAGGACACTCAAATCTTGGATGAACTTTATCGGCAAATCTCTCCTGTTCATATCCACCATACGAGTCATTTGTAGCCATTGTCGAAGACTTTTATAATTTACTGACAAAGTTTACATTGTATGTTCGTATTTCTGTTTCATGAAATAATGTTTCCATTTTCTTTATGCATATCTTCCATATTTTTATATATTCTTGAATGTCTTTGACAAGATGACGTCCTTGGGTATTTATTTTCTCAAAATATGTCTTGCTTTCTAAAACGATAGATGTCTACGATTTTGTGTTCTGTTATGGAAAGAAAATGGGTGGATGATTCATCACAAAGTTGTTTTCAAACTGTGATCTTTTGTATAGTTAGTTGCATGATTTCGGCTGGACAAAAGTTCATTATGATAAGTTTCTGCATAAAGTTATACTTCAATGATAATAATTGTTTGTTTAAAATCAGTTGAGAGAAAATTGTATCACATTTTATCATAAACTTGTCAAAATATTATGGCTTTATGATATTTTTTATTTAAGATTATTGTAATTCTGTTATATTCATTTCTTTGTACAATCGTCGCCAAATTTTTAGTAAATCACTTCAAACTGCGATGTTTTCAACCGTTTAATGTATTCAACATTTTATCAAGATGTATTCAACATTTTATCAACACATTATATAATAGCTGTTTATTTTTTAATTTTTGTGTCAAGAATGTTTAATTATTACCAAGAATTCGTATTCAAAAAGTCTAATGTTTCGATGTTTTAAGTTGGGTGAAGACCGTGGGGTTGGGTCCAGTTGGGTCACACTTTCTCTGACTGTGTAAAATAAGTACGTTGTGCGTACAAAAATCATTGATGATGTTACAAAACATGTTTTGGTTGTGGTAGAAATTTCTGTCCAAGTATTCTATCCAAAACTTGCCTAAGAACTGAAGAATATTAGAAGTTTTTCGGTAAAAAAAATCAATTGGCGTCAATTTTTAATATCTCAGGAATTATAAAGACTTTATAAAGTCACTTTACTGTTGTTGAAAAAACTAGTTGGTTCAAAAAACATAGTTTTCAATATTACTAGTTCAGAGAATGAATTCTTTAATAAATACAAAAAATTCAACCAACATTTGCCCATATAAGATATTAACATATACTTATAAATGTATGAATTTAATTTTGTTTAGGGTGGAGGAATCCATCCAGCTAATTAGTATACAGGTCAGTGGTAAATGTATCAATGTTCACTCAACAAATTTTGTAATAGAAACTTTGAACATTTTTAGGGAAAATGCACCGTAGAGTTATTGCGCATCGTTTAAATGCAAAACGTCGCACAGCAGACGTCTTAATCAATGAGAAAGTCGATTTCTCAGGATTAATTTTATCCAAAGATGTCCTCAAAGGGTTGAAAAGTGCTGGATTTGAAAGACCATCACCAATTCAACTGAAAGCTATTCCTATTGGTCGTTGTGGTGTAGGTGAGTGGATTGTATATAATGCTTGTTTTTCTGTTTCTTTGTTGACAATATTTTCATACATTCAGCTAAATTTTGCCATGTTTCATGTGAGCAGTGAGAGTGCTACAAGCCTTAGCAACTTGGAAATGGCACTGCATTGATAGTTAGATTTCATTGATAATAGTCAACAAATTGGAAACTTTTCCTTATTGAGCTTTTCATCAAACAATCCATTAAGATAACAGAGGTACTTTTAGACATCATTTCACCATCATTCAGTCCACCAATGTACATGTTACAAAGGGTCACCACCAACTTTGATGAAATTGCACACTTTGTAGTTTTGAATTGGATGGCTTCTTATAGCTTTTGGTGTGAAGGAAATGTAGTCTTAATGTAGGAAAAGCACTCACTATCAGAAAAGTAAAGTGAACTCAAAAGTTTTAGTTTCATAGTTCATGCAAAGGTTTTCAATTAAAATGACTTTCCATTTAAGCCTTGTAAATTCTGTTGTCTAAAAAATTAAAAATTTAAAAAAGATTTCTTTATAGATTTGATTGCACAAGCCAAATCTGGCACAGGGAAAACATGTGTCTTTAGTGTGATTGCTTTGGAAAGCATCAGTCTTACAATGATGTCTATACAAGTGTTGGTTCTTGTACCGACTCGAGAGATAGCTGTTCAAATCAAGGATGTAATGAACTCTATTGGTCAACATATGCAAGGACTTCATGTAAATGTTTTTATTGGTGGTTTGTCTATTGAAGAAAACAAGAACAAGTTGAAACTTTGTCAAATTGCTATTGGTACACCAGGTAGGTGGAGCAGTTGAATAATGATCAATTGCATATCATTTGAGAATGAATACGTATAGCTTTGGGCAGAAATATATATTATAATTTGGAATGTCAGTGCCAAGCAAAGTATTATACATAAGCAATCATACAAAAAAATACATTTAATATCATCAAGTAAGGTACAAGCTAGTGTTTCTTCTTAATTGTAGGATACTTTTGTGAAATCAATTTTCAATCATTTTTAGGACGGTCAAACATCTAATTGACAGCAAACTTTTGTCTACTTCTTCCATTCGATTTGTATTCTTGATGAGGCTGATAAACTTTTGGAGGAAAACTTTCAAGATCAGATCAAGTAGACCATTAAATATATGGATAATTTGATTTTCCATATATGATCATGATTTTTCTTTCATAATATGATGGTTGAAACTTGTTTTATAATTTGTAGTTGGATATTTTCAACACTTCCTGAAAGCAAGCAAGTGTTGGCTTTGTCTGCAACCTATCCAAACTATCTTAACAAGCATTTACAGAAATATATGAGAAATCCAACTTTTGTTTGTTTGAATGCCATGGACCCTGCACTAGAAGGTGAGTGTTGTAAGTTATATTTATAGTTTAAGTTTAGTGAAAATGAACATTTATATTGTATGTACTGACTATTAAAAGTACATGAAAGTTTTAGGGATTCATCATTATTTTGCACAATAGGTCATTCTCTCCCACATAAAACATTTGATGAAAAGGTTGTAGTATTGGTCATACCTAGTACTAGGCTCGCATTTACATGCAAACACTGGACTGTTGGTCTAGACAAATCATCTAAATCTTTATTCTGTATGTTACCACTCAATGTATGTTACTCATTCTATTAACTTGTGAAACTGTTGTCCAGTGTGTTGCATGTTTGCAGGCTTATTTGATATGTCATTTATAATTTACTAATCTGTGCATTTGTTATATTGTTGAATATTCTACTGTAGGTTAATCATTTACTGGTTATGTTGTCACAGATATCTTTCCATCAATGCCTTATCTTTTCTAACTATCAAATATATGCTAACAAAAACTACATTGTGGTCAACAATTTGAGGTAGTTCTTAATTTTTATGTATAAATTTATTTCATAGAGCAAAGAATTTGAGTAAACTTTATAAAATGGTTTTTCTACACATATTTCAGGTATGTTTTATGTAATTTTAGATATTGGTCAAACATCTTAGCTATTTGTCAACAAAGTAGTTTTCCAGATTTTGTTTTCATATCAAGACATTCAAGATGATATTTTCACCTATTTATCAAATAAATAACAAATAAGACATCCACATTTTTATGAAACATGAAGTTTTGTCATACTGTTTTACATGTTACATTATAAAACAAGTTTCTGCTTTTACTGACTGTCTGAATTGCATCACTTTATTAACTTTGACTTTACCATGGATAACAAGATTGGAAGTGGAGCCAAGTTTATTTTTTAATGAGAAAGGTTGTCAGCCAAAATAAAACATCGTGCAATGAGAATTGAGCCATGGTAAATGTCGTATTCGATATCAATAATTTTGTCGTACGTTAAGTGTTTCTATAATTCTAATACTTACCAGTTATATATATTCAATTATGATAAATCATACTATGTGCATTACACTTTCTTGGTAACATGACATGAGATATTTTCCATTGCAATTTTCCATCCACATTTAAACTTTCAATATTTCCTAACGGTTGTTTCCCATTCCAACCACCACAGAGAAATATTTCTCGATTATGAACAAATGCAGTTGCTCCAGATCGTTCTTCATTCATTTCAGGTTCCTGTTGCCAACAATTTGAATCCCAGTTGAAAGACTCGACAGAATTCAAACGATTCTCTCCATCTCTTCCTCCACAAACAAAAATCTTTACTTTCCCCGTAAGAAAATTATATCGTTCTGTCGTTTCTGTTGTAAGAAACGTCATTTCATTACGACTTAATCTCATTTGCTCTTCGACATGAATCATCATTTCATCACGATTCAACTTCATTTGCTCTTTAAACATCTTTTGAAACATCTCCAATCTTTTGGTCAACTCGTCAATCTCTTTCCTCAAGAAACATGAATGAGATCGTCTGTATCTGAACACAAGCATCATTTTGCATTCTTCACATTCAATGAGACGGAACTCACATCGTTCTCTTTCATGTTCTTCAATCTCGTTTTTATTAAGGACTTCGTTACAACCTTCATTTCTACAAGGTGTAGGTGAATAACCACAGTTCTTCTCATGACGTTCGAGAAATTGAAGCTTCACTATTTCATGACAACCACGGTTGGCATTCTTACAGCGAATATCATGATCTTCTAACATTTCGGTGAGAATTCTAGGTGCATCCTGCAATGTCTTCGACGTAATTTGACAATTACATTGAGGACATTTGTTAGAAGAAAGTAAAAATCTTTCGATGCAAGAACGACAGAAATGATGCTGATTTGGACATTGAACAGGATCCTTAAATATTTTGAAACATATGGGACATTCAAATCTTGGATGAACTTTATCGAGAAATCTCTCTTGTTCATATCCACCATATGAGTCATTTCTAGACATTGCCGAAGACTTTTGTAATTTATTGACCAAGTTTACATTGTATGTTTGTATTTCTATTTCATGAAATAATGTTTCCATTTTCTTTGAGCATATCTTCCATTTTTATCGATTCTTGAATGTCTTCGCAAAGACGTTTCCTTTGGCTTCTATTTTCTCAAAACATGTCTTGCTTTCTAAAACGATAGATGTCTACGATTTTATGTTCTGCTATGGAAAGAAAATGGGTGGATGATTCAACACAAAGTTGTTGCCAAAGTTGTTTTCAAGCAGTGATCTTTTGTAAAGTTTGATGCATGATTTCGGCTGAACAAAAGTTCATTTTGATACATTCCTGCATAAAATTATACTTAAAGGATAATAATTGTTTGTTTGAAATCAGTTGAGAGAAAATTGTTTTATATATTATCATGAACTTGTCAAGTTATTATGGCTTTATGAAATTTTTCATTTAAGATTATTGTTATTCAGTTATATTCTTTTCTTTTTACAATCGTCGCCAAATTTAGTTCAAACTGTGATTTTTCAGCCCTTTAATGTATTCAACATTTTATCAAAGTAATAAAAGTTTATTTTACAATAATTGTATCGAGAATGTTAAATTATTATCAAGAATTCGTGTACAAAGAGTCTAATGTTTCGATGTTTTAAGTTGGGTGAAGACCGTGGGGCTGGGTCCAGTTGGGTCACACTTTCTCTGACTGTGTAAAATAGGTACATGGCGTACAAAAATTATTAATGATGTTACAAAACATGTTTTGGTTGTGGTAAAAATTTCCGTCCACGTATTTTATCCAAGACATGCCTGAGAACTGAAGGATATTAGAAATTTTTCGGTAAAAAAAGTCAACGGGACGTCAATTTTTAATATCTCAGGAATTATAAAGACTGTATATAGTCACTTTACTGTTGTTAAAAAAAATAGTCGGTTGAAAAAACATACATTCCAATATTACTAGTTCAGAGAATGAAATCTTTAATAAATACAAAAAATTAACCAACATTTCCCGTATAAGATATTAACATATGTTTAAAAAAGTATGAATTTAATTTTGTTTGCGGTAGAGGGACCCATCCAGCTAATTGTATACAGGTCAGTGGTCAATATATCAATGTTCACTCAACAAATTTTGTAATAGAAATTTTGAACATTTTTAGGGAAAATGCACCGTAGAGTTATAGCACATCGTTTAAGTGCAAAACGTCGCACAGCAGACGTTTTAATCAATGAGAAAGTCGATTTCTCAGGGTTAATTTTATCCAAAGATGTCCTCAAAGGGTTGAAAAGTGCTGGATTTGAAAGACCATCACCAATTCAAATGAAAGCTATTCCTATTGGTCGTTGTGGTGTAGGTGTGTGGATTGTATATAATGCTTGTTTTTCTGTAGGATGTTTCTTTGTTGACAACAGTTTCATACATTCAGCTAAATTTTGCCATGTGTCATGTTGGCAGTGAGTTTGCTACAAGTCTTAGCAACTTGGAAATGGCACTGCATTGATAGTTAGATTTCATTGATAATAGTCAAAATATTGTAAACTTTTCCTTATTGAGCTTTTCATCAAACAATCCATTAAGATAACAGAAGTACTTTTAAACGTCATTTCACCATCAATCAATTCACCAATGTACATGTTACAAAGTGTCACCACCAAACTTTGATGAAATTGCACGCTTAGTAGTTTGGAATTGGATGGCTTCTTATAGCTTTTGGTGTTAAGGAAATGTAGTTTTAATGTAGGAAAAGCACTCACTATCAGGAAAGTAAAGTGAACTCAAAATTTTTAGTTTGATACTTCATGCAAAGGTTTTCAATTAAAATAACATTCCATTTAAGCCTTGTAAAGTCTGTGGTCTAAAAATTAAAGATTTTAAAAAGATTTTTTTATAGATTTGATTGCACAAGCAAAATCTGGCACAGGGAAAACATGTGTCTTTAGTGTGATTGCTTTGGAAAGCATCATTCTTACAATGATGTCAATACAAGTGTTGGTTCTTGTGCCGACTCGAGAGATAGCTGTTCAAATCAAGGATGTAATCAACTCTATTGGTCAACATATGCAAGGACTTCATGTAAATGTTTTTATTGGTGGTTTGTCTATTGAAGATGACAAGAACAAGTTGAAACTTTGTCAAATTGCTATTGGTACACCAGGTAGGTGGAGCAGTTAAATATTTATCAATTGCATATCATTTGGGAATGAATACGTATAGCTTTGGGCAGAAATATATTTTCTAATTTGGAATGTCAGCGCCAAGCAAAGTACTATACATAAGCAATCATACAAAAAAATACATTTAATATCATCAAGTAAGGTACAAGCTAGTGTTTCTTCTTAACCTCAGATACATTTGTGAAATCAATTTTTCAATCATCATTTAGGACGGTCAAACATCTAATTGACAGCAAACTTTTGTCTACTTCTTCCATTCGATTGCTTATTCTTGATGAGGCTGATAAACTTTTGGAGGAAAACTTTCAAGATCAGATCAAGTAAGACCATTAAATATATGGATAATTTGATTTTCCATATATGATCATTGATTTTTTCTTTCATAATATGATGGTTGAAACTTGTTTTATAATTTGTAGTTGGATATTTTCAACACTTCCTGAAAGCAAGCAAGTGTTGGCTTTGTCTGCAACCTATCCAAACTATCTTAACAAGCATTTACAGAAATATATGAGAAATCCAACTTTTGTTTGTTTAAATGCCATGGACCCTACACTAGAAGGTGAGTGTTGTAAGTCATATTTATAGTTTAAGTTTAGTGAAAATGAACATTGATATTGTATGTACTGACTTTTAAAAGTACATGAATATGTTTTTAGGGATTCATCATTGTTTTTGCACAATACCAAGTCATTCTCTCCTACATAAAACATTTGATGAAAAGGTTGGTAATATTATTCATACCTAGTTAGCTATTGGTTCACACACACATGCAAACACTGGACTGTTGGTGTAAACATATCATCTAAATCTTTATTCTGTATGTTACCACTCAATGTATGTTACTCATTCTATTAACTTGTGAAGCTGCTGTCTGATGTGTTGCATGTTTGCAGGCTTTTATGATATGTCATTTACAAGTTACCTCATCTGTGCATTTGTTAAATTGTTCAATGTTTTACTGTAGGTTAATCATTTACTGGTTATGTTGTCACAGATATCTTTCCATCAATGCCTTATCTTTTCTAACTATCAAGTAAGGTATGTATCTAACAAAAAACTACATTGTGTTCATTGCCGTCACAATTTGTATGGTGGTTCTTAATTTTTATGTATAAATTTATTTCATAGAGCAAAGAATTTGAGTGAAACTTTGGCTAAAAATGGATTTCCTTCTACACATATTTCAGGTAGTGTTTGCTATGTAATTTATAGATCTTGGTCAATTATCTTAGCTCAATTTGTCATTTAAAGTAATTTTCCTTATTTTGTTTTCGAAATCATGAACACCAAGATGCTTTCTGGGTATTTTCTAATAAAAAGATTTATCAAAGTAAATAACAAAGTAGAGAGGTCATGCCACTGTGTTTTATAAACATGATGCTTTGTCATACTTTGTTTAGTGTTAGTTTATAAAACAAGTTTCTCCACTTTTGTACTGGCTAGTCTGTTAATTGTCATCACTATGTTAATTTTGTTCTCTGTCATTGGATAAAACAAGATTGAAATACAGTCATGTTTATTTTTTTATGTTTATTTTTTTGAGAAAGGTAATCAAGGCCAAAATGAACGTCTTGATGCAATGAGGAAGTTGAAGGAGTTCAAATGTCGTATTTTGATATCAACAGATCTTGTAAGTGACGTTAACTGATTTCTATATTTTCTTGCTAGGATACTTGGACGTCAGTTATAGTAGAAATATTCTTAATTTTAAAGAAATCATCTGTATTCCATCTAGGGTAACTTGTCATTGTTATGATTACATTAGTATTAAAGATAGCATTTTGTATTACTAACAAGCGTAACTTGTCAATATTGTTATACGGTAGCATTACGTATAACAACCAAGGGGTAACTCGTTAATATTTTGATTTATATTAAAGATAGCATCTTGTATTATTTCCAAGAGTAACTCGTCAATGTTGTGATAAATTTTATTAATGATAGCATCCGGTATACCGTGTTACAACGTCACTGGTTAATGTTATGATTAATATCAGAGGTAACATCCCGAGAGATTGCATCTTGAATTATAGTGTAGAGTGAATCTCCCATTGAATCTTCTCTACCATTATAAGTAATTATAAGTAGTACTGGTATTATTAGAATGATTTGTTTGATTTAAAATTATCTTTAAACAGGAGCATTAACATTCAAAATTTTATGTGGAAATTCATTTGTACTGAGATGATCCCTTCGTTGCACCATCTCTCCCTTATCACAACATCTATCCCTTCATCACAACATCTATCCCCTCATCACAACATCTATCCCCTCATCACAACATCTCTCCCCTCATCACAACATCTCTCCCCTCATCACAACATATATCCCTTGATCAAAACATCTATCCATACTTTATCTTCTGTATCTATAGATGTCTCGTGGCATCGATGCTGAACGTGTGAACCTTGTGATTAACATGGATCTTCCACGTGACTCTGAGACATATTTACATAGAGTTGGGAGGGCTGGACGTTACGGTAGGTCACCATTTAAATTATTTATAGATAGCTAATTACAACAGTTGTCCATTATTTTTTTTTTGACGAGGATTGCGTTATTGAAAATGGCGATTTTACATACTGCTAAAATATTTGAGGATAGTAGATCTCAAGGTAGAAAGATTTGAACCTGGTTGGCTATTTTTACTTGCACAATGTCATGTTTCGATGTTTGACAATGATATTATTATTTTTTTGTTCACGACGTAACACGTTTTTCTACAACAAGAAAAAAGACAAATGTTGATCAATACGTATAAAATGACGTCGATAAAATGACAAATAAGCTTATGCTTGTACCCTATATACCCTTATATCAACACATGCCACCAATGCATTCTACTTACATTCCTATAAAATCCATTGTTACATACCTAACCCATCCGTTTATTAAAGAATAATTTGGTATCATGATGGCTCATCAGAAATACATTTGCCATTATCAAAGCCATGTATCGTATGATAAGCCTTCGGTTATGGGAACCAACTTGTCATCTATTTTTTCTTACTATTTTTAATGCGTACGCCAAACATCTTGCTAACAGAGGAAAAATTTCATTCATTATTGGGGATTATGTTTAGTTTTGAACGTTAAACAGGATCGTATGGCGTGGCCATAAATTTCGTGGCCGCAGGAAAAGAGGAATCAAGTTTGAAAGACATCGAAATTAAATGTGGAATAAACTTCGATCCTTTGCCAGGTAATGTTTATGTTTTAAAGAATAATATCATAGCATGATATGAATTTTTTATAATAATCTAAAATATATTTGCTTCCACATTTAGTATTTATATTATTAGTATTTAGAATTATTACTATCATTGTCATTATCATAATTATTATTAATATTTAGAAGATTTATCTGAGCTCATATGTGAAGATGCGTTTGCCGAATGTAGTTTGATGAAGTCAAAAGGCGAGATACCTTCATTAACTTCTACGGCTGCTACAAGCATAGTTGGAGAAGGGAAGGTGAAAGAAGATGATGTCCTTTGCTGTGAAACTACAAACCTTGTTCATAATGGCGAAACGAGTTCCACAATGACGAAAGAAAATTTAGTTGAAGGTTTGAATGGAGGAGCGAAGAATAAAATTCACGAGATTGTAGCTTTCACTGACATTGTTGTTGATAAAAGTTTTAAATGTGTTAACAATAATGAACAAAAGAAAAATGAAGAAAGGTTAACGGGAGTAATTGAAAATAATTCAGACAATAGCGAAAGTTCCACAACGGAAATCTTGAACTATGGCATTATTAAAGATGATGAGTTGGCTGAAAACAAGAACATTTACACATCTCAAGCTTCTGTTGTTGCTGGCGTTTGTCGTCAAGGAAATGGACAGACTGTCGAGGATCCAGGAATTATGGGTGATGTGAAAAACGAATTTGTTGACGTTAAGAGTGAAAATGTTGCTGTTGAAAATCAGGAAGGTACGACATCCAAAGTGAACAGTGTAGAAGGAAAAGAAATCAAAAGTCATCACAACATTGAAACAATATACGATACAGAAAACAAACTAAATAACTTTAAAAGTGCTGTGATTTATCCTTCAACGTCACAATTCATCTTTCATAAACAATGGGGTAATGGATTTTTACTGAGAAAACAAATTGGATGAATGTAAGATGTCGGAATCCTCCGTTTGTGATGATTGTGTATTATCAAGCGAAAATTGCGACTGGCGTGAAGAGTCACGTGATTCTTGTGAAGAGTCATGTGATTCTACTGAAGAGTCATGTGATTCTACTGAAGAATCATGTGATTTGAGTGAAGAGTCAAGTAGTGCGTGTGAAGAGTCGTATGAATCGTATGAAAATTTGCGTGGTTCGTGTAAAGACTCGCGTGTTTCGTGTGAAGTAGCACACGATTTGTGTGTAAAGCTGCGCGATTTGTGTGAAAAATCGAGCGATTTGCACGCGCCTATCTCATGCAGGTATTTTGATGATATGTTTGTAAAACATTTAAACGATCATGCAAACACAGGCCTTCATAAAGATTTAGAAAACGAAAAACCATTATCCTGTTTGGCAAAGAGAAGAAGCTTCCTCGATGAGGTTAATGAATTTGGCTCAACAGAATTCGTCTCTGGTTATGAGAGAGAAGTTGTAGAAATGAGAACTTCTGCTCCACAAGAATGTGTTGGTGCACAGTCCTGCAATTTAGAAACTAATAAAACAAATACGACAGTCAATTCCACCGATTCCCGCAACGTATGGAACCATGGCAACGAAACCATGTTTTATGGTGCCACCACTGATGACGTCACAGCTTACATGGCGCAGTTGCCCGTTGATTGGACAAACATGTGGTATAGAGCCTACGATAAACAAACCAATCACATAATGAAATACACGAAGTTTTATCATGAAAGTTATTGATGAGGGATATCTGGTATTTTAATCTGCTAAAATACCTACTCTGTTCTTAGTAGGTTCCGTGAGGATTTTGTATGGATGAAGATGGAAAAATTAAATTCATATTTATGTTACTTAAATATAACATGAATGTCAAATGAACTTGCTTGCCATTACGTCATTGACGAAGTGAAAACGACGTCAGTAATGTTGTGTTCCCCCCCTGTTGCTGTGTGTGATGCAGGCTGTGACAAGTCACAAGATGTTGTTTCCCTTGTATTGAAAGATTTTCAAAAAAAGTCATATTTGCGTATTGTTGCTTGTGTCACAATTTTAGGAAATAATTATAAGATTGCTAAACAAAAGAATATATTCATTATGTACATCAATTTATACTTATATATCGACAAACTACAAAAAAGAATCAAATGACGATTTTATTTTAAATGAAATCGGAATCAACTCCAGCAAACAGTACACAAAATATTTGAGAATAATATTGAACTTCTAAGTAGGATTGTTTTAAAAAGAACCTGTCTTTTTTCTTCAATAATGTTGTTTTAGCTTTATCTACATTTTAGTATAAAAGTCTTCATTTTACATTTACGTTGTATCTTGTTAAAGATAAAGTTCCTTCATTTGACTTATTTCGTACGATAGAATTGAGTTCGCACCATTCTTAGTTTATTTTGAAATTTAAATACCACGAAGGTTCAACTGACGATTACACTTTAGCACATGTCTTTGTTATTTACCTTGTCTCATTTTCCCTAATTTTTTATGCTTACATATCGTATTATGTCCTTATTGTCTTGTTTTTTTTGTACTATCAGATCCAACAGTATAGGAGTTACAATATAATGAGACGAGACATTTACAGAAATTTCTAAGAACTACGCTTGATACTCAAATACGAAATCAGGGTCCATGATAAGTAATTCCACCAAACGAATCAACCAAATCATTTTCTGTTCATTTGCAACAGTTGCTGATCTTACATAGTCTGGAATACGAACGCTTTTTCTTAGTATGTGTTACATCGTTAAAGTTCATTGTACCTGTTGCAGTCACGTCATGTTCTTCCTTCAACTCCTGAAACAGTTTTATGAATACCATGTCAACGTTTGTATTATTCTGGAAATGAACGATAAGTTAGTGATAGATCGTTTAGGGATGAAGGTTATGAACGGGTTTCTCTTGGTAAATAAATCTTTTAGAAATAATAGATAACGTTGTGCAAGGGTTTCTTTCGGTATCTAAATCTCTTCGCTGCCATTTATAGTGTACCTAAGTTAGACATTCATTAGTACGATGATGATTATGTGAACTTCTTTCTTACTCTGTATATTGAGCGGGTTTCTAATAAATATTCATTCTCCCTTAAAATAAAAAAACTTTGGGGCTACATGAAAGAAATGGTTGTTTTGACTTAAGTTGTAATCAAATCACTTTCAGATTGCGATCTTTTGTACATTTAATGTAAATTTTATTAATATTACATTTTTCCATAACTTTGCATAAAATGTTTTTTAATCATTACCGAGAATTGGTATTTAAAGAAATCAGTTGTTACGGTTTTTAACGTTGGGCGCGATCATGACCTAGGTAGTTATATCTGTGTACATGTGTGACGATCATGACCTAGGTAGTTATATCTGTGTACTTGTGTGACAATTAATAAAAATAATTAACATACTGTTGCAAAATATAGTTTTAGAAACTTTAAGATAATTATTTACATTGCATTATAAGTTACGTACATGTTAACAGTTTATCAGTAATATAAATCACATGAAAATTGACATTTCTTAAAATGGCTACGATAAAAGAGGTAGGCGCCTTGTTCGAGCAAAAACGCTGTACTTTAAACTACAGACTTAAGTTTCTAAAATGGTTGTTTCATTTTACGACCGGCAAAAATTATTTTAGTGAAGCATAAAACATGTATGTTTTAGTATTTAAATTTTTAATAAATTGGAGAAACAATTGCAGCAGAAAATTCTCGTTTGGTCAACATAGGAGGTAGTTCTCTCCAGATGTTTGTACTCATATCAAGACATTCAACGGAATTAAGATACGATTCCTCGTCAAACCCACCAACCACAACAATAATATTTCCAATGATAACTGCTGAACATGCACATCTTTTATGATTAAGTGAAGGAAGCATTGTAGTTTGTCCTGTTTTCACATCATACATCAAAACTTTATCTAGTCTTTCATCATTATCATTTACACCTCCAATCAAGATTGCATTACCTTTATAGCTAACTATACCCATGGCACTTACAGCATATGGAAGTGGAGCCAAGGTTTTGCATTCCTTTTTACTGAGACTGTATGAATAAACAGTGTTCTTAATATGTTTTAATCCAGCAGATATTCCCCCACCAAATACTAAAACATCGTCGCCAATGAGAATAGAGCCATGGTAAAATCTTGGCTCTGGTATTTGCGCCAATAATTTTGTCGTATGTGGAGGATTTAGTTGAATACTGTAGATTGTATCAAAGGCTTCGTTACTATTATATCCACCAATCATAATCACATTATCATTATGGTAAATCATACTATGTCCATAACAATGTCTTGGTAACATGATATGAGATATTTTCCATTGCAATTTTCCATCCACATTTATACTTTCAATATTTTCTAACAGCTGTTTCCTATTGGAACCACCACAGACAAATATTTCTCGACCATGAACAAATGCAGTTGCTCTAGATCGTAGTTCTTTCATTTTTGGTTCCAGTTTCCAACAATTTAAATCCCAGTTGAAAGACTCCACAGAATTTAAATTATACTTCCCATCATAACCTCCGCAAACAAAAATCTTTACTTTTCCCGTAAGAAAATTACATCTTTCTGTCGTTTCTGTTGTAAGAAACTTCATTTCATTACGACTTAACCTCACTTGCTCTTCAACATGCTTAACCCTGTCATCTTGACTCTTTTCAAACATCTCCAATCTTTTCGTTAACTCGTCAATTTCCTTCCTCATGAAACATGGATGAGAACGCCTATGGTTAAATACGAGAATCATTTTGCATTCTTCACAATCGATAAGACGGAACTCACATCGTTCACTTTCATGTTCTTCAATCTCGTTTCTATTAACGACTTCGTCACAACCTTCATTTCTACAAGGTGTAGGTGAATAACCACAGTTCTTCTGATGACGCTGGAGAAATTGAAGCTTCATAATTTCAGGACAACCACGGTTAACATTCTTACAGCGAATATCAACATCTTCTAACATTTCGGTGACAATTCTAGGTATATCCTGCAATGTCTCCGACGTGATTTGACAATTACATTGAGGACATTTGTTCGAAGTATGCAGACATCTTTCGATGCAAGAACGACAGAAATAATGCTGATTTGGACATTGAACAGGATCCTTAAATACTTTAAAACATATAGGACATTCAAATCTTGGATGAACTTTATCGGCAAATCTCTCCTGTTCATATCCACCTTTCGAGTCATTTGTAGCCATTGTTGAAGACTTTTATAATTTACTGACAAAGTTTACATTGTATGTTCGTATTTCTGTTTCATGAAATAATGTTTTCATTTTCTTTATGCATATCTTCCATCTTTTTATCGATTCTTGAATGTCTTTGACAAGATGACCTCCTCGGGTTTTTATTTTCCCAAAACATGTCTTGCTTTCTAAAACGATAGATGTCTACGAATTTGTCACGGAATATGAAAGCCGTTCCGGCCAAAAGGGTATCGAATTTAAAAGAGGGTATCGAGTCGCAAGTGTGCTACCAAGAATCACGTGCAACATGGTCGAGTTTTGAAAGATTAAAAACACTGTTCCGAGAAATTTTTCGACCCAAAATATTTCAACAAAAAAAAACTATGGAGAATATTCAACAAAAAATAACCTATAATATAAAACAAATTCCGAAGAAGCAAGACATCTTGAGATTGCAAAATATGAATCAAACAAGGCGAGAAGTAAGCTGTAAATTTTCAACTTTATTTCAAAGTCATCCTCAGACAGAATGATATTTAAAACCATACATACACATAAATTTTTATAACGCATGAAATAAGTAAACGGAAATAAGCAATAGAAATTAAATAGTGTGATATTTACAATGAGTTGGAAGAGGTGTAGTATTTCAAAAGGATGAATTGAAACTGCCGACCCGACTGGTAGAATGAGTGTGTTATAAATTAAGAAAAGAGTTGTAATTCTTTGCTAGCCTTAAGTCCCGTGTTGAGAAAAGGTTTGTTATGTTTGATGAGTAGTGCTTCAAGAAAAGCAAGAATGTGGTAATTGTTAGATTTGGTTGAGTGAAGTATTTTATAGTTGTTGAATACAAGGTTTTCTATAGGAGAGGGAGTTCTGGGAGGTGGAGGGAGATCATTGAGTTGTGAGAACTGGTTTTGTAGAGTCGCTTGGAATTGAGCGTTTTCGCACTCAGAGAAATGCTGGCCAACTGCACTAGAAGAAAATCTGTTCGCATGTTCTCTGACAGGCATCTTTGTGTCATGCCGATGTAGGTTTTACCACAGCCAGGGCAAGTTATTTCGTATATGAGATTACTTCGAGAAAGTGAAGAAAGTTTGTCCTTGTTGGAGACAAAATAGGACAGTTTTTTAGTGTCATAAATAGTAATAAATTTCACCGGTTGAGAAAGATATTTTTGTATTTTTTTAAAACAGGATTTTAAGAGGAAATCACCACGCATGCCAAGATAAGGAATACGAACCCAGATTTTAGGTAGATGATCATCTATAGAAGAGCGGTTGTCAATGGGAATAGAATCATTGTATTTGGATTTTAGTTTTTTAAACAAAAAGTTTTTAACGCTGTTAGGATAACCGTTCCAAGACATGTAAGATTTGATTATTTCAATTTGATTGTTGAAAAGTGTTTTATTGCTACAAATTTTGAAGGCACGGTGGTAAAGAGATTTTACCCATGCAATTTTACGATGAAAAGGTTTGAAACTATAGAAATGTGAGTACTGACCAGTGTGGGTGTCTTTTCGGTAAATGTCAGTTCCGTCAAACGAAATTTTTATATCTAGAAAGTGAATTATGCCATCGTGAAATGTATCAACTGTGAATGTGAGATTGCCATCAAAACTGTTAAATTTCGATAATACAGCAGAAATATTGGAGGGTTTGATCAAAACAAGCCGAATGTAGTTTGATGAAATCAAAAGGCGAGATACCTTCATTAACTTCTACAGCTGCTACAACCATAGTTGGAGAAGGGAAGGTGAAAGAAGATGATGTCGTTTGCTGTGAAACTACAAACCTTGTTCATAATGGCGAAACGAGTTCCACAATGACGAAAGAAAATTTAGTTAAAGGTATGAATGGAGGAATGAAGAATAAAATTCACGAGACTGTAGCTTTCACTGACATTGTTGTTGATAAAAGTTTTAAATGTGTTAACAATAATGAACAAAAGAAAAATAAAGAAAAGTTAACGCGAGTAATTGAAAATAATTCAGACAATAGCAAAAGTTCCACAACGGAAATCTTCAACTATGGCATTATTAAAGATGATGAGTTGGTTGAAAGCAAGAACATTTACACATCTCAAGCTTCTGTCGTTGCTGACGTTTGTCGTCAAGGAAACGGACAGACTGTCGAGGATCCAGGAATTATGGGTAATGTGAAAAACGAATTTGTTGACGTTGAGAGTGAAAATGTTGCTGTTGAAAATCAGGAAGCTACGACATCCAAAGTGAACAGTGTAGAAGGAAAAGAAATCAAAAGTCAGCACAACATTGAAACAATGTACAATACAGAAAACAAACTAAATAACTTTAAAAGTGCTATGATTTATCCTTCAACGTCACAAGTCATGTTTCCTAAACAATGGGGTAATGGATTTTTTACCGAGAAAAACAAATTGGATGAATGTGAGATGTCTGAATTCTCGGTTTGTGATGATTGTGAATCGTCAAGCCAAAATTGCACTGGCGTGAAGAGTCACGTGATTCGTGTGAAGTGTCAAATGATTTTACCGAAGAGTCATGTGATTCTACTGAAGAGTCATGTGATTCTACTGAAGAGTCATGTGATTCTACTGAAGAGTCATGTGATTCTACTGAAGAGTCATGTGATTCTACTGAAGAGTCATGTGATTCTACTGAAGAGTCAAGTAGTGCGTGTGAAGAGTCGTATGAATCGTATGAAAATTTGCGTGGTTCGTGTAAAGACTCGCGTGTTTCGTGTGAAGTAGCACAAGATTTGTGTGTAAAGCTGCGTGATTTGTGTGAAAAATCGAGCGATTTACATGCGCCTATCTCATGCAGGTATTTTGATGATATGTTTGTAAAACATTTAAACGATCATGCAAACACAGGCCTTCGTAAAGATTTAGAAAATGAAAAACCATTCTCCTGTTTGGCAAAGAGAACAAGCTTGCTCGATGAGGTTAATGAATTTAGCTCAACAGAATTCCTCTCTGGTTATGAGAGAGAAGATGTTGAAATGAGAACTTCTGCTCCTCAAGAATGTGTTGGTGCACAATCCTGCAATTTAGAAACTAATAAAACTAATACGACAGTCAATTCCACCGATTCCCGCAACGTATGGAACCATGGCAACGAAGCCATGTTTTATGGTGCCACCACTGATGACGTCACAGCTTACATGGCGCAGTTGCCCGTTGATTGGACAAACATGTGGTATAGAGCCTACGATAAACAAACCAATCACATAATGAAATACACGAAGTTTTATCATGAAAGTTATTGATGAGAGATATCTGGTATTTTAATCTGCTAAAATACCTACTCTGTTCTTAGTAGGTTCCGTGAAGATTTTGTATGGATGAAGATGGAAAAATTAAATTTATATTTATGTTACTTAAATATAACATGAATGTCAAATGAGCTTGCTTGCCATTACGTCATTGACAAAGTGAAAACGACGTCAGTAATGTTGTGTCCCCCCCCCCTGTTGCTGTGTGTGATGCAGGCTGTGACAAGTCACAAGTTGTTGTTTCCCTTCATTGAAAGATTTTCAAAAAAAAGTCATATTTGCGTATTGTTGTTTGTGTCAAAATTTTAGAAAATAATTATAAGATAGCTAAACAAAAGAATATATTCATTATGTACATCAATTTATACCTATATATCGACAAACTACAAAAAAGAATCAATTGACGATTTTATTTTAAATGAAATCGGAATCAACTCCAGCAAACAGTATACAAAATATTTGAGAATAATATTGAACTTCTAAGCACGATTGTTTTAAAGTAATACTTGGGAACATTAAAAAGAACCTGTCTTTTTTCTTCAATAATCTTGTTTTAGCTTTATCTACATTTTAGTATAAAAGTCTTCATTTTACATTTACATTGCATCTTGTTAAAGATAAAGTTCTTTCATTTGACTTATTTTGTACGATAGAATTGAGTTCGCACCATTCTTAATTTATTTTGAAATTTAAATACCACGAAGGTTCAACGATAGATTACGCTTTAGCACGTGTCCTTGTTTTTTACCTTGTCTTATTTTTCCTAATTTTTTATGCTTAAATATCGTATTATGTCCTTATTGTCGTGTTTTTTGGTACTATCAAATCCAACAGTATAGGAGTTACAATATAAATGAGACGAGACATTTACAGAAATTTCTAAGAACTACGCTTGATACTTAAATACGAAATCAGGGTCCATGATAAGAAATCGACCAAACGAATCAACCAAATCATTTTCTGTTCATTTGCAACAGCTGCTGATCTTACATAGTCTGGAATACGAACGCTTTTTCTTAGTAAGTGTTACATCGTTAAAGTTCTTTGTACCTGTTGCAGTCAAGTCATGTTCTTCCTTCAATGCGTGACACAGTTTTATGAATACCATGTCAACGTTTGTATTATTTTGGAAATGAAAGATAAGTTAGTGATGGATCGTTTAGGGATGAAGGTTATGAACGGGTTTCTCTTGGTAAATAGATCTTTTAGAAATAATAGATAAGGTTGTACAAGGGTTTCTTTCGGTAACTAAATCTCTTCGCTGCCATTTATAGTGTACCTAAGTTAGGCATTCATTAGTGCAATGATGATTATATGAACTTCTTTCTTACTCTGTTATTGAGCGGGTTTCTAATAAACATTCATTCTCGCTCAAAATAAAAAAACTTTGGGCTACATGAAAGAAATGTTGTTTTGACTTAAGTTGTAATCAAATCATATTCAGATTGCAATGTTTTGTACATTCAATGTATATTTTATTAATAATACAGTTTTCCATAACTGTGCATAAAATGTTTTTTAATCATTACCGAGAACTGGTATTCAAAGAAATTAAGTGTTACGTTTTTAACGTTGGGTGCGATCATGACCTAGATAGCTATATATGTGCACTTGTGTGACAGTTATTAAGAATAATTAACATGCTGTTGCATAATATGTTTTTAGAAACTTTAAGGTAATTGTATATATTGCAATATAAGTTACGTACATGTTAACAGTTTATCAATGAAAATTGAATGTTCTTAAAATGGCTACGATAAAAGAGGTAGGCGCCCTATTCGAGTAAAAACGTTGTATTTTAAACTACAGACTTACGTTTCTAAAATGATTGTTTCATTTTACGACTGCCAAAAATTATTTTAGTAAAACATAAAACATGTATGTTTTAATAATGAAATTTTTAATATATTGGTGAAACAACTGCGGCAGGAAAATTTCTTTTGGTCATCATAGAAGGTAGTTCTCTCCAAACGTTTATACTCATATCAAGACATTCAACTGAATCAAGATACGATTCACCATTATATCCTCCCACCACAACAATAATATTTCCAATGATAACTGCTGAACATGAACATCTTTCATGATTAAGTGAAGGAAGCATTTTAGTTTGTCCTGTTTTCACATCATACATCAAAACTTTATCTAATATTTTACCTTTATCATTTAAACCTCCAATCAAGATTGCATTACCTTTATAACTGACTATACCCATGGCACTTACAGGATATGGAAGTGGAGCCAAGGTTTTACATTCTTTTTTACTGAGACTGTATGAATAAACAGTGTTTTTGATATCTTTCAATTGTTCAGATGTTTCCCCACCAAATACCAAAACATCGTCGCCAATTAGAATTGAGCCATGGTAACGTCTTGGCTTTGGTATTCGCGCCAACAATTTTGTCGTAAGTGGAGGATTTAGTTGAATACTGTTGATTGTATCAAAGGTTTCGTTACTATTATATCCACCAATCATAATCACATAATCATTATGATAAATCATACTATGTCCATTACACTTTCTTGGTAACATGACAGGTGATATTTTCCATTGCAATTTTCCATCCACATTTAAACTTTCAATATTTCCTAACTGTTGTTTCCCATTCCAACCACCACAGACAAATATTTCTCGACCATGAACATATGCAGCTGCTAAAAATCGTTTTTCTGTCATTTGTGTTTCCTGCTGCCAACAATTTAAATCCCAGTTGAAAGACTCCACTGAATTGAAATAATTCTTGCCATCATAACCTCCGCAAACAAAAATCTTTACTTTTCCCGTAAGAAAATTACATCTTTCAGTCGTTTCTGTTGTAAGAAACGTCATTTCATTACGACTTAACCTCACTTGCTTTTCAACATGCTTCGCCATTTCATCACGATTCATCTTCATTTGCTTTTCAACATGCTTAACTCTGTCATCTTGACTCTTTTGAAATATCTCCAATCTTTTGGTCAACTCGTCAATCTCCTTCCTCAAGAAACATGGATGAGAACGCCTATGCTTGAATACGAGACTCTTTTTTCATTCTTCACAATCGATGAGACGGAACTCACATCGTTCTCTTTCATGTTCTTCAATCTCGTTTTTATTAAGGATTTCGTCACAACCTTCATTTCTACAAGGTGTAGGTGAATAACCACAGTTCTTCTCATGACGTTGAAGAAATTGAAGCTTCATAATTTCAGGACAACCACGGTTGGCATTCACACAGCGAATATCAAGATCTTCTAACATTTCCCTAATGAACCTCGCTGTCTTTAATGTCTCCTTAGTGAGATGACATCGACATTCAGGACATTTATCAGAAGTTAACAAGTATCTTTCGATACAAGTGCGACAGAAATAATGTTCGTTTGGACATTGAACAGGATCTTTAAATATCATTATACATATAGGACATTCAAATCTTGGATGAACTTTATCGGCAAATCTCTCTTGTTCATATCCACCATACGAGTCATTTGTAGCCATTTTCGAAGACTTTTATAATTTACTGACAAAGTTTACACTGTATGTTCGTATTTCTGTTTCATGAAATAAACTTTCCATTTTCTTTTTGTATATCTTCCATCTTTTTATCGATTCTTGAATGTCTTTGACAAGATGACCTCCTCGGGTTTTTATTTTCTCAAAACATGTCTTGCTTTCTAAAACGATAGATATCTACGATTTTATGTTCTGATATGGAAAGAAAATGGGTGGATGATTCATCACAAAGTTTTTGCCAAAGTTGTTTTCAAACTGTGATCTTTTGTAAAGTTTGATGCATGATTTCGGCTGGACAATAGTTCATAATGATACATTCCTGCATAAAGTTATACTTCAATGATAATAATTGCTTGTTTGAAATCAGTTGAGAAGAGAAAATTGTTTCATTTATTATCATGAACTTATCAAGTTATTATGGCTATATGATATTTTTTATTTAAGATTATTGTTATTCAGTTATATTCATTTCTTTACACAATCGTCGCCAAATTTTTGGTAAATCAGTTGAAACTGTGATCTTTTCAACCCTTTAATGTATTCAACATTTTATCAAAGTAATAAAAGTTTATTTTACAATAATTGTATCGAGAATGTTTAATTATTACCAAGAATTCGTATTCAAAGAGTCTAATGTTTTGATGTTTTAAGTTGGGTGAAGACCGTGGGGTTGGGTCCAGTTGGGTCACACTTTCTCTGACTGTGTAAAATAGGTACGTTCTGCGTACAAAAATTATTGATGATGTTACAAAACATGTTTTGGTTGTGGTAAAAATTTCCGTCCACGTATTTTATCCAATACATGCCTGAGAACTGAAGGATATTAGAAATTTTTCGGTAAAAAAAGTCAACGGGACGTCAATTTTTAATATCTCAAGAATTATAAAGACTTTATATGGACACTTTACTGTTGTTAAAAAAAATAGTCGGTTGAAAAAACATACATTCCAATATTACTAGTTCAGAGAATGAATTCTTTAATAAATACAGAAAATTAACCGCTCACAAACGTTCAATCCTTCAAGTATCTTGGCAGTACTGTCACCAGCGACTGCTCCATTGACAAAGAACTTGACAACCGCATACAGTGTGCCAGTTCGTCATTCGGCAGGCTATGGAAACGTCTGTGGTCTTCGCATGACATTAAAGTTACTACAAAGATCGCCGTGTATAATGCAGTGGTACTGTCGACTCTCTTGTATGGTGCCGAATCTTGGACGTTATACCGTAGACACGTCACACGTCTCCGTCAGCTACAACAACGTCACCTACGCGCAATCCTCCGCATTTGCTATCAACAAAGAGTAACGAATGACGAAGTTCTGACGAAATGCGAAAGAATTGTTTCGGTCGCTGAACGTCATTTACGGGCCAAAAAAGAGCTCCGTTGTCCCGCTGCTCAACTCGGACGGTACCAAGCTCCTTACGACATCCGACGACATCCGAGAACGGTGGACTGAGCACTTCACACAGCTTCTAAGCGAGACCAGCATCTATGATGAGGATGTCATCAACAACCTCCCTCAACGACCCATGATTGACACTCTTGGTGATGTGCCCACTCTCGAAGAAGTTGAAAATGCCATCAAACATATCAAGTGCAACAAAAGTGTGGGCCCTGATGGAATTCCACCAGAATTATTTGTGTGCGGAGGACCCTTGGTTGCAAAACATCTGCATGGCATAACTGAAAAGATCTGGTCCGATGAGACCATTCCTGCTGAACTCCGTGATGCAAACATTATCACCATCTTCAAGAAGAATGACCGCCATAACCCCAACAATTATCGAGGCATCAGTCTGTTGGCTGTAGCCGGGAAAATAATCGCTCTTGTGTTGCTAAACAGAATGCGCGATCCTATTGCCGAAGCAGTACTGCCAGAAACCCAGTGTGAATTCCGCCGAAATCGTGGAACGACTGATATGATATTCGCCCTTCGACAGCTCATGGAGAAATCGAGAGAACAGAACCAAAAGCTATACATGACTTTTGTTGACTTTACCAAAGCGTTTGATCTTGTGAACCGTGAGGCACTGTGGACCATCGTCGCAAAAATGGGCTGCCCACCAAAATTTGTCAATATCTTAAAGTTATTACATATCAACATGTGCGTCAAGATCTCGGTAGGCGGCGAGTTGACTCGTGACATTCAATACAACAATGGAGTGAAGCAAGGTTGTATACTTGCTCCCACCCTCTTTTCCCTCTTTGCGACTGCTCTCTTCACATATGCCTTTGAAAACGTACCTGAAGAAGGCATATACATACGATCCAGGATGGATGGCTCGCTCTACAACCTTCGTCGCCTCCAATCCAGCACCAAATGCACGCGGACACTGATGAGAGAATTTCAATATGCAGATGATTGCGTTTTTGTTGCCAACTCGGAGGAATCCCTTCAGCGCATGATGGATAGCTTCGCGGCTGCTACCAAATCCTTTGGCGTTATCATCAACACGAAGAAAACAGAAGTCATGTCTCTCTCGTACTCACCGATCACATCTCCGATCACTGTCAATGACACTCCGCTCGCAAACGTTCAATCCTTCAAGTATCTTGGCAGTACTGTCACCAGCGACTGCTCCATTGACAAAGAACTTGACAACCGCACATAGTGTGCCAGTTCGTCATTCGGCAGGCTGTGGAAACGTCTGTGGTCTTCGCATGACATTAAAGTTACTACAAAGATCGCTGTGTATAATGCAGTGGTACTGTCGACTCTCTTGTATGGTGCCGAATCTTGGACGTTATACCGTACACACGTCACACGTCTCCGTCAGCTACAACAACGTCACCTACGCGCAATCCTCCGCATTTCCTATCAACAAAGAGTAACGAATGACGAAGTTCTGACGAGAGCCAACTCCATGGACATTGAGATTACCCTCGCCAAAATGCAGCTAAGGTGGGCTGGTCATGTTGCTCGCATGGCAAACAATCGATTACCCAAACAGCTACTCTTTGGAGAGCTCGCTGAAGGAAAGAGACGTACTGGTCGTCCGCTCCTGCGTTGGAAAGACTCTCTCAAATACACTTTGAAAACATGTCAAATTTCAATAGATAATTGGCAACTCGAAGCGGCGGATCGATACGACTGGAGAGACAAGTCACGTAACGGTCTCAATAAGAAGGATGATTTGAGGCGGCGGAGCAACGCTGTAAAACGATCAAGACGTCACGCTACCAGGAACGCCTCCACTGTCGCAGACTCGGGAGAATTTCGTTGCCAACACTGCAACAGGACCTGCGCAAGCCGCATTGGCATGTTAAGTCACGAGCGCGCTTGTGGAAGTCAGTGAACTAAATGGACTTTTGCAGACAGCCATCGTCGTTTCGACGGGCAGCAATACATACATTTACTTTGTAAGTTTGTAAATGATGATCGTCCAGGTTAATAAAGTCCTGAGAAGGACTGTTTTTGATGTTGTTGACTGACGTTTCGACAACCTTAGCGGTAGTCATCTTCAGAGTCAAATGAGGAGTAAACGTCAGGTTAGCCGTATTTGTTGTCTGGTTCTTACGTCATTGTATTGTGTGTACAGGAAATGTGCAGGAAATGTGTATTTTCATTGTGGATTAGTGTGAAGTGAAATATTTTATTTTTAGTTGTGATGTGTGATTTAGGTGTGACGTTTTTAGTTGTAGTGTGTGGGTGTCAATTGTGTATTGTCATTGTGAATTAGTTTGAAGTGTAATGTTTTTAGTTGATCGTTTGTTTGTATTGTGAATAAGTCGTTTGTAAGGTGCCGGTAATTGCTGTGATCTGTTCAGGGGGGTTTGTTCCAAGTTGGTATACCAACTTTCTAATGTAAGCCGTTGTCTATAGTCAGTACTGTAAGTTATGCATTTTGCCGAGTCCCAGTCAATGTTGTGCTTTGTGATTCGGTGATGTTCGGCAATGTGATTAGTTTTGTCTTGTTTCTTAGTAGCTCGTTTGAGCTCAGTAAGTCTTATGTTTAAGTTCCTGCCAGTTTCCCCGATATAGGAGGCGTAGCAGTCGGAGCAGTTTATTTTGTAAACTGCACCTTTTCGTTCGTTGGGTTGTTCTTTGTCCTTTATGTTCGTTAGTACTTGTCGTAATGTTGTTAAAAAAAATAGTCGGTTGAAAAAACATACATTCCAATATTAATAGTTCAGAGAATGAATTCTTTAATAAATACAGAAAATTAACCAACATTTGATGTATAAGATATTAACATATGTTTAAAAAAGTATGAATTCAGTTTTGTTTGCGGTGGAGGAACCCATCCAGCTAATTAGTAAACAGGTCAGTGGTAAATGTATCAATGTTCACTCAACAAATTTTGTAATAGAAGGTTTGAACATTTTTGGGAAAATGCACCGCAGAGTTATTGCACATCGTTTAAGTGCAAAACGTCGTACAGCAGATGTCTTAATCAATGAGAAAATCGATTTCTCAGGGTTAATTTTATCCAAAGATGTCCTCAAAGGGTTGAAAAGTGCTGGATTTGAAACACCATCACCAATTCAACTGAAAGCTATTCCTATTGGTCGTTATGGTGTAGGTGAGTGGATTGTATATAATGCTTGTTTTTCTGTAGGATGTTTCTTTGTTGACAACAGTTTCATACATTCAGCTAAATTTTGCCATGTGTCATGTGGGCAGTGAGTTTGCTACAAGCCTTAGCAACTTGGAAATGGCACTGCATTGATAGTTAGATTTCATTGATAATAGTCAACTTATTGGAAACTTTTCCTTATTTAGCTTTACATCAAACAATCCATAAAGATAACAGAAGTACTTTTAAACATCATTTCACCATCATTCAGTTCACCAATGTACATGTTACAAATGTTCACCCCCAAATTTTGATGAAATTGCATGCTTAGTAGTTTTGAATTGGATGGCTTCTTATAGCTTTTGGTGTTAAGGAAATGTAGTCTTAATGTAGGAAAAGCACTCACTATCAGAAAAGTAAAGGAACTCAAAATTTTTAGTTTGATAGTTCATGCAAAATGACTTTCCATTTAACTCTTGTAAAGTCTGTTGTCTAAAAAATTAAAAATTTAAAAAAGATTTCTCTATAGATTTGATTGCACAAGCCAAATCTGGCACAGGGAAAACATGTGCCTTTAGTGTGATTGCTTTGGAAAGCATCATTCTTACAATGATGTCAATACAAGTGTTGGTTCTTGTGCCGACTCGAGAGATAGCTGTTCAAATCAAGGATGTAATGATCTCTATTGGTCAACATATGCAAGGACTTCATGAAAATGTTTTTATTGGTGGTTTGTCTATTGAAGAAGACAAGAACAAGTTGAAACTTTGTCAAATTGCTATTGGTACACCAGGTAGGTGGAGCAGTTAAATATTGATCAATTGCATATCATTTGGGAATGAATACGTATAGCTTTGGGCAGAAATATATATTATAATTTGGAATATCAGTGCCAAGCAAAGTATTATACCTAAGCAATCATACAAAAAAATACATTTAAAATCATCAAGTAAGGTACAAGATAGTGTTTCTTCTTTAACTTGTAGGATACATTTGTAAAATCAGTTTTTCAATTATTCTTTAGGACGGGTGAAACATCTAATTGACAGCAAACTTTTGTGTACTTCTTCCATTCGATTGCTTATTCTTGATGAGGCTGATAAACTATTGGAGGAAAACTTTCAAGATCAGATCAAGTAAGACCATTAAATATGTGGATAATTTGAATATCATTGATTTTTTTCTTTTATAATATGAGGGTTAAAACTTGTTTTATACTTTGTAGTTGGATATTTTCAACACTTCATGAAAGCAAGCAAGTGTTGGCTTTGTCTGCAACCTATCCAAACCATCTTAGCGAGCATTTACAGAAATATATGAGAAATCCAACTTTTGTTTGTTTAAATGCCATGGACCCTGCACTAGAAGGTGAGTAATGTAAGTCATATGTATAGTTTAAGTTTAGTGAAAATGAACATTGATATTGTATGTACTGATTTTTAAAAGTACATGAATATGTTTTAAGGGATTCATCATTATTTTTGCACAATACCAAGTCATTCTCTCCCACATAAAACATTTGATGAAAAGGTTGGTAGTATTATTCATACCTAGTTGGCTATAGGCTCACACACACACATGCAAACACTGGACTGTTGGTCTAGACATCTAAATCTTTATTCTGTATGTTACCACTCAATGTATGTTACTCATTCTATTAACTTGTGAAGCTGCTGTACAGTGTGTTGCATGTTTGCAGGCTTATTTGATATGACATTTATAATTTACCTTAATCTGTGCATTTGTTAAAGTGTTGAATATTCTACTGTAGGTTAATCATTTACTGGTTATGTTGTCACAGATATCCTTCCATCAATGCCTTATCTTTTCTAACTATCAAATAAGGTACGTATTTAAGAAAAGACTACATTGTGTTCATTGTGTTCCTTGGGTAATTTTTCTTATTTTGTTTTTGTAATCATGAACACCAAGATGCTTTCTGGGTATTTTCTAATAAAAATATTTACCAAAGTAAATAACAAAGTAGAGATGTAATGCCACTGTGTTTTAGAAACATGATGTTTTGTCATACTTGGTTAGTGTTAGTTTATAAAACAAGTTTCTCTACTTTTGCACTGGCTGGTCTGTTAATTGTCATCACTTTGTTAATTTTGTGCTCTGTCATTGGATAAACCAAGAATGAAATACAGTCATGTTTATTTTTTATGTTTGTTTTTTGAGAAAGGTGGTCAAGGCCAAAATGAACGTCTTGATGCAATGAGGAAGTTGAAGGAGTTCAAATGTCGTATTTTGATATCAACAGATCTTGTAAGTGACGTTAACTGATTTCTATTTTTGTCTTGCTTTGATACTTGGACGTCAGTTATAGTAGAAATATTCTTAGTATTAAAGATAGCATCTGTATTATTTCTAAGAGTAACTCGTCAATGTTGTGATAAATTTTATTAATGATAGCATCCCGTATACTGCGTTACAACGTCACTCGTTAATGTTATGATTAATATCAGAGGTAACATCCCGAGGGATTGCATCTTGAATTATAGTGTAGAGTGAATCTCCCATTGAATCTTCTCTACCATTATAAGTAATTATAAGTAGTACTGGTATTATTAGAATGATTTATTTGATTTAAAATTATCTTTAAACACGAGCATTAACATTAAGAAATATATGTGGAAATTCATTTGTACTAACAACATCTCTCCCCTCATCACAACATTTATCCCCTCATCACAACATCTCTCCTCATCACAACATCTCCCCCTCATCACAACATTTATCCCCTCATCACAACATCTCTCACCTCATCACAACATCTCTCCCCTTATCACAACATTTATCCCTTGATCAAAACATCTATCCATACTTTATCTTCTGTATCTATAGATGTCTCGTGGCATCGATGCTGAACGGGTGAACCTTGTGATTAACATGGCTCTTCCATGTGACTCTGAGACATATTTACATAGAGTTGGGAGGGCTGGACGTTACGGTAGGTCATCATTTAAATTATTTATAGATAGCTAATTGCAACAGTTGTCCATTATTTTTTTGACGAGGATGGCGTTACTGAAAATGGCGATTTTACATACTGCTAAAATATTTGAGGATAGTAGATCTCAAGGTAGAAAGATTTGAATCTGGTTGGCTATTTTTACTTTCACAATGTCATTTTTCGATGTTTACCAATGATATTATTTTTTTTGTTCACGACGTAACACGTTTTTGCACAACAACAAAATAGACAAATGTTGATCAATACGTATAAAATGACGTCGATAAAAAGACAAATAAGCTTATGCTTGTACCCTATGTACCCTTATATGAACCCATGCCACCAATCCATTCTACTTACATTCCTATAAAATCCATCGTTACCTACCTAACCCATCCGTCTATTAAAGAATAATTTGTTATCATGAGGGCTCATCAGAAATACATTTGCCATTATCAAAGCCACGTATCGTATGATAAGTCATCGACTATGGGAACCAACTTCTCATCTATTTTTTCATACTTTTTTAATGCGTACGCCAAACATCTTGCTAACAGAGGAAAAATTTCATTCATTATTGGGGATTATGTTTAGTTTTGAACGTTAAACAGGATCGTATGGCGTGGCCATAAATTTCGTGGCTGCAGGAAAAGAGGAATCAAGTTTGAAAGACATCGAAATTAATTGTGGAGTAAACTTCGATCCTTTGCCAGGTAATGTTTATGTTTTAAAGAATAATATCATAGCATGATATGAATTTTTTATAATAATCTAAAATATATTTGCTTCCACATTTAGTATTTATATTATTAGTATTTAGAATTATTACTATCATTGTCATTATCATAATTATTATTAATATTTAGAAGATTTATCTGAGCTCATATGTGAAGATGCGTTTGCCGAATGTAGTTTGATGAAGTCAAAAGGTGAGATACCTTCATTAACTTCTACGGCTGCTACAACCATAGTTGGAGAAGGGAAGGTGAAAGAAAATGATGTCCTTTGCTGTGAAACTACAAACCTTGTTCATAATGGCGAAACTAGTTCCACTATGACGAAAGAAAATTTAGTTGAAGGTTTGAATGAAGGAGCGAAGAATAAAATTCATGAGATTGTAGCTTTCACTGACATTGTTGTTGATAAAAGTTTTAAATGTGTTAACAATAATGAACAAAAGAAAAATGAAGAAAAGGTTAACGGGAGTAATTGAAAATAATTCAGACAATAGCGAAAGTTCCACAACGGAAATCTTGAATTATGGCATTATTAAAGATGATGAGTTGGCTGAAAACAAGAACATTTACACATCTCAAGCTTCTGTCGTTGCTGACGTTTGTCGTCAAGGAAACGGACAGACTGTCGAGGATCCAGGAATTATGGGTAATGTGAAAAACGAATTTGTTGACGTTAAGAGTGAAAATGTTGCTGTTAAAAATCAGGAAGCTACGACATCCAAAGTGAACAGTGTAGAAGGAAAAGAAATCAAAAGTCAACACAACATTGAAACAATATACGATACAGAAAACAAACTAAATAACTTTAAAAGTGCTATGATTTATCCTTCAACGTCACAAGTCATCTTTCATAAACAATGGGGTAATGGATTTTTTACTGAGAAAAACAAATTGGATAAATGTAAGATGTCGGAATCCTCCGTTTGGGATGATTGTGAATTGTCAAGCCAAAATTGCGTCGGGCGTGAAGAGTCACGTGATTCTTTTGAAATGTCAAATGATTCTTGTGAAATGTCAAATGATTCTACCGAAGAGTCATGTGATTCTACTGAAGAATCATGTGATTTGAGTGAAGAGTCAAGTAGTGCGTGTGAAGAGTCGTATGAATCGTATGAAGATTTGCGTGGTTCGTGTAAAGACTCGCGTGATTCGTGTGAAGTAGCACACGATTTGTGTGTAAAGCTGCGCGATTTTTGTGAAAAATCGAGCGATTTACATGCGCCTATCTCATGCAGGTATTTTGATGATATGTTTGTAAAACATTTAAACGATCATGCAAACACAGGCCTTCGTAAAGATTTAGAAAATGAAAAACCATTCTCCTGTTTGGCAAAGAGAACAAGCTTGCTCGATGAGGTTAATGAATTTAGCTCAACAGAATTCCTCTCTGGTTATGAGAGAGAAGATGTTGAAATGAGAACTTCTGCTCCTCAAGAATGTGTTGGTGCACAATCCTGCAATTTAGAAACTAATAAAACTAATACGACAGTCAATTCCACCGATTCCCGCAACGTATGGAACCATGGCAACGAAGCCATGTTTTATGGTGCCACCACTGATGACGTCACAGCTTACATGACGCAGTTGCCCGTTGATTGGACAAAGATGTGGTATAGAGCCTACGATAAACAAACCAATCACATAATGAAATACACGAAGTTTTATCATGAAAGTTATTGATGAGGGATATCTGGTATTTTAATCGGTTAAAATACCTACTCTGTTCTTAGTAGGTTCCGTGAGGATTTTGTATGGATGAAGATGGAAAAATTAAATTTATATTTATGTTACTTAAATATAACATGAATGTCAAATGAACTTGCTTGCCTTTACGTCAGTGACGAAGTGAAAATGACGTCAGTAATGTTGTGTCCCCCTGTTGCTGTGTGTGATGCAGGCTGTGACAAGTCACAAGATGTTGTTTCCTTTTATTGAAAGATTTTCAAAAAAAAGTCATATTTGCGTATTGTTGTTTGTGTGACAATTTTAGAAAATAATTATAAGATAGCTAAACAAAAGAATATATTCATTATGTACATCAATTTATACTTATATATCGACAAACTACAAAAAAGAATCAAATGACGATTTTATTTTAAATGAAATCGGAATCAACTCCAGCAAACAGTATACAAAATATTTGAGAATAATATTGAACTTCTAAGCAGGATTGTTTTAAAGTAATACTTGGGAGCATTAAAAAGAACCTGTCTTTTTTCTTCAATAATCTTGTTTTAGCTTTATCTATATTTTAGTATAAAAGTCTTCATTTTACATTTACGTTGTATCTTGTTAAAGATAAAGTTCTTTCATTTGACTTATTTCGTACGATAGTATTGAGTTCGCACCATTCTTAGTTTATTTTGAAATTTAAATATCACGAAGGTTCAACTGACGATTACACTTTAGCACGTGTCCTTGTTATTTACCTTGTCTCATTTTTCCTAATTTTTTATGCTTACATATCGTATTATGCCCTTATTGTCGTGTTTTTTGGTACTATCAGATCCAACAGTATAGGAGTTACAATATAATGAGACGAGACATTTACAGAAATTTCTAAGAACTACGCTTGATACTCAAATACGAAATCAGGGTCCATGTTAAGTAATTCAACCAAACGAATCAACCAAATCATTTTCTGTTCATTTGCAACAGCTGCTGATCTTACATAGTCTGGAATACGAACGCTTTTTCTTAGTAAGTGTTACATCGTTAAAGTTCATTGTACCTGTTGCAGTCATGTCATGTTCTTCCTTCAACGCGTGACACAGTTTTATGAATACCATGTCAACGTTTGTATTATTCTGGAAATGAAAGATAAGTTAGTGATGGATCGTTTAGGGATGAAGGTTATGAACGTGTTTCTCTTGGTAAATAAATCTTTTAGAAATAATAGATAAGGTTGTGCAAGGGTTTCTTTCGGTATCTAAATCTCTTCGCTGCCATTTATAGTGTACCTAAGTTAGGCATTCATTAGTGCGATGATGATTATGTGAACTTCTTTCTTATTCTGTATATTGAGCGGGTTTTTAATAAACATTCATTCTCGCTCAAAATAAAAAAAACTTGAGGCTACATGAAAGAAATGGTTGTTTTGATTTAAGTTGTAATCAAATCACTTTCAGATTGCGATTTTTGTACATTTAATGTATATTTTATTAATAATACAGTTTTCCATAACTGTGCATAAAATGTTTTTTAATCATTACCGATAACTGGTATTTAAAAAAATCAATTGTTACGGTTTTTAACGTTGGGTGTGATCATGACCTAGGTAGCTATATCTGTGTACATGTGTGACGATCATGACCTAGGTAGCTATATCTGTGTACATGTGTGACAATCATGACCTAGGTAGCTATATCTGTGTACATGTGTGACGATCATGACCTAGGTAGCTATATCTGTGTACATGTGTGACGATCATGACCTAGGTAGCTATATCTGTGTACTTGTGTGACAATCATGACCTAGGTAGCTATATCTGTGTACATGTGTGACGATCATGACCTAGGTAGCTATATCTGTGTACATGTGTGACGATCATGACCTAGGTAGCTATATCTGTGTACATGTGTGACGATCATGACCTAGGTAGTTATATCTGTGTACTTGTGTGACGATCATGACCTAGGTAGCTATATCTGTGTACATGTGTGACAATCATGACCTAGGTAGCTATATCTGTGTACATGTGTGACGATCATGACCTAGGTAGCTATATCTGTGTACATGTGTGACGATCATGACCTAGGTAGCTAAATCTGTGTACTTGTGTGACAATCATGACCTAGGTAGCTATATCTGTGTACATGTGTGACGATCATGACCTAGGTAGCTATATCTGTGTACATGTGTGACAATCATGACCTAGGTAGCTATATCTGTGTACATGTGTGACGATCATGACCTAGGTAGCTATATCTGTGTACATGTGTGACGATCATGACCTAGGTTGCTATATCTGTGTACATGTGTGACAATCATGACCTAGGTAGCTATATCTGTGTACATGTGTGACAATCATGACCTAGGTAGCTATATCTGTGTACATGTGTGACGATCATGACCTAGGTAGCTATATCTGTGTACATGTGTGACGATCATGACCTAGGTAGCTATATCTGTGTACATGTGTGACAATCATGACCTAGGTAGCTATATCTGTGTACATATGTGACAATCATGACCTAGGTAGCTATATGTGTGTACATATGTGACGATCATGACCTAGGTAGCTATTCTGTGTACATGTGTGACAATCATGACCTAGGTAGCTACATCTGTGTACTTGTGTAACGATCATGACCTAGGTTGCTATATCTGTGTACATGTGTGACAATCATGACCTAGGTTATATCTGTGTACATGTGTCGATCATGACCTATATCTGTGTACATGTGTGACGATCATGACCTAGGTAGCTATATCTGTGTACTTGTGTGACGATCATGACCTAGGTAGCTATATCTGTGTACATGTGTGACGATCATGACCTAGGTAGCTATATCTGTGTACATGTGTGACGATCATGACCTAGGTAGCTATATCTGTGTACATGTGTGACGATCATGACCTCGGTAGCTATATCTGTGTACATGTATGACGATCATGACCTAGGTTGCTATATCTGTGTACATGTGTGACGATCATGACCTAGGTAGCTATATCTGTGTACATGTGTGACAGTTATTAAGAATATTTAACATACTGTTGTAAAATATGTTTTTAGAAACTTTAAGGTAATTATTTACATTGCATTAAAAGTTACGTACATGTTAACAGTTTATCAGTAATATAAATCTCATCATGAAAATTGACATTTCTTAAAATGGCTACGAGAAAAGAGGTAGGCGCCCTATTCGAGCAAAAACGTTGTACTTTAAACTACAGACTTAAGTTTCTAAAATGGTTGTTTCATTTTACGACTGCCAAAATTTATTTTAGTAAAACATAAAACATGTATGTTTTAGTAATGAAATTTTTAATAAATTGGTGAAACAACAGCAGTAGGAGCGCTTCGCTTGGTCAACATAGGAGGTAGTTCTCTCCAAACGTTTGTACTCATATCAAGACATTCAACTGAATCAAGATACGATTCACCATCATATCCACCAACCACAACAATAATATTTCCAATGATAACTGCTGAACATCCATATCTTTTATGATTAAGTGAAGGAAGCATTTTAGTTTGTCCTGTTTTTACATCATACATCAAAACTTTATCTAAGTATTCACGTTTATCATTTAAACCCCCAATCAAGATTGCATTACCTTTATAACTGACTATACCCATGGCACTTACAGGATATGGAAGTGGAGCCAAGGTCTTACATTCCTTTTTACTGAGACTGTATGAATAAACAGTGTTTTTGATATCTTTCTCGTTTTCAGATATTCCCCCACCAAATACTAAAACATCGTCGTCAATGAAAATTGAGCCATGGTAACGTCTTGGCTCTGGTATTAGCTCCAATAATTTCGTCGTATGTGGAGGATTTAGTTGAATACTGTAGATTGTATCAAAGGCTTCGTTTCTGTTATATCCACCAATCATAATCACATTATCATTATGGTAAATCATACTATGTCCATAACACTTTCTTGGTAACATGACAGGAGATATTTTCCATTGCAATTTTCCATCCTTATTTAAACTTTCAATATTTTCTAACGGTTGTTTCCCATTCCAACCACCACAGACAAATATTTCTCCACCATGAACAAATGCAGCTGCTGCAGATCGTTTTTCTTTCGTTTGTGGTTCCTTTTGCCAATAATTTAAAACCCAGTTGAAAGACTCGACAGAATTAAAATTATTGTTGCCATCATAACCTCCACAAACAAAAATCTTTACTTTTCCCGTAAGAAAATTACATCTTTCTGTCGTTTCTGTTGTAAGAAACGTCATTTCATTATGACTTAATCTCATTTGCTCTTCTACATGACTCGCCATTTCATCACGATTCAACTTCATTTGCTTTTCTACATGAGTCACTATTTCATTGCGAGCCAACTTCATTTGCTCTTCAACATGAGTCACCATTTCATCACGATTTAACTTCATTTGCTTTTCAACATGAGTCACCATTTCATGATTCAACCTAACTCGCTCTTCAACATGCTTTGCCCTGTCATCTTGACTTTTTTGAAACATCTCCAATCTTTTGGTCAACTCGTTAATCTCTTTCCTCATAAAACATGGATGAGATCCTCGATACTTAAATACTAGAAACATTTTGCATTCTTCACAATCGATGAGACGGAACTCACATCGTTCCCTTTCATGTTCTTCAATCTCGTTTTTATTAAGGACTTCGTTACAACCTTCATTTCTACAAGGTGTAGGTGAATAACCACAGTTCTTCTCATGACGTTCGAGAAATTGAAGCTTCATAATTTCAGGACAACCACGGTTAACATTCGTACAGCGAATATCATGATCTTCTAACATTTCGGTGACAATTCTAGGTGCATCCTGCAATGTCTTCGACGTGATTTGACAATTACATTGAGGACATTTGTTAGAAGAAAGTAAGCATCTTTCGATGCAAGAACGACAGAAATGATGCTGATTTGGACAATGAACAGGATCCTTAAATATTTTGAAACATATGGGACATTCAAATCTTGAATGAACTTTATCGAGAAATCTCTCTTGTTCATATCCACCATACGAGTCTTTTGTAGCCATTGTCGAAGATTTTTATAATTTACTGACCAAGCTTACATTGTATGTTCGTATTTCTATTTCATGAAATAATGTTTTCATTTTCTTTATGCATATCTTCCATCTTTTATCGATTCTTGAATGTGTATGCCAAGATGACCTCCTCGGATTTCTATTTTCTCAAAACATGTCTTGCTTTCTAAAACGATAGATGTCTACGATTTTATGTTCTGTTATGGAAAGAAAATGGGTGGATGATTCATCACAAAGTTGTTGCCAAAGTTGTTTTCAAGCTGTGATATTTTTTAAAGTTTTATGCATGATTTCGGCTGGACAATAGTTCATTTTGATACATTCCTGCATAAAATTATACTTCAATGATAATAATTATTTGCTTAAAATCATTCGAGAGAAAATTGTTTCATATTTTATCATAAACTTGTTAAGTTATTATGGCTTTATGATATTTTTTATTTAAGATTATTGTTATTCAGTTATATTTATTTTTTTGTACAATCGTCGCCAAATTTTTAGTAAATCAGTTCAAATTGTGATCTTTTCAACCCTTTAATGTATTCAACATTTTATCAATGTAATAAAAGTTTATTTTACAATAATTGTATCGAGAATGTTTAATTATTACCAAGAATTCGTATTCAAAGAGTCTAATGTTTCGATGTTTTAAGTTGGGTGAAGACCGTGGGGTTGGGTCCAGTTGGGTCACACTTTCTCTGACTGTGTAAAATAGGTACGTACGCGTACAAAAATTATTGATGTTGTTACAAAACATGTTTTGGTTGTGGTAAAATTTCCGTCCACGTATTTTATCCAAAACATGCCTGAGAACTGAAGGATATTAGAAATTTTTCGGTAAAAAAAGTCAACGGGACGTCAATTTTTAATATCTCAAGAATTATGAAGACTGTATATAGTCACTTTACTCTTGTTAAAAAAAATAGTCGGTTGAAAAAACATACATTCCAATATTACTAGTTCAGAGAATGAAATCTTTAATAAATACAAAAAATTAACCAGCATTTCCCGTATAAGATATTAACATATGTTTAAAAAAGTATGAATTTAATTTTGTTTGCGGTGGAGGGACCCATCCAGCTAATTGTATACAGGTCAGTGGTCAATGTATCAATGTATCACTCAACAAATTTTCTAATAGAAACTTTGAACATTATTAGGGAAAATGCACCGTAGAGTTATAGCACATCGTTTAAATGCAAAACGTCGCACAGCAGACGTTTTAATCAATGAGAAAGTCGATTTCTCAGGGTTAATTTTATCCAAAGATGTCCTCAAAGGGTTGAAAAGTGCTGGATTTGAAAGACCATCACCAATTCAAATGAAAGCTATTCCTATTGGTCGTTGTGGTGTAGGTGAGTGGATTGTATATAATGCTTGTTTTTCTGTTGGATGTTTCTTTGTTGACAACAGTTCATACATTCAGCTAAATTTTGCCATGTGTCATGTGAACAGTGAGTGTGCTACAAGCCTTAGCAACTTGGAAATGGCACTGCATTGATAGTTAGATTTCATTGATAATAGTCAACCTATTGTAAACTTTTCCTTATTGAGTTTTTCATCAAATAATCCATTAAGATAAACAGAGGTACTTTAAAACATCATTTCACTATCATTCAGTTCACCAATGTACATGTTACAAAGGGTCACTACCAAGCTTGGATGAAATTGCACACTTAGTAGTTTTGAATTGGATGGCTTCTTATAGCTTTTGGTGTTAAGGAAATGTAGTCTTAATGTAGGAAAAGCACTCACTACCAGAAAAGTAAAGGAACTCAAAATTTTTAGTTTGATAGTTCATGCAAAGGTTTTCATTTAAAATGACTTTGCATTTAAGTCTTGTAAAGTATGTTTTCTAAAAAATTACAAATTTTTGACTTTCTTTATAGATTTGATTGCACAAGCAAAATCTGGCACAGGGAAAACATGTGTCTTTAGTGTGATTGCTTTGGAAAGCATCATTCTTACAATGATGTCAATACAAGTGTTGGTTCTTGTGCCGACTCGAGAGATAGCTGTTCAAATCAAGGATGTAATGAACTCTATTGGTCAACATATGCAAGGACTTCATGTAAATGTTTTTATTGGTGGTTTGTCTATTGAAGATGACAAGAACAAGTTGAAACTTTGTCAAATTGCTATTGGTACACCAGGTAGGTGGAGCAGTTAAATATTGATCAATTGCATATCATTTGGGAATGAATACGTATAGCTTTGGGCAGAAATATATATTATAATTTGGAATGTCAGTACCTAGCAAAGTACTATACATAAGCAATCATACAAAAAAATACATTTAATATCATCAAGTAAGGTACAAGCTAGTGTTTCTTCTTAACCTCGTCAGATACATTTGCGAAATCAATTTTTCAATCATCATTTAGGACGGGTCAAACATCTAATTGACAGCAAACTTTTGTCTACTTCTTCCATTCGATTGCTTATTCTTGATGAGGCTGATAAACTATTGGAGGAAAACTTTCAAGATCAGATCAAGTAAGACCATTAAATATATGAATAATTTGAATATCATTGATTTTTTCTTTTATAATATGATGGTTGAAACTTGTTTTATAATTTGTAGTTGGATATTTTCAACACTTCCTGAAAGCAAGCAACTGTTGGCTTTGTCTGCAACCTATCCAAACTATCTTAGCGAGCATTTACAGAAATATATGAGAAATCCAACTTTTGTTTGTTTAAATGCCATGGACCCTGCACTAGAAGGTGAGTGTTGTAAGTCATATTTATAGTTTAAGTTTAGTGAAAATGAACATTTATATTGTATGTACTGATTTTTAAAAGTACATGAATATGTTTTAAGGGATTCATCATTATTTTTGCACAATACCAAGTCATTCTCTCCCACATAAAACATTTGATGAAAAGGTTGGTAGTATTGGTCATACCTAGTTGGCTATAGGCTCGCACACACGACTGTTGGTCTAGACATATCATCTAAATCTTTATTCTGTATGTTACCACTCAATGTATGTTACTCATTCTATTAACTTGTGAAACTGCTGTCCAGTGTGTTGCATGTTTGCAGGCTTATTTGATATGTCATTTATAATTTACCTTAATCTGTGCATTTGTTAAATTGTTGAATATTCTACTGTAGGTTAATCATTTACTGGTTATGTTGTCCCAGATATCTTTCCATCAATGCCTTATCTTTTCTAACTATCAAATAAGGTATGTATCTAACAAAAAACTACATTGTGTTCATTGCTGTCACAATTTGTATGGTGGTTCTTAATTTTTATGTATAAATTTATTTCATAGAGCAAAGAATTTGAGTGAAACTTTGGCTAAAAATGGATTTCCTTCTACACATATTTCAGGTAGTGTTTGCTATGTAATTTATAGATCTTGGTCAATTATCTTAGCTCAATTTGTCATTTAAAGTAATTTTCCTTATTTTGTTTTCGAAATTATGAACACCAAGATGCTTTCTGGGTATTTTCTAATAAAAATATTTATCAAAGTAGAGAGGTCATGCCACTGTGTTTTAGAAACATGATGTTTTGTCATACTTTGTTTGGTGTTAGTTTATAAAACAAGTTTCTCTGCTTTTGTACTGGCTGGTCTGTTAATTGTCATCACTATGTTAATTTTGTTCTCTGTCATTGGATAAAACAAGATTGAAATACAGTCATGTTTATTTTTTTATGTTTATTTTTTTGAGAAAGGTGGTCAAGGCCAAAATGAACGTCTTGATGCAATGAGGAAGTTGAAGGAGTTCAAATGTCGTATTTTGATATCAACAGATCTTGTAAGTGACGTTAACTGATTTCTATATTTTCTTGCTTGGATACTTGGATGTCAGTTATAGTAGAAATATTCTTAATTTTAAAGAAATCGTCTGTATTCCATCTAGGGTAACTTTTCAATGTTGTGATTACATTAGTATTAAAGCTAGCATCTTGTATTACTAACAAGGGTAACTTGTCAATATTGTGATACGGAAGCATTATGTATAACAACCAAGGGGTAACTCTTTAATGTTTTGATTTATATTAAAGATAGCATTTTGTATTATTTCCAAAAAAGTAACTTGTCAATGTTGTGATAAATTTTATTAATGATAGCATCCAGTATACCGCGCTACAACGTTACTCGTTAATGTTATGATTAATATCAGAGGTAACATCCCGAGAGATTGTATCTTTAATTATAATGTAGAGTGAATCTCCCATTGAAACTTCTCTACCATTATAAGTAATTATAAGTAGTACTGGTATTATTAGAATGATTTGTTTGATTTAAAATTATCTTTAAACAGGAGCATTAACATTAAAAAATATATGTGGAAATTCATTTGTACTGAGATGATCCCCTCGTTGCACCATCTCTCCCCTCGTTGCACCATCTCTCCCCTCATCACAATATTCATCCCCTCATCACAACATTTATCCTATAATCACAACATTTATCCCCTCATCACAACATCTCTCCCCTCATCACGACATCTCTCCCCTCATCACAACATTTATCCCTTGATCAAAACATCTATCCATACTTTATCTTCTTTATCTATAGATGTCTCGTGGCATCGATGCTGAACGTGTGAACCTTGTGATTAACATGGATCTTCCACGTGACTCTGAGACATATTTACATAGAGTTGGGAGAACTGGACGTTACGGTAGGTCACCATTTAAATTTATTACAGATAACTAATTGTTACAGTCGTCCATGCGTTTTTTGACGAGGATGGCGTTATTGAAAATGGCGATTTTACATACTATTAAAATATTTGCGGATAGTTGATCTCAAGGTAGAATGATTTGAACCTGGTTGGCTGTTTTTACTTGCACAATGTCATGTTTCAGTGTTTGACAATGATATTATTTTTTGTTCACGACGTAACACGTTTTTACACAACAAGAAAAAAGACAAATGTTGATCAATATGTATAAAATGACGTCGATAAAATGACAAATAAGCTTATGCTTGTACCCTATGTACCCTTATATCAACCCATGCCACCAATCCATTCTACTTACATTCCTATAAAATCCATTGTTACATACCTAACCCATCCGTCTATTAAAGAATAATTTGTTATCATGATGTCTCATCAGAAATACATTTGCCATTATGAAAGTCATCGATTATGGGAACCAACTTCTCATCTATTTTTTCATACTTTTTTTAATACGTACGTCGAACATCTTCCCAACAGAGGAAAAATTTCATTCACTGTTGGGGATTATGTTTAGTTTTGAACGTTAAACAGGGTCGTATGGCGTGGCCATAAATTTCGTGGCCGCAGGAAAAGAAGAATCAAGTTTGAAAGACATCGAAATTAAATGTGGAATAAATTTCGATCCTTTGCCAGGTAATGTTTATGTTTTAAAGAATAATATCATAGCATGATATGAATTTTTTATAATAATCTAAAATATATTTGCTTCCACATTTAGTATTTATATTATTAGTATTTAGAATTATTACTATCATTGTCATTATCATAATTATTATTAATATTTAGAAGATTTATCTGAGCTCATATGTGAAGATGCGTTTGCCGAATGTAGTTTGATGAAGACAAAAGGCGAGATGCCTTCATTAACTTCTACGGCTGCTACAAGCATAGTTGGAGAAGGGAAGGTGAAAGAAGATGATGTCCTTTGCTGTGAAACTACAAACCTTGTTCATAATGGCGAAACGAGTCCCACAATGACGAAACAAAATTTAGTTGAAGGTTTGAATGAAGGAGCGAAGAATAAAATTCACGAGATTGTAGCTTTCACTGACATTGTTGTTGATAAAAGTTTTAATTGTGTTAACAATAATGAACAAAAGAAAAATAAAGAAAGGTTAACGCGAGTAATTGAAAATAATTCAGACAATAGCGAAAGTTCCACAACGGAAATCTTGAACTATGGCATTATTAAATATGATGAGTTGGCTGAAAACAAGAACATTTACACATCTCAAGCTTCTGTCGTTGCTGACGTTTGTCGTCAAGGAAACGGACAGACTGTTGAGGATCCAGGAATTATGGGTAATGTGAAAAACGAATTTGTTGACGTTAAGAGTGAAAATGTTTCTGTTGAAAATCAGGAAGCTACGACATACAAAGTGAACAGTGTAGAAGGAAAAGAAATGAAAAGTCATCACAACATTGAAACAATATACGATACAGAAAACAAACTAAATAACTTTAAAAGTGGTATGATTTATCCTTCAACGTTACAAGTCATCTTTCATAAACAATGGGGTAATGGATTTTTTACTGAGAGAAACAAATTGGATGAATGTGAGATGTCGGAATCCTCCGTTTGTGATGATTGTGAATTGTCAAGCCAAAATTGCGACTGGCGTGAAGAGTCACGTGATTCTTGTGAAGGGTCAAATGATTCTACCGAAGAGTCATGTGATTCTACTGAAGAGTCATGTGATTCTACTGAAGAGTCATGTGATTTGAGTGAAGAGTCAAGTAGTGCGTGTGAAGAGTCGTATGAATCGTATGAAAATTTGCGTGGTTCGTGTAAAGACTCGCGTGAATCGTGTGAAGTAGCACATGATTTGTGTGTAAAGCTGCGCGATTTGTGTGAAAAATCGAGCGATTTGCACGCGCCTATCTCATGCAGGTATTTTGATGATATGTTTGTAAAACATTTAAACGATCATGCAAACAAAGGCCTTCATAAAGATTTAGAAAATGAAAAACCATTATCCTGTTTGGCAAAGAGAACAAGCTTGCTCAATGAGGTTAATGAATTTGGTTCAACAGAATTCGTCTTTGGTTATGAGAGAGAAGTTGTAGAAATGAGAACTTCTGCTCCACAAGAATGTGTTGGTGCACAATCCTGCAATTTAGAAACTAATAAAACAAATACGACAGTCAATTCCACCGATTCCCGCAACGTATGGAACCATGGCAACGAAACCATGTTTTATGGTGCCACCACTGATGACGTCACAGCTTACATGGCGCAATTGCCCGTTGATTGGACAAACATGTGGTATAGAGCCTACGATAAACAAACCAATCACATAATGAAATACACGAAGTTTTATCATGAAAGTTATTGACGAGAGATATCTGGTATTTTAATCGGCTAAAATACATACTCTGTTTTTAGTAGGTTCCGTGAGGATTTTGTATGGATGAAGATGGAAAAATTAAATTTATATTTATGTTACTTAAATATAACATGAATGTCAAATAAACTTGCTTGCCATTACGTCATTGACGAATTAAAAACGAAGTCAGTAATGTTGTTTCCCCCCCCCTGTTGCTGTGTGTGATGCTGGCTGTGACAATTCACAAGATGTTGCTTCCCTTTTATTGAAAGATTTTCAAAAAAAAGTCATATTTGCATATTGTTGTTTGTGTCACATTTTTAGAAAATAATTCTAAGATAGCTAAACAAAAGAATATATTCATTATGTACATCAATTTATACTTATATATCGACAAACTCCAAAAAAGAATCAAATGACGATTTTGTTTTAAATGAAATCGGAATCAACTCCAGCAAACAGTATACAAAATATTTGAGAATAATATTGAAGTTCTAAGCAGGATTGTTTTAAAGTAATACTTGGGAGCATTAAAAAGAACCTGTCTTTTTTCTTCAATAATCTTGTTTTAGCTTTATCTACATTTTAGTATAAAAGTCTTCATTTTACATTTACATTGTATCTTGTTAAAGATAAAGTTCTTTCATTTGACTTATTTCGTACGATAGAATTGAGTTCGCACCATTCTTAGTTTATTTTGAAATTTAAATACCACGAAGGTTCAACTGACGATTACACTTTAGCACGTGTCCTTGTTTTTTACCTTGTCTCATTTTTCCTAATTTTTTATGCTTACATATCGTATTATGTCCATATTGTCGTGTTTTTTGGTACTATCAGATTCAACAGTATAGGAGTTACAATATGATGAGACGAGACATATAGAGAAATTTCTAAGAACTACGCTTGATACTCCAATACGAAATCAGGGTCCATGATAAGTAATTCGACCAAACGAACCAACCAAATCATTTTCTGTTCAAATGCAACAGCTGCTGATCTTACATAGTCTGCAATACGAACGCTTTTTCTTAGTAAGTGTTACATCGTTAAAGTTCATTGTACCTGTTGCATTCACGTCATGTTCTTCCTTCAACGCCTGACACAGTTTTATGAATACCATGTCAACGTTTGTATTATTCTGGAAATGAAAGATAAGTTAGTGATGGGTCGTTTAGAGATGAAGGTTATGAACGGGTTTCTCTTGGTAAATAAATCTTTTAGAAATAATAGATAAGGTTGTGCAAGGGTTTCTTTGGTACCTAAATCTCTTCGCTGCCATTTATAGTGTACCTAAGTTAGGCATTCATTAGTGCAATGATGATTATATGAACTTCTTTCTTACTCTGTATATTGAGCGGGTTTTTAATAAACATTCATTCTCGCTTGTCAATTTTCTATGAAAATGTATGTTAAACAGGATGCATTTTGCGAGCCTGGATTCAAGCCAATACAAGAATAACAACTTTTAGCAAAAAGAATAAGTCCTTTTTGCGTTGTCGTCGGTGGAGTTTTTGGTAATGCAGTGCTTCATTACCGTATTTCAATAACACAGAATTAAATCTCGCCATCATTAAATAGTGAATCAATTTACCTTTGAAGATGTTTCTACGACATCAACTATGTCCGGATAATGCGATGCAAACTTTCTCGCCTGTTCTTCGGTAACTTCTCGTTGTCGCTCGGCGACGTCAAGTTTTGTTCCTACTAAAATCATTCTTATGCTTTTGTTTGCGTACCTTCTGACGTCCTCTATCCAATCCCTTAGACAAGCCAGTGACTCTAATTGTGTGATGTCGTAGGTCAAAATGAGGCCGTTTGCATCTCTGTAGTAACTTTGTGTGATTGTTCGATAACGCTCTTGCCCAGCTGTGTCCCAGATTTCAAGCTAAGTGTCAACGAAACATGTTATTTAATTTGCTCATTGAAACAAGGAAGTTTTTTCATGGAAGTATTTTTTATATATTCTACTCACAGTAAGTTTACATACTTTACATCAACTACTAACAATTTCCTTTGTTAAAAACCTAATGCAAAGTATAAGCTTGAACTATTATATTCGCTTGTGCTAAAATCAATTCGACCTAAAGTGGAAAACTTCAAAATGGTGTGTCATTTTGTCAAACAAAACTTAACAAAAGTCTAGTACGGTTGCTGTCGCTTGGTCTTCAGTTAAATCATGTTTTGATGTGAGATTTATGACCTTCCAGGTTTGATCTAGAATAATCCTTTGAGACGTTTTTTTTGTGCAAACCAATTTAATTTCGTCTACCATTACATTGCTCAAAAGTAATTTCTACAAGAAATGTGCTTATGCTGTCGTACGAGTCTACAAATTATTCCATTCCAATATACTTGGAACGCATTTGAAATTTTGTTTAAGTTTTGTTCGAGAACATTCAATGGAAAGAGTTGAAGTTGTAATCACAGCACAATTGCATTCCGGTCAAGAAAAAATTACGTTCCAAAGCATTCTACCCACAGCTGTAGTGTCATATCGAGAAATTTAAAAAAAAATCCATTTGACTTGTCTATGGTGTTGTTGTCGAATCTATGAACTGTTTATTTAAATTTTCAACGAAGGCTAAAACGTCAACTTTATTAGATAATGATGAGATCACAAGACCGAAACCTATTCCAAAATATCAGTACCTTTACGTTAGGTTCGTCATCAACGCGTAGAATCTTTGTATAGTTGCAAATTCCCAACGTACTTCTCCTTTCTCGATAACTTTCTTGTGTATATCTCATCATCAAAGACGTCTTTCCAACGCCAGCATTGCCTACAAAGGCGATCTTGAATTTTAATTCGGACTTTATCTTGCCTTGATGTGGACGCATTTGCTCATGTACTCTTTAAACGTTTTTGCAGCTGTATATTGTTCGTTGTGTCTTGCCTGTTCTTTTACTGGAATGACTAGCATGTTCTTCATAATCTTATGTACTTAAGTACTTTGATATATGATACTTTCGTGACACTGTAAAGCTGATGTAAATAAAAAAACCCTCCCGCTGTTTTGGGTCGGGTGTTGTCGTCCCACATTCACGTGTTGGTTGCACCTTTTTTTGTAATTTACTTTTTTTTCCCGTAATTCGAAGATGTAAAGCTCGTGACCAAATCCATCCATTTTTTACTATGTTGTGTTTTACTACATTTGGTACCGGTAAATATTCCGTATGTACGTCTCGGCTTGTTGCCAAATGGATTAAAAGTAATGCGTGCGTTGGCGGAAATCTTTTCTACCACCATTTTTGTTACTGGTACAAGAATTATGAATGAAAAACGGAAAGTTGCAAATTAGTTGTCTTATGATTGTCAACAGAATTATTAATAATTGCTTATTTACTTTTGCGGTACTTTGTTCAATATTTAAATGTGCATTCTCCAAGAAAAAACATTACAGTTTAAGAACTTTGACACTTAATGTTTGTTTTTGGCTTTTACGTTGCAGCTTGTCGCAAGTTCGATGTGAATTTGCGCAGAAATTTTTTGTTAATAATTTGCGTATACCGCGCACAGTGGCACTGCGTTTAGTCGTTCCCAGTACTAAATAAAACGCGCTGATGATAGCAATAAGAGATAGGAACTGGTAAATTCTGTCAGTTTGGGAAGTAGAAAACGAAACATATCGACAAAAATACGCTTTATTTTGAAAAACATGGAGATGAACAACTTTTTATCATCTATATTCTGTTCAGAAAGCTGTGAATCAACTGCCACTCAAAGGTATCGTGAATTTTACGCTTAGAAAGCTCATTTGAAGCTCGATCGAAATTGTACATTCAGTGACTCATCACATTTACGATGTACGATTTAAATACAAACTTACTTATTTAGGAGTCTTTTGGAGTTTGGCAATCTACAAGAACATCTCGAGAAGATCTTAGCCGAACACAAAAACGAAAGCAAAATAAGTAAGGATTAAGTAATGAAATGGTGTGCTTGAAACAACAACATTTGTCATACAAACACAAAAACGAAATCAAAATAAGTAAGGAATAAGTGATGAAATGGGTGTGCTTGAAACAACAACATCTGTCATACAGCTCCTTTTGATTTTGAAGTTTATAGTGAGCAAGAAAGGGCCAATTTGGATGGAAGAATTGGGCCAGATGTTGTTAAAATTGATGTGCATGGCCGCTGTGGGAATATGGAAGTGTCAGAAAACTTAGAGGTAAATATCAATTTAGGAAATAAGTTGTTGCTATGCGTGAGAGCGTGCATAGGACAGTTCTTAAAGTGGGATATGAAAAATTTTTCTCGTAGCTTGACAGTGAAAGTAATTTTAGCAGCCTCAGAGCAAACGTCTGTATATGTCGAGGTAAAGTTCCTTTTTTGTACATCTTTTTTACATTCAACGAGAATTGTCATTTTTTTCAATGTTTATGTAGTAAGATCTTTTAATTTATTTTCAAGGAAAGTGGATGTTCGAAGTATTACTTGGAACAAGGGGAATTATGCAGCTTGGGTGGGCTACAGTGAATTGTCAATTCACCAATGAGGTAGGATGTCCAGTATATACTTACGATAAACTTATGATGCTTTTTCAATAAGCTCATTTGCATGAAAAACTCCTTGCTCCTTTCTGTATTTAGGAAGGTGTTGGAGACACTTCAGACTCGTATGCATATGATGGTCATCGTGTAAGGAAATGGAACTTGAGTGCGTCTGCTTATGGAGAAGTGAGTTATAAATATGCCTTGTTTTTTTTCTATCCTTTTATCTTTAATGAATTTATGTAATATGAATCTTTGATCGTAAGGAATGGATGGCTGGGGATGTCATAGGATGTGCATTTGATGTTGACAATGGGGTAATTTCATATTACAGGTACATATATCTTCTTGTTGCTGTTTGAGCTAGTACACCGTATTCAATAAAATATCTCAGTGTCCATTGTATGTGAGCTATTGTTTTTGCATTTGTACACCATAATTTCACACAAACAGCAAAGCTCAAGATGTCACTTGTAACACAAGAGTATTGTGTTTTTAGGAATGGTGTTAGTATGGGTGTGGCATATTCAGATGTACCTCGAGGTGCTGGTATTGCATATTTTCCTGCTGTCAGTCTCTCATATTGTGAATGTTGTCAACTTAATTTTGGTGCAACACCTTTCATGTATCCTTCTGCTATCCTTATGTGATCTTTATGTTATCCTTATGTTATACTAATGTTATCCTTATGTGATCTTTATGTTATCCTTATGTTATACTAATGTTTTTCTTATATGGTCAGTTTAAAGTCAATGAACAGAAACAAAGATTTTCTTTAACATTAAAGTTTTCCTGTCGATGGTTTTAAACCGTTGCAGGATCCTCCAAAAATGGAGCTTGGACAAGCAAAAGAATTATTTGAATTTCTAGATCGTCTTTTACCTTCAGTGAGTGTTTTTCTCTGTCAGCCTATAAAATAGAGTTTCATTTTCTAATTCATTACTGACATTATGTTGGCATTGATGTATCTTGTCATTTTTTAGCCAGAGAGGATCCCTCACCTTCCCCCAAGCCTGAGCGGAAGATCTGGTACCTTGGCATTACTTACGAGCTCTCATGTGTTTGAAAAACTAGCACCTTTATTGGTATGTATTGTAGTGTGCGAATTAGTTGAGAAAAAACATGTGCAATTTTTTCGACAAAAAATGTAATTTAGCATTTGTTGTAACAACTTGGAAAAGTTTTTGCAAATATGTTGAGTTTATTTTTACCTGGTTTTCAGTTTTTCATTCCTTCTCTTCGCTTATATAATTACCAGCAATTCAATCTTATCAACTTTGCCATAAATTTGACAATAGAAAATTAGTGATAAACCCTCCCCCCCCCCCTCCCCCCACATTTTTTGAACTTGTAACTCATGTCCAGTTGTTGGTTTCTTTGGCATTTTGTTCATTTGCCATGTTGATGAAAATTACATTTGTAATTTTCTGTTACTCACTTGCAGGTTGAAGCGTACATTGTTGAAGGTTTGCTCATACCATTTTTACTCAACTCTTGTTCGAGCACAGTTGACCCAAGTGAATTCCATCCCGGTGTAAAGAGAATGCTTGACCTAATGTGGACTTGCATGGAAGATTTTGAACTTCATCCTTGTCTCAAACACTTGTTTTATGGTCTTCTTAAAGTTTACTGGCATCGACCTGTTTTGGCTGACTTTAAAACTCAGGTATGGCTTGCATTTGTTTCTTTCTAGTACTGTGGTAGAAAAGTACACAAGGTTACTTTCAATTATTTTATCTCTCAAAACATATGTGTTTTTCTAAACTTGACACTCTTTCATTGGTAGAGAGAATCGCTGTCATTAATGCTCAGCACTCTTCATCATGAACGGACTAGAGCATTTTGGCTCAACATGAAAAAATATCCTTTGAAACATGTTTGATTCTTTGCATTGTTTACCTATATCTTTGTCTTCATGTTTATACATCATACTGTCATCAATTATAGAAGTGTAGGCTATATCCTGCAGTCTTGAAGAGAAGTGTATGCCATACTGTCATCAACTATAGAAGTGTAGGCTATATCCTGCAGTCTTGAAGAGAAGTGTATGCTATACTGACATCAACTATAGAGAAGTGTAGGCTATATCCTGCAGTCTTGAAGAGAAGTGTATGCTATACTGTCATCAACTATAGAAGTGTAGGCTATATCCTGCAGTCTTGAAGAGAAGTGTATGCTATACTGACATCAACTATAAATAAGTGTAGGCTATATCCTGCAGTCTTGAAGAGAAGTGTATGCTATACTGTCATCAACTATAGAAGTGTAGGCTATATCCTGCAGTCTTGAAGAGAAGTGTAGGCTATACTGTCATAAACTATAGAAGTGTAGGCTATATCCGCAGTCTTGAAGAGAAGTGTATGCTATACTGTCATCAACTATAGAAGTGTAGGCTATATCCTGCAGTCTTGAAGAGAAGTGTATGCTATACTGTCATCAACCATAGAAGTTTAGGCTATATCCTGCAGTCATAAAGAGAAGTGTATGCTATACTGTCATCAACTATAGAGAAATGTATGCTATATCCTGCAGTCTTGAAGAGAAGTGTATGCTATACTGTCATCAACTATAGAGAAGGGGATGCTATATCCTGCTGTCTTGAAGAGAAGTGTATGCTATACTGTCATCAACTATAGAGAAGTGTTTGCTTTTTCGTCAGTCTCAACCATTGAGAAGTGTATGATTTGTTGTCATCAGTCCTAAGGATGTTGTATACTTTACTGACTCATTATAGAGAAGTGAATGCTATCTCTTAATAAGTCATGAAAAAATGTCATTTCAATAATCACAATCCACCATTTCTTCCTTAACTTTTTCTACTTTTCCTCTGAAATTTTGTTATTTTATGCATATTCGACCACCTGATGATTCTGTGTTGCTTGAACTGTTTCCCCTGGCAATTTATGAAGAAAAGGAAGTATGTAGATTTAAAAGTCACTACAACTTTGGCGCATTTTTAAATTCAATAACAAGCAAGGTAGTGAGGAAATTTAGTGGTTTTCCCTGCGGTCATGAAAACGTGCCAAACTATTTCATTCTGCCATTTTATTTCAGACTTATGTGTAGTAAAAACTGGACATTCCCCCCTGTTTATAGGCGTCGATTTTTGCTGAAGATGCGAGCGTTGAGGATAAAGAAACATGCCTGAAAGATTGTGAAAAACTTCAGAAGAAAGTTCAAGGTAGTTTAAGTATACTTGTAAGGAAAAAACAGTTGCGTTGAACGACCTTGTTCTCTCAATAATTATAACTTTGGAGAGTTTTTTATTTGTTATATTTTTGTGTAAAATGTATTTCATTTTTATAGTTTTAGAAAATATTCACGTTGAAATGTGCAAAGTTTTGTTACAAGATGAACGACCAGAGGTGTAATTTTGTTCTTTACTTTGGCATCTTTATTCACGCAGCTTAACTATAACTTTTATTTTAAGCCTTAACTCCTTTATCTTCTATCTTTATCTCATAACTTTGTGTTGATGTCAAAACTTACCTCGAAGTAACATTTCTTATTATTTTTCAACTTTTATAGAACTCAACGTCCACAAGATCTTCCTTCTTGGAGAAATTCAGAAAATATCTTCAAGATAACATGGTTGTCGCCCTTAGTGTGAGTCTTAGTCAGTTTATCAAAATCATCCGTGACTTAGGCATGTTTCAAACGTAAAGTCAAATGTATTAAAGACAAAAGAAAACGAGATAAAATCCTCATATAAGATTTTGTTTTGAAATGGATATGTATCAAGATTGATGGGATCAATTTCGTGGCATTATTAATTGTTTTACTACCTTATTCTCTTGTTCAGGGGGGAGAGGAAGAAGTAACTGTCTATCTTCAATGCTTGATAAACATTTAATAACTCCTATCTCCCTTAACTCCTACGATGCCAATTTTTCAGCAAAATTATCATTCTTTTCTTTAGGAAATTAATTCCATTCATTGCTTTTTAAGTGATTGAACACAAAAATATTTGCCTTGTTGAAGTAAAAAACGGGCTGGCTTCTCTACTGAAGTCAATACCATTTGTTTTGATGTGTCACACTAATCAATTAGTTGACCCTGCTCAAAAAATTGTCTTAAATCACTTTTCTATTATTTAGTCTCATCCGCCCAGTTCGTGTTCCGGACCCGTTCTCACGTGTTTCTTTCACCGCTATATGCAAGCGATCAAATGGCATTGGAATAAACGATGTGAAGAGAGTGGATCTGATATTACGTCTGAGAGTAAGTGCTCCCCATAACATTTTTCATCCCTTTTTATCATTTAGTATCCCTAACATGTAAATGATGTTTTCTATTTTTTATTATGTTGATAAACCGGTTTATCAATTTTTGTATCATAGACAACCTTACATATTTGTAGCTGTTGATTGTCCAGGTTAGTGCAAGGACTGAGAAGGATTGTTTTTGTATTGACTGACTTCGCAGCCAAATGACTTTGAAGACAATTACTGTTGAGGTTGTCGAAACTTCAATCCACATCAACACCAGCAGTTCTTCTCTGGACTGCACTAAACTGGACAATCTACGACTAAAAACATGTAACGTTACTCAAGGCACAAAATTGTTCTGTTCATTTTGTACCCATAATCATTATTGATAATCTTATGTACCCCTTCATATCGTTTAATACCCCCATTACTAAGATAATGTTATCTGCCGTTTCATTTGGTGTTCTACCTCCATATTTATCCATTTATATCCCTAAGTCCTCCCATCACACAGATAAACTTATTTAATTTTTATTCTAGATCTCTTTGTTCCCGTCAATGCATTTGTCGACAAGAGTATTAACTATTTTGAACTTTCAAGGTTGTGTAAAGTTTATAAGTGTTGCACCGTTTCTACATTTCACAACTTTTCTACGTTCAATCTAACACGAACTTTTTTTTGATTGATAGAATCGGTGGTATTACTTCACATTTAAGGAAATCACATTCAGGTATGGTCGTGTTTGCTTGCAGACAGTTGTGTTTAATTGCAGGCTGTAATTAGTTGTGTTTGCGTGCTTCCTGTGATGTTTTGCTAGTGGTATAACTGGCTGGGGCCGGTTGCACGAAGCCTGGAGAGCTTTATCCATTGGATGGCAAAAATTTTCAAAATTGCAAAAAAAGGGTGTTATATTTTTCTTAAGACAAAGAAATTTCGTATTCTTCGAAACAATACTTCATTTCAGTGATTGCTCAAGTCGAATCTTACATTTTTTGCTTTTAAAAAGGTTTTATAAAAGTTTGAAAAATTGCTATCCGATGGATAACGTTATCCAGGCTTCAAGCAACCGGCCCCAGGAGTGTTAGACGTAAGCTCAATATAATGTTTAAGAAGTACACACACACATTGATACAGTTGATTTCATCTCTAAATTCATTTTTTAACAATCTTCTGCCTGTAAACACAGAAATATTTTCATAGCAGGACTAAATGAACACACTGCATGATTAGGCCGAAGGCATACTGCAGTTCAGAGGATCATAAAGTGGCAGGACTAAATGAACACACTGCATGGTTAGGCCAAAGGCATACTGCAGTTCAGAGGATCATAAAGTGGCAGGACTAAATGAACACACTGCATGATTAGGCCAAAGGCATACTGCAGTTCAGAGGATCATAAAGTGGCAGGACTAAATGAACACACTGCATGGTTAGGCCAAAGGAATACTGCAGTTCAGAGGATCATAAAGTGTAATTTTTTCCTTCACAGATAGACTACGACATGTAACTGAGAGAAAAAGCGAAACGAATCTCGGCAGTAGTTTTGATGAAGCTTCCTGCAATTCGGGATGTAGCTCAAAGTTGGACATGTCATTGATCGAAGCCGTCGACACGCTCATAATGTTGTATTTTTTTGGTGTCCATCGACAGTTCAGTAAGGTATTTAATCAAGGGTGGAAAAATTTTTTCCTTTGACCAAAAAGAAAGGAAAAAAGGTTTCTGCCGCTTAGTGAGATATTATTTATTTTTTTCTACTAACTTAAAATATTTTAAGTCTAAAAGATAATGTATTTTTTCGAAACTCAAAGTGAAACTTTCTCCAGGCTGTGTCATGAAATTTCAAAATTTTCTGGGACCAGCGGTCTCATAAGTCAATGTATCTTCCCTTATACGAACTGCTTAACTATGAGCCTGCGGACAACTCCCTTTTTTCAGCTTGAATTGTTGTAAATAATGTAAATAATGTACAAAGTTTAAATTCCATGAACATTCTTGTACTACATTTTTCTAACCTCTAGTCATCAACATTGCAATCATTTTCTAAGTGTGCACATTTTGTTGATAAGAAAAATGGGTCCTAAGCAATATTTACTGCGGCTTGTTCGTGTTCACTGTTGTCATGATTCAACTGAAGTGCTGACTACTGACCTAAGGTTTAACTGAAGTGCTGACTAATGACCTTAGGTTTAACTGAAGTGCGGACTAATGATATTATTTTCCCATTGTTAGGTTCGTAGTGTTCGCGATAATCTTCATCAAAATATCAAAGCTCTACGAGAAACGGAAAACAAGATCACGAAATGTCCAAAGAATGTATGTAGTTTAAAATTATCGAATTTGTATGCTTTCGATTATAATAATTCAATGATGAGATGCTTATGTGAACTCACTTGTTCAGAGGAGTACCATAAAATTCTAAATAGGAAGTGCATCATCCAGCCCAGTTTCCCTTGATCGAGATCTTGTTTGCAGGCAAAGTACATCAGTTATTCCCCATTGTTTTTGCTGGCCAACGTCCAATAACTGCAAAATCTTGTTGTAGAATGGTTTTCAACGTCATTGTTTACTAGCGAAATTACATTCATGTAGCTTGAACTTTTTTACGTTCCAACTATCGGTACATAAACAATTTACTGTACATATTCACAAACAGTTATATTGTTAACAAAACTCAAACTCGTTCTTAGAAATCAGACGTTCTTGTGGAACTCGAAAGGTCTTGTAAAGTATTTGCTAAAGAGACGAAAAACTGCACTCGTCAGATGTTTTGGGTTAGATCGTTGATATTTACTTCAGAGAAGCAAAAAGATGTCCATTGGATGTTAAAAACAGCTCTTAAGACTTTACAAGCAGCACAAGAAGACAGCACCATGCTTGATTTTGTTCCCGAATTTTACATCGAAGCTGTTTGCAGTAGTTATTCCGCGCTAAGAAATCTCTTTTCTCCTACGGTGCCCTTTGGAGATCTTCCAGGTACAATGAGAGATTCTTGTGTACTTTACGGTATTGAAGTTACCTCATTTAGCTCTACCCTTGCGAAATTGTTTTTTTTCAAATATGACAAGCAGTTTATTGCTTTTTATTTACTGTCACGCAAAAATGGCAACTATTTCCGTGGAATGATAGGTTGAGTATAAAATATAGTAAAAAAAGAAGTAAAATAGTTATGTCACGCTAGTACATGCACAAGAAACACGTGGATAGGACGTGATTTGAACTCTAGCAGGTTACCATTACGTTGCCCTACCTGTTAAGCTACCAAGCGAACAAGGCATATGCGCACGGGATGTAGGGGCCGGGGGGGACTACCCCACAAGAAAGTTTGAAGATTGAAAAGTTGGACCAATTTTAAATTTAAGTCGGGCGAAAAATTGGCTGAACCTTAATGCCCTCCCTCCCCGAAATGACAGTTCCCGTACGCCTATGAAACAGGGGATTGGAGACGAGTCACATCTCTCTTAAACGGAGACATTGTCGCTGCGACTGTAGTGTTATTCTTAATCAATAATGGCAGCGTGTTTTGACCAAAAGCTGAAAATGTTTCGTCAGCTACATTAGACTTACGTGGAACGTTATTTTGCTCCATCTCCTTGATTGCTATATAGATTTTGATGATGAGAATCGTTAATAATTGTAAAATCTATTTATGTTTCATCATTTAACGTTTGTTTAAAGATGGCGAAGATCTTCTCAATGGAATGGCGTCGTTCTTTGCCGAGAATTTTTGTGAATCCAAGATTGTGAATCCAGATCTTCGTGATACTCTCATTCAAGGCTTAGTGACTTTCTCTTGTTATCCCGATTGTGTAAAGGCTTTAGAGCAACTCCCTCAATCAACGTGAGTAAATATTTTAAATAGATTTACAGTCAGGGGATGAACGGTGTGACGCATGTGTAATGAGGGATTTTACCAGGATAGAGATGCATGATGTGGATTGTACCAAAACAGTCAGGGGATGAACGGTGTGACGTATGTGTAATGAGGGATTTTACCAGAATAGAGATGTATGATGTGGATTGTACCAAAACAGTCAGGGGATGAACGGTGTGACGTATGTGTAATGAGGGATTTTACCAGGATAGAGATGTATGATGTGGATTGTACCAAAACAGTCAGGGGATGAACGGTGTGACGTATGTGTGATGAGGGATTTTACCAGGATAGAGATGTATGATGTGGATTGTACCAAAATACTGCAAAGCAATTTCTTTTGTCAAATACAGGAATTTCTGATCGAATATAATAAGAATGGAGTACTCATTTGATGCAAAATATCTTTATCTAACCAACAATATCTCAAGATTTGATTACTGCGAGCTTGCTTTTTGCCAGTGCTCGTTCTATTAGGACGCTGAAGTAAACTATTCAACATCAACATTTATTTTTTTTGCAAATTTAAAATCGAGATCTTCCAAATACAACAGAGACTTGAATTCTTGATGGTTTTATGACTATGTAAAGAAACACATGCACAATGATATATGTGTAACTGTCTGATGGAAAACTATCTTTTTCACCTCAAAGCTTTGCGTTTATTGTATTTTTACTGGAAAACTATCTTTTTCACCTCAAAGCTTTGCGTTTATTGTATTTTTACTGGAAAACTATCTTTTTCACCTCAAAGCTTTGCGTTTATTGCATTTTACTGAAAACTATCTTTTTCACCTCAAAGCTTTGCGTTTGTTGCATTTTTACTGGAAAACTATCTTTTTCACCTCAAAGCTTTGCGTTTGTTGCATTTTACTGAAAACTATCTTTTCACCTCAAAGCTTTGCGTTTGTTGCATTTTACTGAAAACTATCTTTTCACCTCAAAGCTTTGCGTTTATTGCATTTTACTGAAAACTATCTTTTCACCTCAAAGCTTTGCGTTTATTGCATTTTACTGAAAACTATCTTTTCACCTCAAAGCTTTGCGTTTATTGCATTTTACTGAAAACTATCTTTTTCACCTCAGCTTTGCGTTTATTGCATTTTACTGAAAACTATCTTTTCACCTCAAAGCTTTGCGTTTATTGCATTTTACTGGAACTATCTTTTCACCTCAAAGCTTTGCGTTTATTGCATTTTACTGAAAACTATCTTTTCACCTCAAAGCTTTGCATTGCATTTTACTGAAAACTATCTTTTTCACCTCAAAGCTTTGCGTTTATTGCATTTTTACTGGAAAACTATCTTTTTCACCTCAAAGCTTTGCGTTTGTTGCATTTTACTGAAAACTATCTTTTCACCTCAAAGCTTTGCGTTTATTGCATTTTACTGAAAACTATCTTTTCACCTCAAAGCTTTATTATTATATTTTACTGGAAAACTATCTTTTTCACCTCAAAGCTTTGCGTTTATTGCATTTTTACTGGAAAACTATCTTTTTCACCTCAAAGCTTTGCGTTTATTGCATTTTTACTGGAAAACTATCTTTTTCACCTCAAAGCTTTGCGTTTATTGCATTTTTACTGGAAAACTATCTTTTTCACCTCAAAGCTTTGCGTTTATTGTATTTTTACTGGAAAACTATCTTTTTCACCTCAAAGCTTTGCGTTTATTATATTTCTACATTTCGATTACGTTTTAGTCAAGATAGTGTCGTGAGAACACTAATGGCCGCCTACGAAAAAAGAACTTGGGTTCAGACAACTTGGATTTTAATAAGATTCTGGAAGGTTTGCCTTTAAACATTTATACGTAGATGTCTTTATTGGCACCAGTCTCCTGCGCTGTTTATTGTGAAAATGTTTGTGAAAATGACTAATTACTTCAAGTTTATGATTAATATCAATTTTTTTTGAACAATTTCAAATGGAAGTGTACGAACGCACTGCATCTATTGAAAATTGAAAATAATGAAAGCTTGAAATTATGACGTTTGATTTTGCGAAGTATTTTGTTGACGAAAATTTTTTACCTTTACTATTTTTATTTCTCCTTCAGAGCTGTGGTTTGGTTTCAATTATTCTCTTCAAAGCTGGGATCACATAACAGGCATCTCTGATCACGGTTTACAGCGTGTGAACCTTCAGCCTCCATGTCCTTCGGCTGTGTTTCAACGTGTTCTAGCGAAGTTATGTATCGAAGATAAAGATTTGTCCTGTGGATTTTTAAACGGCGTCTTGAATCAACTCAACTGGGCTTTCTCCGAATTTATCGGCATGCTTCAACAGGTTAGTTTGTTAAGTCAGGGCAATTATCCTGAATGGAAGGTGTTCTAGAGATACTGAATCTTGCTAATTGAAAGGGTGTATTGTTGTGTTGCATATTACCACGTGTTGTACCAATGTGTACCATCTCACCCTATAAGGATATGCTACTTCTGTTTTGTCGACTGGAAATTCATCAATGGCTGCTTTGCTACACAACTCACCCATGTTGAATGATGGGTAATGCCACAGATCAATTTTCTTACTTCTTTTACTGAAGGAGGAAGGATTTATGTTTGATTTTAGATTCAGTCTTTATCCAGCATAGCCGTGGAGAATCGTCAGTTGAAAACCTGTATTGTCTGCTTTGAGTTGACTGTGGGTTTACTAAGGGTACGTGTATATAACTATGGGTAAAGTGATGATAATACGCCAATGTACAATTTGGGTGAGCTTGTTTTTTTCTCAGGTATTGGAGATGGTATGTGCCGTCGCTCCGGATTTGTTTACGGACTGGGAAAGTTTTCCTTCCGCTGAACTCAACATATCACGGTTATTTCAGTTGGTGACACAAGCGTTTAATCGTCTAACCACCAGTGCAAATATCTTTGACAATGTCACAAGACTCCATTTGCCAGGTTGACGTTTTGTCGAGTTGAATATATTACATAAAAAGTTTATTAATTGGAACTTACTGAATTCTAGGATTCGATTGTGTTGATCGTTTCCCGCTTCTCAGTGCGTTGGCTGGTATCATGTTGGCTTTGTTGAAACGATCAAGTGAAGCAAGGTGAGTATCTAATTTGTTTTTGGCGAGAATTCCTTTTACCATTATTGAGGGGAAGGGAAAGGGACTTTTCTAATAGTTTATGACCGAGCCAGGTATAGTCACTCCCAAAGAACTACAAGGAGATCCAGTTGATTGTTATGAACTTTATAAGTTGGTCGAGTTGACTGTGCAAGTTTCCAGTCATAAATATTTTGCATGTTGTCAGTCTTCTTTAGCTTGTTTTTTTCCAGCAAATGCATTTTAAAACTCGTTACCCCAATGACCGTTTGGCGTTCTAGAACTTATAAAGTAAATGGTTTGAACCCGGGAGTATCGTTACATGTTTGTAAATGTAGATCGTCAGGTTGGTATAGTCCTGAAAAGGACTGTTTTTGTTGTTGTTGACTACAAACAACATTAACAGTCCTTCTCAGGACTATACCAACCTGGACGATCTACATTTACAAACTAGAACTTATAGTTGCAATGTTATGGTGTCGAGTGTCTCCAATGATCTCTACCATGACATTTGTACTCTTTGAACATAGAGTGACATTTTGGTACTTTTCAAAGCTGCAATGTTCGTATGTCAATAGCGGTCTCTCTTTGTCCTTTAACGACGCTAACTGTTGTGGCAGTTATATCCAGGAAGTGACATTTTACTAAAATTTTTATATAGCATTAAATGCGCATGTTCAGTGTTATTTGCTGAGCCAGGTTTCCAATTGGAATCATTCAAGTTGTTATTTGACCGTCAGAGCAACGGTGGAAAAGCTGTTTCTCGATTGTCATTTAGTCAATGTAAGTATGTAAATCTAGTTTCACGATATGAACCTGCAGATCAAAGAAATTTTAACGTCTATTTCTCAGACAAAGTTGTGAGCGAAGTCGAACTTCAAGAATTAGAGGAATTAAGTGCGATCCTGGCTACTTATAAGGATAAAGTTCATTTACAACGACAAGTAAGTGAAAATTGTGGGCGCTTTTCGTGTGGTGATGGTATAAAATAAAAAAAGAAGTGTGTGAAAAGTGTGTTGTTTGTTAGGTACAACAAAATGTGTGTGAAAAGTTTGTTGTTTGTTACGTACAACAAAATGTGAGTGAAAAGTGTGTTGTTTGTTACATACAACGAAATTTGAGTGAAAAGTGTGTTGTTTGTTACATACAACGAAAAGTGTGTGAAAAGTGTGTTGTTTGTTACATACAACACGAAAGTCAAGAAGTGAGTGAAAAGTGTGTTGTTTGTTACATACAACACGAAAGTCAGAAGTGAGTGAAAAGTGTGTTGTTTGTTACATACAACACGAAAGTCAAGAAGTGAGTGAAAAGTGTGTTGTTTGTTACATACAACACGAAAGTCAAGAAGTGAGTGAAAAGTGTGTTGTTTGTTACATACAACACGAAAGTCAAGAAGTGAGTGAAAAGTGTGTTGTTTGTTACATACAACGAGAAGTGAAGTGATTCAAAAGTGTGTTGTTTATGATAATGTGCTATGAAAATTGAGAGAAATGTGTATCTTATGTGATCACGCGTCCCTAAATGTAAGCTCTAACATTTTCGCGGTCTACAGGCATCCTATGACAGCGATGAATTATGTACAATATGTTATGCTATGCCACAAAATGCTGTGTTTGTTCCATGTGGTCATAAATCATGCAGGTGCCGTATTTTGACTTTTCATTTATAAATCTTGGCTTCATTTTTACATCCACACAAAACACTTTTACAGACTGTGTTTAGTTTCATCCCTAATTATGTTAATTATGTTTAAATATACACATGCTCTTGGTATGCTTTAGGGCATGCATCTCAAGACATTTGCTGAACAGTAAAGTTTGCTTCTTTGCAAAGAAGTTGTGGATAGGTTTGAAATTGTTGGTCTAAACGAGTCGACGAAAGAAGACGATGTCGGTTCTTAAACTATTTTGACTCATGGATCAATCCATGCTGATTGTCAAGAAACTCCTATCATCTACTAAAGTCTTGAAAAGACTGATTTCTTGCAGAATTAGCGGGAAAATGACTATCGAAAAATCACTTCATTTTATGTTAAAGATATAAAGCAAATCAATAATGTATATACACTTAAAATTACTTAAACAAAGTAATGAAGACGTAGAAGACCGTCAGCTGACTACATGTTACGCAGGCGACGTTTGGTAATGTTTTGTACTTTGAAAAAAATCATTGCCAAATTACTTGGTAAATAATCAATTTTTTACGAAGATGGCAGGCTTTTTGAAGGTTTTCAAAGACTGGATAAACTTTCAAAAGGACGTGTATAACAGTTTGGGGAAATTTGAAATCTTCCGAAGGCTTTTACGTGAAGGAAATGTTCGCGTCGGGACTTTGGTTGGAGCAGACAAGTATGGCAACGAATATTTCGAAAACAACTCGTATTTTATGGGAAGAAATCGATTTGTGAAATTTCCGTACAAGGATCATCGTTTATCCTTTGATGCAAGTGAAATTCCTCCCGAATGGCATCGGTGGATGCACTACATGACCGATGATCCGCCAAATAAAGTTGTGCCCGAACAACGAAAATGGATGGCTGATCATACAGTTAATCTTTCAGGGACAAATAAACGTTATGTGCCTTACAGTACCACAAGACCGAAGATAGAAGCATGGTCACCTCCAAAACTTAAGTAAATGTTTCTCAACTGTTGATTTAAAACAAGAACTGCGGAATTTATTTTGGAAAAGACCACAAAAAATTGCTTTTTGATAAGCATCTTTTATGTAACGGATGTTGCACTCCAAGCCATTTGTAAAATGCTTCTGAGATTGAAAATAAATATATATATTTATATGCCTGTTTTTGCACAGAATCTCCTTGTATTGTTTTAATCTTTCCTTGCATCCCCCGTCTTTAGTTGTGATTTCATAACGTAATATAATTTTTGTGTTGTTCAGCAGGGGATTGATATATATAGTTAAAAACATATTCTCGTACGTCCCCCGTCTATCAGTAACATTTATATTTCTGCCGGGGGGTGGTCGAAAGTAAAAACCTGTTGCTACGATCTCCCTAATATTTTGGAAGTCGCTCAATGGTCGCTCATGGACACGTTGCAATAAATTAAATACTTTACAACACAACCAGAAAAGGCTTTGCTGTATTTTATTTGAATATCGGTGGAAGAAGAAAGAAACGAAGATTTAGAAACATGAAAGCTTTAATTTTAGTCGGTGGTTACGGCACTAGACTTCGGCCATTGACGCTGTCTCAACCAAAACCTTTGGTTGAATTTTGCAACAAACCGATGATGTTACATCAAGTTGAAGCCTTAGTACAGGTATTTTACGGTATTCGAAATTGTTTGTGTCGTGAAGCTCTTTTATAGCAGTAAAAGACAAAGAACTCGTTCTTTGCATATTTATGTCCTGTCCTGTCGCCCTAGTTAAACGTACATAGGCAGACGTCGTCACAAAGCATTGTTGTTATCATCTTTGCTGAAAGTTGCGCAGATTGAATAGAACTGTTGTGTTTCTCAAAGTACTTTGTTATTTCTATACTGCAACACTGTATGTATCAGTATGTGGTACAATCCACTGAATAAGCTATATTAGGATTGTACGAAAGGGCAACTCCATTTAAATTTTTATTCTAGAGTTTTATTCCAGTAAGTGGATTGTCTCTTGATCAATAGGAACAATGAAATGGCTTATCACAGCCAGTAATATAATTAAATATAGTGTGCCAAGTTGCACCTTGAAATAATGGCTCTTTGGTACATTCCTGCTAAGGAAAGCTAATTCACCCCCCCTCCCCTCCCCTCCTAAGTAGATTTTTCATGACTGGTAAACAATTTAGAAACATGCCATTGTTTTCTTCTTTTAAACTTGTTATCACCTTTACTTATTTGTGTATGGTGTTATTTTGAAGGCTGGTGTTACACATATAATTCTTGCTGTCAGTTACCGAGCAGAAATGTTAGAGAAAGAAATGACGCATCATGGCAAGAGGGTACGAGAGTTTCATATTTTGTATTTCTTATTGAAAGAGTGTTTGCCGATCTTTTTAATCACCTGAGTTTTTCATGGAAACATGTCATTTCTATGTGGTACATGTCTCAGATTAAAATTGGAAAAAAAGGGGAAGTAATGCATTGAAAGATTTGCTTGCACTATTGCATGCAAAGAGTACACTATGAGCACCATACCATCAATTTTCCCATCTATATTGTGTTATTGAGTTAAGTTATAGAGTTAAAATTTTGATGCCATAGTGCTGAAGTAGACCTTGTATTTGAGGAAAATGTTTTAAGGTTGGACTATGTGAGTTTTTTGAAAGTTTATTGTGTTTTTGAAGGGGATTGTTTCATGCATTTTAGCTTGGTATTAAAATCACGTTATCATTGGAAGACGAACCTCTTGGGACAGGTCAGTGCTCAATTTTGTACTGTCAATTCTTTGAAATGTATTTGATCATTTTGACTTACTGTCAGCTGGGCCATTGGCACTTGCAAGAAAGTACTTGGAGGAGGGAAATGAACCTTTCTACGTCCTGAATAGTGATGTAATGTGCTCATTTCCTTTTGCCCAAATGGAAAAGTTTCACAAGAATCATGGCAAAGAAGGGACCATAATGGTACATGGAATACTTTTAGTTATGACAATAAATTTCTTGGGGTTTAAATTGTTGATATTTTAGGTCACAAAAGTGGAAGAACCATCTAAATATGGTGTTGTGGTTTACGATCCGAACTGTGGAAAAATATCGAAATTTGTTGAGAAACCACAGGTTTTTGTGGGCAATCGTATCAATGCAGGCATTTACATGTTCAATCCTAGTATATTGAATAGAATTACGGTGAGATGTTAGAATATTATTGCTTATCATATACAGTTTGTCCATTTTTATGAAAAGGATAAAAACCCTTTCTGTAACATAGCTGTATGTTAGGTTAGTATTGGACTTGCTAAGTTAATGTCTATTTCTTCATATCAGCTTAAACCAACGTCAATTGAGAAAGAAATATTTCCAGCTATGGCCTCCGAAAGCTCTCTTTACGCCATGGATTTGGAAGGTTTGTCTGAAATGACAATATATAATCGTTTTGCCTGTGAATAACTGAATATTGTTATTATAAAAGTGCGCTTGATATGAAACTGAACAAGAACTGTTTACGCTAAAGATTATGTGTAAACAATAACACATATATTATAAAGGGATAAAAGTATAGCTATGGATAGCAAATAATAATGGTCTTTTAAGTAACTTATACAGTGGAATCTCAACCTACGACGCCTCTCAGAAGCTTACGTTACTTCTGCGTCTTTGCCATACACAAATACATTATGCTAAGGGCTCCGCTTTGGGCAGTTTCGTCTGTACTTCGTTGTCGGAAGCGGGAATCTATTTTTCATCCTTTGACATTTTGTTTTACATTGCTAAGGATTCTGGATGGACGTTGGCCAACCGAAAGATTTCCTCACTGGAATGTGCATGTATCTTCAACATTTGAAAGAGAAATCTTCAGAAAGTCTGTACAAAGGCCCCGGAGTGATAGGAAATGTTTTAGTGGTGAGTGGACAACGGTTCTTTCGTAACCTTCGCGCTTCGTTGTCATTTTTTGTTGAAGTATATTTAGCATTTAAAATAAGCGACAAATTTTTACGATAAACATGTTTCGACTTACATTAAGTCATCTTCAGTATGAGAATGAGTTAAGTATTTACAATGCGGAATTTATAATAGGATACAATGTAAAATAAATAATTTGAAGTATATTTACAAATTATGTATTCGAGAAGAACTCAAACACTATGAAGAAATGTATACGTAGAAAGATAAGGCTCTCAGTTACCGCAACCCATGAAGTTGTTCAGATTTCTCATTCTTCGTGTCAATTTACAGACTTTGGGATCGATGCTATAGAGATTGTCGATTAACCTTTTATTGGACACTTTTGCTCACGAGAAACAAAAACGAAACCAAATAAAAATAAATTTACAAAAACGTTCGTCTCCTTGAAGATTAAATTAAGGCGAGTGTACGGCCAAATTAAAACCAACCTCATTTGCAAGTGCGTGTGTTCTTTTTAGGACCCTTCTTCTCAGATTGGTAAGAACTGTCGTATTGGTCCGAATGTTGTGATTGGTCCAGACGTTAATGTAGAGGATGGTAAGAAAACACTGACTATTCATCGAAATTTTATGAGAATTTCACTTTGGCTAGTAGTAACTTTTCAAATTTCTTTTTCATCTTTGATTTCTATAGTTGATTTTTAGAAGTTTTTTTTTTATCGAGATTTTAAATGAAAGTCAGCTTGTTTTATGTTCTTCGATTGCTATTTATCGTAGTTATTTAATGAAATCTGTTGTCGTTATAGGAGTGTGTTTGACAAGATGCGTTTTATTGAAAAACTCCACGATAAAATCTCATTCCTGGGTCAGTTCGTCCATAATCGGATGGAGATCGGTCGTCGGCCATTGGGTAAGTGTATGATAAGGGAAGGCTGGTGTGAAAGGGGAGTATGAAGCTACACCTAAACTACACCTCTTCTTTCGGAAAATAATACGCGCTGTGCGTTTTTAAAACACCCCACTTGCAATTAGGTATATGGTTACAGAATAATTTAATTACAAACATCTGTTATGCCCTACAAGGAGAACATAGAACGGTACTATGAGAAATCGTAAAATGTGCCTTTGTCAAAAGGCGTTTTTTCTATTTGAAACGACGTTTTAATTGGTAAAGAATGAAAGAGATTATTTCGTTAAGTTGATCAGATTAACGTTCACATTTGTGTACTTAAGGATCGGACTGTTTTGACTCACACAAACACACGCCTTTGAACACACCTTCATTTGATGAGAAATCAAAGCAACGTGTTGCATCAGATAAACACATCTCCAGCTTGTTTTCTCTAATTTTTACGTCGTTTTGTACATAAACACACTTACGAAACAAAAAATTATTTACATTATTGACATGTTTCCATTATATTCAAATCAATAGCTGTTAAAATCATGAAGACATAATGTTTAAATTAAAAGACACTAAGTCTATCCACCTGTTTTTTCATCATAATCTGATCGTATCTTTCATCAAGTTGTCCCTCATCTTTTCAAAGGATGCTACGATCGCTTTGCATCCCACTGAGAAGTGAGAAATTCTAGTCCATGTACACACCATACACAGTACCAACAGCTAGTATACTGGAGTTTTCATACGCTGCCGTTGCAAAGTTGTCTTTTTCTCCATCCCAAACACAACGACTCACAACGTGCAATCCTTGATTTCTCAATTCACCGATTGTAACAAAGCACACAATCTTGTATCTCTTGTATTTCTGCTGTTTTACGCGTTCTTCAATAAGTCGCGACAAGTTTTTACAAAGTTCACGACATCGTCCAGATTCATAGATCGTATCACCAAGAGTCGATAAGGTCTGCTCAATGATAGTTTTCACTGTGGACACTTCGAAGCGTCGATCAGGCTCAGTTTTGTAGGTGTTTTGATAAATACGCTTTGGTTTCCCCATTGAATGGACTGGATGCCTTCCCGAAGATATGGACATATCTACGCTAGGTGCTGGATCATCACAGTACGATAGGCTCATGGCTGTAGACCTAGATCTCTGCCTTTGTTTCAATTCCATCAATGTTTTCGAGTCGAAAAGTGAAATACTAGGTCGCGTTTTTGCTGTCATTTTTGTCGAAGTTAGAGTCTGTGAAAAGCTATTTGCCATGTACAAGCGCAGTGACGTTTTTTAAACGACCTTTCTCATTGAACTGTTGTTTGTTTTTGACTTTTGAGGGAACTGTAACGTGAAACTCACGTGGGAATGAATTTCCGATTGAGTATCGATTTCCGATTTGTACATTGATGTTGAAAATATATATATAGATGTACATTGATGTTGACTTTTATAGAAAATGTGCTGAGCAAGTGTGTGAACTGGAAAGGCTGTCCTTATGCTTAAAAAGAGTTTACTTCGTGTGTTGCAGGAATAGATTATTTGACAATTATAATCTATTCAATGCGTTTTCCAGCTGCATAGTTTCGTGGGACAAATGTATTCTGCGTTGTTGAAAACAAGCAGAAAATTCATGTTAGAACAATGAGTTAGACTCATTGGCACCTGCAATTTTTTGTCCTGTATTGTATATTTCAGAGCATTATCGTTATATATTTAGAAATTTTATCTATATTTTCTAAATGAATGAACGGAGCAAAATTTGCAGAGCAGGATTTGATTTGCGGCTTTGTCGTTGTCAGGTATTTCATATAAATCTCGTTCTTTTAGGTTCGTATGGAAGGCGTGTCTGTGTTAGGAGAAGATGTCATTGTGAAAGATGAAGTCTACATCAATGGTGGACGTATACTTCCCCATAAGTCCATAGGAGAATCTTGTCCTGAACCCAAGATCATAATGTAGCGTTCATTGTCCGGAATGAACTGAAACATATCTTCGATATGGTATAATATTGCACAATGACATTCTTGTTCTTCATGAGTTTAGTAATACTCCGTTCACACAGTCAGATTATCCATTGAATTTATGTCGATAAATTTCTGTGTTTTGAAGGATTTGCGGGCGATTTTTCTTGTTAGACATGATAACTGTCACTGTAAATCCTTCAAAACTGCAAATTGACCAAGCGTAAAATTGACTCTCAAACGATCGCTTTGAACTGAACAATTGAAAATTGGCGTTTCACATTATTATGCTCTCGAGTTTCATTTGAAATACCTAAATTGTACGCTTGTTAAAATTATTTTAAAATTTATTGCAACAAATGTAAATTATTGCAACGAAAAAGCTAATTGCAATTTAATATTTGGACTGAAAAATTCTTATATCGTTTTATGTGTTGATTTCCAACCAAATAAACCATAATTTATATTAAATTTGATGTAATACGTTTTTGAAATTATGTTTGTGAAATCCCCTTACTATTTCGAAACTTGGAAATTATGTCATCATACGTCATTTACTAAAAAGCAATGCCGGGGAATTCCGGAAATCCGGCGGATAAAATAGAAGCTTCGGTGTCGTTTGACTAGTGCTGTTGTGTGGAGTCGAAAACGAAACCTCTGGTTAACGGTGTTGAATTTGTATTTTTTTTCCTCTTGAATATCTGGTGAGTGTTTGAAATGCTTGTATATTGTTACATTATGTGTAGCAGAACATGCAATTTCTTTTCAGAGTATATTGAACAGGAAAATATGAAAAATGTGTTACTGCATTATTCGAGCAATGACGAACGAAATACTTTTTACCTTATTTTGTCTGAATGAATGACTCGGTTTTCCTACTTTTGAGATGAGTTTGAGTCATTTCTACAATTGCCACTCATGAATAAAGGGTTTGCAATTTTCATAATAAATTCGGCTTCGTAGTTTCATTTTCGGGCGTCTAATGACGTCACTGCAATTTTTCGTGTACATCAAATGATTTTGCTTAAAAACTTTGATTTTTAAGAAGTGAGGATGCAACGAACGGTGCTTAAATAAAATTTTATAGTCTTTGTAAGCGTTTTGAAAATGTTATTGGCTTTCTTTCAAGTATCAACTAATTATGTCTGACATGGAAGATGCGGAATTTCTTGAATGCCCAGAAGATACGACAGTTATCACTGAGGAGAAAGATACCAGTGTTGAAGTCATTGGCTATGAGGTTAAGAATGGTGACAGAGAGGATATAGTGCAGGTAGGACTTTCATGTACAATTTATGATGTAAGAAGTCAATACTTATGTATTGTTTATTCATTTGGAGCTCACCATGGCTTCTTTGAAGTATTCATAGCTAAAAATTTTTATGATGAAATATTTTTATGTGTGATTTCAAATCATTTGTAGACTATCAAAGCTTTAAAAAATGTGAAAAGTGCCATAAAGTATCAAGATGAGCAATCTTTGCAAGATGCATTGGACAAAATCAAGGAACGGCCATATATAGGTGTGTAAGTTTATTGTATCAGAAGGTATTCTCCACAGCAGTGCTAATCATTTGGTATCCCTTCCATAGGACTTATTCTTTTAACATGCATCAAGAAATTTATTTTTCTGTTTTATTTAAATCAGATGCCGAGTTCCAAGAGCAAATTACAATGCTAAAAAGTATTTCTGAATCTGAAGAGTATGCTGATTTTCGTGAAGTGGTGAATGATGCAATTAGTATGTTAATTTATTTTCATTTTACGTTTAAAGTTTTTTGGTTCAAAGATGTATTTTCTAGTTACCATGTTGTCACAACATTACATGAAGTATGTAGTATTAATTAGTAAACTTGTGTCATGGTTATAAGAATAGCTGATTTCTCAAAATATACATTAAATACAAGATGTTCTTGAAGTCTTTGGCACATATTCAGTTGAATTACATGTTGAATCAACTGTAAATGTTATTGTTTGTATATTTAAGTCATCATTCACAATTAAAAGATAGATTTGTTTTTGCTACAGCTCAACTGAATGATGCACAAGAAACATCAAAAGGAAAGAAGACATCGCTCAGTCGCTCAATCGAAATTTTGAAAGAAGTCTTGCCAATTTTTACCGAGGCTTGTTCTAGTTATGTGGAGAAGGTGGAACCATCCCCTCAAATCAACCTGATCTTGAGAGAACTTGATGGTCTTCGCATCAAGCTAAAGGAATGCGAAAAGGTAGAGGTTGGTGATGTTGAGGCAGCCAAGAAGTATGAAAAAAAAGGAGAGGTGCTGCTTGGTAAGAAGATTTTGATGCAAAGTTACAATTTTAGAATTTTTGTTACAGAGAAATTTTGTTTCATCTTTTTCTTATCTGTTTTTTGTAGAGGATGCTGTGAAACACGGACTCGAAGATGTGAAAAGAATTGAGAAAAAAATCAAACAAGAAAAAGATGCCGATATGTTGAAATATTTTCAAGAAACCAGGAAAGAAACCAATAGCAGAATGGATTTTCTTACAAACGATTTTGATAATATGAAAAACAATTGCGCCGAAGATATTCAACTGACAGGTATTAAAGAGAACTTTGCTTTTGTTGACATGCAGAGGTGTGCCAACTTGGCTCTCAAGATTTGGAGGGGAGGGGGGACTTAATTTTCCAGGCAAATGATGGCAGCCTTTAATTTGCCCTATATAAAAAGATTGCAGAATTTAACTGCAAAACAAAAAGGTGTGGTGTAATTTTTTTAGTTGTAACTGGTGAAATTGCTGTCTTTTGAAATTGCTGAAATTTCAAAAGTTTTTTTATGAAATTAATGATGCTATATTTTCGTAAAATTCAAAGGTCATAGCTTAAACCCTTTCTTGAACGATGAGTTAAGTTTTGTCTTACAAAACTCCCAAGGTTTTAAACTTTAGGTTTTCGGGAGACCTACGTCTCTGTTTTAATATTTATTGACGAGGACTGATTTCTGGGAACTGATTTACAAGTAACTGATTTTAGAAAATGCACTTTGCGTGGAGGCTGAGTGTACATTGATAGCTCGCAGGAAGTTTGAGGAAAAAGATAAAGAACTCGATGAGCTAATTTTGGCCGACAAAAAAGAAGAAGAGCGATTGCGTGAAAAGCTTCAAAAACTTATCAAGAAACGAGAAGAGTTAGAGGAAGACAGAGAAGTAAGAAAAGCTGTTCAACAAAAAGCAGAAGAGGTGGGCAAAACTAAAATATGAAGTTCCTTTTATTAATGTTGTATTTATTAACTGGAGACTGCATTCACTCATATCTTGGGATTTTAAAGGTGCACGCTGGGGCAGAGAAAGAGTTGAATGAACTCCTTTCTAAGTTAAACGAACTTTTGCCGAAAGTAAACACGGCCAGTGTCGTTCTTAAACAGACCAAAGGTAACGGTGTGAAGTTTATTTTATCTCAGTATTTACGTTTTTTTTTAATTTTCTGTTTGCTTTTCTTACTTCATCAAGACGTTTGCAATATGCTTTTCGACAAAGCTGTTGAAAGCAAGAATATACAAAATCGTAATTTGGACCTCGTCTTGCTGCAGACGATGGAAAATCGTCACATTGCGTTGATTGCACAAGGAGTTAACTTCCTCAGTATACAAGAAAGGGAAAAAGAAACTGTGGAAATGATCAAAGAAAAGGTACATAAAAAAGAAATATGAGTTTGTCCGGGGGGGAGGGTTGTGAAAACATACCTTTGATAAAAATGCTTTTCCGGCACATTTGCTTCATTCAGTCTCAGGTTCCTGGCTTATTGGCCACTTAATGTATTGGTTTAATGTATTACGAAAATTTTATTTCCTACGTACTACAGAACAGGCGTTTTGGTGACATTACCTTTCATTGGTTATAACTAATGAATGTTTGTTTACAGTTGAAGAAGAAGAAAGGAAAACTGAACGAGGCTGTCAAACATCACTGGGCTAGCGAAGCGAAGAAATTACGTGAAAAAATTGATAGACTCTCAAAAGACATGGAACTGAGCAAGAAAAACGAACAGAAAGTTGCAGAAAAGTTAGATGTTTTGACAGAAAAAATCTCTGAAGTGGAAATGAAACTGGACGAATCTTGTGTAAAATATGTTACTTTGAAACAGAGATGTGAGTTTATATATATTTACGTATGTATTTATACAAACACCTTACAAAAAGCAAGTTGCCCGACGAATATTTTTATAGATTTTAAGTAAACGAATCCTAGATAATTTAGCTCAACGCCAGTTAGACTTAAAGTAAATTGCTCACTGCCATGTGAAGAATGAGGTCACTCGGGCCATGAAAAAAGACGTATCGTCTCTTGAACTCAAAAAAACCAATTTAAAAACTAGCATTGAAAAGTAGCGTGTTTAGTTTCACTGACTATCCAGCAACATTGTTTGTTGGTAAACGTCGTTTTGTAAAGCAGTTTAAAGAATGCCCACCTGGCTACATTGTATCAACACGGGACAATCGCAACCGTCATTTTAGAGGCTGACTGGGATTCATTCATTTAACATTTATATTTATAATTGTTCATCTATGGGGAAACTTTCTTTTTTTTTGTACTTATATGTAAGTAGACGTTGGTAATGTTGAAATTGTTAGAAAGCTTGTAAGAAAAAGGGGAGATCTGATGTTTGGCAAAAGGAGTTTGTTGTTTGAAAAGTCGTATTTCATTTTTGAGCTGAAAAAAATTAACTAAATTTTATTCAGATTCCTCAGTTTTCCATCCATAGAAATAATACATAGGTTTGTTGTATATACTTCAGTGAAGGAACTTTTGGACATTGGTCAACTTTTCCATATTTTGGCATCAATTTTACCGTACTCAAAGTGAAATTTTTTTTCATTTCAGATGAGGAATACAAACAAAGTAATGATGAGGATGGAGGCTTCTCCCTCACTTCTATGTCTTCATTTTGAAAGTATGAAAAAGTAAGACCATAATAATCAAGTTCACTGTTATTATTCACGCACGTGATGAAGAAACAGTATATAGTCTCCTAATAAATGACTTCATCAGTTGTTTGAAAGTTTATAGAACTGTATAAAAGCATATTATGTTAGATCCTGGCGTTATTTTATTGTTTTGTGATTAGGAATTGTTCAATACATCCGTAAACGTTTGTAATCATTTTGTGCTGTAGTGAAAAATTTGCCAATTACCATCAGTATTCAAATTTTGGTCTGTATGATGTACGACCTTAATTGTGATTTGCTCATATTCAAATTTCTTGAAAGTGTTTGGTCCTTTAGGAAATTTTTTCAGTTTATTTCAAGCTTTCCACCAATGTATTTGTGTTTCTTGACACAAGTTCTATTTCTGTGCGTGCAAAATCAATTCAATAAACACAACAAGCATCAAATAGTGGTAATATATGTAATTTTGTGTAGGCGTCTATGACGGGTGATCACCGCCAAAATTAGAACATGACATTCGGCAATGCGTACATGACATTCGGCAATGCGTACATGACATTTGGCAATGCGTACATGACATTCGGCAATGCGTACATGACATTCGGCAATGCGAACATGACATTCGGCAATGCGAACATGAGCCATATGAACACACGGTGATTATGTACAGCAGATATGCGTAACATGAGTAATGCGCACACAAAGTTCTTTGTGTCAGCTGTAATGGAGAAAGAACGATATAATACTTCATGTCCTGATTAAGAATAAAAATAAGTTGACAGTAAAATTGGAAACTTGGCTTCAAACACTATTGTAATACTTATTTTGTAAGTTTTTCCGGTTGTATTGATATCATGCTGTCGCCATGAGATTGTCGTATTATAACTTGTAGAAAACGTTGGTTGGATTTTGGCTCTTTCTTTGCTTTTTCTTAAAATAGTGTCATTTAATTGCTCTAATTTTGTTAAATTTGACCTTTTTGAAAATTGATTTGGCTATGGACATGCGCAATGCCTGCCCACCCGGATGAATATATTAATACAAATAGTTAGAATTAAAAACTCGAAAGCAGTTTTATGAAAAAGGTAAGTTTGTATTTGTTAAATTAACATTTAAAAATAATACAAGCGATTAATACCTTATTTATGTAATGTTTCATCTTTTACAGTGTTTCGTTCGAACTAAAATTTTATGTTTCTATTGAACAGGAAGATACTAGAAAGATAGTCATTAATCATTTACAACAGTCTGAAAAAAATTGAGCACATCTTAGGAAAAAATTCTGAGGAGCCCCCGACTATGATTGCTTATCGTTTAGAGTTGATCATCTTCAACATGTTTTACTTTGTTCTGATACAATAAGTATACCTGCTCAAGTTCATCAGTTGTTAAGCATGGTTTTTGAAATACTGAAATCATTTGAAGATGGTGAGAATGGTGAATATGTTGCACCAACTGTGAAAACTGGTGGGCGTGGACGCCCAGCATACTATATCACAAAGGATCACCTTCATTTTTTGGTCTCATCGGGGTTCAATGTACCACAAATTGCGTCATTATTAAATGTTGGAAAACGAACTATAGAAAGAAAGCTTCACGAGTTCAACATTTCTTTGAACACTACATTTTCATTCATAAGTAATGATGATTTAGACGCTGTTGTTAGAGATATTGTCAATGAATTTCCAAATTTCCAGATTGACAAAACATGGAAAATGAGAAAAATGAAAACAGCCAGTGCTGTTGCTAGAACGTTGGGGGTGTTTATTGATATATTCACTTGTGCTTGACTAATTTCCTATGAAAAAAGAGCAGTGCTGTTGCTAGAACGTTGGGGGATGTTCATTCATATATTCACTTGTGCTTGACTAATTCCTATGAAAAAAGAGCAGTGCTGTTGCTAGAACGTTGGGGATGTTTATTCATATATTCACTTGTGCTTGACTAATTTCCTTTGAAAAAAGAGCAGTGCTGTTGTTAGAACGTTGGGGGTGTTCATTCATATATTCACTTGTGCTTGACTAATTTCCTATGAAAAAGAGCAGTGCTGTTGCTAGAACGTTGGGGATGTTCATTCATATATTCACTTGTGCTTGACTAATTCCTATGAAAAAGAGCAGTGCTTTTGCTAGAACGTTGGGGGATGTTTATTCATATATTCACTTGTGCTTGACTAATTTCCTAAGAAAAAAGAGCAGTGCTGTTGCTAGAACGTTGGGGGTGTTTATTCATATATTCACTTGTGCTTGACTAATTTCCTATGAAAAAAGAGCAGTGCTTTTGCTAGAACGTTGGGGGATGTTTATTCATATATTCACTTGTGCTTGACTAATTTCCTATGAAAAAAGAGCAGTGCTGTTGTTAGAACGTTGGGGGTGTTCATTCATATATTCACTTGTGCTTGACTAATTTCCTATGAAAAAGAGCAGTGCTGTTGCTAGAACGTTGGGGTGTTCATTCATATATTCACTTGTGCTTGACTAATTTCCTATGAAAAAAGAGCAGTTCTGTTGCTAGAACGTTGGGGGGGGGATGTTCATTCATATATTCACTTGTGCTTGACTAATTCCTATGAAAAAGAGCAGTGCTTTGCTAGAACGTTGGGGGATGTTTATTCATATATTCACTTGTGCTTGACTAATTTCTTAAGAAAAAAGAGCAGTGCTGTTGCTAGAACGTTGGGGGTGTTTATTCATATATTCACTTGTGCTTGACTAATTTCCTATGAAAAAAGAGCAGTGCTTTCGCTAGAACGTTGGGGGGGATGTTCATTCATATATTCACTTGTGCTTGACTAATTCCTATGAAAAAAGAGCAGTGCTGTTGGTAGAACGTAGGGGGGATGTTTATTCATATATTCACATGTGCTTGACTAATTCCTATGAAAAAAGAGCAGTGCTGTTGCTAGAACGTTGGGGGATGTTCATTCATATATTCACTTGTGCTTGACTAATTCCTATGAAAAAAGAGCAGTGCTTTTGCTAGAACGTTGGAGGGGAGATGTTTATTCATATATTCACTTGTGCTTGACTAATTTCCTAAGAAAAAAGAGCAGTGCTGTTGCTAGAACGTTGGGGGGGTGTTTATTCACATATTCACTTGTGCTTGACTAATTTCCTATGAAAAAAGAGCAGTGCTTTCGCTAGAACGTTGGGGGTGTTCATTCATATATTCACTTGTGCTTGACTAATTTCCTATGAAAAAAGAGCAGTGCTGTTGCTAGAACGTTGGGGGATGTTCATTCATATATTCACTTGTGCTTGACTAATTCCTATAAAAAAGAGCAGTGCTGTTGCTAGAACGTAGGGGGTTATTCATATATTCACATGTGCTTGACTAATTTCCTATGAAAAAAGAGCAGTGCTGTTGCTAGAACGTTGGGGGGGTGTTCATTCATATATTCACTTGTGCTTGACTAATTTCCTATGAAAAAGAGCAGTGCTGTTGCTAGAACGTAGGGGGGGATGTTTATTCATATATTCACATGTGCTTGACTAATTCCTATGAAAAAAGAGCAGTGCTGTTGCTAGAACGTGGGGGTTATTCATATATTCACTTGTGCTTGACTAATTTCCTATGAAAAAAGAGCAGTGCTGCCTGAAGAACAATTTGAGGTGGAACAAACGCAGGGATTTAGTTACGAAGCTTAGTTTTATTTAATCCTCATCCTTGCTTTATCTGTTCAGATCTTCAATATTTATATCAAGAGAACTGCTGAAATATTTGGTGTTACACATACGAGAGAGATTTATGAAAAAGCCATTGAGGTTCTTGGTGATGACCAGGCTCGGTAAGAAACAGTTTTGTATGGGAACTTGTGTATATATTTGGCATACAATTGTGAGATGGTCTTTCGTCTAAATGACAGAGAAATGTGCACTCGCTTCGCTGAACTCGAACGTAAACTTGGAGAAGTAGATCGCGCGCGTGTTCTGTACATGCATGCTTCACAAATGGCCGATCCAAGGGTAATTATTCAAGACATATATAACTTTGAGCGTCGTGGCAAAATAAACCCGCAATTTGCTTTATTTTAGACGACAGCATCCTTTTTGAAGACTTGGCATGACTTTGAGGTTCATCATGGTAACGAAGACATCTTTCGTGAGATGCTACGCATTAAAAGGAGCGTACAGGCCATGTATAATACGCAGGTGTTGATGAAATGGCATGTGCAATTACACACTTGTTTTTGTAAGATATTTTATTTGATAATTATACGGACATGCATGTATGCGTTCACCTAATCTTTCTCATTTTTTCACATGTAAGTTAACTTCATGTCCGCTCAAATGCTTGCTGCATCTCAAGCAATGTCTGATGAGTTATACGACTATGCGAGGAAAACTTAAGTGTATTGAATCTACTCACATCACACTTCTTTCCCTTTTCACCACAGCCGCTAAATATTTTTTGTTGACAAATGTAGATGTACTTATTTACTTATACAGATGCAGCGACTGGTGTGTCTGCGGACGACATGGAGAATTTGGAAAAACAAGCTCGAGCAATGGCTGAACAAGCGAAAAAGAATCAAGTGAAGCCGAAACGTGATGTTCTTTTTGTCAAGTAATTAATGGATCGCGGCTTATTGCTTTAGCAAGTACTTTTGTCTCATGGATTAACCTATGCTGCTTTTAATTGACACCCCCTGGGTGATTTAGTTAAAATTCACTGTACTGAGTCTTATTTGTGTTAATTTAATTTGTGTTAAAGGCGAAGCAACTGATGAGGACAATTTAGAAGCAAGAATAGCGAATCCTGAAGAGATCTCAATTGATGAAGACGATGAAGACGAAGATGCAAAGATTGAAGGTGAATTTGTGACAGCTCACGCTCTTTTATGTCATTATGATCAGATCGAAATAACAGAAAGCGCGGAAATATGAAACTTGACATCAGAAGAAATTTTAAAAGTGTATTTTTGTACAATCATCTCTTATGTAGAAGTTCAACTTGAACAACAAATGGTGCCTTCAAAGGTATAAGTATGACTTTGTATATTCAACCTCATAGCTATTTTCATAAATCACTATAATTTATTGTGCAAATCATGATCTTTAATCCTCTTCATGTTATCGTACTATTTCAGGTTTTTGGAAGCCTTATAAAAGACGACTAGATTTCGTTGATGGATAATAAGTTGTACAGTCATGAAACATTCTTGCTTTGGTTGCGTCTTTGGAGCTTAACTTCATCGTTGTTTGAAAAGTTTGTTTTTCGTCATGTATCACTTTTTGAAGGAGGAAACTTCAGCACAGTGAAGACATTCAAATGAGTCAGAATGCTTTTGTATGATTTTGCATTTACATAAACCCTCGACATTCGCTTCCGTATTGGTGGATATCCAATAACAGATAAGGTACTTTTGGACCAATCAAGGTATAGTGCCAGTCTACCAAATTTTTCTCGCGCCAAGCAATAAATATGTTGTGACGCAGAATATGAAATTATATTATTCTGTATTACCATTCGAGTTACAAGGTGATGAGACCAATTCATTTAAAAATGAACAGCTTTAGAGTTTATTACAATGAAAGCACTTCATTTGAATCAATTCTGTTTACAAATTTTGCAAGATTAAATCAAGAAAATGTGATAACAAAAGTAAGATGTAATGAATACATTTGATTCCAAACGGCAGTTTCAAACTTATTGTATGTGATTATGTTGTTAATTCCATATAACTTGTGTGAGCAAAGTTACAGAATCTTCCTTCGTTGTGTTAATTTCACCCAAGTTTAACACTAGCCACATTAAATGTTTTGTAGTCATCACATTCTCTTTCATATTTTAGACTGATTAATTGGCATCTATATTAGGAAAGGGAGTGTTCTTATAACTCTTAGCACATAAAAATTATAATATAGTGCAGGTTTAGCCAACATAATAATTATTAGCTGAATTAGGATATGTAATTTTATCTTAGCTTACTTTTCAGTAACATAAGTTGTGTTATTTTATCTTACCAACTTAACAAATATAAATGAATGAATGAATGAGTCACGTCTCCTTTGAAATAATATTTCTGCATTACACACTCAACAGGATCATTGTAAAACGTTTTCTATAAATGGCAATCGTTACAAGTGACATGGTTTTAGTAATCACATTGACACTAGCACAACTTTTATCATATTTTTGCTTAAAAATACGATTGAGGGCACGCTTAGTTTGCTTTTGAGAATTTAAAGTACAAAGAAAAAGTTATTTTTACGACTGCGTAAAGCGACTGCCTAGTGTGTTTCAGCCCTAAGAGGTTAATTGTGTGTAATTACGTGGGAGTTAATGACGACAAGTGTGAATCTGCTATCGTACCAACAGACGCAAAGCTGAAAACGATTTATATTAAAATCGGCTTTTTCAAACTGCGGTGAATAAATCAGACCTAAAAATATGTAAACATTGCATTATATTGTTGACTTAGACACAAACTTTTGAAGTTGAAAGTGTGTTAGATATCGTTGGAAGAATGGTGAAAATGGATTAGTTGTTATAGAAATATTTGTGTTAAAACAAGATACATAGTTTTTGTAACAACAGTTTTTGCCATTGGTGATGCTTAGTGACTGAATTACAATAGTACACGTTCACAAGTATTTGTAATTGTAGTGAACCCTTCTGAACCTTCGTCGCCAGTTGAATGACAAAATTAAGGTGTGAAAAGACATTTAAGTGTTGAAAGGTTTGCGTCGACTTGTTGTATGATTTAATGATTGAGGACTTGATTCTAGAAAGTTGCTGCGAGTTGCTGTTGCTTAATGTAAGCATGACGATAGTATGGATATAGTTGTGGGTTTCATGTTTTCTTCTGCAATATTCACTGATTGTGCTTTAGTTTTAATTGGTATGTAGAGCGAAAATTGAGTTTTCTTAAAACTAAATATTAATTTTGAGAAATAGAATAGAAAGCATCGTGTTAGGTTTCCTTGACAGACCAGGAATTAATGAACCAGTTTACTGATTTCGCTACTTAAAATTATTTGATTGAGTTTGAAGACAATCGCCAATATTAAATGCATTTAAAAATACAGTGCATGACAAAAGAAAAAACGATTATTCCCGACCATGTCTTATCTTGCTTTGCTCTTTTTATTAAAATTTTCACTTTTGCAATAAAGAGGTTATAGTGAAATTCCCACATGAGCTGATGCACAATAAATGAGATATATGATTCTTATTTTGCAACTAATCTTTTGAGATTTACTAAATAATAGAATTTACCCACGCCAGCATTGATAGAATATTCTTTGGTATCAGACCCCCAGTATGTCTGACGTGAATAACATCAATTCCTACCAACTTTGTTTATCAGCCTTGTATTTGCTTGTTTTGTCTCCATTTGATATTGAAAACATGCCATTCGATAATTACAAGCCTGATATTTTCAAACTGAAAGAATACCGTTATATAGACATAGTAGTTCACACACAATAGCGTGTTGAAGTTCGATTATCTATTTGTAATAACTTTATACTTCATTTACAAATTTGCATTATGAATAATTGCTGGCATGGTGCTATATACCTTTAAGCGAATACCTTTAGGCTATAGAAAATGCTTTGAGTGGATAACTTTATGCCTGAATTTAGAAAATAAAGATATATGTGTATGATTTATGCAGAAATAATAAAAAAACGATTTTGGTAAAGCAGGAAAAAAATTCATTGATAGAGTTGCAATGACCTAGATTATCACATTTAACATGTATTGATGGCGTTAGTATGTGGGTCTTGAATTGTATCATTTATTTGTGATCCAGTACTTGAATTTACCATGAGTTTCTATGGTAGTTAATCCGTGTAAATGGCTTTACTGACCATTTAATTTATGTAGTTAAAAATCGTAATATGGAGTTGCAGTTGCTTGCGTACAAAAATGACAAAGCTAAAGAGCTTGGAACGCACAGGGTTAAAATATGGCAGATGTTCTTCAATTATGATTTAGGAAATTTGACCTAATTAAACCCCTATTTTTGATATCTTCCTGTAGACGTACGTGTACAACAAATGAATTATTGCATACGAAAGCTATAAGTAGAAACAAAAAGTTTTTAACAGAAGGAAAAAGACGTTATTGTTTGGGAAACGTGATAGAATTGTCGTCAATGAAATGTGTATTGAGCGGTAAAGATTGGGTTTTTGTTTGTGTGCATGATTTATCTAGAAATGTTTCAAGCTGTGACTTTTGTTGCCCGCATAACTGCTTCACGTTTCTTTCAAAATACATATGTAATATTCTCTCGTGGCAGCTCTCTATAAAAAGAGGCCAAAAGCTGTCTTCAATCATCATTCATCATCCTGCTGTTGGAACCAGAAGAAAACAAGAAAAAGTTAATATGAAAATAACCTATCTTGTCATTGCTCTTGGATTGCTTTGCACTTTTGCTTACGCTCAAGCGAAACATGAAGATGGGGTTATGAAAGGTAATGATGCAAAGCTCATATATTAAATACTTTATCTATCATCAACCATTTCTCTTGACCAGCTTTTGTACATGATTAAAGAAAGAATGATGGTTTCTTTATTTAGAATACGATGAAGAAACCGCCCCAGTGGAAACTGTCAAGGAAGAATTTGTAGAAAATGATGATGAAAATCCAGAAGAAGAAAGTGATGATGAAACTGACCCCGAACATGACTTAGAACAAAGTGATGATCGTGAACTCACAGAGAACAAGTAAGTTAACTTTATCTACTACGTTTACGTTCCTGACATCGAAATGCTTCGTTTTGTATGCTATAGTTGACCTTGACATTTAGTCTCTGCCATGAAAGTTGAGGAACGCGAACAGGGCCGTCCTTATAACGTTTATCAGGGGGAAGATGTAATCCTTTCAAACGACTGGCCATCGTACCAGTACCGAATACACTATAGAACAAAACCTCGACAATTTCAAGGTCTACTAAATGACGCCCCTCCGGTGTTTACTGTAACGCTGTTCGAACTGTTCATTTCTTGCTCTTATGTTATTCTCGATTTATATGAAAATGTTAGTCTCTTATTTACGCTTTATCCAAATCAACCGCAATGTTGATGTTTAGTCGTCAAAGATATTTTTCTGCCGACTAATATAATACTTTTACTGCATTTAAAAGTAAAGTTTTTGGGGTGTGTGACCCTTTCCTTACACGTACATTGTGTTTTGTAGTAGTGATGTGAAAGCTGATCCAAGTGTAGAAAAACGCTCGACTCTCTTTCGTTGTCGTCGTATTTGGCGTCCACGTCGTCGTATTTGGCGTCGCCGTCATCGTCGTTGGGGCATCGCTGTGTAGAAAAACGCTCGCATTTTTGGCGGCGTCGCCATTATTATTATAGACTTCGTCATATTATTTGGCATCGTCGTCGTAGTTTGACTCGCCGTCGTCATGTTTGGGGCTAATATGGCAAAAACCCGTAAGGATCCTGTGGAATGTGTAGCAATTAATAAGAAACATTCATTTGCTTCTAGACGTACTTTAAATTGGCATTGTTGTATGATTTGTCTGTAGAAAATAGATGTTTGCATTGATTATTGACTTTGTGTTTCTTCATCGTCTTTTTTTATTTATTTCAATAATAAGACGTTTGGTTGTTTCTCAACAATCCTACATAGAATTACAATGTCTTTGTGGTTGTGTCATATAAATAAAAAAGTTCACTCACATATCATATCATCTGTGTAGAAATAAGACGAGTAAGTGAGATTATCGTCAACATGTTTGTATAAAGAATTTTTTTATCACTACTATCAAAGATGTAATCCATTGCTCATTCAAGAAAATTTCTTAAAAAAGCTACACTGTAGTTGGCAAAAGCGTTCGGCGTTTTTGCCAGTTAAGGATTTGTTTTGACTATATGATATGTCGTTGGGTGTTTCCATGTAGAAGGCTTTGGCAAAATTAAATCAAAGCAATAAATAAAAAAGATATATAGTGCGTTCGTAGGAAGATATTTAAAGACTTTACCACGCTTTATACCACGCTAGATACTTTACAAAGATATCAAGTGCCTTTACATAAATCTGTAAATTTTCATCACATCCGTAAATTTTTCATTTCATTAAAAACATTCACTCGTGGAGAGAATATTTGCACAAAAACGAACAAGAATCATAAAGCTTGTCTCTTAGTTTTTAATATTTATCAATAAATTAATTGAAGATATGATCTTCGCACTTTGAGTGAGTTATTATACGTATAAGCTTTGATTTATTGCTTTTTATGTACTTTCAAAGTCATTTTTCATTTATCTTGTTAGAACTGGTATACACTTCGAAGTTTCTTTTGTTTTAGTTTCCATTTTTCAAGTCCTAGCGTATAAAATATCTAAAAAATTTTAATTGCATAGCACAGTTTTAGTTTTTAAAAAAGCATTTAAAAAAAATTAGCGCAACTCAAGAAATGCATCAAAACGTCAAACTTTTCTGAGAAAAAGTAATAATTTGTAGCTAAAACCTCTTATTACATTATTCATGTTGGACGAATCATGACTTTCTTTACTTCTTACGTTTTATTTGTATAGAAACTATAAAAAAGCTTTGGATGTAATGAAACAAGCAACTGCAAGGCCATCCAGCAGAACTAGCTTTTATGATGAGGTATGTATGGGACATTGTAGGATATCCGGCAATCTGAGGTGATGTATTTTTAAGCATGTCACACCAAGGGATATTTTTAAGGATTTTACACTGCGAGGCCACAAACCTCAAAAGGACCTGTGAAGCTTGAGTCACGTGACAGAGGGTCCGGAAATACCTTTCTACAGTGTAATTTTTAAAACTGCAATTTTGTAAATGCTACGTATTTTATGTGTTTGTAGAGCAATTATATAACGACATTAATCAACTTGTTATGAAATAAGCATTCTCACTTCAAGCGTACTATATATTATGCGCAATGAAGTATTTGAATTACTAGTATGCGTATATGTTAAAATATGCCTTGAATCACACTAGTTACTGCATTTCTTCTTTTGTTTAATTTAGACAGAATCTGTTCAAAAACGTCTCCATAAATCACTGAAGGTTTGGTCAATGTATGCTGATTTGGAGGAGAGTTTAAAGACATTTGAGGTAACCAGTGGATAGCCTTTATCAAACACGAACATCTATGTACATGCAATGATAGTTTAGGAACATTTTAGGTGACTGATGGATAGTTTTTGCCAAATGAGGATATCTATGTATATGCAATGATAGTTTAGGAACATTTGAGGTGAACAATGGATAGCCTTTATAAAACACAGACATCTAGTTATATGGATAATTTAGGAACATTTGAGGTGGCCAATGGATAGTTTTTGCCAAACACAGACATGTATATGGAACAATTATATCTTTATTTCTACAGTCGACCAAAGCCGTTTACGATCGCATTTTGGATTTAAAAATTGCCAACCCTCAGATTATCATTAACTTTGCGTTATTTTTGGAGGAACATCATTATTTTGAAGAATCCTTTAAGGTAATTCAATGGTTAAATACTAAAATTCGTGAACCATCTCACTAGGTTATAGTATTACTTTAGGTTTGTTTTGGTAAATGCATTTCCATGAAATTTTTATTATTGTCAGGTGTTCGAACGTGGCGTTGCATTGTTTAAATGGCCTAATGTTTTTGATGTTTGGAACACGTACTTGATGAAGTTTATCAAACGATATGTGAGCTTGTTGTTTTGTTGTTTATTTATTAAAAAATTACAACTTAGATTATTTCATTGCCACACAGTTAGTGTGTTGTGAAACCTTGGTAAATCTTAAAATGTTTTCTTTCAAATTTTGCACATCAAGGGTGGAACAAAACTTGAGCGTATTCGTGATTTATTCGAACAAGCTTTGGAAAAATGTCCAGCAAAGTTTGCTAAAGGTTCAACAGAAACATTTTCTTTAAGTTAATATTTTCATCATACAGCAACTTCGATTACCTCTACGTTGACAAACTCCCTTTCATCTTTCTTTAGCTTTTTATCTGATGTACGCACGTCTCGAAGAGGATCACGGTCTTGCCCGTCATGCAATGGCCATTTACGACAGAGCAACAAGAGCAGTGCTGCCTGAAGAACAATTTGAGGTGGAACAGACGCAGGGATTTAGTTACGAAGCTTAGTTTCATTTCATCTTCATTTTTATATCAAGAGAGCTGCTGAAATATTTGATGTTACACATACGAGAGAGATTTATGAAAAAGCCATTGAGTTTCTTGGTGATGACCAGGCTCGGTAGGAGACAGTTTTGTATGGGAACTTGTGTATATATTTGGCATACAATTGTGACATGGTCTTTTGTCTAAATGACAGAGAGATGTGCACTCGCTTTGCTGAACTTGAACGTAAACTTGGAGAAATAGATCGCGCACGTGTTCTGTACATGCATGCTTCACAAATGGCCGATCCAAGGGTAATTATTCAAGACATATATAACTTTGAGCGTCGTGGCAAAATAAACCTGCAATTTGCTTTTGAAGACTTGGCATGACTTTGAGGTTCATCATGGTAACGAAGACACTTTTCGTGAGATGCTACGCATTAAAAGGAGCGTACAGGCCATGTATAATACGCAGGTGTTGATGAAATGGCATGTGCAATTACACACTTGTTTTTTAAGCTATTTATTTGATAATTATACGGACATGCATATATGCGTTCACCTAATCTTTCTCATTTTTTCACATGTAAGTTAGCTTCATGTCCGCTCAAATGCTTGCTGCATCTCAAGCAATGTGTGGTGAGTTATACGACTATCCGAGGAAAATTGAATCTACTCACATCACACTTCTTTCCTCTTTCACCACAGCCGCTAAATATTTTTTGTTGACAAATGTAGATGTACTTATTTACTTATACAGATGCGGCGACTGGTATGTCTACGGACGACATAGAGAATTTGAAAAAACAAGCTCGAGCAATGGCTGAACAAGCGAAAAAGAATGAAGTGAAGCCGAAACGTGATGTTCTTTTTGTGAAGTAATTAATGGATCGCGGCTTATTGCTTTAGCAAGTACTTTTGTCTCATGGATTAACCTATGCTGCTTTTAATTGACATCCCCTGGGTGATTTAGTTAAAATTCACTGTACTGAGTCTTATTTGTGTTAATTTAATTTGTCTTAAAAGCGAAGCAACTGATGAGGACAATTTAGAAGCGTTGGCAGGAATAGCGAATCCTGAAGAGATGTCAATTGATGAAGACGATGAAGACGAAGATGCAAAGATTGAAGGTGAATTTGTGACAGCTCGCGCTCTTTTATGTCATTATGATCAGATCGAAATAACAGAAAGCGCGGAAATATGAAACTTGACATCAGAAGAAATTTTAAAAGTGTATTTTTGTACAATCATCTCTTATGTAGAAGTTCAACTTGAACAACAAATGGTGCCTTCAAAGGTATAAGTATGACTTTGTATATTCAACCTCATAGCTATTTTCATAAATCACTATAATTTATTGTGCAAATCATGATCTTTAATCCTCTTCATGTTATCGTACTATTTCAGGTTTTTGGAAGCCTTATAAAAGACGACTAGATTTCGTTGATGGATAATAAGTTGTACAGTCATGGAACATTCTTGATTTGGTTGCGTCTTTGGAGCTTAACTTCATCGTTATTTGAAAAGTTTGTTTTTTGTCATGTATCACTTTTTGAAGGAGACTTCACCACAGTCAAGACATTCAAATGAGTCAGAATGCTTTTGTATGATTTTGCATTTACATAAACCTCGACATTCGCTTCCGTATTTGTGGATATCCAATAACAGATAAGGTACTTTTGGACCAATCAAGGTATAGTGCCAGTCTACCAAATTTTTCTCGCGCCAAGCAATAAATATGTTGTGACGCAGAATTTGAAATTATATTATTCTGTATTACCATTCGAGTTACAAGGTGATGAGACCAATTAATTAAAAAATGAACAGCTTTAGAGTTTATTACAATGAAAGCACTTCATTTGAATCAATTCTGTTTACAAATTTTGCAAGATTAAATCCCAAAAATGTGATAACAAAAGTAAGATGTAATGAATACATTTGATTCCAAACGGTAGTTTCAAACTTATTGTACGTTGTTATGTCGTTAATTCCACATAATTTGTGTGAACAAAGTTACAGAATCTTTCTTCGTTTTGTTAATTTCACCCAAGTTTAACACTAGCCACATTAAATGTTTTGTAGTCATCACATTCTCTTTCATATTTTAGACTGATTAATTGGCATCTATATTAGCAAAGCGAGTGTTCTTATAACTCTTAGCACATAATAATTATAATATAGTGCAGGTTTTCTCAACATAATAAATATTAGCTGAATTAGGATATGTAATTTTATCTTAGCTTACTTTTCAGTAACATAAGTTGTGTTATTTTATCTTATCAACTTAACAAATATGAATGAATGAATGAATGAGTCACGTCTCCTTTGAAATAACATTTCTGCATTACACACTCAACAGAATCATTGTAAAACGTTTTCTATAAATGGCAATCGTTACAAGTGACATTGTTTTAGTAATCACATTGACACTAGCACAACTTTTCTCATATTTTTGCTTAAAAATACGATTGAGGGCACGCTTAGTTTGCTTTTTAGAATTTAAAGTACAAAGAAAAAGTTATTTTTATGACTGCGTAAAGCGACTGCCTAGTGTGTTTCAGCCCTAAGAGGTTAATTGTGTGTAATTACGTGGAGTTAATGACGACACGTGTGAATCTACTATCGTACCAACAGACGCAAAGCGGAAGACGATTCATATTAAAATCGGCTTTTACAAACTGCGGTGAATGAATCAGACCTAAAAGTCTGTAAACATTGCAATATATTGTTGACTTACACACAAACTATTTGAAGTTGAGAGTGCGTTAGATATCGTTGGAAGAATGGTGAAAATGGATTAATTGTTATAGAAATATTTGTGTTAAAACAAGATACATAGTTTTTGTAACAACAGTTTTTCCCATTGGTGATGCTTAATGACTGAATTACAATAGTACACGTTCACAAGTATTTGTAATTGTAGTGAACCCTTCTGAACCTTCGTCGCCAGTTGAATGACAAAATTAGGGTGTGAAAAGACATTTAGGTGTTGAAAGGTTTGCGTCGACTTGTTGTATGATTTAATGATTCTAAAAAGTGTCTGCGAGTTACTGTTGTTTAATGTAAGCATGGCGATAGTATGGATATAGTTGTGGGTTTCATGTTTTCTTCTGCAATATTCACTGATTGTGCTTTAGTTTTAATTGGTATGTAGAGCGAAAATTGAGTTTTCTTAAAACTAAATATTAATTTTGAGAAATAGAATAGAAAGCATCGTGTTAGGTTTCCTTGACAAACCAGGAATTAAAATACAAATACTAAGAATTGTTTACTGATTTCGCTACTTAAAATTATATGAGTGAGTTTGAAGACAATCGCCAATATTAAATGCATTTAAAAATACAGTGCATGACGAAAGAAAAAACGATTATTCCCGACCATGTTTCATTTGCTTTGCTCTTTTTATTAAAATTTTCACTTTTAAAATAAAGAGGCTATTTAGCAGTGAAATTCCCACGAGAGCTAATGCACAATAAATGAGATATATGATTCTTATTTTGCAACTAATCTTTTGGGATTCACTAAATAATAGAATTTACCCACGCCAGCTGGAGTCCATAAAAGCATTGATAGAATATTCTTTTGTATCAGACCCCCAGTATGTCTGACGTGAATAACATCAATTCTTACCAACTTTGTTTATCAGCCTTGTAATTGCTTGTTTTGTCTCCATTTGATATTGAAAAAAAAAGATAAAAAATAAAGATAATGATTTATTATGATTTATGCAGAAATAATGAAAGAACGATTTTGGTAAAGCAGGAAAAAAATAAAAAGATAAAAAATGAAGATAATGATTTATAATGATTTATGCAGAAATAATGAAAGAACGATTTTGGTAAAGCAGGAAAAAAATTCAATGATAGAGTTGCAATGACCTAGATTATCACATGTAACATGTATTGATGGCGTTAGTATGTGGGTCTTGAATTGTATCATTTATTCGTGATCCAGTACTTGAATTTGTCATGAGTTTCTATGGTAGTTAGATCGTGTAAATGGCTTTACTGACCATTTTATGTAGTTAAAAATCGTAATATGCAGTTGCAGTTGCTTGCGTACAAAAATGACAAAGCTAAAGAGCTTGGAACGCACAGCGTTAAAATATGGCAGATGTTTATCAATTATGATTTAGGAAATTTGACCTAATTAAACCCATATTTTGGACATCTTCCCGTAGACGTACGTGTACAACAAATGAAATATTGCATACGAAAGTTATAAGTAGAAACAAAAAGTTTTTAACATGAGCAAAAGGATGTTATTGTTTTGGAAACGTGATAGAATTGTCGTCAATGAAATGTGTATTGAGCGGTAGAGATTGGGTTTTTTCGTTTTATGTGTTTTCCGACATCTTTTGGTTTCACCTGGATTTAACTCCATCGACAGTCTATACATGGTATTTTTGTAAAAGTCTTAAAGTGCCCGTAAGAGCTGCAGAAAATAGCACAGAAAAGATTTATACGTCGAAGCCAATTGTGCCAAAGTGAAACCAGGAGAGATTCAGAAAGTATATGGAAAGTTAGACGTTTTCTTTGTTAGTACATAAAAACATGGTAAAAACATTTCCCTGAGATGTTTAGTGAGTATAATGTCGCAGTTTTGCATAAAAAAGACAAAATTGCCGGATGCTTAATCTTTACAGCACGACATGTCTGCAGATAAAACAGACGACAACGACTAACAATGTTTATTGACTTAATTTAAAATAATTAACTTGTGATAATGAAAACGTTACCGGTATTAAAAGCAACAAGATGAAGGCAACTGTAAATAGAATAACGAATAAAGATGTATGTATGCATGATTTATCTAGAAATGTTTTCAAGCTGTGACTTTTGTTGCCTGCATAAATGCTTCACGTTTCTTACAAACTACGACATTTAAAATAAACGACAAATTTTTTTGAAGCAGACATGTTTCGGCATACTTTATGCCATCTTCAGTGCGAAGTGAATAAATATAGGAAGTTTACATGATAATAAGTTATAGTGATAAAAGGAAAAGTGGCCGGTGGTCTCCCCAATGTATCTGGAATTACATCCAGCACAAGAAAATTCATAAACCACGTTCGATTTTAAAAGAGTGGGAATGGGATCTTTGAAATTAAAGTGATTTTTAATTTTAAAAGATGAAAAAACTAGTTTGATGTCTAAGTCTGTGCAGTAGCGTTTTATTAAGTTGTGTAATTTCCGTTCCGTGATTTGTGAAATGTAGCCCAATGTAGGGTAGTTTGAAGAAGTAAGTCTCGAGTTGTGTGGGTTTATCACTATAACTTATTATCATGTAAACTTCCTATATTTATTCACTTTGCACTGAAGATGGCATAAAGTATGCCGAAACATGTTTGCTTTAAAAAAATTTGTCGTTTATTTTAATTGTCTTATAACCATTGTGTACATATGTAATATTCTTTCGTGGCAGCTCTCTATAAAAAGAGGTCAAAAGCTGTTTCAATCATCATTCATCATACTGCTGTTGGAACCAGAAGAAAACAAGAAAAAAGTTAATCATGAAAATAACCTATCTTGTCATCGCTCTTGGATTGCTTTGCACTTTTGCTTACGCTCAAGCGAAACTTGAAGATGGGGTTATGAAAGTTAATGGTGCAAAGCTCATATATTAAATACTTTATCTATCATCAACCATTTCTCTTGACCATATTTTGTACATGATTAAAGAATGATGGTTTCTTCATTTAGAATCTGATGAAAAAACCGCCCCAGTGGAAACTGTCGAGGAAGAATTAGTAGAAAATGATGATGAAAATCCAGAAGAAGAAAATGATGATGAAAATCCAGAAGAAAAAATGATGATGAAAATCCAGAGGAAGAAAATGATGATGAAAATCCAAAAGAAGAAAGTGATGATGAAACTGACCCCGAACATGACTTAGAACAAAGTGATGATCGTGAAGTCACAGAGAACAAGTAAGTTAATTCTATCTACTACATTTACGTTCCTGACATCGAAATGCTTCGTTTTGTATGCTATAGTTGACCTTGACATTTAGTCTCATCCTTCAAAGTTGATGAACGCGAACAGGGCCGTCCTTATAACGTTTATCAAGGGGAGATGTAATCCGTTCAAACGACTGGCAATCGAACCAGTACCGAATACACTATAGAACAAAACCTCGACAATTTTCAAGGTCTACTAAATGACGCCCCTTCGGTGTTTACTGTAAAGCTGTTCGAGCTGTTCATTTCTTGCTCTTATGTTATTCTCGATTTATATGAAAATGTTAGTCTCTTCTTTTTTACGCTTTATCCAAATCAACCGTAATGTTGATGTTTAGTCGTCAAAGATATTTTTTCTGCCCACTAATATAATACTTTTACCGACTGCATTTAAAAGTAAAGTTTTTGGGGTGTGTGACCCTTTCCTTACACGTACATTGTGTTTTGTAGTAATGATGTGAAAGCTGATCCAAGTGTGGAAAAACGCTCGCCTCGTTGGAGCTATAAGTATTATAGACGTCCTCATATTACTTTGCGTCACCGTCGTCGTAGTTGGACTCGCCGTCGTCGTTGGGCCTAATATGGCAAAAACCCGTAAGGGTCCTGTGGAATGTGTAGCGATTAATAAGAAACATTCATTTGATTCTAGACGTACTTTAAATTGGCATTGTTGTATGATTTGCCTGTAGAAAATAGATATTTGCATTGATCATTGACTTTGTGTGTTTTCATCGTCTTTTTTTATTTATTTCAATAAAAAAGCTACACTGTAGTTGGCAAAATCGTTGCGCGTTTTCTTTGCCAGTTAAGGATTTGTTTTGACTATATGAGATGTCGTTGGGTGTTTCCATGTAGAAGATTTTGGCAAAATTAAATCAAAGCAATAAATAAGAAAGATATATCGTGTCTATTTCTAAAATGTTGTAGTTTTGTTTCGCTGTTTGTTCGTTCCTCATTTCTCTGGCGATTGTGCTGGTCATCTTTACAAAATCTTTACAGCACGTCATGTCTGCATACTTTATGTCCATCATAGTCATGATATCCCATGAAAAGATTGGCAAGAAGTGGTGCTAATGGTGAGCCCATCGCGACTCCGTCGATTTGGTCAAAAAATTGTCCGTTAATAATTGTCTGATAAAGCAAACATTTATATAATACCTCATTCAACTGTAAATAATTATTCATAACTAATCAATATTTCCGTTTCATCACTATAACTTATTATCATGTAAACTTCCTGTATTTCTTCACTTCGCACTGAAGATGGCATAAAGTATGCCGAAACATGTTTGCTTTAAAAAAAATTGTCGTTTATTTTAAATGTCTTATAACCATTGTACTCTTACGATCTTACAAAATACATATGTAATATTCTTTCGTGGCAGCTCTCTATAAAAAGAGGCCAAAAGCTGTCTTCAATCATCATTCATCATACTGCTGTTGGAACCAGAAGAAAACAAGAAAAAAGTTAATCATGAAAATAACCTATCTTGTCATTGCTCTTGGATTGCTTTGCACTTTTGCTTACGCTCAAGCGAAACTTAAAGATGGGGTTATGAAAGGTAATGATGCAAAGCTCATATATTAAATACTTAAGAAGAAAATGATGATGAAAATCCAGAAGAAGAAAGTGATGATGAAACTGAGCCCGAACATGACTTAGAAGAAAGTGATGATCGTGGACTCACAGAGAACAAGTAAGTTAACTTTATCTACTACGTTTACGTTCCTGACATCGAAATGCTTCGTTTTGTATGCTATAGTTGGCCTTGAAATTTAGTCTCTGCCATGAAAGTTGATGAACGCGAACAGGGCCGTCCTTATAACGTTTATCAGGGAGGAGATGTAATCCTTTCAAACGACTGGCTATCGAACTAGTACCGAATACACTATAGAACAAAACCTCGACAATTTTCAAGGTCTACTAAATGACGCCCCTCAGGTGTTTACTGTAACGCTGTTCGAACTGTTCATTTCTTGCTCTTATGTTATTCTCGATTTATATGAAAATGTTAGTCTCTTACTTCTTATTTACGCTTTATCCAAATCAACCGTAATGTTGATGTTTAGTCGTCAAAGATATTTTTTCTGCCGACTAATATAATACTTTAACCGACTACATTTAAAAATAAAGTTTTTGGGGTGTGTGACCCTTTCCTTACACGTACATTGTGTTTTGTAGTACTGATGTGAAAGCTGATCCAAGTGTAGAAAAACGCTCGCCTCCTTTGAGCTATAGACGTCGTCATATTACTTTGCGTCACCGTCGTCGAAGTTGGACTCGCCGTCGTCGTTGGGCCTAATATGGCAAAAACCCGTAAGGATCCTGTGGAATGTGTAGCGATGAATAAGAAACATTCATTTGATTCTAGACGTACTTTAAATTGGCATTGTTGTATGATTTGCCTGTAGAAAATAGATGTTTGCATTGATCATTGACTTTGTGTGTGTTCATCGTCTTTTTTTATTTATTTGAAAAATAAGACGTTTGATTGTTTCTCAACAATCCTATAGAACTACATTGTCTTTGTGGTTCTGTCATATAAATAAAAAAGTTCACTCACATATCATATCATCTGTGTAGAAATAAGACGAGTAAGAGTGAGATTATCGTCAACATGTTTGTATAAAGTATTTTTTTATCACTACTATCAATGATGTAATCCATAGCTCATTCAGAAAAATTCTGAAAAAAGCTACACTGTAGTTGGCAAAAGCGTTCGGCGTTTTCTTTGTCAGTTAAGGATTTGTTTTGACTATATGATATGTCGTTGGGTGTTTCCATGTATAAGGCTTTGGCAAAATAAATCAAAGCAATAAATAAAAAAGGTAAATAGTACGTTCGTAGGAAGATATTTAAAGACTTTACCACGCTTTATACCACGCTAGATACTTTACGCAGATATCAAGTGCCTTTACACAAATCTGTAAATTTTCATCACATCCGTAAATTTTTCATTTGATTAAAAACATTCACTCGTGGAGAGAATATTTGCACAAAAACGAACAAGAATCATAAAGCTTGTCTCTTAGTTTTTACTACTTATCAATAAATTGATAAAATACAATTTATCTTATCTAATGGCTATTAAAACCTGCTTATAATTGAGTTTCTAGAAATTTTCTATGTGTGTGAGTTAATCAATAAGTTGTATTCATTGAGTTGTATTCGACCTGGAGGGACATGTCAACCAAATTACTATAAATTATTAGCGCGCGGCCCGTGGTCAAAAACATGGCGGATTTTGGTTGTCAAAGTCAGCGGAAAGACGCGGGCTTATCAAATAAAAATTTTGTCGCCCACCTTAATTTGACCACCACGATTGCGAGTATAGAAAATATCAAAACTATGTATTTTCCTAACACAAACACTTTAAAATTTTATTTATTAAACAATCTGCAAGCTTCCGTGGTTTGCGGATGCTGAAATAGCGACAGAAAAGGAAACATTTCATCACTCCGGTAAGTAGCACAGTAGTAGTTTAACTATTTTGTTTTTAACACGATACATGAAGAGTGTTTCTACTACTAAGTTTTAATTTAAAGTTATTTTGGTCCAGTCTTGTTTGTTGTTCACTTTATCTCTCGCCAGACGAGGCGAAGCTGCCAATTTTTATCGAGTTTTGCATCCATCTTGTATCATTATCAAGCTAAACTCTCCCGATTTGATTTGAGTTTATCTCCCAAAAATGGGCTGAATTTGTTCATAATTTTTTTGAAAATATGAAGGAAAAGTTTACAACAGAGTTGTGTTGAAATTGAATGCAGTGCCATGGAAAATTAACGAGAACTATGGTACATGCCGTATAATAGAAATAACTATTAAACTGCTTGCCTGCTCAATTTGACTGACTGTATAGTGTAGGCAATTATAATGAAATTGAAAAGTCGGATTTATGCAAACAGTTTTAAAGTATTACTTAGTGTTACTGGTCGAGAGGAACAGAGGTATAAACCAAGCAAGGACTAGATTCAATGCTAGTGCAAAAGTGATGTCCAGGACTGAGACTACAATGAAGGTTGAGAGGAAGAAAGGTATGACCCAGACAAGGACTAGATTCAATGCTAGTGCAAAGATGATGTCCAGGACCGAGACTATAATGAAGGTGGAGAGGAAGAGAGGTATGACCCAAGCAAGGACTAGATTTAATGCTAGTGCAAAGGTAATGTCTAGGACTGAGACTACAATGAAGGTTGAGAGGAAGAGTGGTATGACCCTGACAAGGACTAGATTCAATGCTAGTGCAAAGGTGATGTCTAGGACTGAGACTACAATGAAGGTTGAGAGGAAGAGAGGTATGACCCAGACAAGGACTAGATTCAATGCTAGTGCAAAGGTGATGTCCAGGACTGAGACTATTATGAAGGTCGAGAGGAAGAGAGGTATGACCTAAGCAAGGACTAGATTCAATGCTAGTGCAAAGGTGATGTCCAGGACTAAGACTATTATGAACATTGAGAGAAGAGAGGTATGACCCAAGCAAGGACTAGATTCAATGCTAGTGCAAAGGTAATGTCCAGGGCTGAGACTATTATGAAGGTCGAGAGAAGAGAGGTATGACCCAAGCAAGGACTAGATTCAATGCTAGTGCAAAGGTGATGTCCAGGACTAAGACTATATGAACGTGAGAAGAGAGGTATGACCCAAGCAAGGACTAGATTCAATGCTAGTGCAAAGGTGATGTCCAGGACTAAGACTATTATGAACATTGAGAGAAGAGAGGTATGACCCAAGCAAGGACTAGATTAAATGCTAGTGCAAAGGTGATGTCCAGGACTGAGACTATTATGAAGGTCGAGAGGAAGAGAGGTATGACCCAAGCAAGGACTAGATTCAATGCTAGTGCAAAGGTGATGTCCAGGACTAAGACTATTATGAACGTCGAGAGAGAAGAGAGGACCCAAGCAAGGACAAGATTCAATGCTAGTGCAAAGGTAATGTCCAGGGCTGAGACTATTATGAAGGTCGAGAGAAGAGAGGTATGATCCAAGCAAGGACTAGATTCAATGCTAGTGCAAAGGTGATGTCCAGGACTAAGACTATTATGAACGTCGAGAGAAGAGAGGTATGACCCAAGCAAGGACTAGATTCAATGCTAGTGCAAAGGTAATGTCCAGGGCTGAGACTATTATGAAGGTCGAGAGAAGAGAGGTATGACCCAAGCAAGGACTAGATTAAATGCTAGTGCAAAGGTAATGTCCAGGACTGAGACTATTATGAAGGTCTAGAGAAGAGAGGTATGACCCAAGCAAGGACTAGATTCAATGCTAGTGCAAAGGTGATGTCCAGGACTAAGACTATTATGAATGTCGAGAGAAGAGAGGTATGACCCAAGCAAGGACTAGATTCAATGCTAGTGCAAAGGTAATGTCCAGGCTGAGACTATTATGAAGGTCGAGAGAAGAGAGGTATGACCCAAGCAAGGACTAGATTAAATGCTAGTGCAAAGGTGATGTCCAGGACTGAGACTATTATGAAGGTCGAGAGGAAGAGAGGTATGACCCAAGCAAGGACTAGATTCAATGCTAGTGCAAAGGTGATGTCCAGGACTAAGACTATTATGAAGGTCGAGAGGAAGAGAGGTATGACCCAAGCAAGGACTAGATTGAATGCTAGTGCAAAGATGATATCCAGGACTGAGACTACAATGAAGGTCGAGAGGAAGAGAGGTATGACCCAAGCATGGACTAGATTCAATGCTAGTGCAAAGGTGATGTCCAGAACTGAGGGCATAGCTATTTTCATAAATCACTATAAATTATTGTGCAAATCATGATCTTTAATCCTCTTCATGTTATCGTACTATTTCAGGTTTTTGGAAGCCTTATAAAAGACGACTAGATTTCATTGATGGATAATAAGTTGTATGGTCATGGAACATTCTTGCTTTGGTTGCATCTTTGGAGCTTAACTTCATCGTTATTTGAAAAGTTTGTTTTTCGTCATGTATCACTTTTTGAAGGAGGAAACTTCAGCACAGTCAAGACATTCAAATGAGTCAGAATGCTTTTGTATGATTTTGCATTTACATAAACCCTCGACATTAGCTTCCGTATTGGTGGATATCCAATAACAGATAAAGTACTTTTGGACCAATGAAGGTATAGTGCCAGTCTACCAAATTTTTCTCGCGCCAAGCAATAAATATGTAGTAACGCAGAATATGAAATTATATTATTCTGTATTACCATTCGAGTTACAAGGTGATGAGACCAATTCATTTAAAAATGAACAGCTTTAGAGCTTATTACAATGAAAGCACTTCATTTGAATCAGTTTACAAATTTTGCAAGATTAAATCCCAAAAATGTGATAACAAAATTAAGATGTAATGAATGCATTGGATTCCAAACGGTAGTTTCAAACTTATTGTATATTGTATGTTAATTCCACATAACTTGGTGAACAAAGTTACAGAATCTTTCTTCGTTTTGTTAATTTCACCCAAGTTTAACACTAGCCACATTAAATGTTTTGTAGTCATCACATTCTCTTACATATTTTAGACTGATTAATTGGCGTCTATATTAGGAAAGGGAGTGTTCTTATAACTCTTAGCACATAATAATTATAATATAGTGCAGGTTTAGCCAACATAATAAATATTAGCTGAATTAGGATATGTAATTTTATCTTAGCTTACTTTTCAGTAACATAAGTTGTGTTATTTTATCTTACCAACTTAACAAATATAAATGAATGAATGAATGAGTCACGTCTCCTTTGAAATAATATTTCTGCATTACACACTCAACAGGATCATTGTAAAACGTTTTCTATAAATGGCAATCGTTACAAGTGACATGGTTTTAGTAATCACATTGACACTAGCACAACTTTTATCATATTTTTGCTTAAAAATACGATTGAGGGCACGCTTAGTTCGCTTTTTAGAATTTAAAGCCGATTTTACGAGGAAAAAGTTATTTTTACTCCTAAAGTCCGAAACACACTAGGCAGTCGCTTTAGTCGCGCGTCTAAAACTACCGCTATGCGTGGTTACTGAGGTTAATTGTGTGTAATTACGTGGGAGTTAATGACGACACGTGTGAATCTACTATCGTCCCAACAGACGCAAAGCTGAAGACGATTCATATTGAAATCGACTTTTACAAACTGCGGTGAATGAATCAGACCTAAAAATATGTAAACATTGCATTATATTGTTGACTTACACAAAAACTATTTGAAGTTGAAAGTGCGTTAGATATCGTTGGAAGAATGGTGAAAGTGGATAAATGGAAATATTTGTGTTAAAACAAGATACATAGTTTTTGTAACAACAGTTTTCGCCATTGCTGATGCTTAATGACTGGATTGCAATAGTACATGTTCACAAGTATTTGTAATTGTAGTGAACCCTACTGAACATTCGTCGCCAGTTGAATGACAAAATTAGGGTGTTAAAAGACATGTAGGTGTTGAAAGGTTTGCGTCGACTTGTTGTATGATTTAATGATTCTAGAAAGTTGCTGCAAGCTGCTGTTGTTTAATCTAAGCATGGCGATAGTATGGATATAGTTGTGGGTTTCATGTTTTCTTCTGCAATATTCACTGATTGTGCTTTAGTTTTAATTGGTATGTAGAGCGAAAATTGAGTTTTCTTAAAACTAGATATTAATTTTGAGAAATAGAATAGAAACCATCGTGTTAGGTTTCCTCGACAGACCAGGAATTAAAATACAAATACTAAGAATTGTTTACTGATTTCGCTACTTAAAATTATTTGAGTGAGTTTGAAGACAATCGCCAATATTAAATGCATTTAAAAATACAGTGCATGACGAAAGAAAAAACGATTATTCCCGACCATGTCTCATCTTGCTTTGCTCTTTTTATTAAATTTTTCACTTTTACAATAAAGAGGTTATTTAGCAGTGAATTCCTACAGGAGCTAATGCACAATGAATGAAATATATGATTCTTATTTTGCAACTAATCTTTTGGGATTTACTAAACAATAGAATTTACCCACGCCAGCTGGAGTACATAAAAGCATGATAGAATATTCTTTTGTATCAGCCCGCCAGTATGTCTGACGTGAATAACATCAATTCCTACCAACTTTGTTTATCAGCCTTGTATTTGCTTGTTTTGTCTCCATTTGATATTGAAAACACCTCATTCGATAATTACAAGCCTGATTTTTTCAAACTGAAAGAATACCGTTATATAGACATAGTAGTTCACACACAATAGCGTGTTGAAGTTCGATTATCTATTTGTAATAACTTTATACTTCATTTACAAATTTGCATTTTCAATAATTGCTGGCATGGTGCTATATACATTTAAGCGAATACATGCAGGCTATAGAAAATGGTTTGAGTGTATAACTTTTATGCCAGAATTTCAAAAATAAAGTTATATGTGTATGATTCATGCAGAAATAATCAAAGAACGATTTTGGTAAAGCAGGAAAAAAATTCAATGATAGAGTTGCAATGACCTAGATTATCACATTTAACATGTATTGATGGCGTTAGTATGTGGGTCTTGGATTGTATCATTTATTCGTGATCCAGTAGTTAAATTTGTCATGAGTTTCTATGGTAGTTAATCCGTGTAAATGGCTTTACTGACCATTTTATGTAGTTAAAAATCGTAATATGGAGTTGCAGTTGCTTGCGTACAAAAATGACAAAGCTAAAGAGCTTGGAACGCACAGGGTTAAAATATGGCAGATGTTCTTCAATTATGATTTAGGAAATTTGACCTAATTAAACCCATATTTTTGATATCTTCCTGTAGACGTACGTGTACAACAAATGAAATATTGCAAACGAAAGCTATAAGTGGAAATAAAAAGTTTTTAACAGGAGCAAAAGGATATTATTGTTTTGGAAACGTGATAGAATTGTCGTCAATGAAATGTGTATTGAGCGGTAGAGATTGGGTTTTTTCGTTTTATGTGTTTTCCGACATCTTTTGGTTTCACCTGAATTTAACTCCATCGACAGTCTATACATGGTATTTTTGTAAAAGTCTTTGAGTGCGCCGTGAAGGCTGCAGAAAATAGCACAGAAAAGATTTATACGTCGAAGCCAATTGTGCCAAAGTGAAACCAGGAGAGATTCAGAAAGTATATGGAAAGTTAGACGTTTTCTTTGTTAGTACATGGTAACAATATTTCCCTGAGATGTTTAATGAGTATAATGTCGCACTTTTGCATAATAAAGACAAAATTGCCGGATGTTTAATCTTTACAGCACGTCATGTCTGCAGATAAAACAGACGATAACGACTAACAATGTTTATTGACTTAATTTAAAATAATTAACTTGTGATCATGAAAAAGTTACTGGCATTAAAAGCAACAAGCTGAAGGCAACTGTAAATAGAATAACGAACAAAGATGTATGTATGCATGATTTATCTAGAAATGTTTTCAAGCTGTGACTTTTGTTGCCCGCATAAATGCTTCACGTTTCTTACAAAATACATATGTAATATTCTTTCGTGGCAGCTCTCTATAAAAAGAGGCCAAAAGCTGTCTTTAATCATCATTCATCATCCTGCTGTTGGAACCAGAAGAAAACAAGAAAAAGGTTAATCATGAAGATAACCTATCTTGTCATCGCTCTTGGATTGCTTTGCACTTTTGCTTACGCCCAAGCGAAACTTGACGATGGGGTTATGAAAGGTAATGATGCAAAGCTCATATATTAAATACTTTATCTATCATCAACCATTTCTCTTGACCAGCTTTTGTACATGTTTACAGAATGATGGTTTCTTCATTTAGAATCCGATGAAAAAACCGCCCCAGTGGAAACTGTCGAGGAAGAATTTGTAGAAAATGATGATGAAAATCCAGAAGAAGAAAATGATGATGAAAATCCAGAAGAAGAAAATGATGATGAAAATCCAGAAGAAGAAAGTTATGATGAAACTGACTCCGAACATGACTTAGAACAAAGTGATGATCGTGAACTCACAGAGAACAAGTAAGTTAACTTTAGCTACTACGTTTACGTTCCTGACATCGAAATGCTTCGTTTTGTATGCTATAGTTGGCCTTGACATTTAGTCTCTGCTATGAAAGTTGATGAACGTGAACAGGGCCGTCCTTATAACGTTTATCAGGGGAGATGTAATCCTTTCAAACAACTGGCCATCGAACCAGTACCGAATACGCTATAGAACAAAACATCGACAATTTTCAAGGTCTACTAAATGACGCCCCTCCGGTGTTTACTGTAACGCTGTTCGAACTGTTCGTTTCTTGCTCTTATGTTACTTTCGATTCATTTGAAAATGTTAGTCTCTTACTTCTTATTTACGCTTTATCCAAATCAACCGTTATGTTGATGTTTAGTTGTTAAAGATATTTTTTCTCCTGACTAATATAATACTTTTACCGACAGCATTTAAAAATAAAGTTTTTGGGGTGGTTGACCCTTTCTTTACCCGTACATTGTGTTTTGTAGTAATGATGTGAAAGCTGATCCAAGTGTAGAAAAACGCTCGCCTCTCTCGCCGTCCGTCCCGTCGTCATTTGGCGTCCCGTCGTCCTATTATCGTCGCCGTCCTATTTGGCGTCCCCGTCGTCCTATTTGGCGTCCCCGTCGTCCTATTTGGGGCTAAAAATGCAAAAACCCGTAAGGATCCTGTGGAATGTGTAGCGATGAATAAGAAACATTCATTTGATTCTAGACGTACTTTAAATTGGCATTGTTGTATGTTTTGCCTGTAGAAAATAGATGTTTGCATTGATTATTGACTGTGTGTCTTCATCGTCTTTTTTTATTGATTTCAATAATAAGACGTTTGGTTGTTTATCAACAATCCCATAGAATTACATTGTCTTTGTGGTTCTGTCATATAAATAAAAAAGTTCTCTCACATATCATATCATCTGTGTAGAAATAAGACGAGTAAGAGTGCGATTATCGTCAACATGTTTGTATAAAGCATTTTTTTATCACTACTATCAATGATGTAATCCATTGCTCATTCAGGAAAATTTCTTAAAAAAGCTACACTGTAGTTGGCAAAAGCGTTCGGCGTTTTCTTTGTCAGGCAAGGATTTGTTTTGACTACATGATATGTCGTTGGGTGTTTTCATGTAAAAGGCTTTGTCAAAATTAAATCAAAGCAATAAATAAAAAAGATATATAGTGCGTTCGTAGGAAGATATTTAAAGACTTTACCACGCTTTATACCACGCTAGATACTTTACGAAGATATTAAGTGCCTTTACACAAATCTGTAAATTTTCATCATATCCATAAATTTTTCATTTGATTAAAAACATTCACTGGTGGAGAAAATATTTGCACAAAAACGAACAAGAATCATAAAGTTTGTCTCGTAGTTTTTACTACTTATCAATAAATTGATAAAATACAATTTATCTTATCCAATGGCGATTAAAACCTGCTTATAATTGAGTTTCTAGAAATTTTCTATGTTTGTGGGTTAATCAATAAGTTGTATTCATTATAGAATTCAATGGTCGTTTCTATTTTTTTAATATTATAAGAGATGCGTCTACATGAAGTACATCATTTTTAGCACTGTACACTTAAGCGCGGGATTACGCTGCGAAATTTAAAGATTGATAACAATTGTTGTCGTTTTATCATTGTAAATAAACGTGTTTTTGCCACACTAAACAAAAGAATTATCAAAGAAGTGTTGCATCTTACTTATTCTTAAATAATGTCGAAACGACGACGTGAAACGGATACGAACAAGCAGTCATTTCAAGGAGACGTTGGTGCTGATGAAGACACAACAAACCCAGTTGTTTTTGAGAAATACGCTAAAACAGATATTTCCACTGATGAAACGGTATGCATATAATCACGCTTACTTTACAAAATATGAATATTTGTGAAAATATTACATTTTGTGTTTATTTTTTGTAGTTTGTTGAATACCAGGATGTAAGTGTAATAGTCTTTTATTAAAACAATTTTAAAATGACATATGTAACATGGGTGACGTCAGAGGAGTGACGTCAGTTTTGGTGGTTTACTTGAGAATGTGTTCATGTCATGATTGCCATTTTTCTGTTGATATTTTACCTTGTGACTGTTTTCCACAATGAAACATTGAGAAATCAAAATTTGATGTCCAAAAAAGGGGGTGAATAACAAAGTTGAAGTCGCTGGTCGCTTTGCTAATTTGATGATACCAAACTGTTGAGATATTTATTATTAAAAAAAATGCAGACGAGATTAAATTTGATATCCGAATAATTCAGCAGAGTTTTAATTTGCCTGTATTGTAGGGGCTTTGGAAGCTTTTAAAAGTTGTGGGTGTTCCATATTAATTATGCTATCACCTACGTTATTTTATCTACTTATAAACTACTTACTTGATATTGATTATTTTTTGTTTTTTTTTTTGCATTAGAAGCATCATTTCATAGCGAAAGGCCTATTTATTGATTTGAAAAGTTGATACAAAATTAAAATATCATTATCATTAACGTTCAAACAAAAAGCTAAATTTCTAGGTGTCTTTCCTGTAAGGGACACTGATGCTCAAAAAATTGTGGTTTTCTTGCAGTCCTTGGTAAAGAAATCCCAAACTTATTTTGTATAAAAGAAAACTACATATGATCATTTCAGAACTCGAAGGAAAATTCCGAGATTTCAGGAAAACGGAACAACTTCCGCAAATGGCAAAGTTGCAATCAAAGAAAACTGAAATCATTATGGACACAGAAGAGAAGGCGGAGAAGACTGATTTAAAAGCTCAGAAGTCACTGGATGGAGATGACAGTGCAAGCGACAGGGGGTCAGTTGCCGAGGAGACAAACAGCCATCTTTTTCAAGAACTACTTGATGTAGTACTTAAAACGAAGGACAACAATGGCCGCATGATTTGTGAACTGTTTCTAAAACTACCACCTAGACAAGTAAGGAATAATTGCATAGTTGTGGTGCTAGCCATAGTTGTGGTGCTATCCTGTCATGATTGTGGTGTTTCACTTTCCATAGTTGTGGTGCTATCCTGCCATGACTATGGTGTTTTACCTTCCATAGTTGTGGTGCTATCCTGCCATGACTGTGGTGTTTTACTTTCCATAGTTGTGGTGCTATCCTGCCATGACTATGGTGTTTTACCTTCCATAGTTGTGGTGCTATCGTGCCATGACTGTGGTATTTTACTTTCCATAGCTTTGGTGCTATCCTGCCATGATTGTGGTGCTTTACTTTCCATAGGTGTGGTGTTATCCTGGCATGGTTGTGGTGCCAAAAGAGGTATGACCCAAGCAAGGACTAGATTAAATGCTAGTGCAAATGTGATGTCCAGGACTGAGACTACTATGAAGGTGGAGAGGAAGAGAGGTATGACTTAAGCAAGGACTAGATTAAATGCTAGTGCAAAGGTGATGTCTAGGACTGAGACTACAATGAAGGTTGAGAGGAAGAGAGGTATGACCCAAGCAAGGGCTAGATTCAATGCTAGTGCAAAGGTTATTTCTAGGACTGAGACTACAATGAAGGTTGAGAGGAAGATAGGTATGACCCAAGCAAGGACTAGATTCAATGCTATTGCAAAGGTGATGTCCAGGACTCAGACTACAATGAATGTCGAGAGGAAGAGAGGTATGACCCAAGCATGGACTAGATTAAATGCTTGTGCAAAGGTGATGTCCAGGACTGAGACTACAATGAATGTCGAGAGGAAGAGAGGTATGACCCAAGCAAGGACTAGATTAAATGCTATTGCAAAGGTGATGTCCAGGACTGAGACTACAATGAAGGTGGAGAGGAAGAGAGGTATGACCCAAGCAAGGACTAGATTAAGTGCTAGTGCAAAGGTGATGTCCAGGAATGAGACTACAATGAAGGTCGAGAGGAAGAGAGGTATGACCCAAGCAAGGACTAGATACAATGCTAGTGTAAGGGTGATGTCCATCACTGAGACTATTATGAAGGTCGAGAGGAAGAGAGGTATGACCCAGGTATGGACTATAAAAAAGCTTTGGATGTAATGAAACAAGCAACTGCAATGCCATCCAGCAGAACTAGCTTTTATGATGAGGTATGTATGGGATATTGTAGGATATCCGGCAATCTGCGTTGACTTATTTTTGTTTTATTAAAGCAGGTCACACCAAGGGATATTTTTAAGGATTTTACACTGCGAGGCCATAAAGCTCAAAAGGACCTGTGAAGCTTGAGTCACGTGACAGAGGGTCCGGAAATACCTTTCTACAGCGTAATTTTCAAAACTGCAATTTTTTAAATGCTACGTATTTTATGTGTTTGTAGAGCAATTTGATAACAGCATTAATCAATTTGTTATGAAATAAGCATTCTCACTTCAAGCGTACTATATATTATGCGCAGTGAAGTATTTGAATTACCAGTATGCGTATATGTTAAAATATACCTTGAATCACACTAGTTACTGCATTTCTTCTTTTGTTTAATTTAGACAGAATCTGTTCAAAAACGTCTCCATAAATCACTGAAGGTTTGGTCAATGTATGCTGATTTGGAGGAGAGTTTAGGGACAATTGAGGTATCCAATGGATAGCCTTTATCAAACACGAACATCTATGTACATGCAATGATAGTTTAGGAACGTTTTACGTGGCCGATGGATAGTTTTTGCCAAATGGGGATATCTATGTATATGCACTTATAGTTTAGGAACATTTGAGGTGAACAATGGATAGCCTTTATAAAACACAGTCATCTAGTTATATGGATAATTTAGGAACGTTTGAGGTGGCCAATGGATAGTTTTTGCCAAACACAGACATGTATATAGGTACATTTATGGCTTTATTTCTACAGTCGACAAAAGCCGTTTACGATCGCATTTTGGATTTAAAAATTGCCAACCCTCAGATTATCATTAACTTTGCGTTATTTTTGGAGGAACATCATTATTTTGAAGAATCCTTTAAGGTAATTCAATTGTTAAATACTAAAATTTGTGAACCATCTCATAAGCTTATAGTATTACTTTAAGTTTGTTTTGGTAAATGCATTTCCATGAAATTTTTATTATTGTCAGGTGTTCGAACGTGGCGTTGCATTGTTTAAATGGCCTAATGTTTTTGATGTTTGGAACACGTACTTAATGAAGTTTATCAAACGATATGTGAGCTTGTTGTTTTGTTGTTTATTTATTAAAAAATTACAACTTAGATTATTTCATTGCCACACAGTTAGTGTGTTGTGAAACCTTGGTAAATCTTAAAATGTTTTCTTTCAAATTTTGCACATCAAGGGTGGAACAAAACTTGAGCGTATTCGTGATTTATTCGAACAAACTTTGGAAAAATGTCCAGCAAAGTTTGCTAAAGGTTCAACAGAAACATTTTCTTTAAGTTAACATTTCCATCATACAGCAACTTCGATTAACTCTACGTTGACAAACTCCCTTTCATCTTTCTTTAGCTTTTTATCTGATGTACGCACGTCTCGAAGAGGATCACGGTCTTGCCCGTCATGCAATGGCCATTTAAGACAGAGCAACAAGAGCAGTGCTGCCTGAAGAACAATTTGAGGTGGAACAGACGCAGGGATTTAGTTACGAAGCTTAGTTTTATTTAATTTTCATCCTTGCTTTATCTGTTCAGATCTGCAATATTTATATCAAGAGAGCTGCTGAAATATTTGATGTTACACATACGAGAGAGATTTATGAAAAAGCCATTGAGTTTCTTGGTGATGACCATGCTCGGTAGGAGACAGTTTTGTATGGGAACTTGTGTATATATTTGGCATACAATTGTGACATGGTCTTTTGTCTAAATGACAGAGAGATGTGCACTCGCTTTGCTGAACTTGAACGTAAACTTGGAGAAATAGATCGCGCACGTGTTCTGTACATGCATGCTTCACAAATGGCCGATCCAAGGGTAATTATTCAAGACATATATAACCTTGAGCGTCGTGGCAAAATAAACCTGCAATTTGCTTTTGGAAGACTTGGCATGACTTTGAGGTTCATCATGGTAACGAAGACACTTTTCGTGAGATGCTACGCATTAAAAGGAGCGTACAGGCCATGTATAATACGCAGGTGTTGATGAAATGGCATGTGCAATTACACACTTGTTTTTTAAGCTATTTATTTGATAATTATACGGACATGCATATATACGTTCACCTAATCTTTCTCATTTTTTCACATGTAAGTTAGCTTCATGTCCGCTCAAATGCTTGCTGCATCTCAAGCAATGTGTGGTGAGTTATACGACTATCCGAGGAAAATTGAATCTACTCACATCACACTTCTTTCCTCTTTCACCACAGCCGCTAAATATTTTTTGTTGACAAATGTAGATGTACTTATTTACTTATACAGATGCGGCGACCGGTATGTCTGCAGACGACATGGAGAATTTGGAAAAACAAGCTCGAGCAATGGCTGAACAAGCGAAAAAGAATCAAGTGAAGCCGAAACGTGATGTTCTTTTTGTGAAGTAATTAATGGATCGTGGCTTATTGCTTTAGCAAGTACTTTTGTCTCATGGGTTAACCTATGCTGCTTTTAATTGACATCCCCTGGGGATTTAGTTAAAATTAACTGTACTGAGTCTTATTTGTGTTAATATAATTTGTGTTAAAGGCGAAGCAACTGATGAGGACAATTTAGAAGCGTTGGCAAGAATAGCGAATCCTGAAGAGATCTCAATTGATGAAGACGATGAAGACGAAGATGCAAAGATTGAAGGTGCATTTGTGACAGCTCACGCACTTTTGTGTTATTATGATCAGATCGACATGACAGAAAGCGCGGAAATATGAAACTTGACATCAGAAGAAATTTTAAAAGTGTATTTTTGTACAATCATCTCTTATGTAGAAGTTCAACTTGAACAACAAATAGTGCCTTCAAAGGTATAAGTATGACTTTGTATATTCAACCTCATAGCTATTTTCATAAATCACTATAAATTATTTTGCAAATCATGATCTTTAATCCTCTTCATGTTATCGTACTATTTCAGGTTTTTGGAAGCCTTATAAAAGACGACTAGATTTCATTGATGGATAATAAGTTGTACGGTCATGGAACATTCTTGCTTTGGTTGCGTCTTTGGAGCTTAACTTCATCGTTATTTGAAAAGTTTGTTTTTCGTCATGTATCACTTTTTGAAGGAGGAAACTTCACCACAGTCAAGACATTCAAATGAGTCATAATGCTTTTGTATGATTTTGCATTTACATAAACCCTCGACATTAGCTTCCGTATTTGTGGATATCCAATAACATATAAGGTACTTTTGGACCAATCAAGGTATAGTGCCAGTCTACTAAATTTTTCTCGCGCAAAGCAATAGATATGTAGTGACGCAGAATATGAAATTATATTATTCTGTATTACCATTCGAGTTACAAGGTGATGAGACCAATTTATTTAAAAATGAACAGCTTTAGAGTTTATTACAATGAAAGCACTTCATTTGAATCAATTCTGTTTACAAATTTTGCAAGATTAAATCCCAAAAATGTGATAACAAAAGTAAGATGTAATGAATACATTGGATTCCAAACGGTAGTTTCAAACTTATTGTATGTTGTTATGTCGTTAATTCCACATAACTTGTGTGAACAAATTTACAGAATCTTCCTTCGTTTTGTTAATTTCACCCAAGTTTAACACTAGCCACATTAAATGTTTTGTAGTCATCCTATTCTCTTTCATATTTTAGACTGATTAATTGGCATCTATATTAGCAAAGCGAGTGTTCTTATAACTCTTAGCACATAATAATTATAATATAGTGCAGGTTTAACCAACATGATAAATTTTAGCTGAATTAGGATATGTAATTTTATCTTAGCTTACTTTTCAGTAACATAAGTTGTGTTATTTTATTTTATCAACTTAACAAATATGAATGAATGAATGAATGAATGAATGAATGAATGAATGAATGAATGAATTAATGAGTCACGTCTCCTTTGAAATAAGATTTCTGCATTACACACTCAACAGGATCATTGTAAAACGTTTTCTATAAATGGCAATCGTTACATGTGACATGGATTTAGTAATCACATTGACACTAGCACAACTTTTATCATATTTTTGCTTAAAAATACGATTGAGGGCACACTTAGTTTGCTTTTTAGAATTTAAAGTACGAGGAAAAAGTTATTTTTACTCCTAAAGGCTGAAACACACTAGGCAGTCGCTTTAGTCGCGCGTCTAAAACTACCGCTTTGCGTGGTTACTGAGGTTAATTGTGTGTAATTACGTGGGTTAATGACGACACGTGTGAATCTACTATCGTACCAACAGACGCAAAGCGGAAGACGATTCATATTAAAATCGGCTTTTGCAAACTGCGGTGAATGAATCAAACCAAAAAATATATAAACATTGCATTATATTGTTGACTTACACACAAACTATTTGAAGTTGAGAGTGCGTTAGATATCGTTGGAAGAATGGTGAAAATGGATTAATTGTTATAGAAATATTTGTGTTAAAACAAGATACATAGTTTTTGTAACAACAGTTTTTGCCATTGGTGAGGCTTAATGACTGAATTACAATAGTACACGTTCACAAGTATTTGTAATTGTAGTGAACCCTACTGAACATTCGTCGCCAGTTGAATGACAAAATTAGGGTGTTAAAAGACATTTAGGTGTTGAAAGGTTTGCGTCGACTTGTTGTATGATTTAATGATTCTAGAAAGTGTCTGCGAGTTGCTGTTGTTTAATGTAAGCATGGCGATAGTATGGATATAGATGTGGGTTTCATGTTTTCTTCTGCAATATTCACTGATTGTGCTTTAGTTTTAATTGGTATGTAGAGCGAAAATTGAGTTTTCTTAAAACTAAATATTAATTTTGAGAAATAGAATGGAAACCATCGTGTTAGTTTTTCTTTGACAGACTAGGAATTAAAATACAAATACTAAGAATTGTTTGCTGATTTCGCTACTTAAAATTATTTGATTGAGTTTGAAGATAATCGCCAATATTAAATGCATTTAAAAATACAGAGCATGACGAAAGAAAAAACGATTATTCCCGACCATGTCTCATCTTGCTTTGCTCTTTTTATTAAAATTTTCACTTTTACAATAAAGAGGTTATTTAGCAGTGAAATTCCCACAAGAGCTAATGCGCAATAAATGAGATATATGACTCTTATTTTGCAACTAATCTTTTGGGATTTACTAAACAATAGAATTTACCCACGCCAGCTGGAGTACATAAAAGCATTGATAGAATGTTCTTTTGTATCAGACCCCCAGTATGTCTGACGAGAATAACATCAATTCTTACCAACTTTGTTTATCAGCCTTGTAATTGCTTGTTTTGTCTCCATTTGATATTGAAAAAGAAAGATATAAAATAAAGATAATGATTTATAATGATTTATGCAGAAATAATGAAAGAACGATTTTGGTTAAGCAGGAAAAAAATAAAAAATAAAAAGATAAAAAATAAAGATGATTTATAATGATTTAAGCAGAAATAATGAAAGAACGATTTTGGTAAAGCAGGAAAAAAATTCAATGATAGAGTTGCAATGACGTAGATTATCACATGTAACATGTATTGATGGCGTTAGTATATGGGTCTTGAATTGTATCATTTATTCGTGATCCAGTAGTTGAATTTGTCATGAGTTTCTATGGTAGTTAATCAATGTAAATGGCTTTACTGACCATTTTATGTAGTTAAAAATCGTAATATGGAGTTGCAGTTGCTTGCGTACAAAAATGACAAAGACAAAGAGCTTGGAACGCACAGGGTTAAAATATGGCAGATGTTCTTCAATTATGATTTAGGAAATTTGACCTAATTAAACCCCTATTTTTGATATCTTCCTGTAGACGTACGTGAACAACAAATGAAATATTGCATACGAAAGCTATAAGTTGAAACAAAAAGTTTTTAACCGGAGCAAAAGGATGTTATTGTTTTGGAAACGTGATAGAATTGTCGTCAATGAAATGTGTATTGAACGGTAGAAATTGGGTTTTTGTTTGCATGCATGATTTATCTAGAAATGTTTTCAAGCTGTGACTTTTGTTGCCCGCATAAATGCTTCACGTTTCTTTCAAAATACATATGTAATATTCTTTCGTGGCAGCTCTCTATAAAAGAGGCCAAAAGCTGTCTTCAATCATCATTCATCATCCTGCTGTTGGAACCAGAAGAAAACAAGAAAAAGGTTAATCATGAAGATAACCTATCTTGTCATCGCTCTTGGATTGCTTTGCACTTTTGCTTACGCTCAAGCGAAACTTGAAGATGAGGTTATGAAAGGTAATGATGCAAAGTTTATATATTAAATACTTTATCTATCATCAACCATTTCTCTTGACCAGCTTTTGTACATGATTAAAGAAAGAATGATGTTTTCTTCATTTAGAATACGATGAAAAAACCGCCCCAGTGGAAACTGTCAAAGAAGAATTTGTAGAAAATGATGATGAAAATCCAGAAGAAGAAAATGATGATGAAAATCCAGAAGAAGAAAATGATGATGAAAATCCAAAAGAAGAAAGTGATGATGAAACTGACCCCGAACATGACTTAGAACAAAGTGATGATCGTGAACTCACAGAGAACAAGTAAGTTAACTTTATCTACTACGTTTACGTTCCTGACATCGAAATGCTTCGTTTTGTATGCTATAGTTGGCCTTGACATTTAGTCTCTGCCATGAAAGTTGATGAACGCGAACAGGGCCGTCCTTATAACGTTTATCAGGGGGGAGATGTAATCCTTACAAACGACTGGCTATCGAACTAGTACCGAATACACTATAGAACAAAACCTCGACAATTTTCAAGGTCTACTAAATGACGCCCCTCCGGTGTTTACTGTAACGCTGTTCGAACTGTTCATTTCTTGCTCTTATGTTATTCTCGATTTATTTGAAAACGTTAGTCTCTTACTCCTTATTTACGCTTTATCCAAATGAACCGTAATGTTGATGTTTAGTCGTCAAAGATATTTTTTCTGCCGACTAATATAATACTTTTACCGACTACATTTAAAAGTAAAGTTTTTGTGGTGTGTGACCCTTTCCTTTCACGTACATTGTGTTTTGTAGTAATGATGTGAAAGCTGATCCAAGTGTAGAAAAACGCTCGCCTTTTTGGCGTCGACGTCGCTATTATTATTATAGACGTCGTCGCTATTATTATTATAGACGTCGTCGTTTTTGGCATCGTCGTCGTCGTAGTTGGGGCTAATATGGCAAAAACCCGTAAGGATCCTGTGGAATGTGTAGCGATTAATAAGAAACATTCATTTGATTCTAGACGTACTTTAAATTGGCATTGTTGTATGATTTGCCTGTAGAAAATAGATGTTTGCATTGATCATTGACTTTGTGTTTCTTCATCGTCTTTTTTTATTTATTTCAATAATAAGACGTTTGGTTGTTTCTCAACAATCCTATAGAATTACATTGTCTTTGTGGTTGTGTCATAGAAATAAAAAAGTTCACTCACATATCATATCATCTGTGTAGAAATAAGACGAGTAAGAGTGAGATTATCGTCAACATGTTTCTATAAAGCATTTTTTTATCACTACTATCAATGATGTAATCCATAGCTCATTCAGGAAAAGTTCTTAAAAAAGCTACACTGTAGTTAGTAAAAGCGTTTCGCGTTTTGTTTGGCAGGCAAGGATTTGTTTTGACTATATGATATGTCGTTGGGTGTTTCCATGTAGAAGGCTTTGGCAAAATTAAATCAATGCAATAAATAAAAAAGATATATAGTGCGTTCGTAGGAAGATATTTAAAGACTTTAGCACGCTTTATACCACGCTAGATACTTTACGAAGATATTAAGTACCTTTATACAAATCTGTAAATTTTCATCACATCCGTAAATTTTTCATTTGATTAAAAACATTCGCTGGTGGAGAGAATATTTGCACAAAAACGAACAAGAATCATAAAGCTTGTCTCTTAGTTTTTACTACTTATCAATAAATTGATAAAATACAATTTATCTTATCTAATGGCGATTAAAACCTGCTTATAATTGAGTTTCTAGAAATTTTCTATGTTTATGAGTTAATCAATAAGTTGTATTCATTGAGTTCTTTAAGACCTGGAGGGAACATGTCAACCAAATTACTATAAATTATTAGCGCGCGGCCCGTGATCAAAAACATGGCGGATTTTGGTTGTCATCCATTGAACTAAATATAACTGGAACTAAATATAACTAAATATAAGTCGGTCGATAATGCGAATTAGTGGTCAAAAACATGGCGGATTTTGGTTGTCAAAGTCAGCGGAAAGACGCGGGCTTATCAAATAAAAATTTTGTATTTTTGCATTTTCAATAATTGCTGGCATGGTGCTATATACCTTTGAGCGAATACTTGTAGACTATAGAAAATGCTCTGAGTGGATAACTTTTATGCCAGAATTTCAATAATAAAGATATATGTGTATGATTTATGCAGAAATAATGAAAGAACGATTTTGGTAAAGCAGGAAAAAAATTCAATGATAGAGTTGCAATGACCTAGATTATCACATGTAACATGTATTGATGGCGTTAGTATGTGGGTCTTGAATTGTATCATTTATTCGTGATCCAGTACTTGAATTTGTCATGAGTTTCTATGGTAGTTAATCCGTGTAAATGGCTTTACTGACCATTTTATGTAGTTAAAAATCGTAATATGCAGTTGCAGTTGCTTGCGTACAAAAATGACAAAGATAAAGAGCTTGGAACGCACAGGGTTAAAATATGGCAGATGTTCTTCAATTATGATTTAGGAAATTTGACCTAATTAAACCCCTATTTTGGATATCTTCCTGTAGACGTACGTGTACAACAAATGAAATATTGCATACGAAAGCTATAAGTTGAAACAAAAAGTTTTTAACAGGAGCAAAAGGATGTTATTGTTTTGGAAACGTGATAGAATTGTCGTCAATGAAATGTGTAATGAGCGGTAAAGATTGGGTTTTTTCGTTTTATGTGTTTTCAGACATCTTTTGGTTTCACCTGGATTTAACTCCATTGACAGTCTATACATGGTATTTTTGTAAAAGTCTTTGAGTGCGCCGTCAGAGCTGCAGAAAATAGCACAGAAAAGATTTATACGTCGAAGCCAATTGTGCCAAAGTGAAACCAGGAGAGATTCAGAAAGTAAATGGAAAGTTAGACGTTTTCTTTGTTAGTACATGGTAAAAACATTTCCCTGAGATGTTTAATGAGTATAATGTCGCAGTTTTGCATAAAAAAGGCAAAATTGCCGCATGCTTAATCTTTACTGCACGTCATGTCTGCAGATAAAACAGACGACATGTAAACTTCCTGTATTTATTCAATTGGCACTGAAGATGGCATAAAGTATGCCGAAACATGTTTGCTTTAAAAAAATTTGTCGTTTATTTTAAATGTCTTATAACCATTGTGCTCTTACGATCTTACAAAATACATATGTAATATTCTTTCGTGGCAGCTCTCTATAAAAAGAGGCGAAAATCTGTCTTCAATCATCATTTATCATACTGCTGTTGGAACCAGAAGAAAACAAGAAAAAAGTTAATCATGAAAATAACCTATCTTGTCATCGCTGTTGGATTGCTTTGCACTTTTGCTTACGCTCAAGCGAAACTTGAAGATGGGGTTATGAAAGGTAATAATGCAAAGCTCATATATTAAATACTTTATCTATCATCAACCATTTCTCTTGACCATCTTTCGTACATGATTAAAGAATGATGGTTTCTTCATTTAGAATCCGATGAAAATACCGCCCCAGTGGAAACTGTCGAGGAAGAATTAGTAGAAAATGATGATGAAAATCCAGAAGGAGAAAATGATGATGAAAATCCAGAAGAAGAAAATTATGATGAAAATCCAGAAGAGGAAAGTGATGATAAAACTGACCCCGAACATGACTTAGAACAAAGTGATGATCGTGAACTCACAGAGAACAAGTAAGTTAACTTTATCTACTACGTTTACGTTCCTGACATCGAAATGCTTCATTTTGTATGCTATAGTTGGCCTTGACATTCAGTCTCTGCCATGAAAGTTGATGAACGCGAACATTGCGTCCTTATAACGTTTATCAGGGGGGAGATGTAATCCTTTCAAACGACTGGCTATCGAACCAGTACCGAATACACTATAGAACAAAACCTCGACAATTTAAGGTCTACTAAATAACGCCCCTCCGGTGTTTACTGTAACGCTGTGCGAACTGTTCATTTCTTGCTGTTTTGTTATTCTCGATTTATATGAAAATGTTAGTCTCTTACTTCTTATTTACGCTTTATCCAAATCAACCGCAATGTTGATGTTTAGTCGTCAAAGATATTTTTTCTGCCGACTAATATAATACTTTTACCGACTACATTTAAAAGTAAAGTTTTTGGGGTGTGTGACCCTTTCCTTACACGTACATTGTGTTTTGTAGTACTGATGTGAAAGCTGATCCAAGTATAGAAAAATGCTCGCCTCGTTGGAGCTATAAGTATTATAGACGTCGTCATAATCTTTTCCGTCGTCGTAGTTGGACTCACCGTCGTCGTTTTTTGGGCTAATATGGCAAAAACCCCGTAAGGATCCTGTGGAATGTGTAGCGATTAATGAGAAACATTCATTTGATTCTAGACGTACTTTAAATTGGCATTGTTGTATGATTTGCCTGTAGAAAATAGATGTTTGCATTGATCATTGACTTTGTGTGTCTTCATCGTCTATTTTCTATTTATTTCAATAAAAAAGCTACAATGTAGTTGGCAAAATCGTTTGGCGTTTTCTTTGCCAGTTAAGGATTTGTTTTGGCTATATGAGATGTCGTTGGGTGTTTCCATGTAGAAGGCTTTGGTAAAATTAAATCAAAGCAATAAATAAAAATGGTATATAGTGCGTTCGTAGGAAGATATTTAAAGACTTTACAACGCTTTATACCACGCTAGATACTTTACGAAGATATTAAGTGCCTTTACACAAATCTGTAAATTTTCATCACATCCGTAAATTTTTCATTTGACTAAAAACATTCACTCGTGGAGAGAATATTTGCACAAAAACGAACAAGAATCATAAAGCTTGTCTGTTAGTTTTTACCACTTATCAATAAATTGATAAAATACAAATTATCTTATCTAATGGCGATTAAAACCTGCTTATAATTGAGTTTCTAGAAATTTTCTATTTTTGTGAGTTAATCAACAAGTTGTATTCATTGAGTTCTATAGGACCTGGAGGGAACATGTCAACCAAATTACTATAAATTATTAGCGCGCGGCCCGTGGTGAAAAACATGGCGGATTTTCGTTGTCAAAGTCAGCGGAAAGACGCGAGCTTATCAAATAAAAATTTTGTATTTTTGCATCTTCAATTATTGCTGCCATGGTGCTATATACCTTTGAGCGAATACATGCAGGCTATAGAAAATGCTTTGAGTGGATAACTTTTATGCCAGAATTTCAATAATAAAGATATATGTGTATGATTTATGCAGAAATAATGAAAGAACGATTTTGGTAAAGCAGGAAAAAAATTCAATGATAGAGTTGCAATGACCTAGATTATCACATGTAACATGTATTGATGGCGTTAGTATGTGGGTCTTGAATTGTATCATTTATTTGTGATCCAGTACTTGAATTTGTCATGAGTTTCTATGGTAGTTAATCAATGTAAATGGCTTTACTGACAATTTTATGTAGTTAAAAATCGTAATATGCAGTTGCAGTTGCTTGCGTACAAAAATGACAAAGCTAAAGAGCTTGGAACGCACAGGGTTAAAATATGGCAGATGTTCTTCAATTATTATTTAGGAAATTTGACCTAATTAAACCCCTATTTTTGATATCTTCCTGTAGACGTACGTGTACAACAAATGAAATATTGCATACGAAAGCTATAAGTAGAAACAAAAAGTTTTTAACAGGAGCAAAAGGATGTTATTGTTTTGGAAACGTGATAGAATTGTTGTCAATGAAATGTGTATTGAACGGTAGAGATTGGGTTTTTTCGTTTTATGTGTTTTTCCACATCTTTTGGTTTCACCTGAATTTAACTCCATTGACAGTCTATACCTGGTATTTTTGTAAAAGTCTTTGAGTGTGCCGTCAGAGCTGCAGAAAATAGCAACGAAAAGATTTATACGTCGAAGCCAATTGTGTCAAAGTGAAACCAGGAGAGATTCAGAAAGTATGTGGAAAGTTAGACGTTTTCTTTGTTAGTACATGGTAAAAACATTTCCCTGAGATGCTTAATGAGTATAATGTCGCAGTTTTGCATAAAAAAGGCAAAATTGCCGGATACTTAATCTTTACAGCACGTCTTGTCTGCAGATAAAACAGACGACATGTAAACTTCCTGTATTTATTGACTTCGCACTGAAGATGGCATAAAGTATGCCGAAACATGTTTGCTTTAAAAAAATTTGTCGTTTATTTTAATTGTCTTATAACCATTGTGCTCTTACGATCTTACAAAATACATATGTAATATTCTTTCGTGGCAGCTCTCTATAAAAAGAGGCCAAAAGCTGTCTTCAATCATCATTCATCATACTGCTGTTGGAACCAGAAGAAAACAAGAAAAAAGTTAATCATGAAAATAACCTATCTTGTCATCGCTCTTGGATTGCTTTGCACTTTTGCTTACGCTCAAGCGAAACTTGAAGATGGGGTTATGAAAGGTAATAATGCAAAGCTCATATACTAAATACTTTATCTATCATCAACCATTTCTCTTGACCATCTTTTGTACATGATTAAAAAATGATGTTTCTTCATTTAGAATCCGATGAACACACCGCCCCAGTGGAAACTGTCGAGGAAGAATTAGTAGAAAATGATGATGAAAATCCAGAAGAAGAAAATGATAATGAAAATCCAGAAGAAGAAAGGGATGATGAAACTGACCCCGAACATGACTTAGAACAAAGTGATGATCGTGAACTCACAGAGAACAAGTAAGTTAACTTTAGCTACTACGTTTACGTTCCTGACATCGAAATGCTTCGTTTTGTATGCTATAGTTGTCCTTGACATTTAGTCTCATCCTTGAAAGTTGATGAACGCGAACAGGGCCGTCCTTATAACGTTTATCAGGGGGAGATGTAATCATTTCAAACGACTGGCAATGGAACCAGTACCGAATACACTATAGAACAAAACCTCGACAATTTTCAAGGTCTACTAAATGACGCCCCTCCGCTGTTTACTGTAACGCTGTTCGAACTGTTCATTTCTTGCTTTTATGTTATTCTCGATTTATATGAAAATGTTAGTCTCTTACTTCTTATTTACGCTTTATCTAAATCAACCGTAATGTTGATGTTTAGTCGTCAAAGATATTTTTTCTGCCGACTAATATAATACTTTTACTGACTACATTTAAAAGTAAAGTTTTTGGGGTGTGTGACCCTTTCCTTACACGTACATTGTGTTTTGTAGTAATGATGTGAAAGCTGATCCAAGTGTAGAAAAACGCTCGCCTTTTTGGAGCTTTACGTATTATAGACGTCGTCATAATCTTTTCCGTCGTCCTAGTTGGCGTCGCCGCCGTCGTTTTTTGGGCTAATATGGCAAAACCCAGGAATGTATAGCGATGAATAAGAAACATTCATTTGATTCTAGACGTACTTTAAATTGGCATTGTTGTATGATTTGCCTGTAGAAAATAGATGTTTGCATTGATCATTGACTTTGTGTGTCTTCATAGTCTTTTTTTATTTATTTCAATAATAAGACGTTTGGTTGTTTCTCAACAATCCTATAGAATTACATTGTCTTTGTGGTTTCTGTCATATAAATAAAAATGTTCACTCACATATCATATCATCTGTGTAGAAATAAGACAAGTGAGAGTGAGATTGTCGTCAACATGTTTGTATAAAGCATTTTTTATCACTACTATCAATGATGTAATCCATAGCTCATTCAGGAAAATTTCTTAAAAAAGATACACTGTAGTTGGCAAAAGCGTTCGGCGTTTTTTTTTGCCAGTTAAGGATTTGTTTTGACTATATGAGATGTCGTTGGGTGTTTTATTGACAAAATTAAATCAAAGCAATAAATAAAAAAGGTATATAGTGCGTTCGTAGGAAGATATTCAAAGACTTTACCACGCTTTATACCACGCTAGATACTTTACGAAGATATTAAGTGCCTTTACACAAATCTGTAAATTTTCATCATATCCATAAATTTTTCATTTGATTAAAAACGTTCACTCGTGGAGAGAATATTTGCACAAAAACGAACAAGAATCATAAAGCTTGTCTCTTAGTTTTTACTACTTATCAATAAATTAATTGAAGATATGATCTTCGCACTTTGCTGCACAATTTAAGCAATTGTCTCATGAACCTGAAAAATTCAGGTGACTTAACGGGATCACCTGAATTTTTCAGGTTCATGAGTCAATTGCTTAAATTGTCCAGCAAAGTGCGAAGATCATATCTTCAATTAATTTCAAACACCGCACTGCATATAACATTCTTTCATATCAATAAATTGATAAAATACAATTTATCTTATCTAATGGCGATTAAAACTTGCTTATAATTGAGTTTCTAGAAATTTTCTATATTTGTGAGTTAATCAATAAGTTGTATTCATTGAGTTCTATAAGACCTGGAGGGAAACATGTCAACCAAATTACTATAAATTATTAGCGCGCGGCCCGTGGTCAAAAACATGGCGGATTTTGGTTGTCAAAGTCAGCGGAAAGACGCGGGCTTATCAAATAAAAACTTTGTCGCCCACCTTAATTTGACCACCACGATTGCGAGTATAGAAAATATCAAAACTATGTATTTTCCTAACACAAACACTTTAAAATTTTATTTATTAAACAATCTGCAAGCTTCCGTGGTTTGCGGATGCTGAATTAGCGACAGAAAAGGAAACATTTCTTGACTCCGGTAAGTAGCACAGTAGTAGTTTAACTATTTTGTTTTTAACACGATACATGAAGAGTGTTTCTACTACTAAGTTTTAATTTAAAGTTATTTTGGTCCAGTCTTGTTTGTTGTTCACTTTATCGCTCGCCAAACGAGGCGAAGCTGCCAATTTTTATCGAGTTTGGCATCCATCTTGTATCATGATCAAGCAAAACTCTCCTGATTTGATTTGAGTTTATCTCCCAAAAATGAGCTGAATTTGTTCATAATTTTTTTGAAAATATGAAGGGAAAGTTTACAACAGAGTTGTGTTGAAATTGAATGCAGTGCCATGCAAAATTAATGGGAACTATGGTGCATTCAGTATAATAGAAATAACTATTAAACTGCTTGCCTGCTCAATTGGACTGACTGTATAGTGTAGACAATTATAATGAAATTGGAAAGTTGATTTATGCAAACTGTTTTAAAGTATTACTTAGTGTTACTGGTTGAGAGGAAGAGAGGTATGACCCAAGCATGGACTAGATTGAATGCTAGTGCAAAGGTGATGTCCAGGACTGAGACTACAATTAAGGTCGAGAAGAAGAGAGGTATGACCCAAGCAAGGACTAGATTCAATGCTAGTGCAAAGGTGATGTCCAGGACTGAGACTACAATGAAGGTTGAGAGGAAGAGAGGTATGACCCAAGCAAGGACTAGATTGAATGCTAGTGCAAAGGTGATGTCCAGGACTGAGACTGCAATGAAGGTCGAAAGGAAGAGAGGTATGACCCAAGCAAGGACTAGATTCAATGCTAGTGCAAAGGTGATGTCCAGGACTGAGACTATTATGAAGATTGAGAGAAGAGAGGTATGACCCAAGCATGGACTAGATTCAATGCTAGTGCAAAGGAGATCTCCAGGACCAAGACTACAATGAAGGTCGAGAGGAAGAGAGGTATAAACAAAGCAAGGACTAGATTCAATGCTAGTGCAAAGGTGATGTCCAGGACTGAGACTGCAATGAAGGTTGAGAGGAAGAGAGGTATGACCGAAGACAAAGATGCAAAGACTGAATGTGAATTTGTGACAGCTTACACACTTTTATGTCATTATGATCAGATCAAAATAACAGAAACATAAAATTCTGTTACATGTTTTACTAATATTACTATTAATTGTTTACTATTAAGTGCCTTCAGTGCTTGAAGAAAAGGACTTTACCAACTTTACTATCATTATCACTGAGCCTTCCCCCCGCCTATTCGATTACCACCACAGTCGTTCCCAGGCTACCATTGCTCTAATTAGAAACACAAATTTGGTTTGTTGGATTTGATCGAGAATTGTGAAAAAATGCCTGTTTCTTCCAATATCAGAAGAATCTTATAATTGTAAGTACATCCATCAATTGCTATAGTTGTGACAGATGTTTTTAGTGAGAATTTTCTGCTAGACTAAAAGAATCTCTCCTTTATTATAATTTATCAATAATCTTTTTGCACCAACCAAAGCAAACCATATCATGACATTCTGGCGCAACTTCTTCGCCAACAGTATCATTTCCTTTTTTTTCTACATCCCTCAAACAATTTTGTTATTATTTTTGTTCAAATCATAGGAAGAAGAAGATCTTCCTTACGAAGAGGAGATTCTGAGAAATCTGTATTCTGTAAAATGTTGGTCACGATATCTTTAGCACAAGAAGTCCGCACCAAAATCCGTCTTGAATCTTGTTTATGAACGAGCTTTGAAAGAGCTTCCAAGAAGGTAAACATATATTTCATTCCTTTTAAAATAATATGTTTATTATTGAAGTTGGTATGGCAAACAGATTTGTAAATGCTATTGTACATTTTTTTTTAATTTTCCATATAGCTACAAACTTTGGTATAATTACTTGAAAGAGTGTAGAAAGCAAGTACGTGGAAAGTAAGTATTACAGTAATGCACAGAGTTGAGTGTGTGTTAGCATGTAATAGAAAAATTTTGAATGCAGCAAAACTTATTCATTAACAATTAAATAAGGATACACATTGTTTTTATACTTTTCAAACCAATCACAGAAACTTGTTTTGAAGATGTAAACAACACCTTTGAACTTGCTCTTGTGTTCGTGTGCAAGATCAGAAATAACAATACATTACGCAAAAACTTTTACTCAAAGAAAGAAGCCGAACTTTTAGACAAGTAGATATTAGATAACCATGTTGTGAATTAGTGTGAAGTGTAATGTTTTTAGTTGATCGTTTGTTTGTATTGTGAATAAGTCGTTTGTATGGTGCCGGTAATTACTGTGATCTGCTCAGAAGGGTTTGTTCCAAGTTGGTATACCAACTCTCTAATGTAAGCCGTTGTCTATAGTCAGTACTGTAAGTAATGCATTTTGCCGAGTCCCAGTCAATGTTGTGCTTTGTGATGCGGTGATTTTCGGCAATGTGATTAGTTTTGTCTTGTTTCTTAGTAGCTCGTTTGTGTTCAGTAAGTCTTATGTTTAAGTTCCTGCCAGTTTCCCCGATATAGGAGGCGTGGCAGTCGGAGCAGTTTATTTTGTAAACTGCACCTTGTCGTTCGTTGGGTTGTTCTTTGTCCTTTATGTTCGTTAGTACTTGTCGTAACGTTGTGATTGGTTTATGTGCGACACGTATGTTGTATGGTCGTAAGATACGCGAGATAGTCTCAGACGTACCTTTGATGTAAGGTATTGTTGCTGTTGTCACTGACTTGTTCGTTTCGTTGGGTTCTTTAGGTTTGTAAGTGTTGCGTATTAACCTGGACGATCATCATTTACAAACTCTGAAGATGACTACCGCTAAGGTTGTCGAAACGTCAGTCAACAACAACAAAAACAGTCCTTCTGAGGACTTTATTAACCTCGACGATCATCATTTACAAACATGTAACGATACTCCCGGGTTCAAACCATTTACTTTAGTTATGTTTGTCATTTACTGTGTTTATATAAAAACCTTGACTGATGGTGAAGTCAGCTGACCAGGCGACCTGGCTATGTTTGAACAATCATTGCCAGGTTAAACGGAGCAGTGCTATCCAGGTTGCTAGTCTACCTACCTAGCTATAATCTGGCTGCTTATTAGATATTTCATTGATGTTTAAGCAGGATAAAAAGGAAATGTAATGTTTCTTATAAATTTTCATTTGTGGCACGAACTATGTCAGCTAATCTCCAAAAATCCCGACAAGGTGCTGCAATCAAAAAAGTATTTCATACTGATATACGTAAAATAAACTTTGCATATAATAATCCCCTCAAATATTTAGGTTAAAAGTCTAAAAGTTGCTGATATTATTCGTGGTGGCTTGAGACGATTTACAGATAGTTTGGGTCAACTATGGTGTTCCTTGGCAGATTATTACATCCGTAGGGGTCATTTTGAAAAGGCACGGGATGTTTATGGAGAAGCAATTCAAACTGTTATGACAGTCAGGGACTTTGGACAGGTGAGTCACCATAAAGACAGTTATTAATATCTTTTGGCCGAATGAAATAAGGTTTTCCGTTGACTTTTTTTTGTAGATATTTGATGCGTACGCTCAATTCGAAGAAAGTATGATAAACGCGAAGATGGAATGAACAGATGTGGAAGATATAAATGAAGAAGGTACATACATGGATGTTTGTGTATCTTTAAGAAACACAAAGAGCAGGTATGGATAAAATGTACATGCTTTCATGATTGAAGTAAAATAATGTGGTTTTTGATTTGAATATTTAGAAGAGATTGATCTTGAACTGCGTCTCGCAAGATTCGAGAATTTGATGGATCGTAGACCTTTACTCTTGAGCAGCTATAATGTAGTATTGACAGGTATAATATTGTAATGAAAAGTATAATGTTGTATTAATTGACAGATGTACGTTATATAGTACTGACAGCTATAATATGGTAAAACAAAATAAAACAAATTCCTAAAACAGACATCTCGTTTTCTTGATATTCAAGATGATACAAGTGATACAAGATGAAACGAGATGTCTGTTTTCGGAATTTGTTTTATTTTGTTTTACTTAAAATTGTCTGCTTCTCCTGGTTATTGCTATGATGTGGTATTGACAGTTATACGTAATATAGTACTGACTGCTATAATGTGGTATTGACAGATATTATGTAGTATTGACAGCTATAATATGGTAATAAAAGGTATAATATTTCATTGAAATTCTTCAATGAAATTGTCATCATTACATTTCTGATCACAATATCATATTTTCAAATCACCAGTGTTCTTCGTCAAAATCCTCATAATGTTCACGAATGGCATAAACGGGATTTTTGAAGCTGTTTGAAGGCAAGCCAAAAGATGTCATTAACACGTATACTGAAGCTGTGCAAACCGTCCAGCCGAAGCAAGCCACAGGGAAGCCTCATACACTTTGGGTTGAGTTCGCTAAGTTTTACGAAAAGCATTAACAGATCGCTGAGGCAAGAGTTATAATTGAAAACGCGTCAAAAGTGACGTATCGTCGTGTCGATGATCTTGCAAGTGTTTGGTGTGAATACGCAGAAATGGAGATTCGAAATGAGTGAGTTATTATACGTATAAGCTTTGATTTATTGCTTTTTATGTACTTTCAAAGTCATTTTTCATTTATCTTAGAACTGGTGTACACTTCGAAGTTTCTTTTGTTTTAGTTTCAATTTTTCAAGTCCTAGCGTATAAAATATCTAAAAGTTTTTAATTGCATAGCACAGTTTTAGTTCTAACAAAGCATTTAAAAAAAATTAGCGCAACTCAAGAAATGCATCAAAACGTCAAACTTTTCTGAGAAAAAGTAATAATTTGTAGCTAAAACCTCTTATTACATTATTCATGTTGGACGAATCATGACTTTCTTTATTTCTTACATTTTATTTGTATTATAGAAACTATAAAAAAGCTTTGGATGTAATGAAACAAGCAACTGCAATGCCATCCAGCAGAACTAGCTTTTATGATGAGGTATGTATGGGACATTGTAGGATATCCGGCAATCTGTGGTGATGTATTTTTGTTTTATTAAAGCATGTCAGACCAAGGGATATTTTTAAGGATTTTACACTGCGAGGCCACAAACCTCAAAAGGACCTGTGAAGCTTGAGTCACGTGACAGAGGGTTCGGAAATACCTTTCTACAGTGTAATTTTCAAAACTGCAAGTTTGTAAATGCTACGTATTTTATGTGTTTGTAGAGCAATTTGATAACAGCATTAATCAACTTGTTATGAAATAAGCATTCTTACTTCAAGCGTACTATATATTATGCGCAGTGAAGTATTTGAATTACCAGTATGCGTATATGTTAAAAAATGCCTTGGATCACCCTAGTTACTGCATTTCTTCTTTTGTTTAATTTAGACTGAATCTGTTCAAAAACGTCTCCATAAATCACTGAAGGTTTGGTCAATGTATGCTGATTTGGAGGATAGTTTAGAGACATTTGAGGTAACCAATGGATAGCCTTTATAAAACACAGACATCTAGTTATATGGATAATTTAGGAACATTTGAGGTGACCAATGGATAGTTTTCGCGAAACACAGACATGTATATAGGTACAATTATGGCTTTATTTCTACAGTATCATGGGTTAACCTATGCTGCTTTTAATTGACATCCCCTGGGTGATTTAGTTAAAATTAACTGGACTGAGTCTTATTTATGTTAATTTAATTTGTGTTAAAGGCGAAGCAACTGATGAGGACAATTTAGAAGCGTTGGCAAGAATAGCGAATCCTGAAGAGATCTCAATTGATGAAGACGATGAAGACGAAGATGCAAAGATTGAAGGTGAATTTGTGACAGCTCACGCACTTTTATGTTACTATGATCAGATCGACATAACAGAAAGTGCGGAAATATGAAACTTGACATTAGAAGAAATTTTAAAAGTGAATTTTTGTACATTCATCTCTTTTGTAGAAGTTCAACTTGAACAACAAATGGTGCCTTCAAAGGTGTAAGTATGACTTTGTATATTCAACCTCATGGCTATTTTCATAAATCACTATAAATTATTGTGCAAATCATGATCTTTAATCTTCTTCATGTTATCGTGCTATTTCAGGTTTTTGCAAGCCTTATAAAAGACGACTAGATTTCATTGATGGATAATAAGTTGTACGGTCATGGAACATTCTTGCTTTGGTTGCGTCTTTGGAGCTTAACTTCATCGTTATTTGAAAAGTTTGTTTTTCGTCATGTATCACTTTTTGAAGGAGGAAACTTCACCACTGTCAAGACATTCAAATGGGTCGGAATGCTTTTGCATGATTTTGCATTTACATAAACCCTCGACATTAGCTTCCGTATTGGTGGGTATCCAATAACAGATAAGGTACTTTTGGACCAATCAAGGTATAGTGCCAGTCTACTAAATTTTTCTCGCGCCAAGCAATAGATATGTAGTGACGCAGAATATGAAATTATATTATTCTGTATTACCATTCGAGTTACAAGGTGATGAGACCAATTTATTTAAAAATGAACAGCTTTAGAGTTTATTACAATAAAAGCACTTCATTTGAATCAATTCTGTTTACAAATTTTGCAAGATTAAATCCCAAAAATGTGATAACAAAAGTAAGATGTAATGAATACATTTGATTCCAAACGGTAGTTTCAAACTTCTTGTATGTTGTGATGTCGTTAATTCCACATAACTTGTGTGAACAAAGTTACAGAATCTTCCTTCGTTTTGTTAATTTCACCCAAGTTTAACACTAGCCACATTAAATGTTTTGTAGTCATCACATTCTCTTTCATATTTTAGACTGATTAATTGACATATTAGCAAAGCGAGTGTTCTTATAACTCTTAGCACATAATAATTATAATATAGTGCAGGTTTAACTAACATAATAAATTTTAGCTGAATTAGGATATGTGATTTTATCTTAGCTTACTTTTCAGTAACATAAGTTGTGTTATTTTATCTTATCAACTTAACAAATATGAATGAATGAATGAATGAGTCACTTCTCCTTTGAAATAAGATTTCTGCATTACACACTCAACAGAATCATTGTAAAACGTTTGCTATAAATGGCAATCGTTACAAGTGACATGGTTTTAGTAATCACATAGACACTAGCACAACTTTTATCATATTTTTGCTTAAAAATACGATTGGGGGGGGCACGCTTAGTTCGCTTTTTAGAATTTAAAGTACGAGGAAAAAGTTATTTTTACTCCTAAAGCCCGCCGCACAATGGTGAACTTGCCGCGCCTACTTGTTATTTGTGACAAGTGTGATCGACAAAAGTTCCAAGTGTGCGCGGAAGTTTTGAACAACATTTGTCATTCGTGACAGATGAGTCCAATATCAAACGCGTTTGATATTTTTTGTCACGAGTGACAAAAAGTCCTAGTGTGCGGAGAGCAAGCAGCAAGTGCGCTGTAAATGACAAAAATGCGCACGCGCGAGATTAAGAAAACAAAATAGCAGACCAAACCTCGGAAAATGTGGCGGACGTTATATTAGAGGACCAGCTTGTTGATATGTGGTCTGAATATCCATGTCTTTAGGATGTAAGATCGTCGGAATTTAAAAATCGAGACGCAAGAGATAAGGCTCTGCAAGAGATTGCAGAAAATCTTGGGCAAACAGGTTGTTATTTGTTAATAATAAATATCGACTTTATAAGTGTTTGTTATATAGTCATTCTCCAATCTTTTAGTTCTTTTATTCAGTTCACGCTGTTGAGCAGAGATTTATTTGCTGGAAAATATAATCAATAGTCGCAATGGAACTTACACGTCAATTTCATACTTAGTTGATAGGGTCAAGGCTTAAATAAAAGCATTGAGAAATGCTTACAGCTTACACACGAGTCAAAAAACCTCCTCCAAGTGGTAGCGCTCGCAAAAATCTTACGAAGCGAGGTAGCTGGTTGCTGGATAAACTGAAGTTCCTCTCTCCTTTCGTGGCAACAAGAGTTCCCATTTCAAATATTGTTACTGTAAGTGAAATTCTTGTTTTATTTTGATTTTCCAAACAATTAATATTTAGCACAACATATATATATATATATATATAATTAAGAGTAAGTGCTACTGCTAGATAATGTTGTCCTGCCATGATACAGCTCCACAAGTGTTAAAATATGTCGTCAGAATTTCACGTTGCATTTTGGCACTATTAGAAGTATTTCTGTCTGTGTTGAATGGATTCAAATTTGTCATGCATGAATTTCAATTGGTAATGGTAGACCAAGAGTATTTTCAACAACAGCTTTTCGCAAGCTAGACTCGTTATACATGCCAGCATCTCCTGCACGGCCTGCTGCTCCAACACTAACATAGACAAACTTGTAGTTTGCATCTACTAGAGCTAAAAGCAAAACACTGAAAAAATGCTTGTAGTTTAAAAATTCTGATCCACTACTATTTGGTTGTTGTATGGCTATGTGTTTCACATCTAGAGCTCCAATGCAGCCAGGATAGTTCCATTTTTTTTCAAATTCGTCTGCAACAGCCTTCCATTCTTCTGCACAAGATGGAGTCTGTAATTGAAGAAAATAAAAGCAATTACATCATAAATTTGCTTATGTTAAACTAATGGATGTTCATTTATTAAATGCTTCTAGGACGATTCCAATTCACCATCATGCATAACAATTGCTGATGAAGTTGATGGTCAAAACGATGATGATGACGACAGTTTTAATGATCCAGCAAAACCAAGCAACAGTTTTAAGAATGAGGTTGACTGTCCCATTTCTAGTACTAAACAGCCAACACGTATAAAGCCAAATAGAAAAAGGCAGGCAGATGAAGAATACGATCTCATGACTTGTTTGGCAAAAAACATCTCAAGAAAAAGAAGCAGAGAAATGGCTCACAAGATATGTAATAACCCGGATGAAGCATTTGGTCATTATATCATGCAGTCGTTGTCTGAACTTCCCCCCACTGTAAGGCACTTGGCACAATACAAAATTAATGAAATACTGTTCCAGGCTCAATCAGGGGAACTTACACATCAAAGCACAAGAGTGCCAGTAGCTATGCACCAACATATGTTTCAAACACCTTATGCACAAAACAACATGCACCCCATCAGCAATCATATGACAAATAGTTATCGATACAACACATCTTCCCCAATAGATGGTGGATTGAGCCGTCCTGTTGTTAATATATGGTCTTCACCAATTTCTAGAGAGCTTAATTCAGGTCAAGACACTTCTGCCTATGACAACATGAGCTCTTAATGGATGTAAACATTTATTGTTAATAATACTACCGATATTTGTTATGAATGTTTAATAACTTGCCTCCAAACATGTTTCCTTTAACGAGATATACAAAGCATGGCATGTTTCCTCAACAATATTCGAAATTGTACGCTCGCCAATTCTAAACTGGAATGACAGACTACAAAATGTTTCACCTAAAATGGGAAAATAATAAAAACAGTAAGAGAACTGCTTTCTTTGACCAAGTGTTCAATCACTATACGTAATTCTACGTACCTGTTGCAAGAAATCGCAGGGTTACTCCCAGTCTTTCGCGAGGTTTTAACGCTGTCCTCGTTTACGTGCCTTGTTTCACAATGTATGGAAAAACAATCTTCAAAATATCTTCAAATGATTGCCTGTCCAATCTATGATACTGACGGAACTGTTCAGGATCTTCTACTGCTAGCTCTCAATAAATTATCACAGACACCTTGTGTTTTTTCTTCTTAAGAGCAACTGTTTCGTCCATATTTTACGATTTGCTGCCCTTAACCTTCTACGACGTCTTCGTAGCAATAAAAGTAGTAGCAGCGCTTCTTCGTCCTCTGAGAAATCGTCGTCGTCCAACAATGAATTTAATGCATTCAACAAATCTGCCATTTTGTTTTCTTAATCTCGCGCGTGCGCATTTTTGTCATTTACAGCGCACTTGCTGCTTGCTCTCCGCACACTAGGACTTTTTGTCACTCGTGACAAAAAATATCAAACGCGTTTGATATTTGACTCATCTGTCACGAATGACAAATGTTGTTCAAAACTTCCGCGCACACTAGGAACTTTTGTTTATCGCACTTGTCACGAATAACAAGTACGTGCGGCAAGTTCACCATTGTGCGGCGGGCTTAAAGGCTGAAACACACTAGGCAGTCGCTTTAGTCGCGCGTCTAAAACTTCCGCTTTGCGTGGTTACTAGCTAGTAGCGTAAGCGTCATCTTGTCGTTTTGAAAGTTCAACTTGTTGAACTTTTGACATTGGTCGCTGTAGTCACTTTACACTGATTGGCGAATAGATACACTTTAACTTCCTAAATGCATATCATATTCCCTGTCATAAGCATCATACGGAATTTATAGATTATACCTTGGAAAACTGGTGCAATATCTAATGAATTCACAATGGAATCTTTCAGTTTTTACATGATTTATCAAATAGGAACAATAGGAGCTACAAACTAGAACCCTAATACACAACCTAAATGCCTAGAATAAGATTATACACGATATACGCGTAATGGGCTATGATCATATTGACGTGTTTAAACCGGCTTGTTCTCTTTTCTCCACATGGTAGTTTGTACCGAGTAAATATTCATATATTAGTAGCTATAATAAAGGCCGAAATAAAAAGTTTAAGTGATGTCTGTGTCTGTAACCAAACAGAAATCTCCGCCATGTTCAATAGACGCCACGGTAAAAGTCGCGATGGTCGCTGCATGTGTGTATGTGTGTTTCTGGCGTTCAAGCGACTGACGCGTGCACATCAATTCGCTTTGGACGCGCAACTGAAGCGACTGTCTAGTGTGTTTCAGCCCTAAGAGTTAATTGTGTGTAATTACGTGGGAGTTAAAGACGACACGTGTGAATCTACTATCGTAGCAACAGACGCAAAGCGGAAGACGATTCATATTAAAATCGGCTTTTACAAACTGCGGTGAATGAATCAGACCTAAAAATATGTAAACATTGAATTACATTGTTGACTTACACAAAAACTATTTGAAGTTGAGAGTGCGTTAGATATCGTTGGAAAAATGGTGAAAGTGGATTAATTGTTATAGAAATATTCGTGTTAAAACAAGATACATAGTTTTTGTGACAACAGTTTTTGCCATTGGTGATGCTTTATGACTGAATGCAATAGTACACGTTCACAAGTATTTGTAATTGTAGTGAACCCTTCTGCACTTTCGTCGCCAGTTGAATGACAAAATTAAGGTGTGAAAAGACATTTAGGTGTTGAAAGGTTTGCGTGGACTTGTTGTATGATTTAATGATTCTAGAAAGTGTCTGCGAGTTGCTGTTGTTTAATGTAAACATGGCGATAGTATGGATATAGTTGTGGGTTTCATGTTTTCTTCTGCAATATTCACTGATTGTGCTTTAGTTTTAATTGATATGTAGAGCGAAAATTGAGTTTTCTTAAAACTAAATATTAATTTTGAGAAATAGAATAGAAACCATCGTGTTAGGTTTCCTTGACAGACCAGGAATTAAAATACAACTACTGAGAATTGTTTACTGATTTCGCTACTTAAAATTATTTGAGTGAGTTTGAAGACAATCGCCAATATTAAATGTATTTAAAAATACAGTGCATGACGAAAGAAAAAACGACTATTCCCGACCATGTCTCATCTTGCTTTCCTCTTTTTATTAAAATTTTCATTTTTACAATAAAGAGGTTATTTAGCAGTGAAATTCCCACAGGAGCTAATGCACATTAAATGAAATATATGATTCTTATTTTGCAACTAATATTTTGGGATTTACTAAACAATAGAATTTACCCACGCCAGCATTGATAGAATATTCTTTTGTATCAGCCCGCCAGTATGTCTGACGTGAATAACATCAATTCGTTTATCAGCCTTGTATTTGCTGGTTTTGTCTCCATTTGATATTGAAAACATGTCATTCGATAATTACAAGCCTGATTTTTTCAAACTGAAAGAATACCGTTATATAGACATAGTAGTTCACACACAATAGCGTGTTGAAGTTCGATTATCTATTTGTAATAACTTTATACTTCATTTACAAATTTGCATTTTCAATAATTGCTGGCATGGTGCTATATACCTTTAAGCGAATACATACCTTTAGGCTAAAGAAAATGCTTTGAGTGGATAACTTTTATGCCTGAATTTCAAAAATAAAGATATATGTGTATGATTGATGCAGAAATAATGAAAGAACGATTTTGGTAAAGCAGGAAAAAAATACAATGATAGAGTTGCAATGACCTAGATTATCACATGTAACATGTATTGATGGCGTTAGTATGTGGGTCTTGAATTGTATCATTTATTCGTGATCCAGTACTTGAATTTGTCATGAGTTTCTATGGTGGTTAATCAATGTAAATGGCTTTACTGACCATTTTATGTAGTTAAAAATCGTAATATGGAGTTGGAGTTGCTTGCGTACAAAAATGACAAAGCTAAAGAGCTTGGAACGCACAGGGTTAAAATATGGCAGATGTTCTTCAATTATAGTTTACGAAATTTGACCTAATTAAACCCCTATTTTGGATATCTTCCTGTAGACGTACGTGTACAACAAATGAAATATTGCATACGAAAGTTATAAGTAGAAACAAAAAGTTTTTAACAGGAGCAAAAGGATATTATTGTTTTGGAAACGTGACAGAATTGTCGTCAATGAAATGTGTATTGAGCGGTAGAGATTGGGTTTTTTCGTTTTATGTGTTTTCCGACATCTTTTGGTTTCACCTGAATTTAACTCCATTGACAGTCTATACATGGTATTTTTGTAAAAGTCTTTGAGTGCGCCGTGAAGGCTGCAGAAAATAGCAACGAAAAGATTTATACGTCGAAGCCAATTGTGTCAAAGTGAAACCAGGAGAGATTCAGAAAGTATATGGAAAGTTAGACGTTTTCTTTGTTAGTACATGGTAAAAACATTTCCCTGAGATGTTTAATGAGTATAATGTCGCAGTTTTGCATAAAAAAGACAAAATTGCCAGATGCTTAATCGGTACAGCACGTCATGTCTGCAGATAAAACAGACGATAACGACTAACAATGTTTATTGACTTAATTTAAAATAATTAACTTGTGATAATGAAAACGTTACCGGTATTAAAAGCAACAAGCTGAAGGCAACTGTAAATAGAATAACGAATAAAGATGTATGTATGCATGATTTATCTAGAAATGTTTTCAAGCTGTGGCTTTTGTTGCCGCATAAATGCTTCACGTTTCTTTCAAAATACATATGTAATATTCTTTCGTGGCAGCTCTCTATAAAAAGAGGCCAAAAGCTGTCTTCAATCATCATTCATCATACTGCTGTTGGAACCAGAAGAAAACAAGAAAAAAGTTAATCATGAAAATAACCTATCTTGTCATCGCTCTTGGATTGCTTTGCACTTTTGCTTACGCTCAAGCGAAACTTGAAGATGGGGTTATGAAAGGTAATAATGCAAAGCTCATATATTAAATACTTTATCTATCATCAACCATTTCTCTTTGACCAGCTTTTGTACATGAATAAAGAATGATGGTTTCTTCATTTAGAATCCGATGAAAAAACTGCCCCAGTGGAAACTGTCGAGGAAGAATTAGTAGAAAATGATGATGAAAATCCAGAAGAAGAAAATGATGATGAAAATCCAGAAGAAGAAAATGATGATGAAAATCTAGAAGAAGAAAGTGATGATGAAACTGACCCCGAACATGACTTAGAACAAAGTGATGATCGTGAACTCACAGAGAACAAGTAAGTTAACTTTATCTACTACGTTTACGTTCCTGACATCGAAATGCTTCATTTTGTATGCTATAGTTGGCCTTGACATTCAGTCTCTGCCATGAAAGTTGATGAACGCGAACAGGGCCGTCCTTATACCGTTTATCAGGGGGGAGATGTAATCCTTTCAAACAACTGGCCATCGAACCAGTACCGAATACACTATAGAACAAAACCTCGACAATTTTCAAGGTCTACTAAATGACGCCCCTCCGCTGTTTACTGTAATGCTGTTCGAACTGTTCATTTCTTGCTGTTATGTTATTCTCGATTCATATGAAAATGTTAGTCTCTTACTTCTTATTTACGCTTTATCCAAATCAACCGTAATGTTGATGTTTAGTCGTCAAAGATATTTTTCTGCCGACTAATATAATACTTTTACCGACTGTATTTAAAAATAAAGTTTTTGTGGTGTGTGACCCTTTCCTTTCACGTACATTGTGTTTTGTAGTAATGATATGAAAGCTGATCCAAGTGTAGAAAAACGGTCGCCTTTCTATCGTCGTCGTCGTATTTGGCGCTCCCGTCGTTCTATTTGGCGTCGCCGTCGTAGTTGGCGTCGTCGTCGTAGTTGGGGCTAATATGGCAAAAACCCGTAAGGATCCTGTGGAATGTTTAGCGATTAATAAGAAACATTCATTTGATTCTAGACGTACTTTAAATTGGCATTGTTGTATGATTTGCCTGTAGAAAATAGATGTTTGCATTGATCATTGACTTTGTGTGTCGTCATCGTCTTTTTTTATTTATTTCAATAATAAGACGTTTGGTTGTTTCTCAACAAACCTATAGAATTACAATGTCTTTGTGGTTCTATGATATAAATAAAAAAGTTCACTCACATATCATATCATCTGTGTAGAAATAAGACGAGTGAGAGTGAGATTATCGTCAACATGTTTGTATAAAGCATTTTTTTATCACTACTATCAATGATGTAATCCATTGCTCATTCAGAAAATTTCTTAAAAAAGCTACACTGTAGTTGGCAAAAGCGTTCGGCGTTTTCTTTGCCAGTTAAGGATTTGTTTTTACTATATGATATGTCGTTGGGTGTTTCCATGTAGAAGGCTTTGGCAAAATTAAATCAAAGCAATAAATAAAAAAGATATATAGTGCGTTCGTAGGAAGATATTTAAAGACTTTACCACGCTTTATACCACGCTAGATACTTTACAAAGATATTAAGTGCCTTTACACAAATCTGTAAATTTTCATCACATCCGTAAATTTTTCATTTGATATTTTATATTCACTCGCGGAGAGAATATTTGCACAAAAGCGAACAAGAATCATAAAGCTTGTCTCTTAGATTTTACTACTTATCAATAAATTGATAAAATACAATTTATCTTATCTAATGGCGATTAAAACCTGCTTATAATTGAGTTTCTAGAAATTTTCTATGTTTGTGAGTTAATCAATAAGTTGTATTCATTGAGTTCTATAAGACCTGGAGGGAACATGTCAACCAAATTACTATAAATTATTAGCGCGCGGCCCGTGATCAAAAACATGGCGGATTTTGGTTGTCATCATAGATATAGTAGGACTAGATCATTGAGCTCTATAAGACCTTTGTCTTTTGGTAAATATATCAGTGAATGACTTAAAAATCAAGTTTATCTAAAATAGTATTTTGTACAAAGTAACTATACATAATTGGAAAAGTCTCATGTTGAAGACAGATGTCGCTTCTTTTACTAGATTGCTACTCTTATTCTTTTAAATGATATCGTAATTCTTCAAAAGACATAAAAAGTTCTTTGCCATCAATTTTTGCTTCTTCCACATTCAACTTCATTGCAACCAATGCATCTTATGTGAATTTTTAATCACCTGGAATTGAAAAACGTATGGATTTTGTCAGATGATGCAGTACTGTATTTAATGTTTCATGCATGTCATGATAAGCTTTTCTTGAGCAAATATTTCAAGGTAGGAGCAAAATTTGGCACATTATTGAACAAAGTAGTTTTTATCTTGATTTTGATGTACTAACCTGTTTACTACACTGTGTAACAAACAATTCATTTACAGAAACACCAGATGGCATTTATAAAACTTTTAGCATAAAGCAAACCTTTACACACCATCATCATGATTGTCCATAATCTGTCAAATTGTCCAGGCTAGCCGTTTAATACAGGTATTTTTTATTGTATGACATGTACCAAAGAGCTCATTAATTAATCCTGCACTGCATTTGATTTCAATACAGCTCTGTCCTTAATATTTGCTTCATATTTTCAGAAAAATATCATGAAAAAATCCTCCATTTCAACTCAGTTGAAACAAGGAGTTTTAAGACGTGCATATCTCGATAAGAACTGGTTGCTTTGCCTCGTCTAGCAAGCGATTAAGTAAAGAACAAATAAGACCGGATAAACATAACTTAAATTATAACTTAGGAGTAAAAACATTCACAAAATATATGCCATCACACTTCAAGTATTGACTTAAAACAAAACACTGAACACTTTAAATAGTAAACAATCTTACATTGCTTACCGGTGTCATGAAATGTTTCCTTTTCTGGCATTACTTCAGCATCCGTATACCAAACAAGTTTGCAGCATGTTTTAAAGATAAAATTTCTAAAGTTTTTGTGCTTGGCATTGATATTTTATATAATCGCAATTGTGGTTGTCAAATCCGGGTGGGCGAAAAAAATTTCATTTTATGAGCCCGCGTCTTTCCGCTGACTTTGACAACCAAAATCCGCCATGTTTTTGACCACGCGGCCGCGCGCTAATAATTTATAGCAATTTGGTTGACGTTTCCCCTCCAGGTCTTATAGAACTCATTGGACTAGATCATTGAGCTCTATAAGACCTGGAGGGGAAACGTCATCAAAATTACTATAAATTATAAGCGCGCGGCCGCGTGGTCAAAAACATGGCGGTAATGGCGGATTTTGGTTGTCAAAACTTCCACTTTAAAAATTTTTTTCAATATTCACTCCCTCCTGATTTATATGTTTTTACGTAAACATGGCGTTGAAGTATCACGGCACATGTAGATTGATATTACGAATAAAATTCAAGGTAAGAAACTTTGAATATTTTTGATAGAAATCAGTAAAGTTGTTTTAAATTTTGAGATGTAATCTTGTCGGTTATAAAGGTATAGTATATCGCCAATGTTATTGCAATTGTAATCACTGTTGTAATCGCAATAAAGTGGTTGTCAAAATCCGGGTGGGCGACAAAAATTTCATTGTATGAGCCCGCGTCTCTCCGCTGACTTTGACAACCAAAATCCGCCATGTTTTTGACCACGAGGCCCAGGCCCCTTTGCCCCTCCAGGTCTTATAGAGCTCAATGGACTAGATTGCTAACGAGTGTGACGTCATATAAGACTTATTAAGACGGCAGCGTGACATTCATGATAAATCCAAGATGGCGCGGGAACCTGGCAAAAAACTTAGGGCTACTATTAGGCAATTGTTGTTTTTTGCAGTTTACTTCGTTTCAGTGTTTTCAAACTCCTCCAATCAAGTTTTATTGGAAACAAAGTGTTATTAATAATGTTTTGAAGCCATATTGGACAATTATTATTGGAATACGTGCGAAAATATCGCTTGCGAAGTGTTGTGTAAATTGGTCGTTTGGTTGTCTCGAGGCGTTTGTCTACCAAAATAAATGGATTTCGTCTGCTTTAGCTCCCATACTGGTTCTTCCACGTTGAAATACATCATATTGAATACATACAAAAAGATGGGAAAATTAATCTTCATATTTTTTACATAAATTTCACTTCAAGATGCGTTCTTTCAATCTTCAAATATGTGTTGACACTTAACAGACAGAGTCTTAATCGTTTCCAAAAAGGATGAGTTTTGTCAGCTTTTGCCGCTTAGATGGAGCCCTTTTACGAACGATTCTCTCGGAGTACACTTTGGAAAACTGGTGTGCAAATATTTTACTGTACATGTATGCTATTTTTCTGATGAGGATGGTGATATGGTCATCGCAAAAGCTCTCATCTAGTGCATGAGTTTCCTTAGAATGCTGCAATAGTGATTGAAATACATTTGGCTTAGTTTCTTGCAGGACATCTCGTTGCATAACTTGGATTGTTTTTTCTGACAACTGACTCCACTTGTTGAGCATTTTGCGAAGGGCTTTATCTGCTGCTTTTACTACTTTTACCAATGAGGAGGATGGACTTGTAAGCTTGCCATAGGTCTTGAAAGATGTTAAGCTTGACTGTAATGAACCTTCATGACAGTATGAGTGGTCAGGTATGAGAGGTTGGTCATCATTCTCTATGGTTAAGGCAGTTGCACATTCAGCACACTTATGCAACTTGTAATTTTCTTGGCTATGTGTCCACTGATATAGGTCAGTACATCATCATGCCAGAGTGGAACTGTTTAATAAGGCTGCAACTCTCCTATCAACATTTTGTGTCTCTTCAGCTAGCTTGCTTTCACTTACAACAGAGCAGTTGGCAGTTGCTGGAGCTGTCACTTCATTCTTTTGTATCAGTGCTCGGAGTGCCCACTTAAACTGTAGAGCATTTGGATTGTTATTCCATCCCATATGACTTCTTATGGGATGGAATAACAATCTTGTGGTTTATGAGCATGACTCAACAAACAAAGAAACTACTTTTTGACAATTTCAATTTAAGACAACACTGATGCTTAGTGAGACCAAAAGATAATATGTAAATTCCCGCTGTCCAATATGGTTTCAAAACACTTGAAATAAAGATTTGTTTCCAATAAAACTTCATCGGAAGAGTTTGAAAACAATGAGAAGAAGTAAATTGCGAAAAACATCAATTGCCCTATAGTGACTCCATGTTTTTTGCCCGGTTCCCACGCCATCTTGGATTTATCATGGATGTCACGCAATATGGCGGCTCGTCAGCAATCTAGTCCTACCATTGAGCTCTATAAAACCAAGATGTTATTATAGAACTCAATGAGTCCTACTATATCTATGGTTGTCATAGTCAGCGGAAAGACGCGGGCTTATCAAGTATAAATTTTGTCGCTCACCTTAATTTGACCACCACGATTGCGAGTATAGAAAATATCAAAACTATGTATTTTCCTATCACAAACACTTTAAAATTTTATTTATTAAACAATCTGCAAGCTTCCGTGGTTTGCGGATGCTGAATTAGCGACAGAAAAGGAAACATTTCATCACTCCGGTAAGTAGCACAGTAGTAGTTTAACTATTTTGTTTTTAACACGATACATGAAGAGCGTTTCTACTACTAAGTTTTAACTTAAAGTTATTTTGGTCCAGTCTTGTTTGTTGTTCACTTTATCTCTCGCCAGACGAGGCGAAGCTGCCAATTTTTATCGAGTTTTGCATCCATCTTGTATCATGATCAAGCAAAACTCTCCTGATTTGATTTGAGTTTATCTCCCAAAAATGAGCTGAATTTGTTCATTATTTTTTGAAAATATGAAGGGAAAGTTTACAACAGAGTTGTGTTGAAATTGAATGCAGTGCCATGCAAAATTAATGAGAACTATGGTACATGCCGTATAATAGAAATAACTATTAAACTGCTTGCCTGCTCAATTTGACTGACTGTATAGTGTAGGCAATTATAATGAGATTGGAAAGTTGGATTTATGCAAACAGTTTTAAAGTATTACTTAGTGTTTCTGGTATTACTAGTGGTCGAGAGGAAGAGAGGTATAAACCAAGCAAGGACTAGATTCAATGCAAGTGCAAAGGTGATGTCCAGGACCGAGACTACAATGAAGGTCGAGAGGAAGAGAGGTATGACCCAGACAAGGCTAGATTCAATGCTAGTGCAAAGGTGATGTCCGGGACCAAGACTACAATGAAGGTCGAGAGGAAGAGAGGTATGACCCAGACAAGGACTAGATTCAATACTAGTGCAAAGGTGATGTCCAGGACTGAGACTACAATGAAGTTGAGAGGAAGAGAGGTATGTCCCAAGCAAGGACTAGATTCAATGCTAGTGCAAAGGTGATGTCCAGGACTGAGACTACAATGAAGGTTGAGAGGAAGAAAGGTATGACCCAAGCAAGGACTAGATTCAATGCTAGTGCAAAGGTGATGTCCAGGAATGAGACTATTATGAAGGTCGAGAGGAAGAGAGGTATGACCCAAGCATGGACTAGATTCAATGCTAGTGCAAAGGTGATGTCCAGGACTTAGACTACAATGAAGGTCGAGAGGAAGAGAGGTATGACCCAAGCAAGGACTAGATTCAATGCTAGTGCAAAGGTGATGTCCAGGAATGAGACTATTATGAAGGTCAAGAGGAAGAGAGGTATGACCCAAGCATGGACTAGATTCAATGCTAGTGCAAAGGTGATGTCCAGGACTTAGACTACAATGAAGGTCGAGAGGAAGAGAGGTATGACCCAAGCAAGGACTAGATTGAATGCTAGTGCAAAGGTGATGTCCAGGACTGAGACTGCAATGAAGGTTGAGAGGAAGAGGTATGACCCAAGCAAGGACTAGATTGAATGCTAGTGCAAAGGTGATGTCCAGGACTGAGACTGCAATGAAGGTTGAAAGGAAGAGAGGTATGACCCAAGCAAGGACTAGATTAAATACTAGTGCAAAGGTGATGTCCAGGACTGAGACTGCAATGAAGGTTGAAAGGAAGAGAGGTATGACCCAAACAAGGACTAGATTCAATGCCAGTGCAAAGGTGATGTCCAGGACTGAGACTGCAATGAAGGTTGAAAGGAAGAGAGGTATGACCCAAACAAGGACTAGATTCAATGCTAGTGCAAAGGTGATGTCCAGGACTGAGACTACAATGAAGGTTGAGAGGAAGAGAGGTATGACCCAAGCAAGGACTAGATTCAATGCTAGTGCAAAGGTGATGTCCAGGACTGAGACTGCAATGAAGGTTGAGAGGAAGAGAGGTATGACCCAAGCATGGACTAAATTCAATGCTAGTGCAAAGGTGATGTCCAGGACTGAGACTGCAATGAAGGTTGAGAGGAAGAGAGGTATGACCCAAGCATGGACTAGATTCAATGCTAGTGCAAAGGTGATGTCCAGGACTTAGACTACAATGAAGGTCGAGAGGAAGAGAGGTATGACCCAAGCAAGGACTACATTAAATACTAGTGCAAAGGTAATGTCCAGGACTGAGACTACAATGAAGGTTGAGAGGAAGAGAGGTATGACCCAAGCAAGGACTAGATTAAATACTAGTGCAAAGGTGATGTCCAGGACTGAGACTGCAATGAAGGTCGAGAGGAAGAGAGGTATGACCCAAGCAAGGACTAGATTAAATACTAGTGCAAAGGTGATGTCCAGGACTGAGACTGCAATGAAGGTCGAGAGGAAGAGAGGTATGACCCAAGCAAGAACTAGATTCAATGCTAGTGCAAAGGTGATGTCCAGGACTGAGATTGCAATGAAAGTTGAGAGGAAGAGAGGTATGACCCAAAAAAGGACTAGATTCAATGCTAGTGCAAAGGTGGTGTCCAGGACTGAGACTGCAATGAAGGTTGAGAGGAAGAGAGGTATGACCGAAGATGAAGATGCAAAGATTGAAGGTGAATTTGTGACAGCTCACACACTTTTATGTCATTATGATCAGATCGAAATAACAGAAACATAAAATTCTATGACAAGTTTTACAAATATTACTATTAATTATTTACTATTAAGTGCCTTCAGTGCTTGAAGAAAAGGACTTTACCAACTTTACTATCATTATCACTGAGCCCTCCCTCCACTTATTCGATTACCACCACAGTCGTTCCCAGGCTGCCATGGCTCTAATTAGAAACACAAATTTGGTTTGTTGGATTTAGTCGAGAATTGTGAAAAAATGCCTGTTTCTTCGAATATCATCAGGAATCTTATAATTGTAAGTACATCCATCAATTGCTATAGTTGTGACAGATGTTTTTGGTGAGAATTGTCTGCTAGACTAAAAGAATCTCGCCTTTATTATAATTTATCAATAATCTTTTTGCACCAACCAAAGCAAACCATATCATTAAATTCTGGCGCAACTTCTTCGCCAGCAGTATTATTTCCCTTTTTTTTTCTACATCCCTCAAACAATTTTGTTATTATTTTTGTTCAAATCATAGGAAGAAGAAGATCTTCCTTACGAAGAGGAGATTCTGAGAAATCCATATTCTGTAAAATGTTGATCTCGATATCTTTAGCACAAGAGGTCCGCACCGAAATCCGTCTTGAATCTTGTTTATGAACGAGCTTTGAAAGAGCTTGCAGGAAGGTAAACATATATTTCATTCCTTTCAAAATAATATGTTTATTATTGAAGTTTGTATGGCAAACAGATTTTTAAATGCTATTGTACATTTTTTTTAAATTTTCCATATAGCTACAAACTTTGGTATAATTACTTGAAAAAGTGTAGAAAGCAAGTACGGGGAGAGTAAGTATTACAGTAATGCACAGAGTTGAGTGTGTGTTAGCATGTAATAGAAAAATTTTGAATGCAGCAAAACTTATTCATTAGCAATTGAATAAGGATACACATTGTTTTTATACTTTTCAGACCAATCACAGAAACTTGTTTTGAAGATGTAAACAACACCTTTGAACGTGCTCTTGTGTTCGTGGGCAAGATCAGAAATAACAATACATTACGCAAAAAACGTTTACTCAAAGAAAGAAGCCGAACTTCTAGACAAGTAGATATTAGATAACCATGTTTTTTCCATTTGAGGCATAAACAACTTTCTTCGTTTCATGCAGATGCCAAGTATATGGTTAGATTATTGCCAGTTTTTAATGGACCAACCTCTTATCGCTCTTATAAAAAGAACATTTGATCGTGCTTTGAGGGCATTGTCAATAACTCAACATTATAGAATATGACTCCTTTACTTGAAGTTTGTTCGTTCTTATCCGATTCCTGAGACGGCCGTCCGTGTCTACAGAAGATATCTAAAGGTTAAATTAGACTTTCATATCACTTTTCCATATCACTGTCCACATACAATTTGATTCACCAAGATTTCATTTTAGTTACAATCCAACAACACTGAAGATTATTTAGACTATCTCAAAAGTGTTGGAAGGTTGGACGAGGCAGCTACAAGACTGGCAACTATTGTCAATCAGGTTAGGTATTTGATATCTTTTGGTAACAGCAATCAGCATAAATTGATCATACCTTGAATATCTAATGAATTTTTTTTTATATTTTATGCACAGATGTTTGTGTATCTTTAAGAAACACAAAGAGCAGGTATGGATAAAATGTACATGCTTTCATGATTGAAGTAAAATAATGTGGTTTTTGATTTGAATATTTAGAAGAGATTGATCTTGAACTGCGTCTCGCAAGATTCGAGAATTTGATGGATCGTAGACCTTTACTCTTGAGCAGCTATAATGTAGTATTGACAGGTATAATATTGTAATGAAAAGTATAATGTTGTATTAATTGACAGATGTACGTTATATACTACTGACAGCTATAATGTGGTAAAACAAAATAAAACAAATTCCTAAAACAGACATCTCGTTTTCTTGATATTCAAGATGATACAAGTGATACAAGATGAAACGAGATGTCTGTTTTCGGAATTTGTTTTATTTTGTTTTACTTAAAATTATCTGCTTCTCCTGGTTATTGCTATGATGTGGTATTGACAGATATTATATAGTATTGACAGCTATAATATGGTAATAAAAGGTATAATATTTCATTGAAATTCTTCAATGAAATTGTCATCATTACATTTCTGATCACAATATCATATTTTCAAATCACCAGTGTTCTTCGTCAAAATCCTCATAATGTTCACGAATGGCATAAACGAGTGAAGCTGTTTGAAGGCAAGCCAAAAGATGTCATTAACACGTATACTGAAGCTGTGCAAACCGTCCAGCCGAAGCAAGCCACAGGGAAGCCTCATACACTTTGGGTTGAGTTCGCTAAGTTTTACGAAAAGCATTAACAGATCGCTGAGGCAAGAGTTATATTTGAAAACGCGGCAAAAGTGACGTATCGTCGTGTCGATGATCTTGCAAGTGTTTGGTGTGAATACGCAGAAATGGAGATTCGAAATGAGTGAAGGCCGATTTATGCTGCGCGCGACAAGCGTCGCGCGTACTTTCGATTTGCGCAAGACAGGTGCGCGCGTGCTAAGCTGTGTTTATAGTTAACGCGCTTACCGACGCGTATTCAACAAAATCGGATAACATGAAGTAATGCGGTATTCTCACGATCAAACATGGCAACTCGAGTTCGAGGAGAAATGGATGACCTTCTCGATCTGGAGGAGGAGGAAATGTTGTGCTATTTACTTTTGTTGCTACAACAGAAAAAACGAAAATGAAGAAGATGGTCAGTTCGACCACTTCACGCTTCTAGAAAAAGTGAGGGTGAATACGTTCTTGTTCAACAAATGAGAGGCATAGACGAAGAAATGCATTTTAAGTATTTTCGTATGTCTTCTGCCCGTTTCGACGACTTGGCACATCGAATTATGCCTCATGTAAAGCATGCATCTACGCATTTAAGTCCTGTTAGTGTAAAAGAAAGGCTAGCAGTTACGTTAAGAATTCTATCGTCTGGCGCCTCACAACAAACTGTGGCTTCAAGTTACCGATTAGGATCAACTACAGTTTCCCTAATTTTGTTGGAGGTGTGTGTAGCTATCTGGTTGGCATTGAATGAAGAGTTTGTTGCCTTTCCTTCTGGTTCACAATGGGCAGAAATTTCGCGTGAGTTTTGGAGGCTTTGGAACTTTCCAAATTGTCTGGGCTCTATAGATGGAAAGCATGTGCAACTCAAAGCACCTCCTCTTTCTGGAAGTGATTTCTTTAATTATAAAGGAACTCATTCTGTTGTACTAATGGCTGTATGTGATGCTTGCTATCGCTTTCTAATGGTAGATGTAGGTGCATATGGAAGGCAAAGTGATGGGGGGATTTCCAAGAAAGCAAATTTGGGGAGCAGCTATTAAATGGACAACTTGGTTTGCCCTTGCCAGAGGATCTACCTGTTAGTAAACTTACATTACCTTATGTATTTGTTGGCGATGCTGCTTTTCCTCTTCATGTTAATATGATGAGACCTTACCCAGGTACATTTTCTTTTGTTAACTCCATGCACTTTTATATATATTTTCCGTTTTCAATGAAAATAATTTTCTTATGTTTAATCAAAACATAATTATTTCATATATTTTGAAAATTTATATTAACTGTTTGTGACTTCAAAATGAAATAAATTTATTCAATTTATGTCTGTGTAAGACTCATTCAAAATGTTTTTCATTCCCCACAAGAATTGCGATCAAAAATTTCCTGGCTGCTTGTTGGCAGAGTTTCCCAAGACTCAGTAAATTGCTAAAACAGTTGATCTTAATGCCATTTTGTTCTATTTACTCTTAAGGTAATAACCTTGACAATCCCAAGAAAATTTATAACTACCGCCATTCCAGAGCTAGAAGGGTAATTGAAAATTACCATTTCAAACAATATTTTATGAATGGAAAATTTAGCTTCAGATTTCAACTTGCCTGGAAGCTTTTGAGAGTGTCAGCCACTGTATCTGAAAAGCGACTTTCTTCATCAATTTTCATATGTTTTGTTTCTCTTTCTTCTCTAATCTTTTTCAAAGAATCAAGTCTTTCACAAACTAATGTCTCTAAATGTGCTGATCTCTTTCTATAACCCTTGGTCGGGTTTACCACAGCTCTACTCAAAGCAATTGTGGAAGGGGCAGATGGGTCACTACTTACTGGTGTGGTAGGTTTGGTAGGTAATGTAGGTGTTGTACACGAATTTTCACTGACATTTGAATCGCTTCTACTTGTTGAGGGAGACCATGCGGTTAGGTCAAACTCCTCCATATTTATCGTCACAAAATTTCTCCTAGTGGAAGGGATTCTGATGTTGTTATAGGTTCTTCAGTGTTCTCCTACAATCACAGCTACAACAGATGTAACATAATAATCTACTCAATCAGTCAGCCTGTCCCATACTGCATCAAATTTTTTTAATAGCGATTATAACTACCTCCCGAAAATTAGTTTCTGTGTCCCTATGCTTTATATGATCAGACAAGACAGACTGAGGAATATCGGTGGGATAGATTTGCCACCAGCATCTCCACTTCTAGACTTCATTCGTTTCTTTGCTTTGGTGTAACGATTTCTCAAATTTTTCCATTTCTGTCGACAAATTTGTTCATTTGTGTTAAGGTTTCTCGCTATTTCATTCCAAGAATTATTGGTTTTCTGAGTATCTTTATAATCTCGTCTCGAAGAATCGTAAAGATGACCATATTTTCGGACTTCTTCTGCTAATTTTTCTTCGAACCCTTCCATTGCTGCTGCCATCTTGTGTTAGTAATTGGATATTCATTATTCAGTATTGACAAACAACTCAAGAACTTCCCCCCGAAAGAAGCCTTTCAGCCAATCACAACGCGCGACAACGCGACAACTTGTCTTCGACGTTACAAAATTTTTGAATGCACGCGACGCGACATCAAGCAAACGCGCCATCAAGATATACTTCCGTTTTAGTCGCAATGACGTAAGATCTACTGTGCGACACGTCGCGCAACGCTTGTCGCGCGCAGCATAAATCGGCCTTGAGTTATTATACGTATAAGCTTTGATTTATTGCTTTTTATGTACTTTCAAAGTCATTTTTCATTTATCTTAGAACTGGTGTACACTTCGAAGTTTCTTTTGCTTTAGTTTCAATTTTTCAAGTCCTAGCGTATAAAATATCTAAAAGTTTTTAATTGCATAGCACAGTTTTAGTTCTAACAAAGCATTTAAAAAAAATTAGCGCAACTCAAGAAATGCATCAAAACGTCAAACTTTTCTGAGAAAAAGTAATAATTTGTAGCTAAAACCTCTTATTACATTATTCATGTTGGACGAATCATGACTTTCTTTATTTCTTACATTTTATTTGTATTATAGAAACTATAAAAAAGCTTTGGATGTAATGAAACAAGCAACTGCAATGCCATCCAGCAGAACTAGCTTTTATGATGAGGTATGTATGGGACATTGTAGGATATCCGGCAATCTGAGGTGATGTATTTTTGTTTTATTAAAGCATGTCACACCAAGGGATATTTTTAAGGATTTTACACTGCGAGGCCACAAACCTCAAAAGGACCTGTGAAGCTTGAGTCACGTGACAGAGGGTCCGGAAATACCTTTCTACAGTGTAATTTTCAAAACTGCAAGTTTGTAAATGCTACGTATTTTATGTGTTTGTAGAGCAATTTGATAACAACATTAATCAACTTGTTATGAAATAAGCATTCTCACTTCAAGCGTACTCTATATTATGCGCAGTGAAGTATTTGAATTACCAGTATGCGTATATGTTAAAAAATGCCTTGGATCACGCTAGTTACTGCATTTCTTCTTTTGTTTAATTTAGACAGAATCTGTTCAAAAACGTCTCCATATATCACTGAAGGTTTGGTCAATGTATGCTGATTTGGAGGAGAGTTTAGGGACATTTGAGGCAACCAATGGATAGCCTTTATAAAACACAGACATCTAGTTATGTGGATAATTTAGGAACATTTGAGGTGACCAATGGATAATTTTTGCGAAACACAGACATGTATATAGGTACAATTATGGCTTTATTTCTACAGTCTCATGGATTAACCTATGCTGCTTTTAATTGACATCCCCTGGGTGATTTAGTTAAAATTAACTGTACTGAGTCTTATTTATGTTAATTTAATTTGTGTTAAAGTCGAAGCAACTGATGAGGACAATTTAGAAGCAAGAATAACGAATCCTGAAGAGATCTCAATTGATGAAGACGTTGAAGACGAAGATGCAAAGATTGAAGGTGAATTTGTGACAGCTCACGCACTTTTATGTTATTATGATCAGATCGACATAACAGAAAGCGCGGAAATATGAAACTTGACATCAGAAGAAATTTTAAAAGTGTATTTTTGTACATTCATCTCTTTTGTAGAAGTTCAACTTGAACAACAAATGGTGCCTTCAAAGGTATAAGTATGACTTTGTATATTCAACCTCATGGCTATTTTCATAAATCACTATAAATTATTTTGCAAATCATGATCTTTAATCTTCTTCATGTTATCGTACTGTTTTAGGTTTTTGGAAGCCTTATAAAAGACGACTAGATTTCGTTGATGGATAATAAGTTGTCATGGAACATTCTTGCTTTGGTTGCGTCTTTGGAGCTTAACTTCATCGTTATTTGAAAAGTTTGTTTTTCGTCATGTATCACTTTTTCAAGGAGGAAACTTCACCACAGTCAAGACATTCAAATGAGTCAGAATGCTTTTGTATGATTTTGCATTTACATAAACCCTCGACATTAGCTTCCGTATTTGTGGATATCCAATAACAGATAAGGTACTTTTGGACCAATCAAGGTATAGTGCCAGTCTACCAAATTTTTCTCGCGCCAAGCAATAGATATGTAGTGACGCAGAATATGAAATTATATTATTCTGTATTACCATTCGAGTTACAAGGTGATGAGACCAATTTATTTAAAAATGAACAGCTTTAGAGTTTATTACAATGAAAGCACTTCATTTGAATCAATTCTGTTTACAAATTTTGCAAGATTAAACAAAAGTAAGATGTAATGAATACATTTGATTCCAAACGGTAGTTTCAAACTTATTGTATGTTGTTATGTAGTTAATTCCACATAACTTGTGTGAACAAAGTTACAGAATCTTCCTTCGTTTTGTTAATTTCACCCAAGTTTAACACTAGCCACATTAAGTGTTTTGTAGTCATCACATTCTCTTTCATATTTTAGACTGATTAATTGGCATCTATATTAGCAAAGCGAGTGTTCTTATAACTCTTAGCACATAATAATTATAATATAGTGCAGGTTTAGCAAACATAATAAATATTAGCTGAATTAGGATATGTAATTTTATCTTAGCTTACTTTTCAGTAACATAAGTCGTGTTATTTTATCTTATCAACTTAACAAATATGAATGAATGAATGATTGAGTCACTTCTCCTTTGAAATAACATTTCTGCATTACATACTCAACAGGATCATTGTAAAACGTTTTCTATAAATGGCAATCGTTACAAGTGACATGGTTTTAGTAATCACATTGACACTAGCACAACTTTTATCATATTTTTGCTTGAAAATACGATTGAGGGCACGCTTAGTTTGCTTTTTAGAATTTAAAGTACGAGGAAAAAGTTATTTTTACTCCTAAGAGGTTAATTGTGTGTAATTACGTAGGAGTTAATGACGACACGTGTGAATCTACTATCGTACCAACAGACGCAAAGCGAAAGACGATTCATATTAAAATCGGCTTTTACAAACTGCGGTGATTGAGTCAGATTTAAAAATATGTAAACATTTCATTATATTGTTGACTTACACACAAAGTATTTGAAGTTGAGAGTGTGTTAGATATCGTTGGAAGAATGGTGAAAGTGGATTAATTGTTATAGAAATATTTGTGTTAAAACAAGATACATAGTTTTTGTAACAACAGTTTTTGCCATTGGTGATGCTTTATGACTGAACACAACAGTACACGTTCACAAGTATTTGTATTTGTAGTGAACCCTACTGAACCTTCGTCGCCAGCTGAATGACAAAATTAGGGTGTGAAAAGACGTTTAGGTGTTGAAAGGTTTGCGTCGACTTGGTGTATGATTTAATGATTCTAGAAAGTTGCTGCGAGTTGCTGTTGTTTAATGTAAGCATGGTGATAGTATGGATATAGTTGTGGGTTTCATGTTTTCTTCTGCAATATTCACTGATTGTGCTTTAGTTTTAATTGGTATGTAGAGCGAAAATTGAGTTTTCTTAAAACTAAATATTAATTTTGAGAAATAGAATAGAAACCATCGTGTTAGGTTTCCTTGACAGACCAGGAATTAAAATACAAATACTAAGAAATGTTTACTGATTTCCCAACTTAAAATTTTTGAGTGAGTTTGAAGACAATCGCAAATATTAAATGCATTTAAAAATACAGAGCATGACGAAGGAAAAAACGATTATTCCCGACCATGTCTCATCTTGCTTTGCTCTTTTTATTAAAATTTTCACTTTTACAATAAAGAGGTTATTTAGCAGTGAAATTCCCACAAGAGCTAATGCACAATAAATGAAATTTATGATTCTTATTTTGCAACTAATCTTTTGGGATTTACTAAACAATAGAATTTACCCACGCCATTATTGATAGAATATTCTTTTGTATCAGCCCGCCAGTATGTCTGACGTGAATAACATCAATTCCTACCAACTTTTTTATCAGCCTTGTAATTGCTTGTTTTGTCTCCATTTGATATTCAAAAAAAAGATAAAAAATAAAGATAATGATTTATAATGATTTATGCAGAAATAATGAAAGAATCTTGAAAACATGTCATTCGATAATTACAAGCCTGATTTTTTCAAACTGAAAGAATACCGTTATATAGACATAGTAGTTTACACACAATAGCGTGTTGAAGTTCGATTATCTATTTGTAATAACTTTATACTTCATTTACAAATTTGCATTATCAATAATTGCTGGCATGGTGCTATATACCTTTAAGCGAATACATACCTTTAGGCTATAGAAAATGCTTTGAGTGGATAACTTTTATGCCAGAATTTCAAGAATAAAGATATATGTGTATGATTTATGCAGAAATAATGAAAAAACGATTTTGGTAAAGTAGGAAAAAAATTCAATGATAGAGTTGCAATGACCTAGATTATCACATTTAACATGTATTGATGGCGTTAGTATGTGGGTCTTGAATTGTATCATTTATTCGTGATCCAGTACTTGAATTTGTCATGAGTTTCTATTGTAGTTAATCCGTGTAAATGGCTTTACTGACCATTTTATATAGTTAAAAATCGTAATATGAAGTTGCAGTTGCGTACAAAAGTGCAAAGCTAAGGAGCTTGGAACGCACAGGGTTAAAATATGGCAGATGTTCTTCAATTATGACTTAGGAAATTTGACCTAATTAAACCCCTATTTTTGATATCTTCCTGTAGACGTACGTGTACAACAAATGAAATATTGCATACGAAAGTTATAAGTTGAAACAAAAAGTTTTTAACAGGAGCAAAAGGATGTTATTGTTTTGGAAACGTGATAGAATTGTCGTCAATGAAATGTGTATTGAGCGTTAGAGATTGGGTTTTTGTTTGCATGCATGATTTATCTAGAAATGTTTTCAAGCTGTGACTTTTGTTGCCCGCATAACTGCTTCACGTTTCTTTTCAAATACATATGTAATTCTCTTTCGTGGCAGCTCACTATAAAAAGAGGCGAAAAGCTGCCTTCAATCATCATTCATCATCCTGCTGTTGGAACCAGAAGAAAACAAGAAAAAGGTTAATCATGAAAATAACCTATCTTGTCATCGCTCTTGGATTGCTTTGCACTTTTGCTTACGCTCAAGCGAAACTTGAAGATGGGGTTATGAAAGGTAATGATGCAAAGCTCATATATTAAATACTTTATCTATCATCAACCATTTCTCTTGACCAGCTTTTGTACATGATTAAAGAAAGAATGATGGTTTCTTCATTAAGAATACGATGAAAAAACCGCCCCAGTGGAAACTGTCAAGGAAGAATTTGTAGAAAATGATGATGAAAATCCAGAAGAAGAAAATGATGATGAAAATCCAGAAGAAGAAAATTATGATGAAAATCCAGAAGAAGAAAGTGATGATGAAACTGACCCCGAACATGACTTAGAACAAAGTGATGATCGTGGACTCACAGAGAGCATGTAAGTTAACTTTATCTACTACGTTTACGTTCCTGACATCGAAATTCTTCGTTTTGTATGCTATAGTTGGCCTTGACATTTAGTCTCTGCCATGAAAGTTGATGAAGGCGAACAGGGCTGTCCTTATAACGTTTATCAGGGGGAAGATGTAATCCTTTCAAACGACTGGCCATCGTACCAGTACCGAATACACTATAGAACAAAACCTCGACAATTTTCAAGGTCTACTAAATGACGCCCCTCCGGTGTTTACTGTAGCGCTGTTCGAACTGTTCATTTCTTGCTGTTATGTTATTCTCGATTTATATGAAAATGTTAGTCTCTTACTTCTTATTTACGCTTTATCCAAATCAACCGTAATGTTGATGTTTAGTCGTCAAAGATATTTTTTCTGCCGACTAATATAATACTTTTACCGACTGCATTTAAAAGTAAAGTTTTTGGGGTTTGTGACCCTTTCCTTTCACGTACATTGTGTTTTGTAGTAATGATGTGAAAGCTGATCCAAGTGTAGAAAAACGCTCGCCTTTTTGGCGTCGACGTCGCTATTATTATTATAGACGTCGTCGCTATTATTATTATAGACGTCGTCGTTTTTGGCATCGCCGTCGTCGTAGTTGGGGCTAATATGGCAAAAACCGTAAGGATCCTGTGGAATGTGTAGCGATGAATAAGAAACATTCATTTGATTCTAGACGTACTTTAAATTGGCATTGTTGTATGATTTGCCTGTAGAAAATAGATGTTTGCATTGATCATTGACTTTGTGTGTCTTCATCGTCTTTTTTTATTTATTTCAATAATAAGAAGTTTCGTTGTTTCTCAACAATCCTATAGAATTACAATGTCTTTGTGGTTCTGTCATATAAATAAAAAAGTTCTCTCACATATCATATCATCTGTGTAGAAATAAGACGAGTAAGAGTGAGATTGTCGTCAACATGTTTGTATAAAGCATTTTTTTTATCGCTACTATCAATGATGTAATCCATAGCTCATTCAGAAAATTTCTTAAAAAGCTACACTGTAGTTGGCAAAAGCGTTTGGCGTTTTCTTTGCCAGTTAAGGATTTGTTTTGACTATATGAGATGTCGTTGGTTGTTTCCATGTAGAAGGCTTTGGAAAATTAAATCAAAGCAATAAATAAAAAAGATATATAGTACGTTCATAGGAAGACATTTAAAGACTTTACCACGCTTTATACAACGCTAGATACTTTACGAAGATATTAAGTGCCTTTACACAAATCTGTAAATTTTCATCACATCCGTAAAGTTTTCATTTGATTAAAAACATTCACTTATGGAGAGAATATTTGCACAAAAACAAACAAGAATCATAAAGCTTGTCTCGTAGTTTTTACCACTTATCAATAAATTGATAAAATACAATTTATCTTATTTAATGGCGATTAAAACTTGCTTATAATTGAGTTTCTAGAAATTTTCTATGTGTGTGAGTTAATAAGTTGTATTCATTCTAGAATTAAAGGCGTGCCTATTTTTTTTAATATTGTAGATGCGTCTACATGAAGTACACCGTTTTTAGCACTGTGCACTTACGCGCGTGATTCGCGCATGATCCACTGTACACTTACGCGCGGGATTACGCTGCGAAATTCAAAGATTGATAACAATTGTTGTCGTTTTATCATTGTAAATAAACGTGTCTTTGCCACACTAAACAAAAGAATTATCAAAGAATTGTTGCATCTTACTTATTTTTAAATAATGTCGAAACGACGACGTGAAACGGATACGAACAAGCAATCATTTCAAGGAGACGACGGTGCTGATGAAGACACAACAAACCCAGTTGTTTTTGAGAAATACGCTAAAACAGATATTTCCACTGATGAAACGGTATGCATATAACCACGCTTACTTTACAAAATATGAATATTTGTGAAAATATTACATTTTGTGTTTATTTTTTGTAGTTTGTTGAATACCAGGATGTAAGTGTAATAGTCTTTTATTAAAACAATTTTAAAATGACATATGTAACATGGGTGACGTCAGAGGAGTGACGTCAGTTTTGGTGGTTTACTTGAGAATGTGTTCATGTCATGATTGCCATTTTTCTGTTCAAGTAAGGAATAATTGCAAGTAAGGAATATTTGTGGTGCTAGCCATATTTGTGGTGCTATTGTTAGTTGTGGTCAGTGTGCGAATTAATGGTGTGCAATGTGCAATTTGCACATCATTTTACCTAAAATGAAAACAATTGCACATAACTTTTTGAAACGATGTGCAAAAATTAGTGGTTTTAACGAAAAACACTGTCGTAAATCATATGAATTTGTTCACATTTGAAAATATTAATTTAGCAATTAGCTCTATATAATAATTAACGTAATATCGATTTGATTATGCCTCTAAAGAAACACTTTTGTCAAAAAAAATTGCACATTGTTTTTCCTAAACTAATTCGCACACTGGTTGTGGTGCTAGCCATAGTTGTGGTGCTATCCTGCCATGAATATGGTGCTTTACTTTTCATAGTTGTGGTGCTATCCTGCCATGAATATGGTGCTTTACTTTCCATAGTTGTGGTGCTATCCTGCCACGAATATGGTGCTTTACTTTCCATACTTGTGGTGCTATCCTGCCATGACTGTGGTGTTTTACTGTGCATAGTTATGTCGTCGTATTTCTTTTTGGATTCATGTTTCATAAATATCTCTTTGATGTAGCAATATCCAGAGTATTTCAAGGTTATCAAAGAGCCCATTGATCTTAAAATGATATATTCCAATATAAAAGTAAGTTGTAAAGGGATATTGTTATCCACCAGGGGTAGCAAATTGAATTGATGTCTCATCATGAGTGATTTATGCTAATTATTTGGTGTTGTTTCATCCAGAATAATAGATACACCTCGTTGGATGACCTTGAAAAAGATTTGAATCTTCTTGCGAAAAATGCACATGCTTTTAATGAGCCTGGATCACAAGTTTATAAGGTTATTTTCTTAATTATTAACAAGTTTATAAGGTCAATTTCTTAATTATTAACAAGTTTATAAGGTTAAACTCTTAATTATTAACAAGTTTATAAGGTTATTTTCTTAATTATTAAGAAGTTTATGAGGCTAAAAACTTAAGTATTTTCAAATTTATTTGGTTAATAACATAAGTTCAAGCTGTTCATTACAATGGTGATGTGTGAAGGGAAATAATTTATTGTTGGTCATGTTATCATTCAGGATGCGACTGCTATCAAAAAGATTGTTGCTGTAAAAAGATTGGAAATCGAGCACATGCTATCTGGTGCAAAATCTAGCAAAAGATTAAGGTTTGTATTTCTTCTTATCTATAGCTAAGCACGTTTTTCATTAAGAAATAATCAAAGGGGAGTGCTTGCACACTAGCGTTTTTCAGGGGCTGCTTGTTTACAAATAATTTGAAGTATTTGTTTTCATGACATTCAGATATTTTTGATAAAAGGAAATGTAACAATCACAGATTACTAAAATCATTTTAGTCCACCTTCCGCCCAATCATTACACCGTCTTTGAACACTCCTATTTTAAATCAATTAAAGCTGAATCCATGCAAAAGAACCTCCCATGTTTTGTTGCTATGTTGGCTTTCTGCTGGTTTGTTCACATCTGTATTTTAAACCCTTAAGATGACCTGTTTCCTTTTTTCTTCACTCAGATCGAAAAGGTCGACGACGAAAATGTGTCCGACCATCAGCGCTTTGCTTTCTGAGTCGGACGATGAGGATGAAGAATTATTAAATGACGCCACTCAATTAATGGAAGAAGGAGATGAAAAAGAAGCTGGTACGAAAAATCTTTCGTTTAGTAAAAAACTCACAATTTGTGTCAATTTTGTTATGTGTAGTTACATCACGTTATATCAGTGTTTGGTTACACGACGTTGTGTCAAGTTTGTTATGTGTAGTTACACGACGTTGTGTCAAGTTTGTTATGTTTAGTTACACGACGTTGTGTCAAGTTTGTTATGTGTAGTTACACGACGTTGTGTCAAGTTTGTAATGTTTAGTTACACGACGTTGTGTCAAGTTAGTTATGTGTAGTTATGTGTAGTTACACGACTTTGTGTCAAGTTTGTTATGTTTAGTTACACGACGTTGTGTCAAGTTAGTTATGTGTAGTTATGTGTAGTTACACGACGTTGTGTCAAGTTTGTTATGTTTAGTTATGTGTAGTTACACGACGTTGTGTCAAGTTTGTTATGTGTAGTTATGTGTAGTTACACGACGTTGTGTCAAGTTTGTTATGTTTAGTTACACGACGTTGTATCAAGTTTGTTATGTTTAGTTACACGAGATGTCAAGGTTGTTATTTGTAGTTATGTGTAGTTACACGACTTTGTGTCAAGTTTGTAATGTTTAGTTACACGAGGTGTCAAGTTTGTTATGTGTAGTTACACGACGTTCTGTCAGGTTTGTTATGTTTAGTTACACGAGGTATCAAGTTTGTTATGTGTAGTTATGTGTAGTTACACGACGTTGTGTCAAGTTTGTTATGTTTAGTTACACGAGATGTCAAGTTTGTAATGTTTAGTTACACGACGTTCTGTCAGGTTTGTTATGTTTAGTTACACGAGGTATCAAGTTTGTTATGTGTAGTTATGTGTAGTTACACGACGTTGTGTCTAGTTTGTTATGTTTAGTTACACGACGTTGTGTCAAGTTTGTTATGTGTAGTTGTGAGTAGTTACACGACGTTGTGTCAAGTTTGTTATGTGTAGTTATGTGTAGTTATGTGTAGTTACACGAGGTGTCAAGTTTGTTATGTGTAGTTGTGTGTAGTTACACGACGTTGTGTCTACACAAAGTTACTGCTAGTTGATTCACTAAACATTTAACACAGTCATAGTTTACCTGGAGTGACCATTGAACTAAAATACATGAAACGCTACTTGAAACAAATAATTGAAGCCAATTTTACACCCAGACACCCGTATGCAGTATTTCGAAAATCTCTCGCGGAGTGAAAATAGATTGATTACACACGCGTGTCTGGGTGTAAGATTTGGGTTCAAAAAATTATTAGGGTTTTGTATTACAGGTAGCGTTCCATGTATTTTAGTTCAATGGAAGCGATAAATCAATTTTTCCCGCTCAATTTTATTTTTGGAATTTATCTCACGGACAGTACAATTCTCCTTATGGATACAGAAACTTTGACATGGTCGACTCATCAAATAATGTTTCTTGTTTAAGGCAATGACGAACAAGATGGTCCGTTTCTTTTGCTTTATAATTCCATTCGTGCATACGCTGACACCACTGGCCGTGTTTTGAGTGAAGCTTTCATGAGATTACCTTCAAAAAGGTTCGCTTTAATGGTTCAATGCTTTCATCTTCATCAACATTTCACAGTTTTCATTTCTATGGGCAACGTGTCTATAAGCTCGTTTCTTTTTTCATTTTTAGAGCCTATCCAGATTATTATAAAATAATTAAAAATCCTATTGGGTTACTAAAAATTGGATCCAACGTTAAGGTAAACAGAACAACAACTGACAAGATGCCTGCCTCCTCCAGTGATGTAACTTTTAGTCATCACGTTCACTATAATCGAGAGTTTTAACTAAATATTTTATCGTTGTTGCTAGAACAATTATTATGAAAGCCTGAACGAGCTTGTTTTGGAAATACAACAATGTTTCGAAAATGCCAAGACTTATAACGAAACGGATTCAATGTTGTATCAGGTATGTGCTCGGACAGCAGTTCGTACTTCTCTTTCTGTTATACTTGATGTAAGATTGAAAATGCCTACCAAAAAAGATGATTGAATTTGGTTATCACGGTATGGTTGTACACAAGGATTGAAAATGTCCTGTAGCGCCAGTAGCACTGCTGCCAGGAAAGTTTTTCTACAAAATTACTGTACATAGCATTTCCATAATATGAAGTAGATTTTTTAGAATATTGGCGTATGAAAGCAATATATAAAGCAGATTACACTGTCATATGTATTCTGTAAAGTTAACAATACCAATAGGCAACCCACGAAATATGATGTAGAAACGTTTGTTTTCAATTCTTTTTTCTGAAATTTGCCGCCTGGAAATGAAAAGTTTTGTTCTGGTCTGCCTGCACACTGCCTCGCGAAAAAACTACAATCGTACACAGGCTTCTTCAAATATAGTTAGTGCAGAGGTGAAGCATGGACTAGATTCAATGCTAGTGCAAAGGTGATGTCCAGGACTGAGACTACAATGAAGGTTGAGAGGAAGAGAGGTATGACCCAAGCAAGGACTAGATTCAATGCTAGTGCAAAGGTGATGTCTAGGACTGAGACTACAATGAAGGTTGAGAGGAAGAGAGGTATGACCCAGACAAGGACTAGATTCAATGCTAGTGCAAAGGTGATGTCCAGGACTGAGACTACAATGAAGGTTGAGAGGAAGAGAGGTATGACCCAAGCAAGGACTAGATTCAATGCTAGTGCAAAGGTGATGTCTAGGACTGAGACTACAATGAAGGTTGAGAGGAAGAGAGGTATGACCCAAGCAAGGACTAGATTCAATGCTAGTGCAAAGGTGATGTCTAGGACTGAGACTACAATGAAGGTTGAGAGGAAGAGAGGTATGACCCAGACAAGGACTAGATTCAATTCTAGTGCAAAGGTGATGTCCAGGACTGAGACTACAATGAAGGTTTAGAGGAAGAGAGGTATGACCCAAGCAAGGACTAGATTCAATGCTAGTGCAAAGGTGATGTCTAGGACTGAGACTACAATGAAGGTCGAGAGGAAGAGAAGTATGACCCAAGCAAGGACTAGATTCAATGCTAGTTCAAAGGTGATGTCCAGGACTGAGACTACAATGAAGGTTGAGAGGAAGAGAGGTATGACCCAAGCATGGACTAGATTCAATGCTAGTGCAAAGGTGATGTCTAGGACTGAGACTGCAATGAAGGTTGAGAGGAAGAGAGGTATGACCGAGACTAGAATGGTAAAACTCGTACCAGAATGTGAAGAGGACTAAGGTTAGGACTAGATTAAAAATGAAAGTTGAGACTGGGACTGGAATGTGGGAGAGGAAAAGTGCGTTTACGGAGTGAGAGCGAGCGTTAATACTGGGGTTTAAATGAGAAAGAGAACTACGTTAGGTCGCAGGTAAACTAGAGCTATACTTAAGGGACGAAGACGAGTAATGCAAAAGGACTGGGGAAGGACAAAGAAGTGAGGGTTATTTGAAAACTGACGAGTGAAACCGTATGATATTATTACATTAGTTAAAATTATTTTTTGTCTCAATTGCTTTGGACACTTTTTAAAGGAGGATACTTCACCACAGTCAAGACATTCAAATGAGTCAGAATGCTTTTGTATGATTTTCCGTATTGGTCAATATCCAATAACAGATAAGGAACTTTTGGACCAATCAAGGTATAGTGCCAGTCTACCAAATTTTTCTCGTGCCAAGCAATAAATATGTAGTAACGCAGAATATGAAATTATATTATTCTGTATTACCATTCGAGTTACAAGGTGATGAGACCAATTCATTTAAAAATGAACAGCTTTAGAGCTTATTACAATGAAAGCACTTCATTTGAATCAATTCTGTTTACAAATTTTGCAAGATTAAATCCCAAAAATGTGATAACAAAAGTAAGATGTAATGAATGCATTGGATTTCAAACGGTAGTTTCAAACTTATTGTATATTGTATGTTAATTCCACATAACTTGTGTGAACAAAGTTACAGAATCTTCCTTCGTTTTGTTAATTTCACCCAAGTTTAACACTAGCCACATTAAATGTTTTGTAGTCATCACATTTTCTTTCATATTTTAGACTGATTAATTGCCATCTATATTAGCAAAGCTAGTGTTCTTATAACTCTTAGCACATAATAATTATAATATAGTGCAGGTTTAGCCAACATAATAAGTATTAGCTGAATTAGGATATGTAATTTTATCTTAGCTTACTTTTCAGTAACATAAGTTGTGTTATTTTATTTTATCAACTTAACAAATATGAATGAATGAATGAATGAATGAATGAATGAATGAATGAATGAATTAATGAGTCACGTCTCCTTTGAAATAACATTTCTGCATTACACACTCAACAGGATCATTGTAAAACGTTTTCTATAAATGGCAATCGTTACATGTGACATGGTTTTAGTAATCACATTATCACTAGCACAACTTTTCTCATATTTTTGCTTAAAAATACGATTGAGGGCACACTTAGTTTGCTTTTTAGAATTTAAAGTACGAGGAAAAAGTTATTTTTACTCCTAAAGACTGAAACACACTAGGCAGTCGCTTTAGTCGCGCGTCTAAAACTACCGCTTTGCGTGGTTACTGAGGTTAATTGTGTGTAATTACGTGGGTTAATGACGACACGTGTGAATCTACTATCGTACCAACAGACGCAAAGCGGAAGACGATTCATATTAAAATCGGCTTTTGCAAACTGCGGTGAATGAATCAAACCAAAAAATATATAAACATTGCATTATATTGTTGACTTACACACAAACTATTTGAAGTTGAGAGTGCGTTAGATATCGTTGGAAGAATGGTGAAAGGGGATTAATTGTTATAGAAATATTTGTGTTAAAACAAGATACATAGTTTTGTAACAACAGTTTTGCCATTGGTAAGGCTTAATGACTGAATTACAATAGTACACGTTCACAAGTATTTGTAATTGTAGTGAACCCTACTGAACCTTCGTCGCCAGTTGAATGACAAAATTAGGGTGTTAAAAGACATTTAGGTGTTGAAAGGTTTGCGTCGACTTGTTGTATGATTCTAGAAAGTTTGATTCTAGAAAGTTGCAGCGAGTTGCTGTTGTTTAATGTAAGCATGGCGATAATATGGATATAGATGTGGGTTTCATGTTTTCTTCTGCAATATTCACTGATTGTGCTTTAGTTTTAATTGGTATGTAGAGCGAAAATTGAGTTTTCTTAAAACTAAATATTAATTTTGAGAAATAGAATGGAAACCATCGTGTTAGTTTTTCTTTGAAAGACTAGGAATTAAAATACAAATACTAAGAATTGTTTACTGATTTCGCTACTTAAAATTATTTGATTGAGTTTGAAGATAATCGCCAATATTAAATGCATTTAAAAATACAGAGCATGACGAAAGAAAAAACGATTATTCCCGACCATGTCTCATCTTGCTTTGCTCTTTTTATTAAAATTTTCACTTTTACAATAAAGAGGTTATTTAGCAGTGAAATTCCCACAAGAGCTAATGCACAATAAATGAGATATATGACTCTTATTTTGCAACTAATCTTTTGGGATTTACTAAACAATAGAATTTACCCACGCCAGCTGGAGTCCATAAAAGCATTGATAGAATGTTCTTTTGTATCAGACCCCCAGTATGTCTGACGAGAATAACATCAATTCTTACCAACTTTGTTTATCAGCCTTGTAATTGCTTGTTTTGTCTCCATTTGATATTGAAAAAGAAAGATATAAAATAAAGATAATGATTTATAATGATTTATGCAGAAATAATGAAAGAACGATTTTGGTAAAGCAGGAAAAAAATAAAAAATAAAAAGATAAAAAATAAAGATGATTTATAATGATTTAAGCAGAAATAACGAAAGAACGATTTTGGTAAAGCAGGAAAAAAATTCAATGATAGAGTTGCAATGACGTAGATTATCACATGTAACATGTATTGATGGCGTTAGTATGTGGGTCTTGAATTGTATCATTTATTCGTGATCCAGTAGTTAAATTTGTCATGAGTTTCTATGGTAGTTAATCCGTGTAAATGGCTTTCCTGACCATTTTATGTAGTTAAAAATCGTAATATGCAGTTGCAGTTGCTTGCGTACAAAAATGACAAAGCTAAAGAGCTTGGAACGCACAGCGTTAAAATATGGCAGATGTTCTTCAATTATGATTTAGGAAATTTGACCTAATTAAACCCATATTTTTGATATCTTCCTGTAGACGTACGTGTACAACAAATGAAATATTGCATACGAAAGCTATAAGTAGAAACAAAAAGTTTTTAACAGGAGCAAAAGGATGTTATTGTTTTGGAAACGTGATAGAATTGTCGTCAATGAAATGTGTATTGAGCGGTAGAGATTGGCTTTTTTCGTTTTATGTGTTTTCCGACATCTTTTGGTTTCACCTGGATTTAACTCCATCGACAGTCTATACATGATATTTTTATAAAAGTCTTTGAGTGCGCCCTCAGAGCTGCAGAAAATAGCACAGAAAAGATTTGTACGTCGAAGCCAATTGTGCCAAAGTGAAACCAGGAGAGATTCGGAAAGTATATGGAAAGTTAGACGTTTTCTTTGTTAGTACATGGTAAAAACATTTCCCTGAGATGTTTAATGAGTATAATGTCGCAGTTTTGCATAAAAAAGACAGATTGGCGGATGCTTAATCTTTTACAGCACGTCATGTCTGCAGATAAAACAGACGATAACGACTAACAATGTTTATTGACTTAATTTAAAATAATTAACTTGTCATAATGGAAACGTTACCGGTATTAAAAGCAACAAGATGAAACCAACTGTAAATAGAATAACGAATAAAGATGTATGTATGCATGATTTATCTAGAAATGTTTTCAAGCTGTGACTTTTGTTGCCCGCATAAATGCTTCACGTTTCTTTCAAAATACGACATTTAAAATTAACGACAAATTTTTTTGAAGCAAACATGTTTCGGCATACTTTATGCCATCTTCAGTGCGAAGTGAATAAATATAGGAAGTTTACATGATAATAAGTTATAGTGATAAAGCCACACCGCACTGGAGATGGCATAAAGTATGCCGAAACATGTTTGCTTTAAAAAAATTTGTCGTTAATTTTAATTGTCTTATAACCATTGTGTACATATGTAATATTCTTTCATGGCAGCTCTCTATAAAAAGAGGCCAAAAGCTGTCTTCAATCATCATCCATCATACTGCTGTTGGAACCAGACGAAAACAAGAAAAAAGTTCATCATGAAAATAACCTATCTTGTCATCGCTCTTGGATTGCTTTGCACTTTTGCTTACGCTGAAGCGAAACTTGAAGATGGGGTTATGAAAGTTAATGGTGCAAAGCTCATATATTAATTACTTTATCTATCATCAACCATTTCTCTTGACCAGCTTTTGTACATGATTAAAGAATGATGGTTTCTTCATTTAGAATCTGATGAAAAAACCGCCCCAGTGGAAACTGTCGAGGAAGAATTAGTAGAAAATGATGATGAAAATCCAGAAGAAAAAAATTATGATGAAAATCCAGAAGAAAAAAATGATGATGAAAATCCAGAAGAAGAAAATGATGATGAAAATCCAAAAGAAGAAAGTGATGATGAAACTGAGCCCGAACATGACTTAGAACAAAGTGATGATCGTGAAGTCACAGAGAACAAGTAAGTTAACTTTATCTACTACGTTTACGTTCCTGACATCGAAATGCTTCGTTTTGTATGCTATAGTTGGCCTTGACATTTAGTCTCTTCCATGAAAGTTGATGAACGCGAACAGGGCCGTCCTTATAACGTTTATCAGGGGGAAGATGTAATCCTTTCAAACGACTGGCTATCGAACAAGTACCGAATACACTATAGAACAAAACCTCGACAATTTTCAAGGTCTACTAAATGAAGCCTCTCAGGTGTTTACTGTAACGCTGTTCGAACTGTTCATTTCTTGCTGTTATGTTATTCTCGATTCATATGAAAATGTTAGTCTCTTCTTATTTACGCTTTATCCAAATGAACCGTAATGTTGATGTTTAGTCGTTAAAGATATTTTTTCTGCCGACTAATATAATACTTTAACCGACTACATTTAAAAATAAAGTTTTTGGGTGTGTGACCCTTTCCTTACACGTACATTGTGTTTTGTAGTAATGATACGAAAGCTGATCCAAGTGAAGAAAAACGCTCGCCTTTTTGGAGCTTTTCCTTTAATAGACGTCGTCATAGTAGGACTCGCCGTCGTCGTTTTTTGGGCTAATATGTCAAAAACCCGTAAGGATCCTGTGGAATGTGTAGCGATAAATAAGAAACATTAAATTTAATTCTAGACGTACTTTAAATTGGCATTGTATTATGATTTGCCTGTAGAAAATAGATGTTTGCATTGATCATTGACTTTTTGTGTCTTCATAGTCTTTTTTTATTTATTTCAATAATAAGACGTTTGGTTGTTTCTCAACAATCCTACATAGAATTACATTGTCTTTGTGGTTCTGTCATGTAAATAAAAATGTTCACTCACATATCATATCATCTGTGTAGAAATAAGACGAGTAAGAGTGAGATTATCGTCAACATGTTTGTATAAAGCATTTTTTATCACTACTATCAATGATGTAATCCATAGCTCATTCAGAAAATTCTTTAAAAAGCTACACTGTAGTTGGCAAAGGCGTTTGGCGTTTTCTTTGCCAGTTAAGGATTTGTTTTGACTATATGATATGTCGTTGGGTGTTTCCATGTAGAAGGCTTTGGCAAAATTAAATCAAAGCAATAATTTTAAAAGATATATAGTGCGTTCGTAGGAAGATATTTAAAGACTTTACCACGCTTTATACCACGCTAGATACTTTACAAAGATATTAAGTGCCTTTACACAAATCTGTAAATTTTCATCACATCCGTAAATTTTTCATTTGATTAAAAACATTCACTGGTGGAGAGAATATTTGCACAAAAACGAACAAGAATCATAGAGCTTGTCTCTTACTTTTTACTACTTATGAATAAATTGATAAAATACAATTTATCTTATCTAATGGCGATTAAAACTTGCTTATAATTGAGTTTCTAGAAATTTTCTATGTTTGTGAGTTAATCAATAAGTTGTATACATTGAGTTCTATAAGACCTGGAGGGAACATGTCAACCAAATTACTATAAATTATTAGCGCGCGACCCGTGGTCAAAAACATGGCGGATTTTGGTTGTCAAAGTCAGCGGAAAGACGCGAGCTTATCAAATAAAAATTTTGTATTTTTGCATTTTCAATTATTGCTGCCATGGTGCTATATACCTTTGAGCGAATACATGCAGGCTATAGAAAATGCTTTGAGTGGATAACTTTTATGCCAGAATTTCAATAATAAAGATATATGTGTATGATTTATGCAGAAATAATGAAAGAACGATTTTGGTAAAGCAGGAAAAAAATTCAATGATAGAGTTGCAATGACCTAGATTATCACATGTAACATGTATTGATGGCGTTAGTATGTGGGTCTTGAATTGTATCATTTATTCGTGATCCAGTAGTTGAATTTGTCATGAGTTTCTATGGTAGTTAGATCGTGTAAATGGCTTTCCTGACCATTTTATGTAGTTAAAAATCGTAATATGCAGTTGCAGTTGCTTGCGTACAAAAATGACAAAGCTAAAGAGCTTGGAACGCACAGGATTAACATATGGCAGATGTTCTTCAATTATGATTTAGGAAATTTGACCTAATTAAACCCATATTTTGGATATCTTCCTGTAGACGTACGTGTACAACAAATGAAATATTGCATACGAAAGCTATAAGTACAAACAAAAAGTTTTTAACAGGAGCAAAAGGATGTTATTGTTTTGGAAACGTGATAGAATTGTCGTCAATGATATGTGTATTGATCGGTAGAGATTGGGTTTTTTCGTTTGATGTGTTTTCCGACATCTTTTGGTTTCACTTAGATTTAACTCCATTGACAGTCTATACATTGTACTTTTGTAAAAGTCTTTGAGTGCGCCCTCAGAGCTGCAGAAAACAGCAACGAAAAGATTTATAAGTCGAAGCCAATTGTGTCAAAGTGAAACCAGGAGAGATTCAGAAAGTATATGGAAAGTTAGACGTTTTCTTTGTTAGTACATGGTAAAAACATTTCCCTGAGATGTTTAATGAGTATAATGTCGCAGTTTTGCATATAAAAGGCAAAATTGCCGGATGCCTTAATCTTTGCAGCACGTCATTTCCTTAAATTGCAGCACGTCATTTCTGCATACTTTAGGTCCGTCATAGTCATGATATTCCATGAAAAGATTGGCAAGAAGTGGTGCTAATGGTGAGCCCATCGCGACTCCGTCGATTTGGTCAAAAATTTGTCCGTTAAATAGAAACCACCCGCCACCTTTCCACACGGATTAAAGAACACACAACCACGGACAAAAACTGACACATATTCAGACACTTACTCTCGTCACAACGCTGCAAAAACAATTATACACAATCCTGCTTCCGTATCTTAGACACCGCTCACACTCCTTTTGCCCTGAAACTCAAAGAAGCCTTTTATAACAAGAAGCGTAAACCCAACCTCAAAAAACAAATGCAACATCTTAACACTATCTTTGACCTGTAAATAGCTATTCCTACCTTATCATATATTTTTCTTTTTCTTTGTAATTTATTTTTTGTAATAAAACCTAACACAAACATTTTATAACACCTCATTCAACTGTAAATAATTATTCATAACTAGTCGATATTTCCGCTTTATCACTATAACTTATTATCATGTAAACTTCCTGTATTTATTCACTTCGCACTGAAGATGGCATAAAGTATGCCGAAACATGTTTGCTTTAAAAAAATTTGTCGTTTATTTTAATTGTCTTATAACCATTGTGCTCTTACGATCTTACAAAATACATATGTAATATTCTTTCGTGGCAGCTCTCTATAAAAAGAGGCGAAAAGCTGTCTTCAATCATCATTCATCATCCTGCTGTTGGAACCAGAAGAAAACAAGAAAAAAGTTAATCATGAAAATAACCTATCTTGTCATCGCTCTTGGATTGCTTTGCACTTTTGCTCACGCTCAATCGAAACTTGAAGATGGGGTTATGAAAAGTAATGATGCAAAGCTCATATATTAAATACATTATCTATCATCAACCATTTCTCTTTGACCATCTTTTGTACATGATTAAAGAATGATGGTCTCTTCATTTAGAATCCGATAAAAATACCGCCCCAGTGGAAACTGTCGAGGAAGAATTAGTAGAAAATGATGATGAAAATCCAGAAGTAGAAAATGATGATGAAAATCCAGAAGAAGAAAATGATGATGAAAATCCAGAAGAAGAAAGTGATGATGAAACTGACCCCGAACATGACTTAGAACAAAGTGATGATCGTGAACTCACAGAGAACAAGTAAGTTAACTTTATCTACTACGTTTACGTTCCTGACATCGAAATGCTTCGTTTTTTATGCTATAGTTGGCCTTGACATTTAGTCTCTGCCATGAAAGTTGATGAACGCGAACAGGGCCGTCCTTATAATGTTTATCAGGGGGGAGATGTAATCCTTTCAAACGACTGGCCATCGTACCCGTACCGAATACACTATAGAACAAAACCTCGACAATTTTCAAGGTCTACTAAATGAAGCCCCTTCGGTGTTTACTGTAACGCTGTTCGAACTGTTCATTTCTTGCTCTTATGTTATTCTCGATTTATATGAAAATTTTAGTCTCTTACTTCTTATTTACGCTTTATCCAAATCAACCGTAATGTTGATGTTTAGTCGTCAAAGATATTTTTTCTGTCGACTAATATAATACTTTTACCGACTGTATTTTAAAAGTAAATTTTTTTTAGTGTGTGACCCTTTCCTTTAACGTACATTGTGTTTTGTAGTAATGATGTGAAAGCTGATCCAAGTGTAGAAAAACGCTTGATTCACTTTCGTCGTCGTCGTCCTATTTCGCCTCCCTGTCGTCGTCGTCGTACCCGTCGTAACCGTCGTACCCGTCGTACCCGTCGTCGTATTTACCTTGGTCTTTTTTGGCGCTAATATGGCAAAAACCCGTAAGGATCCTGTGGAATGTATAGCGATGAATAAGAAACATTCATTTGATTCTAGACGTACTTTAAATTGGCATTGTTGTATGATTTGCCTGTAGAAAATAGATGTTTGCATTGATCATTGACTTTGTGTATCTTCATTGTCTTTTTTTATTTATTTCAATAATAAGACGTTTGGTTGTTTCTCAACAATCCTATAGAATTACATTGTCTTTGTGGTTTTTGTCATATAAATAAAAATGTTCACTCACATATCATATCATCTGTGTAGAAATAAGACAAGTGAGAGTGAGATTGTCGTCAACATGTTTGTATAAAGTATTTTTTATCACTACTATCAATGATGTAATCCATAGCTCATTCAGGAAAATTTCTTAAAAAAGCTACACTGCAGTTGGCAAAAGCGTTCGGCGTTTTTTTTGCCAGTTAAGGATTTGTTTTGACTATATGAGATGTCGTTGGGTGTTTTATTGACAAAATTAAATCAAAGCAATAAATAAAAAAGGTATATAGTGCGTTCGTAGGAAGATATTTAAAGACTTTACCACGCTTTATACCACGCTAGATACTTTACGAAGATATTAAGTGCCTTTACACAAATCTGTAAATTTTCATCATATCTATAAATTTTTCATTTGATTAAAAACGTTCACTCGTGGAGAGAATATTTGCACAAAAACGAACAAGAATCATAAAGCTTGTCTCTTAGTTTTTACTACTTATCAATAAATTAATTGAAGATATGATCTTCGCACTTTGCTGGACAATTTAAGCGGTGACTCAACGGGATCACCTGAATTTTTCAGGTTCATGAGACAATTGCTTAAATTGTCCAGCAAAGTGCGAAGATCATATCTTCAATTAATTTCAAACACCGCACTGCATATAACATTCTTTCATATCAATAAATTGATAAAATACAATTTATCTTATCTAATGGCGATTAAAACTTGCTTATAATTGACTTTCTAGAAATTTTCTATGTTTGTGAGTTAATCAATAAGTTGTATTCATTGAGTTCTATAAGACCTGGAGGGAACATGTCAACCAAATTACTATAAATTATTAGCGCGCGGCCCGTGGTCAAAAACATGGCGGATTTTGGTTGTCAAAGTCAGCGGAAAGACGCGGGCTTATCAAATAAAAACTTTGTCGCCCACCTTAATTTGACCACCACGATTGCGAGTATAGAAAATATCAAAACTATGTATTTTCCTAACACAAACACTTTAAAATTTTATTTATTGAACAATCTGCAAGCTTCCGTGGTTTGCGGATGCTGAATTAGCGACAGAAAAGGAAACATTTCTTGACTCCGGTAAGTAGCACAGTAGTAGTTTAACTATTTTGTTTTTAACACGATACATGAAGAGTGTTTCTACTACTAAGTTTTAATTTAAAGTTATTTTGGTCCAGTCTTGTTTGTTGTTCACTTTATCGCTCGCCAGACGAGGCGAAGCTGCCAATTTTTATCGAGTTTTGCATCCATCTTGTATCATGATCAAGCAAAACTCTCCTGATTTGATTTGAGTTTATCTCCCAAAAATGAGCTGAATTTGTTCATAATTTTTTTGAAAATATGAAGGGAAAGTTCACAACAGAGTTGTGTTAAAATTGAATGCAGTGCCATGCAAAATTAATGGGAACTATGGTGCATTCAGTATAATAGAAATAACTATTAAACTGCTTGCCTGCTCAATTTGACTGACTGTATAGTGTAGACAATTATAATGAAATTGGAAAGTTGATTTATGCAAACTGTTTTAAAGTATTACTTAGTGTTACTGGTCGAGAGGAAGAGAGGTATGACCCAAGCATGGACTAGATTAAATGCTAGTGCAAAGGTCATGTCTAGGACTGAGACTACAATTAAGGTCGAGAAGAAGAGAGGTATGACCCAAGCAAGGACTAGATTCAATGCTAGTGCAAAGGTGATGTCCAGGACTGAGACTACAATGAAGGTTGAGAGGAAGAGAGGTATGACCCAAGCAAGGACTAGATTGAATGCTAGTGCAAAGGTGATGTCCAGGACTGAGACTGCAATGAAGGTAGAAAGGAAGAGAGGTATGACCCAAGCAAGGACTAGATTCAATGCTAGTGCAAAGGTGATGTCCAGGACTGAGACTATTATGAAGATTGAGAGAAAGAGAGGTATGACCCAAGCATGGACTAGATTCAATGCTAGTGCAAAGGAGATCTCCAGGACCAAGACTACAATGAAGGTCGAGAGGAAAAGAGGTATAAACAAAGCAAGGACTAGATTCAATGCTAGTGCAAAGGTGATGTCCAGGACTTAGACTGCAATGAAGGTTGAGAGGAAGAGAGGTATGACCGAAGACGAAGATGCAAAGACTGAATGTGAATTTGTGACAGCTTACACACTTTTATATCATTATGATCAGATCAAAATAACAGAAACATAAAATTCTGTTACATGTTTTACTAATATTACTATTAATTGTTTACTATTAAGTGCCTTCAGTGCTTGAAGAAAAGGACTTTACCAACTTTACTATCATTATGACTGAGCCCTCCCCCCGCCTATTCGATTACCACCACAGTCGTTCCCAGGCTACCATTGCTCTAATTAGAAACACAAATTTGGTTTGTTGGATTTGATCGAGAATTGTGAAAAAATGCCTGTTTCTTCCAATATCAGCAAGAATCTTATAATTGTAAGTACATCCATCAATTGCTATAGTTGTGACAGATGTTTTTAGTGAGAAGTTTCTGCTAGACTAAAAGAATCTCTCCTTTATTATAATTTATCAATAATCTTTTTGCACCAACCAAAGCAAACCATATCATGACATTCTGGCGCAACTTCTTCGCCAACAGTATTATTTCCCTTTTTTTCTACATCCCTCAAACAATTTTGTTATTATTTTTGTTCAAATCATAGGAAGAAGAAGATCTTCCTTACAAAGAGGAGATTCTGAGAAATCCATATTCTGTAAAATGTTGGTCACGATATCTTTAGCACAAGAAGTCCGCACCAAAATCTGTCTTGAATCTTGTTTATGAATGAGCTTTGAAAGAGCTTGCAGGAAGGTAAACATATATTTCATTCCTTTTAAAATAATATGTTTATTATTGAAGTTGGTATGGCAAACAGATTTGTAAATGCTATTGTACATTTTTTTTTAATTTTCCATATAGCTACAAACTTTGATATAATTACTTGAAAGAGTGTAGAAAGCAAGTATGTGGAAAGTAAGTATTACAGTAATGCACAGAGTTGAGTGTGTGTTAGCATGTAATAGAAAATTTTGAATGCAGCAAAACTTATTCATACGCAATTGGACAAGGATACACATTGTTTTTACACTTTTCAGACCAATCACAGAAACTTGTTTTGAAGATGTAAACAACACCTTTGAACGTGCTCTTGTGTTCGTGTGCAAGATCAGAAATAACAATGCATTACGCAAAAACTTTTACTCAAAGAAAGAAGCTGAACTTTTAGACAAGTAGATATTAGATAACCATATTTTTTCCATTTGAGGCATAAACAACTTTCTTCGTTTCATGCAGATGCCAAGTATATGGTTAGATTATTGCCAGTTTTTAATGGACCAACCTCTTATCACTCTTATAAAAAGAACATTTGATCGTGCTTTGAGGGCATTGCCAATAAACTAAACATTATAGAATATGACCCCTTTACTTGAAGTTTGTTCGTTCTTATCCGATTCCTGAGACGGCCGTCGGTGTCTACAGAAGATATCTAAAGGTTAAATTAGACTTTCATATCACTTTTCCATATCACTGTCCACATACAATTTGATTCACCAAGATTTCATTTTAGTTACAATCCAACAACACTGAAGATTATTTAGACTATCTCTAAAGTGTTGGAAGGTTGGACGAGGCAGCTACAAGACTGGCAACTATTGTCAATCAGGTTAGTTATTTGATATCTTTTGGTAAGAGCAATCAGGATAAATTGATCATACCTTGAATATCTAATGAATTTTTTTTATATTTTATAAACAGGATAAGTTTGTGTCAAAAGAGGGAAAATCAAATCATCAGGTTTAGTTATGTTTGTCATTTACTGTTTTTATTAAAAAACCTTGACTGATGGTGAAGTCAGCTGGCCAGGCAACCTGGCTATGTTTGAAGAATCATTGCCAAGTTACACGGAGCAGTGCAATCCAGGTTGCTAGGTTACCTACGTAGCTATAATCTGGCTGCATATTAGATATTTCATTGATGTTTAAGCAGGATGAAAAGGAAATGAAATGTTTCTTATAAATTTTCAGTTGTGGCACGAACTATGTCAGCTAATCTCCAAAAATCCCAACAAGTAGCTTTAATCAAAAAAGTATTTCATACTGATATACGTATAATAAACTTTGCTGATAATAATCTCCTCAAATGTTTGGGTTAAAAGTCTAAAAGTTGCTGATTCGTGGTGGCTTGAGACGATTTACAGATAGTTTGGGTCAACTATGGACAGGTGAGTAACCATAAAGACAGTTATTAATATCTTTTGGCCAAATGAAATAAGGTTTTATTTTAGACGACAGCATCCTTTGGAAGACTTGGCATGACTTTGAGGTAACGAAGACACTTTTCGTGAGGTAATGAAGACACTTTTCGTGATGGTAAGACGACTTTCATCATGGTAACGAAGACACTTTTCGTGAGATGCTACGCATTAAAAGGAGCGTACAGGCCATGTATAATACGCAGGTGTTGATGAAATGGCATGTGCAATTACACACTTGTTTTTTTAAGCTATTTATTTGATAATTATACGGACATGCATATATGCGTTCACCTAATTTTTCTCATTTTTTCACATGTAGGTTATCTTCATGTCCGCTCAAATGCTTGCTGCATCTCAAGCAATGTCTGGTGAGTTATACGACTATGCGAGGAAAACTTAAGTGTATTGAATCTACTCACATCACACTTCTTTCCCTTTTCACCACAGCCGCTAAATATTTTTTGTTGACAAATGTAGATGTACTTATTTACTTATACAGATGCAGCGACCGGTGTGTCTGCGGACGACATGGAGAATTTGGAAAAACAAGCTCGAGCAATGGCTGAACAAGCGAAAAAGAATCAAGTGAAGCCGAAACGTGATGTTCTTTTTGTCAAGTAATTAATGGATCGCGGCTTATTGCTTTAGCAAGTACTTTTGTCTCATGGATTAACCTATGCTGCTTTTAATTGACACCCCCTGGGTGATTTAGTTAAAATTCACTGTACTGAGTCTTATTTGTGTTAATTTAATTTGTCTTAAAGGCGAAGCAACTGATGAGGACAATTTAGAAGCAAGAATAGCGAATCCTGAAGAGATCTCAATTGATGAAGACGATGAAGACGAAGATGCAAAGATTGAAGGTGAATTTGTGACAGCTCACGCTCTTTATGTCATTATGATCAGATCGAAATAACAGAAAGCGCGGAAATATGAAACTTGACATCAGAAGAAATTTTAAAAGTGTATTTTGTACAATCATCTCTTATGTAGAAGTTCAACTTGAACAACAAATGGTGCCTTCAAAGGTATAAGTATGACTTTGTATATTCAACCTCATAGCTATTTTCATAAATCACTATAATTTATTGTGCAAATCATGATCTTTAATCCTCTTCATGTTATCGTACTATTTCAGGTTTTTGGAAGCCTTATAAAAGACGACTAGATTTCGTTGATGGATAATAAGTTGTACAGTCATGGAACATTCTTGCTTTGGTTGCGTCTTTGGAGCTTAACTTCATCGTTATTTGAAAAGTTTGTTTTTCGTCATGTATCACTTTTTGAAGGAGGAAACTTCACCACAGTCAAGACATTCAAATGAGTCAGAATGCTTTTGTATGATTTTGCATTTACATAAACCCTCGACATTCGCTTCCGTATTGGTGGATATCCAATAACAGATAAGGTACTTTTGGACCAATCAAGGTATAGTGCCAGTCTACCAAATTTTTCTCGCGCCAAGCAATAAATATGTTGTGACGCAGAATATGAAATTATATTATTCTGTATTACCATTCGAGTTACAAGGTGATGAGACCAATTCATTTAAAAATGAACAGCTTTAGAGTTTATTACAATGAAAGCACTTCATTTGAATCAATTCTGTTTACAAATTTTGCAAGATTAAATCCCAAAAATGTGATAACAAAAGTAAGATGTAATGAATACATTTGATTCCAAACGGCAGTTTCAAACTTATTGTATGTGATTATGTTGTTAATTCCATATAACTTGTGTGAGCAAAGTTACAGAATCTTCCTTCGTTGTGTTAATTTCACCCAAGTTTAACACTAGCCACATTAAATGTTTTGTAGTCATCACATTCTCTTTCATATTTTAGACTGATTAATTGGCATCTATATTAGGAAAGGGAGTGTTCTTATAACTCTTAGCACATAAAAATTATAATATAGTGCAGGTTTAGCCAACATAATAATTATTAGCTGAATTAGGATATGTAATTTTATCTTAGCTTACTTTTCAGTAACATAAGTTGTGTTATTTTATCTTACCAACTTAACAAATATAAATGAATGAATGAATGAGTCACGTCTCCTTTGAAATAATATTTCTGCATTACACACTCAACAGGATCATTGTAAAACGTTTTCTATAAATGGCAATCGTTACAAGTGACATGGTTTTAGTAATCACATTGACACTAGCACAACTTTTATCATATTTTGCTTAAAATACGATTGAGGGCACGCTTAGTTTGCTTTTGAGAATTTAAAGTACAAAGAAAAGTTATTTTACGACTGCGTAAAGCGACTGCCTAGTGTGTTTCAGCCCTAAGAGGTTAATTGTGTGTAATTACGTGGAGTTAATGACGACAGTGTGAATCTGCTATCGTACCAACAGACGCAAAGCTGAAAACGATTTATATTAAAATCGGCTTTTCAAACTGCGGTGAATAAATCAGACCTAAAATATGTAAACATTGCATTATATTGTTGACTTACACACAAACTTTTGAAGTTGAAAGTGTGTTAGATATCGTTGGAAGAATGGTGAAATGGATTAATTGTTATAGAAATATTTGTGTTAAAACAAGATACATAGTTTTTGTAACAACAGTTTTTGCCATTGGTGATGCTTAGTGACTGAATTACAATAGTACACGTTCACAAGTATTTGTAATTGTAGTGAACCCTTCTGAACCTTCGTCGCCAGTTGAATGACAAAATTAAGGTGTGAAAAGACATTTAAGTGTTGAAAGGTTTGCGTCGACTTGTTGTATGATTTAATGATTGAGGACTTGATTCTAGAAAGTTGCTGCGAGTTGCTGTTGTTTAATGTAAGCATGACGATAGCATGGATATAGTTGTGGGTTTCATGTTTTCTTCTGCAATATTCACTGATTGTGCTTTAGTTTTAATTGGTATGTAGAGCGAAAATTGAGTTTTCTTAAAACTAAATATTAATTTTGAGAAATAGAATAGAAAGCATCGTGTTAGGTTTCCTTGACAGACCAGGAATTAATGAACCAGTTTACTGATTTCGCTACTTAAAATTATTTGATTGAGTTTGAAGACAATCGCCAATATTAAATGCATTTAAAAATACAGTGCATGACAAAAGAAAAAACGATTATTCCCGACCATGTCTTATCTTGCTTTGCTCTTTTTATTAAAATTTTCACTTTTGCAATAAAGAGGTTATAGTGAAATTCCCACATGAGCTGATGCACAATAAATGAGATATATGATTCTTATTTTGCAACTAATCTTTGAGATTTACTAAATAATAGAATTTACCCACGCCAGCATTGATAGAATATTCTTTGGTATCAGACCCCCAGTATGTCTGACGTGAATAACATCAATTCCTACCAACTTTGTTTATCAGCCTTGTATTTGCTTGTTTTGTCTCCATTTGATATTGAAAACATGCCATTCGATAATTACAAGCCTGATATTTTCAAACTGAAAGAATACCGTTATATAGACATAGTAGTTCACACACAATAGCGTGTTGAAGTTCGATTATCTATTTGTAATAACTTTATACTTCATTTACAAATTTGCATTATGAATAATTGCTGGCATGGTGCTATATACCTTTAAGCGAATACCTTTAGGCTATAGAAAATGCTTTGAGTGGATAACTTTTATGCCTGAATTTAGAAAATAAAGATATATGTGTATGATTTATGCAGAAATAATAAAAAAACGATTTTGGTAAAGCAGGAAAAAAATTCATTGATAGAGTTGCAATGACCTAGATTATCACATTTAACATGTATTGATGGCGTTAGTATGTGGGTATTAAATTATATCATTTATTTGTGATCCAGTACTTGAATTTACCATGAGTTTCTATGGTAGTTAATCCGTGTAAATGGCTTTACTGACCATTTAATTTATGTAGTTAAAAATCGTAATATGGAGTTGCAGTTGCTTGCGTACAAAAATGACAAAGCTAAAGAGCTTGGAACGCACAGGGTTAAAATATGGCAGATGTTCTTCAATTATGATTTAGGAAATTTGACCTAATTAAACCCCTATTTTTGATATCTTCCTGTAGACGTACGTGTACAACAAATGAAATATTGCATACGAAAGCTATAAGTAGAAACAAAAAGTTTTTAACAGGAGCAAAAGGATGTTATTGTTTTGGAAACGTGATAGAATTGTCGTCAATGAAATGTGTAATGAGCGGTAGAAATTGGGTTTTTGTTTGCATGCATGATTTATCTAGAAATTTTTCAAGCTGTGACTTTTGTTGCCCGCATAACTGCTTCACGTTTCTTTCAAAATACATATGTAATATTCTCTCGTGGCAGCTCTCTATAAAAAGAGGCCAAAAGCTGTCTTCAATCATCATTCATCATCCTGCTGTTGGAACCAGAAGAAAACAAGAAAAAAGTTAAGTATGAAAATAACCTATCTTGTCATTGCTCTTGGATTGCTTTGCACTTTTGCTTACGCTCAAGCGAAACATGAAGATGGGGTTATGAAAGGTAATGATGCAAAGCTCATATATTAAATACTTTATCTATCATCAACCATTTCTCTTGACCAGCTTTTGTACATGATTAAAGAAAGAATGATGGTTTCTTTATTTAGAATACGATGAAAAAACCGCCCCAGTGGAAACTGTCAAGGAAGAATTTGTAGAAAATGATGATGAAAATCCAGAAGAAGAAAGTAATGATGAAACTGACCCCGAACATGACTTAGAACAAAGTGATGATCGTGAACTCACAGAGAACAAGTAAGTTAACTTCATCTACTACGTTTACGTTCCTGACATTGAAGTGCTTCGTTTTTTATGCTATAGTTGACCTTGACATTTAGTCTCTGCCATGAAAGTTGAGGAACGCGAACAGGGCCGTCCTTATAACGTTTATCAGGGGGAAGATGTAATCCTTTCAAACGACTGGCCATCGTACCAGTACCGAATACACTATAGAACAAAACCTCGACAATTTTCAAGGTCTACTAAATGACGCCCCTCCGGTGTTTACTGTAACGCTGTTCGAACTGTTCATTTCTTGCTGTTATGTTATTCTCGATTTATATGAAAATGTTAGTCTCTTATTTACGCTTTATCCAAATCAACAGCAATGTTGATGTTTAGTCGTCAAAGATATTTTTCTGCCGACTAATATAATACTTTTACCGACTGCATTTAAAAGTAAAGTTTTTGGGGTGTGTGACCCTTTCCTTACAAGTACATTGTGTTTTGTATTAGTGATGTGAAAGCTGATCCAAGTGTAGAAAAACGCTCGACTCTCTTTCGTTGTCGTCGTATTTGGCGTCGTCGTATTTGGCGTCCTCGTCGTCGTATTTGGCGTCCACGTCGTCGTATTTGGCGTCGCCGTCATCGTCGTTGGGGCATCGCTGTGTAGAAAAACGCTCGCATTTTTGGCGGCGTCGCCATTATTATTATAGACTTCGTCATATTATTTGGCATCGTCGTCGTAGTTTGACTCGCCGTCGTCATGTTTGGGGCTAATATGGCAAAAACCCGTAAGGATCCTGTGGAATGTGTAGCAATTAATAAGAAACATTCATTTGCTTCTAGACGTACTTTAAATTGGCATTGTTGTATGATTTGTCTGTAGAAAATAGATGTTTGCATTGATTATTGACTTTGTGTTTCTTCATCGTCTTTTTTTATTTATTTCAATAATAAGACGTTTGGTTGTTTCTCAACAATCCTACATAGAATTACAATGTCTTTGTGGTTGTGTCATATAAATAAAAAAGTTCACTCACATATCATATCATCTGTGTAGAAATAAGACGAGTAAGTGAGATTATCGTCAACATGTTTGTATAAAGAATTTTTTTATCACTACTATCAAAGATGTAATCCATTGCTCATTCAAGAAAATTTCTTAAAAAAAGCTACACTGTAGTTGGCAAAAGCGTTCGGCGTTTTTTTTTGCCAGTTAAGGATTTGTTTTGACTATATGATATGTCGTTGGGTGTTTCCATGTAGAAGGCTTTGGCAAAATTAAATCAAAGCAATAAATAAAAAAGATATATAGTGCGTTCGTAGGAAGATATTTAAAGACTTTACCACGCTTTATACCACGCTAGATACTTTACAAAGATATCAAGTGCCTTTACATAAATCTGTAAATTTTCATCACATCCGTAAATTTTTCATTTCATTAAAAACATTCACTCGTGGAGAGAATATTTGCACAAAAACGAACAAGAATCATAAAGCTTGTCTCTTAGTTTTTACTATTTATCAATAAATTAATTGAAGATATGATCTTCGCACTTTGAGTGAGTTATTATACGTATAAGCTTTGATTTATTGCTTTTTATGTACTTTCAAAGTCATTTTTCATTTATCTTGTTAGAACTGGTATACACTTCGAAGTTTCTTTTGTTTTAGTTTCCATTTTTCAAGTCCTAGCGTATAAAATATCTAAAAAATTTTAATTGCATAGCACAGTTTTAGTTTTTAACAAAGCATTTAAAAAAAATTAGCGCAACTCAAGAAATGCATCAAAACGTCAAACTTTTCTGAGAAAAAGTAATAATTTGTAGCTAAAACCTCTTATTACATTATTCATGTTGGACGAATCATGACTTTCTTTACTTCTTACGTTTTATTTGTATAGAAACTATAAAAAAGCTTTGGATGTAATGAAACAAGCAACTGCAATGCCATCCAGCAGAACTAGCTTTTATGATGAGGTATGTATGGGACATTGTAGGATATCCGGCAATCTGAGGTGATGTATTTTTGTTTTATTAAAGCATGTCACACCAAGGGATATTTTTAAGGATTTTACACTGCGAGGCCACAAACCTCAAAAGGACCTGTGAAGCTTGAGTCACGTGACAGAGGGTCCGGAAATACCTTTCTACAGTGTAATTTTCAAAACTGCAATTTTGTAAATGCTACGTATTTTATGTGTTTGTAGAGCAATTTGATAACAACATTAATCAACTTGTTATGAAATAAGCATTCTCACTTCAAGCGTACTCTATATTATGCGCAGTGAAGTATTTGAATTACCAGTATGCGTATATGTTAAAAAATGCCTTGGATCACGCTAGTTACTGCATTTCTTCTTTTGTTTAATTTAGACAGAATCTGTTCAAAAACGTCTCCATATATCACTGAAGGTTTGGTCAATGTATGCTGATTTGGAGGAGAGTTTAGGGACATTTGAGGTAACCAATGGATAGCCTTTATAAAACACAGACATCTAGTTATGTGGATAATTTAGGAACATTTGAGGTGACCAATGGATAATTTTTGCGAAACACAGACATGTATATAGGTACAATTATGGCTTTATTTCAACAGTCTCATGGATTAACCTATGCTGCTTTTAATTGACATCCCCTGGGTGATTTAGTTAAAATTCACTGTACTGAGTCTTCTTTGTGTTAATTTAATTTGTGTTAAAGGCGAAGCAACTGATGAGGACAATTTAGAAGCGTTGGCAAGAATAGCGAATCCTGAAGAGATCTCAATTGATGAAGACGATGAAGACGAAGATGCAAAGATTGAAGGTGAATTTGTGACAGCTCACGCACTTTTGTGTTATTATGATCATATCGACATAACAGAAAGCGCGGAAATATGAAACTTGACATCGGAAGAAATTTTAAAAGTGTATTTTTGTACAATCATCTCTTATGTAGAAGTTCAACTTGAACAACAAATGGTGCCTTCAAAGGTATAAGTATGACTTTGTATATTCAACCTCATAGCTATTTTCATAAATCACTATAAATTATTTTGCAAATCATGATCTTTAATCCTCTTCATGTTATCGTACTATTTCAGGTTTTGGAAGCCTTATAAAGACGACTAGATTTCATTGATGGATAATAAGTTGTACGGTCATGGAACATTCTTGCTTTGGTTGCGTCTTTGGAGCTTAACTTCATCGTTATTTGAAAAGTTTGTTTTTCGTCATGTATCACTTTTTAAAGGAGGATACTTCACCACAGTCAAGACATTCAAATGAGTCAGAATGCTTTTGTATGATTTTGCATTTACATAAACCCTCGACATTAGCTTCCGTATTGGTGGATATCCAATAACAGATAAGGTACTTTTGGACCAATCAAGGTATAGTGCCAGTCTACCAAATTTTTCTCGCGCCAAGCAATAAATATGTAGTAACGCAGAATATGAAATTATATTATTCTGTATTACCATTCGAGTTACAAGGTGATGAGACCAATTCATTTAAAAATGAACAGCTTTAGAGCTTATTACAATGAAAGCACTTCATTTGAATCAATTCTGTTTACAAATTTTGCAAGATTAAATCCCAAAAATGTGATAACAAAAGTAAGATGTAATGAATGCATTGGATTCCAAACGGTAGTTTCAAACTTATTGTATATTGTATGTTAATTCCACATAACTTGTGTGAACAAAGTTACAGAATCTTCCTTCGTTTTGTTAATTTCACCCAAGTTTAACACTAGCCACATTAAATGTTTTGTAGTCATCACATTCTCTTACATATTTTAGACTGATTAATTGGCGTCTATATTAGGAAAGGGAGTGTTCTTATAACTCTTAGCACATAATAATTATAATATAGTGCAGGTTTAGCCAACATAATAAATATTAGCTGAATTAGGATATGTAATTTTATCTTAGCTTACTTTTCAGTAACATAAGTTGTGTTATTTTATCTTACCAACTTAACAAATATAAATGAATGAATGAATGAGTCACGTCTCCTTTGAAATAATATTTCTGCATTACACACTCAACAGGATCATTGTAAAACGTTTTCTATAAATGGCAATCGTTACAAGTGACATGGTTTTAGTAATCACATTGACACTAGCACAACTTTTATCATATTTTTGCTTAGAAATACGATTGAGGGCACGCTTAGTTTGCTTTTGAGAATTTAAAGTACAAAGAAAAAGTTATTTTTACGACTGCGTAAAGCGACTGCCTAGTGTGTTTCAGCCCTAAGAGGTTAATTGTGTGTAATTACGTGGGAGTTAATGACGACACGTGTGAATCTGCTATCGTACCAACAGACGCAAAGCTGAAAACGATTTATATTAAAATCGGCTTTTTCAAACTGCGGTGAATAAATCAGACCTAAAAATATGTAAACATTGCATTATATTGTTGACTTACACACAAACCTTTGAAGTTGAAAGTGTGTTAGATATCGTTGGAAGAATGGTGAAAATGGATTAATTGTTATAGAAATATTTGTGTTAAAACAAGATACATAGTTTTTGTAACAACAGTTTTTGCCATTGGTGATGTTTAATGACTGAATTACAATAGTACACGTTCACAAGTATTTGTAATTGTAGTGAACCCTACTGAACCTTCGTCGCCAGTTGAATGACAAAATTAAGGTGTGAAAAGACATTTAAGTGTTGAAAGGTTTGCGTCGACTTGTTGTATGATTTAATGATTCTAGAAAGTTGCTGCGATAGTATGGATATAGTTGTGGGTTTCATGTTTTCTTCTGCAATATTCACTGATTGTGCTTTAGTTTTAATTGGTATGTAGAGCGAAAATTGAGTTTTCTTAAAACTAAATATTAATTTTGAGAAATAGAATAGAAACCATCGTGTTAGGTTTCCTTGACAGACCAGGAATTAAAATACAAATACAGTGCATGACGAAAGAAAAAACGATTATTCCCGACCATGTCTTATCTTGCTTTGCTCTTTTTATTAAAATTTTCACTTTTGCAATAAAGAGGTTATAGTGAAATTCCCACAGCAGCTAATGCACAATAAATGAGATATATGATTCTTATTTTGCAACTAATCTTTTGAGATTTACTAAATAATAGAATTTACCCACGCCAGCATTGATAGAATATTCTTTGGTATCAGACCCCCAGTATGTCTGACGTGAATAATATCAATTCCTACCAACTTTGTTTATCAGCCTTGTATTTGCTTGTTTTGTCTCCATTTGATATTGAAAACATGTCATTCGATAATTACAAGCCTGATATTTTCAAACTGAAAGAATACCGTTATATAGACATAGTAGTTCACACACAATAGCGTGTTGAAGTTCTATTATCTATTTGTAATAACTTTATACTTCATTTACAAATTTGCATTATCAATAATTGCTGGCATGGTGCTATATACCTTTAAGCGAATACCTTTAGGCTATAGAAAATGCTTTGAGTGGATAACTTTTATGCCAGAATTTCAATAATAAAGATATATGTGTATGATTTATCCAGAAATAATAAAAAAACGATTTTGGTAAAGCAGGAAAAAAATTCATTGATAGAGTTGCAATGACCTAGATTATCACATGTAACATGTATTGATGGCATTAGTATGTGGGTATTGAATTGTATCATTTATTCGTGATCCAGTACTTGAATTTACCATGAGTTTCTATGGTAGCTAATCCGTGTAAATGGCTTTACTGACCATTTTATTTAGTTAAAAATCGTAATATGGAGTTGAAGTTGCTTGCGTACAAAAATGACAAAGATAAAGAGCTTGGAACGCACAGGGTTAAAATATGGCAGATGCTCTTCAATTATGATTTAGGAAATTTGACCTAATTAAACCCCTATTTTTGATATCTTCCTGTAGACGTACGTGTACAACAAATGAAATATTGCATACGAAAGCTATAAGTAGAAACAAAAAGTTTTTAACAGGAGCAAAAGGATGTTATTGTTTTGGAAACGTGATAGAATTGTCGTCAATGAAATGTGTATTGAGCGGTAGAGATTGGGTTTTTTCGTTTTATGTGTTTTCCGACATCTTTTGGTTTCACCTGGATTTAACTCCATCGACAGTCTATACATGGTATTTTTGTAAAAGTCTTTGAGTGCGCCGTTAGAGCTGCAGAAAATAGCACAGAAAAGATTTATACGTCGAAGCCAATTGTGCCAAAGTGAAACCAGGAGAGATTCAGAAAGTATATGGAAAGTTAGACGTTTTCTTTTGTTAGTACATGGTAAAAACATTTCCCTGAGATGTTTAATGAGTATAAAGTCGCAGTTTTGCATAAAAAAGACAGATTGCCGGATGCTTAATCTTTTACAGCACGTCATGTCTGCAGATAAAACAGACGATAAAGACTAACAATGTTTATTGACTTAATTGAAAATAATTAACTTGTGATAATGAAAGTTGCCAGCGTTAAGGCAACTGTAAATAGAATAACGAATAAAGATGTATGCATGCATGATTTATCTAGAAATGTTTTCAAGCTGTGACTTTTGTTGCCCAAATAAATGCTTCACGTTTCTTACAAAATACGACATTTAAAATAAACGACAAATTTTTTTGAAGCAAACATGTTTCGGCATACTTTATGCCATCTTCAGTGCGAAGTGAATAAATATAGGAAGTTTACATGATAATAAGATATAGTGATAAACCCACACAACTCGAGACTTACTTCTTCAAACTACCCTACATAGGCTACATTTCACAAATCACGGAACGGAAATTACACAACTTAATAAAACGCTACTGCACAGACTTAGACATCAAACTAGTTTTTTCATCTTTTAAAATTAAAAATCACTTCAGCTTCAAAGATCCCATTCCCACTCTTTTAAAATCCAACGTGGTTTATGAATTTTCTTGTGCTGGATGTAATTCCAGATACATTGGGGAGACCACCGGCCACTTTTCCTTTTATCACTATAACTTATTATCATGTAAACGTCCTGTATTTATTCACTTCGCACTGGAGATGGCATAAAGTATGCCGAAACATGTTTGCTTTAAAAAAAATCGTCGTTTATATTAATTGTTTTATAACCATTGTGCTCTTACGATCTTACAAAATACATATGTAATATTCTTTCGTGGCAGCTCTCTATAAAAAGAGGCGAAAAGCTGTCTTCAATCATCATTTATCATACTGCTGTTGGAACCAGAAGAAAACAAGAAAAAAGTTAATCATGAAAATAACCTATCTTGTCATCGCTCTTGGATTGCTTTGCACTTTTGCTTACGCTCAAGCGAAACTTGAAGATGGGGTTATGAAAGGTAATAATGCAAAGCTCATATATTAAATACTTTATCTATCATTAACCATTTCTCTTGACCATCTTTTGTACATGATTAAAGAATGATGGTTTCTTCATTTAGAATCCGATGAAAATACCGCCCCAGTGGAAACTGTCGAGGAAGAATTAGTAGAAAATGATGATGAAAATCTAGAAGAAGAAAATGATGATGAAAATCCAGAAGAAGAAAGTGATGATGAAAATCTAGAAGAAGAAAATGATGATGAAAATCCAGAAGAAGAAAATGATGATGAAAATCCAGAAGAAGAAAATGATGATGAAAATCCAGAAGAAGAAAATGATGATGAAAATCCAGAAGAAGAAAGTGATGATGAAACTGACCCCGAACATGACTTAGAACAAAGTGATGATCGTGAACTCACAGAGAACAAGTAAGTTAACTTTATCTACTACGTTTACGTTCCTGAAATCGAAATGCTTCGTTTTGTATGCTATAGTTGGCCTTGAAATTTAGTCTCTGCCATGAAAGTTGATGAACGCGAACAGGGCCGTCCTTATAACGTTTATCAGGGGGGAGATGTAATCCTTTCAAACGACTGGCTATCGAACCAGTACCGAATACACTATAGAACAAAACCTCGACAATTTTCAAGGTCTACTAAATGACGCCTCTCAGGTGTTTACTGTAACGCTGTTCGAACTGTTCATTTCTTGCTCTTATGTTATTCTCGATTTATATGAAAATGTTAGTTTCTTATTTACGCTTTATCCAAATCAACCGTAATGTTGATGTTTGGTCGTCAAAGATATTTTTTCTGCCGACTAATATAATACTTTAACCGACTACATTTAAAAATAAAGTTTTTGGGGTGTGTGACCCTTTCCTTACACGTACATTGTGTTTTGTAGTAATGATATGAAAGTTGGTCCAAGTGTGGAAAAACGCTCGACTCTTTGGGGCTTTCGTCTTACTCGTCGTACCCGTCGTCGCAGTCGTCCCAGTGGTCCCAGTCGTCGTAATTGGAATCGCAGTCGTCGTCTTTGGGCCGAATATGGCAAAACCCCGTAAGGACCCTGTGGAATGTGTAGCGATGAATAAGAAACATTCATTTGATTCTAGACGTACTTTAAATTGGCATTGTTGTATGATTTGCCTGTAGAGAATAGATGTTTGCATTGATCATTGACTTTGTGTGTCTTCATCGTCTTTTTTTATTTATTTCAATAATAAGACGTTTGGTTGTTTCTCAACAATCCTACATAGAATTACATTGTCTTTGTGGTTCTGTCATATAAATAAAAATGTTCACTCACATATCATATCATCTGTAGAAATAAGACGAGTAAGAGTGAGATTATCGTCAACATGTTTGTATAAAGCATTTTTTTATCACTACTATCAATGATGTAATCCATAGCTCATTCAGGAAAATTTCTTAAAAAAGCTACACTGTAGTTGGCAAAAGCGTTCGGCGTTTTCTTTGCCAGTTAAGGATTTGTTTTGACTATATGATATGTCGTTGGGTGTTTCCATGTAGAAGGCTTTGGAAAACTTAAATCAAAGCAATAAATAAGAAAGATATATAGTGCGTTCGTAGGAAGATATTTAAAGACTTTACCACGCTTTATACCACGCTAGATACTTTACAAAGATATTAAGTGCCTTTACACAAATCTGTAAATTTTCCTCACATCCGTAAATTTTTCATTTGATTAAAAACATTCACAGCGACAGCGTCTGCAGACAGTTGACAAATTCACATATTTAGGGAGCACTCTTTCCAGAGCCGTGACTATTGATGCTGAGGTGAACAACCGGATCGCCAAGGCCAGCTCCGCATTTGGCAGGTTGCGCACAAACGTTTGGGAGCGTAGAGGGATCACCGCTGCAACGAAACTGAAGGTCTACTCTGCCATAGTATTACCAACTCTCCTTTTTTGCATGTGAATCCTGGACTGTTTACCAGAGGCATGCGAGACAGCTGAATCACTACCACACAACCTGTCTCCGTCGGATATTGAGAATCAAGTGGCAAGACAAGGTGCCAGACACAGATGTCCTCTCGATCCAACCAGCCATCCATCTACACCTTGCTGATGAGAGCACAGATCCGATGGGCGGGCCACATTGCTCGCATGCCAGATGAGCGGATACCTAAGCAGCTGCTATATGGTGAGCTCTCCAACGGCAAAAGATCAGTCGGAGGCCAGAAGAAGCGGTTCAAGGACACATTAAAGACCTCACTGAAGTCCTTTAACATCAACACCGCAACATGGGATAAACTTGCAGGGAACCGATCAACCTGGCGCGATCTCATCTTTAAGGGCTGTCAAGCATCAGAAGAAAGGCGGACTGTGGATGCCAAACAGAAACGTGAGCTGCGGAAATCAAGAGCAGCCAGTGCTTCAACATCAGATGCATCTCTGGTTTGCCCTTCGTGTTCAAGAGCATTCCGTGCCAAGATTGGGCTCATTAGCCACCTCAGAACTCACCGTACCCAATCTTCTAGTACTTGAGTTAACTGGTCATGGTCATCATCGCTTGCGATGGACGAACAACAACAACAACAAGTGCCTTTACACAAATCTGTAAATTTTCCTCACATCCGTAAATTTTTCATTTGATTAAAAACATTCACGCGTGGAGAGAATATTTGCACAAAAACGAAAAGGAATCATAAAGCTTGTTTCTTAGTTTTTACTACTTATCAATAAATTGATAAAATACAATTTATCTTATTTAATGGCGATTAAAACTTGCTTATAATTGAGTTTCATGAAATTTTCTATGTTTGTGAGTTAATCAATAAGTTGTATTCATTGAGTTGTATTCGACCTGGAGGGAACATGTCAACCAATATACTATAAATTATTAGCGCGCGGCACGTGGTCAAAAACATGGCGGATTTTGGTTGTCTTAGTCAGCGGAAAGACCATTGAGTTCTATAATAACTGGAAGCATAAGTGTTTTGATGATTATTTGCATTTTGCCCAATTCATATATCAATACAACAAAATCAAAATGTGCTACAACTTCACAAGTATTTGATGCAGTTGCACTTCAGAACATCACAAAAAGGTTACTTAAAGTAATTTCTACTCAATATTGTTTGTTTTTATTTACCAAACCTATGCAGACTTGAGTCTTTTTGAAATTTCATATGAAACTCAATTGCAGAAAATCCGTAAATATCCAGAGATTTAATATGTACTTTTTTAAAGAAACAAGTAAAAATCCTACAATTGTGGCAAAAAAAGCCATTGCCCATTGCATGAAAAGAAGCAAAATAGCAATGATAACAAATAAGCTGACTTCTCTCTCGTGAACCGTGGAGATGAACTATGATATACTTTTTTGTATAGACTAAAGAGTTTAATCGATCAAACAAATTTGACGCTGGTAAGAAAACGACGCACATCTGCATTCATACATGTGTAGCCGACATATAGCTCTTTCGTCGATAGTTATAAATGCATCCTCGTAGGAGCAGATAACTGACAACCACAGTTGACTCGCTGTTATGAATTTAAGGTTTTACCTTGATTTTCATCAAAAAATTGCTTGCCGAATCCCAAATACACATATACATTTTCCTCACTCTTTCCTCAGGAGGGAGTGGGAAATTGTGAAATTTTCGGAAAAGCGGTTAATTTCGGTAAATCTCAGCGGTAACGGAGGAAATCCGCCATTTTTTTGGCATCATCAGATATCTAAGGCCGCGCTTGAGATAGCCGCTCCAGTTATTATAGAACTCAATGGGAAAGACGCGGGCTTATCAAATAAAAATTTTGTCGCTCACCTTAATTTGACCACCCCGATTGCCAGTATAGAAAATATCAAAACTATGTATTTTCCTAACACAAACACTTTAAAATTTTTTTATTAAACAATCTGCAAGCTTCCGTGGTTTGCGGATGCTGAATTAGCGACAGAAAAGGAAACATTTCTTGACTCCGGTAAGTAGCACAGTAGTAGTTTAACTATTTTGTCATCCCCTGGGGATTTAGTTAAAATTAACTGTACTGAGTCTTATTTGTGTTAATTTAATTTGTGTTAAGGGCGAAGCAACTGATGAGGACAATTTAGAAGCGTTGGCAAGAATAGCGAATCCTGAAGAGATCTCAATTGATGAAGACGATGAAGACGAAGATGCAAAGATTGAAGGTGCATTTGTGTTAGCTCACGCACTTTTGTGTTATTATGATCAGATCGACATAACAGAAAGCGCGGAAATATGAAACTTGACATCAGAAGAAATTTTAAAAGTGTATTTTTGTACAATCATCTCTTATGTAGAAGTTCAACTTGAACAACAAATGGTGCCTTCAAAGGTGTAAGTATGACTTTGTATATTCAACCTCATGGCTATTTTCATAAATCACTATAAATTATTTTGCAAATCATGATCTTTAATCCTCTTCATGTTATCGTACTATTTCAGGTTTTTGGAAGCCTTATAAAAGACGACTAGATTTCATTGATGGATAATAAGTTGTACGGTCATCGAACATTCTTGCTTTGGTTGCGTCTTTGGAGCTTAACTTCATCGTTATTTGAAAAGTTTGTTTTTCGTCATGTATCACTTTTTAAAGGAGGAAACTTCACCACAGTCAAGACATTCAAATGAGTCAGAATGCTTTTGTATGATTTTGCATTTACATAAACCCTCGACATTAGCTTCCGTATTGGTGGATATCTAATAACAGATAAGGTATTTTTGGACCAATCAAGGTATAGTGCCAGTCTACTAAATTTTTCTCGCGCAAAGCAATAGATATGTAGTGACGCAGAATATGAAATTATATTATTCTGTATTACCATTCGAGTTACAAGGTGATGAGGCCAATTCATTTAAAAATGAACAGCTTTAGAGTTTATTACAATGAAAGCACTTCATTTGAATCAATTCTGTTTACAAATTTTGCAAGATTAAATTCCAAAAATGTGATAACAAAAGTAAGATGTAATGAATACATTTGATTCCAAACGGTGGTTTCAAACTTATTGTATGCTGTTATCGTTAATTCCACATAACTTGTGTGAACAAAGTTACAGAATCTTCCTTCGTTTTGTTAATTTCACCCAAGTTTAACACTAGCCACATTAAATGTTTTGTAGTCATCACATTCTCTTTCATATTTTAGACTGATTAATTGGCATCTATATTAGGAAAGGGAGTGTTCTTATAACTCTTAGCACATAATAATTATAATATAGTGCAGGTTTAACCAACATAATAAATATTAGCTGAATTAGGATATGTAATTTTATGTTAGCTTACTTTTCAGTAACATAAGTTGTGTTATTTTATCTTATCAACTTAACAAATATGAATAATGCATGAATGAATGAATGAGTCACGTATCCTTTGAAATAACATTTCTGCATTACACACTCAACAGAATCATTGTAAAACGTTTTCTATAAACGGCAATCGTTACAAGTGACATGGTTTTAGTAATCACATTGACACTAGCACAACTTTTATCATATTTTTTCTTAAAAATACGATTGAGGGCACGCTTAGTTTGCTTTTGAGAATTTAAAGTACAAAGAAAAAGTTATTTTTACTACTGCGTAAAGCGACTGCCTAGTGTGTTTCAGCCTTAAGAGGTTAATTGTGTGTAATTACGTTGGAGTTAAGGACGATACGTGTCAATCTGCTATCGTACCAACAGACGCAAAGCGGGAGACGATTCATATTAAAATCGGCTTTTAGAAACTGCGGTGAATGAATCAGACCTGAAAATATGTAAACATTGCATTATATTGTTGACTTAGACACAAACTATTTGAAGTCGAGAGTGCGTTAGATATCGTTGAAAGAATGGTGAAAGTGGATTAATTGTTATAGAAATATTTGTGTTAAAACAAGATACACAGTTTTTGTAACAGCAGTTTTTGCCATTGGTGATGCTTAATGACTGAATTACAATAGTACACGTTCACAAGTATTTGTAATTGTAGTGAACCCTACTGAACCTTCGTCGCCAGTTGAATGACAAAATTAAGGTGTGAAAAGACATTTAAGTGTTGAAAGGTTTGCGTCGACTTGTTGTATGATTTAATGATTGATGACTTGATTCTAGAAAGTTGCTGCGAGTTGCTGTTGTTTAATGTAAGCATGGCGATAATATGGATATAGTTGTGGGTTTCATGTTTTCTTCTGCAATATTCACTGATTGTGCTTTAGTTTCAATTGGTATGTAGAGCGAAAATTGAGTTTTCTTAAAACTAAATATTAATTTTGAGAAATAGAATAGAAACCATCGTATTAGGTTTCCTTGACAGACCAGGAATTAATTAACCAGTTTACTTATTTCGCTACTTAAAATTATTTGAGTGAGTTTGAAGACAATCGCCAATATTAAATGCATTTAAAAATACAGTGCATGACGAAAGAAAAAACGATTATTCCCGACCATGTCTCATCTTGCTTTGCTCTTTTTATTAAAATTTTCACTTTTACAATACAGAGGTTATTTAGCAGTGAAATTCCCACATGAGCTAATGCATAATAAATGAAATATATGATTCTTATTTTGCAACTAATCTTTTGGGATTTACTAAACAATAGAATTTACCCACGCCAGCATTGATAGAATATTCTTTTGTATCAGCCCGCTAGTATGTCTGACGTGAATAGCATCAATTCCTACCAACTTTGCTTATCAGCCTTGTATTTGCTGGTTTTGTCTCCATTTGATATTGAAAACATGTCATTCGATAATTACAAGCCTGATTTTTTCAAACTGAAAGAATACCGTTATATAGACATAGTAGTTCACACACAATAGCGTGTTGAAGTTCGATTATCTATTTGTAATAACTTTATACTTCATTTACAAATTTGCATTTTCAATAATTGCTGGCATGGTGCTATATACCTCTAAGCGAATACATGCAGGCTATAGAAAATGCTTTGAGTGGATAACTTTTATGCCAGAATTTCAATAATAAAGATATATGTGTATGATTTCTGCAGAAATAATGAAAAAACGATTTTGGTAAAGCAGGAAAAAAATTCAATGATAGAGTTGCAATGACCTAGATTATCACATTTAACATGTATTGATGGCGTTAGTATGTGGGTCTTGAATTGTATCATTTATTCGTGATCCAGTAGTTGAATTTGTCATGAGTTTCTATGGTAGCTAATCCGTGTAAATGGCTTTACTGACCATTTTATGTAGTTAAAAATCGTAATATGGAGTTGCAGTTGCTTGCCTACAAAAATGACAAAGCTAAAGAGCTTGGAACGCACAGGGTTAAAATATGGGAGATGTTCTTCAATTATAATTTAGGAAATTTAACCTAATTAAACCCCTATTTTTGATATCTTCCTGTAGACGTACGTGTACAACAAATGAAATATTGCATACGAAAGCTATATGTGGAAACAAAAAGTTTTTAACAGAAGCAAAAGGATGTTATTGTTTTGGAAACGTGATAGAATTGTCGTCAATGAAATGTGTAATGAGCGGTAGAGATTGGGTTTTTGTTTGCATGCATGATTTATCTAGAAATGTTTTCAAGCTGTGACTTTTCTTTCAAAATACACGTTTCACGTTTCTTTCACGTTTCTTTCAAAATACATATGTAATATTCTTTCGTGGCAGCTCTCTATAAAAAGAGGCGAAAAGCTGTCTTCAATCATCATTCATCATCCTGCTGTTGGAACCAGAAGAAAACAAGAAAAAGGTTAATCATGAAGATAACCTATCTTGTCATCGCTCTTGGATTGCTTTGCACTTTTGCTTACGCTCAAGCGAAACTTGAAGATGGGGTTATGAAAGGTAATGATGCAAAGCTCATATATTAAATACTTTATCTATCATCAACCATTTCTCTTGACCAGCTTTTGTACATGATTAAAGAAAGAATGATGGTTTCTTCATTTAGAATCCGATGAAAAAACCGCCCCAGTGGAAACTGTCGAGGAAGAATTTGTAGAAAATGATGATGAAAATCCAGAAGAAGAAAATGATGGTGAAAATCCAGAAGAAGAAAATGATGATGAAAATCCAGAAGAAGAAAATGATGATGAAAATCCAGAAGAAGAAATTGATGATGAAAATCCAGAAGAAGAAAGTGATGATGAAACTGACCCCGAACATGACTTAGAACAAAGTGATGATCGTGAACTCACAGAGAGCATGTAAGTTAACTTTATCTACTACGTTTACGTTCCTGACATCGAAATTCTTCGTTTTGTATGCTATAGTTGGCCTTGACATTTAGTCTCTGCCATGAAAGTTGATGAACACGAACAGGGCCGTCCTTATAATGTTTATCAGGGGGGAGATGTAATCCTTTCAAACGACTGGCCATCGAACCAGTACCGAATACACTATAGAACAAAACCTCGACAATTTTCAAGGTCTACTAAATGACGTCCCTTCGGTGTTTACTGTAGCGCTGTTCGAACTGTTCATTTCTTGCTCTTATGTTATTCTCGATTTATATGAAAATGTTAGTCTCTTACTTCTTATTTACGCTTTATCGAAATCAACCGTAATGTTGATGTTTAGTCGTCAAAGATATTTTTTCTGCCGACTAATATAATACTTTTACCGACTGCATTTAAAAGTAAAGTTTTTGGGGTGTGTGACCCTTTCCTTACACGTACATTGTGTTTTGTAGTAATGATGTGAAAGCTGATCCAAGTGTAGAAAAACGCACGCCTTTTTGGTGGTGGCATCGACGTCGTCGCCATCATCATCATAAACGTCGTCGCCATCATCATCATAGACGTCGTCGCCATCATCATCATAGACGTCGTCGCCATCATAAGCGTCGTCATTGGGGCTAATATGGCAAAAACCCGTAAGGATCCTGTGGAATGTGTAGCGATGAATAAGAAACATTCATTTGATTCTAGACGTACTTTAAATTGGCATTGTTGTATGATTTGCCTGTAGAAAATAGATGTTTGCATTGATCATTGACTTTGTGTGTCTTCATCGTCTTTTTTTATTTATTTCAATAATAAGACGTTTGGTTGTTTCTCAACAATCCTACATAGAATTACAATGTCTTTGTGGTTCTATCATATAAATAAAAAAGTTCACTCACATATCATATCATCTGTGTAGAAATAAGACGAGTGAGAGTGAGATTATCGTCAACATGTTTGTATAAAGCATTTTTTTATCACTACTATCAATGATGTAATCGATAGCTCATTCAGAAAATTTCTTAAAATGCTACACTGTAGTTGGCAAAAGCGTTCGGCGTTTCTTTGCCAGTTAAGGATTTGTTTTGACTATATGAGATGCAGTGGCGTGCGGTGACCGAATTTAATAGGCAAGCGCTGACAGTGATTCCACAATGCATTCAGTCATGTTGTACAGGTGTCGTGAAATTACCGAATGTAGAAGTAGAACATAAAAGGATGAAAATTCCTATGCTATATATTTTATAGGAACATCAATCTTATTTATACCTTACATCAGTTACATGATATCTACCGGATACAAATATCAAAACTACTACGCAAAAAGCTCTTGTCAATATCATAATCTTGTATTACATGCTACAGATAATATCTTCTACATACATAAATTGCAAGACAATAGGCGCGAAATGTATTGTAGCAGTCGTGATTATAACAATTAAGAACAGCCAGTTTCGCGCACAAAATTGGCACGGTGTGTTACAAACTGAGGCCATGGCGTTGTTTAATGTTTATATTTTGGTATAATGACGTCATGGCAACGTGTTCTCCCGTTCTTCAAAATGTGTCTGGCACTGACTCGTACGTTTCAGAATATCGGAGAGTCGTATTTATTACTTAGTGTCTTGTACCTTTTATTTTTAGTCATTAATTTACGAATTCAACGACACAAGACTGACAAGAGCATAGTGTTTTGGTCATAATGCTAGTCATACTTTACCACAACACACGTTTGCGTGCATTTCGATATCTCTGCAGACTGCGGCCCCTGCTTGTTTACGCACATTGTGCGCAGAAAATAATAAAATAACCAGTAAAGCACCTACTACTTTGAATTAGAAATCAGAACATTACCTTTCGCTCTCAGTCATCTTTTAATAAACGATAACATTAACGGCGTGAATAATTCGGATGTCCAATGTGTTGAATATACGAATATTATTCGTACGCTGATATGTGTTTAAAATTGCGAGCGTACAAGACTGTTGACCAATCGCTATCAAGCGGCGCCCTTAGAAGCGCCGCTTGCCTTTTCTCGATATTCCTCGAATAAGAAGCCTCCAAATCTAGATTAACGCATGCGCAAATGTTCAAATTGAGCTCCGAAGGCAAGCGCGCTTGCCTTGGTTAATAAATATTCGGTGTATTTAATCCACTTGACTCATCTTACAAGTGTAGCAAAGTGAAACCGAAAACCACGACAGTAAATCGCGTATAAATAGCAAGCATTTCAACTGTAAAGACAATTTAGACAAAAGATTACATTGACATTGTTTAGAACAGAAAAATTTAAACTGATTTTGCTCAGAGATTGATCCAAAAAATTTTTGTTCGGTAAAATGCTTAGGCAAGCGGCGCTTGCCTACGCTTGCATGACCGCACGCCACTGATGAGATGTCGTTGGGTGTTTCCATGTAGAAGGCTTTGGCAAAATTAAATCAAAGCAATAAATAAAAAAGGTATATAGTGCGTTCGTAGGAAGATATTTAAAGACTTTACCACGCTTCATACCACGCTAGATACTTTACGAAGATATTAAGTGCCTTTACACAAATCTGTAAATTTTCATCGCATCCGTAAATTTTTCATTTGATTAAAAACATTCACTGGTGGAGAGAATATTTGCACAAAAACGAACAAGAATCATAAAGCTTGTCTCTTAGTTTTTACCACTTATCAATAAATTGATAAAATACAATTTATCTTATCTAATGGCGATTAAAACTTGCTTATAATTGAGTTTCTAGAAATTTTCTATGTGTGTGAGTTAATAAGTTGTATTCATTCTAGAATTCAATGGCGTGCCTAGTTTTTTAATATTGTAAGAGATGCGTCTACATGAAGTACACAGTTTTTTGTACTTTATACTTACGCGCGGGACTCGTGCGGGATTCACTGTACACTTACGCGCGGGATTACGCTGCGAAATTCAAAGATTGATAACAATTGTTGTCGTTTTATCATTGTAAATAAACGTGTCTTTGCCACACTAAACAAAAGAATTATCAAAGAAGTGTTGCATCTTACTTATTTTTAAATAATGTCGAAACGACGACGTGAAACGGATACGAACGAGCAATCATTTCAAGGAGACGACGGTGCTGATGAAGACACAACAAACCCAGTTGTTTTTGAGAAATACGCTAAAACAGATATTTCCACTGATGAAACGGTATGCATATAATCACGCTTACTTTACAAAATATGAATATTTGTGAAAATATTACATTTTGTGTTTATTTTTTGTAGTTTGTTGAATGCCAGGATGTAAGTCTAATAGTCTTTTATTAAAACAATTTAAAAATTACATATGTAACATGGGTGACGTCAGAGGAGTGACGTCAGTTTTGGTGGTTTACTTGAGAATGTGTTCATGTCATGATTGCCATTTTTCTGTTGATATTTTACCTTGTGACTGTTTTCCACAATGAAACATTGAGAAATCAAAATTTGATGTCCAAAAAAGAGGGTGAATAATAAAGTTGAAGTGGCTGGTCGCTTTGCTAATTTGATGATACCAAACTGTTGAGATATTTATTATTAAAAAAAATGCAGACGAGATTAAATTTGATATCCGAATAATTCAGCAGAGTTTTAATTTGCCTGTATTGTAGTGGCTTTGGAAGCTTTTAAAAGTTGTGGGTGTTCCATATTAATTATGCTATCACCTACATTATATGATCCACTTATAAACTGCTTGCTTGATATTGGTTATTTTTTGTTTTTTTCCCCATTTAATAGCATCATGTCATAGCAAAAGGCCTTTTTATTGATTTGAAAAGTTGATACAAAATTAAAATATCATTACCATCAATGTTCAAACAAAAAGCTAAATTTCTACATGGCTTTCCTGTAAGGGACACTGACGCTCAAAAAATTGTGATTGTCTTGCAGTCCTTGGTAAAGAAATCCCAATCTTATTTTTTATAAAATAAAACTACGTGTGATCATTTCAGAACTCGAAGGAAAATTCCGAGATTTCAGTTTCAACGGAGCAACTTCTGCAAATGGCAAAGTTGCAGTCAAAGAAAACTGAAATCATTATGGACACAGAAGAGAAGGCGGAGAAGCCTGAATTAAAAGCTCAGAAGTCACTGGATGGAGATGACAGTGCAAGCGACAGGGGCTCAGTTGCTGAGGAGACAAACAGCCATCTTTTTCAGGAACTGCTTGATGTAGTACTTAAAATGAAGGACAACAATGGTCGCATGATTTGTGAACTGTTTCTAAAACTACCGCCTAGACAAGTAAGGAATAATTGCATATTTGTGGTGCTATCCTGCCATGATTGTAGGGTTTCACTTCCCATAGTTACATTGTCTTTCTCTTTGGATTCATGTTTTATAAATATCTCTTTGATGTAGCAATATCCAGAGTATTTCAAGGTTATCAAAGAGCCCATTGATCTTAAAATGATATATTCCAATATAAAAGTAAGTTGTAAAGGGATATTGTTATCCACCAGGGGTAGCAAGTTGAATTGATGTCTCATCATGAGTGATTTATGCTAATTATTTGGTGTTGTTTCATCCAGAATAATAGATACACCTCGTTGGATGACCTTGAAAAAGATTTGAATCTTCTTGCAAAAAATGCACATGCTTTTAATGAGCCTGGATCACAAGTTTATAAGGTTAATTTATTAATTATTAACAAGCTTATAAGGTTAATTTATTAATTATTAACAAGTTTATAAGGTTAATTTCTTAATTATTAACAAGTTTATAAGGTTAATTTCTTAATTATTAACAAGTTTATAAGGTTAATTTATTAATTATTGACAAGTTTATAAGGTTAGTTTATTAATTATTAACAAGTTTATGAGGCTAATAACTTAATTATTAACAAGTGTATAAGGTTAACTTATTAATTATTAGTTATTTATTAATTATTATTTATTAATTATTTATGAGGCTAATAACTTAAGTATTTACAAATTTATTTGGTTAATAACATAATTTTTTACAAGCTCAAGCTGTTCATTACCATGGCGATGTGTGAAGGTGAAATAATTTAATGTTGGTCATGTTATCATTCAGGATGCGACTGCTATTAAAAAGATTGTTGCTGTAAAAAGATTGGAAATCGAGCACATGCTATCTGGTGCAAAATCTAGCAAAAGATTAAGGTTTGTATTTCTTCTTATCTATAGCTAAGCACGTTTTTCATTAAGAAATAATCAAAGGGGAGTGCTATCACACTAGCGTTTTTCAGGGGCTGCTTGTTTACAAATAATTTGAAGTATTTTTTTTCATGACATTCAGATATTTTAGATAAAAGGAAATGTAACAATCACAGATTACTAAAATCATTTTAGTCCACCTTCCGCCCAATCATTACACCGTCTTTTGAACACTCCCTATTTTAAATCAATTAAAGCTGAATCCATGCAAAAAGAACCTCCCATGTTTTGTTGCTATGTTGGCTTTCTGCTGGTTTGTTCACATCTGTATTTTTAAACCCTTAAGATGACCTGTTTCCTTTTTTCTTCACTCAGATCGAAAAGGTCGACGACGAAAATGTGTCCGACCATCAGCGCTTTGCTTTCTGAGTCGGACGATGAGGATGAAGAATTATTAAATGATGCCACTCAATTAATGGAAGAAGGAGATGAAAAAGAAGATGGTACGAAAAATCTTTAGTTTAATATAAAACTCACAATTTGTGTCAAGTTTGTTATGTGTAGTTACCCCACGTTGTGTCAAGTTTGTAATGTTTAATTACACGAGGTATCAAGTTTGTTATGTTTAGTTACACAAGGTGTCAAGTTTGTAATGTTTAGTTACACGAGGTGTCAAGTTTGTTATGTGTAGTTACACGTCGTTGTGTCAAGTTTGTTATGTTTAGTTACACGAGGTGTCAAGTTTGTTATGTTTAGTTACACGAGGTGTCAAGTTTGTTATGTTTAGTTACACGAGGTATCAAGTTTGTTATGTTTAGTTACACGAGGTGTCAAGTTTGTTATGTTTAGTTACACGAGGTGTCAAGTTTGTTATGTGTAGTTATGTGTAGTTACACGACGTTGTGTAAAGTTTGTTATGTTTAGTTACACGAGGTGTCAAGTTTGTTATGTGTAGTTATGTGTAGTTACACGACGTTGTATCAAGTTTGTAATGTTTAGTTACACGAGGTGTCAAGTTTGTTATGTGTAGTTATGTGTAGTTACACGACGTTGTATCAAGTTTGTAATGTTTAGTTTCACGAGGTGTCAAGTTTGTTATGTGTAGTTATGTGTAGTTACACGACGTTGTGTCAAGTTTGTTATGTGTAGTTACACGAGGTGTCAAGTTTGTTATGTGTAGTTATGTGTAGTTACACGACGTTGTGTCAAGTTTGTTATGTGTAGCTATGTGTAGTTACACGACGTTGTGTCTACACAAAGTTACTGCTGGTTGATTCACTAAACGTCCACAGTCATAGTTTACCTGGAGTGATCATTGAACTAAAATACATGAAACGCTACCTGAAACAAATAATTGAAGCCAATCTTACACCCAGACTCGCGTATGCAGTATTTCGAAAATCTCTCGCGGAGTGAAAATAGATTGATTACACACGCGTGTCTGGGTGTAAGATTTGGGTTCAAAAAATTATTAGGGTTTTCTATTACAGATAGCGTTCCATGTATTTTAGTTCAATGGAACTGATAAATCAATTTTTCACGCTCAATTTTATTTTTGGAATTTATCTCACGGACAGTAAAATCCTCCTTATGGATACAGAAACTTTGACATGGTCGACTCATCAAATAATGTTTCTTGTTTAAGGCAATGACGAACAAGATGGTCCGTTTCTTTTGCTTTATAATTCCATTCGTGCATACGCTGACACCACTGGCCGTGTTTTGAGTGAAGCTTTCATGAGATTACCTTCAAAAAGGTTCGCTTTAATGGTTCAATGCTTTCATCTTCATCAACATTTTACAATTTTCATTTCTATGGGCAACGTGTCTATAAGCTCGTTTCTTTTTTCATTTTTAGAGCATATCCAGATTATTATAAAATAATTAAAAATCCTATTGGGTTACTAAAAATTGGATCCAACGTTAAGGTAAACAGAACAACAACTGACAAGATGCCTGATCCTCCAGTGATGTAACTTTTAGTCATCACGTTCACTATAATGGAGAGTTTTAACTAAATATTTTATCGTTGTTGCTAGAACAATTATTATGAAAGCCTGAACGATCTTGTTTTGGAAATACAACAATGTTTCGAAAATGCCAAGACTTATAACGAAACGGATTCAATGTTGTATCAGGTATGTGCTCGGACAGCAGTTCGTACTTCTCTTTCTGTTATACTTGATGTAAGATTGAAAATGCCTACAAAAAAGATGATTGAATTTGGTTATCACGGTATGGTTGTACACAAGGATTGAAAATGTCCTGTATCGCCAGTAGCACTGCTGCCAGGAAAGTTTTTCTACAAAATTACTGTACATAGCATTTCCATAATATGGAGTAGATTTTTTAGAATATTGGCGTATGAAAGCAATACATAAAGCAGATTACACTGTCATATGTATACTGTAAAGTTGACAATACCAGTAGTCAACCCACGAAATATGATGTAGAAACGTTTGTTTTCAAGTCTTTTCTCTGAAATTTGCCGCCTGGAAATGAAAAGTTTTGTTCTAGTCTGCCTGCACACTGCCTCGCCAAAAGAACTACAATCGTGCACAGGCTTCTTCTAATATAGTTAGTGCAGAGGTGAAGCGGAGTTTTGGTATTGTTCAACAGTGGTTTAGACATTCTGGCGAGGTTTATTTTGCTCTTTTCCCGAGTAAATCTTCTTGTAAAAAGTAGTCGATTATAATTAAGCAGTTGTATTTATCTGTTTTTGTTTTATATACTGTAGGATGCTGTCTTGCTTCAGGATGTTTTAAATAAAAAGAAACCAGAGTTTGAGAAATTGTGTATTGAAAAAGATATTCCTCTTATAAAGCCTATGAAAGTAAGCTTTACTTGAACAACCATAAAATTTTTACGTGTTTATGATGATTGTGTATTGTTATGTTTAGTGTTGTATATTGTTGACCGTTTATAGGAAAAACTTCCCCGGAGAAATGACCCGATGAACGTCGAAGACGATGAGGCAATCGTTGCCAAGGATACTCCCGGGGGGAAGGGACGAAAATTTGGTAAAAAACAATCCGAGATGGATCTATTGAAAAAACGTATGAAGGAAATGTATGACGCGGTTGTTAATTACCAGGTTTGAATGAACTTTGAATAAAAATAGGATGAAAAATGACAAGGACTAGATTGAATGCTTGTGCAAGGGTGATGTCTAGGACTGAGACTACAATGAAGGTTGAGAGGAAGAGAAGTATGACCCAGACAAGGACTAGATTCAATGCTAGTGCAAAGGTGATATCCAGGACTGAGACTACAATGAAGGTTGAGAGGAAGAGAGGTATGACCCAAGCAAGGACTAAATTCAATGTTAGTGCAAAGGTGATGGCCAGGACTGAGACTACAATCAAGGTCGAGAGGAAGAGAGGTATGACCCAAGCAAGGACTATATTCAATGCTAGGGCAAAGGTGATGTCTAGGATTGAGACTGCAATGAAGATTGAGATGAAGAGAGGTATGACCGAGACTAGAATGGTAAGACTCGGACCAGAATGTGAAGAGGACTAAGGTTAGGACTAGATTAAAAGTGAGAGCTGAGACAGGGACTGGAATGTGAAGAGGACTAAGTTTCGGACTAGATTAAAAATGAAAGCTGAGACTGGGACTGGAATGTGGGAGAGGAAAAGTGCGTTTACGGGTGAGAGCGAGCGTTAATACTGGGGTTTAAATGAGAAAGAGAACTACGTTAGGTCGCAGGTAAACTAGAGCTATACTTAAGGGACGAGGACGAGTAATGCAAAAGGACTGGGGAAGGACAAAGAAGTGAGGGTTATTTGAAAACTGACGAGTAAAACCGTATGATATTATTACATTAGTTAAAATTATTTTTTGTCTCAATTGCTTAGGACGATTCTGGAAGATTTTTGTCAGAACTATTTTTAGATCTTCCTTCAGCAGAAGTAAGTTCAACGAGCAGTATGTGAGCAGAATGTTGACTTTCCTTACACCGTAGTTCGTCTTTTATTTGTTTAGTTGTATCCTGACTATTATAAAATAATCTCTGAGCCGACATGCCTTCATATGATCGATAAAAACGTACGCGAAGGAAAGGTAGGTTTGAAAATAAAACTTATGATATGACAATGCTCATAAATGGTTAACAAATTTTAGTCGGAATTGGTCATTCATTTCTCTAGCTCCACATCTAAATTACTTTTTACAAAAGTCTCGAGTTACGATTTGAATTTGTAGTTTTACCAATTCACAGCCGTGTGGTATATGAACAATTTGACAGCTATTTTTTATCAAAACATCACGCATTAAGATCTCTACGATGGTCGAGGATAGTGTGAAATAGCAACGTAAATGCGAAGCTCGAGTTTTTTTTGACTATTTCTTTCTCTGCACTCATTTTGATTTCTTTAATAATTTCCTGTGTATGGATAGTGTGAAATAGCAACGTAAATGCAAAGCTCGAGTTTTTTTTGACTATTTCTTTCTCTGCACTCATTGTGATTTCTTTAATAATTTCCTGTGTATGGATAGTGTGAAATAGCAACGTAAATGCAAAGCTCGAGTTTTTTTTGACTATTTCTTTCTCTGCACTCATTGTGATTTCTTTAATAATTTCCTCTGCATGGATAGTGTGAAATAGCAACGTAAATGCAAAGCTCGAGTTTTTTTTGACTATTTCTTTCTTTGCACTCATTGTGATTTCTTTAATAATTTCCTGTGTATGGATAGTGTGAAATAGCAACGTAAATGCGAAGCTCGAGTTTTTTTTTGACTATTTCTTTCTTTGCACTCATTGTGATTTCTTTAATAATTTCCTGTGTATGGATAGTGTGAAATAGCAACGTAAATGCGAAGCTCGAGTTTTTTTTTGACTATTTCTTTCTCTGCACTCATTTTGATTTCTTTAATAATTTCCTCTGCATGGATAGTGTGAAATAGCAACGTAAATGCAAAGCTCGAGTTTTTTTTTGACTATTTCTTTCTTTGCACTCATTGTGATTTCTTTAATAATTTCCTGTGTATGGATAGTGTGAAATAGCAACGTAAATGCAAAGCTCGAGTTTTTTTGACTATTTCTTTCTCTGCACTCATTTTGATTTCTTTAATAATTTCCTCTGCATGGATAGTGTGAAATAGCAACGTAAATGCAAAGCTCGAGTTTTTTTTGACTATTTCTTTCTCTGCACTCATTGTGATTTCTTTAATAATTTCCTGTGTATTTGAGTGCTAATTTTTGGCTTATTTAGTATCAAACAGAAAATCAGTTTCTATTGGATTTTGAAATAATGTTCGAGAATGCTAAACATTACAATGAAGTTAAATCGCAAGTTCATCAGGTAATCTAGCTCCACCATCTTCTTTCTTTTACATCAACACCTCGAGAAAATGATTTTCTTAATTACATCCGTTGAAATGATGGGAAGTTCGGTATAACAATAAGAGACTTTTATCTTTTTATCTTTTGCAGGATGCTTTAACGTTGGATAAAGTTTTGAAAAAGAAAAGAAAATCGCTTGGACGACCAGCATTCAGTAAGTTTGCTGAATTGCATTTTTTTACTTACCTCTTGGCTGAATAAATTCTCGATTGTGATTGGTCAACAATCATGGTCATTCTCGATTGTGACTGGTCAATAATCATGGTCTAGATTTTCATTCTCATCAACGACAACGAACATTCCCATCTGTTACAATGTTACAGGTTCAGTGGAGAGTTCACCTTTACTCAGCTCAAGTGCAAAACAATCTAGTACCGCTGCCAAACAATCGACTCCAACTAAATCTCGTTACCATTCCCCCAAAGTGCCACAGGCCATTACATCATCCGATGTCAAGGAACTTTGCAAAGAACTTTATAATTCTGTTAAAGATTACACAGTAAGATTTCATTGATGGTTTTAAAATTTGCCATACTGCAGCGTGTACACGACGACCTCAAAGATCATGTTCTTCAAATGGTCGTTAATACTTTGGTGAGGTTCGTTTTTAATTTTATAATCATGATCTTGGTTTTATGTTTCTACAGGACAGCACCGGACGTTATCTTTGTGGAATATTTCAAAAACTTCCTCCAAAAGCGGTTGGTAAAACGTTTGTTTTGATATTTTCATTGCAGTTTTTTTATCGTTTGCATCTGATATCTCCAATTGCATCACATGGAAAGTTGCTGCGGAGTTCGGACTTTCATCCATTCACAAACTTAAGACTTTTTATAAATATCAAAGCCCAGCAAAGTGCTTTTAAAAGAGCCATTTAATGCATAAAAAGAAATATTTATTTAGACTCTCAAGACATCATCAGACAGTTACGCTTCTAAATAAGTATTTCTTTTTATGCATTAAATGGCTCTTTTAAAGCACTTTGCTGGGCTTTGATATTTATATTATAAATTCGCTTTCCGCCCGGTATATCCCTGGTCAACAATTCTTAAGACTTTTTGTATAAGTTAATCCAATGATTGTATTCTTATTGTATTATGAGACGTCTTTGTTCTGAATGTTTGTCTGATTAAATAAATTGTTGTAACATTTTCACCGTTTACGGCGAATGACCTCTACGAAAACTGTTGTTTGAATGCGACTGTAATTTGGATTGTGATGTTTTGACAGGATTATCCAGATTATTACGCAATGCGACTGTAATTTGGATTGTGATGTTTTGACAGGATTATCCAGATTATTACGCAATGCGACTGTAATTTGGATTGTGATGTTTTGACAGGATTATCCAGATTATTACGCAATACGACTGTAATTTGGATTGTGATGTTTTGACAGGATTATCCAGATTATTACGCGCTGATCAAGCGTCCAATAGACATGATGAAAATCTCCAGTAAAGTTCACGCAGAACAATATGGCACTCTCGAAGAATGTTTCCAAGATTTTGTACTCATGTTTGATAACGCTTGCAAATACAATGATCCCGATTCTCAAGTCTACAAGGTTTGCTTACGTTTCTACATTTGCTCTAGTTCTTTTTTTAACTCCACACAATCAATAAATACGTCATAGGTAAGTATTTGGAGCTTTTTTATTTATTGTGCAAATGAATGTATGATGTTCACTATAGTTTAATTACCTCTGTATAAAAATACGTAAAGACTTGGAGGTTAAGTTTTACTTAAATCTACTATATTCATGGTAGAAATGAATGTATGATGTTCACTATAGTTTAATTACCTCTGTATAAAAATACGTGAAGACTTGGAGGTTAAGTTTTACTTAAATCTGTTTATAAATGCCCATAAAATATTACTATCTCATGTAGTTGTTGTAAATGCCCATTATAATTTTGACCTCTACGTGTGTATGCGATAAAACCTGTATGTAGAGAGGTCTTCAGTGTTTTTTAGCTTTCTCTCCCTGCTCCAGAAGAAACAATCTGTCAAACAAGATTCAGAGTTTTTACGATTTTTAGTTTTTACATTTTAGGACTCGCTGGTGTTGTTGAGAGAGCTGTTTGCAACAAAACTTGAATTAGTTGGTAATGGGTTTCATTATTTTTGCATTGTAAAACATTATTTTCTGTAATTTCTGTAATTTGTTATCGTTATATGAAACGTCTCTCCGTGCTGTTGATGTACTTGATGAATACCTCATGTTAAAATGTTCTGAAGCGAATGTAACAACTAATACGTCATGTTATGTCAGGTGACTACGAGCTTAATGTTCCTGACGTCACAGAAATAGTGCAGAAAATGTTGGAAGAAGTTTATAACGTTGTGATAAATCACAAGGTATGAATTAAGGATTCCCAACACGCTTGCTATCTTTGTAAGATTTCCATTGTTATGTGTATAGGATGACGATGCTATCGTGATTCTTATTTGCTATCTTTGTAAGGAGTCCATTGCTTGTTTTGTCTATAGGATGACGATGGTCGTTGCTATAGCGATTCTTTAATAAAGTTGGCAACAGTCAAACGACAAGATCATCCAGAGAAACGGTAAGATTCAGTGTTGCAAAACGTACTACTAATTATAAAAAAAAGTTATTTATTGTCTTGGAAGCCAAGTGCAGAATACAAAAAGAATTTTTAATTCTATTTTAAATTCTTGTTTTCACTGTCATGTATCGACCTCCAACATTTAAGTATAAAGTGTTTTTAAAACCATACTACAAAACTTGTGTCTCTGAAAGTCATATTCAATATTTTCTGTTTAGCGCTATTTTATCCCTGTCTACCATAGGAAAGCTTGTTCAGAAGGTATGAGTTATTACAACAGACAACACTTTGTCTCGCGTGATTTTTAAAAAGATTTGTATTTTTTTCTATTAATTTAGCGTTATTATAAACGATTGGATAAATTTCAAGATGATTTATTCGCGTTTTTTGAAAATGCACGAACACATCGCTTTGACTCTGAGGTATGTCAATGACTGAACCTATCGTTTATCTGTGAGCGTTCTTGTTGCGTTTACGCCATCTTTGTCCTTCTCTAGTCTAAAATAGACGACGAAGGACAGGGAATGGGGTGTGAATAAACAATGGAGGATAGGGGATGGGGTGTGAATACACGATGGAGGATAGGGGATGGGTGTGAATAGACGATGGAGGATAGGGGATAGGGTGTGAATACACGATGGAGGATAGGGGATGGGGTGGAAACAATGGAGGATAGGGATGATGGAGGATAGATGGTGGAAAGAATGGAGAATGAATGGAGGATAAATGGAATGGAATAGGGATGGAAAATGGAAGATGAGATGGGATAATGATGAATGAATAAAGATGGAGGGATGGAAGAATAATGGAATGGATAGATGGTGGAATAATGATCGATGGATGAGATGAAATAAAGATGGGGATGGTGTGAATAGACGATGGGGATGGGGAGTGAATACACGATGGGGGATGGGGTGTGAATACACGATGGAGGATAGGGGATGTGGTGTGAATAGACGATGGAGGATAGGGGATGGGGTGTGAATAGACGATGGAGGATAGGGATGGGGTGTGAATAGACGATGGAGGATAGAGATGAGGTTGGGGTGAAAATACATTAAATCATTTTCAAGTTATGCGTATATTAAGGCTTGTGATTATGCGCCATAAATGCGAAAGGTTTAGCGAGTTTATGTGTGTGATATCTAAGTGGAAAATTGTCTTGAAACAAACTGATACATTTTGTGAATTTAGTGAAGATACATTTAATTGAGCTTATTAGCTAATGTAATTAATTTTGCACGTGGATTAAAGATTGAGTTTTAACTTTTATTTCTCTCAAGTGATGTTTTGAAACAGTTTTTCAGCATCAAGTTACAGTGTGACCAATGCGGCCATAAATTTGATCATAAATTTAAAACTTATTTTGTCCGTAGATATCATTTCTTGATTATAAGTCGAAAATGAAATGTTTCATCTCGGACATTTGTAGATTTACGACGATGCAGTTGAACTTCAGTTGTTTTACGTACAACAACGTGATCGATTATGCAAAGATGGCGAACGTTTCGTGTCACCGGCTATCTCACAAACAAAACGACATCTTCAGCACGAACTTGACGAGGAGAGGAAACGAAAAATGAGAAGCGAAATATCCAATGTAGTGAATGTACATGCTGAAAAGACAATGAAGGTTTGCTGTATCATGAGATCATTATGATTCCATCTACATACGGGATTATCATTATGGATTCACGTGTATGATTATATTGATATATTTACATGTGAGATGACATGTTAGAAGTGACGTAGCCATCACGCAAATTTGTTCGTGCTATGTAAATTTTTCTGTGTTCACTCACTGTAAAAAAACAATAGATTTCTAAAGAAATGAATAATGATAATGATCTGAAATTTACATAGCACGACCTAATTTGCGGGATGGATACGCCACTGCATGTTAATCCACATGGAAAATCACCATGTTTAACATACGTGTGAGATAATCATGATTAATCCACATATGAGATAACCATGATTAATCCACATATGAGATAATCATAGTTAATCCACTTGTGATATAACCATGATTAATCCACATGTGAGATAACCATGATTAATCCGCATGTGAGATAACCATGATTAATCTACATGTGAGATAACCATGATTAATCCACATGTGTGATAACCATGATTAATCCACATATGAGATAACCATGATTAATCCACATGTGAGATAACCATGATTAATCTACATGTGAGATAACCATGATTAATCCACATGTGAGATAACCATGATTAATCCACATGTGTGATAACCATGATTAATCCACATGTGAGATAACCATGATTAATCCACATATGAGATAATCATAGTTAATCCACTTGTGATATAACCATGATTAATCCACATGTGAGATAACCGTAATTAATCCACGTATGAGATAACCATGATTAATCCACATGTGAGATAACCATGATTAATCCACATGTGAGATAACCATGATTAACCCACATGTGAGATAACCATGATTAATCCACATGTGAGATAACCATAATTAATCCACATGTGTGATAACCATGATTAATCCACATGTGTGATAACCATGATTAATCCACATATGAGATAACCATGATTAATCCACATGGAAGAATGCTATGATTGATCTACACGGAAGAATTTTTGACAAATCCTCACAAAAGATTATTGTAATATATCTACGTAAGAAATTATTAATGAAATGCAAGATCAACATAATTTATCCCGTTGATATCATTGACAGAGGAATTTTGTTCAATACATTCTATTGTCATCAATATTTTCATGAAGCCTTGTGGTTTTTTGATTTAAAAACATAGTTTTCCATACACAGGATGATTGTAAGCCGTTGTCTGAAGTGAATGTGAAAGATATAGTTGTGACAATTGGAGATTTTGTTCATGTGGAAGCTGCAGGGTAATTCTAAAGTATAGGGATTGAACTTTTTATGCTTGAAGAGAAAAACTAAGTTTTCGTGATTTTGCTTTGTAAACAGAGATCGTTTCATAATTTCTGTTGAAAAAATTTGGTCAGACGTTCAAGAACAACAGGTAAATGGCTTTTGTGATCAATGAAATGAAAAAAGTGTATTGTCATCTGCTGTAATACATACATTCCCGAAAATCCTCACCTATCCCAGTCCATCAACATGGATCCTTATATAATACATTCTTGAAAACCCTCAGCTATCCCAGTCCATCAACATGGATCCTTATATAATACATTCTTGAAAACCATCACCTATCCCAGTCCATCAACATGGATCCTTATATAATACATTCTTGAAAACCCTCAGCTATCCCAGTCCATCAACATGGATCCTTATATAATACATTCTTGAAAACCCTCACCTATCCCAGTCCATCAACATGGATTCTTATATAATACATTCTTGAAAACCCTCAGCTATCCCAGTCCACCAACATGGGTCCTTATATAATACATTATTGAAAACCCTCACCTATCCCAGTCCATCAACATGGATCCTTATATAATACATTCTTGAAAACCCTCAGCTATCCCAGTCCACCAACATGGGTCCTTATATAATACATTCTTCAAAACCCTCAGCTATCCCAGTCCACCAACATGGGTCCTTATATAATACATTATTGAAAACCCTCACCTATCCCAGTCCATCAACATGGATCCTTATATAATACATTCTTGAAAACCCTCACCTATCCCAGTCCATCAACATGGATCCTTATATAATACATTCCTGAAAACCCTCACGTATCCCAGTCCATCAAGCAACAGCATTTCTTATTTACATCTTGACACTTACACATTTTATTCTTGTCTTGATGAGTTAAAGCTGTAAGAAGTAGACAATTTCAAAACACCGTGTAATTTTTATTTATTTCAGTGGATCTATGGAACATGGTTTTATCGACCTAAACAAACTATGTATGAAAAAGGACGAAAATTTATTGAAAAGGTCACTCTAACTCTGTTTTCTTTTTGCAATGCATTTAAGTCAAGATTTTGTCTTTTTTCTGGGCGGAGGGTTTTTTATAGTTGATTCTTGTTATTTTCTAAATGCTACGTGGGATTTCTTTTGTCGTATTCTGAGATATATCTGTGTTGCATTTTAGGAAGTCTTTCGAAGTGATAGAAAATCCGCTGTGCAAGTGGACAAGATTCTGAGCCAATGTCATGTGATGTATGTGAGGAATTATTCGCGAAGTCGGCCACATGTAAGAATCGCAATGTAGTGATAGTAATGTAATAATTGTAATTTATGACATCAATTTGTCCACGTACGAAATACATTTAAATTAATCTTCCTTTGAGCATAAGGAAATGCCGGTTTTCTGTGGTAATACTAGTTTTTCTGGTGTAAAGTGGTCCAAATGGAAATGTTCGAAAAATCTACGATTCTTATTCTATGATGATGTCATAGTTTACTCTTTTCGGATGACGTCATAGTTTGCTTTCTATTCAGGACTTCGACGATGACGACGTCTACGTTTGTGAGTGTGCGTATAACTCGAGTTTACATCTCTTCAAGAAGATAAAGTCTTGGCCGGGGGGGCACGGCCATACAATGAGATATGTCCCTCGTGATCAACCGTTGCTCCTCACGCGAGCTCCTGTTGATCCAATCGATCCTGGTATTGTAATGAAGAACGATGACGAAGATTTGATTACGTCATTAATGCAAGTTGTCGACGAGAAAAAGGTATGATGGGATAGATTTTTTAGAGAACAAACATCAAAAATACTTAAGGAATGAACATCAAAATACTAAAGGAATGAACCTGAAAAGCGCTATGTTTCATTCATATCAAATCATTCATAGCCATAGAGTTTTGATGTTTTATGTCATTCCAGACAAGTACAAGACTCATTTTATTTGTACTCAAACGAAGCTAAAGTCTGCAAGCAACATAAAGTACTATTTGTATAAAATAATTGGATTTCTAACAAAGTAACGAAAATTTGCTACTTTATTTAGAATATACCTGTTGACGTACCCAACAACGAAAATGCAGTTCATTTTGAGCAATTTATCACGGAGACTGGGTGCTACAAACTTGGTATGCATAAACTTTGCACTATATAGAATATAAGTTCACCTTACTGTCAGTGGAAAGTTATATGTTCAACTTTTGTGTTACCCGTGCAAAATCGTGATCTTTTAAATTATTGTGTATAAGTATTATTTGCCTTAAAATGTTCAACATCTTTCAATACTTTATACCCACTTTAACCATTTAAATCCCTAGGTGATACTTTATACCCACTTTAACCATTTACATCCCTAGGTGATACTTTATACCCACTTTAGCTATCTACATCCCTAGGTGATACTTTATACCCACTTTAACCATCTATATCCCCAAGTGATACTTTATACCCACTTTAACCATCTACATCCCTAGGTGATACTTTATACCCACTTTAACCATCTACATCCTTAGGCGACACTGTATTCTGTCTGTGTGATGAGGGTTATTCCATCATAGCGAGAATAGACAAAATCTGGACAGACAGAACGTAAGTTAAAAGTTTTCAAATGACAGTTTTGTTTGATGTTCTATTTGTTAATATAGCAAGAAGTGTCATACTTATAATGACAAAACCACCTTCTAGGGGAGTGACATATTTCTGTGGGTCGTCGTTCATCCCTCCAGATGATACCCAGCATCTACCCACGCACATGTTTTATGACAAGGAAGTGTTTCACATTGCCATGGAAGAAGTACACAGAATGTGTGATATTGAGGGAAAATGCTTCGTGTTGCCAATCAGGGAATATGTCAGATGTAAGTATTACACAAAATGTCAGATGTAAGTACTACACAAAATGTCAGATGTAAGTACTACACAAAATGTCAGATGTAAGTACTACACAATATGTCAGATGTAAGTACTACACAAAATGTCAGATGTAAGTACTACACAAAATGTCAGATGTAAGTACTACACAAAATGTCAGATGTAAGTATTACACAATTTGTCAGATGTAAGTACTACACAATATGTCAAATGTAAGTACTACACAATATGTCAGATGTAAGTACTACACAATATGTCAAATGTAAGTACTACACAATATGTCAGATGTAAGTACTACACAATATGTCAGATGTAAGTACTACACAATATGTCAGATGTAAGTACTACACAATATGTCAGATGTAAGTACTACACAAAATGTCAGATGTAAGTACTACACAATATGTCAGATGTAAGTACTACACAAAATGTCAGATGTAAGTACTACACAATATGTCAGATGTAAGTACTACACAATATGTCAGATGTAAGTACTACACAAAATTTCAGATGTAAGTACTACACAATATGTCAGATGGAAACATTAAAAATACTTTCAATGAACACTATCGTTGGAAGAAAGTTTTAAAGCAAATGTTTACGACTTTTAGCACGAATGACATTTTGCTTTCTAAATGATGAAATGACCATTGATCGTATGTTTCCATTCATAAAGATCGAGCAACTGATGTTCCTGAAGAGGACGTTTTTCTTTGCGAGTCCAGATATGATGAGGACGACGGGGGACATTATAGGAAATTGAAGGGCCTAAAGGTACTTCGAGTGATATGTATCAACTAGTGCGCCTGTGGTACAAAACTGTCAATGTTTTTGCTAAAGTATTTTTACGTGAATGACGTCACCACGAAGGAAATTTGTGTTTATAGAGACCGACTTTATCAACAAATGTTTACGAGGAAGAATTCTATTTCTTTGAAGAACACTTGAATCCTAATAAGGTAAATTTTACATATTATGTCATGTACACATGAGTCGCGTGCTTTAAGTCACGTGATTACTTTCTTAGTGCTATTTGTTTTGAGTGTAAGTGGTCTACGTCTGTTTGTCATGTGACCATTGCTCACGTTCTATCACGTGCTTAAAGTGTATGTCACGTGATTATTTACATGATTTATGTAAATGAAATGAAATATTTATTTTCCATCAGAGACCTTCGCCCTTACTTGTTAAAAATTTGAGTGATTTAAATCGTGGAGATCGTATTGTTTCTCCATCTTTGTCTGCTGATGATTCAGAAAGCGGAAAGGTTTGTTACAAAATCCGTCGTTTTCACATTACTAGTTCTATATAACTTTGTACGCACGGAAAAACATTGGGCTCAACAATATTGATAAATGAATTTCTCCATACTTTGAAACTTCGAGAGCGAGAGGAAACTTTGATGTTTTACCTTTTAGAAATAACAATAATGTGAAACTGTATGTATTGATGATTGGATTGAGCTCAGATCGGTTTGCACAGGCTAATGCAAATTCGCTTATTGACCAATCAGGTCACGCGTTTGATTGTTGTTATTTTACAAAGCGTTATGTTAGCGAATGAGGTTTTGGCCAATCAGCGTACCGTACAGTATTTAGAAATACTGTATTATAATATAATTTTACTAAATATAAGATTATGTATGGATTTCTTTGGATAAAGACTTAGATGAACATGAACTCGTAGGCAAGCCTTTTTCGTTTTTTATTCATTCACTTGGACTCTCAAACATTTATTTTTTGAAATATCATTACAGAACTTGTGCATTTATTGATATCGAATGGTTTTGGCATTTAGAATTGGAGTGTGTCGTCTCGTGCTATGTTATAACAATCACAAAACAATTTTACATAATCTGTGAGAAACAATTGTTTTTCTTTACATCTTTCAGTCGGCAAAGAAACGATCGCGGGCTCAATCTGGATTTCTTTTGTACTCTGCGGAAAGACGTGGAGCCTTAAGAAAGCAATACCCTGATTACGGCTTCGGAGATATCAGTAGACTCGTTGGAACAGAGGTAGGGTATATAATGATATTGCGTTGAAGCTACTATTATTATGTGTTGATTACATGGGGAGAGCGATATCAGTAGACTTTTTGGGACGGAGGTAGGGTATATAATGATATTGTGTTGAAGCTACTATTATGTGTTGATTACTTGGGGAGAACGATATCAGTAGACTTGTTGGGACGGAGGTAGGGTATATAATGATATTGTGTTGAAGCTACTATTGTGTGTTGATTACATGGGGAGAGCGATATCAGTAGACTTGTTGGGACGGAGGTAGGGTACATAATGATATTGTGTTGAAGCTACTATTGTGTGTTGATTACATGGGGAGAGAGATATCAGTGGACTTGTTGGGACGGAGGTAGGGTACATAATGATATTGTGTTGAAGCTACTATTATGTGTTGATTACTTGGGGAGAACGATATCAGTAGACTTGTTGGGACGGAGGTAGGGTATATAATGATATTGTGTTGAAGCTACTATTATGTGTTGATTACTTGGGGAGAGCAATATCAGTAGACTTGTTGGGACGGAGGTAGGGTACATAATGATATTGTGTTGAAGCTACTATTGTGTGTTGATTACATGGGAGAGAGATATCAGTGGACTTGTTGGGACGGAGGTAGGGTACACAACGATATTGTGTTGAAGCTACTATTATGTGTTGATTACATGGGAGAGCGATATCAGTGGACTTGTTGGGACGGAGGTAGGGTACATAATGATATTGTGTTGAAGCTACTATTATGTGTTGATTACTTGGGGAGAACGATATCAGTAGACTTGTTGGGACGGAGGTAGGGTACATAATGATATTGTGTTGAAGCTACTATTATGTGTTGATTACTTGGGGAGAGCGATATCAGTAGACTTGTTGGGACGGAGGTAGGGTACATAATGATATTGTGTTGAAGCTACTATTGTGTGTTGATTACATGGGGAGAGAGATATCAGTGGACTTGTTGGGACGGAGGTAGGGTACACAACGATATTGTGTTGAAGCTACTATTATGTGTTGATTACATGGGGAGAGCGATATCAGTGGACTTGTTGGGACGGAGGTAGGGTACATAATGATATTGTGTTGAAGCTACTATTATGTGTTGATTACTTGGGGAGAACGATATCAGTAGACTTGTTGGGACGGAGGTAGGGTACATAATGATATTGTGTTGAAGCTACTATTATGTGTTGATTACTTGGGGAGAGCGATATCAGTAGACTTGTTGGGACGGAGGTAGGGTACATAATGATATTGTGTTGAAGCTACTATTGTGTGTTGATTACATGGGGAGAGAGATATCAGTGGACTTGTTGGGACGGAGGTAGGGTACACAATGATATTGTGTTGAAGCTACTATTATGTGTTGATTACTTGGGGAGAACGATATCAGTAGACTTGTTTGGACGGAGGTAGGGTACATAATGATATTGTGTTGAAGCTACTATTATGTGTTGATTACTTGGGGAGAGCGATATCAGTAGACTTGTTGGGACGGAGGTAGGGTACATAATGATATTGTGTTGAAGCTACTATTATGTGTTGATTACTTGGGGAGAACGATATCAGTAGACTTGTTGGGACGGAGGTAGGGTACATAATGATATTGTGTTGAAGCTACTATTATGTGTTGATTACATGGGGAGAGCGATATCAGTAGACTTATTGGGACGGAGGTAGGGTACATAATGATATTGTGTTGAAGCTACTATTGTGTGTTGATTACATGGGGAGAACGATATCAGTGGACTTGTTGGGACGGAGGTAGGGTACATAATGATATTGTGTTGAAGCTACTATTATGTGTTGATTACATGGGGAGAGCGATATCAGTAGACTTATTGGGACGGAGGTAGGGTATATAATGATATTGTGTTGAAGCTACTATTATGTGTTGATTACTTGGGAGAGCGATATCAGTAGACTTGTTGGGACGGAGGTAGGGTACATAATGATATTGTGTTGAAGCTACTATTGTGTGTTGATTACATGGAGAGAGAGATATCAGTGGACTTGTTGGGACTGAGGTAGGGTATATAATGATATTGTGTTGAAGCTACTATTATGTGTTGATTACATGGGGAGAGAGATATCAGTGGACTTGTTGGGACTGAGGTAGGATATATAATGATATTGTGTTGAAGCTACTATTATGTGTTGATTACATGGGGAGAGAGATATCAGTGGACTTGTTGGGACGGAGGTAGGGTATATAATGATATTGTGTTGAAGCTACTATTATGTGTTGATTACATGGGGAGAGCGATATCAGTGGACTTGTTAGGACGGAGGTAGGGTACATAATGATATTGTGTTGAAGCTACTATTGTGTAGTTGATTACATGGGGAGAGCGATATCAGTAGACTTGTTGAGACGGAGGTAGAGTACATAATGATATTGTGTTTAAAGCTACTATTGTGTAGTTGATTACATGGGGAGAGAAAATACTATGACCTCAATAAGACCAACCCGAAACCGATTTTTTATAGTGTATCACAAGACATTTTTTTGAGCAGCTGATCCGAATGCTGTAAACCAATAAAGTTTTTGTATAATTATATATAAATCCGAATAATTATAAAGATTGTTGGATTTTGAGGACATAATGAACTCGAGCTAAACCCCTAACCCTTCGGCTAACCTTAACAAATCCATTAATTTATTGATAACTGAAAAAAACTTATTGGAACTTGCATTAAACACGCCACAACCGATTTTCATTTTTAACATTTCATCCAAGTGGAAAAACCTTAGCCCTATGAATTTCATTTTTAACATTTAATCCAAGTGGAAGAACCTTAGCCCCATGAATTTCATTTTTAACATTTAATCCAAGTGGAAGAACCTTAGCCCCATGAATTTCATTTTTAACATTTCATCCAAGTGGAAGAACCTTAGCCCCATGAAGAAAGAAGAATGGGAATCGCGTAGTATCAACAACTCTATAACTCGATCTCAGTCTTCCATCACTACTTCTTCACCTGCCGCGTCCATCTATCCCGTAATGGTGTACGAATGTCTCTGGGAAGGATGTGATTATCAATATGAAGATCTTAACGAGCTAATGATACATCTCCTGGAAAGCGGAGGTCATTTAGTCAAGTTGGGTGAGTGAAGAATCGTCGAGGATAATAGGATACATTAGGGGGTAGTAGAATAGAAGTCATGTTATACAGAAAGTCTACGTCTAAAACAATTTAAACGAGTTGGATGAAACAGGTGTAAATGAGGTGTGGTAGGTAGGAATAAATAGGGATAACTGTTTACATTTTTTTAAACATGGGGTTTGTCATTGTAGTTTGCATTGTGAGGAAGGGAACGAGTTGGGATGGATGGGGATCAATCAAGGATACATGTTTGTACTTTTATAGAAGATGGCACATGTCCGTGTAAATGGCGTGGCTGTGAAAATGTGAAGAGAGGAATGAGGTATGTTCTTTTTGCATTTTTCTTGATTGTCATCTTCCATCTTATTATGTGTAAATTTTTGACCAGCAATTGTGATAACTTTGCCAAATGGTGTTTTTTGTTGTTGATGCTGTGTTGATGTAGACCGTTCAACACTTTGACGAAACTCATAAGACATTGTCGTGAAGTACATTTGAAAGCTCCCCCGAGGCGCGTGGAACTCCACGAACGTAGCAAGTAAGTCAATTTTCGATGCATTCGGATCTTCCATGTTGTCTATTATATTTATTGGTGACAATCCTCGCCGTTTTTAAAATGAAATGATTTGCTAAATGATTTATCTTTGTATTTCCTTGTTTAACGTCGAATGAATGTTCGATTTCACATTTTTCTAGGAATTACTTTCCAAGAAATCAGGCTGCCGTACAGCCCGAACATCTCCCTCCTGAACCCGTATCGAAAAATCAGAATGTGGTAACCGCTGCTACCAACCAGCAAGCTTTTATTGGTGTCGTACCCTCACCAACGCCCAGTCAAGTTATGGCGACTGGTGTAGTTGGTATGAGCCCAGTATTATTAGATCAACAATTTGCCAACGTTTTGAGAATGCCAGCACCTGTTATCCCACAAAGTAAGCAAAAAAAAAACATTCTTACTCGATCCCAACATGTTGACTCAACATTGTTTTGCGTTAGTTTAGTTACATGTTGGACCTTAAAGTGATAACACATAGGATCATTGAATAAAATATTCCACGACGCATAGCAACTGCGTCTATACAGCTACATATAGGGTTCAGCGACCGGATAAATTATTACAATACACGTTGCAGAGTGCGCATGCTTTCGCTCAACATTTTTGTGTGTGGTGTTCAAACGCGTTGAGCAATGTTGAGTTACGCTTTGGTGATCACGAAATTGCTGAGCGCTGTTGAGTGGAAAGTTTGAGCAAGTTCAATCTTTTCTCAATACCGCTCATTACCACTCAACTCTTCTCAACGTTGTGTGCAACTGCTCTGAACATGTCGAATCTTCAATGTAGAGCGCTGTTGAGTGGAAAGTTTGAGTTAGTTCAATCTTTTCTCAACACCGCTCAATACCACTCAACTCTTCTCAACATTGTGTGCAACTGCTCTGAACATGTCGAATCTTCAATGTAGAGCGCTGTTGAGTGGAAAGTTTGAGCAAGTTCAATCTTTTCTCAACACCGCTTAATGCCACTCAACTCTTCTCAATGTTGTTTGCAACTGCTCTGAACATGTCGAATCTTCAATGTAGAGCACTGTTGAGTGGAAAGTTTGAGTAAGTTCAATCTTTTCTCAATACCGCTCAATACCACTCAACTCTTCTCAACATTGTGTGCAACTGCTCTGAACATGTCGAATCTTCATGAAGAGCGTATGTTGAGTCAACATGTTGAGAGCGATTGCATGTAGCCTTTGTCTGCCGCACTTAAGGGCGTCCGTCTTGTGTCTAATAGTCATTGTGATGACGTCATCATACTTCAACCTATGGCGTTGTTATATTTGACAGATATGATGAATGTATCCAATTCCGGTCAAGAAAGTCAATTGGGAACACCTCAAAACATTCCCATCAGACCCACGGCTATGATCAGCGGTGCGGCTCATGGTAATCAATTTGCACAGATGTCTTCATTGGGTATAAATGCCAAAGTGTAGGATCAATTGCTTTTTGAGACATGCTCTTAATTTAAAAAATTCTTTAGCTTCAACAAGTATGATTCAACAACAGTTCGTGAACACGATACAACCATATCCACAAGTATATCAGCAACAAGATCCCTTATTGACGCCTTTCACCTCAAATATCCCGTCGACTCTGTCTCCACAACAAATTCAATTGTCACAACAAAGAACTCAAGTTCCCGCACAGAATTCATCATTTTCAATGCAGAAATCGCAACCTTTAGATACGCAAACGACAGAGGAACAAGTAAGGATATGTATGGATAAAGCATGATATAAATGTGTTCTAGTGTATCTTATCATTCCTATAAGATGTAACCGAACGTTTTACTTTGTTTTCGTTTGTTTCCCGGTACTCATCTGACAATATGCTTCATTTTAGATGGCCCCATTGTTTCATAATCCTCCACCTCGACAGCAAAAGCTTCGTCATTCTGATGCATATCTCAGGTAGCTCAATACGTCACTGAATCATTGATCTCCATAACTTTTACTGGATGTTGCATGACTAGCGTTGTTTTGTCCTTTCGTTTGCCCTTAATTGTTTGCATAGTAAGTTTTTAACACCTAGTTCACTCCACTTACCATTTTGATGTTTAGGTGTTAGCTGGTATGAGTAAGGGGTGGCCTGGGCACCAAAACTGTTCCTTGGGTCGAGATTAGGATTCATGTACCTGACATCCTAAGCTGACCATCCCCTCTCGACTAACACACCGATATGGTGGAAATAACGATCGACATAAATAAACAGTCGACAACAACAATAGCAAAAACATTTTTCACTTCACTCAATTTTGCTTTTCTGCTTACTTTTATAAGCTCTTACCATCGCGTTACAAATGGTTCTTATTGACTCTTGAGCTTACTCCTCATATACCCCTTTGGCTGCCTGCTGCGCTGACGTGTATGCATCTCTTTACTCCTCATATACCCCTTTGGCTGCCTGCTGCGCTGACGTGTATGCATCTCTTTACTCCTCATATACCCCTTTGGCTGCCTGCTGCGATGACGTGTGTGCATCTCTTTACTCCTCATATACCCCTTTGGCTGCCTGCTGCGATGACGTGTGTGCATCTCTCGTCACCTAGTTGTTAACTTTGCCTACCCTATCCTCATTAAATAGTTACTGATGTATTACTGTTGTTTGCCTTAGATATATTGAAGGTCTGCGTGATGGAACGCCACATTTGAGCAACTGGAACCCGAACAAACCCGATGTATCCAGGCTTACTCCCCAACAACAATCGCAACTGCCAGCTCAATGGCTGGGATCTGCTTACTATCCACATTCATCCACTGTGGATGCCCTGTGGGCCCTCCGTAAGCACATGTTGAACGACACGCTAAAACTAGCTAAATTTTCGCAAAATACGGCTGTCTAAGTAGGCATTTCAGTGAATATGCTAGTTTGGTTTTTTGTATTATAGATTGTTGAAAAACCATTTCGTTTGGATTCTATTTATAGTTGAAATTTGTTTTATTCGTGACGTCTTTTATTATCACTTTGCGTTCGTGACTAATTCTTTTTTATTAAAAGTTATCTGGAAGATATGCGCCTTCATTTGCATAAACGCAAATCATATTGTTATATGAATAATTAATTTTCCCATTCATGTAATACGTGGAAGAAAACAACATGGCGGCTATATCCAATTACCGTTCGTATACTGGTGAGTAAATTTCGTAGCTTGAATCCTATTGAAGATAGCTTTTAGCGGCAGGGAGCGAATCAAAAAGCTACCTGATTCAAATGACGTCCATTTATCCTTCATTATTTTTCAAAGATTGTTAAGTAGGTCAATGTAGGGCACGTGTAAAGATGACTCAGTGAAATATAGTGTCACGTGCATGTCACGAACGAAATAAAACAACTTCGGGGCTCTGCCTTCTGTTGTATGATGATTTTTTAAGTAGTTAAGTTTGTGTTCGTTAAAATGGTCGATCGTTCACTTTATCCAGCTTCATTTCCATCAAGAAGTCTTGTGAACACTCCGGTGTGCTTAGCTATGGTCGGCTTACCCGCTCGTGGGAAGACTTTCATCGCTAGAAAACTGGCAAGATATTTGAACTGGATTGGAATCGACACGAAAGGTGCTTGGCTTTTGCCTATAATTCATTTAGTAAAACTTCATGCAGATGCAAACTCCTTATGTATCCATAATTTCGAGTGTTGAGCCGTTTTGGCCTCTCAACAACATCAAAAGGTCACTAATAATGATTAATTGTATTTGTGTCTGATCAACGTTGTATAGAATAATATGTTTAGAATAGCATAGTTAAAATAAAACAGAGTTTGGGATAATCTATTTTTATGTTGCTAATTGCAGTCTTCAGTGTCGGCAATTACAGAAGAGAACTGTACAAATCTCAAGCGACGCACGAGTTTTTCGGTCCCAATAACGCAGAAGGCTTAGCGATGAGAGAGTAAGTTACAATTTATTGTAAATATGTTGAAGTTTAAGTTGGTTCATTCTTTAAATATATGTGTATGTGTAATTGTTTAAAAATAAAGTTTCTCCGGATTTTATAAATAATTTTATTAAATTTTTTAAAATTTTATTAAAATTATTTATAAAATAAGGAGAAACTTTTATTCTTAAACAATATAATGCCTGGATTACCAATTTTTAAACGTATATATGTAATTATATTTCTCAGACGCTGTGCAAGATTGGCCTTGAATGATGTTGCCATCTGGTTGAATGGTATAGGTCAAGTTGCAGTAAGTGTTTATGTTAAGTACACATTTTTACATGTAAGATGTCATGTAAATTATATTGATCTTTTAGATTTATGATTCAACAAATGGCACAAGGGATCGAAGAGATGTAGTCATTCAGTTTTGTAAGAAAAATTCTTTCAAGGTACATAGCCACTTAATGTGTAATAATATTAGCAGTCTTTGACTGACAGACATGGGCTTTCATTTCAGCTGTTGTTTATTGAATCTTATTGTGATGACCCAGCAATTGTTCATTCAAACATTATGGTAAGACATGTGTTGATGGCCATAATTTCTTTATAAGGAAGATGTTCATCATATTTGAATGTTGTTAATGAGGAAGGAGATGTATGTCATAGTTAAATGTTGTTTTCAAAAGAGGGAAGTATTTATACCATAGTTGAATGTTGTTTATGAAGAGAGAAATGTATACCATAGTTAAATGTTGTTTATGAAGAGGGACATGTATACCATAGTTAAATGTTGTTTATGAAGAGGGAGGTGTATACCATAGTTAAATGTTGCTTATGAAGAGAGAGATGTATACCATAGTTAATTTTGCTTATGAAGAGAGAGATGTACACCATAGTTAAATGTTGTTTATGAAGAGGGACATATATACCATTGTTGAATGTTGTTTATGAAGAGGAGATGTACACCATAGTTAAATGTTGTTTATCACAAAGGAGATGCATTCCATATTTGAACATTATTTATCGAGAGGGAGATGATATGTATTACACAGTTAAGTGTTATATAGAAAAAAAGAGTAGTTTTTTACATGGAGATGTTGTATCTTACATATTCTAGCTCCCTGTAAGTTGTAAGGCATTGCAGTAAGAAGTACATAAGCCATATGTTATAGGAAGTTAAGGTGACCAGTCCAGATTATCGAAACATGTCACCAACAGAAGCATGTGAAGATTTCAAAGCAAGAATCAAGCTTTATGAGTCTGAATACGAGGCTCTCTCTTTGTCCAAAGATGATCAGGTTCCATTCCTCAAAGTTGTCAACACAGGAAAAAGATTTTTTGTGAACCGAGCAGAAGGTGAGTTATAATTGTTTTGCATGGTGTAGTTTACTATGAAAACAGTTATTTGCTTCCCATGTAGGTTATGTGGAGAGCAAAGTGGTTTATTACATGATGAATATTCATGTTACTTCAAGATCAATTTATTTAACGAGGGTATGAGGATTATTATGCGTTGCTTGTGTATTTACTACCGTGAAATTGGCACCACACTCAACACAACAGTTGAATGTGATGATGAATGTTGTGATGAGTGTTGTGTTGAATGTGGTGCCAATTTCAAGGTAGTTGTGTATTTGTCTGTTGCCATTCCTGCATATCATTGTTGTGAAATATCCCGGTCCTCATCTTTGACATCCTTGATATTGTATGGATATTGAATATGTTATCAAATATGTAGTGGAATGTAGTCGAACTTAAGAAGAATTTCCTCTCATTCACTTTTAAAGTTTTTATCAATTAATTTCACTTAATGTGCAGCACGGTGAGAGTGAATTCAACCTAAAAGGTAAAATTGGAGGAGATTCGGACCTATCACCTAATGGAAAACAAGTTAGTTTTTTTGTTTCATTATTCTGTTCCACCTCTGACGTTTTTGACATATAAATATTTCTTGCTGTAGTTTTCTCAAGTTCTTGGGGATTTTGTAAATAAACAGAAGATTGAAAATCTTAAGGTAGAACTTGGATACTATTCAAAATCGAGGAAAATTTATCAATTACTTTACACTTGTTTTATTTACCATCCTCCTTTGTTAGGTTTGGACAAGCCAGCTGAAGCGAACAAGTCAATCTGCGCAATGCATCAAAGCACCGATTGAAAGATGGAAAGCTTTGAATGAATTGGATGCTGTAAGAATAATTGAAAATTGTTTTATGATTTTATATTGTTGGTAATTTTTGCCAACACTCAAGTCTGTACTTCACTTAATTTCCAATTTCTTTTGGCATGTGAGGCAAACTTTAAATTAGAATGAGATAATTGTGTGACACTTAGATATACATAAGCATTACTTTGGTACGTGCACTTATTGGTTTAACGCAGTGTGCGAATTTGTTCAGAAAAAACGATGTGCAATTTTTTTTGACAAAAGTATTTCTTTAGATGCATAATCAAATCGATATTACGTTAATTATTATATAGCGCTAATTGCTAAATTAATATTTTCAAACTTGAACAAATTCGTATGATTTACGACAGTGTTTTTGTTAAAACCGCTGATTTTTGCACATCGTTTGAAAAAGTGACGTGCAATTGTTTTCATTTTAGCTAAAACGATGTGCAAATTGCACATTGCACACCGTTAATTTGCACACTGGTTTATTCGCACACTGGGCTGTTGCTTGTTCATTAGGTGATTTTGATTGTTTAGCACATGGTGATTAAAATAGGTTTATAATTCATTGCAGAGTAAGGATGACTTTGAAACATGGTTTTCACTTGGCATTGTATTTGCTTTCATAGTGATCCGTTAAATTGCCATCCACATCTTTCCTAGTTATTAGATGAAGTATTGTGCTTTCATATCATTGACCAAGAAAATTCCAATCAAAAAGTTACTTCGATTATAAGTATTTTAAGACCAAGGGCCGGTTGCACGAAGCCTGGATAGCGTTATCCATTGGATAGCGAAAATTTTCAACAAAGAAAAATCGTTAAATGAAGATATGATCTTCGCACTTAGCTGGACAATTTCAATTACCGCACTGCATAAAAACATTCAAAGAAAAATCGTGCTGCTACGAAATTTTGGAAAGAAAAAGTGTTTGTTACGACAAAGAAATTTTGTAATCTTCAAAGCAATATTTTATTTCAATGATTGCACAGTTCAAATCGTACATTTTTCTTTTATAACAGATTTTATGAACGTTGAGAAAAATTTGCTATCCAGTGGATAACGCTATTTGACCTTCGTGCAACCAGCCCCAGGACAGTACTTTTAAAAAAACATCAATTTTAAAAGAAGTGTAAGAGGTTATACACTGAACAACGATATTACAATACCTTTGTGTCACTCATTTAAGGGTGTCTGTGATGGTATGACGTATGAGGAGATACAAGAAAAATACCCAGAAGACTTTGCAAGACGAGATCAAGACAAGTTTCACTATCGCTACAAAAGAGGAGAGGTATGTCAAAAGTTCTTATTTGCATTTTATTTCTTGGGCAAAATTGAAAGTAAATACCCTCAGCTCCAATGGCTTGTTTTCAATTGACGTAAGAGCGGCGATGTTGGTTGGTTACTCTGAAGCACGGAAGCTCATCAGTGCATGAATTCAACAGAAAAATTTTCATTGTATGGCGTTTTCAAGTAACACGGGGGACAGTATGAACACTTTATGTTTGGTTATACTCTAGACCATTGTTAACTCCTTAGAACATATGAGAAATATCGACTTTGTATTGAGTTTTATATGTAAACTTAAGGTTTGTATGTGAGGACAATGGTTCATATCCTCCGGAAATCATTGAATTGTTATCATATTCAGGGGGGTTGTTGTAGATCAATTTGTAATGGCACATTTTCGTTCTCGCTGGACATTTATATTACTCCGTACTTTATATGTTTCCTAAACGGCATTATACCAAGCTATTTCCCTTTTTTTACAGTAAAGGCAATTAAACATGTAAAGATGATATGTTTGTATTTCTCTTTGCAGTCCTATGAAGATATTGTGATTCGTTTGGAACCCGTTATTATTGTAAGCTCATTTGCTAAGACTTTATTAAACAAATTTTCTTGATCTCACGTGTATGTTCGTTTACTTTTTTCTTCTTTAAGGAGCTAGAAAGAGAGCAAAACGTTTTGGTTGTATGTCATCAGGTAGATATGTAATGCTACGGCTAAGCTCTTGTTTATTTTGCTAATATGAAGAAACAAGTTGGACCAAGTTAAATATCACTTCAATAAATTAAAGAATTGAAGCGAGCGAATTGCCAACCTTCAGTATTAACATAAATTTTTATATGACGCATTTGTTTAAGGATTTCTGTTAAAAGGTTCTCCACCGTTGCTTTATTCATGTGATTGGTCAACCACTTGTACAACGGGCGTAGCTATTTTTACACGTAGGTCTTTCTCACCAATCGTTTTATTTTTTAGGCTATTATGAGATGTCTTTTGGGATATTTTCTCGAAGTATCCAAGGAAGAATTGCCTTATATAGCCGTGCCTCTGCACACGGTTTTCAAACTCACTCCTATCGCTTACGGTAAGAAATGTTCACATGTTAAATGAACGAAAATCTTTTTCGTTCAAAAATGTTTCGGTGTGCTTGAGTCATCGTAATGTATTTTCAAGGTTGTAAAGTCGAAAAGTTTCCACTTGGTATTGGAGCGGTAAACACGCAACGTGAGCGACCGAAGGTAAAAAATAATGTCTTTTTTGAATTCCTTACTTCCTGGAATACTAGTCTTGTTAAAACCAATTCCTCCGAGATCCAAATCCTTTGAAACTATGGAAGAGTCTCGTACATAGATTGTTTCCACGTCTTTCTTGCGGGAAGGCTCCGTAAAATCCCATGTATTTTTGTCAATAGTTTTTTGTTTTATTCGAAAGTTACCTAATAATTTTTATTTAGTGATGTATTTTATACAGAATGTGCAGGTTGGCAGAAAATCTGAAGACGCTTTGGTGACCGTACCACCACATCGTAACTAACTGGAAGAACCAATGATAGCGAAGATTGAAGTGAAGTCGCCACTATCATTGATGGTAATAATTTTGTTTACAATCGTTTTGTATGTAATTATGCATTGTGTATTTTATATTTATTTCTTCGATAATTTTGTGGCATTTTAAATGTCGTAACTTTTCAATGGGCTGAAGTTTGGTATCTCTTGTTTCATAGCTGTCTTTTAGCTTTTTTATGTAATCTTAAAATTCAGATATTTATACTGTACGTAGCACAGGAAGACTATTTGCTTATTTATAACTTATTATGGAGGATAATTTTGTAAAAAGTTCATTTTGAATTATATGTCATAAACTATAACGGCATGTTTCACGCGAGAGGAATTTATCTTTCAATGTCAAAATTTGGGTTTTAAATTTTTTTACGTCTATCTTTTACAGTTTGTATATTTCTTATAAATGGCCTCAATGTTGACGTCACTAACAACGTCTTATAAAAACATCATTTGCATTTCTTATAAATGACGTCATTATTTTAGTGCCTAGGCCCCGTAAATTCTCTCGGTTGGGGAGCAAAGTAGCTTGAGTTTGAGAGGCCAGTCTTTGATGAGTGCGGAAAGATGGGAATCTTTATTAAATATTCAAAAGATCAAATAAAAGTATTATTTCCTTTTGAGCAGCAGGTCATGTTAGATTATCATATACAATATTTACCACCGTAGTATTGTCGAATATACACAGAAATGATCTCAAATTCCTCGGACGATGAAAGCGACGATGGTAGCGAGCCTAAAGAAAATGAACCAACTCTTATTCAAGATATTACAACAAGGTTACAAGATAGCCCAGTTTCTTCGCTATATCACAGTGAAATCGACGACGAACATGATGTAGAAAAGAAGGAGAAGCTAATGCTTTACGTTTTCGTTTCGCGTTGTATTGCACATCCTTTCAACGCCAAGCAACAAAATGACATGACCCGAAGGCACGTCAGAATTACGATGGAAGACTTGCTTGTAATAAAACAACGTTTTGAGCAATTCCTTAGTGGCGAAACCACTATAGAAAGTGACAAGGCCTTTCACGTTGCAGTAAAGTTTTACTACGATTCTATCTTGTGCAGTGACCGTATTTTGAGAATGATAAAATATCGAAGTGCGACGGCCTATGATTTTCGTGAGGTGTTTAAAAGTTGTATAGAGAATCGTGTCCGTAATGTGCCAAGTGGTTTAACAGTGGAGACCATTTTGAATTCATGGATGACCAAGTTTGATAAAATATACAGAGGCGACGACCGAACAACACTTTCAGGAACATACCATCCTTGTCAACCGCATCCTCTGAGCGAAACGATTTTAAACAAAGATCAGTTGTACGAAATGTTTCAGAAAATTTTGGAAGTGAAGAAGTATGAACACGCAATATTATACAACGCTTGTCAGGTAAGAAATGTACGTGGCTCAGACGTGGTCATTCATTTACAAAAAACATATCTGTCTGCTTTGCTTAGACAGTTTAACAAAACAGCATTCAATATCTTGGAATGTTTTTTGATAACTGTAAGTGAGTTTGCAAGTCAATTTTGAGCTTTGGTGGCAACTAGGTGACAATTACCAGTAAAGGTTTTTATGAATTTAATTTGACCAAGGGTTAAATAATATCTGCAAAGTGATTTTATTATTTGGTGGTATGTGTAGCCAAGTGATAACTCCTAGCTTGTAAAGGAAATGATATTTTTTGAGATCAATTTAAGACATTAAAGATGTTAATGTGTTTGCAACAGTTGGCTTATGCAAAATGAGGAGATACTGTAGAGCAGATCAGTGCACATGCTCAATAGTCTGTAAAATGTCTCCTCATGTTGCCTAGTGCAAACACAAAAAATTCTTTATTTCTTTTATAAAATGACAATATAACGAAACAGATAAATTTAAGACAAATGTTTTAATTTTTCCTGTAACATGTGTTCATAATTGATTTGCAAACTTTAGCTATCTTCAATTACTTAAATGTATGAGCTCCTGCGGTAGAGCTGAGATCTGTTTGAAAACTCCACTATCAGATTACCCAGCACTTGTTGTATTGTTGCAATATTATAAATAGCAAACTTATGTTTTCTAATGGTCAACTAGTTGGACAATGCCGATGAACAAGCTGCGTGTATCAGACGAGAACTCCAGGGCAGAATGGATTTGTTACAAAAAAAACATAAGGTAACTATTTAAGTCGCTATGCATGTTGCAATCTTCTTGTCTTGAAAGAAATATTTCAGTCTTAAACATGGAATGTTGTTATATTTTGTAGAATTTTCCATTGTTTGTACATAAGTCAATGAAAGCGAACTACATTGAAGAACAAAGGAGACAAATCAATCAATTAAAAACAAACTTAGACAGCTTACCTATTTTAAATATCAAAGAAAGACCTAAGTATGTTAAGAAGCACCAGTAAAATGTGTAATGTTTTGTTTTTTATCTTAAAGTACCTATATCAGTTTATGGTTTTCATTTTCGTTTGTTCACCCACCTTTACATTTCTACCCTTCTCTGTCCATGCATTACCCTCGTCCATCCACTCACCTTCACCTTTCTAAACTTTTTCTGTTCACTCATCACCCTCATCCATCTACCCACCTTACTCTTCTAAACCTTTTCTGTTCACTCATCACCCTCATCCATCTGCCCACCTTACTCTTCTAAACCTTTTCTGTTCACTCATCACCCTCATCCATCTGCCCACCTTACCCTTCTAAACCTTTTCTGTTCACTCATCATCCTCATCCATCTACCCACTTTACTCTTCTAAACCTTTTCTGTCCACTCATCACCCTCATCCATCTACCCACCTTACCCTTCTAAACCTTTTCTGTTCACTCAACACCCTCATCCATCCACCCGGTGTGCGAATTAGTTCAGAAAAAACGATGTGAAATTTTTTGACAAAAATGTTTCTTTAAAGGCATAATCAAATTGATATTACGTTAATTATTGTATAGCGCTAATTGCTAAATTAATATTTTCAAACGTGAACAAATTTATATGATTTACGACAGTGTTTTTCGTTAAAACCACTGATTTTTGCACATCGTTTGAAAAAGTGATGTGCAATTGTTTTCATTTTAGCTAAAACGATGTGCAAATTGCACATTGCACACCATTAATTCGCACACTGATCCACCCACCTTCACCATTCTTCCCTTCTATTCATCCATTACTTTCATTCATCTTTCCTATCTTTTCGTTTCATACCACAAGTCGTCTTTTATCAAACGTCTTCATTAATTCACTTTACTTTCCTGATTCTCCCATCATTCATATTCATTTTACCATACATTACGTTTATTGCAATTGCTTGGCAATGAATGTTATCCATTTACTTCATGTAATTACTTTTTTACAGAGCAGGGATTTTTAATCATGATGCATCTGATGGCGAGAAACCTTTATCAACTTCTGATGTCGTTTTGTCATTTACAATTGAAGTTTTGATTGTTGAAGCAAAAGGGTTGAAGCTTCCTCCACAAAAGATCGTCTATTGCACAATGGAGGTAATGTCAAAATGGTAAAATGTTTTCATTGGTGGGTTTTCACATTGTTTAAATCAATTTTGGGGGTTTTTTTAAACAACAGGTTGAGGGTGGGGAAAAGTTTCAGACAGATCAAGCTGAGGCATCAAGGCCAAGGTAAATTGATTTTGGATTATTTATCTATTTTTATTTCAGTTGTTTTACTACACTATTCTTTTATGGTGTCTCGGTCACCAGAGTACTCTGAACCGTGAGTTATCCAGCTTGCAAGCTTGATTTAACAAATAAAAGATGTTTACTGTTTTTGCATAGGCTTATGCAAAGCGAGGAGACCTTTGGGAGAACTCGAGAGCAGATCAGTGTTGCACATGCTTGAGAGTTCTCACAAATGTCTCCGAGGTTTGCATAAGCCAGTGTAAACACGAAAAACATCTTATATTTCTTTTATAAAGTAACAATTATGCGAAAAAGACAAACATTTTAATTTTTTCCCTAAAATGTATTCATGATCGATTTGCAAATTCTTTTTGACTGATTGATTGCTTTGATTGATTTGATTGGTCGAGCTCAGATGTGATTTGCACAGTGTAATGCAACTCACAGCTCTAGACCAATCAGCGCACGCGTTTCATTGTGTTTATTTTATAATGTGCTATGAAAACATTAGGATGTTCACTCACTGTAAAAGAATTGTATTTCTAGAGCAGGGGTCTCCAAACTTTACAGCCAGAGGGCCACATGAACTTTCATCCAGCATGTTGAGGGCCAAAGAATATAAAAAATTTCCACGTTATCTTTCAGCTTTTTAAATTTCGCAATGTGCTTGAAACGGAAGTAGGAAGTTGGGAGAAAAATTGACGTAAGCCACTCTAGCTAGTTGGCATGCGACATAACGTGAACTTTCTGCACAAAGTTTATTTTGTTTAATAATATTATTATTTTTCTTAAGTGCCTCTGCGGGCCGGATTGATAGGCCCAACGGGCCGCATCTGGCCCGCGGGCCGTAGTTTGGAGACCCCTGTTCTAGAGAAATAAAAAAATGTTAATGGTCAGATAATTAAGCCCTGTTCGCACGAATAACCTACCCTGGTATTATTCAGGTCAAAATCAACCCGAGTTCAACCCAAGTTAATTTTTTTGCATGTAAACACTAAATCAGGTTTACCCTGGATTAAACTAAACCCGTCTCAAGATTAATTTTAAGCCAGGTTGATTTTAATCCCGTGTGAATAGTGTTTTACATCACTGCCAAATTGCAGCAGAGTACGCCATTGCATCAGTCTGCATGGCTGTGAATCTTTAGCTAAGTAGAAGCAACATTGATAGCATAACGATTGATTTTAGACGTGTAAATAATTTTCGGGATGTTTACATCGAGTTGTAGCTATTTTACAAACGTACAAAAGTTCTACTGCAAGCTCTAGTAGATATCGAATTATCACATACGAACTACGAGTGTATTGCTCTTCTTGAAAAATGAGCAAGGTCGGAACGCGCCCTGTGTTTTTTCCCCAGCTCTGCGTTTTTTCACGCGCTCTGCGTTTTTTCACGCGCTCTGTGTTTTTTCACGCGCTCTGGGGTTTTTTCACGCGCTCTGGTTTTTCACGCGCTTTCTTTTCACGCGCTCTGTTTTTCACTTTTTCACGCGCTCTTTTTTTCTTTTTTGATGGGATACCTTTTCATGGGATTACAAGGTTTACGACGACGCATCCTCTCCTGAAGTTAAAGTGAATTAATGTGTGAGAATACGGGTGTTCTTGCTTTTGATGATAAAGAACTAGCGAAGGTAAAAATTTTTGTATTGTACGTTGAATTGACGATAACCTGGCAAAATACAAGATAAAATGGTCTCCAAAAAACCTCATGTTGTAACTTTAAGATTCGAGTTATGTTAGCAGGAGACGTGATTTAAAAGCAATATTTTGACTTTATTTCGGCTTGTTAATGGCTTTGAAATAAAGTCAAAATATTCAAACTTGTCTTTGAGTGTACAAGTTGATATGTAAAGTGAGATGATTTTAAAATACTTAAGACCGCCTGCTGGAAAAGAAATCTTTATAAAACGTATCTCTAAAAATGAACCCAGTTTTTTACCTGTCAATATGTTTTTCACAGTTAACCTGTACTCCATATCCCGCGTTTACCGAAGAGCCAAGATGGTATGATGCCACACCTACGAAAGGATCTCCCATGGAGAAAATTCAACTAAAGATGAGAGTGAAGATGGATAAACCGCTGAACGTCAAGAGATGCGGGTATGTCTTATTCTGTGACTCTGTGCGTGGAAAGATTGGGTCTAGTTAAATTGTGACTCTGTGCGTAGAAAGATTGGGTCTAGTTATATTGTGACTCTGTGCGTGGAAAGATTGGGTCTAGTTAAATTGTGACTCTGTGCGTGGAAAGATTGGGTCTAGTTATATTGTGACTCTGTGCGTGGAAAGATTGGGTCTAGTTATATTGTGACTCTGTGCGTGGAAAGATTGGATCTAGTTAAATTGCTGGCTTCAAATTTTGGCGGGAAGTAGCCTTCATGCAACAGTAACAACTAGTTCCAGTTATATCGTCCATATTTACAACTAGTGCCAATCTTATCTTCAACTTTGGCAACTAGTTCCAGTCTTATTTCCTCGCCTCAAATCACACATAAGGTTATAAAAGTCAAATGAGATTTGGCATTTTCTATCTATTATAGAAACCTGTACTCCCTTGGGCGTCATGTTTGGAAAAGGTGGAAACAACGTTATTTTGTTCTTGTCCAGGTAAACATGTTTGTTTCAGGGGGGGAGGGTCGTTTATGCTTTGAAAACACTGAAAATATATAAAGTTCTTGGTATTTCACTAAATTAAAACAGAAACGAGCAGTGTATGAAAAGAAGGTTTTATCCTTAATGTATAGAAGAGGTACACAAATACACCTATCTATACACAAATGCACCTATCTATACACAAATGCACCTATCTATACACAAATGCACCTATCTATACACATTATCTTATCATAGGTAAATTAAATGAAAGGAGTGTATGAAAACAAAGAGTTTTGTAACCTTATATGTCCAATATGTATAGAAGAGTTACACAATGGTATCTCCATTCATACACAGACATGTACACTTTTATTATAGGAGAGCCAGTACACGTTCGTTTTATGCAGTTATCATAGAAAGAAAGGTGAACCACATGAGATGATTCAACTGGACGGCTACACTGTTGATTATATGGCACATCCTTGTGGTAATTAAAGTTTTACGCTATAATGGATTCACATTTTTATTTGTATGATAGAATTTTAAAAAAATCATGTCCTCGTTGACCATTACAGATCTTTAACGGCGGCGGTCAACCCCGTCCCCAGGCCCTTTCTTGCACTTAGCTGCGGTATTAACCCTACGCGAGTACAATCCGAGCAATTTATTCAGTGTTTATAGCAATTTTATGATTTTCCTGTTGAAATACGTTAGACTACTGTACATTTTAGTACGTGGATTTTTGACATTCATTACTGTGATATAGTTACAATACCTGGGATCGCGGAACGCATTGATAATTTGGGGTGCCAATATTCATAAATGCATGTTATACCTTTATTGGTTTCTGTCGAAATCAATTCTGATTAAGTATTAGAGCATTTGCGTAATCTCTAATCGGCAATATTGTCGGGCAGCCAGCTTGCAAATTTGGTCTTGTTATGCAAATTTTTTTGTGTTCACTTACTGCAAAACATTTATACATTTCCACATAAATGAATTATTCTGATGCTTTAAAGGTGCTCTGGCCTTTTGTTGCTTTTTTTTCCGGCTGTTCTTTGTTTGACGCGAAACACACAATATTTGAAAAATGCTGCTGAATTTTTTTTATTTGCCTATTGGTGGATTTTGTGAAAATCACTCCTGAAAACCTAACGGTGAAAGTGACATTTATAGTTTAGTGCCACTTACGCCTAAAGACTTGTTTTGCTTACATGAAGAATACGAAGGATGAAAGTGACATTTATAGTTGAGGGGCACTTACATCAAAACACTTATTTTGTTTAGATGTAGAATACGAAGGCGGGAAATATTTCTTCTGCTGTGTTAAAGAGGGTAACTCCGTCACGTTGTCGGCCGACGACGAAAACGACCGACAGATGTGGGTGCACAAGATTTCACAGGCCACTGGACAATCTCATCGACCCGTGGCCCCACAAACGATCGAATTAGGGACACCAAAGACGAACTCGCTAACGAAACTCATGGGAGATACAGATCGTGCTCGCAAATATGGTTTGCACGATGCGGTTTCTGCCGATCCCAATGCTGTTGACCAATATTCCTTGTTCAAGAAACTTCAGTATCTAACGTTAGAGCATCGTCTCAATGATTATTGCTCTTGTTTGGTACGTGAAGAAATTATGTGTGTTTCACACACGAAACTTCAGTTTCAGTTTGGATTATATTTTGATGTCTACTCTTTGCCGTACCATATCACGCTTTGTTTGTGAATTTCCGTTCTCTTTCTATCGTGGTTAAGAGATTTTTGAAAATGTGCTTTACTAAATCCTAAACACAATTGCTGATGGGTTTTTTTTGTAAATGCCAAGGTGCAGTGTGATAACTTAAGAAAATGACCCCCACTCTTTTTTTCAGGGGTGGTTTTCGCCTGGTCAGCAGTTTTTGTTGGACGAGTATTGTGCACGATACGGTGTTCGTGGATGTTATCGTCATCTTTGTTATTTGTTTGATCTTCTCGATAAAGCTGAATCTGGCATTATGGTTGATCCAACGTTGCTTCACTACAGTTACGCTTTCTGCGCCTCGCACGTTCACGGTAATAGGTGGGTGATTAAGTATAGGATTATCTTTTTCTGATCTTAATCCGTTTGAATCTTGTCGGTCATCGTGTCTTTTCCACTGCCATTTTTGTCTGATCTTATTTTAATTTTCCCATCTTCTTTATCTTAATACAACTATTTTGATCTTATTTTCTTGTTGCCTTTTTGTAATCATTTCCATCCTAACTTTCTCCGTTTTGATTCCCCTCATCCTATTACAATATTCTCGCCATTGTTTTCTAGTCCTCTCCATATTTGTATTTCTTCTTTTTTTTTATTGTTTTCGTATGATTATCTTTTCATCGCTACACGTACCCAAATCCTTGTTCATTTTGATGCGTTTTTTTTGACTGGAATTTCCTGTCCTGTCGCTTTTAACTTTTCTCTTTATCATTCTAATATTTATACATATCAATATGAATAATGATATTGCAGTTGCTTTACTTCACTTTGTTTCACGTACAGGCGATCGTCATCCAAATGCACTTCAATACTTACATTATTGTATTGTTATGTTGTTGTGCATTGATGTTAAACACTCTGTTGTTCTAACATCGTTACCTCTACCTTAAATGTAGATCCTCTTATTTATAGAAGGAAATTAGTTTGTTTTCTTAATATTATTTAGACCAGATGGCATTGAAACTATCACAAAATATGAAGAGGAAAAGTTTGAAGAAGTTAAGGAAAGACTATGGCACTTACTTACCAATCAAATAATCAACTTCAGGTACATACCTATGTATACTAGTATATCCTTACATTTTATATATTTCAATACTAGTATATCCTAATAGTTCATATATTTCAATACTAGTATATCCTAATACTTCATATATTTCAATACTAGTATATCCTTATAGTTCATATATTTCAATACACATATATTATGCAGGTTCATAAACTTCAATCTTTAAATTAAATTTAGTTGTTCTTACTTTGCCTACGTTGTTCTTACTTTGCCTACGACAATTTATGCCTACATTGGTGTGCATTAAGCAATGAAATATTTTACAGATTTGTTTTCCCGTTTGGACGACCAGAAGGTGCGCTGAAGGCTACTCTATCCTTGTTTGAAAGGGTAAGCTGAGCATTATAGAAACTTAGAAAATCTTGTCCATATGTAACTTAGCAACCTTAAATGCCTCGCTCATACGTAACTTGACAACATCAGGAGTCTTGTGCGTGTGTAACTTAGCAACCTTTGGAGTTTTGTTGAGTTGTAACTTAGCAACCTTAGAAGGCTTGTTTGTATGTTACTACTTAGCAATATTTTAGGTGGGTTGGCAATTCCATCTTCCACATTGCCTGTTGTATTTTAGGTGATGATGAGAAATGTATCAACGCCAGTCCCTTCGGACGAATTTCAAGCGGAAATGCGAAAATGTTTAAATAAGGCCGCTCTTGTGAACTATACCAAAGTGTCGAAATTTTTGAAAATTGAAGGTAAAGGTGTTTTTTGTTTTTTCCATCAGTCAAAAGTATTTTGTCAAAAAATTGTGCAAATGTCTTTCGGATGATCAAACTAATATTAGCTCAACTGGGGTTTGAAGTATCTTGCAGTTTAATCTCTAATCCTGATCCAATTTTATGTCCCTTGCTATTACTCTATTTGCAGATTGCAAGTTCGTGTTTTCCTTATTCTAATCCCTTATCTTAAAAGCAAATAAATAAGTGGTTTTTTTTGTTGTTTATCAAAAATATAACCGGTCGTAGCTATGTAACTTGTCGTAGCTATGTAACCTGTCGTAGCTATGTAACTTGTCGTAGCTATGTAACCTGTCGTAGCTATGTAACTTGTCGTAGCTATGTAACCTGTCGTAGCTATGTAACCTGTCGTAGTTATGTAACCTGTCGTAGCTATGTAACCTGTCGTAGCTATGTAACTTGTCGTAGCTATGTAACCTGTCGTAGCTATGTAACCTGTCGTAGCTATGTAACTTGTCGTAGCTATGTAACTTGTCGTAGCTATGTAACCTGTCGTAGCTATGTAACCTGTCGTAGTTATGTAACTTGTCGTAGTTATGTAACCTGTCGTAGCTATGTAACCTGTCGTAGCTATGTAACCTGTCGTAGCTATGTAACCTGTCGTAGCTATGTAACCTGTCGTAGCTATGTAACCTGTCGTAGTTATGTAACTTGTCGTAGTTATGTAACCTGTCGTAGCTATGTAACTTGTCGTAGCTATGTAACCTGTCGTAGCTATGTAACCTGTCGTAGCTATGTAACCTGTCGTAGCTATGTAACCTGTCGTAGCTATGTAACCTGTCGTAGTTATGTAACCTGTCGTAGCTATGTAACCTTTCGTAGCTATGTAACCTGTCGTAGCTATGTAACCTGTCATAGTTATGTAACCTGTCGTAGCTATGTAACCTGTCGTAGCTATGTAACCTGTCGTAGCTATGCAACCTGTCGTAGTTATGTAACCTGTCGTAGTTATGTAACCTGTCGTAGTTATGTAACCTGTCGTAGCTATGTAACCTGTCGTAGCTATGTAATCTTATTTCAATCTCTTTTAAAGATTACAGTACGGAAGAAACGAATCCAGCCGATCGTCTGGACGCTATCTATCAACTGATTGATCATTGTATCGACGTTTTGCAACAAAATGATCAATATCACGGCGAAGTAAGATGATCTTAATTGACGACTGCAATGTCTGCTGGCGCGGGTGTGAAATTAGGTTCCGTCAGCTTGAGATATATTTAGTGAACTACTGTGTTCTATTTAATGTTGTATAGTTGTGTTTCGTTTCGTCGTTACTACATTGTGTTTGCTGTAAAAAAATTTAAAAATTTCTCCAGTTTATTCAACCGTTTTCCCTTTTCTTCCCGAATGCTTTTTGTTTATCTTTAATAATTTAATGTTTTTAACGCACTTTTTCCATCGTACTTTTTGTTTTCTTTTTTTGTTACCAGGCTTTAGAATGGTTCTCGGATTTAATGGTTGAACATACAGAGCTGTTCTGGTCTTTATTTACAGTCGATCTTGATGCAACGTTGGACGTCCAGCCGCCCGACACCTGGGATAGCTTCACCGTGTTCCATTTCTTGAACGATTACTTTAATAAAGAACGTAAGACTTTCATTTTAGAGTAGTTATGAGTCATAAAGTGCTGCCACTCGTAGGGGAAATCCCCTACAGTAGGGGTGTTTAGTGGTTTAACGGTGGTAAGGGAGACCTACGGGGAAAACTGTACAATGTAGGGGGACTGTAGGGGGAAAAGAAAGTCGTTTATAAATGAGAATGTCTATTCTCATTTTTGCTGCCAAAATACTCTTTTCTTCCTGTGTTCTCACCATTTATGAAGTGATTGTAACAGGATCTTTCTGTTGGAACATTTTGTGACCATATATGGCAATAGAAGGTTTAGCAATTTAGCATAAACACAATGTGTCATTTCCGTCACTTACATGTTATTACGTCATTACTTCTTACGCCAAATTACTAACTTTGTAGTCCAGATGTTCTTGGTGCTCAATCCAATTTTTTTTGTATTCACTTTTTTAAAAACAGACTAAAAAAATTTGTTGGTCTGACCTGAAGAAGGTATATAATAGGGGAATATGTTGTTGTGTAGGGAGAAAGTAGGGGGAAACATGGAAAATGATCGTTTGTGTTTGTGGGAGTAGGAAGAAAATAGTTTTGGTAGGTGAAATGTGCATATACGAAGTGGCAGCACGACACCAACTTTTTCCAGAATGTTATAATCACATTGTAAAGAAACTTGACTCAATAACTTCTTCAAAAGAATCATGTTATTTTACTTGTTTTTGGTGATATGTAACTGTTCATGACATTGCAAGGTGTCCTACGTATGGTTAAGTATGGTTAAGGTGTCCTACGTATGGTTAAGGTGTCCTACGTATGGCTAAGTATGGTTAAGGTGTCCTACGTATGGCTAAGTATGGTTAAGGTGTCCTACGTATGGCTAAGTATGGTTATGGTGTCCTACGTTTGGTTAAGTATGGCTAAGGTGTCCTACGTATGGTTAAGGTGTCCTACGTATGGCTAAGTATGGCTAAGGTGTCCTACGTATGGTTAAGTATGGCTAAGGTGTCCTATGTATGGTTAAGTATGGTTAAGGTGTCCTACGTATGGCTAAGTATGGTTAAGGTGTCCTACGTATGGTTAAGTATGGCTAAGGTGTCCTACGTATGGTTAAGTATGGTTAAGGTGTCCTACGTATGGCTAAGTATGGCTAAGGTGTCCTACGTATGGCTAAGTATGGTTAAGGTGTCCTACCTATGGCTAAGTATGGTTAAGGTGTCCTACGTATGGCTAAGTATGGTTAAGGTGTACCTATGGCTAAGTATGGTTAAGGTGTCCTACGTATGGCTAAGTATGGCTAAGGTGTCCTACGTATAGCTAAGGTGTCCTACGTATGCTTAAGTATGGCTAAGGTGTCCTACGTATGCTTAAGTATGGCTAAGGTGTCCTACGTATGGCTAAGGTGTCCTACGTATGGTTAAGTATGGCTAAGGTGTCCTACGTATGGCTAAGTATTGCTAAGGTGTCCTACGTATGGCTAAGGTGTCCTACGTATGGCTAAGTATGGCTAAAGTGTCCTACGTATGGCTAAGTATGGTTAAGGTGTCCTACGTATGGCTAAGTATGGTTAAGGTGTCCTACGTATGGCTAAGTATGGTTAAGATGTCCTACGTATGGCTAAGTATGGTTAAGGTGTCCTACGTATGGCTAAGTATGGTTAAGGTGTCCTACGTATGGCTAAGTATGGTTAAGATGTCCTACGTATGGCTAAGTATGGTTAAGGTGTCCTACGTATGGCTAAGTATGGTTAAGGTGTCCTACGTATGGCTAAGTATGGTTAAGATGTCCTACGTATGGCTAAGTATGGTTAAGGTGTCCTACGTATGGCTAAGTATGGCTAAGGTGTCCTACGTATGGCTAAGTATGGTTAAGGTGTCCTACGTATGGTTAAGTATGGTTAAGGTGTCCTACGTATGGCTAAGTATGGCTAAGGTGTCCTACGTATGGTTAAGTATGGCTAAGGTGTCCTATGTATGGTTAAGTATGGTTAAGGTGTCCTACGTATGGCTAAGTATGGTTAAGGTGTCCTACGTATGGTTAAGTATGACTAAGGTGTCCTACGTATGGTTAAGTATGGCTAAGGTGTCCTACGTATGGCTAAGTATGGTTAAGGTGTCCTACGTATGGCTAAGTATGGCTAAGGTGTCCTACGTATGGTTAAGGTGTCCTACGTATGGTTAAGTATGGTTAAGGTGTCCTACGTATGGCTAAGTATGGTTAAGGTGTCCTACGTATGGTTAAGTATGGTTAAGGTGTCCTACGTATGGTTAAGTATGGCTAAGGTGTCCTATGTATGGTTAAGTATGGTTAAGGTGTCCTACGTATGGCTAAGTATGGTTAAGGTGTCCTACGTATGGTTAAGTATGGTTAAGGTGTCCTACGTATGGCTAAGTATGGTTAAGGTGTCCTACGTATGGTTAAGTATGGCTAAGGTGTCCTATGTATGGTTAAGTATGGTTAAGGTGTCCTACGTATGGCTAAGTATGGTTAAGGTGTCCTACGTATGGTTAAGGTGTCCTACGTATGGTTAAGTATGGTTAAGGTGTCCTACGTATGGTTAAGGTGTCCTACGTATGGTTAAGTATGGTTAAGGTGTCCTACGTATGGCTAAGTATGGTTAAGGTGTCCTACGTATGGTTAAGTATGGCTAAGGTGTCCTACGTATGGTTAAGTATGGCTAAGGTGTCCTACGTATGGTTGAGTATGGCTAAGGTGTCCTACGTATGGTTAAGTATGGTTAAGGTGTCCTACGTATGGCTAAGTATGGCTAAGGTGTCGTACGTATGGCTAAGTATGGTTAAGGTGTCCTACCTATGGCTAAGTATGGTTAAGATGTCCTACGTATGCTTAAGTATGGCTAAGGTGTCCTACGTATGGCTAAGGTGTCCTACGTATGCTTAAGTATGGCTAAGTATGGCTAAAGTGTCCTACGTATGGCTAAGTATGGTTAAGGTGTCCTACGTATGGCTAAGTATGGTTAAGGTGTCCTACGTATGGCTAAGTATGGTTAAGATGTCCTACGTATGGCTAAGTATGGTTAAGGTGTCCTACGTATGGCTAAGTATGGTTAAGATTGCGTAGGAAGATTTACGTGTGTTCCTTTATAACAACATATTGATACACTTCAGGAAGGGTTAGATAAAGTAACTACCCAATAATCCAATAAAATATTAAATTGGTTTTATTCAACAGCGCACAACCAGTAAAGGTCTAGTACATTTAATGTTTTGTGAATTTGCATTAATTTTCTTGAATCGTCTCATGTTGATTTTTGTAGCGTATCTTCGTAATGGACCATGTCATTTGCATATACAAGATAAATTTGCACCGCTGGTCATCCGTTACGTCGATCTAATGGAGTCCTCCATTGCTCAGTCTGTGCACAATGGCTTTGAATTGGAAACCTGGGAAGTAGTGGGGTGAGAGTTTTATGTTGCCTTTTCCCCCAAGACATTTCAATAACATACAAGCATTTTTCTGGGAATGTTGTTGTGCACCTCATTAGGTTTATCATTAGGTTTTATAAATTAAACGCAATGAAACGCTTGCGCTGATTGGTCTAGAGCTGTGTTTGCATTAACCTGTGCAAGACACATCTGAGCTCAACCAATCAAAACAATCAATCAGTCAAAGACAATTTGCAAATCGATCATGAAAACATTTCAGAGGGAAAATTAAAATGTTTGTCTTTTTCGCATTATTGTTATTTTATAAAAGAATAAAAGATGTTTTTCGTGTTTGCACTTCTTAATTAAAATTCTCATTTTTGTAGCAACGGAAGTAATTCGTCCGATGATCTGTTTTATAAACTCGTTGCTCTGAAAGGATTCATTGAAGATCTTCACTGGCCAGAAAAAACACTGGCGGATCATCTGAGCAAAAGAATTTTTCTTATGTCGTTCGATATGATCGAGGCTTATGTGAAAAGGTAGCTATGTCGTGTTTATTTTATTTTTACATGTTTGTAGATGCCAATTGTTTAGGCTAGTGAAGTCCTGAAGAGGACTTTTGGCATTGGTGTTGACTGACGTTTCGACAACCTTAGCGGTAGTCATCTTCAGAGTCACGTGACTTTGACGTCAGAATGTTAGTCAAAATCAACACCAGCAGTCCTCAGTACTCCACTAACTTAGACCATCTACATGTACAAACATGAAGCGATACTCCCAAGTTCAAATCATTAAATTTCTTTTATATTCAATGTGACTAGCAGTAGTTGATCCAGGCCGTGGCTAAATGAACTACAGCTGCGATTTTTTAAATCATAATACCTTTGCTACAATGCGAGCAGTAAGGAATTTCTAAAAAATAAAATCTCACTTATCGATCGGCAGTTGTACCATAAACACCTCAGAAAGGAAAAGTTCTCCCTCTAGATAAATTATTATAAATGCTAAATGAATGAATAATGTGGACGTTCGTCAAACTACTTGGCAAGATGATAGTACCTAAGGGACTTGTTACACGAGCCCTTCGGGGAGGGCTAGCCCTACCAAGTGAGATCTTGTGTGCTTGTAAAATTCCATATAGAATCACTTTTCGTTTACATGCGAGTAGGGCGAGTCCTACCAGCCGAGATCTCACTATTGTTAACCCAAGATTTCGCCATGTAGGGTTGGAAAATTCAAATGTAAACGCATTAGGCAGGGCTAGCCCTCCCTCTAGGGGTGAAAATTCCAATGTAAACGCATTAGGCAGGGCTAGCCCTCCCTCTAGGGTGAAAATTCCAATGTAAACGCATTAGGCAGGGCTAGCCCTCCCTCTAGGGGTGAAAATTCCAATGTAAACGCATTAGGCGGGGCTAGGCCTCCCTGTAGGGGTGAAAATTCCAATGTAAACGCATTAGGCAGGTTAGCCCTCCCTGTAGGGGTGAAAATTTAACACATTTGCATGCGGTAAGGCATCGCTTTACAGCAATGGCGACAAGAAAAGGCATCAACGGAAGCAAACGAACTTAAGAAAGCGTAAGAAAGCAAAAACTATTCAGGTTTGTTTTCAGCTGTTTTGTATTTTAGCGCCGAAACTCACTGTTCGAGTTGAGCTCTTGAAGTTGGGCTAGAATTTGCATGTAAAACAGAGGTGAAATACAGCCCGAAAGGGAGGGAGGGATAGCCTTTTGCGTAGAGCTCGTAGAGAGGGCTAACAGCCTCTAACCATCAATGGTGAGTAAGGGGCTGATTACATGAGCCCGGTAGCAGGGATGCAGCCAAGCGTTAAATGATTTTGGCAAATGGAAACGATTCAGTACTTATTATCAGATAAATCTTCTCAAGCAAATTCACAATATTCTGATTTAATAACTTCTCAAAACATTTAAAATTAAAACAACCAATTTGCCCTAATTTGAGAATTACAACCGGAGTGACGTGTGGTGCTTCGCGAACAGTTGTAATTTTTAACCTTGAAGTTTTGGCTCTTTTCAATCCCTTGAAATCATCGGGCTAGCTCGCTATCCGGGCCAGTTCGCCTCCATATAATCAGGCCCTAAAAGTGATTGTATTACTTTTTAATGTTATAATTGTTAACTTATTTTTGAATTCAAAAGACGATACGACCTTCTTTAAAGCACGAGTGACTGAATTATTCACATTGCTAGTAGCAAATCACAAATGGTCTTAGTAATGCTAGTAGCAAATCACAAATGGTCTTAGTAATGCTAGTAGCAAATCACAAATGGTCTTAGTAATGCTAGTAGCAAATCACAAATGGTCTTAGTAATGCTAGTAGCAAATCACAAATGGTCTTAGTAATGCTAGTAGCAAATCACGAATGGTCTTAGTAATGCTAGTAGCAAATCACAAATGGTCTTAGTAATGCTGTGCTTAATTCATTCGTTTGGAATTCGTAACAATAAATCTTGGATGGAACTTTCGTTTTGTTGTGAGGTGTTTACTTTGTCAAACGCCCGAGTCCGTTACTAAATGCTAGATACAAACACCAAAGGACTTACGATCTGCTTAGAACATAAAAAAGCACCTTATTTCAAGCGATAAATTGCAGGAATTTCACATGTTTGTTATTCCACGACTGTTGTGGGTAAATTTTATAAAAAGATGTTGATTTTTTTAACATTGTCATATTTTGATAAGAATGACAGTAACAATTATCGATATCCGACCAACCTTAGCCATAATTTGGTAACTGTAGAAAATTTTGATGAAGTGGTTTCTCATTTTTCCATTTTCTTTTTCCAGAGTTCGCGAGGCCTTCAACAGCTTCTTAAAACGAAGTCGATTCACGCTGGATTACGTCATACCTGTGCAAATATGCGTCATGTTTAATGTCATTGCTGAATGCAAGAAACAAGTAAGTCTACTGGTCACATGACACATCACGTGACATGCCACTTTCTTGTAGGCTTTTAAAAACTGTGCTTCCTTTTGAAAGCGAGTATATCATCATGCGTTTTCATGTTAAAAGACATTAGTGTTATTGTAAGTAAGATCATGGTCATAGTATAGAAAGTCAGTAGTCCCACTCAATTGAAATTTTTTGTGTAGCGCATATCTTATTACGCATGTGATTAGCATAGTGGCAGCCAGTCAATCGCTTTTTTTGGCCAATAGGAGCACTTAGGTGGCTATCCGCAGCCAGTAATCTAGTTAATTATGCAGCACCAAGTTTCACAGTGGAGTGAGACAACTGTTTGTTTCTATACTGTGCCACGGTAGTGAGGTTACTTAGTTATTGTATGTACCCCGAAGCCGTAGGAGGTTTGTAAAAGTCCCGAGGCGCTCAGTCGAGGCTTTGAAGTATATTTAATTACTAAGTAACCAAACTACAACGGTTTTACTTTGTAATACTATGATTGACAAAATGTTTTAGTAAGTTCCTCACACACTGTAAACGATGGTGTTGTGTGTTTGGAAACACTTTGTTGTGATTTTTATTACTTCAAGTTCAAAATTCGGGATTGTTACATACAAGTACAGAGGACATGCAAGGTCGTAATTCTTTTAATGCGACCTTTGAATTTGAATAGATGAATTCTTATTCGGTAAATACGTTGTTAATTCATCTTACTAGAACAATAGAAATTGAGGTAACCATGGTATTATACACGTTAAAATCATCCTAGATTGGCGCATGCTCATAACGTTCACACTGACTACATTAATACTCGAAGATTTAGTTTTATATGACAATCAAGTCTTGTTGATGTGTTCCTTGATACAAAAGCAGTCGATTTCGTAGTCTGTCGAAAGTTCATATGCTTGTAAAAAATGGCACTATCAATGTAATTCATGTTACTTCCTCTCGTGTTCGTGACGTAATAAACACTGGGAGACGTTTCTTGTGTTTGCACGGGCTTGTGCAAACCAAGTAGACCTTTGGGAGAACTCGATAGCCGATCAGTGTAAGCCCGAGACCGAAGGTCTAGGGTTGCACCTGCTCAAGAGTTCTTACAAACGTCTCTGAGGTTTGCATAAGACAGTGAAAACACGAAAAACATCTTTTATTTCTTTTATAAAATAACAATAATGCGAAACAGACAAATTTAAAGTAAACGTTTTACTTTATCCTCAAAAATATATTCATGATCCATTTGCAAATTCTCTTTGACTGATTGATTGTTATGATTGATTTGATTGGTTGAGCTCGGATGTGTTTTGCACAGGTTAATGCAAACACAGCTCTAGACCAATCAGCGCACGCGTTTCATTGTGTTTATTTTATAATCGTCTTTAAAAACGACAATATTCATATTTTGGGTAGATGTGATCTCAACAAAAAACCTTCGACATTCTAGTGATGTCATTTTAAATGACGTCATTTCTTCGTTGACAGGCATTTGAGAGCAGTAAATCAGGCGAGGGGGATCGAGAATCGCATCAGCGTAATGATGCCGAGGTGAAAAATATTTTAAAGAAAATATTGTACTAAACTTCATCCTTGCCGATGAATTTTATTTTCATTTTATATTGCTATTTTTCAGCATTGCTATCATCCAGATGCAAGAGATTTTGTTTTGGAGACTGAACATTATTTCATCGAGGAATTTTCGAATAAAGTAAGATTTTATTGTTTGCTGGAATAAATCATCATGATACAGAAGGATACGGAGTGAGAGGGGGATACGCTGGGGAGGGAAAGGAGGATACGATGGGAGGAAGGAGGATAGCGGAGTAAGGATTTAAACTTGGGTGTGGGTTTTATTAAGTAAGAATCTTTAAATTATTTTCATCCTAATCTACTCTAGTCTGTTTGAAAACCTATGTAGGATGATTTACTAATACTTAATGAAAAACTTTATGGACTTATGCAACTTTCATCTTCCAATCTAAGTATGATTACTAGTTTGGTTCTGTTTCATATTTCTAAGATAAGATTTGTAACTTAGATCGACCTTGTGTTAGAAAATATGTTGAAAAAATTGGCAAGATTTGATCAAGGAACATTAAGTTCTCATCTCTTTGCGTTTTCTGTAAGTATTTCTTCGTGAGTAAGCGTCGCGTGGTAGAAACAGAATACACCTTAGGTTTGTATTTGTCTGTGTAGTTCGTAAATCTTGTTTGTTTCAGTTTAAGTTATGTTGTGATATTTACATTTCATTTCAACATCTTAGAATGAATTGATGACTCTTCTTTCTTTTTATTATAAATATAGTCTCAATCTGACGAAGCCCGAGTCAAGTTTCTTCAGTTCTGCCAGGCGAATCTTGAACAGATACAAAATTTTATACTTCATACTAAATTGCGAAGAAAACTTCTCAAGGTACCAATGTTTAAACAGATCGTCATATTGATTGGTACTTTCGTGAAGATATATATGTATATATATGGGATATATAAGATATATAGGAAGTTATATACAATTGTTTTTCATTTGTAGACGCTTAGAGCGTCTAATTGGATTAGCGGGTGGATTAATGTGATTGGATGGTGTGGAATGCGTTGTCATGGGTAAAACAACTGTATATTACTTCCTATATCTTTCTGATGAAGACTCGAAGCACCGAGTTGAAAGCTCGATAAAATCATTTTATACAATCTGGAGAAACTTTTGTTTTTATACATTAAATATGCCTGGATTACCAATCTTTAAACTTACATATATATATTTATATATAAAAAATGAAAGTTTCTCTGGATTGTTTTAAAAATTATTTTATTGAGCTTTCGACCCGTTGCTTCGAGCCTTCATCAGAATGAGAAAATTACTATTTACGTTGGAATTACTCATTCTGATGAAGGCTCGAAGCAACGAGTCGAAAGCTCAATAAAATAATTTTTAAAACGATCCGGAGAAACTTTCATTTTTTATGTATTAAATGCCTGGATTACCAATTTTCAAATATTTATATATATATATTCCCACATCTTCATTGCCTCTCATTCTCATTTTTTCCTCACAATTAAAAATAATAATTCTTTGTCTATTTTAGAATTGGTATAGTCATATCATGAAGATCTTGGTGACTTGGCTTACTGACAGGATTGCTCTGAAACTTCATCCATATCAGTTGCAAACGCTATTCCCATTGGTTAAGGTTATATGAATTTTGGTTGTTTTCGAGCGAGGGAGAGTGTGTAAGGTTTTTTGAGATCGGTTTCTAGTGTAGTTAGCTTGGAAAAGGCAGCTCTCGTTTTTTGGTGTACCTTAAAATTGTGAGGTGCATCAGGTAAGAGTTAGTTTTAGTCTTGTATGGTAGTATCAGGAGCGAGCAGTAGACGTTAGACACAAGAAACAACTGTGAATGATTGGAAGTTAACGAATAGTTGTTGAAGCGATCCTTGTTTTCAGGTGTATCTTAAAATTGTGACGTAACACAACCATTGGGTGCCCTCCGTCAATTAGCCATTGATGCCCCCAATGTTCCACTAGAAAATAGGTTTAACGATCGCACGTATTAATATATATTTCATCTACTTACAACTTGTAGTCACACAAAGCAATTTCACGTATATATTTCAGTAGAGAATCTGGACAAGAAGTAGCCAGTTTTAAATGTTCATATTAGACTATAAATTTAGCTAAAATCCCTAATACTTATACTGGAATGGGTACTTTAGCATCCGCAGCACATGAATGAGATGTTAAAAAACAATTTTGATTTAACGGGTCCTATATAACAAAGTGTGGAAATTCATCAAATTTGATGTAAAATAAGTCAACAGAGTAGATGCGGAAGTCAATTTTCTGTTTCAGCTCACAGCTTACGTGTCTCAATTTGTTGAGAGTATACATCTAAAGATTTTTCAACAAATCAATCTTTCTATTTCATTGACTGAAATTGCAAAGTTGTATGTTAATAACATTAATAGTTTTAATATTGATTTCCCATAAACAAGTTTTATGAAATAAAAGTTAATGGTAATTCTTGTCCGGGGTCCCAAATGCCGGGGGGCGTCACTTGACACACCAACTCTCCCCCAGTTACGCTACTTGATGCTTTAGGCAAGAGTTAGCGAGGGCTTTAAATTGCTCTTCTTCCATCAACTACATTTAATGGATGAATGAAACATTTTCTCTTGTTAGCGACACAATAATTGACAGTTCAACTTTCTATAACTTTCTTTTTTCATCGTTCAGGCGCTTCCCGAAGACTTTGCAGCTTACGGCCTCGACTCATCGCGGGCTCTTCACAGCTCTAACTACCGGCGAGTTGAAAGCCGTCTTCAAGTCGAAGAGGCATTAGAGAATGGCGAGGGATCTGTGTTGTTATCGAATGATAATCATGGACGTTATAGTGACTCTGATGATGACTCCGATTTCAGCGAGGAAAATTAGGTGGCATTTCCTTAAAGGAGTAATCCTTTTTCCTGGACGCTCAGACATTCTTTGTTTTCCTGAACGCTTTTTATACTGACTGTAATGTTTATAGACGCTTTTTTTACACAGTATGAAATATTTGTACCCATACACTCTCTTCTGTTACACAATAACATGTATGACTGGTAATTGTCGTCGTAATGTGTCTGTGACCGTTCCCCCTCCCGCTCCCCCTCCCAATGTAAATACCCGAATGCAACCCGCACGCCCGATTATTTATTCAAAACTATCAAAAATGGCGGATGCTGTAAATGTCCAATATCAAGTGAGACGAAATAACGAAGAATTGCAAGACTATTTAAAAGACCTTTACCGGTGGGAAGATGAAGTAAAAGCAAAAGAAAAGCTTTTATTGAATACTAAAGCCTCAAAAGATATGGTAATTTTAGTTAAAAAGAAATATCGTCTCTTGTCTGTCTATTGACTTTGACATTAAGTGTTTTTTTTATAATTTCCACTACAGTAATCAAAACTAATCGGTATGTTTTATCTCTTCTTTGACTGCGTATAGTCTCATCCAGTTAGAAACAAGCGCAGCAAGAAAAAAACCACTTCGATCATGAAGAAATCTGCTCCTGTTGAAGCACGAAAACCTCGATTAAAAGGATCAGATTTTCAAGCTTGGGACAAATATGACGTGGTAGGTAGCTTCCAATTGAATGATATTTCATTAAGCTGTGTTGCAAATGCTTGCAAACACAATAGATGTCTAACTAGGAAAGATGATTCTAAAACTTTGATATAGGATAAAGCAATCAAAGAAATTGAAGAGCAAGATGATCTCGAGACACAATCATTATCAGAAGATGACAGCGAAGATGAAGAACTAGCTGAGCAGAGATGTCTGCAGCAAGCGTTATTTGAAAAGGAAAAGGTTGTAGTAGTATTTCAAGAGAAATAGTCAGGTGTTGGCCGAATACAAACTCACTTGCTGTGATGATATTTTGTAGGGAAATGATTTGTTCAAAGAGGGAAAATATGAGGCAGCCATTAATCGTTACACAGTTGCCATTGGATTGGATCCCTCTAATGCAATCTTACCAGCTAATCGTGCTATGGCTTTGATTAAGGTTCAAAGGTATTACATAAAGCATTGTTGGTTTTCCAATCCTATATAGAATTTTTATATATTCATCAACTTTTTCATTATTTTAGGTATGGTGCTGCAATTCAGGATTGTGATGTGGCTTTGAAATTAGACAAAACATATGCAAAGGCTTTTGCAAGGCGAGCGACTGCAAAACAATCACTTGGTTATTTACAAGAAGCCCTTACTGATTACGAACAACTGTTGGTATTGCAACCAAATAATAAGCAAGCACTAGATGGCATTGAGAAAATTAAGAAAGTGAGTGAAAAGGGAACTTTAAGATATTTTCTTTTTGTGTCTCATAATGCCTTGTTATCCTTAAGATGTTGACCAAAGAAACAAAGAAATCTGTTATAGGAAAAGAAGATTTGGAAAGCTACAAACAAGTATGTATATGTGGTGATATTTTGCTTTTCTAAATCATTTAAATGGGCAATACATATAAAATTAACTTAATCTACTTTGTACGAATGTTTACTTTGTCAGAAGCCTATGAAGCGTAATATAATCGAAGAAATAGGAAGTGCTAGCCATGACGAGGAAGACAATGAACAGAAGTCAGCCATTAAAAAGAATCCTAACCTCGTGAAATCATTGAATAATCTTGATTTGTTTGATACAACGGCGAATGTTGATAATGTCTTGCCTGAGCCAATCAAAACAGTGGGTGAGAATACCAAAAACAGTGAAACGATGGAGAAACATGATTATATGGTTAAACCAGCATGTGAGCTAAAAGATAAAGATGTTGGTAAAACAGCACTTCATTTTGATCAAGCCAATCAACCCGCCATTGAAAACAAACTCAGCTCAAAATCTGATCTGTCCTCATCATCTGTTGTGAACAAAAAGTCAAGTTTGTCAAGTTTACGCGATCTCAAACCTCCTTCCAATTCAATACAATTTCAAAGGACGTGGAAACAATTGGAATGTAGTCCTGAGCATTTGTATGCATACATGAAGGTGGTTTTGTGTTGAACAGTTTATTGATGTCTTTCCATAAGTTGAAAGAGGTGATCAGGGTGGGTGTTTCTTTGCAGGTCATTCCTCCTGAGCAGTTACCTAAAGTCATTGGGGAGCTGGTTGAATCTTCTCTTTTACTGAAGATGTTTTCCATTCTTTATGAATTTTATGTAAGGTATATGTTTTAATTATTCACATTGTATGTATTACTGTGTGAACACTGTAGCTTGGATTTGAAATATGCAAGATTTAAACTGTGTACTAAGATTTATTTCATTTTCTATAGGGATTCGTCTTCTGTGTACAATGAATTAAAATGTATCTCACAAATAAAAAGGTTTCCTATGACTTTAATGTTTTTGTCGTCAAAAGAGAAAATTGGTAAGTATGCATTATAGAAGTGTTTTTCCATATTAATTGTAAGAATGTGACATAGGGGTTATAAAGATATCCTTGTGGACATCCCGTTTGGCTTGGTTTTTATGTATGGTATTTTTTTTATTAGTATTGAAGGACCTTTTTCATTACCTTGAAAACCTTCCATCTGATCGGAGAAACTTTACTGACAAAGAGTTGGACAATTTGAAGAAGAAGTATGGAATATAATGTTCATGCTACATATGTATAAAAACATAGTGATACTTGCCACGAGTACAAATAAATAGTTTACTATTCACTTTTTAGTCAACATTTATTTAAACAATGTATTCCATTTGGTCTATAACACAACTAGTTGAAAATGTTCTTTTAAGATTCACAGCAACCAGTATTTTATACTAACATAAGCAAACAACTTTGTTGTTCTATCGCAAGAAATAAAGTAATCCAGCAAAATGATTATACATATTTTGTAATCTTGTAGTGTTGTCTTTAAACAAGAAGCGCACAGACCCACAACTAATCTCGTCTAACTGAAGGCCTGTTGCTGTGGCAACAGATTGTCCACCATACACTCCCCTAGGACCATCCACAGTGGCATGGATGGTGTACCAGATATTTTTATGTACTTTCACTGGCTTATTAAATATCACATCATATGCAAAGCATTGATTATGACAACTGAACGACCCTTCGCTTTGAAGCAAAACTGTTTCATCTTCATCAGAGACGTGAACTTGAAAACTGTAAGATTCATTTTTATTATCACTGCCATACAAACCAACACCACACAACAGTATATTAGAATTTGATGAGAAAGTCAATGTATTGGGCATACGACTTGCTTCTATATCCCAAGCTTCAATGTCCAGAGTATCATAGACATGTTCCCATAATGAACAGCGGTAGTAACCTCGACGAGGAACTTGCGAAAATGGCAAGATATTGTCGTCTTCAAGGGTATCGTTAAACTTCAAAAACATATTGATAACATCTTCATGACGAAGTAACTTGGACTTCACAACATGTTCGGCAAACTCATGTTGTGACATCAACGGGTAACGAACAAGGTTCACAACCTTTTCTGATTTCTTCTCATCCATCTGTTCTTCATTGTTGACAACCAAGGCATTCATATCAATCCATCTCACAACAGCCAGAAATAATTCTATCTCTTTGGCATGTAATGTATCTCGTATTAACAGTTCGCACAGCAAATCCTCTTTAATGCTAAGAAATCCTTCCGAATTAATGGCTTCCACAGTGTCACTATCTAAATAATCCCAACAAATTTTTTCAACAAAATCATCCTTGTATTTCCTGGCGTGACTTAGCAATTGAAAAACGTTACTGCCACTAACGGCTTTTTCCACGAAAGATCGACATCTCTTTTCCAAGGCTGGAACTATGTATTTCTTTGACAAGTACGTAACAGCCATGACCATATCAATTGTCAGATTTGTTTCATCGCAGTACAAAAATCGTAAAAACTCGATAAAACTTTGATAGTCGCTGTCGACTATTTCGATGGTTTCCTGACTTTCAGCTAGTTTTCCATAAAACATAGCGTAAAATACTGGACTACCGACTGCCAACACGAATTTATGTGCAGGTATAACTTTCGTTTCTGTTTCTGTATCTGAGGTCGCATCTCGGATTGAAAATTGTGTATCACTCATAAGACTGTTTCTAAACATGTATTCTGTTCTTTCGCGAATTGTTGGCCTAAATGCTTGCCATTGGTCGTCTTGGTTCACTTTTGCATCATCCTTATCCGTTTCATCGTTATCTAAGCTTTCATAATCAGAGTTCTTTTCACAGGATTGAGAATTTTGTTCAGCCATACTGGCTTCCACTCAATATATGTCATAAATGACGTAGTGCTCTTCCAGACTCCCACCCTATGATATACTTCATGTAATACTGAGAAACAGATTATTTGCTATTGCGCTGTACACTTGAGCACAGTAAGTTGAGCATCTACCGGTATTATACTAGCTATACACGATGGAAAGATTTCAATTCCAGTATATTCCAGTATTTTTAGAAATATCTGTAATCAAAATGTGCTTTTAGCGGTTAGCCACAATTTACCGGAGCGTGCGCACTGAGCCGAAAATGCAGCTAGGTTAGTACCAGGCCTCTTACAATGATAACGCGCCAAATTGAAATGCTTGCAAAACTGAAAAGTTTTAAAAGTTTCTCCTAACATTATAGTTTTGCTCAATTATCTTTGTTATTTTTGACATACAGCTGGAATTAATGGCATGGAAATTATCTCAGAAGGAAGGTACAAAGTTCAAGTATCATTCAGCTTTTGAAAGTCTTCTTTCGTGAATTTGTTTGCGAATAAATTCAAAGTAAACAAAAACACTTTTTTGCTCTTATTTTTAGTTTGGAGGCTATAAGCAGGCCTGCTTCTACGAGCAAGCGATCAAATAGTCGATCTTCTGTGGTATGTATAGTTTCAGAATTTGTTTAAAACTTTTTTGTGTTTGGTTTCAATGATAAAGCTCAAAACTGTATATATATATATTCTTAAAATTCTTGTTTGCAGAGATCAGCTGGAATCTCGCTATGCAATTCATTGGATATATTATCTCCTGAAGGTATGTTTTCTTCAAAGATTTATTTTTAAAGTCCCAGTAAGCCAGCATTGTATTTCCTTAACTTTTTAAACCAGTGAAAAGAATTGACAGGCATATTGTCCATTTCACAGTCCCCCAGTTGAAAATGGCTTTGAAAGAGTTTCTTGATTTTCTCAATGATATTTTTTATTCAAACATGTAGATCAAACATCATCAAATCCTGAGGTATGTAATTTACCAAAAGTATCCTGAGTATGTCCATTGATGCCTGTTTTGACTATGCCTCAATATTTGTGACTATCTTTCTAGATTGAGGAAGATGTAGTAATCACAGATATAAGTGAAGATACAATCTCTGCTTATGAAGATCTTGTGGAGAAAAATCCCAGCCCTCTCTTGGTTATGAATGAAAAAAATGATGAAAAAGGTGTTATTAACTCGAAAGAAATTGTAAACCCTTCACTAACTGATGCTAATTCGAAGACTGTCATTGATGGTGATTAACATACTGGATTTTTTTAATATTTCTCTCATAATTCATGGAATGATCGTTTTGTAACTGCAGATACTTCCACATTCACCGCAAACGAAGCATCTGTTTTAAAGGAAATTGATCCCCATTCAAGAAATGAAGCATCAAGGTCATCAACCAGTGAAATTGACGGCAATGATGTGGATCCTAAGGTACAAAGAGGAATGCAGAGGATTAAAAAACTTGATAGCATCTTGGCTGAGAAAATTAAGGTCAGTCCGAACTATTTAGTACACATAAAACACTTGATATGTTTAAAAATTCATTGAAATTTTATCACATGTGTCTTGCTTCTGTGTGCACTAGGCACAGTTCGGGCACTTGGTCAAAATGAGGGGGGGGAAGAAAGGTTTTCAGGGGCAATCTATTTTAGGTGATCAATTTTCAGACTTGTTGTTTGTCTGATAACCCTTGAATTTCTTACTGGCCAATAGGGGGGAGGCATTAGGTTTTGAGGGGGGGGGGATTCCCACTGACTAAGCAAGTTTAAAAAGTGAAATGAACTTCACTGTGTAAACATGTACACATTAAAAATGGCCATGTTGAATGAATTCATCAAGCAAAGAAACGTTTGATCTTCTAGAGGGAAATTGAAGTTAAAAAACAGCGTCGTGATCAAGAACGTTTGTGGCGTGAAGAGTTGGAAAGTTTGCAGAAAAATCGCGACTCTAAACTTGGAAAATCTGTAGACCTTGGTCCTGCCCATATGCTTGCCCTAGGCGCTCCTAATAAAGAAGGTATGATAACTTTTTAACATTTATTAGTTTTGACACATGCTTACGTACACTACACTGTGTACGCTGTCATACGGCACACCACCACTTGTTGCTCTCGGACTTACGGCACATTACCACACGTTGCTCTCGGACCTACGGCACACCACCACTTGTTGCTCTCGGACCTACGGCACATTACCACACGTTGCTCTCGGACCTACGGCACATTACCACACGTTGCTCTCGGACCTACGGCACATTACCACACGTTGCTCGGACCTACGACACATTACCACACGTTGTTTCGGACCTACAGCACATTACCACACGTTGCTCTCGGACCTACGGCACATTACCACACGTTGTCTCGGACCTACGGCACATTACCACGTTGCTCTCGGACCTACGACACATTACCACACGTTGTTTCGGACCTACGGCACATTACCACACGTTGCTCTCGGACCTACGGCACATTACCACACGTTGCTCTCGGACCTACGACACATTACCACACGTTGCTCTCGGACCTACGGCACATTACCACATGTTGCTCTCGGACCTACGGCACATTACCACACGTTGCTCTCGGACCTACGACACATTACCACACGTTGCTCTCGGACCTACGGCACATTACCACACGTTGCTCTCGGACCTACGGCACATTACCACATGTTGCTCTCGGACCTACGGCACATTACCACACGTTGCTCTCGGACCTACGGCACATTACCACACGTTGTTTCGGACCTACGGCACATTACCACACGTTGTTTCGGACCTACGGCACATTACCACACGTTGCTTTCGGACCTACGACACATTACCACACGTTGTTTCGGACCTACGGCACATTACCATCGTTGTTTCGGACCTACGGCACATTACCACACGTTGCTCTCGGACATACGACACATTACCACATGTTGTCTCGGACCTACGGCACATTACCACACGTTGTTTCGGACCTACGGCACATTACCACACGTTGCTCTCGGACCTACGGCACATTACCACACGTTGTTTCCGGACCTACGACACATTACACACGTTGCTCGGACCTACGGCACATTACCACATGTTGTTTCGGACCTACGACACATTACACACGTTGTTTCGGACCTACGGCACATTACCACATGTTCCTCGGACCTACGGCACATTACCACACGTTGTTTCGGACCTACGACACATTACCACATGTTGCTTTCGGACCTATGGCACATTACCACACGTTGTTTCGGACCTACGACACATTACCACACGTTGTCTCGGACCTACGGCACATTACTACATGTTGCTCTCGGACCTACGGCACATTACCACATGCTGCCGGACCTACGGCACATTACCACATGTTGCTCTCGGACCTACGGCACATTACCACATGTTGCTCGGACCTACGACACATTACCACATGTTGCTCTCGGACCTACGACATTACCACATGCTGCTCTCGGACCTACGGCACATTACCGCATGTTGCTCTCGGACCTACGGCACATTACCACATGTTGCTCTCGGACCTACGGCACATTACCACATGTTGCTCTCGGACCTACGACACATTACCACATGTTGCTCTCGGACCTACGACACATTACCACACGTTGCTCTCGGACCTACGACATAGTCGTCTCTGACAAATCATGCTGACTTTTTTGAGGGATAATTAAAGAGAATTTGTTTTTAAAGAGCAGCATTTAAATCATTTCCGAGTCTCTAGCTATACTGTTTTTATTTCAATTAAAGTATGAAATAAAGTGTCCTCTATGTTGGTTAAGGTTATCGTGTTTATATTTTTCAATTCACAGAAAAATGTCTCGTCGAAGACCCACGCATTATCACACCACTCTTTGCAACACAACCTTTTGTTGAAGATAACATGAATGACCAGCAAATACATCAAGAAGACTGTACTTCAGACACTTTGAATGTTAACAAAGGTATTAACATCTTTAATACTGACGCTATTACGATGAGATCGTTTTAATATGAGTTTTCAGGGAAATTCAGTATTTCGTGTATTCACCACCAACCCCCCCTATGTGCGGTTATTTTATTTTGCAATTATTAAAGTTTCGAATTAGAAGGTGGAGGGAGGGGAGGTAAAGGGCCTGGGGTGGTTGCACAAAGCTTGGATAGCGTTATCCATTGGATAACACAAATTTCAAATTTGTAAAACGACAAAGAAATCGTCATCGTTACCACAAAGAAATTTCGTAATCTTCGAAACAATAGTTTGTTGCAGTGATTGCTCAGTTCGAATCGTATATTTTTTGCTTTTAAAAGGTTTAATAGAAGTTTAAAAAAATTGCTATCAAATTGATAACGCTATCTAGGCTTCCTGCAAACCGGCCCCTGGAGTGTAAATAATTTCACGCAAAATTGCAACCTGCTATTTTATTCTTACATTAGTGAAATTCAAACGAATCAAAAGCTTTTATCATTGAATAAAGCTTAATTAGCATTTGTATTTAGTCGTTAATTCATTGTGAGATTGACTTACGGGTGATTTTTAATTTACTGAGACCGGGGGAAGAGCTGAAGGAGGGGTTTATAAATAGAAGAAAGACGGTAGTTAAAGACACTTTATTGTCATTGTGTTAAATGATGCTCGTCATCATGAAGTGTGGACGCCAATATTATCTTTACTTCAAATGTATAGTCATATAGTGGCTAATTATTCATTAGTATACAAAACAACAAACTTCTTGAACATGCTTCAATTGCATCTTCGTCGTTCCTAGTTTGTCAAACATGATTGTCTTACAACGTGTATGTCTTTAAAATTATTTGTATTTTTTGAGCTGCGTCTTTAATATTTCGAAAACGTTAGCTTAGTCGGTGTACTTTACTAAGAGCTGATGATATGAATTTGTCATAATTCAGTGGTGTCGACAGCGTAAAGTGAACTGATATTTCATGGAACGTTACAGGAACCGAATCTTCCAATAAAAATTGCAATCCAAAACGAGAAAATAGAAGTAAAATTGAAAACGACCCTACTCATCAGACCGGCAAGAATAGCGAGAAAAATACGAAAAAGCAACGGAAATCAAAAACGAAAGATTTCATCAAGAGAAATATCTTGGTAAGCTTACCATTTCCTTTTAAAAGTTGATTTTGAGATACGTGTGACTGTATCTTTTTTTATTTTGATTCTTGACTAAAATTTACTCTTTGGTCGCTTAGATTACCAAAGAAAGATCGTTGCCAAAATAACTGTTAAAAAATATGATATTCATCCTTGTCATAATATGTTTTGTTTAGCTAGCAGCTGATGCTGGTAGTTTAATTGCAATGACAGAAGATGAAAAGAAACGATTGGACGAAATTCTATCGGATATCGGAGATCTAACGAATGAGGTATTTAATAAGGTTGATGGTTTGAACGCTGGAGTCTCGTTACATGTTTCGATGTTTGTAGATGTAAATTGTTCTCGTTTGTCAAGTTCTGAGAAGGGGTGTTGTAAATTGTACTCGTTTGTCAAGTTCTGAGAAGGGGTGTTGGTGTTGGTGTTGGAGTTGGTGTTGGTGTTGGTGTTGGTGTTGGAGTTGGTGTTGGAGTTGGTGTTGATGTTGGTGTTGGTGTTGCAGTTGGTGCTGGTGTTGGAGTTGGTGCTGGAGCTGGTGTTGATGTTGGTGTTGGTGTTGATGTTGGTGCTGATGTTGGAGCTGGTGTTGGTGTTGGTGTTGGTGTTGTTGTTGGTGTTGGTGCTGGTGTTGGTGTTGGTGTTGGTGTTGGTGTTGGTGTTGGTGTTGGTGTTGGTGTTGGTGTTGGTGTTGATGTTGGTGTTGGTGTTGGTGTTGGTGTTGATGTTGGTGTTGGTGCTGGAGTTGGTGTTGGAGCTGGTGTTGATGTTGGTGTTGGTGTTGGTGTTGGTGTTGGTGTTGGTGTTGATGTTGGTGTTGATGTTGGTGTTGGAGTTGGTGTTGGTGTTGGTGTTGGAGTTGGTGTTGGAGTTGGTGTTGGAGTTGGTGTTGACTGATGCTTCGACAACCTTGCATTCTTCATCTTTACTTTACTCTAAAGATGTCTAACGCTAAGGATGTCAAAACGTCAGTCAACATCAACCCCAACAGTTCTTCTCAGGACTGAACTAACCTTGACGATCTATGTTACGTAACAAACATATGAGGTTGCCTTACAACATTATTGTCTTCGTGGCACTGCAAATATGTCAGACACGAGTGCTAAAAGTTCCACTCCGAATGTTTGGGGTTTATTTAAGTCATAGCTTATCCTTGATATTGTATGTTGTATTTCTCTATTGCTTTGTAGTTGTATTATTGTGAATTTTGTTTTCGTTGCAGTCGGCTTGTCAAGATTCCGTCATTCCTTACGGCAATGGTTTTGTACCAACACAGGATGAAGCCAAACAACTTGATGACATAAATATGTACGTGGCATATGTATGATACATTCACTGCTAACAACACCACGTTGTGTGTCACAATGATAAGCTTGGTTATTTTTGAAAAATTTAAATAGTTATATTTTAATAAAAATATTATTATCCTACATAAAACTTTCAATAAGGCCATGGATAGAGTGTTAGCTTACAAAATGTGATGATGATAATGTTGAGATTTGTGTGTTAAGAGATAGAGTTGAGTTGAATGGAATTAGATGAGGTTTAGTGGGATAAAACTGTCTTGGACATTAAGAGAAAGAGTTGGGTTAAATGGAATTAGGTGAGGATTAGTCAGATAAAACTGTCTTGGACATTAAGAGAAAGAGTTGGGTTGAATGGAATTTGATGAGGTTTAGTGGGATAAAACTGCCTTGAATTTTGAATTCTGGATTGGACATTTTGAAGTGTATATTTTGAATTCTGAATTTTGTGTTTCAGACTTTTGACTATATACTATACATTATATAAGATGAACATGAATTTACGAAATCAAATCAGATATCACTCTATCACAGCTGTATGTAACGTCGTTTTTTTTATCATTTTCATAGGCGACTTCAGTGTTTGATACCCTCTGAAGAGTTTGAAGTGACATGTGGAAAAATTGACGCTGATCGAAATATTATGGTAAGCTTAACATGTCAACCATCTTTTCAAGTACAGTTGAAGAATTTTTACATCCACCCAATCATGTCTAACTTGACTCAACTCTGGAGCATTTACGAATTTTCTAGGGTGGGCGGACGCAGGGGGGGTACTCCTAAATATCAGATTTCGCTCCCCTATATAAATCATTCACCCCTCTAAGAAACATTCAGTCAAACTCCCCATTTTTCATCAAAAAAGTCAGTACTACAGTTAAACTAAGTTTTTCAGGACAATGTTTCAACCGTTTGGACTAACTTTGGTAGTTTCACTTCTCGACCCGAACACCCCTAAAATCTTGACCCTTACCTTGTCGTGCATTACTTCCTTACCAGCTCACCCCTCTTCAGCAACCCTCGAAATTCCATCAATTATTAGAAAATCCATCAATGCTCTCCCACTGATCTCGTAATAAGACCGGATCAAGCAACTTAAGATTATTACCGCTAAGGATGTCGAAACGTCAGTCAACACCGACGCAAACAGTCCTTTTCAGAATTAGACTAACACAAACGATCTACATCTACAAACCATTCACTTCACAGTTTTTTCCCATACATATTTTTAACAGCATTTACAAGTGCGACACCTTAACCAGCTTAACTACATTATTTCATTATTCCGAAAAATTGTAATACCCCCCAATCCAACAACCAATACGACATTCCCCATAATCCTTCAATGATTATAATAGTACCTCAACCAGTGGCGAAGCCAGTCAGAAATTTTACTCCTACAATGCAGTTTTTCAACCAAATTATTATTCGTTTCTTTAGAAAATATATTCCGTTCAATGTTTTTAATGTGATTGAACGCGAACATATTTGCATTGTATGAGTAAAAAACGAGCTGGCTTAGCTATTGAACCTAACTATATTGGTAATTACCCTGTTTTTTTGACCAGTAAAAAGTATAAAATCGCACATCGAATAGAAATCGTTAGTTCTCCGTCATCCATAAAATTTCGTTTCACTGAAATATATTTTAGGCCAACATCAATGGCGAATATACCGCTCCTGGAGATGGTGAATCAAGTACGTTTCAGTTATTATCCGTATTAGTTCTCAAATTTCTATTCATTCAAATTTATTGCGTGTTAGCTGTAGGCGAGATTGTTTTGCAAGAAAATGACATGCAACTTATGAAGGAGAGATTAATGGTGATCGAGGAGCAGTTGAAGCATTTCCAAAATAACGATGAGAATGAAGTAAGTTGATGTGTACTTTAGTTTTCAATTTTATAGTGTGTATAGCAGGCCTTCACTCAGGGCCACATGAGCAAAACGAACCACTGCTTTCCCTTTCGATACCCCTGCTCCCCCTCTCGACACCCCTGTTTCCCCTGTTGATACCCCTGCTCCCCCTCTCGACACCAAGCTTTGTTATTTACTCCAAGTTTTGGAGAAAAGACTGTGAGAAGGTGATTGAACTAAATTTATCATGATTCGGTCTCGAAGTTTTGAGAAAAGATGTTGGAATGAAGTTTTGTTTACCCGTCCTTGTGCTAGACTTTGAGATCGTTTTGAATCAAGGCAGAAATTTTTATTGCTCTTGAAATGTGATCAAATTATAAATTTTTAAGTTTTACGCTTTCTCGTCTTGCGTTAACGCTCGTTTTTTGTCTTTGTGATTTTCAAAAACAACTAAGCAAGCCATGAAAGTATAGCAAGAAAACGTTTTTAAAGATCTTTCCAAGATTATATTTTTATTGAAGCTCAAGTCACTTGTTTTCACTTCAAAAGGGCTCGCTAATATTTATGAAGTTTTGCTCGAGAGCTTTTTTTGAAAATCAAATTTTTTGTTCCCAATAAATCCTTAAAAAGTCCTACTTGAATATAAACACACTGGATACAAACACACATCAATGTACAGTTTAAACATTAAAGTATTTTTATTCAGTCACTTTATTGAGGTTTCCGCACAAGAACTCTTTATTGAGTTCAAATAATGTTTATCTTTGCAAGCCCTCGATAGTTCACACGTTCTGTCCAAAAACAAATAGTGAGCTCTTGCAATGGACTCGTGTCCTCAATTATAATCGCCAATTTTTCACTTCCCATCTTCCAATTGCATATGAATATTTCCCATCGTTCCTTTCGGTGGTGGTGTTGTCGTCGTCATAGTGTTGGTTTCTTGAAGTCAGTGACGTCATTTATTTCCTGTTTTTCTGTTCAGAGTGTCCTTTCTGAATCAGTACTAAGACAACTCTTGGAGGGAAGTTCACGTACCACATCTCGTACGACGTCAATATTTGACACTATGACGTCATCGTCATTCAGTTTCGATGTTACATCCAGTCACGATGCAAGCTCAGTGGCTTCTTCTTCGCCGTTCGTTGACCCGTAGCGCACGACAGGATCGCTACATGACGTATGATATTTTCTTTGTTATTTGCAATTCTATAGCCATAAATATGAAACAAAACCTTAAGTTTAACAACGTTTTGAACGTTCCAAGCTGTTATTGTTCAGATTGTGTTGCCATTCGCATTTTTTTAAATTTTTTTGTCTGAAAGCCCGGGTGTAATTTCAGTCTTCAGTACTTGTTTCTGTTCTACTCGTCTTCGTTGTAAAAACTGATCAGTGGTTGTAGCCTATGTTGAGTTATTTGCATAAACAGCGTGATGCAGTAACTTTTCATCTTTATGACGTCATTTCCTTTCATCCACTTGACGGCACATCCTTGTATTTAAATCTTTTTGTTTTAATGGCCCAACTAAGTGCCATACAAGTTCAATTGTGTATGTTTTTGTTATGTGAACTGGTCGCAAGCCTTCAAAATGTCTTGGAGCTATACGGAATTTAAAATTATACCAGAATCTGAGAGACGACGTCGCCTGAAACGTTTTGATGATAAAGACAAGGTAGTTGTGGAAATTTTTGAGAAAGTTGCCGGAGATGACGGTGTCATAGATGCTTATGAGTTACAGAACCTCCTACAGCTTTGTTTTCGACGCGAAATGGGAGATTATGATTTCAATTTGGAAACCTGTCGAAGTCTTTTGGCTCTCTATGATGTGGACATGAGTTGTTGCATCGAGTTTGACGAATTTTATAAACTTTGGAGAGATTTGAAGATTTGGTATGGTGTGTTCAACAAATACGATATTGACAGGAGTTTTGATATGGACAAGAAAGAATTACGGCAAGCACTCGCAGGAATTCCCGACCTTCATATCACTGTCAAAACTATCGAAATATACTCGAAAAGATTTGTTAACAGGGAGAGCAGAGTCGGTCTTGACGATTTTCTTCAAATTATCGCGAGGATCAAGTGTTTGAGTAGATCTTTTGAAAGACAAATGTTAAGAAGCGGAAGTTATGGTCGAAATCCCAAGGCAATGTTCACTTTAGATGCATATGTGGAGGCAGCTTTGATATCCTAGATCGTAATGACGGCAAATATATGTATTTATGGAGAGATATAGTTTTGTTAATGATTTACGAACACAATACATTAAATGCTCAAATCAATTTCCTAGATTACATGTTACAAGGATGAATTTGTAAATTCCACGCGATTGTCTCGGGACGATCATAAGGACGAGCGATCTTTTTCGTCATTACAAGAACGTAATGACTAATTAAACTGATTGTAATTACAAACTTATCCCTAAAGAACATTTGTACACGAGAATCTATTTATGGTTCATCATTTTGGTTTTCCTTTTTTTTTACTTTCGCTTTATTGATCATAGGATGTATATTTTGACAAAATCACCGCATTTACCTCACTAGCAAAAAAAAAACGCGAGAAGAGATGAAGGACTAGAGACAGCATGAACGAACAAAACATTGCGTCCAGTTGCTTATGCGTTTGTCATAAAGTTTTTTTTGCCTTGATAATATCAAATCACTGAGGCAAGACAATTCCCATTGACGACGGTTATTATCTGTTTACATTGTTGGATAAAGATCGCGAAAAATATAAATGTTGTTAAATTTTCTACGCACATTAAACTTCGTTTTCCGCTTGTAAACAGATTTCGAATTGAAACACACAGCAATTTCAAAGGGCTTGTTTTCTTAAATACTTTTATTATTTCTACTCGGCTGCTAACAAGATCTAAAAAGGATTCAAAAACAAAACCAAAATCTCCCAAATTTGGCCAAATATGTGAACGATACCTACAATGAAACGTTGTACTTGCTGAAGACTTGTACCTAAACATTTTATAGTTCCATTAAACAATGATTTTCGTGGTCAAATTTTCCGGATTTTCCTTTATTTTGAAGGCCAAAACACCAAGCCATCCAGGGACGTAAATATACCACAGACACTTAATCTGGAGAATGTGGGATGCAGGCTAGAGAGATTGCACATCAGGGCTGCGCACAACTCGTAGCCTTGGATACAAGGGGTGCAGGAGAGATGCCAAAATACTAATATTCCAAAATTCAAAAAATTAAGCAAAAGCATTCTTGATTTTAAAATGTTTAATGGCGCACACTTCCCAAAATCTACCAATCGTAATAAAAAGAATTTTTGTCATTTGAACTGTTGTCTTCCTCCGTGACTGCATGGTCAATTTTCTCATCTATACACCACGGGAATTTCATTCGTATGCAAGACAAACATCCAAAGACGGTAAATTTGGTTTGAAATGTGCTAGTTTAACTACTGTCGCTAGGTGGATGCTGGAACCATATTCATATTGAGAACTACGTTTTTGAAGGCGTCGCTCCATGACAAAAGCATACTTCACGTAGAAACGGATGCGTTTTTCTTATGCAATCTGATTGGTCTTTGTATGCGTTGATTCGGCTAAGTTGTTGATTGACGTTTGGAATGCCGCTGATCAGTTGCACCGTAGACTCGTACATGCCGTTGTTTGGTGACGTTATCAGTTGGAGTTGATACATGCATCCTCCTGCGAGCGAAAAATGATGTTTTTAAGAATGTTTACACAGGGACTGCGAAAGATGGTTGATTGGGAGGAGGTGCTTCATATATGTTATAATCTGTAATCACAATCGATTTTCAAAGAAACTAATAAAGTGCAATATGTATATAAATAATATCCTCCTCCCCCCAGTTATCAACCTTCCGCGGTCCGTGCTGTAAACATCATTGAGCATGCGCATGGCCAAAAGAAGACTTCAAAAGTTTACCTTTGAGAATCTTGCTCATCGTGAACTGTCCACGATTCGTTTCCTCTTCTCCTCCTTTTGACGTGATGAGCTTCGCCGAGATGACTTCTTTCAAATTCAGTCGAGCGCATTTTGCCTCCACGCTATTTTTTGTCAATCTTTCGTTGATCATGTCAACTACAGCTGACGCACTTTTTTGTACGTCTTCATTATCGACCTGAAAGCATAAGTGAAACGGTGAGTGATTCCACGTATTCATAATGTAAAACTAAAAATTCTTTTTTGAACACTTTGAGTTGAATTTAATTAAATGCTAATTATACTTATGTGTGTCTAGTTGGATGTGATTAAGTAATTCTTATAACTATGAAGGAATGTTATATGCAGTGCGGTAATTTAATTTAATTCTTATAACTGTTGATTAAACTTGAAGCAAATTTGGCGATTTTGTTTTTCCCTCGACAGGAAATCCTTTACGAAAACCTACAATACCTCAACGTCTTTCCAATCCACGCATGGGCAGAAATGAAAAGGGATGCCAGCCTGCTCGCAGGTCCTCCATCCTATATCAGTGAACAAACTCTTGCCGTGAGGAAGTTCCCGAGGTTCGCGTGGGTACATGAGGATATGTTGGAATGTAGCGTGAATATCAAACGGCGTAGTTAGAACATGTCTGTTCCTCTGTATATTCTCGTAAAGTTTTGGATAGACCTTTTCAAACCACTCCGGTAAAGTGACTGACAGAAACGGTAGCCGTTCCTCCATGCGTCCAAGGACGGTAGAACGTACGAAACCGTATCGTAAACCATGATCACCAAATAATATAAGTATAGTGTTATTGAGGTAACCTTCTGTTTTGAAGTACTTTAAAAACGATAAAAGATCATCTTCAACCAACGATATGAAATTGAAATTTTCGTAATGGCAAAAGTCGGAGCTTATTTGAAAACCAAATTTCAATTGATTGGGATACGCTTTGAAGAAGCTTTTTATACTGTTGAAGCTGATATTATAAATGGCCTGCGAACCAAGGCAATGTCCCTTCACGTAATTCATACCACCAACCATCTTTTGGTACTTTGTCGAGAGTCTATCCAACGCTACGTACCATAACGGTAGAAGGTAATGGTCGATTGGCGGTTTGCAGAAACTTTTAAGACGTGTGGTAATAGCGCCCCAGAAAACCTCGTCTTCATTGTAAAATGTTGCGTAGCCATGCGCACTCATGTCTTTGAATATCCATGGCCAACGATCTAGGCATTTGGCAGAAGTTTTCCTACAAGAAGAAAAATTTTGTTGAATACTTCACTTCACTTACAAATGTAATTACATGGTTTTATTAACAGCAGCAATAGAATCATTTGAATGGTAAGTAATAGTTACTCATGATTACGTCATCATGATTACGTCATCAAGATTACGTCATTAGGAGAAGTCCAGGTGTAGTGATCATCTCTAAATGTGGATCATCCTGGTTAGCGAAGTCCTGAGGACTATTGCTGTTAGGACTGTTAATGATTTTCACTATAGATATCAAAATGTCAGTAAACACCAACACTAGCAGTCCTTGTGACAATCTACATCTACAAATATACTATATATATCTAACCCTCTTCTTCCTTCAGGCAACTCATCAATATGTCGTCCAACCAGCATTGCTATCAATGCTGCAGTTGTTCCATCACCAACAATGGATTGCGCATTGAATATTTGTGATTTCAAATCATTCTTAAGGTACTTGTATATCGGATCTAGCTTTCGTTGAAAGTGTGCATGGGAAGTAGAATCTAAGCCCACCATCATAATGTTCAGTGGTATTCCTGGTTTCTTTTGAGGAACTCTGTTTAGTATTTCATCACGAGAATTCACTTCCATGTGAAATTCTTTTTGAATTTCATTATCTGTTTTGTGAATCTCGACATACACCATGTCTTCGTTAAGGATCACCTCTGGCTTTGATGGTGTAAGGGTGCCTTTTTCCTTGACATTAAACCATTCTCCAGAGTTGCTACGTCCTGTAATAACTTCATATTCTGCCTTGATTGCTCTTAATCTTCCAGCTATAAAACAACACTTATCCATGAGTTTTGGCGCATCATGGTACAAGTATGTTCATAATTTAAAAATTTTTATACACAAATATAACAAACAAAATTTTTACCAAACATAAGTTATGTAGGTGCACAATATGTGTAAATGGAGAAAATGGGGACCCAGGGATGTATGAAAGGATAATTAGAGGCTTATGCAAATATGTATAGAACACTATAACTCTTTATCCTTGATACATATCGAAAATGGTGTTGTGCTTTTTACATATTGCAGTTGATTGTTTTCATATATCTTTGATGTTTGATGTATTCTTAGTTGTTAGTACCTACAAGTAAAAGTGGTTTTTTAAACAGGTGCTATTTTACAGACATTCTGGAATTCCGCGGTGCCGCGATTTCGCAGAATCGATCAAAATTCGCGGAATATCGCGGAATTTTAATTTTTACACGTGGTTTTCAAAATTATTCCCTGAACTTACGAATTATTTGGTGTTCTAAATGAAGTCTGGAGCGAAACAACCAGGGACGCCGGAACGGCAAAAGGGCAGAAGGAGCAAGCCTTTGTGGAAGGGCACATTAGTGAAATATACTAAAAATAATCTCATATTGATAAACAGCAAAGAGATGTGCTACATGCAATATACTGTATAGAAGCACATGTCCGCAGTGTTGGTCGATAAATATTAACGATAATATAACTATCAAACGATGTAACGTCACTAATTTACAATTTGTCATGTATTGTATTTTCCAAAATATTTAATTCTTCTTTCATTTCTCTGTGAAAACTCTTTAGCAATTACGTCTATTTCCACCATATCCATGTGTTGCTTCTGAATGTTGGAGAACATAATATCATTCAGATGATTTCCTTCAGTGTTTGACCGCAGCCATGTTTTGAGACGACGCATTACGCTGAATGTGCGTTCGCACGAGGCAGATGAGAGTGGCACTGTGTAGTATAGTATAATTAGTTTGTGGATCTCTGAGCACCTTTTCTTTGCTGACGGCATGGTATTGAATATCTCTGCTATTGTTGAAATACGCGTGACTTCTGTTATTTTTTTCTTCTGATCCGCGTTGTAAAGCCCAAGAATGGTGGGAAGATCATCAAGCTGCTTTCTTAGAGCATCTTTATCAATCAAAGAATTGCTTAATCCATCTAAAGATACTCCTCTTTCTTTCATAGAGTTAAGTAACAGTTTCTTGATACATTTGATCTGGAAAAGATCGCCTTGTTCAAATCGCGATCCTAGACCTGAGATGATTGCATCAATGGCTTGGTAGTACGAGCTTCGCATTGGTGTTATATTCGCACTGTTGTAAACTGAGGCATCTGTTTTGTGATTCACAGTCTGAGGCTTTTTCAGTATTGACAGTTATTACAGTGTCAATTCCGCTTGTTGAAGCAGAATCAAAATCATGGCTTGTGTTTCCTTTTGCATACAGCGATGTTATTTTAGATTGACCTGGTTTAGCCGCTGCTTTCGCTAATTCTTTTGCTGAATCTTTTTTACATCTTTCTGCTCTTGGCATTGCAGAAAAAGCGATAAGATGCAATAAATATTCCTTTCAAAATCATCAGTGTTTAGGTGACTGAGCCATTTATGCCAGCAGATGTTTACCATTAAAAATATCTTTGCTATACGTCATGTTCCAGGTAATTTTTTGGATTTAATAATAATGAAAGGAATTTGCAAAGGTATTGTGATTTTTAGTTGTTTACATTTAAAAAAGGGCGTTTCACGGTTGTCGAGGAATCCGCTCCTCAACTGGTTCACTAACACTCTTCGCTTTGAACCTTTTATTTTACAAGCCAAACAATCTACAAGTACATCACTGGAGTATTCTTACGCTATCTATTAGAGTTAATTATTTACTTGTTATTTATACTATCGGTAATTGCATAAGTCGAGCTTTCCTTTACGTCATTAGCAGTACTCACTCTTTCATTGTGTTTCAAGTTTTCACGCGTTGCAACAAAAAAGAAGAACTAACTAAACAAACAAAGAACTTACAAGACGTTCTTAAAACAAAGAAATGTTAAAGGAAAACTAACATAGTTACGACAATTTTATTGCTACGCTAAAAAGAATGCAATATCCCACAACGGTTAAGTAGTCTTTATCTTGGATTAAAAACAATAAATTTTCAACCTGTAGGGCACTTTTGCCCCCCTCCTGTCCACCTCCAGAAAAGGCAAGGGGGGCCGTTGCCCCCCTTGCCCCCCCAGTTCCGGCGTCCCTGGAAACAACACTAGTGCGTTGCCTTTGCTAGTTGCTACGTCTGTAAAATTTTAAACAAAATGGAAGTACTTCCGTTCCGTTCACGTAGTTTATTTAAATTAAATACGAGGAAAAAATGGCGGCAGTTTATACGAGCGAAGATCATTCAATGTAAGCTTTGCGGATGGATAAATTTGTTGTGCAGAAATTGTCCCAAGTTCCTCATCCAAAGACAAAGTCACACCTTTCTGTGAATATAGATGCAAAACAGCGAGCAAGTAAATATCCGTCAGGAACTTTTCACGTGGATGATGGTCTGTTGTTCTGTTCAAAGTGCAATGTCGTAATTGATCATGTAAGGAAATCCACCGTCGATGACCACCTAAAATCAAAGAGTCATGCCAAAGCAAACTCTTTTGGAAAGCAGCAGTCTGTCAAAACAGCACTGAAATTCTCTAACAATGCAAAGGCAGAGAAAATCAAGGTTTGTCAAGAATGGATATTTGCATGCACTGCGGCGAATATTCCGCTATTAAAATCTGATAACGCATATCTAAGAGAGTTCTTGACCACAAGGGTAAAAAATGGCGGTGCTATTCCTGGATCCTCTCAACTGCGAGATGAGTATCTTGTTGATGTATATGTTGTAGAGAAAGAGGAATTGAAGTAAAAATTTAACGGTAAAAAAGTCGCTATATTGACTGATGAGCTGAGCGATGATGAGGGACGCTATGTAATGGATGTCCTGGCTGTTATTCTTGATTTTGATGAACTATCTCCTCATGGCAATACTTGCGCTTATTTACTGGATACACATTTTTTTTCCGCGGAATTCCAGAATGCCTGATTTTAATACCTAATTCTATGTATCAACTAAAATATTCACTATATGCATGTGACATGTATAGACTTCCTGTTCAAAATGTTTTTTTCCTTCATTGCTGGACAGAACTTTGACAAATCAAGTTTTTGGCTGAAGATCAGAAGCCAACCATAGAAACTTTATTCAAGCAAATTACTGAGATGAATGAACTTTAAACATACCTGATGTTAGCGTCAACTTTCCATTTCTATAAAATGTCAAGTTTTTTTCTCCTTTGCAAACCAGAGGCTCCACTTTCTTTACCATTTTCATGACAGTAGAATCAAATGGGTCAATGTTGGGAATATTGCATATCTTGTTTGATGTTTTAGTATTCGCTTCTTCCCTTCTTTCCTGAAAGAAAAAATGAAATAGATTTCAAAATAGCAAATACCATGGTGAATGGTGATAATAACAATGTAATAGTTCTTAAAAGAACTGTTTTAACCAAAACACTAACCAAACAATTCAAAATAACCGTTATTTACAGCTAGAAAGAGACACTATGCATTTCGGCAGACTTCTCGTCAGGTGTCAACGTCTGCTAAATGAGAACCTCCAAACCATGCTATATTTATAACGTTACAAAAGGTCAATGTCATCCCTATTTTTAGAGATAACACTTAAAACTCTCGGTGATATTTTTTGCATGCAATGTGGTCTTTATATTCTCAAAAAGAACTATTCTTCCACCCACTCCCAAAGAGTCTCTCCCTGCTCAAATATCAAGCAATGTAGTCTACGAGTTTAAATGTGAGTGTGATGTTCGCTATGTAGGTAGGACTTCTCAAAGGTTGAGTGAAAGAATAAAACAGCATGTACCAGTTTCTGTCAGGAATAAAACTGTTCCTTTACGACAACTACCAAAACGTGGGTGTAAAAGTGAAAATCCGATTCTATGTGATTCAGCGATTGGAAAACATCTTTTGAGCAATACTCGCTGTGCCAATGCTTATTCTGATGAAAACTTTAGAATTATTAAAAAATGTCGCTCGTTATTCCAGCTACGCGTCATGGAGTCGGTATTAATTAAATTGACTAATCCTGCCCTTTGCCCGACAAAAGAATTACGTGTTTAATCTGTCTCTGTTTTAAGTGTTATCTCTAAAAGTAGGGATGACATTGACCTTTTGTAACGTTATAAATATAGCATGGTTTGGAGGTTCTCATTTAGCAGACGTTGACACCTGACGAGAAGTCGGCCGAAATGCATAGTGTGGCTCACAAGGGCCACCACATAAAATAAAAATATTAATACACACACAAAATAAAAATACACACACAAAATACATTATACACACACAAAATAAAAATACACACGCAAAATACATTATACACACACAAAATAAAAATACACACACAAAATATGATTGCGGGCGCTTGCATTTGCTCGTAATTTATCGTTTTTGTTTTCAAAGTTCTAATGGTTCCAACTTCCAGTACATAATAAAATTCATTGATTTCACTGTGATCAATTATTTCAAAGTTGCTTACGATATTGCTCCCCGTATTCTGGTTAAAATTAAGGTTAATGTGTTGTCCTGGTTGCGGCAACAATTCCGGCTCAGTCTCGGAATCAAACACGTACTGTGATGATTGCTTATCAGAGCAAAACATTACACGCTTGATAACAGGTTATTTCAATCGTGGTTATCCGTATGGGGCAATCGTCAGACTTTTGCAAACCTCCGGTATTCTGATGTCTATACGGACGTTGAAGCGCCGCTTCAGATCTTCAGGACAACACATTAACCTTAATATTAACCAGAATACGGGGAGCAATATCGTAAGCAACTTTGAAATAATTGATCACAGTGAAATCAATGAATTTTATTATGTACTCTGGAAGTTGGAACCATTAGAACTTTGAAAACAAAAACGATAAATTACGAGCAATTCCGAGTAAGCCGACACTGCAAGCGCCCGCAATCATATTTTGTGTGTGTATTTTTATTTTGTGTGTGTATTTTTATTTTGTGTGTGTATAATGTATTTTGCGTGTGTATTTTTATTTTGTGTGTGTATAATGTATTTTGTGTGTGTATTTTTATTTTGTGTGTGTATTAATATTTTTATTTTATGTGGTGGCCCTTGTGAGCCACCGTAATAGTGTCTCTTTCTAGCTGTAAATAACGGTTCCTTTGAATTGTTTGGTTAGTGTTTTGGTTAAAACAGTTCTTTTAAGAACTATTACATTGTTATTATCACCATTCACCATGGCATTTGCTATTTTGAAATCCATCTTTAAGTTTGTCACCACGACAAAGTCGATCGTGACTAAAACACCACACGAGTACATACGAGTACATACGAGTAACATAGGAGTACATACGAGTACATACGAGTGACATACAAGTACATACGAGTAACATAGGAGTACATACGAGTGACATACGACTATTTTCTGGTCAACAAATGAGAAACAACACAATTTCTTCAATACATTGATATTTGCGTTTATTCTTCCTTGTATTTGTGTGGACTTTGGGGCAACCATTTGATGGATTTAAATGCTGAAAAGGTATTTTACTTTCATACTACATTCATTTGTATGTTTTAGTTGAATTTGTTATAGATATTTTGTCGATGCGATTTGCCAGTATTTGAGCGCTTTTTGAAACACTTTTACCTAGGAAATACATATTTATGAAAGCGATTAAATAAACAACGTATAAATAATGCTTTCAAAACGTGCTATATGAAATAAATGTACATTATATTTGAATTAAATGACAGTTGCACTGTGTTACGTATATATATATCATATTACGCGTACAATTTCAGCTTACTTTTAATGTTTTTAAATGTTTTGGATCCTTATCTATAAAGTAAATGGTTTGAACCCGTGAGTATCGTTACATGTTTGTAAATGTAGATCGTCCAGGTTTGGAATAGTCCTGAGAAGGACTGTTTTTGTTGTTGTTGACTGACGTTTCGACAACCTTAGCGGTAGTCATCTTCAGAGTCAAAATGAATGTATAATCGCTTTCATAAATATGTATTTCCTAGGTGAAAGTGTTTCAAAAAGCGCTCAAATACTGGCAAATCGCATCGACAAAATATCTATAACAAATTCAACTAAAACATACAAATGAATGTAGTATGAAAGTAAAATACCTTTTCAGCATTTAAATCTATCAAATGGTTGCCCCAAAGTCCACACAAATACAAGGAAAAATAAACGCAAATATCAATGTATTGAAGAAATTGTGTTGTTTCTCCTTTGTTGACCAGAAAATAGTCCTATGTCACTCGTATGTTCTCGTATGTTACTCGTATGTACTTGTATCTTGTATGTTACTCGTATGTCACTCGTATGTACTCGTATGTCACTCGTATGTACTCGTATGTTACTCGTATGTACTCGTATGTACTCGTATGTACTCGTGTGGTATTTTAGTAACGATCATTGAGTTCTATAATAACTGGAGCGGCTATCTCAAGCGCGGCCTTAGATATCTGATGACGCCAAAAAAATGGCGGATTTCGTCCGTTGCCGCTGAGATTTACCAAAATTAATCGCTTTTCCGAAAATTTCACAATTTCCCACTCCCTCCTGAGGAAAGAGCGAGGAAAATGTATGTGTGTATTTGGGATTCGGCAAGCAAATTTTTGATGAAAATCAAGATAAAAACCTTAAATTCATAACAGCGAGTCAACTGTGGTTGTCAGTAATGTGCTCGTACGAGGATGCATTTATAACTATCGACGAAAGACCTATATGTCGGCTACACATGTATGAATGCAGATGTGCGTCGTTTTCTTACCAGCGTCAAACTTGTTTGATCGATTAAACTCTTTAGTCTATACAAAAAAGTATATCACAGTTCATCTCCACGGTTCACGAGAGAGAAGTTAGCTTATTTGTTATCATTGCTATTTTGCTTCTTTTCATGATGCAATGGGCAATGGCTTTTTTCGCCACAATTGTTGGATTTTTACTTGTTTCTTTAAAAAAGTAAATATTAAATCTCTGGATATTTACGGATTTTCTGTAATTGAGTTTCATATTAAATTTCAAAAAGACTCAAGTCTGCATAGGTTTGGTAAATGAAAACAAACAATATTGTATAGAAATTACTTTAAGTAATCTTTTTGTGATGTTCTGAAGTGCAACTGCATCAAATACTTGTGAAGTTGTAGCACATTTTGATTTTGTTGTATTGATATATGAATTGGGCAAAATGCAAATAATCATCAAAACACTTATGTTTCCAATGGTGTTTATAATTCATTTGTAGTTTTAATATTTCTACCCTTCTTGTTCACTTTGTTTTGTTTTTCCTATATTTGCAAATAAGTACACAATTTGAATGATTAACACAGTTTTCACCTCAATAATAAATTTCATAAGCAGTTGGTAGTGCATTTTGTCCTCTGAGTATCCACATCTGGTGTTTTGTTCATACAAGAATGATGAAGTGCAAGTAGATATGTCATAGCAAGGCAATATAACCAAATGAATCAAATACCTATAGTGTACTTTTATGCTAGAAGCTTAAAAGCTTTTTAGAAATTATAAAGTTACTGGATTATATTAACCATATATCATCAATCTCATGAAAAGAAATAAGAAGCAAAAAATTTGTAGGAAAGCTTTGAAAAGTGAAAAACTTTTCTTTGAAAAAGTAGCAATAATGCATATGATAAATCTCCATTCTGTACTTTACTAGGTAAAGAAGCTCAAACTGTTTCTTAAAGCAAAAACTGTTATAATGAAGAAATATACAGTGCAGTAACTTTAAAAGTTTCATCACTGAATCTTTAATGCTTCAGTGTAGTGCATTAGATATTAGTAACATTTATACAACACTCAACTAAAATATTTTGATAAAGATATGACATGATTTAAACATTAAGTTATATAAAACCCAATGGCTTATACAGTTTGATGTTTCACATCTGTATCAAGTCATCAATCTCAGTACAAATGTTTATATAGGCACAAACTTTATGGCTTTCCCATTTTATATCTTTGTGAATTGACAATTCATTAAGACACACACACACACAACCTTGCCATCTTTCTTTGGTTCATGAACTTTAACTTCAAAGCATTCAAGGCATCCTTAGTGAATCCATTGTCTCCATCCATAGAATTTGACCATGATCAAATTAAATAACTCTGGATAGGGCAGACAATAAATCAATTATCTTTACAGCATTATCATTTTTTTCAGACTCTGCCTGGTCAATAACATCTTCCAGTCATCTTTACTCCTTGGTCTTCCCTGCATGTTGTCAGCAAATAGAACATAACAAGCTCTGCTCCAAATCATGGGTACTCTTGGGGCTGATCATTTCGTTTTGATACTTTTTTGCTTTAGGGAAACTATTTTGCAAATAGATGGGTAAATTTACGACTTCATGCATTAACAAATGACAGAAAAGTATGCAGAATTTTATAAACAAAAACAGGAAAACATCAGTATATTTGGCGTTCAAGTCAGTGTTAAAAAAACGATCTTTAATATGTATTTTAATGGCTTTTCAAGTGCATGTATAATTGCTTTTCAGTTTTCAATCGTCGACGGACTAAAAAACCAAGCAACTATCTCACCTGTGAGAAGCGATATGTTCCTTTTTGTGGAAACTACGACATCCAACAATTGAACGATTGAAGTGTTGGCATTATAAAAGAAATGCCAAAAAAGATATCGTCACAGAATATGGAACTAACGATATCCATATTCTGTGATATCGTGTTGGTTTTTGAAAAATTCTTTATAATTTACTACAGACACCAGGGGGAGGTCGAGAATATTATTTTTCTGCAAAGCGATCATTTCAGCGGAAATACGTCCTTTGGCCGCCATTTTTTTGGCGACCTCGCCCCAGTAAAGTTAGCTGCTCCAGTTATTATAGAACTCAATGGTCACGATCCGACAAAGTCTCTGTTTCATTATTTAAAAAATGAAATATTAAAAAACACGATTTAGCACATGTCAACTTACTGATGTGAACTTAGGTAAACACCTTACCCTCACCGGCGCACATTCGTCTGATTCTTTCAACATCAAAAGGTCTTTATATTCATTTTTGTATGTGGTGACAATACCAAGTGAGAATTTCGGTTTGCCATTTTTACCACGCTTGAATGTGGCCGTTTTCGTTCCGAAGTTATAAGTCACTCCGAAACATTTACTTCCCATGTTGAAACACATCATTAAGGCTTCTTCGGTTTCTATTGTACACGAGTCGTTAGATAGGGAGCTTGTACAATGGAAATCCGCCTGTATTATATCTAAATTATCCACCTAGAAATTCGCGTGATATTATTAAATTGATTGTTGTTTACATTTAACACTAAATATAAACTCACCTTCACGAAATACTTGTCGTAGTTGTTGTAATAGTCAACGCTGTATTGTATCGATTTTAACAAGCAATATACTGCTATAGCGCCGACGACTGTTCTCGCAGTCAGTTGCTGCCGGACATTACGAATCAAAAATGACTTCATCGGTTTTAACATGTTTTCCCGAGCTAGAGCAATTTCTATTCGAAGCGAAGAGGTTTAAGCTTCAAAAAACACACGAATACGCAAATTTTGAAGAGACGTTTTTGGTTCCTTGCCTTGGTGATAACAAGAGTGGATTCTTGTAAATTTTCTTATACTCGACCAAGGAACCCTAACTGAGTATTGCTGTGTAAATCAATTTGTTATGCATCCCTCAATATCAAAAGCTTTTGAACGGCAAAAATGAAAGTCGACGATTTTTTTGAAAGCAAACATGTTTCGACGTTATCATAATGCCATCTTCAGTGCAGAATGGTTACTGTTAAGTTATATGATACGTAATATGATATGAATAAATTAATTACAATGAATAGGACTATGATTTAGTTACAAAATTATAAAATATTTACAAAAAAGGAAAAGAAAAATAAGTATTAAGAACTTATAACAAAAAATATTATTATAAAGTAAATATAGTGTTGTAGTGGTGAACTTGGATATTTAAATCGGGATTAGTTTTATTAATGTGTAGAGCTTCCTTGATTTTGAGTGAGAAAGTGGATTGATCAGTGTCGATGATTTTAAAACAGGAAGGTGAGAATTTGTTTTACATGAAGGAGAGGCTTGAAGATGTTTGTAGATAGTGGAGTTTTGTCTGTGTGAGTATGTTCCTTTATCCTGGTAGATAATTGGCGAGAAGTTTCACCAATATAGCGGGAATTACATCCCGCACATGAAAATTGATAAACTACCATAGATTTGGAAAGTTCGGGAAGTGGGTCTTTAAACGAAAATAAAGATTTTATTTTAAAAGGTGTGAAAATAAGTTTAACGTCAATGTCAGTGCAGTAGCGTTTAGTGATTTGTGTGAGTTTGCGTTGTGTGTGTCGTGTGTAATCACCTATGTAAGGTAGTTTGAAATAACGTTTATTGTCAGGTTGTTGTATATCGTTAGTGTTAGTTGTGGAGTTAGATGAGTCAGTGCTTTTCTTGTTGTCCAAATAGTGTTGTATAGTGTTGTTGATGAAATGAAAAGGAAAAGAATTACGTTGGAGAGTGAATATTAGTTTCTTTTAATCACGTTGAAAGCCGATGTCTGTGTTGTTGAGTTTCCGTGCTCTGTCGGTCAGTGTTCGTATCAGTCCAATTTTGTAATTTAATGGTGTGAAACTAAAAAAGTTAGTCAGTAGTCCTGTATATGTTGGTTTGTGGTACGTAGAGGTCATACAGTTTTCATGTGATTTAGTTAGTAAGATGTCAAGAAAGGGTAACTGATTGTCTTGTTCGGTTTAGTATGTAAAGTTTATGCTTTGATGTTGTTTGTTGATGTATTCGTAAAAGAGTAATGCTTCGTCTTTGTTATGAAAAATGCAAAAAATGTCGTCAACGTATCTGCGGTAAAATAAAGGTTTAAATATCCACAGACAAACAGACAAAAACTCCACTATCTACAAACATCTTCAAGCCTCTCCTTCATGTAAAAACAAATTCTCACCTTCCTGTTTTAAAATCATCGACACTGTCAATCCACTTTCTCACTCAAAATCAAGGAAGCTCTACACATTAATAAAACTAATCCCGATTTAAATATCCAAGTTCACCACTACAACACTATATTTACTTTATAATAATATTTTTTGTTATAAGTTCTTAATACTTATTTTTCTTTTCCTTTTTTGTAAATATTTTATAATTTTGTAACTAAATCATAATCCTATTCATTGTAATCAGTGGCGTAGCTAGCGGTCCCGCTACTCCCGCCCGGCGGGAGTAGAAATTTCCCAAAAAAACAATAAATATTCTATTTGGACATAAGATATACATTATTTCACGAACAATTTGTAATATTATGTTTTATTCGTTCATATTTACGCTTTTATTAGGTGGTTCGTATTTCGTAATCGTAATACAGCAAAATCTCAAGATTTGTTATGTAACCTAGCAACCGCCTTTTCTCGCACATTGCATACTCGCGCGATTCTCCACGTATTCCGCCCATCTTCAGAGGGCGGAACATACAATATAATTCTATATAAGAAGTTTTGAATTCTGGTTGGCTAAGGGACTTGACGCATGCTCAAATCTGCTGTTTTTATAGTCGAACTCCCGCTATTTTAAATTGGCGGAGGTTGTAATTATTTGACCTTTTAATACAAGTACAGCGATTAGTGATTATCAAATTACCTGTCATTGTCGGTATTAATTTTCCATTGTGTTTACTCTCAAATTGCTATTTTGTATTTGTGTATGACACAATGGCTTCAAGTGCGACTGCGATTTGCTCAACTGATGTTGATTTAGTAAATAGCTTATTAGCTAAACCGTTCTCTGCTCTATCGTCGGTCGAACAGAATGTTATCGTTCATGAACGGCCTACTCCTGATTTAACTATCCAAAATAAGGGAAGAGCATTTCAGAGAGATTGGTATGAGGCGAAGGACTGGCTGTGTGGCAGTACAACCTTGCAGAAAGTGTTTTGTTGGCCATGTCTAATGTTTTCCCCCAAAACATCGCCATCGTGGACTAAGAATGGCTACAACGATATGCGGAGTATTATGTCTGATGCTAAGAAGCATGAAAAATCTAAATCGCATTTGACTGCATTTAAGACATGGAAAACGTATGGAGCTAGTGAACGAATTGATTGTCTTATGTCCCTCGCTAGAAGAAATGAGATTCAGCGTCACAATGAGGAGGTAAGACAAAATCGAGAAATTTTAAAACTGTTACTGAGGCCGTGCTGTATTTGTCAAAGCAAGAGTTGCCATTTAGAGGTCACAATGAGTCCGAAGGTAGCTTGAACAAAGGTAATTATAGAGAGTTGCTCGAATGTTTTGCTAAGTTTGATTCTGTATTTGAGCGTCGACTGCACAGTAGACTAGCAGAATCTGATATAGTTGGTGACAGAAGATTTACTGGAGTCTCCCCAGAAATTCAAAATGGTCTTATCAGCTGTCTTGATTCAATTATTGAAGATGAAATCAGAAAGGAAATAAATGATTGCACATTTATGAGTATTCAGGTTGATGAAGCATCTGATGTCTCCACCAAAGAGCAGCTAAGTGTTATTGCTCGGTTTGACAAAGCAAGTGAAATTATGGAGAGGCAATTAGGATTTGTGGATGTAAGTATGAACAGAAATGCCACAGCAATATCACAAGTTGTCAAAGGTAAACTTGTTGAGTATTCTAATATAAAAGAAAAACTGGTTTTACAAACATATGATGGTGCTTCTGTCATGTCTGGCCATATTAATGGTGTTCAAGCAATGGTTCGACTAGAGTATCCTTTTGCTCATTTTGTTCATTGTGCAGCTCATAGATTGAACCTGGTCCTATGCCAGTCAGCCTCATCAATTTCTCCTGTTAAAATCTTTTTTATTAATATAGCTACATTCAGCACATTTACAAGCAATGCCCCAAAAAGAAAAGCTTTTCTCACATCTAACAACCTTGAGTTTCCTGCCCCTGGTGAAACAAGATGGTATTATCGCTCTAGATTAATCAATGTATTGCACAAAACTATGAAAAACTTTTAGATATTTTTGAGGGGTACATGAACAACCAGCTGGGTGGGATGATGAGTCATTAAGTAAAATAAGTGGCTTACTGCATTATCTTGATAGCTTTCTCTTTGTTTTCTAGTGTGTGTTTTTACAGGATTTTAGAACAGTCCACAATTTTGTATTCCATTCTTCAAAATAGGGAAACCCATTTTAACTATGGCATAAGCAAGATTGACAATTTCAAGCAGTTTATTGTGTCACTTCGCACAGATCAAGCTTTCACCGAGTTTTACCAAACTGCACTAGAAAAGTAGGCCCACCAGCAACCAGAGCAGATAGTAGATACAATTACAAACAGCTTTATTTTGAGATTATTGATTCCATTAAAGGCATGTTAAGTGAACGATTTCAAGATATTAATCAGTTCGAGTTTTTAGACCTTGTAAATCCTAAACTATTTACTACATGGAAGGGCATAGTTCCACAGGAGAAGATCAATCTTCTCAAAGATAAGTATAGTCCTCTTTTTGACATCCAAACTTGGGAGAGTCAACTTTCCTTCATTTACAACGACAAGGACTTTCACAAAGAGTGCAGTAATGAGGTTCTTAAATACATCTTCAAATTTAATCTCCAGTCGAGTTTAGGTCAAGTGGTAAATTTGTTAAAATTGAATGGTGTGTTGGCAGTGGCAAGTGCTTCAGTAGAGAGGTCGTTCTCTTGCTTAAAAGGGTAAAAGCTATTTAAGAAATAGAATGGGTCAAGGTCGGCTTAGCTCTTTGTGTAGAATATCTATTCACAAAGATATCATTGAAAAGAAAGAGGAATCAGAGGTGTTGCATAACGAGGTGGTTGAAAATTTGTAGAAAACCCAGGAGGCTGGCCTTTCTTTATAAATGATGAGTATAGTATGTGTTTTGATATTTGTTCGTATAATACATGGTACTTCATTGAGAAAATTAAGCATAACTTTTATAGAATAAAGCCATCCCTGTCTACTTGCCCCAATCTAAACAAGTTTAAACTAACAAGTAGAATGCTAAGAAAAATCTCTCTATGCACTTTAGAAGTGTCGTATACTATATTATTTTTGTGCTAATACAAATTTCTTCTGTTTATGCAGGGCATTGATGAGTAAATTATGTTTTAGGGGACAATTGTCTCCTGCGTAACGTTTCTCTGAGCCACCTTTAGTACCTTTTTAACTAGTTGCAGTTTCAACGATTGCCACATTAAGAATGCAGCTAACAAAAATGGGTTTTTATAAATTATTGTACAACAAATAATTCGCCCTCGAAATCGCAGGAAATGCTGTTTCCAAGGCTCTGGATTTCAAAATTTTCCGGGGGAGCATGCCCCCGGACCCCCCTAGTTGGGTCGCACCTCCGGCGCGAGATGGATTGGCGGGAGTGACTATTTTTCCTAGCTACGCCACTGATTGTAATTAATTTATTCATATCATATTACGTATCATATTACTTAACACTAACCATTCTGCACTGAAGATGGCATTATGATAATGTCGAAACATGTTTCCTTTCAAAAATATCGCCGTTTTTCTCAAGTGTTTTTTAAAATTGCTGCTAATTAGAAAAAATGAAAGTGTTTCGCGTCGACGTTTTGTCAACACAGCTGTGTGGAATGATTTTAAAGCATGTTGATCCGATTTATGTTGTATTACGGAAAGTGAACTTATTCGCTAGAAGAAGTGAAATTCTAGGATATTGTCGACTTGTTGTCACTTCTCATATATGCAGCAACTTCTTTGTTTTGTTTTTCTGACTCTGTCTGGCAGAGACAGTGTCATAGAATAGAGAATATATAGAAGGGCAACTCGCGTCGGTAATGTTTCCCATATCGTAATGTTTCCCATATGTATTCTCTATTCTATGACAGTGTTGCTAGATGGGTAGCCTGCAAACCCGCCCGAGCTACCTTTAAAAGTAGCCCATAAATAGCCCAATTATATTTTGCAAGAAATAGCCCAAATTTGCATCAAAACAAGTAAAAACTAGCCCAAGTCTGTTGAAAATATTTAATTTAAACCAAACTACACATTGATATCGTATATCGCATCGTTTACGTCTTCTGTAATTTCATACATTTCTGAAGTAAACCTAGATATCATTTGAGGCCAAGGAGTAAAATTGTTGCAGCAAATTTTTTGCGTTGCCATATATGATTTCACGTGCAAGAGATTCTCTAGTAGCGACTGTCCCATTCGATTTCTTAGTTTGGATTTTAGCAAAGCCATTAGAGAAAATGCTCTTTCAACTGCTGCGTTGCTAAAAGGAAGAGCCAAAAAAGAAAGTGCAAGGCTTCCTAACTCTTTCAACTCTTTCATGCTCTTTCATCTCTTTCAACTCTTTCAACTCTTTCATGCTCTTTCATCTCTTTCAACTCTTTCAACTCTTTCATCTCTTTCAACTCTTTCAACTCTTTCGTGCTCTTTCAACTGCTGCTTTGCTAAAAAGAAGAGCCAAAATAGAAAGTGCAAGGCTTCCCAACTCTTGAAACTCGTGATCCACAGAAGCATCAACTTGATTAATGACGTCCATCCAAAATTGCTCAATCTTCTGGTCGTTGACATCAATCCACTGGATTGAACCAATGCGACTATATTGTTGGTCAAGTTTACCTAAATCTCCGGAAAATAGTGGAAGAAACGACAGGTCTTGAAGAGATCGTTTCTGTTTGCCTGTAACAACAGTTGGACTTAGATCAGCAATAGACTCAAGCCGCTCCATATTGCATGGCAACCTTTGCTTCATTTGCCTAAGCAACTCAACCAGGAATTGTTGACATCTAGATTTGATTACATCAACCTTTTCAGAAGTTAAATTTGATTCCGCCAATGCCACTTGAAATAAAATACCAAAGTCGACCGCAGAAAGAGGCAAATGATTTCTCTCATCCTCTATGTCGTACGTGAGAGTGGAGCACCATGTTGTAAAGGTCACAGGCTTCATAGTACGGAAAAGAAACGCTTTATACAAACTCATAACATCAGTGAGGAGTTGCAACGGGTTAGCAGAATCTGACTGAAACAGCTTATTTACTCCGTTTAATTCTTTAAGGATAGGCTGCAGAAAAATTAGATATAATTTATTCTCCATGTCACCATACATTTGAAAAAGCAATTCTGCAGTGTAGTTGCGATCTTCATCTTTGGCAAGCTGAAAGTGTAGTTTCAGTTCGTCAAACTGTTGGAGTATTCGGTCAACACATGCAGAAATAGATAGCCAACTTGTGTCGGAGAGCTTTAAAATCTTCAAAGGTGCTTCCCCCACGTTGATAGCTGAATAGATCTGGCAATACTTTCGTTGCCTAGAAGTGCTATGAGAGAACCAGTTGTACGTTTCTGACACCATGAACTCCACATTCCGTGGCATTACTTTAAGAGCATGTGAGGAACAAAGTTGGATAGAATGACAAATGCATCTTATATGTATTATGTTAGGGCATAGTTCACGAAATTTTGTGATTACAGAATTGTTCCTTCCACACATTGTGTTGCACCCATCAGTGGCCAAGCCTATACACTGCTTGATATCAAGTTCCTTGCTCTCAAAAATTCAATTATTGCTTGAAAAATGGCCTCTGCCGTTCCTGATTCAATAGACTAAAGTCCAAGGAAGCTTGTGAGAATCTGTTGTTTGGCTGCGCTGTAATACTTAACCATAATGCACAGTTGCTTTTCATTGTCAATGTCAGTGCTTTCATCTATAATTAGTGAATAAGGGATATCGACCAATTCTTGAAGTAGCTGTTCTAACATCGCTGGTCCTAAGACACATTTAATCAAAGCAGTACACTTTGTTCTGTGGAGTTTAACATCTTTCCCTGAGACATCTTTAAATAACTCGCCAAGATGATCCACGGTGTTTAAGCTAGAATGACATGCGATGTGGGCAGCGATCTTTATCTCTGTAACTTTTAGAGAATTCTCTACTTTTTACTTTGACAACCTAACTCAAATAAGGTTCTTGAACTGGAAAAAGATTGCTTGTTGCGCTTATGTTTCTCAGTTTTTACATGAGAAACTAGATCCCCATGATGTGCTCGAATTTGAGTTTTGCAATACTTACAATATGCTTTTTGGTCGTCTCCTGGTACACTCAAAATCCATTCTTTCAAGATTTCTTCCTTTTCCCAGTCTTTACAATACTTTTTATGGTATTTTGCCCACTTTCCCATGTTATATTAGCACAATTGCTGTTTACCACGACAAAAACAAAAACACGTGGAAGCTAGATCATCAAAATTTTTTCCAGCCCAAAAAATCGCGCAAAAAGTTATTCCCAGCCCAAAAACCCGCAACCTCCCAAAATTTCCCGCAAACAGGCTTATAAACCAGCCCAATTGGGCGGGAAAACCGCCCATCTGGCAACACTGGGCAGAAACCTAAAACGGAACCTCTGAATGCTTGTCCGCGTGAGCTCAATTTTCAAACAATTGATCTAAAAATATTGTTTCCTAATCCAAATCCATAAGTCACGTCCCTTATGATTGCAAATGGTATGAAAGCAGTAAAATCCACGAAATTCCTTTTAACACATGATAGTTTAATACAGGATTGTCTTTCCAATAGAATATAAGAGAAGATGTGAATTTCAGTTCATCGGCTTTATTCGACGCTTGATCGGGTATTTCAATGCATTCAATCAGATTGTTGATTGTCTTGTCCATTCATGTTTTAAACAAACCAAAACTATTTCAATTTATTACCACAAGTTTAACTTGTGGCCTTGGTGACGCTTTTCAGGCTGTAACTTTCTGGCGTTATGTTTCTTTTCCGTATGGTTTCCATCAATGAACACAACTACCTAACTGGCAGGGCACATTGGTTTTCAATATAGAAAACCGGCATATGTGAAATCCTTGGTGGATTTTTGGTTCAGTGAAGTTGGCAAACTAAGTGAAATTGCAAAAAGCAAACCCCTAGCTGCTTACACAACTTGTGACAGGTTCCCCGTCATCGCTTGACTTACCACAATCTTTGTCTGTTTAAATGTTTTTTCTGTCTGTCTCACAGCTTTGGCGCTGTTAGATGAAGGATATTTACTCAATAAGAGATAATTCTTTGATGCAATCAGCAATCCTACCTACGTTACCAATGGCCGCTGAAGCGACTATATCATCTGTGCATGTTGCAAAGTTTCACAGTTGACCATTCGTGGGCTTTCTTATTTGAAAGGAGGTTCATTCACCGTCGTCATGATGAAATATGTAATGTTTGCTTTGCAATTGATGAAGTAGCCAATGTCCTTATTGTTGATTTCAGTTAACTTTTCAAATGGCGGTTGCCAAGTTACTTTCTAATGTTGCCAACTACGTTTCCAACTATGGAATATTCGATATTAAACTTGATCAACTCAAGTTGACAAGTTGTGTACTTGAGTACTGAAGTTGTGTACTTGAGTACTAAAGTTGTCAACTAAAGTCGCGAAGTACTGGCAAACGCGAAAGGTCTTTGTACCCTGTAGACATTTGGCAATGAATCCGTTCAGTAAGCAAGGAAAAGCTTTACCAATAGAAGTAAGAAATGAAATACTTGAAAGGTGGTTAAATAACCAGCGTTTGACAAACATTTTGAAGCAACTAAATCTACCGTATAAGACTATATCAAATATAATAGATCTATGGGTAGACACTGGTTCTATTGCACCTCGCCAGAGCGAACGTGATGTTCGAACCACGCGTACAGATGACGTTATTGCATACGCTGAATATCTAAAAATTAATAAATCATCTATTTACGCAAAAGAGATTCAGCAACAACTAGAAAATAACAAAGTTTGCCTTCCAGCAAACATACCTAGCAGGTCATCCATTAGTAGAATTTCGAAACGAGATCTTGTTTACTCTTACAAGATAATAAGTCAAATTCCTCGAGAGGCAGAACGGCCGGATGTTATGGAGAAGTTAGAAGCTTACGTAGCAAATATTTCATTGATTGATTGCAACCGTACGCATTTCTTTGATGAGTCGCCTGTAGTTGTTACGAGTGGCAACAGACGTCGAGGGCACAGTATGCAGGGTACTCCTGCATTTAAAATCCACCGATACTTTTCAATAACATTCATTATCGGTGAAAAATACTTCCACTTAACTCCTACACTACTTCCTGCACGTAATCTGGCCTTTAAAAACAGATGCGCGAAAAAGATCAAGTACGGAAACAAAAGTAGCCACGTCCAACTTCATTCGTTTTTGTTGAAATTTATCTATTTACATTATGTGTGCCTTAAAGTCACGATGAGGTGCGTAACTTATCGTTAGAGAAACCAAAAATACTAGCTATAGTTGGTGTAGGTATTGTGCTGTTTATATATACATACATTTCGTCAACTTTCCTAACTAGTGCTTCCTGTTGCCTCTTGAGGACATCTAAAAATGTTAAATAATTTGCGAAATAAACCAATGGTTTGCTTGCTTGATATACGAATGTCATTTTTTCAATGGATTGTTCACTTACTTGAGTCCGTTTGCGCTTCCAGCAGTCCGGATAAATTCTCTTGTGTTCTTCGGCCAAAGTTTTAGCCTCCATGATGTAGACTTTGCGCGCTTCTGAACTCAGCGATCGCCACTCATCACCAAGAATGACACTTATGGCTCTGGCAACAGCGATAAATGAAAACATGGATAAGTTTGGGCGATAGATTATACTAGGCACCACTCCTTTTACCTGTTATCTTTTGCCGGATGTTTTTGCGTGATTTCGAGCCGGTAACGTTTTGCAAAAAGCATAAACGCGTTCATCGGCCTACGTGCGTTCGAATTCGTGTTCTTCGTTTTTCTCGTTCGCTTTCCTTTTCGTTTTACAATCTGTAGGATGGAGTCGATTCTTCTTTGATATTCGACGCGCTCTTTTTTTCTCTGAAAATTTATGAAATTCGTATAAGCAGAGAATAGTATAGGAATATTTTGCTTCAGCAACGACGACATAAAAAAGTTACTATCGACCGAACACAAACATGTCCATGCTCACTAACGAGCCAATCATAGTGATCGAATGGTTATGTTAGCCAATCATATTTATCGAATGGTTATGTTAGCCAATCATAGTTATCGAATGGTTATGTTAGCCGTAGAGGGGGAAAAGTTTGAAACGTGTGACTCCTTACTCCTTATCTGGTGCATTTTACCGTACATTACCTTAGCCATATTACTCAAGGCTTGCGCTGCAGAATCCAAATCAAAAAGTGCTGATGGACTAAAAAGAAAGGAAGGAGATTCGTTTGTAGTGATTATTATACAGTGTTCCCCATGCTACCACACTTCAACAGAGCACACTTTTTCCAGATTTATAAAACTATGACACTCCTTGTGAAGTGATGTAAAAAAGATTTAATTTCATTATGTTCGAACACGAAATAATCTCGGCGATTTTTTGCTGCATAATTTTTTCGACCGTGTTATTGTTTCCCATCATCCTCAAATCTAACCAATTCTCAAGATGCAAATAAAGAAACGTACCGTTCCACTTTGGTTGAGTTATCAAAGAAACTTTGGTTCTTTGTTACGTCATCCAGTTGCAATTCACGACAAGGGGGCCTGGGACTGTTCGCTGCGTCCTTGACGTCATACTTAGACCAAGGTGTGTAAGTCGGCGGTATTTCATCGAAACGACTCTCGCGTTTCACTTCCTTTTCTTTCAAGTTGTGAGGTCGAAATCGTGCGGAGGTTGTCTACAGTTACATGAAGTATGTTGCATATTTCAATGAGGAGTGATGTGTAGTACCAACTTACTGAACAAACGAAAATGGCATTTGTTTCTGTTTCAGATGAAGTATGTGAATGACATGCTAAATCTTTCCTAACATTTTTTCCAAAACATTTACGTTTGCTACATTACCATCGTTGATTTAACATCCCACTTGTTATCTTCGAAAAGCTGGGTATTCCTCACGGTTGTCTTGGGTTGCTGTGCCAGCAGAGTCACCTGCAAACGTCGCTGAGTATTCTTGGATTCTTTCCCACAACATCGCAGTCGTCAGAGTCTACATTACGTATGATATTTTCTTTGTTATTTGCAATTCTATAGCCATAAATATGAAACAAAACCTTAAGTTTAACAACGTTTTGAACGTTCCAAGCTGTTATTGTTCAGATTGTGTTGCCATTAGCATTTTTTTAAATTTTTTTGTCTGAAAGCCCGGGTGATGCAGAACAGCGTGATGCAGTAACTTTTCACCTTCATGACGTCATTTCCTTTCATCCACTTGACGGCACATCCTTGTATTTAAATCTTTTTGTTTTAATGGCCCAACTAAGTGCCATACAAGTTCAATTGTGTATGTTTTTGTTATGTGAACTGGTCGCAAGCCTTCAAAATGTCTTGGAGCTATACGGAATTTAAAATTATACCAGAATCTGAGAGACGACGTCGCCTGGAACGTTTTGATGATAAAGACAAGGAAGTTGTGGAAATTTTTGAGAAAGTTGCCGGAGATGACGGTGTCATAGATGCTTATGAGTTACAGAACCTCCTACAGCTTTGTTTTCGACGCGAAATGGGAGATTATGACTTCAATTTGGAAACCTGTCGAAGTCTTTTGGCACTCTATGATGTGGACATGAGTTGTTGCATCGAGTTTGACGAATTTTATAAACTTTGGAGAGATTTGAAGATTTGGTATGGTGTGTTCAAGAAATACGATATTGACAGGAGTTTTGATATGGACAAGAAAGAATTACGGCAAGCACTCGCAGGAATTCCCGACCTTCATATCACTGTCAAAACTATCGAAATATACTCGAAAAGATTTGTTAACAGGGAGAGCAGAGTCGGTCTTGACGATTTTCTTCAAATTATCGCGAGGATCAAGTGTTTGAGTAGATCTTTTGAAAGACAAATGTTAAGAAGCGGAAGTTATGGTCGAAATCCCAAGGCAATGTTCACTTTAGATGCATATGTGGAGGCAGCTTTGATATCCTAGATCGTAATGACGGCAAATATATGTATTTATGGAGAGATATAGTTTTGATAATGATTTACGAACTCAATACATTAAATGCTCAAATCAATTTCCTAGATTACATGTAACAAGGATGAATTTGTAAATTCCACGCGATTGTCTCGGGACGATCATAAGGACGAGAGATCCTTTACGTCATTACAAGAACGTAATGACTAATTAAACTGATTGTAATTATAAAACTTATCCCTGAAGAACATATGTACACGAGAATCTATTTATGGTTCATCATTTTGGTTTTCCTTTTTTTTTTACTTTCGCTTTATTGATCATAAGATGTATATTTTGACAAAATCACCGCATTTACCTCACTAGCAAAAAAAACGCGAGAAGAGATGAAGGACTAGAGACAGCATGAACGAACAAAACATTGCGTCAAGTTGCTTATGCGTTTGTCATAAAGTTTTTTTTGCCTTGATAATATCGAATCACTGAGGCAAGACAATTCCCATTGACGACGGTTATTATCTGTTTACATTGTTGGATAAAGACCGCGAAAAATATAAATGTTGTTAAATTTTCTACACACATTAAACTTCGTTTTCCGCTTGTAAACAGATTTCGAATTGAAACACACAGCTATTTCAAAGGGCTTGTTTTCTTAAATACTTTTATTATTTCTACTCGGCTGCTAACAAGATCTAAAAAGGATTCAAAAACAAAAACAAAATCTCCCAAATTTGGCCAAATATGTGAACGATACCTACAATGAAACGTTGTACTTGCTGAAGACTTGTACCTAAACATTTTATAGTTCCATTAAACAATGCATTTCGTGGTCAAATTTTCCGGATTTTCCTTTATTTTGAAGGCCAAAACACCAAGCCATCCAGGGACGTAAATATACCACAGACACTTAATCTGGAGAATGTGGGATGCAGGCTAGAGAGATTGCACATCAGGGCTGCGCACAACTCGTAGCCTTGGATACAAGGGGTGCAAGAGAGATGCCAAAATACTAATATTCCAAAATTCAAAAAACTAAGCAAAAGCAATTGTGATTTTAAAATGTTTAACGGCGCACACTTCCCAAAATCTACCAATCGTAATAAAAAGAATTTTTGTCATTTGAACTGTTGTCTTCCTCCGTGACTGCATGGTCAATTTTCTCATCTATACACCACGGGAATTTCATTCGTATGCAAGACAAACATCCAAAGACGGTAAATTTGGTTTGAAATGTGCTAATTTAACTACTGTCGCTAGGTGGATGCTGGAACCATATTCATATTGAGAACTACGTTTTTGAAGGCGTCGCTCCATGACAAAAGCATACTTCACGTAGAAACGGATGCGTTTTTCTTATGCAATCTGATTGGTCGTTGTATGCGTTGATTCGGCTAAGTTGTTGATTGACGTTTGGAATGCCGCTGATCAGTTGCACCGTAGACTCGTACATGCCGTTGTTTGGTGACGTTATCAGTTGGAGTTGATACATGCATCCTCCTGCGAGCGAAAAATGATGTTTTTAAGAATGTTTACACAGGGACTGCGAAAGATGGTTGATTGGGAGGAGGTGCTTCATATATGTTATAATCTGTAATCACAATCGATTTTCAAAGAAACTAATAAAGTGCAACATGTATATAAATAATACCCTCCTCCCCCCAGTTATCAACCTTCCGTGGTCCGTGCTGTAAACATCATTGAGCATGCGCATGGCCAAAAGAAGACTTCATAAGTTTACCTTTGAGGATCTTGCTCATCGTGAACTGTCCACGATTCGTTTCCTCTACTCCTCCTTTTGACGTGATGAGCTTCGCCGAGATGACTTCTTTCAAATTCAGTCGAGCGCATTTTGCCTCCACGCTATTTTTTGTCAATCTTTCGTTAATCATGTCTACAAAAGCTGACGCACTTTTCTGTACGTCTTCATTATCGACCTGAAAGCATAAGTGAAACGGTGAGTAATTCCACGTATTCATAATATAAAACTAAAAATTCTTTTTTGAACACTTTGAGTTGAATTTAATAACTTATAACTATGAAGGAATGTTATATGCAGTGCGGTAATTTAATTTAATTCTTATAACTGTTGATTAAACTTGAAACAAATTTGGGAATTTTGTTTTTCCCTCGACAGGAAATCCTTTACGAAAACCTACAATACCTCAACGTCTTTCCAATCCACGCATGGGCAGAAATGAAAAGGGATGCCAGCCTGCTCGCAGGTCCTCCATCCTATATCAGTGAACAAACTCTTGCCGTGAGGAAGTTCCCGAGGTTCGCGTGGATACATGAGGATATGTTGGAATGTAGCGTGAATATCAAACGGCGTAGTTAGAACATGTCTGTTCCTCTGTATATTCTCGTAAAGTTTTGGATAGACCTTTTCAAACCACTCCGGTAAAGTGACTGACAGAAACGGTAGCCGTTCCTCCATGCGTCCAAGGACCGTAGAACGTACGAAACCGTGTCGTAAACCATGATCACCAAATAATATAAGTATGGTGTTATTGAGGTAACCTTCAGTTTTGAAATACTTTAAAAACGATAAAAGATCATCTTCAACCAACGATATGAAATTAAAATCTTCGTGATGGCAAAAGTCGGAGCTTATTTGAAAACCAAATTTCAATTGATTGGGATACGCTTTGAAGAAGCTTTTTATACTGTTGAAGCTGATATTATAAATGGCCTGCGAACCAAGGCAATGTCCCTTCAGATAACTCATACCACCAACCATCTTTTGGTACTTTGTCGAGAGTCTATCCAACGCTACGTACCATAACGGTAGAAGGTAATGGTCGATTGGCGGTTTGCAGAAACTTTTAAGACGTGTGGTAATAGCGCCCCAGAAAACCTCGTCTTCATTGTAAAATGTTGCGTAGCCATGCGCACTCATGTCTTTGAATATCCATGGCCAACGATCTAGGCATTTGGCAGAAAACTTCCTACAAGAAGAAAAATTTTGTTGAATACTTCACTTCACTTACAAATGTAATTACATGGTTTTATTAACAGCAGCATTGGAATCATTTGAATGGTAAGTAACAGTTACTCATGATTACGTCATCATGATTACGTCATTAGGAGAAGTCCAGGTGTAGTGATCATCTCTAAATGTGGATCATCCAGGTTAGCGAAGTCCTGAGGACTATTGCTGTTAGGACTGTTAATGATTTTCACTATAGATATCAAAATGTCAGTAAACACCAACACTAGCAGTCCTTGTGACAATCTACATCTACAAATATACTATATATATCTAACCCTCTTCTTCCTTCAGGCAACTCATCAATATGTTGTCCAACCAGCATTGCTATCAATGCTGCAGTTGTTCCATCACCAACAATGGATTGCGCATTGAATATTTGTGATTTCAAATCATTCTTAAGGTACTTGTATATCGGATCTAGCTTTCGTTGAAAGTGTGCATGGGAAGTAGAATCTAAGCCCACCATCATAATGTTCAGTGGTATTCCTGGTTTCTTTTGAGGAACTCTGTTTAGTATTTCATCACGAGAATTCACTTCCATGTGAAATTCTTTTTGAATTTTATTATCTGTTTTGTGAATCTCGACATACACCATGTCTTCGTTAAGGATCACCTCTGGCTTTGATGGTGTAAGGGTGCCTTTTTCCTTGACATTAAACCATTCTCCAGAGTTGCTACGTCCTGTAATAACTTCATATTCTGCTTTGATTGCTCTTAATCTTCCAGCTAGAAAACAACACTTATCCATGAGTTTTGGCGCATCATGTTACAAGTATGTTCATAATTTAAAAATTTTTATACACAAATATAACAAACAAAATTTTTACCAAACATAAGTTATGTAGGTGCACAATATGTGTAAATGGAGAAAATGGGGACCCAATGATGTATGAAAGGATAATTAGAGGCTTATGCAAATATGTATAGAACACTATAACTCTTTATCCTTGATACATATCGAAAATGGTGTTGTGCTTTTTACATATTGCAGTTGATTGTTTTCATACATCTTTGATGTTTGATGTATTCTTAGTTGTTAGTACCTACAAGTAAAAGTGGTTTTTTAAACAGGTGCTATTTTTATTTTTAATACCTAATTCTGTGTATCAACTAAAATATTCAATATATGCATGTGACATGTATAGACTTCCTGTTCAAAATGTTTTTTTCCTTCATTGCTGGACAGAACTTTGACAAATCAAGTTTTTGGCTGAAGATCACAAGCCAACCATAGAAACTTTATTCAAGCAAATTACTGAGATGAATGAACTTTAAACATACCTGATGTTAGCGTCAACTTTCCATTTCTATAAAATGTCAAGTTTTTTTCTCCTTTGCAAACCAGAGGCTCCACTTTCTTTACCATTTTCATGACAGTAGAATCAAATGGGTCAATGTTGGGAATATTGCATATCTTGTTTGATGTTTTAGTATTCGCTTCTTCCCTTCTTTCCTGAAAGAAAAAATGAAATAGATTTCAAAATAGCAAATATCATGGTGAATGGTGATAATAACAATGTAATAGTTCTTAAAAGAACTGTTTTAACCAAAACACTAACCAAACAATTCAAAGGAACCGTTATTTACAGCTAGAAAGAGACACTATGCATTTCGGCAGACTTCTCGTCAGGGGTCAACGTATGCTAAATTAAAACCTCCAAACCATGCTATATTTATAACGTTACAAAAGGTCAATGTCATCCCTATTTTTAGAGATAACACTTAAAACTCTCGGTGATATTTTTTGCATGCAATGTGGTCTTTATATTCTCAAATAGAACTATTCTTCCACCCACGCCCAAAGAGTCTCTCCCTGCTCAAATATCAAGCAATGTAGTCTACGAGTTTAAATGTGAGTGTGATGCTCGCTATGTAGGTAGGACTTCTCAAAGGTTGAGTGAGAGAATAAAACAGCATGTACCAGCTTCTGTCAGGAATAAAACTGTTCCTTTACGACAACTACCAAAACGTGGGTGTAAAAGTGAAAATCCGATTCTATGTGATTCAGCGATTGGAAAACATCTTTTGAGCAACACTCGCTGTGCCAATGCTTATTCTGATGAAAACTTTAGAATTATTGAAAAATGTCGCTCGTTATTCCAGCTACGCGTCATGGAGTCGGTATTAATTAAATTGACTAATCCTGTCCTGGAGGTTCTCATTTAGCAGACGTTGACACCTGACGAGAAGTCGGCCGAAATGCATAGTGTCTCTTTCTAGCTGTAAATAACGGTTCCTTTGAATTGTTTGGTTAGTGTTTTGGTTGAAACAGTTCTTTTAAGAACTATTACATTGTTATTATCACCATTCACCATGGTATTTGCTATTTTGAAATCTATCTTTAAGTTTGTCACCACGACAAAGTCTCTGTTTCATTATTTAAAAAATGAAATATTAAAAAACACGATTTAGCACATGTCAACTTACTGATGTGAACTTAGGTAAACACCTTACCCTCACCGGCGCACATTCGTCTGATTCTTTCAACATCAAAAGGTCTTTATATTCATTTTTGTATGTGGTGACAATACCAAGTGAGAATTTCGGTTTGCCATTTTTACCACGCTTGAATGTGGCCGTTTTCGTTCCGAAGTTATAAGTCACTCCGAAACATTTACTTCCCATGTTGAAACACATCATTAAGGCTTCTTCGGTTTTTATTGTACACGAGTCATTAGATAGGGAGCTTGTACAATGGAAATCCGCCTGTATTATGTCTAAATTATCCACCTAGAAATTCGCGTGATATTATTAAATTGATTGTTGTTTTGATTTAACACTAAATATAAACTCACCTTCACGAAATACTTGTCGTAGTTGTTGTAATAGTCAACGCTGTATTGTATCGATTTTAACAAGCAATATACTGCTATAGCGCCGACAACTGTTCTCGCAGTCAGTTGCTGCCGGACATTACGAATCAAAAATGACTTCATCGGTCTTAACATGTTCTCCCGAGCTAGAGCAATTTCTATTCGAAGCGAAGAGATTTAAGCTTCAAAAAACACACGAATACGCGAATTTTGAAGAGACGTTTTTGGTTCCTTGCCTTGGTGATAACAAGAGTGGATTCTTGTAAATTTTCTTATACTCGACCAAGGAACCATAACTGAGTATTGTTGTGCAAACAATTTGTTATGCATACCTCATTAAAGGATTTGAAAGGCAAAAATGAAAGTGTTTCGCGTCGACGTTTTGTCAACACAGCTGTGTGGAATGATTTTGAAGCATGTTGATCCGATTTATGTTGTATTACGGAAAGTGAATTTATTCGCTAGAAGAAGTGAAATTCTAGGATATTGTCGACTTGTTATCACTTCTCATATATGCAGCAACTTCTTTGTTTTGCAGCGACAAACAATATATCCAAATATGTCTGGCAGAGACCTAAAACGGAATCTCTGAATGCTTGTCCGCGTGAGCTCATGTTTCAAACAATTGATCTAAAAATATTGTTTCCTAATGATTGCAAATGGTATGAAAGCAGTAAAATCCACGAAATTCCTTTTAACACATGATAGTTTAATACAGGATTGTCTTTCCGATAGAATATAAGAGATGTGAATTTCAGTTCATCGGCTTTATTCGACGCTTGATCGGATATTTCAATGAATTCAATCAGATTGTTGTTTGTCTTGTCCATTCATATTTTAAAAAGACAAAAACTATTTCAATTTATTACCACAAGTTTAACTTGTGGCCTTGGTGACGCTTTTCAGGCTGTAACTTTCTGGCGTTATGTTTCTTTTCAGTATGGTTTCCATCAATGAACACAACTACCTAAATGGCAGGGCACATTGGTTTTCATTATAGAACGCCGGCATATGTGAAATCCTTGGTGGATTTTTGGTTCAGTCAAGTTGGCAAACTAAGTGAAATTGCAAAAAGCAAACCCCTAGCTGCTTACACAACTTGTGACAGGTTCCCCGTTATCGCTTGACTTACCACAATCTTTGTCTGTTTAAATGTTTTTTTCTGTCTGTCTCACAACTTTGGCGCTGTTAGATGAAGGATATTTACTCAATAAGAGATAATTCTTTGATGCAATCAGCAATCCTACCTACGTTACCAATGGCCGCTGAAGCGACTATATCATCATCTGTGCATGTTGCAAAGTTTCACAGTTGACCATTCGTGGGCTTTCTTATTTGAAAGGAGGTTCATTCACCGTCGTCATGATGAAATATGTAATGTTTGCTTTGCAATTGATGAAGTAGCCAATGTCCTTATTGTTGATTTCAGTTAACTTTTCAAATGGCGGTTGCCAAGTTACTTTCTAATGTTGCCAACTACGTTTCCAACTATGGAATATTCGATATTAAACTTGATCAACTCAAGTTGACAAGTTGTGTACTTGAGTACTGAAGTTGTGTACTTGAGTACTGAAGTTGTGTACTTGAGTACTAAAGTTGTCAACTAAAGTTGCGAAGTACTGGCAAACGCGAAAGGTCTTTGTACCCTGTAGACATTTGGCAATGAATCCGTTCAGTAAGCAAGGAAAAGCTTTACCAATAGAAGTAAGAAATGAAATATTTGAAAGGTGGTTAAATAACCAGCGTTTGACAAACATTTTGAAGCAACTAAATCTACCGTATAAGACTATATCAAATATAATAGATCTATGGGTAGACACTGGTTCTATTGCACCTCGCCAGAGCGAACGTGATGTTCGAACCACGCGTACAGATGACGTTATTGCATACGCTGAATATCTAAAAATTAATAAATCATCTATTTACGCAAAAGAGATTCAGCAACAACTAGAAAATAACAAAGTTTGCCTTCCAGCAAACATACCTAGCAGGTCATCCATTAGTAGAATTTCGAAACGAGATCTTGTTTACTCTTACGAGATAATAAGTCGAATTCCTCGAGAGACAGAACGGCCGGACGTTAGGGAGAAGTTAGAAGTTTACGTAGCAAATATTTCATTGATTGATTGCAACCGTATGCATTTCTTTGATGAGTCGCCTTTAGTTGTTACGAGTGGCAACAGACGTCGAGGGCACAGTATGCAGGGTACTCCTGCATTTAAAATCCACCGATACTTTTCAATAACATTCATTATCGGTGAAAAATACTTCCACTTAACTCCTACACTACTTCCTGCACGTAATCTGGCCTTTAAAAACAGATGCGCGAAAAAGATCAAGTACGGAAACAAAAGTAGCCACGTCCAACTTCATTCGTTTTTGTTGAAATTTATCTATTTACATTATGTGTGCCTTAAAGTCACGATGAGGTGCGTAACTTATCTTTAGAGAAACCAAAAATACTAGCTATAGTTGGTGTAGGTATTGTGCTGTTTATATATACATACATTTCGTCAACTTTCCTAACTAGTGCTTTCTGTTGCCTCTCGAGGACATCTAAAAATG